>NC_091538.1:37142500-38392500 GCF_042242935.1 Bactrocera oleae
TAGGGTGTCAATATACAAGTATTTACAGACTTACAGCTGGGTATCTGAATTCCGAGGTGAACTTACTATAATGACTGGACTACTAGCGATGTGTGTATAACTACAGATATTTCGACCGATGCGATGGCAGAGAGAAGTTGCATATGTCGGTGTAACATTATATTTTTTAGACGGTGTAAAATACAAAGCTGCAACCTTGCTAGAAAGGATTTAGAATTGAAGCACACCGCAGACAACATTGGAGTCGTATTAAATTCGATTTGTATGAGTTGAGATGTAGAAAAATACAAAATATGCTGTATTGTAACTGAAAATTTGGCAATGGTGGTAAATGCTGCAGTTTCTTTGGTTGGAAAATCTGGCCATTTAATATGTTTTGCTCAGACTCTAAGCTTAATTGTAGAAATTTGTTAAAAATGAAGTGAATTTAAAGATGTAATTTCTATTGCCTTATGGATAAGAAAAAGTGTCATCGATTCGGATGGATTTCGACGAGCACTGATCGAAGCAGGCGCAACAAAAAAGCTTAAACTGGACGTCAAAACCCGGTTGAATTCTACCACTCTCTGGTCACAATTTGCTCTTAGATGATTTTGTTTACCTCGAATGGACCCGAAATGCTTTTAAGTAGTGAGATTGAGGTAACTAAACAAATAATAGTTATACGTAAACCTTTCGAATTTTCAACCAGGGAAACATCTGCTAAAAAGTATGTTACGTTGTCAAAAATCAGCCCATACCAATTTGAACCACGGAATCGGAGGATGCTATACTAAACTTTACACGACTTATGTATACATACATATGTATATAAACAATCAGAATAACGAGTCGAGTTTGATTCTTGGGGACTGTATGTCCGTCCGTCTGAAGCGATAAATTTACAAAAAATTGAGATATCGTAATGAAAATAATTTTATAAATTATGTCCAATCCGCTCCTGAATATTTGGGTATGTGAAATATCTGAACTCTGCAAACTCTGAATCCGTAAGCTCACAAACGACAAGAGCAATTACGAATTTATAAGTCTGAAAAGTGTTTTCTGCTATATAATGAATTCGAATGATCAAAAGTATATTTCAAGATAACATACTTGATACTAATAACCTCTGCTCAAATTTGAGCAATAACATGTTCACAATAGTACATTCGTAAAGAAAATATTTACAAATATCTTGGTATTCCCATGGTAAATAAAAAGGTAAAGGATATCAGAAAGAAATATAAACTTAAACTCCGGGATCATCGAGCAGAATCGTTAAAAAGATAGTGACCCCGTAGCTAAAAGCTAAGTCATAAAATGGAACTTTACTGGTGATGAGACGTGGGTTTATAAATATGACGTCGAAACTGTCCAAAAATCTACCAAATGGCGCTCTAAAAATAACATGTCAAAATCGGTAAAAAAATAAAGGCGATGCTCTTCGTTTTCTTTGATTACCGTGATGTGGTTCACCATAAATTCGTTCCACAGTGTCAAACGGTCAATAAAGAATACTGACGGTTTTGAGATGCCTACATCAAGCAATGCGTGGAATAAAGGACAAGTTAGGTTTTGAGCCAGCCCAACGTATGCGATTATTTACTCACATACCATCTGATGTGTGGTTAGTTAAAACCAGAAGCTAATTTGTTTTCTTATTTCTACTTTGCATTACCTTCTTAAATATTTTAAGGCTTCGCGTGTCTAGTTCTGTCTTCAATCCTAAACTCAGAAGCATTATCACAGGTACCCTGCTTACATTTTCTCACTATCATTATATTTGAAAAGACAATGATGAACGAGAGCAATACTAATATTTTATACATTTTTTTACATATTTCTTATTAATTTTTTTTTAAATCACAGAGTTAAATATCGTAAAAGCTGAAGATAATGAAAATTAACTTTACAATTTTTTTAAATTTTTATTTGCGATCAAGATTTTGTTTTATACCTACGGTTGTATTACAAATATTTTCTTCAGCAAATTTCATTATTTCCTGTAGGGTTCTTAAGAATACAAAATTTGAAACAGCTGTATGAATACAAATACACATACACAATGATGTTAAGTAGGCGTTCGCGAATATTGTGTTGATTGTTAACATTGAAAATAAATGCAGTGCACATGCACTGCTGACCTAAACTGCGACAGTCTGTCTGTCATGGCTCGAAGCGGTCGGTAAACTCGTGCCAAATCTGATATGATGATTGAGACGAAGGCACAGCAGACTAAGGACAGAGATAGGGAAACAAGTGCATGTCTGCAATTATCTGATGTTGTACAGCCAGGTACGGTGATGTGTAAAGGCAACAAAACAATATACAGAAAACGTAATGGATTTCGATTCTATGTACATTTGTCGTTAGTTATGACGCGGTCAAGGCAGACAGACAAACAGGTAGAGGATATCAAATACGTCAATTTACTTACACTCTTCATATGATCGAAACCAAGTCACAGTGGACAATCTTTTCAGATTCCTGAATTCAAAAATATATTTTTGATTAAACATACTATAAAACTATAAAATCTATCCTTAAGGGCTTAACCATTAGTTTTATTTAATGTGAGTATATATGTATGTATGTACATATATAGGTATGTATGTAAATACAAAAATGTTATATTCTTCATGTTTTATATATTTTCAAATACTAACTAAAAATTTAATTCAGATTTCTGAATGAAGTTTCTCAATGTAAAAAGAGTTACTTTGTATAATTTTTTGGTATCCTAGTCCAGGAACTCAGATTATATGGCTTTTCTTCAGTATTTATGAACTTGAACACAGTGGCGCTCGATAGTGAGTACATATTGTTTATTGTTGTCTGCCATTCGGCTGCATTTTTTAGCAAAGCTCAGATACTCGGTCATTAAGTCAGACATACAAAATCATGTAGCCCTTGTTTATACTTTTACTGCCCGTTCGGAAGGCTGTTGCCGAGTCTACTCAGACGATGCGTTAAACAAGGCATTCATTCAATTTTATTTAAATATCATCGGCAGCTGCGACGCAGCGGACTAACGCCTGCATTTCACCAGTTGCGCTTTGGTTTTTAGAGTCTAATTTGGAATGCATGTTTCATTCAGGGCGTTTCGTACAGAATGTTACTGGCCAGTTAGTAATTATATATGTCTGGGCATGGCGCGAAATTATGTTTGTAATTTTTTGTTTCAATAACCTCTTTACATTTTTATGGATGCACTTTCCGTCCAGTGATGCAGAGAAATTCAAGGTCCGAATCAAAGGTGCAAGACCGATTTTATTTTCAAATAATATGAAATTTAATATTATACTTGTACCAAAAAATTCAAATATGTATGTATATTAGTGAGTATGTTCGAACGCTTAAAATCTTATAATTGTATATATTGTATGTAGTAATCTGGGCTATCGATATATAATACTAATCGAATTTTATTTTTTAGGATAATACTTACAATATATTTTAGGTTATCTTATTAGACTAATGCAGAAGTCTTTGAAAATGATAAAGGAAGTCCGAAAATCATAGCAGGTTGAAACCCACCGAAAACAAAAGATAAAACGACAAACATTAAAGGAACAAGTAAAGGAAAGGCTAAGTTCGGGTGTTACCGAACATTTTCTATTCTTGTAACTTGAATCAAATGCCTTCAGGTGCTGGCAAAACTTTATATAAACTTTATATAAAATAAGTAAGGAAGGGCTAAGTTCGGATGTAACCGAACATTTTATACTCTCGCAAAATCAAATGGTATACTCGTTTTAGATTTCTTTGTGGATCTTGCCGCCTTGTTCTATGTTGACCGATATTTTCGGTAAAAAGTCTACTATAGGCACTGGGGTCCACATATTCAGTACCTAGGGGCTTGAACAGTTTTAGGTCAATTTAGATAATTTTTGGTCACAAGGCGGCATACTTTAAACGTATTATTCACGCAAAGTTTTACCCCGATATAATTTTTGTTGCTTGATTAGCATACTGGAAAGTGAAAAAATCAGATGCAATTTAAAATGATGTCATATGTGAAATAGGCGTGGTTGTAATCAGATTCCGCCCATTTTCGTGCTATAACATAGAAATTTGAGAATAAAGTGATGTATAGAATTTGGTTGAAATCGGTTAAGCAGATCCCAAGATATGGGGTTTCACCTAAAGTGGGCGGTGCCCCTCCCCCACTAATTTTGAATGCGCTTCCTATTAAGTCATCTCATACCATCCCAGAGATAAAATTTAATGTGTCTGGCTTGTTTAGTGCTTGATTTATCGCTCATTTAGTAGTTTTTAACAGTGCCGTTATATGGAGAGTGGGCAGGGTTGTCACCCGATTTCACCCATTTTCACATCGTCGATAGAGATGCTAAAAATATTTGTTCCCAGTGAACTTTGTTATTATAGCCTCAGTGGTAACGGGGATATGCACATTAAACTTATTAGGGGGCGGGACCACGCCCACTTAAAAAAAAATTAAACTACAGATGCCCCTCCCTAATGTGATCGTGTATACCAAATAATAGTATTGTATCTTGTTGTGGAGCTTAGTTATGGCAATTAATGTGTTTTTGATTAATGGCCTTTTGTGGGCGTGGCAGTGGTCCGCCCATCTGCAATACCAACCGTCTCACGGTACCAAGAAACATGTGTACCAAGTTTCATAAAGATATCTCAATTTTTACTCAAGTTACAGCTTGCACAGACAGACGGACAGACAGTCACCCGGATTTCAACTTGTCTCTTCATCCTGATCATTTATATATTATATATATAACCCTATATCTAACTCGATTAGTTTTAGGTGATACAAACAACCGTTAGGTGAACAAAACTATTATACTCTGTAGCAACAAGTTGCGAGAGTATAAAAAAATCTGCAACTAAGATATATGTACGTGATATCAACTGGGCCGAAGAGGCTAAATTTTATATACATATGTATATTTAGTTGATGTGAAAAACGTCAATCAGCGGATCGAAATTCATTATATTAGGGGAATTAGGTGAATTTCATAAAAATATCACATTTTGACCAACCTGAGCGGTTTAAAGTCAGGTGGAAAGACGGAAATCATTATATGGGGTATATTAGAGGCAGAAAAGTGGACTACCTAATTTCAATAAATTGGAAATTGCTCAGTTATATGTGAGGACGTATATGAACCCAATTTTTTTAAATATTTAACTCACGCACTGGACGACGTATTCGCCATAAAACTTGTTAGAAAAACGAAAACCATAATATGTAGTATATGAGATTTGGGGTAGTATCGACCCGATTTTATCTATATTTGTCAATTCCACATGCTATTACCATGAAACATACTAATAAAATTATCCCAGGGTTTCATTAAGGTACCTCATATACCACACCAATTTATATGGAGTATGTTGAATTTTTTCGCAACAATTTTCATATAAGGCACCTGAAGGCATTTGATTCAAGTTACAAGAATATAAAATGTTCGGTAACACGCGATACTTGTTTCTCCATATATTGACCGAATATCGAAAAAACCCAAATTTCCATAAAAGAAATCTCAAATGAAAATATTTGATTTTTTAAAAAGTCAGTAGGCTTTATATCGCTGAAATACCAACTTTCTGATGGTATAAAAAATATATATTAAAATTGAAAAACGATTAAACACTGCTTCTTTTATTTCATCTTCCTATTATTTCGTAGTAGTAGCAGTAAAAAAATCAGTTTTGAATCGTTTGTAGGGTTTTGTTTGCATTTTATGACAAAATTTACCATAGCATCTATATAAAAAGTAGAGACTTTAATGAATATAAAAGTGTTTGGAATATAAGAAGGTAAGCTTACACCAAATTTCGTTAAAGAAAAAGTTTTTTTGTACAAGATGAAAATAATAACCCCTAAAACTTTGTTATTTGAATTTTTAACTTAAATTTTGAGGTTATGTGAAAAAAGTCTATTAATAAGAGTTATATATCTCATTACCTACAACATTGCCCGGTAACTTTTTTCTATGGGACAGGATAAATCGTTTTTAACGTTGTACGTCCTTAAACTATTTTTCTTTTAATGTTTGTCATTTGATCTTTCGTTTCCGATGTGTTGCATCGTACTATGATTTTTTTTTGTTTCAAAAATTATCTATCCTTATATCTATATAGTCTATATATTCAAAGTTTTACCATTTTCATGAAGTTGTGTTTAGAAAACAGAATTTGTTTCGTAATTTGTTGAAGAGATTATGTTTACCTATTTTAATTTTGAATAATGACTACATAACACTGTTTTTGTAGTTTGTATTAAAATCATGTGTTTCAATTAAAATGTTATTTCGATTTTTTATAGACATTTTTCTGGAACTACATAGGTATTTAAGTATATTTAAAATAATATATATTTGTTCTATGATTCCATTGTTTACATTGTATTGTAATTTGCAACGGTTAATAATCATATATTTTTTCTAGTTAAATTAATTTTTTGTCTCTTGAGTTAAATTTTTAATTTTAGTATTTCGTATGCCCTCTACAAGACTTTGTTCTGTTAATCTTGACTTGAATATTTTCAACAAGATTTTCTTAAATATTTGGCTGATTCGGGTCGTTTAAAATAGCCGAAACATGCTCTATCGGGCTTAAGTCAGGCAATCACCGCATTGCCTGTGGCACTTGAAACGATTAAGAGCCTTGTTAGATAACTTTTTTTGACGACCGTCAGTCTTTTAAAATTATATTTTTTTTTTATGTTCACATAGGTGTAACTTAAGAGATACTCGTTGTTACTCCTTGTATTCCTCCTAAATGTTGAACTCAAACGTTCCAAAACAACGTAGTACTGTTTATATTAGTTGTAACGTAGCAATATTTTTAAGTAATTTGAGCAAGCCAAAACTTTGTAGTAGATTTGAAGACATCAAACAAATTGCTTATAAAATATAAAATTTTTTGAATATAATAATTTCTAGCGGCAGTTTCACGACATCATGTGCGAGAACTACAAATTATGTCTGCAGCCATCGGAGAAGGATACGAATCGACCATTTACACGCCTGCTTTTGGACAGCTGGCAAAGAGAATATGACAAACGCCCTTATCGGAATTTTTGCTTCAATCTTCTTGAATTTGAAGAACGCTTGCGTCGAAAATTCCATCCAGTGTATGATTTTTTGGTAATAGTTAGCTTTCTAAAAAAGAGAGCCCTCTGTTCAGTGCAACTTACAGGAATTCATTTTCTACCTTATGAACACGATGTACTGCAGAGTTTTGTCGAAAGCGTCATAACGGTTAATCATATTGAATTGCGGCAAATGCAGTTGCCGACAAGATTTTTTGAGCTGCTGCGAGATAAAGGTGCACGAATGAATGTCAAAGAACTAATATTAGAAGGTTAGGTAAGCCTAAGTCTTTTTTTATGATGTTTATACATACATTTTACATATATATATATATGAATGCAAACAGGTACAATTTTGACGGCTCCAGACATCGACTCTCTTCATAAGTTCATTATTGAATCGAAAATTCTTCGGCATTTGAACGTTTCCAATTGCAGTGTCACCCAATATGGCTTTCCTTTACTAGTCGATGCCATTCATAAATCTAATTCCATGCGAAGTTTCGTATGTAATCGGCTAGTCGGCAAACGCATTACTTTGGACACGACTAAGATTGCACATGTAGTATCCTCACTTATCTGGCAGAACAAGCTGGAAGAACTGGAAATGCAAAAATGTGAAATTCAATCCTGCGATATGGAAGTAATTAGCGAGTACTTGGAAACGCCAAAGAGTTCATTGCGAAAACTAAATTTCGCTTACAATTGCATTGGATGTGACGGAACTGAGTATCTTTTTCGTGCCACAGTCCTTAGCAATACCTTAACCCATTTAAATATTGGTAGTAATAAATTGGGAACCATTGGAGGGCAGACGGTGGCCAAGTATCTTAGTTCTTGTTATTTACTTGTCTATCTTAACATTACATGGAATCACATTTGTCCAGATGCTATGAATTTAATTTTAGCAACAATTAAAAAACCTATTAAACTACAAAGGATTGAAATTATTGGAAACCAATTTGATACCAAATCTGCTAGCATTTTGCGACGCCTGCTCGATGCTGGAGCTCTACCTCAAGCGGGAATCGATGTAATACCTATTTACGACGAGAGTATAGCTCATTATCGTGTCACTCGATACAATTAAAAATCACATATACATATATACAAATGTATGCAAATTAAATATTTATTTGATATAAAAACATACTGCGCAAGATTGTAATAAAATGGTTGTTTTGTTTTTTTTTTAAATTAATTTTTTATTTTTAGGCTTGTGTTGATTAGGTTCTAATTAGATAACGTACATACTTGGTAAAATCAGCACTGTTAATGATTATGAAGTGACCAACGAAGAGGTGAGCTATGCTCCTGTGGAAGACTAATGCACACAGGCCTTTTTAATGTCTAAATTCCCTAAACAGTAGATACTACTTATAAAATTCCCCTACATCAAAGAGGTTTGTTTTAGTTTTTCTTATGTTTGGACTATAACAACATAATAACAAATTCGTCTCCGTAACCAATTAATTTCAAGTCACAGACACATTTTTATTACAAAATTGCTTTCCTTTAACATATTAATTTAAATGAAGCGGATATGTAACTAAGCGAATTTTAAAAAATTTCTAAAAACAGTGGCAAGCCGTAGTTACTTATCAGTTGACTAAGAGCTACTACTACAAACGAAAAAATATGAAGAATTTCTCAAATGAATAAGAAAAATGGACCACAATTACACATTTTCCCCAAATGTGTATGTAACAGTACTTTCAATCACATCGGGAAGAGCTTGTCTAGTTATAAAGATTTTAAAAATTGTAAATTGCCAATAGAGAGTGCGCATTCCTTATGAATTTCCCATAAAAATCCATTTTTATCCCACAAGTATATTTCACTTTTCAATAAAAAGCTCAAGCTTTAATAAAGATATCGAAATAAAACTTAGTAAAACTAGCACGCCTAATACATAGAAACTCTGACATAAATCTAGTTGGAATGTATAGGTATGTACGATGTAACATTATACTGTACGTATAGATTAGAATGCGAGATACATATATCTGATTCACTACCTAGAATTAGCAATTACCTATGTATACATACCGCATATAGATACAATACATCTTAAATCATTAAAACGAAGATAACTAACTGTAAGGGATTCCATGGGTTTCACGTCTTCAAAAGCCAAAAGATTTTTTATTGTCTTATTTAATTCTCTTACATCTCTTGAATATTGTTCCAAATTCTCAAGTTGATACCAGTAATACTTTTCGAGATACAGCTTTGAAAAGTTGCGCGCGAGAGGTTAGCTATACGGTCACTTTAAACGCGTTTTTCTCGGAACTGTGTTTTCAAAGACGGTTGTAAAAAATTCCAATTTTAACTTTTTTTCCTTCGTTCAAGTACGAGTTTTTGGTCTTAACTAAAACACATATTTTTTATTTCATTTTAGATGATCTTGTCAGGAGTTATGCTGACAATGCGGACTCACCTTTTTTTCGAGGGGCCAAGTGAATTTTGTTATTATAGCGTTAGCGGTTTAGGATATATGCCCATTAAACCTATTAGAGGCGGGACCACGCCCACTTTAAAAAAAAAATTTTAACTGCAGATGCCCCTCCCTAGTGTGATCCTGTGTACCAAATAACAATCTTGTATCTTATTGCGGAGCTTAGTTATGGCAATTTATTTGTTTTTGATGTTGGGCGTGGCAGATTACGCCCATCTGCAATACCAACCGTCTCACGGTACCAAGAAACATGTCACCGTTTCATAAAGATATCTCAATTTTTACTCAAGTTACAGCTTGCAGGGACGGACGGACGGACAGACAGTCACCCGGATTTCAACTCGTCTCTTCATCCTGATCATTTATATATACATAACCCTATATCTAACTCGATTAGTTTTAGGTGATACAAACAACCGTTAGGTGAACAAAACTATTATACTCTGTAGCAACAGGTTGCGAGAGTATAAAAAGACATGAAGGAGGGAGTTTAGGTCTACAAATTTTTAAATACAACGTAATAGGTTTGGACCTCTAATAAGCTGTACCGATACTAAAGTTAATCTGGTAATCTCGAACGATTCCTCCATAAATTTTATGTTGAGTTTATTTATTTATAATCAGTTAAGAAAGGTTGTAACTATAAGGCAATATTATTTTCAAACGTGCCTCCAATTTCGTCTTCATTAAAATTGTGTAGATGTTGTCCACTAGCCATTACGAATTCACATCCGCTTTTAAGCTGAGCGGGACAAACATTGTCAGACGTGATAATTTCGCGAATTGAAATCAGAATAATTGAAAACTCAAAATTTTGTCAAGCTATATTTGTAGTGTAACTTTCATGCTATTTATGGATAAATAAAAGCACACTTTGCGTTACCATGTGGTAAGAGTGGGTTATTTCGGATTAATAAAATTGAATGAGCATGTTTTTCTAATAATGGTGCATCTTTGTACTAAAATGCAACTTGCCCTAAGCCCTATATAACTGATATTCAGGATTTTGAAACACTGCTTTTACTTCTTATATATTGGTGATGGTAAGTGAGTTACTGATCATTCTCTAACTCAATCACTTCATTTTTTTGCAAATGTCTCCCATCAAATGCTTTAAACCGTCGAATTCGAGATCCAATAATGCGTTGTCAGAACTCTGTTCTTCAGGAACTTGCACTTGGAGTTTTGGTAGTAGTAACAACTAAAAACCTAAAGCTTAAACCGACCAGTAAGAGGTAACCGTGTCCCTTATAAATCTCAAAGAATTGTGGAATTACGCTAAATTACTATAAAATTTCGACACTCGCGAGAAATGTGTTTCATTTGCTGAGGCTTGCACGGTTGGCGTATTCCGATGCCGGAAAGGTGCCTACCGTAAACGAACTGCAGCGTCGAGGTCGAATGGGACATGGTTCGAAAACATTAAAATACCACTGCCTCAATTTTTTTATTTAATGGATCGCACATATCATATTGGTTGCATGCGGAGGTGCGAAAGAACAGTTTTATCAGGGTGCCAATTTTATCCAGCGCTACCATATGCGACGGGTATAATTACTGCCGCGAAGTGGTAGTTTTATACCAGGTTGATCATCAGGTAGGGGTAGGTAAAATTGGCGATACTGAAAAAATTGTTCAAATAGACGAAAGCAAACTCGGTAAACGAAAATACAACAAAGGCAATAATAAATATTCATACGTAATTATTAAATGTTTTCTATTTTGGGACGGAGAGGGGAAGGCCACTGGGTCCTAGGGATGGTAGAGGATGGGAGTGACGACCTTCGGCTGGAAGTGTGTCCTGAAATCGTGAGGCCTGCTGAAGTGCTCGTACCCTTAATAAGAGATATGTGGTACAAGGTACCATAATATGTACTGATTGCTGGAAGTCGTACGACTGGCTGTCCAGTCACGGGTATGAGCACCGACGCGTTAATCCTAGCGACCCAGACAATCAGTTTGTTGCAGAGGATGGAACCTATACGCATAGGATAGAGCCCTAGTGGCGCGTTATTAAACGTTTTTTTTTATTAGAGATAATTATAATAATAGCGAAGACTTTTCAATTTTAATATAGGAATACATATGGAGGAAAAATATAGCCAATCAGCATCATGATCCATTTGTAAAATTATTAGATGCAATAAAACATACATATAAGTCATAAGACCTTTTTCTTTTATTAAAATGGAAAATTTAGTTCATAATATTTTGTAGATGGTAATTGGGTATTTTTTTATTTTGATTGCTTTCATTCGTTTGGATACGGCAACACTTATTATCCGTCAACATGGAACCCATTTGTTATTGTGCCTATAACGAAAATTGTGTAGTGAAGTGTTAAAATTTGTGAAATTTTCAACTTAAAATGTAAATATCTCTCTAATTAAATATATTCTTTATCTGGAGAATCTCCTCTATCCAACCATACCCCTCTTAACTCTGAAATCTTGGGATAGTATACTAAAGTTTTCCCATATTTTTGTGTACAATTACACACTGCACATGTTGTCATCGTTTACTATAATTTTAACACTTTTGAAACACACTTGATATATTTAAAAAACGAGTAATCGTACAACGATTTTGCTATACGCTTTATTTTCATACA
This sequence comes from Bactrocera oleae, assembly GCF_042242935.1. Taxonomy (NCBI): domain Eukaryota; kingdom Metazoa; phylum Arthropoda; class Insecta; order Diptera; family Tephritidae; genus Bactrocera; species Bactrocera oleae. Next base: position 37,154,630 of record NC_091538.1, read on the forward strand.
ATGCGCGTCCGCTGTGAATTTACCACTTTTTTAAGGAATTTGACTTATTTAAATATGTCATTCGTTGAAATGAAAACAAATCTTGGGATCACTGCTTTTTCTTCTATGTGTAAATGATATCTTTAAGGAACTACCTTAAAACTGTTTGGCAGCTTATGCAGATAATACAATAGTTAATTGTATAGGTAAATCTTGGGCGGAAGCTCAATCACAAATGAATGTGCAGTTAAGTTTAATAGGGAATTAGATGTGTAATAATTACTTAACTTTAAATGTTGAAAAAACTAACTATATAACTTTCGGTTCATATAAAGACAGTATTCCAGAAAGTTTTGAGTTAAAAATTTATGATAAGACCATTAAAAGAACTGATAATTGTAAATACTTAGGTATATATTTTGATACTCATATGAGATGGGATCTTCATATCAAAGAAGTCATAAAAACAACTAGATATTTTCTTTTTATATTCTCAAAGTTTAAAAATATAATGCACTCAAAACAATTTATTACGTATTATTCGATAGTATAGTCAACTATGCTGGGGAGGTAGTTATAAGAATGTTACAAAATTGTTAATAAAAATACAAGATAAATTAATTAATCATTTATGTGATAAAAACGAGAGAACACCCGTACTGGGTTTTAACATAAATTTATTTCTGAGTCACTATGTTATCATTATTCCGATTGTAGAGAGGTATTTAATGAATATAAAGGTAAGGCTAGAGCTCAACCGTTACAGTTACCAAAGATTAATAAAAATATATCTTACAAAGACTCAAAATATAGAGCAATTAAATACTACAATATGTTACCGCTGAGTCTAAAGTTGTTAAATATTTAAAATAAAGCAAGCAAAAAGAAAATAACTGAGTGGATTGTAGACACTGATATTTAAAAATACTATGTTTTCTTTTGTTTTTCTATTATACATGACATTGTTATTAATAGATTAGTACTTAATTATAATAAACTAATATTACCAGGCCTATGTACAGGTGTTTTGTAACACCTCTATAGGTGTATACTTTGTATGTAATATGTACTTTGTATCCTGGGATAAATAAATAAATAAATGTTCAGGCAACTAGAGTTGCTATGTGTATACATTTTTTTTCAAATTGAAAAATTCTTGAAGTATAAAAAATGTTTTTTAAATGCAAAACCAATTCAAGACATCTTAGATACAAATTCCTATAGCTGCAATACAAGCGATTGGATTCAAGTGCTTGTATGAACAACTTATTCATTTGCTTCTTGCAACAAGTTGTTCCAGAGTATAATAATTTCAATTTGTAGCATCTAAAACGTATCGGCATAAATATAGAGTTATGTATATACATTTATATAAATGATCAGGATAACGATACGAATTGAAATCCGATTGACTGTTTGTCTGTCAGTCGGGCCGTCTGTGCAAGCGATAATTTGAGTAAAATTTAAGACATCTAATAAAACTTGGTACACGTGTTCATTGGCAAAAGAGTGAGTACGAGTTCGTAGATGGGCGTAATCTTTATAAGAGCCGGTATGAAAATTGGACTGTCGGCGTGGCGCTGCCCACCTTTAGGCGAAATTCCATATATCCGGACCTAATCTATCAATTTCAACGACATTTAGTGCATAGAACTATTTGCATTCCCATATTGCGGTGCGAAAATAGGCGAAATCGGATGGAAACTACATCCACCTCCCATTCAACACAATTTAAATTCCATCTGATTATTTCCCTTTCCAGCATACAAAAAAAAAAAAATTAATCATATACATATGCAGATAAAACTTTGCACGATCAAGCCCCCAAAATCCCAAAAATGTGAACCCCACAGCATATGGCTAACTTTTGTCGAAAATATCGGTCAATTTGTGAGAAATATAATTGAAATAAGGATAGAATTATTTTCTGATAATAATTGTAGTATGTCTGTATTTTAAAAATGGGTTAAAACAGGTCAATATTTCCCTTAGCCCCCACATACCTAATCGAAAGATTTTCCAACTTTCGGCTGTCATTATACCCCATATATCGGCCAATGTGAGAGCTATCCTAATTAAATTGAGTGGGCGTGTTATTCTCCTTACGATGCAATTCTGTGTTTAAAATGAATAAAATCAGGTGAAAAGTTGTTATAGCCCCCATATACCTAACTAATATCAGGATTTTCAAACATCCGGTTGACTTTACTCCTAAATTGAAATTCAAAGAGCATCTGTTTCTGTTAATAATATGTAGTAATGCCAAAAATAGATAAAATCGAGTCAATACTACACCGATCTCCCATATACCTAATAAAAGATTTTCAAACTTCCGGTTGGCCTTATACCGTATACATATATCGGTCAATATGTAAGATATCTTAGCAAAATTAACTTAACATATAATATTGGATATATTTAGTTTAATGCCGAAAATATGGGAAATTATATAGTACTACGTATAATAATTTCCGTTATTCTAACAAACATTATTATGTTAATGGTTTAGCGCTGAACATGAATGGAGTTGGTCTAGACATTGGTCCCAATGTCATATCCCTAATATTAGCAATCCCGATCTTCTGGTTGACGTAGCATTGACTTAGACTCTTCGGTTAGGTTTATGTCGGATATATTTCATTTGAGAATGATTTTAATATAATTTTGGCTGACGGGAAGTAAAATATAGTTATTAAACTAATTGAGTCTAAAACCTCTAATATAACTTAATAATATACCAAATTTGATTGTAATTCATTCACGATTTTGTCAAATAATAAATGTTGAATTGTTTTGCAATATTTTTTAATATGAAGTTTTGCCAACACCTGATGGTATTTCCCCGGTTTTGATCCTGGAAAGTTACAAGAGTATGAAATATTTGGTTAGACCCGAACTTAGCCCTTCCTTCCTTGTTCTGTTTATATCGTTCGATTTGTACTTTTGTTTTCAATGATTTAAATTTATTTATATTCAATTGAATCTCACATGAGGGATGTTCACTTGCAGACGAATCATGGTTGATCGAAGGAAGGGTAAAGAAGATACTCCGCCACATGCCGCAGCACTTAAATCAGTAGTAAAAACCCGTATATTCTACCTATTTAAATGCTTTGTAACATTTCCTTATGTTTAACAAACTCTAACATTACCAAGAAATTACTGGAACTTTTTATATGCCTTTCGAATCGTCAAAATGGAAATCGACACTCAGGAAGACAAAAGTAAAGTTCCTTCATTCTCAGCACATGTCTAACATGATGGTGGAGTGTACTTCAGCAAAACTTCCACAAAATCATTTTGTCAGCCGATGTTGGTGGTGATCTAGGACCTGACATCCTTGATGATTGATCATTTGAGGAGAGATAATATAATATTAATTTACATTAAACGTTGCAGATTGTTTGGGTTTTCATTGGCTTTCTCAATTGTCTTTCTTATTTGTGCATAAATATTTACACAGAAACATATATAAATATGTATAAATTACTCGTACATATGTAATACATACAAAAATCAAGTAAGGAAGGGCTAAGTTCGGGTGTAACCGAACATTTCATACTCTTGCAACTTGCAAGTTACAAAGGCGGAGGAACACCTTCAAGTTTTGGCAAAACTTTGTATCGTACTATGGAATATCGCCGTGATTTCATCCATTTAAGGAAAGAGGATACACTAGGGTGGAACGAAAAACAAACTATTATTTTTTTGTTTAGCCTGAGGATAAAATTTGTAGATTATAAAAAAAGAAAATTTTGGGAAAACAAAAAAAAAATTTTAACATCTAGAGGCGGCCTACTCACTTGTAAAGTAAATTTCGAGTTTTTATTTCGTAAAAGTTATTTCGCTGAAGCAGTCCTCTTTCTGGGCAATTAAAAGTTATCAACTTAAAACAAATGTACCCAAATTTTTTTCGATCCACCCTAGGATACACTATTATTAGAAAAATATTCTTTCTGAATTTCATTAAATTTCTTAAATATTGATCGATAGATACGTTATAATGGAACCGACGGTTCGGAAATATAATATTTATGTTAGGTATAGTCGTATGTAAGGGAAGTGTTGACCTGCTTTTACCCATTTTTGGCACAAGTTATAGGGCGATTTCGATAACGTTTGGACTTAAGATGAAATACCTCGAGGGCACTATTTGTGCAAAGTTTTATTCTGTTAAATTTATTGATGTTTGATTTGTATACCATAAAGTGAAGAATATATGGGAATTAGGCGTGGGTGTCATCCCATTTTCCCACTAAAAAGCCCTTCCCTACGATCCAGGTTGTGAAGTTTAATGCTTGTGGCTCATTCATTCTGTGAGAAATCGTACTTTAAATAGTTTTCAAAATAACCTTTATATGGGGAATGGGCGTGCTGAGTGTTTGGTTGATATATCTTAAGCGGTTTGGAAGATACGTACATTAAACGATTTAGGGAGCGGAGTCACACCCACTTTTTTATTATTTTTTAGCCCACAGGTGCCCGGTGCTACCACGATATCCTGTACCAAATTACAGTTTTAATACGGCTTAGCTATGGCACTTAATTTGCGGCTTAGCTATGGCACTTCAAATGTTTTCGTTAAATTGCGATTTGTGGGCGTGCCAATGTTCCGATTCCACCCATTTCCAATACCTGCCTGCCAAGAAATATGTGTGCCAAGTTTCATCAAGATATCTCAATTTTTACTCAAGTTATCGCTTGCACGGACGGACAGACAGTCACTCGGATTTCAACTCATCTCATCATCCTGATCATTTATCTACGTATATATAACTCGATCTCTATCTCGATTAATTTTAGGTGATACAAACAACCGTTGGGTGAACAAAACTATTATACTCTGTAGCAACATGTTGCAAGAGTATAATTTTATATGTACAAGTACATTGTATAAAAGTAGGTACACATAGATCCCAACCTCTTGTACCCTCACAATAAATGCACAAGCATATAGTACATACATACATAAGTACATAGGTACTGTCGATGTCACTAGCTTTGCAAAATATACGAAATTCATAAGTCTCTAAATTACACTTTCAAATTCAATTCCGTCTCAGACGCGCCAATAATAAATTATTTCTATTCAACTGCTATTGTTAATGTATGTTTTATTTGTTACTATTATTTACTTCATTCACGTTCTTGATGTCTCGCCATCGGATTTCCGTATGCTAATTGAAGAGATATTCTAATCTGGTTAGATAACACCAGAACTAAATACTTGGATATACATAAATATTATACCACAACATTGTATCACATATATAAGTTTTTGCCCTCTAAATGAATAAATACTGTTTTTGGTACGAAATATATGATTATTCCAATGATCCTCCAATAATTTTATGTCATCCCTAAAATGACTTTCCGAAAGCTCTGCAAAAAACCCGTCTACGGGTTAATAGCTTCTTCATTTGACGGAGAACGCTTTCCACGAAGGAATCGTTTCAGGCTTCTGAAGAGGTAGTAGTCGCTGGCAGGCGAATCTGGTGAATACGGTGGACGCTCAAGCAATTCGTACTTCAATTCGTTGAATTTGTCATTGTTAAAACACCTTTGTGAGCAGGTGCATTGTCTTGATGAAAAATTATTTTTTTTGTTCTGTAAACCAGGTCTTTTCTCACGATTTTTTCCATCTAGCTGATCCAAAGACTGCAATAATATTCAGAGTTGATTGTTTTACCTTTCTGCAGGTAATCAATCAACAAAATTCCTTTTGCATCCCTATTCATCTTCACCTTCTTTGGAGCTGAACAAATTGCTTCAGTCCACTGTAAACGTTCTTGTTTCAATTTATAGTTTCAATTCATAGTTATAAAACAACGTAAGAAATCGGTTTTATTTTGCTTAAAACGCTCCAAATTATGCTGAGAAATTTGTTTTCGATCGAGTTTTTGTTAAATTATTAACGTGTGCGGCAGTAACTTCCACTATGAGGTACTCGTTCGTCTGAGATGCCTATGGCAGACAAACATGTTTTTGAGTATACTTCAGTAACGTTAATATGAAATGCCAGCAATTCAGACCTTCTCCTAGCCCCTATATCGTGGTTCTGACTTTCCAGTTGACTTTAAACCGGTTATGTATCTCAAAGAATGGATCGTCTAGTCTTTTTCTTCATACACCTAATATTATAATGGTCAGTCTTTTTGATTGATTTTTATTCCATTGTTCCAATATTCCTAACAAAAGTTGGAAAGCTACTGTCCTTGTGTATTTTTTACAGTATATGTTAGGTCATTAATTTGAAGCGTAAACAACGATACTGTTTTTACACAAATATTCTAACTTTATGCCGTATATTAAGTGTTTTGGCGGGTAGTTCTTCTTCATACTTTAATTTGAAGAAAACCTCTGCCGAAAGTTATCGCATTTTGGTGGAAGTTTATGATGAATATCCTCTAGCTAAGCGAACGTGCCAAAAGTGGCACCATTGAAAAGTGATGATTTTGGCTTGGAAGACGAAGAACGTCCTGGGTGGCCAAAAAAGTTTTGAGATGTGGAATGGAAGCATTATTCGATGGGGTTGGTACCAAATCTTGTCTTATCCAGAAGTAACCCGATGCTGTTGATAGTGAGGTTATTGTTAGGTATTGTTATTAAAACTACTTTCTTATAACTTTTTTTTATATACTCTATAAACAAATATCTTTTGATAATTTATTCGGAAGTCCAAGTTTAAATAACATTTGCGGGGAATCCTAACCAAAATATGTACGAGTATATACATTGACATTTGATACTGCTAAGCAAAACAATACTCTGCGACAAAATACCAAAATACCCGCTCTTTCTTAAAAAAACTACGTTAAATCTCTTTAAATAAAGATTAGAAACACACGTAATCGCAATCTGTTCTCACAAATAACCCACTGATTTCGCAATTTATTTCTGCGGGATTCTAAGTGGTAGTTCGTTCTTTTGCTTGTCATATGAACAATATTCCATGAAATTTCAGTGCTGCAAAAGAAAACTACGAGATACTCTCAAGAAGAAAAGCGAGTTTCGGCTCATTTTATCTATGGATTGCAGACTGATTTGACTGTCGCTTTGTCCCATCGTATGTGCTCGTTTTAAGCTCTTCGTTTGTGCGTGTTATGCTAGAAACAGTCACCGACGCAAATCCGTTGATCGAATAAGCTGACGTGTGAGCGCAATGTAAATGTATACTCACCACCGCTTCTAAAGTTCGCATATATAGGGAGATCCATTTCGAGGTTTCCCACTTTTCTAAAGAAACACAGAAAATTAAAATTTGATGGAAAATTTGTATTACTATTCGAAAGAACATTCTTTGGCATTTATTTCTTGAAGATTATCTCTTTCAAATGTTGGCAGCCGCTACGACTTAGATGATCCATCCATTGAGTCCAATTTTCGATGACTCATTCGAGCATTTTGACTGCTAACTGGCGAATGACATGCGAGATGTTTTGATCCAAGGCCTGAATCGAAGCGGGTCTTACGGTGTGATATCACACGATCTTGTGGGCCTTGATGGTGGTGTGGGAATCTGAGAAGTGGCACGCTCTTATTGAAACCAAATGTCGAAGAAATCATGAGCTTTAATTTCAGGCAGTCGGTAATCATGGCGCGATAACGGTCGCCATTGACGGTTACGTTCTCATCAGCATCATTTTTGAAGAAATATGAACCGATGATTCCACCGGATCACAAACCACACCAAACCATTGTTTTTTCCGGATGAAATGGCAGCTCTTGAATTTTTCTTGGTTACATACCCATTGAGCCAGAAATGGGCCTCATCGCTGAACAAAATTTGGCTCGAAAACGTCGGATATTCTTGGAACTTTTCAAGAGCCCATAGAGCGAAGCGATGTCGCTTGGGAAGGTCGAGCGGCTTTAATTCTTGCACTAGCTGTATGTTTATTGTGTGTTGAGAATAGTACGCTCATTAGGCCGATTATGTTGACCATAAATTGAGCGAAGCGCGAAACACATTCTTTACAGAACGTGAACTTTCGTCGTTCAAGCGTAAGTCTTTTCATGATGAAATGGCAAACAATACTTTTTTTTATTATTTTTATTGGTAATTCGGCTTTTAGACTATGTTATAGAAAATTTAATATATGTTATCAAAGTTTTATTTTCATTCAGGTTTTATAGACATCTCTAAATAACGAAATGTAACAGCTGGCAACACTGGCTATGTGCTGCCGATCACTGTTGTAAAGACTTTTGAAGATATAGTGCACAAACAGTCACCGACATTCCTCTCTTCTGTACTTACCGCCCGTATCAAACCAAATTTGTCAAAAGTTATGCCCCCAGTTGCAACGCAGAAATCGGTTGTTCTCTTTTGTTTTCATTTCATCAATGTTGCCATTGTTCTATTTTTATACACGATTTTTCACACATTTAGTTTTTTAGTTATAACTTTTCATAATGTAAAAGTTCAAAACTAAAAAACTAGTTTGTATATTTATAAATAAGTGTATTCGACTGTGATTTTGAGTTATTTTAGGAATATTTCAAATAAATTCAAGTCCATTTTTTAATTACTACAAAATATCGAGATTGGCAACCCTGCGTTGCAAGAGATTGCTCTCTCACTCTCAGCTCACTCGTTTCTATGGAAAAAATCCAATTTTCACGGATATCCTACCGTACGATCTGTTGAAGCGGACGGTAGAAGCGGTGGTAACTGATCATTTACATTGCGCTCTCATAAGATAGGTCGTTTTAGCTGATTCGGTCCACGGTTTTGCGTCGGTGACTATGCCAATAGTAGTAGAAATATTTAACACACTTTATATCTTATAAATTAGAACACCATCTAATATTCGGATGCGATCGATTTTATGATACAACATGTCGTCTGACGTCAATTCCCATTGTATACATTTTGTTTTAATATTATTAAACTGCATTAAAAAGATTTGTCCAACAAATGCCAACCTACATCTGAACTTCTTATTCCGCCTATAGGTACATACATACATTAATATAATATGTTGCTGTAACTGTGAAAATACAAATAGTTTAATGACACATTTCCTGTTTTCGCAAAGCAATTCCCAAAAATTATCAATTTGTATTGTCGCACGCATATCTAATTTAAGAACTCATATCGCAAAAATCACGAATATTCTACAGATTGGTTAAAAAGTTGGTTGGTATCACCAAGAAATAGAGCTACTAGCTCCAAAACCAAAATTGGTACATTTGTCGTGAGAGCACATGCAAAGTAATGCGCTTATTAACAATGGTTAGAAGTGTATATGGTGTGTGTGTTCTCACCTTCAAAACGCACCGTTGAATTTTGGGCTGGTGAATTTAAACGTGGTCGCACTTGGTTTGAAGACGATCTAGCAAGTTCATAATATTGTAAGTGAACACAGATCCAAGTTTGACTAAGCGTACTTCATATTTTACATGGAGAATTACATAGGAAAAAGCTGTTTGGAAAGTTACTGCAGCACACGTTAACAATTTAACAAAAACTCGATCGAAAACAAATTTCTCAGCAAAATTTGGAGCGTTTTACGCAGAATAAAACCGATTTCTTGCCTCGTTTTATAACACTTTGATCCTAAATTGAAACAAGAGCGTTTACAGTGGACTGAAGCTGGTTGTTCAGCTCCAAAGCAGGTGAAGATGAAGTGGGATGCAAAACGAATTTTGTTATACTGAATATTATTGCAGTCTTTTGGATCAGCTAGATGAAAAAATCCGTGAGAAAAGACCTGGTTTGCAGCACAAAAGAAATCATTGCAATGCATCTGCTCACAAAGGTGTTTTACCAATAACAAAATTCAACGAATTAAAGTACGAACTGCTTCGTGGAAAGCGTTTTTCGTCGATTGAAGAAGCTATTACAGCCGTAGACGGGAATTTTGCAGAGTTTCCGCAATGTTATTATAGTGATAGCATAAAATTATTGGAGGATCATTGGAATATGGGTATTGAAGTTAAGGGAGATTATGTTGAATAAAAAAAATATATATCGTACCAAAAGTAGTATTTTTTAATTCGAGCGCAAAAACTTTCCAACTAACTTGTATATAAATATGTTCATAAAACCAAGAGGGTATGACCGACCTTATGTACATACCTACATAAAGATATAAAATGGTAAAACACGTTGGTATCGTATCATACTAACACGTAACATAAGTGCAGTCCAGAGAATATCTACGAAATGAGACTTTCGCAACTAAAAGAGTAAAAATGTTGAGGTACATCAGTCCCCTATAAAAAATCGAATAAAGAGACATGAATATAAATAATTATTGAGATAATTATTAATGACAATTAAAAGAACTCATTAATAAATCGACTACAGAATAATGCTAATAAATGTCTGAACTTCAACAGATACGCACTTTGCAACTGAACAACAAAATACTTAACGTCCGTGTAAAATATATGTATGTTTATACATACATACATATACATATGTTTATATGTATTAGAATATGTAGATGCAGGTGTTGATATGGTTTTTCGATCCGAAGTGCCAGCGTCAACATGCATAAGAATTCGATGTCTCAATTTACTCAAGCTGTTGCTTGCACGGGCAGACAGACGGACGGACATACATACATATAACTGAAATTCAATTCGTCTTTAATTTAATTTATTTTATTAAGACACCTTTTTATGACGAGCGGTATAAGCCGAAATCATTTGCCTAAAAATACTTAATCCCTTTAAACATATTAATATAGCTCAGACACAGCCGATATATTGTAGAAGTATATGGTATAATAATAACCAAGAGGGCGGAAGATATATAGGTTGTAAAGTCTTCTCATACCATCTCGGGGGTAAACCTTTAATGTCTCTATCGTATTTAATTTTTTATTTATCGCGCTTTAAGTAGTTTTTAACAGTACCGTTATATGAGGAGTAGGCGAGGCTATCATCAGATTTCATCCATTTTTACAGTGTCTGAGCGAATTTGGTTATTTTAGCTGGAATAGTTGGGGAGATATGTACATAAAACCTTTTAGAGGGCGGCGCCCCGCCCATTTTTTCCAAATTTTTAGCCTACAGGTGCCTCTTGCTATTGCAATCCCTTGTGCAAAACAGTTCTATATCTTAATTTAGGGCTTAATTATGGCACTTTATAGGTTTTAGTTTAATGACGTTTTGTGGCCGTGGCCGATTATGCTTCACTATAAACTCGTCCTTATTTCATTACAATATCTCAATTTTTACTCAAGTTACAGCTTGCATAGTTACGTGGACTTGAATTTTGCCCATTTCGCACTGCAATCTATAGATATCAAAATAGTATTACGTACTGAATTTTGTTGACATCGGTCGAGTAGGTCCTGAGATATAAGTTTCCACCTGATAATTGGTGGTACAACGCCTGTCGTCCAAATTTGACTCCGGATCCTAAAAAGCATTCTAATTTCTGGAGTAAATTTTGTATGTCTCGCGCGCGTTTAGTTATAGATTTATCGTATTTTTAGTAGCTTTTAACAAAACCGTTATATGGGGTGTGGGCGAAGTTATTGTCCGAATTCACTCATTTTCACAAAGCGAATGTACAGTATGTACATTAAACTTATAAGGAGCAGGACCACTTTTAAAAAAAATTTGAGTTACTGTTAGTGGATATTATTAAGGAAGTGTTAGGGGATATAAAAGTGAAAAATATAAATGTAAAATGAATTTTAAATCGAAGAAATACTCACATTAAATAGTTGAAATTTTAAACTTTAAACGCAAATATCTCGAAAACTATAAGTTGGTATTCTTTAGCCGACCTCTGAAGTCTGCTGAAATGCTTTACGACAAAAATAACCATGATTGGATAATGTAGGAAGAAATGATCCGAAACATAGGAGCAGACTCTGTCCTTAATGGAAACAAGAAAATTATATTGTTACTTTAGATTGGCCATCACAGTCCCAGACGCCAATCCAATAGAAAATGTTTGGGCTGTAATGAAGGCCAAATATCAAGATAACATTTAAAATCAACAAAAGATTTCATGCGGTTACTCTAACATACCTGGAGTATGGGAAAATTTTGTTGCAAGTTGCCATCAAAAATGTTAGGCTATAATAGGCAACTCGGGAAATTGGAAAAAGTATTGAATAAACGTCAGCTATAACAAAATATATTATATTTTCTATAATTAAAACATGTTTCTCAACCTACCTTCACTTTGAAAAATGAAAACTTTTTTTTTTTAACGCACAGTATATACTCGTATATAATGTATAGTTAGCAATAGCTCAGCTTCGTATTTATTATCAGGCCTCCAACCACTGGAATAATATAAAATTTTTGATCCTGGTCAGCTAATATAGACGCTGGTTGAAAAGTTTCTGCTTTCGAAATGAAAAAATACTGTTTTTGGTATGAAATATATTTTTTTATTCAATATAATCTCCCTTAACTTCAATACACGTATTCCAATGATCCTCCAATAATGTTATGCTTACGGTTACAATAGCTTCTTCATTCGACGAAAAACGCTTTTCACGAAGAAATTGTTTGGGTTTCTGAACAGATAGTAGTCGCTGGGAGCCAAATCTGGTGAATACGGTGGATGCTCAGGCAATTAGTACTTTTAATTTTGAATTTTGTCATTGGTAAAACACTTTTGTGAGCAGGTGCATTGTATTAACGAAAAATGATTTTTTTTTTGCTGCAAACCAGGTCTTTTCTCACGAATTTTTTCATTTAGCTGATCCAAAAGACTGCAATAATATTCAGAGTTGATTGTTTTACCTTTCTGCAGATAATCAATCAACAAAATTCGTTTTGCATCCCTATTCATCTTCACCAGCTTTGGAGCTGAACAAATAGCTTCAGTCCACTGTAAACTGTTTTTGTTGAATTGTTAACGTTTGTGTAGAATCAACGTTGTTCACGAATTCATTATATATTATATCTATACTATAGTCTTAAATGTAAGTATGTTTACAGAAGATCAACGCCTTGATAAAGTGGTGAAAGGTAGCAGATCTCATCAGTATGTGTGTGAAAATGGTCAAGAACCATTCTTCTTTCCATCATAAATGAATATATAATACAATATATAATATTAACTATCTTCGCTTGAATCGTTATGACTGATGGTGAATTTTATACAAGTCGGTACAAATTAAATATAAGTTTATTTTTTGCAATGTGTACCACTTGTAGTGGGATCGTTGGGGAATAAGTCAAGTAAATTGACTTTAAAAATCGAGCAAATCCATGCCACTTCACATTATAGATTTGTATTTCATAGTGGACGCCAATTTAAAAGTAAAGCGTTTGGAGTTAATGAATACCACTTCTGATATAACCACCAACATGTAATTTGTTACCGTTATAAATCATATGTATTTTCATATCTATGTGCCATTGCTTAGATAATGCTGTTTATCCGAATACAAGAACAACTTTGCTATTTCCATTCGATTCCTTACGCACAAATTTCTCAGGAAAATTGTTCAGTAAAGAGGCGACTTGCAGTCTACCCACAAATTGCAAAATTTTAGACCCCGTTGTGTAGGGATGTTGCAAATTTTAAATAATTTTTATTTATTTATTTGTTTTTAAAAATACATATAAAAGAGGGAGTTGCAGGGCTTACACAACCATTATTGTAAGTTGTACGACTCGCCGGTGAAATGGTTACAATTCTGCCTTTAGAGAATTTCATTTAATTTTTACGTTAACTACTCATATTCTGTCGGAATATTTTCTATTAGATTGATTTCTATTATATCCAATCCACCCCTTAACACTAATTGCTAATCACATCTTTCGTGTACGTGCAACAAGTTACATAGGCACTTCACATTGACCGATTTCGTACGCACGTTTCAAAATCGAAATTTTTTTTGATTTGGATTTGAATTCGGAATCATTTCGAACTTCAGGCCCTTCTAAAGACATTACTTGGTGTGTCGAATGAAAGGAATCAATAATACAATGAAATAAAAAATATCAGTTTCTGCAACGTTTGGATATAGTTATAATAGATAAATTAATTGTTTGTGATTATGCTAATATAAATGTACCAATAAAGCTAAAAGTAGTCATGTTTGATCTCATATTAAATTGTACAGGTGATAGACTCATTTAGTCCTGTGGGAACGTACATACCAAAATCAATAATCTTTCTTATTTGTCATTCGGTTGCTAATTGAAGAATTTTTTCATTAAATTGAGATATCTTCCGCTAGAAAGAATACATGCTATTGTAAATTAACTCACCCAACGATTAATACACTGGGTATACGAGAGCAAAAGTCATCAGTGGGACCTAATACATTTTAGAAGTATGGGAGGTAGGCCAAGGTCTAGATCGGTTTCATTCAGATTCAGCGCTAAATCTTTAAACATTATAATAAGGAAAACCTGTCCTCTTAATTTTATTAAAATGTCGATCATATTGACCAATATAAGGGGTATTAAGTTAAAGGGAGAGTAGAAAATCACAATATTGATTATATTGTGGCTAAGGCAAAATCTGAACACCATTTAATGTCATGTTAGGTCTCTATGCCAGTTTTTAGGATTACTCACACAAATTACTAAATTATTTATATTGGGGCCAAAGAAATTTCACAACAAAAAAACATAGAAGTAACCTAAAAATCATGTGTCCTGGTATCAAAAATGGATAAAATCGTGAAAGAACTTTCTCCAGCCAAAATAAGGATTTTTAAACTTCCGATTGCCTTTATTCCTATATACAAGACAATATGAGATCACAGCAGAATTAAGTGAACGTATAATCTTGTATAAACCATTGCTTTGTGGCGAATATTGGTGAAATCGGATCACAAATTTACCAGCCCTATACCTATATTACATTTTTTTAGTTATTCTAGTATTATTTCTGGCGACCATATCATTGTATCTGTTATCTTAATAAAATTCTGTGTAGAAATTAGAACATAACACTTCAACAGCCGCAATACCGGATATAAAGTCCCCAGAGCCTATGGGTGACCTTATAACAAAAAATGGCGGTCAATATGAAAATTATCTTAATGAAAGTAAGATACATTTTTCTGATATTAATGTGGTTGACTTTATACCGTTATGTGAGATGCCGCGGCAAAATGAACTGATCGATTTTGGATTTACTTAAATTCTCTGAGTGAATTTAGCCCTAATATGATTTTATAGCCTTAATATTGTAAAACCAAATGTAGTATAGAAGGTATACGAGTCCGTGACATACATAATATTACATTATATTTTTATTCTGAAAATAGGAAGATTCATTGATACGGTTTGAGATATAATCGCTGTTCGTCAGGTGGTACTTTTAACCGAATGTTAAACATATTCCGCACAGCAGAACTAAACGGTTCCGGTTCATTCTTTTTGGGGTGCTGATAACATTGATATAACTGTTCCAAAGAAAAACACTGTTAATTAGCCTTTCTCTATTTTTGTAGAAATATTGGACAGTCGTGCGAACTTCTTTCAGCTGTTGGTGAACACTAACAATAAAAATATCTCCTGCCATAAAATGTATATATCTTCCCTATACAGTCCGGTTCACTTGATTAGATGCACTGATTTTTATAAAAGCCAATATTTGTTTCCTCTATTCAAGTGAACTAATAAATGAAGCACTATATTACAGCTGCTGAAGTTTTATTGTTCCGAAATACCATTAACTGAAATAATATTATAATATTTCGATGTGTGTACATTTTTGAATAAAGAGAACCGTACCTTCTTTAAATAATCAGCAAAACATTTTTTTGTAGATCAAATAGAGTCGTTGTAATGAGCATTTGCTTTCATGAAAACCAGTGCCTTTAATCAAGTGAACCATGCTATATATTACCAGCTCTCTTATTCCAGTTTATAAACAGAACTTCGAGGTCTATCTATCCATCTTAGACCTATACCAGTCTCTCGTCATGACGAATGAATCTTCTCCGAGGATGCTCAAGGAGACATTTTTCTCGTTTGTGAGGGAAGACTTGATTCATTTGATTCTGCTAGAATATAAAACAGTTTATCAATTCAATTAAAGAATTTTGATGAATCAATATGTACGCTTGTTGATATGATTACGTACAACAAAGAAAATACCTAGACGTCTGTATAATACATATGTATATATGTATATATATATGGAAATGTGGTATATTTATAATAGATGAAAATGTTGCTCGGGTTTACTTAATACTCTAAGTGCAAAACTAAACGCATATGCAAAATATCCAGACAAATGACGTGAGTATTTTTCCGGTGTATCATTGCCTTAACATCGTACAGCGTAGTAGTGGGGAGCACAAGCATTTACGAAACGATTTAACAGCGTTTCGCATGCGAAGTATACCAAACACAAACCAAATATTGTATCAGAAATGAAATGTTATTTAAGACCTGAAGCGCCTCGCACAAATCACTTCATACTTGGTGTTCTTAGAGTGAAGACATCCGGAATCGGAAGAAAAGCAAATAAACAATATTTATAGCGTAGTTATAATAATGTTTGTGTAAAGATATAAATAAAGTGATCGGAGAATAAACACTTAATTTGAATCATGAAATACTAAATCTCTTATGTTATGAATTATATTTTTTTACATGAAAATGATAGTACAGAAAACCAACTAATTGGTAAAAAAAATATTGTTATATTCGTAGGAAAATTTGTAAAAAGTGAAAAGAAAATATGAATATGGTGCTCCTTAAATGTGTTGTCTTTACCCTGTGCATTCTGTTGACCATTTTGGGTCAAGTTAATGGTCACTTATTGAAGCGTGGCGCTTCCTTTATGGATGACGATGCTACCGTTCGCACCGAAATTGTCGACCGCAATAATCGTACAATTTTGGCTAGATTCAACCTAACGGTAGCTCAAATGAACAGTATTATGCAGAGCCAAAATCCAAATAATGAAGATCGCGCTGGTCAAGATGCCACACAACGCTTTCATGTTATCAAAGAGTTTCGGTAAGCGCTTTTAATTATAAATTGAAACGACAAATTAGAAAATAAAGTTAGTTTTTAATAAAATTATGCAATTAAATTTAAAAACGAGTAATGTGAAATACTGAATTTGAAACTTTTTATGTTGTGGCACAACAAAACTAGTGAAATGATTATTTTTTACTTGTTTCCACTCCAAAACCGGCATTTATAGTTTAAGTTAACATATAAACGCAAGTCATAACAATTTTTGCTCAGCAAAATTCAACACGCCAAATTGGGAATAAGCTCTAACTTAATTCGTATCCTGTATGTCATACTAATGATAGATAACAGAAATGTGTCGTTTTTACTATTCAATTTTAGCAACGTTTGACTTTGTAACCCCGCGTTCGGTCAAAATTATTGTGGTGGCTGTATCAATTTACAATTATTTAAATTTGAAAAATAAGTTCAGTTATCTACATCATAACATTTCGTGTTGACGCTGATTATGTGCATAATATTAAAATATGTGACCCAATAAAATAGACACAGTGGTAAAAAAAACATTTACTATCTCCTGATTTATCACTAATATTTTATTATTTTATGAAAAATATTTAAAATGGTATAGCGATTTAACCACTTTGGCGGTCGGCGAGGTCTAAAGGTTAGAGGCCCCCTATAACTATGCTAGTCTTGAATTCGAGACTTGAAAAGTTTTTTCTCGCAATCCAATTTATGAAGACTCTATTATGTCAATACCGTTCTTAAATAAGATGAAGAAGGTATTTGAACATAAAAGTAAAATAAAAGCTCAGCATGTGGAGTTAATGTTGTCTACTTAAGATTTTAAATTTTAAATTGTAACATATCCCCTGATGGGCTGCCTGTTGAGGTTAATTACGCGCCAATCATGATCACACGCTCAAAAAAATGTATGTGATTATGTATTTCACTTAAGAACACTTCCGATTCAAGGAAATTCCTAAATGTTCATTTCTAAATATAGAATTATATTTGGGCATGTGGCACACAAATGTACATACGTATGTTTCATAGTACATATGTATGTTGCCTGTAAGGATCTATTTAATGTATATGTGTATATATGTACATTGTATTTGTAGTTATGATCTTTTATAATAAATTGTTTATTACAATGTTGAGCATTCGGAAACACAATGTGCCTTGGAATTTTTGAAGCTGTGCAGGTGAGCAAATTAACATGATTTATTATTAACGAATTGCAATCACTGCACTGGAGTACAGGTTTGACTTTTTTATTTGCTATAAACAAAACCAACCGCCGAGCAACTAAAGGCTACACTTGGAAAAATCAGATAGCTGTCCACTTGCCCATATAATATTTGTGTGTTAAGGCATAGAATTAATTATTTAAAATTATATACAAATGCAACATTACCCGTCAGGCCGAAGGCTCCAGAAACTAAACTTTGAGAGTTTAAAAATTTTGAAATTTTGCGAAGCTTGCTTATTTCAAAAAGGATTTTTAAAATTATTTATCTGAAAAACTTTTTATGTACAATTTTGAGTAAAATTTTACTAAATTGTTCCAAAACACTTAAAATAGTAACATTGGCATACGCTCAGTCCATTCTAAACGATTTGCTATGAAGTACGAGCTATTTTAAAAAACACCAGAAAGGCAATGAAGAGCCGCCTTACCAGCAAGTCAATAAATAAAGTTTAATTATAAAAGGCGATTATACTAGAAAAATATATAAGAACACAAATCTTAATTATGTTAAATAAATATAAAAAGATTTACTTTAAAATTATGTACAATAAAATTCAAATATTCAATTTCGTAGCGCATAAATTAAACCCGTACTAGCTTAATTAATTAGTATTTACTTGGTCCTCCTTTGCCTATACTACAGTCTACACTTGATTTCTCATGGAAAATACGAGTTTTTTTGTAGTTTCTGCCAATTTGGTGCCAAACCATCCTTTAGTTCCTCTTTTTTTCTTTCTGCTTTTTATGTATGTATACTTTGTAATACTTCCCACAAATGATCTATCCAGTTAAGGTGATTGAGGTGGCGAATAAAGTTTTTTTGGTACATTACAAATTAACCACCCCTTGACAATTGGGGAGTTGTTCTTTGGGTCATTATCCTCTTAGGAATACCAACCGTCATTTAGACTCAACTTGCTTGCAGATCCGTGCAAATTGCTTTTCACAAAAAAATTTAACAATGTGGTAATAAATTTTAGGGGAAGGAATCTTCGGAAATCTGAATTAATGTTATGTAAAAAAAGTATGCTGAAGCGTGCGAAACATGTCACCTTTAGTATACGAATGATTTTTGCTGATTATTTACGACCACTTAGTGGATTACGTACATTTGAAATATAGAGCACTTTGCTGTGAGACCAGCTTATATTAAATATTCAATACTCCAAAAATTTACATAAAATAGTTATATACAATATATGTATGCTAATATACATACATATGTAGATAACGATTGAGGTCAAATGTAATTAATATAAATATAAACAAAAACAAAGTTGTATAAGTTTCAGAAATTACTTACATGATGTGTCTTGTCATTTTTTTTTTTTGATAATTAAGAAATATGTGTATCAGTGTATTTTTAGGATTTCGTACATATATCATTTATGTGTTACTTAACATATTTGCAATTGATTTTTTAGTTTTATTTACCTTTTAAACAACGAGATATAAATTTTTTTTTCTGTTCGTTCTTCGTATTAAATACAAATATGTATGTAGTATATCTAGATGTTCTGATCTTAGAGACTCGAATTAGCTCTATGCATCCGCTGTATATGGCACATTTTTAATTCCTCCATACATTAGATGCTTTACCCGGTGATGGTTAATCTACCGCTCAAACAATGAACAAATATTAGAAGACATTACCAATGGTAGTTGGACGTGCCGATTGATCCCCTAAGTGGTTTCATTACTAACAAGACCAAGTGGAGGAATTGTTTTTTCCTAAATCAAAACCTCAGGGCATGGCGGTTTTATAGCATAATTTGGGAACAATTTCAGTAAAGGGTTTTCACAATAATGTTTCTTTCGTCCACCTCTCGGTGAGTTACCACCAAGAATGATAGAATTAGAAATCACGCCAACTTTTCATAATTAGTATACTCTGAACAGAGTATATTAAGCAAATAAGCCACGAATTTTGTAACATCCAGAACGAAGACCCTATAAAGTCGCATATATAAATAGTTTGCGACGAGCTGAGTCGATATAGCCATGTCCATTTGTCTGTCTGTATACACGCGAACTAGTTCCTCATTTTTTGAGATATCAATAATTTTGCACACGTCCTTTTTTCCCAAGAAGTTGCTCATTTGTTGGAACCGCTGATATCAGACCAACTCCATACAATCTGACCCATCAAAATCAAGTTTTTGTATGAGAAACTTATTTTTGACAAGATATCTTCACAAAATTTGGCACAGATTATTTTGCAAGGCAGCTTCAATTTCAATCAAATTGGACTACTACAAGTATAGCATATATGTTTAGCTACCACTCAAACTGATCGAACAAAATCAAGATAAAGGTTTTTAAAAAATATAGTTTTCCCTATTAAGTAACCTTAATTCGGATTGACGTTGTTTATAGGAACAATCTAGCTAGAAAGAACAAGCAAATTGTTTTCCGTTGGTTGCAACCCGGTGGCCAGTTACGGTTTCAGATTTACTTATACATATAAGTAGTTGCTATAAAAAATGCTTTTGTGAAGGGTACTATAGCTTCGGTGCAGCCGAAATTAACGTTTCTACACTCCTTCAACATGTTGCTACGCAGTATAATAGTTTGGTTAACCTAACTGTTGTTTGTAGAACATGAAAATAATCGAGTTAAATTTAGGGTTATGCATATATACTAAATGATCAGGATAACGAAACGAATTGAAATTTTACTGAGATTTTTTAAGAGGGCTTTATAGCAGACGGTGTGAAATTTGACGATGGGCGTGGCAACACCTACATTTAGGAGAAAATCCATATCTTAGGACTTTCTTAGGAAAGGTTTCAACCAAATTAGGTACATAACATTATCCTGAAGATCCTATGTTACGAAGTCATTCACTTTCCAGTATACAAATCAAGAATCAATCAATGTATCCGGATAAAACCTTTCACAAATAGTGCCCTCAAGGTATTTTATCTTACGCCCAAAAGTTAAAAATCGGCCCATAATTTTTGAATAACCCAGACGTCAAATATGGGGACCCCAGTGCGTATGGCTGACTTTTGCCGAACATATCGGTCAATGTGTGAGATCTAGTATTGAAAATCGATTTCTTTGATAATATTGTACCATTGAGTCAAGAATGGGTTGAATCGGGTCAATATTATATGTTACTTCCCTAACCCCATATACCTAATATGAAAATTTTCGAACTTCCAGTTGACTTTATACCACATAAGCCGATAATGTAATATTGTAGTTATTTTAATAAAATTGAGAGAGCGTCTTTTTCTAATAACAGTGTGTCTTTGTGCCTATGATGGATAAAATCGGCCAGAAACTTGCCTTAGTGTCATATAACTGATATTCACAATATTGAAACGTCCGGCTGACTTTTCACCATGTATATGTTTATATTTATATATATATTTCTAAAATTGTTTTAACATACTAAGTTCTCAAGTATACCTGAGCAATGTTAAAAATTATAGTAATCAGCCCTTCCATTTCTATGTCCCCAATGGTTTGAGTATAATTTTCGCTGATATGAAGTAACTTATAGTAATCAAACTAAGAGAAGATATGACCCTCAAAATTAGTTAATATGATATCAAATTTGATTGTAATCGATTGTAATCTCGTAGAACAATAAAGCTGAACTCGCTACATTTTTTAATATTTCTGACACCTGAAAGTATTTAACTTGCAAGTTGCAAGAGTATAGAATATTATGTTACACCCGAACTTGGCCCTTCCTTACTTCTCTAGGTTTATTTTTGGTTTCATTAGTAACAGAAATGACGTCACAAAAGGCAAGAAAATGCAAGAAAAACTCAAAGAAACAATTGAAATATATGGTTGTGTATATTTAAAATTACTACGATTGTCAGTGGTCGAAATACGACCAATAAAAATAAAACAAAATATAACAAAATGTGAACAAAATCTAAAGAAAGTTATAAAAATTAAAAAAAAAATTAACCATTACACAATGCACTTGAAATTAATTTAAAAATTTCTAACTCACCAAAATAAAACTAATGATGTCAAAGGTTATTTCCACATTGATATGTTTTATTTTACAAACAATACTTGAAATTTAATGTGCGTTAAAAATGTGATTGTAGCAGAATTCAATGTTGCAACACGCAAAACCACATCGCAACCACAAATCCCCCGTAAACGATACGCAATTATCCGATATGTGTATTTACTACTTATACAGAACAGCGATGAAATGTACTTCTGTATACGACTGTGTTAAGTGTGACGAGCAAAAGAGAAATAAAATCGACCAATGAAAATGTGGCACCGCGTTTGTAGTTATTGTTGTCGCTAAATTTGGGCCAACGCTTTTTTACCTGTGTTCCCGTTGACGTGCATGCGAACGGTATAAGTTTTATCCATATGTGTATATATGTCAATAGCAACACATTCAAGTAAGGAAGGCACAAGTTCGGGGTGTAATCGAACATATTATACTCTCTCTCTAAAATCCACCCAATTAACTCAAATGACTGAATCAAAAGGTTAAATTTAATATATTAGGTATGTATATGAAGAAAAAATCAAACAAGTATTAGGAATTCATTAATATAGGGATGTGAGGTTTAGGCCAAGGTCCAGACCGATTCGATTCATATGGAGCACTAAAGCACTTTATTTTTAGTAAATCTACTTAATCTCATTAAAATATTACACATACTTTCGGAATTAGGCTGTAGTACATCCAATATCTTACGTTGACTTTATTTTGCTAAGACATCTTATTGGCCGATACATGTAAATATAACCGAAAGCTTTAAATTCGTATATTAGGTACAATGAAACCAGGTTTACTAGCTATTTAATTAATTTTAGCCAAAAGGATTCACTGTTATCGCACACCTTAAATACACTTTGTTTGCAAAGCTTTATTTCGATAACGTCATTGATCCCCAATTTATATAATGTAAAGTGAAACAAGGGCTAAGTTCGGATGTAATCGAACATTTTCTACCCTCGCGAAGTCAAACGGTGTACTCGTTTGATAATTCTTTATATTATTTGCTTAGTTTGCATAGCGGAAAGTGAAATAATGGAATTTAAATGTGGGAAATAGGCGTGGTTGTAACCCGATTCGACTATTTTCGCACTATACCATAGAAATATGAGAAGAATGTTATGTACCGAATTTGGTTAAAATCGGTTAAGGGGTTAGTGTTAGTCAGAGGCGCAAGAAAATAAGAATTTTCAGCAATTTTTTTGCTATTAAATTATGTTATTTTACAAAAGTAGTAATATGGCATTAATATAAAATGTTTTGACTTGAAGCCACGAAATTAGTTTTTTAAATAGATCAGGCCCGAGATTATTATGTATTCTAAAAGCTGTATAAATTTCATTAAAATCTATTAAGCGGTTTTTGAGTTACAGTTGTCACCAATTAAAAAAACATAGTTTGAGAGAAACACATTTAAAGTATTTTGCAGCTGCCGCTAGCTACCTGCTCCCGACCGCTTTGAAGTGCCCGAGCACTCTTTGTTGTTAGTCGAATAACTCAAAAGGTATACTTTAAAGATATTACACTTAACGAAAATGCAAAATTTGAATGATTTTTTAAAAACTCTGACTACCCTAACCCCTTAAGCAGATCCCAAGATATGGGTTTTCACCTGAAAGTGGTGCCACGTCCACTGTCTAATTTTGAACGTGGTTCCTATAAAGTCATGTCATACCATCCCAGAGATAAAATTAAATGTCTCTCGCCCTATAAGGGGGCGGGACAACAAAAAATGTTAACTGCAGATGCCCCTCCCTAATTTGATCCCGTGTACAAATAACAGTCTTGTATCCTATATTGGAGCTTAGTTATGGCAATTTTTTTGTTTTTGATTAATGGCGTTTTATGGGCGTGGCAGTTAATGTTAATTCAAGCTTCAGCGTCCAGCTGCTGTAATAGTTTGGCGGGAGTCTCCTGTAAAGGCGTTACACCTCTTCATTTCGGTGAAAAGGGGGTTAAAACCAGGGCAAAAGTGTACCAGAAGATTTTTTTAGAAGGCGTGATTAAGTGGTTAAGCAATACTCTCTTCAATAAGGAGCATTGGATCTTCCAGCACGATTCTGTTTCAGCACACAAGCCAAAATCCACCCTGTAGTGGCTTAAAAGCAATGTTCGTGGTTTAGTTGCAGACGATAGGTCCTCGCGAAGTCCATATCTGAATCCATTGGACTACAGTTTATGGTCAGAGGTGGAGAACATAGTCTGTCAAATATCCCATAGAAATTAGGAGTGCCATAAAAAATCTTTGGGCGAGCAGCGCCATCAATACCAATAGAAACTGTGCGTGCCGCTATTGATCAATGGCCGAATCGTTTTTGGGCTTGTAGGAATCCAAAAGATGACCATTTCGAATAAAATATTGGACAACTTTTAATATATGCATTACTAAATAAAATTCACTTTATTAAAAATTGTAGTATAGTATTATACTCGTAGTTTCATATTTATGATTGAAGAAAACGATTATTTTCTGTAGTAACATGTTGCAAGATGGATTTTTAAAAATGAGTGTTGTGTCCGATTACTTGTATAATAACAATAGTGCAAATAGAGCGTTAGAGTTTTTTCACCTTTCCATCGGAGGAACAAGTTGCCAAAATTTTTTTGTAGCTTAATTGAATTTTCAATTTTATAGATTTAATTAATTTCACATAATATATCAAAGTATACCTTTGTTTACAAAAAAACTATTTCTGGAAACATCGTAATCACATCATATCATTTAATCAGCCCTTCTCTAGCAATTCTCTGTTTCAAAGGCGAGTGTTTTCAAGTTTTGACAAAACGACATATTAAGTATTAGGTATATTGTAGCTCACTCATCAAATTGTATCTAATTTTTCCTTCGGGACATATTGTTAGATTGGAGAAGATGGGTTTTGAAAATGTATAATTCGATTTCAAGCATTTTAATATCAGAGTTGGCACACATTGAAAGAATGTGGTGCTTTGGCCCATTTTGGAACCGTAACATAAATATGTCAAAATAATTTTATGTACTAAATTTGGTTGAAATTGGTCGAGCAGTTGTTGAGATATCAGATTTCGCACAAAAGTAGCGAGTGGCCTACACGTAACCCTTTCGTACCATGTTTATTGTAAAATACAATGCATATGACGCTTTACTTTTCACATAGCCTTTGTATAGAAGGTGGGAGTGGTTATCACCAGGTTTCACCCATTTTCATAGCACAATAAGAAGTCTTGTTGTTGTTTCCACCAAGTGAGGTAGATATGTACAAAAAGCCTGTTGGGGAGACTTTCCAAAATGTTTCAACACAAGTCCCCATTTTTACAGTGATGATCTGCACGAAATTTTATAGCTTAATTGGTAACTTAGTTATAGCACTTTAAAGTTTTTGATTAACTCAATTTTGTGGGCATGCCAATAGTGCGATTGTGTCCATCTGCAATAGTTTTACTGTAGTTATTGTTTGCACCAGACGGACGAATAGACGGGGAGATATCCGGAAATCAATACTTATCGTCCGGATAATTTTGCATATACATATAACTTAGTAATTATCACGCTTGGTTTTAGGTGTTTCAAAGAACTGTTAGGTGAACAAAACTATTACACTCTCTGCAACGAATTGTGATAGTAATATACAAATTATCCAAATATTTGTCTATATATTTTTAAAAATGTTTCATTACAATCTAATAAGTTAATATTTTTTCACGACTTTATAAAAGTGATTATTTCAATTTAAATGTAAATTTCACAGTATTCCTGCCATTGTTGATCGCATGTCGCAATACTATTTTTATCATTCATTGTATGTACTTACTACATACTTATGTATGAATATTAGATGTATCGGAGACGGTTAATGAAATACATGTCTATATTTATAAGCCTTTAAAATGCTGTACATATCTACAAGATATTTTTAATTACTCGATCGTATGCCGCGTTAGCACGTAGATAAAGGGTGTTTTTAAAGGTATAATTGGCTAACAAACCAGCTGTCAAAGTACTCATGAAAAAAAGTTTTCGGAAGATTTTATTTGTTCATATATTTTTATATCATCTCTATTGGCCTCTGATAAAACTAAAAACACATACAATGTATATTAATATGCAAGAACGACAATTGTAAACAAAGCATTATCCTCCTTTCGTTCATTACGTCATACACTAATGTATGTTTTCCGTCACATGCACTCCAAGAGAAGTAACGGTACGAAACTGTCGTAATACACGTTTCTATCATTCTTGACTGACACAGAAGTTGAAGGAGAAGGAAGTACACACTATGTACATACATAACCAAATAATAATTCCATAACTGTAACTTTCAAAATATTTGTCGTAAGTGGATCATTACGAATTATGCCCGCATTTAAGAAATTGTGGTCGACACAAAAATCAAAATTTGAAAAGGTTATATTTTAATATGAATAAATATCTTAGTACATATGTATGTACATTTAAATACATATGTATATACTCGGACAGTTGCTTTACCCTTGGTCAAAACTTGCTATATACTTGTATGTAAATATGTAACAAACAGATCATGGCCACCGCGATCCACATATGTATGTATATATATACAAGCACACTTACATATATACATAAGTATGAAAAGGCAAAACAGATGAACGAAAGCGCACTCGCAAACAAACTATTGTAGAATGATACTAGCATTTTATGCAACGTCATCTGCAGCCAGCTGGCGGTCCTCAAATGCACACGAACACCGGCTTAGGTTGGGCGGTCATTAAGGAGATGGCCAGACAAGCCGGCAGACAAGACAAGTGGTCAAAAATACCAGACGCATTATCTTTATGTAAAGTATGCTCGAACCCATGCACCTAAACTGCTATAGTCGAATGGTTGTTGTTATTATTATTATTATTATGGCTATTGTATGCAGAATCGGCTAGTCTGTTGCTGCGTCTAGCTGCGGCGTCTGGCGTATGGTGTCTGGTGAAGTTTACTCATTTTACGTCTGGTCGCCATTTATCTGAATATGTAGTATTTCTGTAGCTGCGTCAGCGTTGCCTTCGCTGTCGACAATTGCGTCCCAATCAGTGCTTTGTCGGTACCGAAGTTTGTTTGAGCCGGCATTGCAGTTGCATTTCAATTCTTTGACGTGGCTTCGAGTGACAGTTATCACAGTGAACCACTGCAATTAATACTTTTAGAAATTGTAATTTTCAATACTTCATTTGCATTAAGACTTTATCTTTAAAATGTTATTTGAAGAAGTCTGTAATTTTTGTATATTGTTCAATCTATATAGTATATTCCCTAATTCACACAAAAACTTGTTTTTTAAATAAAACAAGTAAGGAAGGACTAAGTTCGGATGTAACCGAACAATTTATACTCTCGTAAAGTCAAATGGTATACTCGTTTTAGATTTCTTTGTGGATCTTGCCGCCTTGTTCTATGTTGACCGATATTTTCGGTAAAAAGTCAACTATAGGCACTGGCGTCCACATATTCAGTACCTAGGGGCTTGAAGAGTTTTGGCTCAATTTAGATAATTTTGGTCACATACTTTAAACGCATTATTCACGATATAATCATTGTTGCTTGATTTGCATACTGTTGATGTTATATGGGAAATAGGCGTAGTTGTATCTGATTTCGTCCATTTTCGTACTATAACATAGAAATATGAAAATAATGTTATGTACCAAATTTGGTTGAAATCGGTGGAGCAAATCCCAAGATATAAGGTTTAACCTAAACGTGGGCGGTGAATTTTGTTATTATAGCTTCCGTGGTAAAGGAGATATGCACATTAAACTTATTAGAGGGCGGGACCACGCCCAATTAAAAAAAATTTGAACTGCGGATGCCCCTCTGTACAAAATAATAATTGTGTGATCCCTCTAATTCAGTTTTAAAAAATATTTTAATGTACATATGTATGTATTTATGTATAAATATATAGCGATACAGATATACCGAAATAGACCACTATAGGTGAAGTAATCAACAAACAACAAGCTGGACCGTCTGGAAACTGTCTGGGATCTGTCTAGGCCATGTTTGAATGGCTACCGTTAATGAACTTTTTGTAGGTCGATACTGCTGTTGTGTCATTGTATGTACCACAATAACACAATCAATTCTGCGCCTACTTACATAAATACATATTTATATACAAACTTATGATGTTTTTGGTAAACGAAACTAAAATAAGAGTTTCATTATTTATTTTTTAAGATGCATATTAAGAGTAGACCGCATTGTCAACTGATAGAGATATTTTTTTAAAATCGCCACTTAAAGCCAATTAATCCAAGGCATTTTTTAAGACTAAGCAAAGGGCATAAGAGTTTTTCCTTTCCTTCAACTTAATAACTGTGGTCAGCAACTGCTTGTAACTCATATTATAATATAATTAAAATTAAATATTTGTTTAAATTTAAAGGTACACTACCCTTGTATAATTGATTAACTTGACGTTGTAGTTACTAGTACAATACATAAGTACTTGACTAAGAGGGTCTTCGTTTCCTTTGGTAAAAAGTTTAAAAATAGACTAACTTACATATCATGACTAAATACTATACTGACAGTGTCTGTAACTGAAATTAGTTAGACTATGGATATGTAATATGTACATATAATTAATTAGATAAATATGTGTAGAAAATTATATAATATAAGGTATAAAAAATACAGGTTTGATCTAAAAAAATTGGTGCTTTTAGGAAATAGGTAGGTATCTATGTCATTCTTCCACCATCAAAGGGAAGAATTTAATAGGTAAAGGAATTCCATGGTAGTAACTCAAGGCAGCGGATGTTGTTGCTTTCTTATTGCTTTTGTAGTTGGTGGTGGTTATATTGTTGCAGACGTTACAGCAGCTGTTGCTGTTACCACCGCTTATGATAATGAAGAGCAACTGGCGAGACAGTGTCTAGCCATGTCTGTTATTTGTTGTGGCTGCTCGGCAACAACAAGAGTAAATTGTACGCAAGCGCTTAGTGGGCCAGAAGCCACAAACGCGAACACGGCGCAGAAAGCACAGTCGCACAGACAGACACCCAGACGACCAGACAGCCGGGCATGCAGCAACACTAATCGACAATACAGGCTCACAAACTGGCACGCTGGAAAGCGAAATGAACGAACATACTTGCTTACATTTATCCGTGCATTTGGATGTGTATATACAAATAAACAAGCGCACACGTCTGTAAATAGGTATGTCCAGCACTACACATTATAAAGTATACATACATGTACACGTGACAAATAGTTGAGCGTGCAAAATAAAAATGACACCAAACAATTGAGCACTCTTGATAAATCAACAAGCGACTAGCCATCTAGTCAACAAGTTAACATATTCGGACAGACGTGAATGAATGAGTGCGCAGCCATCGCATCAAATAGCACAAGCATGCTGACAATAAAGAATAACAAAAAACCAAAGCAGAGAACATATAAAAGATTGTAAGGAGATGTTTGCAGTTAATATGATCGTCACTTTGATTACGCTCATTGCTCAGCCCAATTGAAGCAAACCTTTACACATTATTTGAAAATAAGACACATAGAAATGTACATATATACAATACTTGGGCACGTTTATAAAAATATACATAAATATTTACTTACAGATATGTGTACAATAGTGATCACGAATTTAGCACTCTTATTTTGAAAACAGAAAACAGAGCAAAAAAAAAAATATTTCTTATCCTGGATACGAATCAATTGCATCGACTTCTGAAACTTACCTTGACATAATTCAATTCTTATTTTAGTATTTAGTTGTAAATCCTCTATTTTTGATAACTTCAGTCTGTTAAGTACATAGAAAATACTTAAATTTTCAACTCAAATCTCGCATTGTCTCTTCCTAATTGCATTCTAAGCATTTTGAATTTCGGTCCACAAATCTGCTAAGTTCTACGTTTTTTTTTCCACATAATGCTCTATGTCATTCCATAAATTATCAATTGGATTGAGTTCGGGAGACTGGGCTGGCCATCCTAAAACATCGATTTATTTGTACTCTTCACGAGTCGCGATGTGTGCTTTGGTCGGTTTCATGCATAAAAATCCGCTTTAAAGGCAAATTGTCCTAAGCGAAAGTAATCATATCATTCTCAAATATTTTCTTGTACAGATATTAATCTATTGTGCTGTCAATTTTTACTATGGGGTCTACACCGTGCCAAATAAAAGGCTCCCCACCATGTAAAACGGTTTTGATTGTGTACCTTGGATCGTACTGCTTGTTTTGAGGTCGCCCACATACATTTTTCCATCATATTCGAATCTACAAAATTTCGATTAATCAGCGGACGTCTCACAGTTTTTAAGGATACAGCAATATCGTAGTTCGTCTCGAATTCCTTCTGTATGTCCTTGTATGTCCTTGGAGCTTCTGAACGGTTAACAAAAATCCCTCGAATTATTTCGTTCTCATTTGGAGACGTTTTTCACGGTCGTGGAGTCTGTTTTACGTTTTTTGTTGTGCCAAACTTTAGTAAAAGTTTTGCTTGGATTAGATCCCTCTTTGCTTCTGAACATCAGCGACCTTTTGCTATTTCTAGTTTCAATCGACAATATTTATAAACTAGTTTAATAATTTCTGTTTATAATTACCTCGAATGAATTGTTGTCCACCCCAAAACTTAAACCGAATATCACCAAACTAGAAAATGTGCCAAATTCGTGTCCAGCTTTAAATCAATACTATTGACAAAAACCGCGTTTATTTTATAACTGATGAAAATAAAACGTGTAAAAAGTAACGGAATTGCAGAAGTGCCAACCAGAAACTGGACTTTTCCCTGAAATGTTTTAGATCAGTGGAAAAATGCCTACTAAAAACAATGACGTGTGTGCTAAATTCGTGGCCACCACTGTATATACATACTTATGTAGATAAAAAGACATCTGGACTCTATAAGACGGCTTTTACACACAGATTTTTTTGACCCTCGTTTTCGTAAAATTCTCTTTTGGTGTCGCTCTGTGCATTCACACGAGCAAAAAGAGTCTAACAAATTGAGTCTAGTTTTTCTGCATTCCTTTTCAGAAAATTTTCGTAAATATTTGTGCGGTTCGACTGCCCAACACTTAGAGCGTGTTGCATATTTCATTTGTATGTTGGGATGATGGTCTCACATTTTGCTTACAATGAATTAGCTTGAATGTGGTAGAACAATAAGCATAATACCTACCCGCTTAATAGTTTCAAAGAAATACTAAAGACGGGAATTCCCTAATCCACCAGAATGTATTGAATACCCGCTACTAATATTTTCAAGGCCAAATTTATAACAGGAATTTCCTAATCTTTAAGTATTAAAAATTCATAATTTCTTTACTCCATATTTTTGTCTATTTATTATAAAACATCCTTGAATTAATTACAGTTCTCATTTTAAATAAAATAATAATCGAACTAACTCCTTTGCGGTTAAAAGAAATACATATGAAAGCAACTTAATATTTTATGTTAATATAAAAAAGTAAAGTTATCATTTTTATTAGAATTATTTTATGTATACTGGTACACTATTACATTTAATACCGCTATGTGTTCTTAAAAATGTAATTTAAATATTTTTGAGTATCTTAATTTTCTCCTTATTTACAATTTTTCAAAATATTTCTATTATTCTATGTATACATATTTGCATATTACATACAAAAAATAGATAACAGAATTCAAATTTGTGAACGAATTCATTTGAAACCGAGCGCTCTTGCAACCGTTCAAAGAATTTGAAACTGTATACTTGTACATTTTATATAGTGAAGCCATGACTTTGGTTTGTATTGGAATATTTGTATTCATTTGAATAAATTAAATAATAAGAAATACGTGTTTACATCAAATAAGTAGTAATAATTAAAACACTGCATAGACCTCAACAAAATTGTGTTGTCATGGAACAAGAAAAAAACATAAAAGAAGAGAAGTATGTTAGGAAGTAGTATCGGTTAATGGAAAATATCCCAATACAATTGATATCCCGCTAATGAATTTCGTTTAGCGTAGTTTGATTCGATGTTTAAGTGACATGCATTTGATTAATGTTAAATTAGAGTAGGGTTAATTCGTGTGAAACAAGACCCATTTTTATATATATTTTTTTTTTGATGAAACAGTTAGAATCTATTTTATTGTAAAATGAAAAATATTACCAAATTAAAAAATAAAATCTCGGAAATTATAGCAGAAATAGTGCTTAAAATTTCAATACGATCGTTTTTCTTTGAAAACGTGAGTTGTGGCTTAAACACTTTAAAGTTTTGAAATCTGTTGTAAAACGTTCTAACAAGCTCGAAACTTCGTAAATTTTGCTCGATTTAGATTCACCATTTTTAAGATATTATACATTCATGTAAGGTAAACAATTAAAAAGTCTTACTCCTCCCTTGAACTATTACAGCCCTTACAGTAATTTTTTGTGTGTGTTCTAATTGTAATGTTTTCTTTTTTTTTCTTATTTATTTTCGTACCCTTCCGAAAGGTAGACCTAATATAAACAACTCTATAGACACAGAAGGAAATATACTTACATATATATGTATACTTTGCGATAGAAACGTGGTTGCGTTTATTAAGG
Organism: Bactrocera oleae; assembly: GCF_042242935.1. Classification (NCBI taxonomy): domain Eukaryota; kingdom Metazoa; phylum Arthropoda; class Insecta; order Diptera; family Tephritidae; genus Bactrocera; species Bactrocera oleae. The sequence continues at coordinate 37,187,296 of NC_091538.1, forward strand.
CAGACCGTTTTTAAATTGAGAGCAAAAAATTTAAATTATTAAAAAGTATTGGGGAGTGTTTAATTCAAAATATATAATACACATACATATATATAACTATTATTCAAAATATTAAGCAAGACTAGCACAATAATATGTATTTCCAGACAAATAGTTAGTATGTTGGACCGGGAAGTGATAGCTTTAAGTTGTAGACCCCTCCGGTAATTCCCCCTCTGGTCCAATTCCAAAATAACATTACGAGTGACATGAAAAAAGAATTTGTAGAAAAACTTTTAACTGAGAATTATGCCAATACCTAACCATGGCTGCAAAATTGTTTTTTAACTAACTAATGATATATATGTATGTAGATAGTTGGAATTGTAATAGGTAATGCATTTAAAAGACAAAAGTACGAAATGTCAGCATCAGCATTACATTTTTATCTATGTAGCTTTCGTATATATTATGTTGATAATCACAAATCATCAATTTTGATTTATATCTTACAGTATTAATGATATAAAGAATCGTTTGCAATCAGCTTTCCAAGCAAGTAATTCAGATGAGACTCAAGGTCACCCATTGCACGAAATAGCAGCATACCCCATATGCAACTCAGAGTCTACCGAAAGCTCCTGGATGCATGACAACAACGTGACAATTCGATTTTCTGACAGTCTTTTTGAACCAAAGCGTGACAATTTGAATCTGGACAGCGCAATACTTCGGCTATATAAAGTCAATCCAAACAATACAGACGATCCCAACGCATTAAACGACGATGGTGACAAAGAGACTAAAACCTGTGGTGATCCTCTAACGGTAAATCCGAACCATATTGAGGCATATAGGCAAACAAAATGCGAAATTTCCTTATATTCTTTCACTAGCTAACTCCACAAATACGTGTTACAGTTTCCATTGTACGACAATTGCGCAGAAACAAGCGAGGTATGTCTCCGTTACTCACAAATTTTTTGAAGTCGCACTAAGTTATTCATATCATTAATTTTCAGAACGTAAGAAGCATATTTGCAATACAACAATGATGAATATATCCAAAACCGGGTGGGTCGAGATTGACATCAGGCGCGCCATATACATTTGGGAAAGTGTCGAACGCCAACAGCAGCAGCAATCTCGCCAGCAACCTATTCAAATTGGCTGGTTGATGATCGAAGTACATGACGAAGAGGAGAATCCACTCAAGCCGGGACTGTTTTTCAATCCACCCAAATGTGATCAGGCAGGTATGTGTTGCGTTAACCATGCCTAAATAACACCGCCATTTTAACAAGTAGAACTGATTTCAAAATACAGTTTTTATTAAATATATAATTAGATTTGAAGAAACTCACTACATTCCTTAAACGTTTAAGTCATAACATTTGCATACTTCCATATGTATGTACAAACATACATATACTACAAGTATATGCAACACTTCATTCCAAGAAAAACGTATGTACATAATTTGTTTATATACTTACGTAAGCTCAGCTGAATGGCTCGCTTTTATGACGATAATGTCTAGATTGACGCTGTAAATCAGACACTTCGTAGTTGGCAAATCCGATTCTTCGTCATTAAGTTTCAGCCTTCATGAGTTTCCTTTTGACTTTTTAACAATGTAGGCAGAATTCCTTAACCCCTACTAAATTCAATATTTCTGCAAAAGTTCCAAAAACAAAAAAATGAAATCCGACTCGGTAAGGACGCAATATTTACAAATGTATGCATATGTGTATTTGTTGTGAAATAATATGCATTGCTTTTCTACGTTTCTGGTTTTTAGTTGTTTGTGAGCTGAATATTATTATTCAGTGTAAAAGTACTGAAACTTATTAATATTAAAAATGATCGCTGTTTTAAGTTTGCGCTGTTTAAGACTCATTATACTTTTGTTGATTTTGCATGATTTGTCGTAGCTTTTGGCTAATATAAGTTATTGCTTTATTCAAAAGAATAATTTGATTCAATTACACACTTAAAACCGTAGGTGCAGAATAATGTAAATATTATATATATAAATATATAATAATAACCTTTTCAAAACAACAAAGTAAGCACAGTTGTTTATTATTTTGGGGCAAATAAATAAATATAGTAAGTGTATGTAGACTGACTAGATAATTTCAACCTATGAAAATTCGAAAAAAACATTTATTTTGTTTCCGCATATTTCGATAGTCTAAATCTTTAAAAATAGCATACAAAAAAGAATATTTCGAACATATTTTTTCGAGTTACACCTCAGTTTTTTTTGTCTTTAAACGCGTTGTAACTAGAAAACACTCGATAACATTGCCTTCCAAAGTATATGGTATATACAATTTTAGGTCTAATTTACATTTGCTGAAGTAAGTAGCAGAAGTAGTATGATAGCTTAAAATATTTATTATATATTTGTTTTCACTATTATATGAATGTAGGAATCTATGCTAATGGTTGAGGAATGGGTACATTGATCATTATATTATATACGCATTGTATAGTGTGAAGTATTATACTATTAATTTTGAAAAGTACGCGCCCGTTTTTATAATTGATTTGGCAGTGATATGTATGTAAATTTGTGTGACTAAACTGTTTGCCGCATGCGCTAATATAAGAAGTGTAAATACGTACTTCAAAGCTTCAAAAATATGTGCTTTTGTTTTACAGTAAGGAATCCAAAAGGCGATAATATTATTTTTACTTCATATTTGTATTTCAGAATTTGCAATCCCGTGGAATTACTACGGACCGCACACGTCTATGTCTCCTTTTGCAGCGCACGAAGTGCCAAGGTTAGCAAAACTACGCAAGCCATTAAATAAATCGCCTTGACTTCCTGTCCAAATTATTATTATTTTCATTGTGTTCTTAAAATCTGCAATTTTAGTTTCCAAATTTAATTTAGTGTTTTTTTTTTTAATTTTCAGATATCCAAGATTAGATGTTAAATTGATAGGATATGCATCATTTGCACCAAAAAATATTAAAAAAGAAGTTCACGACATGTTGCGTGGAAACTTACGACGACAATTATTTAACCACTCTAAGACCTCTGAGGAAGACTTCCAACCGGATGAGCAACATTCTACATCAGAAAAAACTCTGACCGCTGATAATCTATTCCAATTGTCCACATCGAGTGATGCGGAACCTAAGCACAGCGCAAAAAAACGCCAATCCGACCAAAATATTGCCCTTCAAAGCTTTCACATAGCTTATCACGATCATAACCATCGTAGTAATAAGCGTAACCTACGTGTGAACATTGAAAAGCAGGATAACCGATTAGCCACCTCGAAACAAAAGGCTCATCTTGAATCTAACCAATCCCAAAATGGTAGTCTACAATTTAAAGTTTATAGTCGACACAACACTCATCGACGTACTCACCATTCTCACAAACAACATCAGCTACATCCCGAATATTCTATAACTTATCCTGCCTTTTAAACGAAAGTAGTAATCCAAAGAATTATCCCATCCATGAACCGCTTAAAACATTACACACAAAATCCATAAGCATGTAATGTGTAATCTTCCCTGTTCAGTAGGCCGTTTAACTTAATTAGATTTTAACACTTACATACATATATACATAAACTTAGAAGCATAGGTTATAAGTCTATTTAAAAAATCTTCAAAAGAATTCACATCGACAGTAACACACACAAATATGAATTTAATTTATGCAATACGCATCAAATCTTAGTGCCCAAACAGTCACCGACATTCCTCCCTTCCTTACTTACCACCCGTATCAAACCAAATTTGTCAAAAGTTATGCCCGTAGTTACAACGCAGAAATGAGTTGTTCTCTTTTGTTTTCATTACACCAATGTTGCCATTGTTCAATTTGTATACACGATTTTTCACACATTTGGTTTTTAGTTATAATTTTTCTTAATGTAAAAGCTCAAAGCTAAAATCCAACTATTAAAAATAGTTTACCTATTAATAAATAAATGTTTATAAATAAATGTATTCGACTGTGATTTTGAGTTATTTTAAGAATATTTTAAATATATTCAAGTTCATTTTTTTATTACTACAAAATATCGAGATTGACAACCTGCGTTACAAGAGATTGCTCTCTCACTCTCAGTTCACCCGTTTCTACGGGAAAAATCCGGTCTGTTGAAACGGACGGTAGTAGCGGTGGTGACTGATCATTAACATTGCGCTCTCATAAGATAGGTCGTATCAGCTGATTCGGAACACGGTTTTGCCTCGGTGACTGTTTGTGCCTTTACATTCATTCATAAATACAAACGCTCCCAGTACCAACAGTCCATAAGAGATGATTAGATGATTCAAAAGGCATTACTCAAGATTGGTATTTACATATCGCCTCTGCCGCAACGAATAGAATAATATAGTTTTCTTTAGAGACTGTGAGTTTTGTAGTTTTGGCTTCTATATATTTATATACTAAAACAAGTTTTTTGTTTTTGTTTTAAAACACAATATTTATACTTTAAAAATTAGATTACTTATGTAACTTTGTTTACAAATACTTTTTTAGTTATTATCCATATTATTTATTGCATTTTATTGTCTCAAACTAATGTGACATAAACATATGAACATATGATGCTCTTTTCGTAATGGAAGTGAAAAATATGTATTCAATATATACTTAAAATATTATGTGAATTTCATAGAGAAACGAAATTAAAATTCTAGTCCTTGCTAGAAGAAACTATGCAGAAAAAAATATTTACCTTCATTTGCAAGTAAATTTTTTTCATAATTTTAAACAAAAATAGTTGTATGACTATGTGTATGTACGTGAACATATTTATTATATACATACTTATATATGTAATTATATCTCAACAAAAAATTGTCTTTAATATGAGCATACACGTATTACTTTCAATATGATACAGTTCGAAACGAAATAATAAATATAATAAAATAATAGCAGACAATTCAATGTTGTTAAATTTAGATCCGTACAACCTTTAAAACGATTAGCATTATTTTTCATCATTCCAGGCGACCTCTTCAAAGGTCATATCCTTTGCGACTAATTCTTGATTCGTCGCACTTTTGCAGGGATGGTACTATTTATTTTATATATACATATATGGCATATGAAAATGATATTTTGAATTGCCAATCTTCACATTTCGCCATTATTTTTCTTTATATGCCTAAGTATATGTACTACATACATTGAGTTACGTACATCCTATATGTATGTATATGATGACAAAAATTTCTTATTTCAAAACGTTTAATAATTGTACTTTACTTAAGTTACTTAGCCTATATAATACCTGGACAAAAACGAAATTTTTGTTAAATAATTATTAATTATACTTGTAGTCAGTGTTATATAACTATGCATTAAATAAATGGCAAACTAATCGGAAATTTTTCCGTGATATGTAAAATAACGAAGTAATTAACATTCTGTATAATTCGAATGTAGCTAACTATCAATAAAGCAAAATAAATAAGCGCAAGTGTATTTACTCATTTTTTTGTTGATAAAAAATACCTTATATGCATAGAAAATAATTTTTTTTGTTTCTTCAAGTAACGATAATTTTGAAAAAATTTCCCTAAATATAAAACAATTCATCATCAAATGGCTGTCTGCACCAATCAAGCGCAAAAACAATCCTCCGAAGCTGGCAGTAAAAAAGGGAGCCCCAAAAAACTGTGTAATAGAAAACATTAACACTGATTCTTCAGTAAAACAAGAGAGTATACATACAAGGTGCAATTCAAAAGGTTCATGACTTTTATTAAAAAACGAATATTATTTATTTTATTTTATTTAAATAGTCTCCTTCCGCCTGAATACAACGTTTTGCACGTTCAAGAAGGTTATCGAATGACTTTTTTTTTGTCATTTGTCGGTATAGCGTTGAGGATGGCGGTCGTCGCCTTTTGGATGGCATCAACGTCAGCATAGCTGTTTCCTTTCATGGCCAAATGTAGTTTTCCGAACAAATAAAAAGCGCAGGGTGCCATATCAGGCGAACAAAAAGTTTGGGTTCTTTTTGGCCTCTTTAATGATGTCTCTTGAATGTTGAATTCTGAGGTCTTTTTCGTGTTGTTTCAAAGTGTACGGGACAAATCGAGCACAAACCTTTCTGAGGCCCAAATTTTCTGTCAAAATACGATAAATCGACGCTGCGGATATTAATAATTCCGATTCCATATATTTAAGCGATGATTTCGGCTCTTTTTTAATGAATTCACTCACAATTTCCGTGTTTTTTTCGTTCACAACATCTTTTGGCCGGCCCGAACGTTCGTCGTCTTCCAAGTCCTCCCGTCCCTCTTGAAAACGTTTAAACCACTTGTGAATACGGCTACGGGATAGACAATCATAGCCATAAACTTGTTTCATCATTTGATTAGTTTTGGTAAAAGTTTTACCAAGTTTAAAACAAAACTTAATGTTGGCTCTTTGTTCGATGTTCATTTTTCGACCCACACTACAAATGTAATGTCACATGTAGCGCGATATCTCAGCTGTTATACAAGTCAGCTGTTATATAAATTTTATACGACAACACTGAAGAATACACACTTGAGGGATAACAATTTCAGACAGAAGGCGCCACTAGAAGCCGCGTTGCTTAAAAAGTCCTGGAACTTTTGAATTGTACCTTGTACATATGTCAGAAAGCAAAAACCAATGCGCACAAGCCCAGCTCTCAAACTGTAAATAGTTCAAATCGACACGCTATACTGGCTGAAATTTCTCCTCCTGAAAATGGCTATATTTTTTAAAGCCAAAAGGTGAGTCTGACAATCCAAATGTGCTGGAATAAAAATTACCCAAAGATTCAAAACTTTGATTCAATTCGGATTCACTTTTCATCTTTAAAAAATATAGTTTGAAAAAACTATAAAACACGTTTTTAAATCACTTAAACCACATAAAAAATGAAAAAAAAACCCTTATATAAACTGGCAGTAATATTGATCGAAAAATACTTGTATTATTGTGAGAAAAGTGTGGTATGCTCGATAAACGGAACATTTGCCACAAAGCTTGCTTTAATTCCACTTATTAAATGTTATTATAGATTTTAATTAATATGGATTCCAACACAAGGTGCGAGAATTTTTTTTTTTTGATCTATAATTGGATATTTTCACTAATTTTTGGCGTCATTCCATGTAATAATCGAAAAAAGGGGTTCAGATAATTTTATAATAAATATATATAAATTTGGTTGCCACATAACAGCAGCACTAGCCTCGTCTAATTTTACCTGTCAAGCAACTTGTGCGATATTGAATTTTTCCTATATGTCGGCGAGGCGTATGTCCATTGCCCAATTTTTGCTTCACGTGTGAATATATGTGTATATTTCTGAAGATATTTTTAAGAAAAAAAGAAAAGAAGAGAAATACAATGTCTTAGGTATCAAAATAACTTTGGTAGTTTAGGAGATATGAATATTAATCCGCACTAAACAGTTGCACAAATCGACTTACTACAGTTGGTTTCAAGTCATTCGTTCATTTAACAAAACACTGCAATGTTTTGTTCTCAACGAGCAATTTAATTAATGTGAGCACTGAGAGCACAAGCAATAACATGCATGACAATTTTCTTTCTAAGCATTGTTGTTCCAAAACAATACTGCAGGAGAAGACAACAAAGACAATGGCAATAAAAATCAAATCAATGACAACGAGTGCAATAAAACATTTTCCATATTCCTACAATATATTTGTGCGTATTGTTATTATTTATTACTAGCGTTTTTTCTCATTAAAGTGTAGGATATGCTATTTTATAAAAAATTATGTAGCAAGAACCATTTTACACATTTATTATACACATATTATATAATCAAGTCTAAGCTAATATATTTGCTCGTTATGAATATAGGTATTATTATACTAGGCATAAATTTAACAAAATATGTAAGCGTATTTTAATTGTACTATTATTACATTGTATTTGTAATTGTAATTAAAACCAGTAAAGAAGGGCTAAATTCGGTTGTAATCGAATATTTTATACTCTCGCAATTTACAAGGACCTAAGCCGGAGAAGTAATTTGAGGTGCTGACAAAACTTAATAATAAACAAGTAAGGAACATTTTATACTTTCGGAACTTGAAAGGATTAATGCCAGTGAAAAATATTTAGGTGTGGCCAAAAAGTTGGTGTTTTATTAAGTAATATATTCATTTAATTTTATTGGTATATTTTACTTCGTGTCAGCTAAAATTATATTAAAATTATCCTCAAATGAAGTATATGTGATATAAACTCAACCGAAGATACTAAATTTAATATATTGAGTTGATGTGGAATACATCAACCTGAGGATCGGAATTCATTATGTAAGGCATATGAGGTTTAGATCAAGGTCCACACAAACTCCATTCATATTCAGCCCTAAACGATTAATATTATACAATTTTAATATTTTTAAGAAAACTTACCCACTTAGATTCATTAAATTATCACACATTTTCACCTACCTAAATGGTCAACGATCATCTGGAATGTCGGAAATCACTTTGGGTTTGTTGCATTAACCTTTGACATTGCTCAGGTATACTCGATAATATATTTTGAAGTATTCTATAAGAAAATAACTCACACACTGACCGACATATTCTACATAAGGTTTGTTAGAATATTCAAAATAATTACATGTATCTAGTATAATATATTTTCACATATTTTCAGTATTAAACTACCACATAGTATATCCAATATTATACGTTAAGTTAATTTTGTTAGATATCTTACATATAAAGCGATATATACGGTATATATAGTATTGGCCCGGTTTTATGTAGTTTTGGCATTACTACATATTATAAACAGAAAAAAACATCACCAATATATAAGGAGTAAAGTCAACCGGATGTTTGAAAATCCTGATATTAGTCATAGGGGAGTTAGGACAAGTTTTTTTTTGAGCTATTTTAGATGAGCTAAAAGTTCGAAAATCTACACATTTGGTGTATGGGGCTAAAGGAAGTATTGCCCGATCAAAGCCATTTTTGACATAGAGACATACTCAGGGGTGTTGTGGAATCCAAGACAGATTTGCGTGGTTGTCAGAATTGCAAACCAATTATGATTCTCAATGGTGTCACAGAATCTGATTGGATTTTTGTCTTTTCGAAAAAAATGCAAAACCAATATTCGAATCAGCTGCTTACTACTGTGTGCAAATGAATAAATTTGAAAGCGTTTGATGAATTTGGAGTACCGAATAAAGTCTACTAAAGTTTACAATGAGTTCCGCTGTTTAAGTTATTATTTTAATGGAAGAAAAAAGCAACGAAAAAATTAAAAGGAAGATATTAAAAAATCACAATGATCCACCTAATGCACCAGGGGAGTCGCATGTGAAATTCGGCTTGTATTTACTGGTATGTTTGTATAAATGCTTACTTTACAGATTTATATCTCATTATCGTCTAAATAACAACGTATTTGGGTGTTAAATAACGTTTTGTGTATCCTTTAAAAATATCTAGATATTTTCCATAAACTCAATAATTATGACACTTTGAGAATTAGTCTTATGTTTTGCCCTATAAAAATAACGATAAATTAAATCGTAACAATTATTAAATTATTTTCTTAATTTATAACATGTTTACATATAACAAGATTATTTCCATTTACGAGCTTAACTCGATAATCTGTAATTAAGAAACGAAATTTACCATACACAATTCTTCTCTTTTAAATCCGAGATTATATTTTAATCTTCGATTATACAACTAGATTTGCGGTGTTGTTCCCAGTTTTATCGATAATTTTTGCGAAGGAAAGGAGAAATGTCAAATGACAAAGTAATCAAAAATGGCCGATAAAACATTAATTTAAAATATACTTAAATTTGTAAATTTATCATGAAAAATAGGTCAAAGTGGAACAGGAAAGAAGTTAAATTGCCGCAGCTTCGTGGCGTTAAACAATTTGACTAACAAATACAGGTAAGTTTATTTAATATGCATATGTATTTATTCATATAAAAGTTTCCAAAAAATAAAGCTATTTACAAAGATGAAAAGAGATCATTTGGTCCCTGTGGTGGCAGCCCGTCGACTTGGGAATACTATAGGAAAATAAATTGTATCCTCGACAGCTATTAAAGCACAGGTGAGTGAAACAAAACAGTATTTTGAAAAGTTTGTATTTATTTTTATAAACTAATTTATTACAGTTAACGAAATTGTAGAAGATTATGAATCATCGTTTAATAGCTCGCCGATGATTGGATTAGATTCACACAAGAATTGTTGTTTCCAAAGGATGCAGACGAGGAATCTGCAAAGAAAAATAAATGTATCAGTAAACATTCAAAATGAGTTTTTGGAGGAATTCCAGGCGGCGAATAGGAGAACGTCGACAGAATTGAAGGAGAAAGAAATGCCATCCTCGAAAAATTTCTGGAAGCCTTTAAGCAAAGCAAATAATCACGAATTTCATTTGCGATATATACATTAGGCTGGTTCAAAATTAATATTTAATTTTTTTTTTCGAAATTCTCTCGTAAAAACATTCGTGGAGATGTAAAAAGACGCCTGTGAAAATCAGAGCCCTTAAGAGGTCGCGCATCGCAGATTTCAATTTCCCATTTAAATAACACGGATAAATATTTATTTTAATTTTGGAATTTTGCAATTCTGAACCGGTTTAACGGATTGTTGAACCAAATTATATTCTTATAGGAAATTTGACGCTCTACAAAACAGTCTGATCAGTGAAGATCCACTACCATTGATAATTGTATTGTTCCATTCAAACGAGATACTGTTCCAAACGGTGGGGTAGTTATTTACCAAATAATAATAATGTTCCAACATTATGACTCCGAATATTGAAAATGTATTTTTTATTAATTAAATTTCTATTAAATTCCATATTTTTATTTGCTATTAAAAAAATTGTACAATATATTAAATATTATGATTTTTGAATCCCTGCTTTGTCTCTTCAATTGATTTGTTACGCTTGAGTTATGCGAAAATACGCCTAAAAGTATGCAAATATTTTGCGCATACTTTGTGATCGATGTTAGGTTTATTTCCGTTACGGTATTTCTTGATTCGGTCGTTGCGTTCAAAGGCCGCGATATATGTTATGCAATAGCTGTATAAAAGGACAATCCAAATAAAATTCAAAATGAAATAAATTCTCACTCAATGAAAATCTTTATTTTTCCCCACCAGCGGTGAGGATCTAAAAATTTTTAATTAAGAATATACAAACTAAGCTCAAATGAATGTATCGGGATAAAACTTTGCACGAGTACTAACTTTGAATTGAGCTAGGTTATGACCAAAAATTATCGAAATCGAAACAAAACTGTTAAATCCCCCAGGTACCGAATAATGGAGTGTGCTAAAAATGGGTTGAATCAGAACCCTCAGTAACCATATACCTAATAAAAACATTTCGAACCTCCAGCTAACTTTACCGCAAATATCGGTCAATATGAGAGTTATCAATGTATATTTTTGTATAAAATAGTTAAAATCGGTTTAAAACTTACCCTAGCCGCAATATAACAAATATCAGGATTTTAAAACATCCGGTTAACTTTATCCCGCATATATAATATATGTGGTGGAATGTGAAAAACTTTAATGAAACTCAGAGATCTTCTTCTGTGGTAATAGCAAAAATGGATAAAAGCGGTTCAATACTATCCCTATCTCTCATATACCATATATAAGATTTACAAACTTCTGATTGACTTTATATTGTTTATATCGGAATTTCCCGAACCCTCATATACCACACATAATGATTTGTTATTATGTGTTATTCAAACAGGCAAACAGTGTATGAGTTATATATTTATAAAATTAACTACTTGAAGGATTTGCCCCGGATTTGATCCTTGCAAGTTGCAAGAGTATGAAATGTTCGTTTATACCTTTCTTAAGTCTGAAAACTTTTGTTTAAAATAGAGACATAAATACTATCATGATAGCCATGCATCTCATAAAGGGAAGGGTCCATGTTAGAAAATGCCTATTCAATTTTTGTGCCCACGAGTGTAGTTGAATATTCTACACCAAGCAGGGAGCTAGTTTTTTTCTTGGAGAATATTATAGTCCCAGTCGACTTTAAACAAATGTTAAAATCTTCAACAATTAGGGCATTTCGATTGCACAAGTAAGACGTAAGGAATTCCTGAAGCTCTGCAATTAAGTTGCTAATTGAAAAAGCTGAATTCCTGTCTAGAACCAAAATATTAATATTGAAACATTTAAACAAGGCAGCTTCTAAAACTTTATTAGAATAGAATAGAATACATTTTCTTTATAACCTTTGATTCCATAGAGCTAGCAATACTATCCTTTGCATATATTGTTATGCCCCTTTTTTTACGGTTGCTTGTCTCCGTGGTATCTATCCTCAGCTCATTGGAGCAAAACCTGGTATATCAAAATTTTTACAGGAATAACTTCAAGTTTCTGCAAAACATAAAATATCTGAAGAAAGCATCATGCAGTCGCCTTTTATATCATTAACATGAGCGTGGAAACTCTAAATGTTATGAAACAAAATTTGATGTCCTGATGTTCGGAAAATCATAAAATTAGGACTTAATGTCAAAGACTTAGTTTTCAATTCCATCAGTTCTGCAGTAGTAGCTCGACTACAAGCGACATATATCGAAGCTCTAGGCATTCTGGGTCGAGTATGAACTACAACTTTATTATATATGGCACCCTTACTTTTATGAATAGTTATTTCCTCAGCCGGAACAACTGGCATCGGATTTCTTTCAATTAACATTTGTTCATTTCTTTTATATTAAAAAGATTTCACAACTTTTTCAAGGGCAATCTAGGCATTATAAGGCGTTCTTCAATTGGGGTTAAATCTTTCAAACAATCCGATATTTCAGGAAAGTATAGATTGTTAACTAAACATATTATTGGAATGTTCTTTTTAACAATCACAATTTTGCAAGCTGCACAAAAATTGTAATTTCCATATATCGAATGAAATTTTTGAATTAAAAAGATGGCGGATGCAGCATTCGGGTGACCTTGCGCAATAGTTTCGATTTTAGAACTTGGTGTGAGAACCATAGTCCCCCGCAGCAAATACATATTGAAGTAGGGGCCTTCTTTATATTTTAAAAATAAATGTTTTTGTAATCTGTTAAATTGCCCTTATAATCAGTTTCTATAATATTATTTTTTTTATTAATCGGGTACGTTGGGATTGCCTTTCGTTTACAATTTGCTTATTGACAGGGTTATCTCTACGAAGGCGAACTTGACTTTGGCTAAGACGTCTCTGGTTCAAAATTTCTTCCTTCGTAACCCTCCTAATAAGCTGTCGACGTTGTGTCTCTATGACGCTCCTCTCTCCTTATTTCAGGATTTCTTCTTTGCATTTGATCACGTAAGCGCAATAAATTCCTATACTAAGGATTTGGTGCGCGAAGTTCTCCATGTTCCCTAGTGTTCCTACTTTGCTCTTCAGAACGTAACTCGGGATTGTCTCGATGAGATCTATGTCCCCGAGTATTTCTAATTTGCTCTTTAGACCGAATTTGGAGATCTTGCCGCCTTGTCCTATGTTGAATAGTATTTACAACTTGTTCAACAGATCGTACCTCGGGATTTTCACGCCGAGACCTTTGTCCCCGAGTATTTCTAATTTGCTCTTCAGAGCGAATTTGGGGATCTTGGCGCCTTGTTTTATGATGAACAGTATTTAAACTTTGTTCAAAAAGACAAACCACGTGGTTTTCCCGTCGTTATCTACGTTCTACGAAGCGAATTTGAGATTTCCTGCGCCTTATTCTTTGTAGAAATGTATCGGTATTTTACTCGGACAGACGTTCTTCGAGGTCTAATCTACGATTTGCGTTGCTTTCAGTATCTTGTGATTTCTCAATAACTCTATACAATGAGTTTGATCGAAGAGCATACATAATTGAATCCTTATTATAAGTTTTGATGCTGCCATGCTATTTTAATAATTTAATTTTTTATATGGTTCTGATACAGTTTGTTTAACAGATCTTTTAGACGTGTATCTTATCACAAACACTATATAGTCACACTGTTTGAATATAATTACTTCTTTACTGTTCAAGTAATATAGCGTGGCTGAAGGTTTAAAAACATTGTACTCATACTTATAATATTTATATATTTGTAAGCATATGTATACGTACTTTTGAATGTGTCACGTAGATATATGTACATTAGCATAATAATATGTGAATAAATTGATACTAATTTGCACAAAGCCTTTAACACTTATTTCCGAATAAAGCAAGGAAAATTCAATACAAGTAAATTGAACTTTAACAAATTAAATTAAATATTCCGCAGAGAAAGAGTCGAAAAAAACGATGTTCACTTCGCAGGTTAACGATGACGGCGGACGATCGAAAAGTTGCACACAGGAGCTTTCGTATCAAAAATGTTGACTTGGCGCTCAGGCCTGTGGACGAAACGAATGATATATAGCGAATGAGAATGGTATGTTGTGTTGTCCTGTGTGGTGTCATCTGGTGTGGGGTGAAATTCCTTGAGTGTTCACAGGTGTGGTGAGTTTCATTAAGGTGTGTCAGTTTTTCCCGAGTAGAGCGGTGCACTTGGAGGAGGGAGTTAAAACTCATTTAAACATCCTGGGCCCCCTAGGCGAATATTTTGCCTATTATTACACGTATATGCTTATATTGCATGTATTTCGGCGTACTGCTGGTTGAGTAGCCGAGGGCTCGGCATACATGGTGATAAAGTTATATCCATATTTACCTGTATGGGCAGAACGCATATTCGGTATGCATTTTGCTGTGCGTGCAAAAGATATATAACTTAATTTTGCGGGTTTTGAGGTTGTATGTGCTTTTCATACTTATTGTATTGCGGTTGTTTCTTTTATAATTTTATTATCTGTATTGTTTGTTTAAAATTTCTTTACCATCGGTTTATTACGGTTAGCGACTCCACGCCTGGCTCAGATATGGCCAGAATGGGTGCTCCTTTTAAACCTTGAAGAGGGATCTTGCGAGAGTGAGATTTGTGATTTTCACTCACTTTTTTGAAGTGAGATATACAACTTTTACAAGTGTTTCCCATAAACTACCCGTTTGATGAGCGCTTAGATAGTTGCGATAAGTGCGGCATTTGCTTTTTGTAAGTCTGGGTGCGACACTGTGTCACATTGTAAATATGGTGATCCCTTAACTTTATTTTTGAAGTTTTATACATTATAAAAATGTTGTCAACTATCAGGCACTATAGAGGTGTCGATTTTTCGGCTTTCTTAGGACAATTTTGTTATATGTTAGTGCGATTTTAGCAAGTAGTAGCGCGCCACATAACTCAAGATTTTTGAAGCAGGATTTTTGTATCATTATTGGCTGGAGCCATCCTGCGGAGTCGAAAAGTTACATATTTGTGTTTTTAAACCTGATCTTTTCAGAAAGGACTCTGACTTGATTTTTTCTGCCAATTTGTGGAGTGTTGGAACGTTGGGAATTTAGTGGTAGTCGTATGACGAACCGGCCATTATTTGATCGAGTAGTTGTGGCTTTGTAGAAGTCTTTACAATACTGATCTTCTGGGGTTGTAATTGATATCAGGGGGCGTTTTTCTAACTCCCGAAATTTCCTTAATTGTGAATGATGGAATTCTTTAGAGTATTCGTCAACTTGAGTTGTTGTTGTGGAAACTAGTTCTGTAACTAGTCCACTTAGGATCCAGCCGAAAATAGTATTTTGTGCCAATAGTTTGTTTGAAATTTTCTCAACACCCTCGAGTATTATCTGAGGTATGAGATCGCTGCCTAATAGAATGTCTATTTGAGCGGGGGTGTTGCAGTAGGGATCTGCTAGCTTTAGGTGTGAAACCTTTTGCCAATGCTTGCTATTTATGTGATAGCCTGGAAGCATATTTGTAAGTTGCGGTAAGACTATAGCTTCTGCTTGTATGTGCTTATCCGCTTGGGGGGAAATTAGGGTAATGGGGCAGATTTTATTTGAGTTTTGGACTACTCTTCCGCCTATTCCCGTGATTTCAAAATTGGCTAGTTTTGTTGGCAGTTGTAGCCTATTTTGAGCCCTAGACGCTATGAAAGATCGTTGTGATCCTTGGTCTATTAAGGCCCTAAGTTTAAACAGTTCTCCTCGGTGTTCGATGGAGATGACTGCTGTGGGTAGTAATACCCTATTTTGTATTTCGCTGTGTAGCGTTTGAGTTTTTTGTGCCTTTGAGCAACATGGTGTCTTTTGGCAATTTTTGGGATTTCGGTTTTTGGGAGTTGTTGTTACCACTAAACCTGTGGTTATTTTTGTATAAGCGCTTCTTTGGGGTGATATGGGAAATTTGCTGTAATGAAGCATTGAGTGGTGTCTTTTGTGACAATATAAGCAATTGAACTTGCTTTTGCAATTTTTATACTTATGCTCATGTGACAAGCAATTTGTAGAAAGTCTTTTTGATCTGACCAAATTATTTCGTTCGTTAACTTTTAAGTTTTTAAACTTCTCGCAAGATTGTAGTTTATGCCCTCTCGTGCATAGTTCGCATGACGTATGATTATTTTGTTCGGATGTGAACGATTGAGATTTGTAAAAGCTTCTGTGTAATTTATTTTTGCTACTAGCTTGGGGTCTATTGAAGCTTCTTTTTTGGTCGTGTTGTACATTTTTTGTTTTAATTAGCTTTTTGTCTACCCTTTCAGCGATTTCGTACTGGGTAGTTAGAAAGTCTTTCATTTGTAGCCACGTGGGGCATTTCTTTCGTGATGAGAGCGATTGCTCCCATAAAAGTAACGATTTTTCTGGTAATGCGGCAGTGCATATGTTTACCAGTATAGGGTTCCAGCTGTCTGTGGGAATATTTTGTATCGATAAAACCGACAAACAGTTTGAAACAGTGGATTGTAGTCTTATAAACTCTTCACTGGTTTCTTTTTGAATCTTAGGCAAGGTTATTAGTGTCGTTACTTGGTTATCGACCAATATTCTTTCATTTTCATATCTTGCATTTAGAGCTTCCCAAGCCAAATTGAAATTGTCGTCATTAAGTGCGAACTGTTTGACTATTACGCCTGCTTGACCTTGCGTTTTGTATCGGAGGTGATACAATTTTTGTGCTTTTGATAATTTTGGATGGTTGATGTAAACGGCAGCGAACATGTCCTGGAAGGACGGCCATTCTTCATAACCTCCATAAAATATTTCTGTGTCACATGCGGGCACCTCGAGATGGATGCCTGAACTTGCCTCTTGATTTTGTACTTGTGGCAGCTCTACTCTCGGATGTGGAGTAGGTGCAATAGCTTTTATTAGCTTTAATTGATCAGAAATCATAGCTTTTGTTTCTTCGTACTGGTCTAAGCAGTTTACGTATAGTGCGTAAGCCGACGATTTAAAATCGTGTGGTAGATCTGAATTGTCATAATCTACTACGACGTCATGAGCCGTTTGGAGACGATTCCAAAAATTGGCAATATTTTGTTTTTTTATTTCCAATAACGATTCAGAGATGTCTTGAATCGGTGAAGATGAAAATCGAGTGCAGTATCGTGTTAATCTGTCACTCTCAGAAATGAATTTGGTGGCACACATATTTTTGCCTTTTATTTGCTTTGTGGTAACGTGTCTTGCGCGTGTAGCTTCTGCAGGTGTAATTTGTAATTGTAATTAATTAAAATTGTCTCAGTGTTAACTGATTTAAACGCAGCAATAAATGATAATTAATACCGAATACTCTTTTACGTATACTTGTATACGAGTTTTTGTCGGACTAGATAAATATTTAAATGCGAAATAAATTTTTTAATTTGTAAATTATTTTAAATATTTTGTTGTGAGTGTAATTTAAATTTTCTTAATTTTATTATTAAGAATCGCTCTTTTAATTTAACAATATTTTTTATGTCCTTATTGTTGATGTATTTAGGTACACCCTAATACACGGACTTGTTAGTATATATTTATGTGCTCGTGAAATTGAGAGCTCGTTGAAGAGATCAATACACTTTGTACATAAGTATTAACGGATTGTTTGTGCGTATGTATGTATATTTTCTAATGCAATTGAGAGCTCGTTGTAGAGATCAATTTGCTTTTACTTTTGTGTACGCAATCCTGCTTGTTTGTTACAAGGGGTCTTGCGGGATGTATGCCAATTGTGGACTTTGAAAATATGTACAATTATAAAGTATATGTTTTAATATGTACATATATATATTTAAATATTATTTTTGTTTGTGTGCAATTGAGTGCTCGTTAGAGAGATCAATGCGTTTTTGTTTAATTCGCAATCCTGCTTGCTTGTGTTTTAACAAGAGCAAGAGGTTTTGTTGAATAGATGTACATATGCGTATGTACTTTAGTTCTTGTTAAAAGAATATTTTATGTATTTATATATATATATATTTTTTTTTTAAGTTTTTTTTTTTAAGAGTTTGTTTGCTTTTTAAAAAAAAAATTAAGGAAATTTTATTTCACTTTGTTTATTTATTCGCAATTTGAAAATCACTTTTTAGTGAATGTTTAAAATTTTAATAATTTAATATTACCCAATGTTGAGTATGGTATAAAAATATAGGTAGATTGTATGCCGTATGTATGTATAAACTGGGCTTCTATATTTTGCAATAGAAATAGAGCGCGAAAAAAGAATTCAAAATTTGCAGGTATTCTCCGTATGCACATATATGGATGTAAATATGTACTTGGTTATTGAAAATATATAAATATGTCGTTTGTATATATTTTGTTTCTCTTTCTTTGACTTTGGTTTTCCTCAAGGGGCTTTTGGAGGACGTATATCTGTATATACAAGTTACGTGCTTGTGCGTTTGTCCCAGTGTCTGTCTTCTTCGGCATCCAGTTGGCTAGCTCCTTATGCGTGTTTGTTGTTTGTATTTTTGTGGTGTATGGTGCTTTAGTTTCGCGCTCAATTTATGTATGCTTTTAGTTTATTTTAGTTTTCGCGCTCGATTTGTGTTGTATTAGTTAGTTGAACCCGTTTTTGTTTGTGTTTTGACATTCACTTTTTATAAATTCGTTATTTAATATGTTTTTTTTTTTTTTTGTATTTTACTGCAGTTGTTAGACCTATATGTCAGGCTATTGGTGATTTTTTTTTGAAGTTGTATATTTTAAAATATTTGTATATGTAGCCATGCATGTACATATGTATGTACATATATTTTTTTTTTCGTGTCACTGCACTTTTTGGCTTTTTAGCTCACTGCTCTCTTCCGATTTATATATTTCATATAATTTTTCTATATGTTTCTTAATAGTTTTTTTTTTTTTTATATAACAATCCGAAGGTGCCTTTCAGTAAGGCTCGAAGGACCATGAATAAATTGATACTAATTTGCACAAAGCCTTTTACACTTATTTCCGAATAAAGCAAGGAAAATGTGATGAAAAAAGTTTACAAATTTAAAATTTGTTAAAATCTTTCAATACAAGTAAATTGAACTTTAACAAATTAAATTAGATATTCCGCAGAGAAAGAGTCGAAAAAAACGATGTTCACTTCGCAGGTTAACGATGACGGCGGACGATCGAAAAGTTGCACACAGGAGCTTTTGTATCAAAAATGTTGACTTGGCGCTCATTACTGCAATGGTGTGGGAGATATATACATTAAACCTATTGGGAAGCAGGGCCACACCCACTTTTTAAAAATTTTCAAACCACAAATGCCCTTTGTTATTACGATTCATTGTACCACATAACAGTTTTGTATCCCAATTCGCGGCTAGTTATGGCAGTTCACAAGTTTTCGATTAATGGCGTTTGTGACAGTTGTCCGATTACGCCCATCTACAAACTCGTCCTGACTTTTTCGCCAAGGAACACGTGTACAAAGTTTTTTTAGAATATCTCAATTTTTACTCAAGTTACAGCTTACACAGACAGATGGATAGACAGACATCCATATTTCAACTCGTCTCGTCGTCCTGATGTCTTTGTCATTAAAAGAGCAGATCGATAAATTGAAAGTAAACGGAGTCAAACCACCACCCATCGCAGACGTATAGCTTGAGTTGTCTCGCGAAACCAGAGTGACCCTCGCGCAACTTCGTTCTGGATATTATAGCAGATTAATCTCCTCCTTATCCAGAATAGACCCCGATATTCCAAATATATGTACGGCGTGCAATGAGTCTCCGCATGACACTAACCATCTTCCCTATGGTCCGACCCCGTCAAAACAGCTCGTTTCCTGGGCCTCCCGTTATATAACCTCGCCGACAACCAAACTATAACTTATCACCCAAGCGAGGACTAGGTAATCGTTACAACAACAACAACATAAATTGAATCTCATAAAAAGCTGAAGTTGTTTTCTCCTTAATTCAATAAAAATACATTTTTACCGTTAATGGAATAGCGAATTTCAAAAACAATAGAAATGAGAGTGCAGTTAATAAATGTATTTATTTACTATATTTAAGTTTTTTGTCAAACATATCTACGTACACTACAAATAAATAATTAAACATAGAGGAAGATACTTTTTTTTTGGCATCTGTTCCAAAAACTCCGTTAATGCATTGGAGATAAGTATTTCACATTTTCCGTTTGTGAGCGCGAATTATTTGGTTTGGATTATGGTGCGTAAATTGCTTTCTGGTATGACAAAATGAAAAAAATTAAAGCTTTGTAGCGCATAACATCCACAAGACACAAGCAAAGATAAATAATACCGGTAAACTCAAATAATTTTTTTTTTTTTGTGTTGCTTGGTGTACCTCCCTACCCTCATCAAATGCGTTTTAATTATTTTGATAATCTGCGTTTTATCAGTTGCGCTCTCTTTTCATGAAGCCTACTTTTCAGAAGAGGTTGCTATAAATCATTCTGATTTTTATAAGAGGTAAATTGGAATTAAATGATTTTCCCTTGAACTAATCGATTTTAATGTTAGACACATGTTTGGTAACAAATATATTATTTTTTCTGTTTTATATACATATGTATATTGATAATTTTTGAATTTATCTGATTTAAGAGTTTGTTTGGCGGAGATATGCACATTTACTTAGAGCACAAACAGTCACAGACATTCCTCACTTCCGTACTTACCGCCCGTAACAAACCAAATTTGTCAAAAGTTATGACTGTAGTTGCAACGCAGAAATCAGTTGTTCTCTTTTGTTTTCATTTCACCAATGTTGCCATTGTTCTATTTGTATGCACGAATTTTTACACATTTAATTTTTCATAATGTAAAAGCTTAAAACTAAAATCCAACTATTAAAAATAGTTTACTTATTAATAAATAAATGTTTATAAATAAATGTATTCGACTGTGATTTTGAGTTATTTTAAGAATATTTTAAATATATTCAAGTTCATTTTTTTATTACTACAAAATATCGAGATTGACAACCTGCGTTACAAGAGATTGCTCTCTCACTCTCAGTTCACCCGTTTCTACGGGAAAAATCCGGTCTGTTGAAACGGACGGTAGTAGCGGTGGTGACTGATCATTAACATTGCGCTCTCATAAGATAGGTCGTATCAGCTGATTCGGAACACGGTTTTGCGTCGGTGACTGTTTGTGCCTTTACATTCATTCATAAATACAAACGCTCCCAGTACCAACAGTCCATAAGAGATGATTAGATGATTCAAAAGGCATTACTCAAGATTGGTATTTACATATCGCCTCTGCCGCAACGAATAGAATAATATAGTTTTCTTTAGAGACTGTGATTTTTGTAGTTTTGGCTTCTATATATTTATATACTAAAACAAGTTTTTTGTTTTTGTTTTAAAACACAATATTTATACTTTAAAAATTAGTTTACTTATGTAACTTTGTTTACAAATACTTTTTTAGTTATTATCCATATTATTTATTGCATTTTATTGTCTCAAACTAATGTGACATAAACATATGAACATATGATGCTCTTTTCGTAATGGACGTGAAAAATATGTATTCAATATATATTTAAAATATTATGTGAATTTCATAGAGAAACGAAATTAAAATTCTAGTCCTTGCTAGAAGAAACTATGCAGAAAAAAATATTTACCTTCATTTGCAAGTAAATTTTTTTCATAATTTTAAACAAAAATAGTTGTATGACTATGTGTATGTACGTGAACATATTTATTATATACATACTTATATATGTAATTATATCTCAACAAAAAATTGTCTTTAATATGAACATACACGTATTACTTTCAATATGATACAGTTCGAAACGAAATAATAAATATAATAAAATAATAGCAGACAATTCAATGTTGTTAAATTTAGATCCGTACAACCTTTAAAACGATTAGCATTATTTTTCATCATTCCAGGCGACCTCTTCAAAGGTCATATCCTTTGCGACAAACTTTTGCAGGGATGGTACTATTTATGTTATATATACATACATGGCATATGAAAATGATATTTTGAATTGCCAATCTTTACATTTCGCCATTGAAAAGAGCTTATTTTTCTTTATATGCCTAAGTATATGTACTACATACATTGAGTTACGTACATCCTATATGTATGTATATGTTGACAAAAATTTCTTATTTCAAAATGTTTAATAATTGTACTTTACTTAAGTTACTTAGCCTATATAATACCTGGACAGAAACGAAATTTTTGTTAAATAATTATTAATTATACTTGTAGTCAGTGTTATATAATTATGCATTAAATAAATGGCAAACTAATCGGAAATTTTTCCGTGATATGTAAAATAACGAAGTAATTAACATTCTGTATAATTCGAATGTAGCTAACTACCAATAAAGCAAAATAAATAAGCGCAAGTGTATTTACTCATTTCTTTATTGATAAAAAATACCTTATATGCATAGAAAATAATTTTTTTTGTTTCTTCAAGTAACGATAATTTTGAAAAAATTTCCCTAAATATAAAACAACTCATCATCAAATGGCTCTCTGCACCAATCAAGCGCAAAAACAATACTCCGAAGCTGGCAGTAGAAAAGGGAGCCCCAAAAAACTGTGTAATAGAAAACATTAACACTGATTCTTCAGTAAAACAAGAGAGTATACATACAAGGTGCAATTCAAAAGGTTCATGACTTTTATTAAAAAACGAATATTATTTATTTTATTTTATTTAAATAGTCTCCTTCCGCCTGAATACAACGTTTTGCACGTTCAAGAAGGTTATCGAATGACTTTTTTTTTGTCATTTGTCGGTATAGCGTTGAGGATGGCGGTCGTCGCCTTTTGGATGGCATCAACGTCAGCATAGCTGTTTCCTTTCATGGCCAAATGTAGTTTTCCGAACAAATAAAAAGCGCAGGGTGCCATATCAGGCGAACAAAAAGTTTGGGTTCTTTTTGGCCTCTTTAATGATGTCTCTTGAATGTTGAATTCTGAGGTCTTTTTCGTGTTGTTTCAAAGTGTACGGGACAAATCGAGCACAAACCTTTCTGAGGCCCAAATTTTCTGTCAAAATACGATAAATCGACGCTGCGGATATTAATAATTCCGATTCCATATATTTAAGCGATGATTTCGGCTCTTTTTTAATGAATTCACTCACAATTTCCGTGTTTTTTTCGTTCACAACATCTTTTGGCCGGCCCGAACGTTCGTCGTCTTCCAAGTCCTCCCGTCCCTCTTGAAAACGTTTAAACCACTTGTGAATACGGCTACGGGATAGACAATCATAGCCATAAACTTGTTTCATCATTTGATTAGTTTTGGTAAAAGTTTTACCAAGTTTAAAACAAAACTTAATGTTGGCTCTTTGTTCGATGTTCATTTTTCGACCCACACTACAAATGTAATGTCACATGTAGCGCGATATCTCAGCTGTTATACAAGTCAGCTGTTATATAAATTTTATACGACAACACTGAAGAATACACACTTGAGGGATAACAATTTCAGACAGAAGGCGCCACTAGAAGCCGCGTTGCTTAAAAAGTCCTGGAACTTTTGAATTGTACCTTGTACATATGTCAGAAAGCAAAAACCAATGCGCACAAGCCCAGCTCTCAAACTGTAAATAGTTCAAATCGACACGCTATACTGGCTGAAATTTCTCCTCCTGAAAATGGCTATATTTTTTAAAGCCAAAAGGTGAGTCTGACAATCCAAATGTGCTGGAATAAAAATTACCCAAAGATTTAAAACTTTGATTCAATTCGGATTCACTTTTCATCTTTAAAAAATATAGTTTGAAAAAACTATAAAACACGTTTTTAAATCACTTAAACCACATAAAAAATCAAAAAAAACTCTTATATAAACTGGCAGTAATATTGATCGAAAAATACTTGTATTATTGTGAGAAAAGTGTGGTATGCTCGATAAACGGAGCATTTGCCACAAAGCTTGCTTTAATTCCACTTATTAAATGTTATTATAGATTTTAATTAATATGGATTCCAACACAAGGTGCGAGAATTTTTTTTTTTTTGATCTATAATTGGATATTTTCACTAATTTTTGGCGTCATTCCATGTAATAATCGAAAAAAGGGGTTCAGATAATTTTATAATAAATATATATAAATTTGGTTGCCACATAACAGCAGCACTAGCCTCGTCTAATTTTACCTGTCAAGCAACTTGTGCGATATTGAATTTTTCCTATATGTCGGCGAGGCGTATGTCCATTGCCCAATTTTTGCTTCACGTGTGAATATATGTGTATATTTCTGAAGATATTTTTAAGAAAAAAAGAAAAGAAGAGAAATACAATGTCTTAGGTATCAAAATAACTTTGGTAGTTTAAATATTAATCCGCACTAAACAGTTGCACAAATCGACTTACTACAGTTGGTTTCAAGTCATTCGTTCATTTAACAAAACACTGCAATGTTTTGTTCTCAACGAGCAATTTAATTAATGTGAGCACTGAGAGCACAAGCAATAACATGCATGACAATTTTCTTTCTAAGCATTGTTGTTCCAAAACAATACTGCAGGAGAAGACAACAAAGACAATGGCAATAAAAATCAAATCAATGACAACGAGTGCAATAAAACATTTTCCATATTCCTACAATATATTTGTGCGTATTGTTATTATTTATTACTAGCGTTTTTTTCTCATTAAAGTGTAGGATATGCTATTTTATAAAAAATTATGTAGCAAGAACCATTTTACACATTTATTATACACATATTATATAATCAAGTCTAAGCTAATATATTTGCTCGTTATGAATATAGGTATTATTATACTAGGCATAAATTTAACAAAATATGTAAGCGTATTTTAATTGTACTATTATTACATTGTATTTGTAATTGTAATTAAAACCAGTAAAGAAGGGCTAAATTCGGTTGTAATCGAATATTTTATACTCTCGCAATTTACAAGGACCTAAGCCGGAGAAGTAATTTGAGGTGCTGACAAAACTTAATAATAAACAAGTAAGGAACATTTTATACTTTCGGAACTTGAAAGGATTAATGCCAGTGAAAAATATTTAGGTGTGGCCAAAAAGTTGGTGTTTTATTAAGTAATATATTCATTTAATTTTATTGGTATATTTTACTTCGTGTCAGCTAAAATTATATTAAAATTATCCTCAAATGAAGTATATGTGATATAAACTCAACCGAAGATACTAAATTTAATATATTGAGTTGATGTGGAATACATCAACCTGAGGATCGGAATTCATTATGTAAGCCATATGAGGTTTAGATCAAGGTCCACACAAACTCCATTCATGTTCAGCCCTAAACGATTAATATTATATAATTTTAATATTTTTAAGAAAACTTACCCACTTAGATTCATTAAATTATCACACATTTTCACCTACCTAAATGGTCAACGATCATCTGGAATGTCGGAAATCACTTTGGGTTTGTTGCATTAACCTTTGACATTGCTCAGGTATACTCGATAATATATTTTGAAGTATTCTATAAGAAAACAAGTAAGGAAGGGCTAAGTTCGGATGTAACCGAACATTTTATACTCTCGCAAAGTCAAATGGTATACTCGTTTGAGATTTCTTTGTGGATTGACTGATATTTTCGGTAGAAGGTCAACTATAGGCACTGGGGTCCACATATTTAGTACTTAGGGGCTTGAACAGTTTTGGTTCGATTTAGAAAATTTTTGGTCACAAGGTGGCATACTTTAAACGTACAATGGTGTCACAGAATCTGATTGGATTTTTGTCTTTTCGAAAAAAATGCAAAACCAATATTCGAATCAGCTGCTTACTACTGTGTGCAAATGAATAAATTTGAAAGCGTTTGATGAATTTGGAGTTCCGAATAAAGTCTACTAAAGTTTACAATGAGTTCCGCTGTTTAAGTTATTATTTTAATGGAAGAAAAAAGCAACGAAAAAATTAAAAGGAAGATATTAAAAAATCACAGTGATCCATCTAATGCACCAGGGGAGTCGGCTTGTATTTACTGGTATGTTTGTATAAATGCTTACTTTACAGATTTGTATCTCATTATCGTCTAAATAACAACGTATTTGGGTGTTAAATAACGTTTTGTGTATCCTCTAAAAATATCTAGATATTTTCCATAAACTCAATAATTATGACACTTTGAGATTTAGTCTTATGTTTTGCCCTATAAAAATAACGATAAATTAAATCGTAACAATTATTAAATTATTTTCTTAATTTATAACATGTTTACATATAACAAGATTATTTCCATTTACGAGCTTAACTCGATAATCTGTAATTAAGAAACGATATTTACCATACACAATTCTTCTCTTTTAAATCCGAGATTATATTTTAATCTTCGATTATACAACTAGATTTGCGGTGTTGTTCCCAGTTTTATCGATAATTTTTGCGAAGGAAAGGAGAAATGTCAAATGACAAAGTAATCAAAAATGGCCGATAAAACATTAATTTAAAATATACTTAAATTTGTAAATTTATCATGAAAAATAGGTCAAAGTGGAACAGGAAAGAAGTTAAATTGCCGCAGCTTCGTGGCGTTAAACAATTTGACTAACAAATACAGGTAAGTTTATTTAATATGCATATGTATTTATTCATATAAAAGTTTCCAAAAAATAAAGCTATTTACAAAGATGAAAAGAGATCATTTGGTCCCTGTGGTGGCAGCCCGTCGACTTGGGAATACTATAGGAAAATAAATTGTATCCTCGACAGCTATTAAAGCACAGGTGAGTGAAACAAAACAGTATTTTGAAAAGTTTGTATTTATTTTTATAAACTAATTTATTACAGTTAACGAAATTGTAGAAGATTATGAATCATCGTTTAATAGCTCGCCGATGATTGGATTAGATTCACACAAGAATTGTTGTTTCCAAAGGATGCAGACGAGGAATCTGCAAAGAAAAATAAATGTATCAGTAAACATTCAAAATGAGTTTTTGGAGGAATTCCAGGCGGCGAATAGGAGAACGTCGACAGAATTGAAGGAGAAAGAAATGCCATCCTCGAAAAATTTCTGGAAGCCTTTAAGCAAAGCAAATAATCACGAATTTCATTTGCGATATATACATTAGGCTGGTTCAAAATTAATATTTAATTTTTTTTTTCGAAATTCTCTCGTAAAAACATTCGTGGAGATGTAAAAAGACGCCTGTGAAAATCAGAGCCCTTAAGAGGTCGCGCATCGCAGATTTCAATTTCCCATTTAAATAACACGGATAAATATTTATTTTAATTTTGGAATTTTGCAATTCTGAACCGGTTTAACGGATTGTTGAACCAAATTATATTCTTATAGGAAATTTGACGCTCTACAAAACAGTCTGATCAGTGAAGATCCACTACCATTGATGATTGTATTGTTCCATTCAAACGAGATACTGTTCCAAACTGTGGAGTAGTTATTTACCAAAATAATAATAATGTTCCAACATTATGACTCCGAATATTGAAAATGTATTTTTTATTAATTAAATTTCTATTAAATTACATATTTTTATTTGCTATTAAAAAAATTGTACAATATATTAAATATTATTATTTTTGAATCCCTGCTTTGTCTCTTCAATTGATTTGTTACGCTTGAGTTATGCGAAAATACGCCTAAAAGTATGCAAATATTTTGCGCATACTTTGTGATCGATGTTAGGTTTATTTCCGTTACGGTATTTCTTGATTCGGTCGTTGCGTTCAAAGGCCGCGATATATGTTATGCAATAGCTGTATAAAAGGACAATCCAAATAAAATTCAAAATGAAATAAATTCTCACTCAATGAAAATCTTTATTTTTCCCCACCAGCGGTGAGAATCTAAAAATTTTTAATTAAGAATATACAAACTAAGCTCAAATGAATGTATCGGGATAAAACTTTGCACGAGTACTAACTTTGAATTGAGCTAGGTTATGACCAAAAATTATCGAAATCGAAACAAAACTGTTAAATTCCCCAGGTACCGAATAATGGAGTGTGCTAAAAATGGGTTGAATCAGAACCCTCAGTAACCATATACCTAATAAAAACATTTCGAACCTCCAGCTAACTTTACCGCAAATATCGGTCAATATGAGAGTTATCAATGTATATTTTTGTATAAAATAGTTAAAATCGGTTTAAAACTTACCCTAGCCGCAATATAACAAATATCAGGATTTTAAAACATATGGTTAACTTTATCCCGCACTGACTTTATATTGTTTATATCGGAATTTCCCGAACCCTCATATACCACACATAATGATTTGTTATTATGTGTTATTCAAACAGGCAAA
Organism: Bactrocera oleae; assembly: GCF_042242935.1. Taxonomy (NCBI): domain Eukaryota; kingdom Metazoa; phylum Arthropoda; class Insecta; order Diptera; family Tephritidae; genus Bactrocera; species Bactrocera oleae. Next base: position 37,215,925 of record NC_091538.1, read on the forward strand.
CAGTGTATGAGTTATATATTTATAAAATTAACTACTTGAAGGATTTGCCCCGGATTTGATCCTTGCAAGTTGCAAGAGTATGAAATGTTCGTTTATACCTTTCTTAAGTCTGAAAACTTTTGTTTAAAATAGAGACATAAATACTATCATGATAGCCATGCATCTCATAAAGGGAAGGGTCCATGTTAGAAAATGCCTATTCAATTTTTGTGCCCACGAGTGTAGTTGAATATTCTACACCAAGCAGGGAGCTAGTTTTTTTCTTGGAGAATATTATAGTCCCAGTCGACTTTAAACAAATGTTAAAATCTTCAACAATTAGGGCATTTCGATTGCACAAGTAAGACGTAAGGAATTCCTGAAGCTCTGCAATTAAGTTGCTAATTGAAAAAGCTGAATTCCTGTCTAGAACCAAAATATTAATATTGAAACATTTAAACAAGGCAGCTTCTAAAACTTTATTAGAATAGAATAGAATACATTTTCTTTATAACCTTTGATTCCATAGAGCTAGCAATACTATCCTTTGCATATATTGTTATGCCCCTTTTTTTACGGTTGCTTGTCTCCGTGGTATCTATCCTCAGCTCATTGGAGCAAAACCTGGTATATCAAAATTTTTACAGGAATAACTTCAAGTTTCTGCAAAACATAAAATATCTGAAGAAAGCATCATGCAGTCGCCTTTTATATCATTAACATGAGCGTGGAAACTCTAAATGTTATGAAACAAAATTTGATGTCCTGATGTTCGGAAAATCATAAAATTAGGACTTAATGTCAAAGACTTAGTTTTCAATTCCATCAGTTCTGCAGTAGTAGCTCGACTACAAGCGACATATATCGAAGCTCTAGGCATTCTGGGTCGAGTATGAACTACAACTTTATTATATATGGCACCCTTACTTTTATGAATAGTTATTTCCTCAGCCGGAACAACTGGCATCGGATTTCTTTCAATTGACATTTGTTCATTTCTTTTATATTAAAAAGATTTCACAACTTTTTCAATTGGTGTCCAGGAACTTTCTAGAAGATAAGGCTTTTTTGATCATATTATAAACCAAGGTAAATAAAGGTTCGAAAAATGTAATCGACAGAGTTGTTGGAAAAGAACAATGATAATAAATTGTCATACGAATGTTATGAATATCTGGCAGTGGTTTTTACAGTTAATTCATATGGAAGTCCCTGCATTCCAGAAGTTTTAAAAATTTTAACTCTATTCAAGATATTCGCATTTTCACATATTCAAAATCCTTGAACTCAGTCTTAGCAGTTGTAAGGATAGCGACAATGGGGATTTGATTGAGTTTAAGAGCAGTGAAATTATCTTCGTGGGCCCAAAATAAAAGTATGGCATCATTGGGATATTCTTCGGAATTAACTACTCGAGTTTCAATTAGTGATATGTCGTCCTTTGTCATAGTACCAGATGCCATATGGTTTAATGCAACAGCGAAGGCCTGATTTTCCCGTTGCTTCATTATTTCTATTAATTCAAAGTTTTTAAATAACTAACTAACAAAGGGGAACTAACTAAAATGTTGTTTGCATCATTGGAATTAGAAAAGAATATCCAATAAATTTGTGACCTACATATATGTTTTGGTTTAGTATAATTTATTTGATATAACTTCATTCAAGAACCTAGAAATTCCTATGTTAGATTTGTTAATATAATAAATTATATTTGAACAACAAGCATATACATCCAGTATATACTGGATATCTATATTTGGTCTAAGGAGTTTCAAAATCAGAGGATTATAAGCATTTATAAATCGATCCTGAAGTTTTCTTTTTGGAAAAATTTTGTTTTTAAAAACATGATCTAAGGGCTAACAAATACTCTTCAAAAGACATATTTGTTCTACTATCAGATAGGAAGTGTTCAAAATCACTTAAATTAGAAATGTTTTCTGTATTAAAATTTGAATTTAAAACATTTAGAATTTTGGAAAAGTTTTCCTTGTGTTCTTCGGAATTTTGAATTGTTTCTGTAATACCATGTACATGCGGGGAACCACTCTCCAGTAGACGGTTTTAACAAAATACTCTGGAAAAATGCCGGCATTATCTTTAAAAAGCTAAAAGATTGTAATAGATTTTGGGCCTAGCTCGGTAACGACTTGAAAAATTGCTTAGGCAAATGGATATACTATTCTTGATTTGCAACAATTCTGATTTCTTTTAATTGTAGAACAATTTTGGAATAGTACATGCTCTCCAGTCAAAGCGGCAAGCATGCACGTTTCTGCCCGACATATGTTGCTCCAAATGACATTCTTCGGAATTTTTACCTTGAATTATGTTAATTGGTCTTTGCCCTTCACCTGGCGCTATAACTAAACGGTTATAGTCTTAGTTTTCTACAGGAATATTGACCAAAAGCATTTCTTAACCGCCTGGATTGAACTTTGAAGGTACAGGTGCTATAGGAATACGATTGCCTGAACGGTTAATGTCGGAAGTATGAAGGCATTGAATCAATCTGACATCTTCTGCATATGCAACAAAATGAACTTCTTCATTATTAAATAAAGAAATCCAGTTCTAATTAATATGTATGTTATGTTCACGATACAAAGGGGTATTCACTAAGAATTACAAAGCTTCCATAATCTTTGCGGGGCGTATGGCTACGGTCATGTAATCATGATTGCATTCCAAACGCCTTCTTAAGTGAATTTTTATCACATGAGCTTCATCAAACGAACACAGTAGAGATGTTACAATATTGTTAACAGATATGGGTATATTAGCCCCAGCACCTTTGAGCAAACTCTGACCTTGATATCCTAAAGGACGGATTGCCATAAAAGGCAATCTTGGAATTATAAGGCGTTCTTCAATTGGGGTTAAATCTTTCAAACAATCCGATATTTCAGGAAAGTATAGATTGTTAAGTAAACATATTATTGGAATGTTCTTTTTAACAACCACAATTTTGCAAGCTGCACAAAAATTGTAATTTCCATATATCGAATGAAATTTTTGAATTAAAAAGATGGCGGATGCAGCATTCGGGTGACCTTGCGCAATAGTTTCGATTTTAGAACTTGGTGTGAGAACCATAATCCCCCGCAGCAAATACATATTGAAGTAGGGGCCTTCTTTATATTTTAAAAATAAATGTTTTGTAATCTGTTAAATTGCCCTTATAATCAGTTTCTATAATATTATTTTTTTTATTAATCGGGTACGTTGGGATTGCCTTTCGTTTACAATTTGCTTATTGACAGGGTTATCTCTACGAAGGCGAACTTGACTTTGGCTAAGACGTCTCTGGTTCAAAATTTCTTCCTTCGTAACCCTCCTAATAAGCTGTCGACGTTGTGTCTCTATGACGCTCCTCTCTCCTTATTTCAGGATTTCTTCTTTGCATTTGATCACGTAAGCGCAATAAATTCCTATACTAAGGATTTGGTGCGCGAAGTTCTCCATGTTCCCTAGTGTTCCTACTTTGCTCTTCAGAACGTAACTCGGGATTGTCTCGATGAGATCTATGTCCCCGAGTATTTCTAATTTGCTCTTTAGACCGAATTTGGAGATCTTGCCGCCTTGTCCTATGTTGAATAGTATTTACAACTTGTTCAACAGATCGTACCTCGGGATTTTCACGCCGAGACCTTTGTCCCCGAGTATTTCTAATTTGCTCTTCAGAGCGAATTTGGGGATCTTGGCGCCTTGTTTTATGATGAACAGTATTTAAACTTTGTTCAAAAAAACAAACCACGTGGTTTTCCCGTCGTTATCTACGTTCTACGAAGCGAATTTGAGATTTCCTGCGCCTTATTCTTTGTAGAAATGTATCGGTATTTTACTCGGACAGACGTTCTTCGAGGTCTAATCTACGATTTGCGTTGCTTTCAGTATCTTGTGATTTCTCAATAACTCTATACAATGAGTTTGATCGAAGAGCATACATAATTGAATCCTTATTATAAGTTTTGATGCTGCCATGCTATTTTAATAATTTAATTTTTTATATGGTTCTGATACAGTTTGTTTAACAGATCTTTTAGACGTGTATCTTATCACAAACACTATATAGTCACACTGTTTGAATATAATTACTTATTTACTGTTCAAGTAATATAGCGTGGCTGAAGGTTTAAAAACATTGTACTCATACTTATAATATTTATATATTTGTAAGCATATGTATACGTACTTTTGAATGTGTCACGTAGATATATGTACATTAGCATAATAATATGTGAATAAATTGATACTAATTTGCACAAAGCCTTTAACACTTATTTCCGAATAAAGCAAGGAAAATGTGATGAAAAAAGTTTACAAATTTAAAATTTATTAAAATCTTTCAATACAAGTAAATTGAACTTTAACAAATTAAATTAAATATTCCGCAGAGAAAGAGTCGAAAAAAACGATGTTCACTTCGCAGGTTAACGATGACGGCGGACGATCGAAAAGTTGCACACAGGAGCTTTCGTATCAAAAATGTTGACTTGGCGCTCAGGCCTGTGGACGAAACGAATGATATATAGCGAATGAGAATGGTATGTTGTGTTGTCCTGTGTGGTGTCATCTGGTGTGGGGTGAAATTCCTTGAGTGTTCACAGGTGTGGTGAGTTTCATTAAGGTGTGTCAGTTTTTCCCGAGTAGAGCGGTGAACTTGGAGGAGGGAGTTAAAACTCATTTAAACATCCTGGGCCCCCTAGGCGAATATTTTGCCTAGTATTACACGTATATGCTTATATTGCATGTATTTCGGCGTACTGCTGGTTGAGTAGCTGAGGGCGCGGCATACATGGTGATAAAGTTATATCCATATTTACCTGTATGGGCAGAACGCATATTCGGTATGCATTTTGCTGTGCGTGCAAAAGATATATAACTTAATTTTGCGGGTTTTGAGGTTGTATGTGCTTTTCATACTTATTGTATTGCGGTTGTTTCTTTTATAATTTTATTATCTGTATTGTGTGTTTAAAATTTCTTTACCATCGGTTTATTACGGTTAGCGACTCCACGCCTGCCTCAGATATGGCCAGAATGGGTGCTCCTTTTAAACCTTGAAGAGGAATCTTGCGAGAGTGAGATTTGTGATTTTCACTCACTTTTTTGAAGTGAGATATACAACTTTTACAAGTGTTTCCCATAAACTACCCGTTTGATGAGCGCTTAGATAGTTGCGATAAGTGCGGCATTTGCTTTTTGTAAGTCTGGGTGCGACACTGTGTCACATTGTAAATATGGTGATCCCTTAACTTTATTTTTGAAGGTTTATACATTATAAAAATGTTGTCAACTATCAGGCACTATAGACGTGTCGATTTTTCGGCTTTCTTAGGACAATTTTGTTATATGTTATGTTAAGTGCGATTTTAGCAAGTAGTTCGCGCCACATAACTCAAGATTTTTGAAGCAGGATTTTTGTATCATTATTGGCTGGAGCCATCCTGAGGAGTCGCAAAGTTACATATTTGTGTTTTTAAACCTGATCTTTTCAGAAAGGACTCTGACTTGATTTTTTCTGCCAATTTGTGGAGTGTTGGAACGTTGGGAATTTAGTGGTAGTCGTATGACGAACCGGCCATTATTTGATCGAGTAGTTGTGGCTTTGTAGAAGTCTTTACAATACTGATCTTCTGGGGTTGTAATTGATATTAGGGGGCGTTTTTCTAACTCCCGAAATTTCCTTAATTGTGAATGAAGGTATTCTTTAGAGTATTCGTCAACTTGAGTTGTTGTTGTGGAAACTAGTTCTGTAACTAGTCCACTTAGGATCCAGCCGAAAATAGTATTTTGTGCCAATAGTTTGTTTGAAATTTTCTCAACACCCTCGAGTATTATCTGAGGTATGAGATCGCTGCCTAATAGAATGTCTATTTGAGCGGGGGTGTTGCAGTAGGGATCTGCTAGCTTTAGGTGTGAAACCTTTTGCCAATGCTTGCTATTTATGTGATAGCTTGGAAGCATATTTGTAAGTTGCGGTAAGACTATAGCTTCTGCTTGTATGTGCTTATCCGCTTGGGGGGAAATTAGGGTAATGGGGCAGATTTTATTTGAGTTTTGGACTACTCTTCCGCCTATTCCCGTGATTTCAAAATTGGCTAGTTTTGTTGGCAGTTGTAGCCTATTTTGAGCCCTAGACGCTATGAAAGATCGGTGTGATCCTTGGTCTATTAAGGCCCTAAGTTTAAACAGTTCTCCTCGGTGTTCGATGGAGATGACTGCTGTGGGTAGTAATACCCTATTTTGTATTTCGCTGTGTAGCGTTTGAGTTTTTTGTGCCTTTGAGCAACATGGTGTCTTTTGGCAATTTTTGGGATTTCGGTTTTTGGGATTTGTTGTTAGCACTAAACCTGTGGTTATTTTTGTATAAGCGCTTCTTTGGGGTGATATGGGAAATTTGCTGTAATGAAGCATTGAGTGGTGTCTTTTGTGACAATATAAGCAATTGAACTTGCTTTTGCAATTTTTATACTTATGCTCATGTGACAAGCAATTTGTAGAAAGTCTTTTTGATCTGACCAAATTATTTCGTTCGTTAACTTTTAAGTTTTTAAACTTCTCGAAAGATTGTAGTTTATGCCCTCTCGTGCATAGTTCGCATGACGTATGATTATTTTGTTCGGATGTGAACGATTGAGATTTGTAAAAGCTTCTGTGTAATTTATTTTTGCTACTAGCTTGGGGTCTATTGAAGCTTCTTTTTTGGTCGTGTTGTACATTTTTTGTTTTAATTAGCTTTTTGTCTACCCTTTCAGCGATTTCGTACTGGGTAGTTAGAAAGTCTTTCATTTGTAGCCACGTGGGGCATTTCTTTCGTGATGAGAGCGATTGCTCCCATAAAAGTAACGATTTTTCTGGTAATGCGGCAGTGCATATGTTTACCAGTATAGGGTTCCAGCTGTCTGTGGGAATATTTTGTATCGATAAAACCGACAAACAGTTTGAAACAGTGGATTGTAGTCTTATAAACTCTTCACTGGTTTCTTTTTGAATCTTAGGCAAGGTTATTAGTGTCGTTACTTGGTTATCGACCAATATTCTTTCATTTTCATATCTTGCATTTAGAGCTTCCCAAGCCAAATTGAAATTGTCGTCATTAAGTGCGAACTGTTTGACTATTACGCCTGCTTGACCTTGCGTTTTGTATCGGAGGTGATACAATTTTTGTGCTTTTGATAATTTTGGATGGTTGATGTAAACGGCAGCGAACATGTCCTGGAAGGACGGCCATTCTTCATAACCTCCATAAAATATTTCTGTGTCACATGCGGGCACCTCGAGATGGATGCCTGAACTTGCCTCTTGATTTTGTACTTGTGGCAGCTCTACTCTCGGATGTGGAGTAGGTGCAATAGCTTTTATTAGCTTTAATTGATCAGAAATCATAGCTTTTGTTTCTTCGTACTGGTCTAAGCAGTTTACGTATAGTGCGTAAGCCGACGATTTAAAATCGTGTGGTAGATCTGAATTGTCATAATCTACTACGACGTCATGAGCCGTTTGGAGACGATTCCAAAAATTGGCAATATTTTGTTTTTTTATTTCCAATAACGATTCAGAGATGTCTTGAATCGGTGAAGATGAAAATCGAGTGCAGTATCGTGTTAATCTGTCACTCTCAGAAATGAATTTGGTGGCACACATATTTTTGCCTTTTATTTGCTTTGTGGTAACGTGTCTTGCGCGTGTAGCTTCTGCAGGTGTAATTTGTAATTGTAATTAATTAAAATTGTCTCAGTGTTAACTGATTTAAACGCAGCAATAAATGATAATTAATACCGAATACTCTTTTACGTATACTTGTATACGAGTTTTTGTCGGACTAGATAAATATTTAAATGCGAAATAAATTTTTTAATTTGTAAATTATTTTAAATATTTTGTTGTGAGTGTAATTTAAATTTTCTTAATTTTATTATTAAGAATCGCTCTTTTAATTTAACAATATTTTTTATGTCCTTATTGTTGATGTATTTAGGTACACCCTAATACACGGACTTGTTAGTATATATTTATGTGCTCGTGAAATTGAGAGCTCGTTGAAGAGATCAATACACTTTGTACATAAGTATTAACGGATTGTTTGTGCGTATGTATGTATATTTTCTAATGCAATTGAGAGCTCGTTGTAGAGATCAATTTGCTTTTACTTTTGTGTACGCAATCCTGCTTGTTTGTTACAAGGGGTCTTGCGGGATGTATGCCAATTGTGGACTTTGAAAATATGTACAATTATAAAGTATATGTTTTAATATGTACATATATAAATTTAAATATTATTTTTGTTTGTGTGCAATTGAGTGCTCGTTAGAGAGATCAATGCGTTTTTGTTTAATTCGCAATCCTGCTTGCTTGTGTTTTAACAAGAGCAAGAGGTTTTGTTGAATAGATGTACATATGCGTATGTACTTTAGTTCTTGTTAAAAGAATATTTTATGTATTTATATATATATTTTTTTTTGTTTAAGTGTTTTTTTAAGAGTTTGTTTGCTTTTTAAAAAAAAAAATTAAGGAAATTTTATTTCACTTTGTTTATTTATTCGCAATTTGAAAATCACTTTTTAGTGAATGTTTAAAATTTTAATAATTTAATATTACCCAATGTTGAGTATGGTATAAAAATATAGGTAGATTGTATGCCGTATGTATGTATAAACTGGGCTTCTATATTTTACAATAGAAAGAGAGCGCGAACAAGGAATTCATAATGTGCAGGTATTCTCCGTATGCACATATATGGATGTAAATATGTACTTGGTTTTTGAAAATATATAAATATGTTGTTTGTATTTATTTTGTTTCTCTTTCTTTGTCTTTAAATTTTTGTTATATGTTTGTGCCTTTGCTTACTTATTTAAGGCAATCCTGCTTACTGTGTTTGTTAAAAATAAGGGGTATTGCCGGAAAATATTTGCAAGTAAATACTTGAATTCTGTTTTTGTTTTTTGTGTTTGTGAAAGATGTGTGTTTGAAAACACAAAGGTAAGCTTATAGGCATACAATAATTATTTACATAATATATAATATATTTGGATATATATATTGTACCAAACTGGTTTTAATGTCAGCGGTATTTCGATTTGTACCGTGATCTATACCAGTTTGGTAATCTTATTTTATATTAGTGTATAAATAATAAGTGAAATAAATACGCACACTTTGGTTTTCCTCAAGGGGCTTTTGGAGGACGTATATCTGTATATACAAGTTACGTGCTTGTGCGTTTGTCCCAGTGTCTGTCTTCTTCGGCATCCAGTTGGCTAGCTCCTTATGCGTGTTTGTTGTTTGTATTTTTGTGGTGAATGGTGCTTTAGTTTCGCGCTCAATTTATGTATGCTTTTAGTTTATTTTAGTTTTCGCGCTCGATTTGTGTTGTATTAGTTAGTTGAACCCTTTTTTGTTTGTGTTTTGACATTCACTTTTTATAAATTCGTTATTTAATATGTTTTTTTTTTTTTATATTTTACTACAGTTGTTAGACCTATATGTCAGGCTATTGGTGATTTTTTTTTGAAGTTGTATATTTTAAAATATTTATATATGTAGCCATGCATGTACATATGTATGTACATATATTTTTTTTTTTTGTGTCACTGCACTTTTTGGCTTTTTAGCTCACTGCTCTCTTCCGATTTATATATTTCATATAATTTTTCTATATGTTTCTTAATAGTTTTTATTTTTTTTTATAACAATCCGAAGGTGCCTTTCAGTAAGGCTCGAAGGACCATGAATAAATTGATACTAATTTGCACAAAGCCTTTAACACTTATTTCCGAATAAAGCAAGGAAAATGTGATGAAAAAAGTTTACAAATTTAAAATTTGTTAAAATCTTTCAATACAAGTAAATTGAACTTTAACAAATTAAATTAGATATTCCGCAGAGAAAGAGTCGAAAAAAACGATGTTCACTTCGCAGGTTAACGATGACGGCGGACGATCGAAAAGTTGCACACAGGAGCTTTTGTATCAAAAATGTTGACTTGGCGCTCAGGCCTGTGGACGAAATGAATGATATATAGCGAATGAGAATGGTATGTTGTGTTGTCCTGTATGGTGTCATCTGGTGCGGTGTCATCTGGTGCGGGGTGAAATTCCTTGAGCGTTCACAGGTGTGGTGAGTTTCATTAAGGTGTGTCAGTTTTTCCCGAGTAGAGCGGTGCACTTGGAGGAGGGAGTTAAAACTCATTTAAACAATATGTAATATGTATGTTTTTCCAAAAAACGAGTAATTTGTATTGAAGTCATTTGCTCGGAAAACTCAAATCCTTTGTTTAATGCTTTTTAAAACAATGGGGATTTACATACCTCATTTTGCCGTTAATACATACATAAGTAACTGTATTTTAAGACATTTGAGGTAGGTAAATCTCCATTGCTTTAGGGAAATTTACGGAGATGTTTTCCGGGTAAATACTTTCTAGAGATATACTACAAGTATATACGTATATGTACTATTAAGAAATTTGTTTAATTATCTAGAAAGGCTTTACAAGGAAAATCTCTCTATAAGTTTTTTGTGTTTAATAGATTCTGAAACAATATACCATAAAAATCTAAAAGGACTGCTCATGATAACCTTTTAGTTTATATATATAATATGTGTATATCATGTCTATCTACTATGTACATCTGAATGAGTACCTAAATCTTTCATGCGCTACTAATAATCGTAAAACCACAACAAATCTTGTTTATCTATCTGTTTACATATATTTAAAAGTAAATACCTAAAACGTTATTTTGTTGAGGCTACAGTTCACCTCCAGACCTTCATATTCAAATTTGTGGCACAACGAAGTTTATCTATTATAAAAAAAAAAGTTGTTATCTAAATTCCCTCACAGATTGGCCTATATATTGTATAATAATGAAACATTGTTAAGTAAATGGGGGCTATGGGAATCGATTATCTGATTTTACCCCTTTTAAGTACAAAAATATGTTATTACCAGAAAAAGACGTTCTCCAAGTTTCATTGACCGATATTTTCAGTAAAGCACTTAGGTTCACATATTCTGTATTTTGGGGCTTGATAAGTTATGATCCGATATCTACTATTTTTAGCCGTGAGATTTCATATGTATATTGAGGGCAGAATTTGTGCAAAGTTTTATTCCGATAAATTCATTAGTGTTGAATTTTTATACTGTAAAGTGAATGAAGTAGATGCAATTTAAAGTTGTGTTATTTGGAAATAAGCGTGGTTGTAGTACGAGTACCGCATTTTCGCACTGTTAGACAAATATATTTGCCGAATTTTGTTGAAATTGGTATAGTAGTTCCTGAGATATGAGATTTCACCTAAAGGTGGCCGGTGGTACGACCATTGTACAATTTCGTTACGAGATCCTATGAAGCCTTTCCGCTTCATAACATATAGGATTTGAAAGTTAAAGCTTCTGGCGTATTAACTTAATGAATTAGCGCGCCTTTAGTAGTTTTTGTTACAACCGTTATGTGGAGAGTGAACGTATTTATTATCCGACTTCACCCATTTTCACACCGTTTAAGGAAGTGCTGGAAGGAATTATCTTCATGAAGTCTGGTTAATAAAGCTTAAGAATTTTTTTTTTAGACTATTAAAACCTAAAGTCAGCCGGATATTTGAAAATCCGTAAATTAGGTACATGGGGGCTATGGGCGTATTCACCCGATTTGATTCATTTTTATGTTTTGTGATATTTTAGTTATACACAGTTACTAAAACTGGATTCTCTCTGAATTTCATTATGACGTAAGATGTATTTACCGATATATGCGGTAGGAAGTCAACCGGAAGCTCGAAAATATTTATATTAGATATATGGAGGCTAAGAAAAATATTGACCCGATTCATCCCATTTTTGACATACAAACATACTATTATCAGGAAAGTATTCCCTCCGAATTTGTTTTATTATATATCTTACACATTGACAGATTTTTTTCGGTAAAAAGTCAGCTATGTGCACAGGGGTATTTGGGGGCTTGAAAAGTTATGGTTAAATTTTAACAATTTTTAAGACTAAGAATAACATATCTTATGGGTCCTATTTGTGCAATGTTTCATCCCGATATATTAAATGGGGCTGGATTTGTATACTAGAGAGTGAAAAAAATCATGTGGAATTCAAAGTTGTGTTATATGGGAAGAAGGTGTGGTTGTAGTTCGATTTCGCCAATTATATGATAATGTCAAAATAGCCCTAAGTACCAAATTTTGTTGAAATTGGTCGAGCTAGTCCAGGAATATGTGATTTCGCCTAAATGTCCAATTTTGAAATCTGATCCTATTAACCACTCCGGTGCCATTCTTGATGCAAAATTTATTGTCCCTGACGCTTTTAGTTATTAATTTATTACACTTTTAGTAGTTTTTAACCAATCCGTTATGTGGGGAATTATCGTGGTTATCATCCGATTTCACCTATTTTCACACTGTCGTAAGAATTGCTAAAAATATTTGTCCTGTGCAAATTTGGATGATATTACTGCAATGGTGTGGGAGATATATACATTAAACCTATTGGGAAGCAGGGCCACACCCACTTTTTAAAAATTTTCAAACCACAAATGCCCTTTGTTATTACGATTCATTGTACCACATAAGAGTTTTGTATCCCAATTCGCGGCTAGTTATGGCAGTTTACAAGTTTTCGATTAATGGCGTTTTGTGGGAGTGACAGTTGTCCGATTACGCCCATCTACAAACTCGTCCTGACTTTTTCGCCAAGGAACACGTGTACAAAGTTTTTTTAGAATATCTCAATTTTTACTCAAGTTACAGCTTACACAGACAGATGGATAGACAGACATCCATATTTCAACTCGTCTCGTCGTCCTGATGTCTTTGTCATTAAAAGAGCAGATCGATAAATTGAAAGTAAACGGAGTCAAACCACCACCCATCGCAGACGTATAGCTTGAGTTGTCTCGCGAAACCAGAGTGACCCTCGCGCAACTTCGTTCTGGATATTATAGCAGATTAATCTCCTCCTTATCCAGAATAGACCCCGATATTCCAAATATATGTACGGCGTGCAATGAGTCTCCGCATGACACTAACCATCTTCCCTATGGTCCGACCCCGTCAAAACAGCTCGTTTCCTGCGCCTCCCGTTATATAACCTCGCCGACAACCAAACTATAACTTATCACCCAAGCGAGGACTAGGTAATCGTTACAACAACAACAACATAAATTGAATCTCATAAAAAGCTGAAGTTGTTTTCTCCTTAATTCAATAAAAATACATTTTTACCGTTAATGGAATAGCGAATTTCAAAAACAATAGAAATGAGAGTGCAGTTAATAAATGTATTTATTTACTATATTTAAGTTTTTTGTCAAACATATCTACGTACACTACAAATAAATAATTAAACATAGAGGAAGATACTTTTTTTTTGGCATCTGTTCCAAAAACTCCGTTAATGCATTGGAGATAAGTATTTCACATTTTCCGTTTGTGAGCGCGAATTATTTGGTTTGGATTATGGTGCGTAAATTGCTTTCTGGTATGACAAAATGAAAAAAAATTAAAGCTTTGTAGCGCATAACGGCCACAAGACACAAGCAAAGATAAATAATACCGGTAAACTCAAATAATAATTTTTTTTGTGTTGCTTGGTGTACCTCCCTACCCTCATCAAATGCGTTTTGATTATTTTGATAATCTGTGTTTTATCAGTTGCGCTCTCTTTTCATGAAGCCTACTTTTCAGAAGAGGTTGCTATAAATCATTCTGATTTTTATAAGAGGTAAATTGGAATTAAATGATTTTCCCTTGAACTAATCGATTTTAATGTTAGACACATGTTTGGTAACAAATATATTATTTTGTATTATTCGTATTATTTTATATACATATGTATATTGATAATTTTTGAATTTATCTGATTTAAGAGTTTGTTTGGCGGAGATATGCACATTTACTTATAGCACAAACAGTCACAGACATTCCTCACTTCGGTACTTACCGCCCGTAACAAACCAAATTTGTCAAAAGTTATGACTGTAGTTGCAACGCAGAAATCAGTTGAAACAGACGGTAGAAGCGGTGGTGACTGTTCATTTACATTGCGTTCTCATAAGATAGATCGTATCAGCTGATTCGGTCCACGGTTTTGAGTCGGTGACTGTTTGTGCCATTAGACTATTTTTTCTCAACTCATCATGTCTTTTATACTCTCGCAACATGTTTCTACAGAGTGTAACAGTTGATACAGTGTCGGACAAAACTAAAGCACGAAGTTCACCTTGTACACATTTAGTTAAGAACAAATTGTAAAAGTTTTGCCAAGCTTTTAATTTTTTTATTCATATAATAGGATTATATGTTTAATACAAAAATTAATCAAGCTTTACACCTTTTTATTACAAATAAGATTTTGACATACAAAAATTCCACATAATATGTATATTTGCTGCGAAAAAGCTAAAGCACTAACTATATTTACTTATTAATTGACCTTAATTTCAACAAGTCCCGTTAAAATTCCATCTGTAGTTACCTTTATTTGAAGAGCGTGTTGAAGTAATTTTAATACAATTAGATTAGTAATTTGTGATCAATCGATGGTGCTGCTTCGTAATAAAAAATAAAAAACATTTGTGAAATGACACGTAATAAGTATTCAGTATTATTCAAGGAAAAAATTATAAGCAATTTTGAAAACGTTGAATCAGTAAATAATATTTCGAAAAAATTCACAATTAATCCTAGCATTGTCTCAAGATTTATAAGAAGTTTTCGTTCTTCGGGCTCCCTAACCACAATTCATGGAGGTGGCAGACCACGTAAAACTACTAGCCGTGAGGATATGACCATAGCGCGCTCCATAAAAAGAGATCCCTTTATATCAGCTAGATCAATCCAGAGCGAATTGGGCTTGAATATTTCGTGCAGGTCCATCCAGCGACGATCTGTAGAAAATACTTCATAACATGCAGAAGTGCCAAAAAGCCATACATTTCGCACAAGAATCGAAAAGCGCGGGTTGAATTTGCAAAAGCTCACGCCAGCTGGAGTATTACAAAATGGAGGAGTGTACTTTTTTCTGATGAGTCACAGTACAATATTAAAGGAACTGATGGTAAATCTGGTACGAAGGCCAAAAGGTCAACGTTTGAATCCGCGTTATTCACAAAGTACTATAAAACATGGGGGAGGTAACGATCCATCATATTAATGGCATCATTTATCGTTTTATGTACAAAAACATCCTTCGAAACGTTATGCTTCTTCAAGCTGACGAGGAATTGCCGTTAAAATGGAACTACCAACACGAGAACGATCCGAAGCACTCGGCCAAATGTGTAAAAAATTGGTTTATTTCCAATAAAATAGAAGTTTCGAAGTGGTCCGTGCAATCACCAGATCTCAATCCCATAGAGAATCTATGGGAAATTGTAGATCGGAAAATTCAGCGAAAAAATTGTAAAAACAAAGACTCTCCCTTTATCCAAGTCGGACGGGCATGGAAAAACGTTTCTCAAGACATTTTAAACATTTTAATTGAATCTATGCCACAAACATGTGAAACCGTCATAAAAAACAATGAATATGCAACCAAATCTTATATTAACAACAAATATTTTTACGTTTAGACTATATTAATGTGCTTTAGTTTAGTCGCATGGTTATTGTTAATTTTTAAGTCATGTTTGAGTGTAAAATTAATTAATATGTTACGTTTTTTTTAATACATCAATAAAAATGTTTATTTTTGTGAAATAAAATAGAAAATATTAATTTTATAACAGTAAATAAATTATATGCAGCCAAATGGTAATATGGTAAATTTTGTTATTAGTTTTGTCCGACACTGTATATATAAATGACCAGGTTGAAAAGATTAGTCGAATTCCGAGTGACTGTTTATTCGTCCTTCAGTAAAATTTACGATATCCTGATGAAACTTGGTAGACGTGCTCCTTGGACTATAAGAAGCTCGGTGTTGTAAAATCGCACCACTACCACTTTCACAAAATGCCGTTAATCGAAAATCTATAAAACGCAAAAGTGTGCATGCATCGTCCCTTACTCCCATATATCTAATAAAAGAATTTCAATGTTCCGATTGGCTTTATACAGAATATATCGGCCAATATGAAAGATATCTGAACAAAATTATAATTGATTTTAATTTATTAATTATAGTTTAAATCCGAAATTTGTGAAATCGTTTTACAAATTACCTCAGTTTCCATAGACTACATAAAATTAATTTAGTTATTCTAGCAGGTTGATATATCGATCAGTGTATGAGTAAGCGTCATGAAATTGCGTGGAAACATGGTCCCGAGTATTCTTGAGTAATTCTACAAGTTATTTGATTCAATTCAGACATTCCTCAAGCCTCAATATACCTCATATAGTGATTTCTAACTTTACACGATTAATGTTCGTGACGATATGGTCAATATGCCTGATATATTAAATAAATTAATCTTAAAAATTATGTGGTTTAGTGCTGAAAGTGAATGGAATTGGTGTAGACCTTGGACCTAACCTCATATCGCTAATATAGAGAATTCTGGTCCTTTGTTGATGTTTTCCTCATATGCCCAATATACTTGTATTAAATTTAACCTTTTTAGTGGAGTTTATATTACATATATCTCATTTCGATTAACTAGGTAGATATAAATATAAACATTCGGACACGAAGCAAAATATAGTAATGACACTAAGTGAGTCTATGATCCATAATATAAATTATTAAGATTACGGTGCTACGCCCATTGCCCGATTTTTACACTGACTCCCATGAATCCAGTACCAGTAGTTAAATCGAATGTCTTTGTCATTTATTTACTAAGTTATCGCATTTTTAGTAGTTTTCAACATAACTGTTATACGGGAAGTGCCCGTGACGTGGTTATCATTTGGTGTCACCAATTTTCACAGTAGAGTGCTAAAAAGACTTCTTTCAAGCAACTTGGATTAAAATAGCGCGCCCATTTCACTCCTATGCCCTGTACTAAAATATAGTTTTGTATCTTAACTTCGGCTTTGATATGGCACTTTATAGGTTTCCAATTACCAGTAATTTGTAGGTGTGGCAATAGTCCGATACACTCTCCTGAAAACTTTAAGTCAGCGTTAGCAAAAAATATGGTAGTATTATTAATCTGGAGAACCTCCTCTATTTTAGAGTCTCATATAAATGAGATGATAATTCAGCGCCTTAAAGTCAGATTATGGAAAATCAGCATAAATCGTAAATCAGCATTTACACCAAGTACCTTTTTTAATGCTAAAATTGTTAAATTAATGCACCTTGAAATTGACGGAGCATTTATTCTCTTCTCAAAGTAGTCTAAAATACCCCCATTCACTTCACGGTGGGGTTAATCAATTTTGCCAAAAGCAGTGTATGTCAACATATATACATATAAATAATAGTACCAAACATATGATTAACAATATTTGCTCTAGGTATATGACATACACCTACACATGTATGTATATGTATATATATGAGTTTTAAGGTAACTGTATATCCATATATAAGTTCATACATACATATATATGTTATTATACATACATATGAGGGTAGATATGTGATTTCAATGTGGAGAGTTTTCGCTATTAAATGCATCTGCAATTCAACTTTCATAAAGGTTCTTTTCAAAAATAACTTCACTAATTTGTTATTTGATCTTCGGTTCAAAAGTTACCGCTTCACGATGTCATCAACATACCCTGTGAGAGGAACTTGAAATTATTTTATTTAATATCCTTTTATTAATTTAAAAGTAAATAACTTATTAGAAACAACGTAGCAAAATATTAAGTAATCTCTTATTGTTTAAAATTTATTTAAAAAATGAATATATACGCAACAAGTAAGGAAGCGATAAGTTCGGTTATAACCGAATATTTTATACTCTTGAAACTTGCAAGAACCAAAGCAGTCAAGATACCTTCAGGTGTGACAAAACTTAATACCCAAAAATATTGCGAAAGAAGAAAGAGTTAACATCAAATTATCTTCAAATGAGATATATGGAATATGGACTCAACTGAAGATGCTAAATATAATAGAATGTTTCGGTAGTTCGAAAATATTTATATTAGGTATATGGAGGCTAAAGAAAATATTGACCCGATTCATGCCATTTTTGACATACAAACATAATATTATCAGGAAAGTATTCCCCCTGAATTTGTTTTATATATCTTACACATTGACAGACTTTTTGGTAAAAAGTCAGCTATGGGCACTGGGGTTCCTATCTTCGGTATCTGGGGGCTTGAACAGTTATGGTCCAATTTTAACAATTTTGAAGACTAAGAATGGCTATCTTAAGGACACTTTTTGTGTAATGTTTTATCCCGATATATTAAAGTGTGCTGGATTTGTATACTAGAAAGTGAAAAAAATCATGTGGAATTTAGTGTTGTGTTATATGGGAAGTAGGTGTGGGCTGGTCCAGGAATATGTAATTTCGCCTAAATGTGGACGGTGCCACGCCCATCGTCCAATTTTGATATCTGATCCTATAAACCACTCCTATGCCATTCTTGATGCAAAATTTAATGTCCCTGACGCTTTTAGTTATTAATTTATTACACTTTTAGTAGTTTTTAACCAACCCGTTATATGGAGAGTGCGCGTGGTTATCATCCGATTTCCATAATAATTGCTGAAAATATTTTTCCTGTGCAAATTTTGGTGATATATCTTGAATAGTGTGGGAGATATATACATTAAACCGATTAGGAACCGGGGCTATACCCACGTTTTAAAAATTTTCAAACCACAAATGCCCCTTGTTATTGCGATTCATTGTACTACATTACAGTTTTGTATCCCAATTTTCGGCTAGTTATGGCAGTTTAAAAGTTTTCGATTAATGCTGTTTTGTGGGCGTGACAGTTGTCCGATTACGCCCATCTACAAACTCGTCCTCACTTTTTCGCCAAGGAATACATGTACCGAGTTTCAATAGGATATCGCAATTTTTAACTCAAGTTACAGCTTGCACAGACAGACAGACATCCATATTTCAACTCTCGTCTCGTCATCCTGATGATTTATATATGTATATATGACACTATATCTATCTCGATTAGTTTTGGGTGATACATACAACCGTTAGGTGAAGAAAACTATTATACTCTGTGGCAACATGTTGCAAGATTAGAAAAATCTTTGTCATTAAAAGAGCAGATGGATAAATTGAATCTCATAAAAAGCTGATGTGGTTTTTTCCTTAATTCAATAAAAATAAATTTTGCCAGCCAATGGAATAGCGAATTTCTAAAAAAAAAAAATAGAAATGAGAGTGCAGCTAATAAATGTATTTATTTAATATATTTAAGTTTTTTGTCAAACATATCTACGCACACTACAAATAAATAATTAAACGTAGAGGAAGATACTTTTTTTTAACATCTGTTCAAAAAACTCAGATAATTCATTGGAGATAAGTATTTCATATTTTCCGTTTGTGAGCGCGAATTATTTGGTTTGGATTATGGTGCGTAAACTGTTTTCTGGTATGACAAAATGAAAAGCTTTGTAGCGCATAACGGTCACAAGACACAAGCAAAGATAAATAATACCGGTAATATCAAATAAATTTTTTTTGTGTTGCGTGGTGTACCTTAAAGATATTAACCTCATCAAATGCGTTTTAATTATTTTAATAATCTTTGCGTTTTATCAGTTGCGCTCTCTTTTCATGAAGCCAATTTATCAGAAGAGGTTGCTATAAAACATTCTGATTTTTATAAGAGATAAATTGGAATTAAATTATTTTCTCTTGAACTAATCGATTTTAAAGTTAGGTACATGTTTGTAAACAAATATATTATTTTTTCTGTTTTATATACACATGTATATTGATAATTTTTGAATTTATCTGATTTAAGAGTTTGTTTCTCGATGATATGCATATTTACTTAGCATTTTTGCTCAACTCATCATGCCTTTTATACTCTCGCAACATGTTGCTACAGAGTATAAAAGTCGATGGCAATACGTATAACTAATCGTGATAGATATAGAGTTATGTACAGTG
This sequence comes from Bactrocera oleae, assembly GCF_042242935.1. Taxonomy (NCBI): domain Eukaryota; kingdom Metazoa; phylum Arthropoda; class Insecta; order Diptera; family Tephritidae; genus Bactrocera; species Bactrocera oleae. Next base: position 37,235,931 of record NC_091538.1, read on the forward strand.
TCGGACGAAACTAAAGCACGAAGTTCACCTTGTACACATTTAGTTAAGAACAAAATGTAAAAGTTTTGCCAAGCTTTTAACTTTTTTATGAGTATAATAGAATTATATGTTTAATACAAAAATTTATCAATCTTAACTTACAAAAATTTTCACATAATATGTATATCTGCTGCGACAAAACTAAAGCACTAACTATATTTACTTATTTATTGACCTTAATTGCAACAAGTACCGTTAAAATTTCATCTGTAGTTACCTTTATTTGAAGAGCGTGTTGAAGTAATTTTAATAAAATTAGATTAGTAATTTGTGATCAATCGATGGTGCTGCTTCGTAATAAAAAAAAAACATTTGTGAAATGACGCGTAATAAGTATTCAGTATTATTCAAGGAAAAAATTATAAGCAATTTTGAAAACGTTGAATCAGTAAATAATATTTCGAAAAAATTCACAATTAATCACAGCATTGTCTCAAGAATTATAAGCGTTTTCGTTCTTCGGGCTCCCTAACCACAATTCATGGAGGTGGCAGACCACGTAAAACTACTAGCCGTGAGGATATGACCATAGCGCGCTCCATAAAAAGAGATCCCTTTATATCAGCTAGATCAATCCAGAGCGAATTGGGCTTGAATATTTCGTGCAGGTCCATCCAGCGACGATCTGTAGAAAATACTTCATAACATGCAGAAGTGCCAAAAAGCCATACATTTCGCACAAGAATCGAAAAGCGCGGGTTGAATTTGCAAAAGCTCACGCCAGCTGGAGTATTACAAAATGGAGGAGTGTACTTTTTTCTGGTGAGTCCAAGTACAATATTAAAGGAACTATTGGAATAAATCTGGTACGAAGGCCAAAAGGTCAACGTTTAAATCCGCGTTATTCACAAAGTACTGTAAAACATGGGGGAGGTAAAAATCCATCATATTAATGGCATCATTTATCGTTTTATGTACAAAAACATCCTTCGAAACGTTATGCTTCTTCATGCTGACGAGGAATTGCCGTTAAAATGGAACTACCAACACGAGAACGATCCGAAGCACTCGGCCAAATGTGTAAAAAATTGGTTTATTTCCAATAAAATAGAAGTTTCGAAGTGGTCCGTGCAATCACCAATTTGTAGATCGGAAAATTCAGCGAGAAAATTGTAAAAACAAAGACTCTCTCTTTACCCAAGTCGAACGGGCATGAAAAAACGTTTCACAAGACATTTTAAACAATTTAATTGAATCTATGCCACAAACATGTGAAACCGTCATAAAAACAATGGATATGCAACCAAATCTTATATTAACAACAAATATTTTTACGTTTAAACTATATTAATGTGCTTTAGTTTTGTCGCATGTATTTTATGGTTATTGTTAATTTTTAAGTCATGTTTGAGTGTAAAATTAATTAATATGTTACGTTTTTTTTAATACATCAATAAAAATGTATATTTTTGTGAAATAAAATAGAAAATATTAATTTTATAACAGTAAATAAATTATATGCAGCCAAATGGTAATATGGTAAATTTTGTTATTAGTTTTGTCCGACACTGTATATATAAATGACCAGGATGAAAAGATTAGTCGAATTCCGAGTGACTGTTTATTCGTCCTTCAGTAAAATTTACGATATCCTGATGAAACTTGGTAGACGTGCTCCTTGGACTATAAGAAGCTCGGTGTTGTAAAATCGCACCACTACCACTTTCACAAAATGCCGTTAATCGAAAATCTATAAAACGCAAAAGTGTGCGTGCACCGTCCCTTACTCCCATATATCTAATAGAAGAATTTACATGTTCCGATTGGCTTTATACAAAATATATCGGCCAATATGAAAGATATCTGAACAAAATTATAATTGATTTTAATTTATTAATTATAGTTTAAATACGAAATTTTTGAAATCGTTTTATAAATTACCTCAGTTTCCATATACTACATAAAATTAATTTAGTTATTCTAGCAGGTTGATATATCGATCAGTGTATGAGTAAGCGTCATGAAATTGCGTGGAAACATGGTCCCGAGTATTCTTGAGTAATTCTACAAGTTATTTGATTCAATTCAGACATTCCTCAAGCCTCAATATACCTCATATAGTGATTTCTAACTTTACACGATTAATGTTCGTGACGATATGGTCAATATGCCTGATATATTAAATAAATTAATCTTAAAAATTATGTGGTTTAGTGCTGAAAGTGAATGGAATTGGTGTAGACCTTGGACCTAACCTCATATCGATAATATATAGAATTCTGGTCTTTTGGTTGATGTTTTTCTCATATGCCCAATATACTTGTATTAAATTTAACCTTTTTAGTGGAGTTTATATTACATATATCTCATTTCGATTAACTAGGTAGATATAAATATAAACATTCGGACACGAAGCAAAATATAGTAATGACACTAAGTGAGTCTATGATCCATAATATAAATTATTAAGATTACGGTGCTACGCCCATTGCCCGATTTTTACACTGACTCCCATGAATCCAGTACCAGTAGTTAAATCGAATGTCTTTGGCGCATTTATTTACTAAGTTATCGCGTTTTTAGTAGTTTTCAACATAACTGTTATACGGGAAGTGCACGTGACGTGGTTAGCATTTGGTGTCACCAATTTTCACAGTAGAGTGCTAAAAAGACTTCTTTCAAGCAACTTGGATTAAAATAGTGGTGGCGCGAATATTTTTTTAGAAATTTTCAAACCATAGACGCTCATGTATACTCCTATGCACTGTACTAAAATACAGTTTTGTATCTTAACTTCGGCTTTGATATGGCACTTTATAGGTTTCCAATTAACAGTAATTTGTAGCTGTGGCAATGGTCCGATACACTCTCCTGAAAACTATAAGTCAGCGTTAGCAAAAAATATGGTAGTATTATTAATCTGGAGAACCTCCTCTATTTTAGAGTCTCATATAAATGAGATGATAATTCAGCGCCTTAAAGTCAGATTATGGAAAATCAGCATAAATCGTAAATCAGCATTTACACCAAGTACCTTTTTTAATGCTAAAATTGTTAAATTAATGCACCTTGAAATTGACGGAGCATTTATTCTCTTCTCAAAGTAGTCTAAAATACCCCCATTCACTTCACGGTGGGGTTAATCAATTTTGACAAGAGCAGTGTATGTCAACATATATACATATAAATAATATTACCAAACATGTGATTAACAATATTTGCTCTAGGTATATGACATACACCTACACATGTATGTATATGTATAAATGTGTAATGTATGTACAAATGTAGTATTTGGGAGTTAGGGTAATTCGTATACTACACTCAAATATTTTCAGCATTAAACCATAGTATATCCAATATTATACCTTCAGGTAGGTAGGTAGAGTGGCTGTCCAATGACGCACCTAGGCCTATAGGAGGCCCATTGTGATACCACCGGGACTAATATTCCCTCACTCTATCGTCTCTTCTCTGAACCAACCTGTGCTCCTGATGAAGTTCATCAGTACAAATAATTTGATATTAGCAACTTCTGATACGTCGTCAAGAAATCCACGACCGATAGTTGCGATTCTTTTCCTATATAGAGCTTTACATTCGCATAGAAGATGCTTTACAGTCTCCTCTTCTTCTACTTCTTGACAGCTTCTACAATAGTCGTTGTATGGTGCACCTAGCCTACTGGCATCTCTACCCATTAGACAGTGACCTGTTAGTACTCCTATCAGAGTTCTTATATCATTCCTTTTAAATTTAGTAGTCGGTTTGTGCGACTCACGCTCCATTCGTGCCACGTTAGTCTGCTGGTTGTGCAGGTTATTGATTGTCTCCACCGAGACTCAGCTATATTTATAGCATGTTCGCTGATTAAGTGTTTGCAAGTTGCCAGAGGCATAAAGTACCCTCTTTTTCAGGGGTTAGTTGCAAAGTGGTGCCTGTTCTGGCTAGTTCATCTGCTTCGCAGTTACCAGGAATATCACTATGTCCTGGAACCCATTGCAGGTTTATTGTGATGTAGGATGTCAGATCCTCAAATAGGTCAAGACAATCTTTCACTAGCTTGGATGACACCATTGGAGACTTGAGTGATTTCAAGGCCGCTTGGCTATCCGTATATATATATATGCTCCTTGTTGTGAGCACACTTTTTGTCAATACCATAAGGCTTTCTTTAATTGCTGTGATCTCCGCCTGGATGACACTGCACTGGTCTGGCAAATGGAAGGCGATGTTGGTGTCTAATGCGCAAAAGACACCACCTCCCACTCGATGATCCAGTTTGGATCCATCCGTGTAGATGCTAATTCCTGTATTCCTGTCCACCTCGTCCCTTTTCCACTCCTCTCTTGTGGGGAAGGCAATATTGTGGACCGAATTTAGTTTCCGTTCTATTGGATTGTGGAAATCCGTGGTTTTGGGTAGGAACGGGAATATACTGAGTATCCTTGAATGCCCCTTGTTGCATGCGACTAGTTTTGTTTCCATGAAAGCTTCCTGTCTAAGATTAATCCCAGGTAGCTCGCCTTATCTCCAATTGTTAGTCTGCAACCATTTATTATTGGCGCCGTAACTTCTGGAGCATTATGTTTTCTGGTCAACAATACAAGCTCTGTCTTACCAGCATTTAAGTTTAATCCGCACGATACTGCCCAACGATTTATATCGTCCAAGATCGTTTGCATAAGGTTTGCGAGAGTATTCGGGAATTCGTCTCTGACCGATACTGCCACATCGTCAGCGTAGGCCACAACATGTACCCCCTTCTTTTCTAGATCCACCAGCAACTTATTCATTGTCAGGACCCAGAGAAGTGGGGATAACACGCCTCCTTGAGGTGTACCTCTTATGACAGCTCTGCACATCGTTGACGCTCCCATCGTTGAAATTATTGACCTGCTCGTGAGCATCTGTTCAATTAATTTCCTGAGAGGTTCAGAGATGTCCAGATCCTTAAGCGCACTCAGTATGGCCCCAGGCTGGATATTATTGAAGGCTCCTTCTATATCTAAGAAAACAAATAGAGTGTATTCTTTAACTTCCAGAGATTTTTCAATCTCCGCCACCACAGAGCTTAGTGCTGTTTCTGTGGATTTTCCTTTGGAATACGCATGCTGCGAACCAGCCAACTTTTCTGGTTTCAGTTTGTTTCTTATATGTAATTCTATTAATCTTTCCAGAATTTTTAGAAGGAATGAGGAGAGGCTAATTGGCCTGAAGTCCTTTGGACTTGTATGCGAGCTTTTGCCTGCCTTTGGTATGTATATTACCTTGACTTCCCTCCAAAGCGAAGGGATATAGTTTAATTGCAGCGCCCCCTTAAGAATGGCAATTAACCAATTCATTATGTAATTCTGCGACTGAGCCGGGAATAGACCGTCTGATCCCGGCGACTTGAAGGGCTTAAAGCTGTTTATTGCCCAGCGTACGTTGCTTTCTGACACTATGTTTATAAGAGTGGGGTCCATTTCTGCTCCACTGTCTTGAGTATATTCCGCAGTATGGTTTTCAGAGCTGCCTGGGAAGTGGGTATCCATTAGTAGCCCAAAGGACTCTTCACTGGATACCGTCCAACTTCGGTCTGGCTTCTGAAGATTACCGATACTATGCACCGATTGTGCCATTATTTTCCTAAGTCGAGACACTTCCGCCGTGTTCTCGATATCATTGCAAAACGATTTCCATGAATTTCTTTTTGCTCTCCTAACTTCCTTTTTGTATGACCTAAGGAGGTTGTAATAATAATCCCAGTCTTGAACTGCTTTCTACATTCTTTCTGTAGCTTTTTAAGTTCTAGAGACCACCAGGGGGCCTTATTCTACCCCTGCTTCGTGTTATTGGACAAGCCACTTCTAGTGCTTGCCGGCACGATTCCGCGAGTCGATTAACGAGGATATCTAGATCCTCCTTGCTATTGGGCTGAAACGGTAGAATCATAGGGATACGTTTTTCCAGCTCTTGCATGTGCACCTGCCAGTTCGTTTTCCTATGATTCCTAAAGTTAATGCCTCTATCGGCCCTTTCCTCTATTGTACATTCAATATATCGGTGATCCGAAAAGGAATGTTCTTCGAGAACCCTCCATAGGGTTACCCTGTCAATTAGTTCTTCCGACAGAAGTGTGATATCCAGCACTTCTTGTCGGTTTCTTGTAATAAATGTTGGCGTGATTCCCTTATTACACACCAGTAACTTAGTACCTAGTAGGTAATTAAATAGACACTCACCTCTGTCATTGACATCTGTGCTGCCCCAGATTGTGTGATGCGCGTTTGAGTCGCATCCAAGTATCGTCATGCACTTGGATGCCTCGCTATCCCGTACCACCTCTTTTACCATCAGAGGTGGCACCAGCTCTTGCTCGTATGGCATATAGCACGGCACCAGCCGGAAACTGCTTGTGCCCGTTTCCCAGCTTACTGCTGCTGTGTCGTTGTTGCTGTAATTATGTAATATAAAAACATTTTTTTCTTTGCCATTATGCAGGCTCTGATTTTACCTTCACAATTAGCTATAAGTAACTTATAGTTCGGCGTCCTCAGTCCACAAATACGCCCTCCATTAACCCATGAATGCTGAATGAGGACAAATTCAGGCTGTTCCATTGCCACGCGGTTAATTTGGGCTGCTGAAGCTAGTTTGCTATGATGAAGATTAATTTATATAAGACGCATTTACTATTGTTATATCTGCGTGTTCCTGAGAGTGGCTTAAAAGCTCTTTCTCAGTATACAAGCTTGAGAGTCATAGGATCTTCCTCTACTTCGCATATCTCTTTCCCCGATGCCAGATGGTCTGCAGCATCGGCGTCCGACTTGTAAGGCGTTATCCTCACTTTCATGAACCCGTAATTTATCTCCCCGCCACTTTTCGCCAGCGGTTCGATGGATTCTTTCGTTAATAACAGCAGAATCTGCATCGTGTTGCAGGCTCTTATGAGCTGCATAATCTGGTTCGGCTGTGATGGTTTAGCTGGGATCCATACCCTTGCCCTTGGTCTGGATGGTATGTCCTTCTTGTCCACTGCTACCAATTTTGCCCCGGGGTATACCTCTCCCACCTTGGCTATAGCAGCTTTGTATAGAGCGACCGATCTCTCGTCGTCGCTAGTAATCATTTTGATCTGGCCCTGGTACCAGCCGGCATCTACGCATGACGGTGGCGGACCCGGATTACTTAATAGCACTTCCAGTGCCACATTTGTCAGCGCAGCCTGCACCAATTTCCATTGGGCTCTGGGGATTCTTCCTTCGGGAACTCCCTCATCCAGAACGCCAATGACAATTCGGTTCCGGGCCACTTCTGCAAATGATTTTGCGGGCGTTATACCCTTGGTCTTCGGCCTCTTGTCTGACGGCTTTGCCTCTTCAGCTGACCTCTGTCGCTTGGCTGCCTTTACCGGCGGCTCCAACTTGAAGTTGGGTATGACTGCTCTCGCGTAGTCAATCGATGCTTGGAGCTCCTTCGTTACCTCCTCTTTCGTTGGCGGCTTTAGCTCTACCAACCTTAGTAAGTATGCGGCGCGTCGTCTCTCCCCATACTTTGCCTTTGACGGGTCCTGCATGCTAAGCGCAGGCCACTCCCTGGCAGATGCACTTCCAGCAGCAGCCCCTTTGGCATCTCCTCCCTCCCCTGCTTCTCAGCCGTGTTTTGGCTGCAGGGTTTGGATCTGGCTGCCTCCGGCGCTACCACTTTCTGTGGGCCAGCTTTAGCTTCTGTCCCTTTACTAGTGCTTGCCTTGTCTTCTGGACCAAGCTTCGCTCCTGTCCTCTTAGTGTTTGTTGAGCTCGCTCCAAACGCTGCTCTTTTTTGGGAGCAACTAGCCCCCTCCGGCTTTTTTCCTGGAGATCCGGGCTCTCTCCGATTTTTGTTTTTAATTCTGTGTGTTTGTTTATTTGAGTTTTGGTTCATTGGTGGTCCCACGAGTGTGGGGGAAAGTATGTCCGCTTGCGCATAGCCCCCGTTGCGCAAGTAAGGCTATCTTATTACGGAGGGCGCCAGGTATCCGTAAGCTCCGTTCGAGACTGGGCTATTTAAGGGCCCCCATCCAGGTCCCTTTATAGTACCCCCGACCATGGTAAGGCTCCTTATCTGTATGCTGTGCTATTGAGGAACATCGAACACACAGATAAGAAGTCTGACCTTAGCTAGATTCCTCATGCCTACGGCAGGGGCGGACTGTTACCAGCTCGTCCCCGCTTGTGTCGTGAATCTGTGGTATCTATTACCAGTCGGCACCCTCGGGGAGGGTTCAGTGGGGGATTTTGAACTGATATATGTGGTATAAGACCAACCGGAAGTTTATAAATCTTATATTAGGTTTATGAGAGAAAAGCATCGTATTGACCCGATTTTATCTATTTCTGATATTATTACATATTATTAACAGAAAAAAATGCTCCCTGAGTTTCAGTAAGGTTCCTCACATATCATCATCACATAAGGAGTAAAATCAACGGGATGGTTGTAAATTCTGTAATTATTTATATGGGACTAGCGTAAGTTTTCGTCTGATTTTACCATTTAGGCACAAAGAAAAATACATCGACTTAATTTTATTAAGATAGCTCACATATTGGCCGATATATGTGGTATGAAGTAAACTGGAAGTTCGAAAATATTTCGATAATGTAAGGGCTAAGGGAAGTATAGACCCGATTCAATCCATTTTTGACATACAGGCATACTATTATCAGAAAAAGACTTTCTCTGAATAGCAATAATATATCTCACATATTGACCGTTATTTCCGGTTAGAACAAAAAAGTTAGCACCAGGCACTGGTGTCCACAAATTCGATAGATCGGTTGTCCGATTTTGACAATTTGTAGACTCGAGATGGTATACCTCAACGCCACTATTGGTGCAAAGTTTTGTTCCGATATATTTTTGGCACTTTATTTGTATACTGAAAAGTTAAGAATCATATGAAATTTAAAATTGTGCCATATTGGAAGTAAGCGTTGTTGTAGACCGAATTCTCCTATTTTCGCACTGTTATGTGGAAATGGTTATAGAATCTCACGTACCAAATTTCGAAATTGGTCAAGTAATTGAGACGATATATGATTTCGCCTAAATGTTGGAGGTTCCACGCCTATCGTTCAATTTTGACATCGGATCCTATAAAACCCCCTTGTACCATTCCGGATGTAAAATTTAATGTCTGACACATTTAGTTATTGCTTTATCGCACTTTTAGAAGTTTTTAACAAAACCGTTATATGGGGAGTGGACGGGATTATCATCCGATATCAGCCATTTTCAGACTGTAGTAGAAAGAGTCAAAAATATTTATTCTGTGGAAATTTTGGGTCATACCTTCTGCTCAAATATAAACGAGTCTGGCTCAAACAACAAAAACGGTTAATTATTCTTCAATATTTATTTTATCCCCTTCAAAATAGTCACCATTAGAGGCGATACACATATGCTACCTTTTTTTCCAATCTTCCTAACACTTCTGGTAGGCCGCTTTAGGTATGGCTTTCAGTTCCTTCTTCGAATTCTCTTTTATGACTTCAATCGACTGAAAATGCTTTCCACGAAGCGGCAATTTGAGTTTAGGGAAAAGAAAACACACATCACACGGTGCCATATCGGGTGAATACGGTGCTTGCGGGACAATATTTACGTTGTTTTTGGTCAAATAATCGCGTACAAGACGAGATGTATGAGCTGTATTTTGGAACAAGTCGAGCAGACACACGTCTCATGTCCAAAACATCGTGAATAATGCTATGAGCGGATCCATTTGATACGTGCACGTGATAGGCAAGACTCCCCATATGCCTTCTGCAACATTTTCATTGCGTCCGTCGCACTTATTCCATTGGAATAACAAAATTTCAAACAAACACTTTTTGCTCAACGTTAATTTCCATAGTAAAATTCGAAAACACACTCGAGGTTGACTTGTTTATAGTGCCTTAAAATAAAAACTATGTGACAGATCGCGCTCAAATTTGACATGTAAACATATAACAGTCCTGCCAACCTAAGCAAAAAAAGTATGGCCATATGTCATGTCCTTGTCGAGTTATGGATAAAGTCTCGTTTTGCGTTGAGCCGAAGGTATATCTTGAATGCTTTAGGAGATATAATGCCCCTCTCTTATGCAATTCCCTGTACCAAATTGCAGATTTATATCTTAATTTAGTGCTTAGTTATGGTTTATGGATTATGCCTATCTACAATACAAACTTCTTATGGTGCCAAGAAGCATTTTTACTAAGTTTCATAAAGATATCTTAATTTTTACTCAAGTAACAGCTTGTAAGAATTTCAACTCTTCTCGTCATCCTGATCACTTGTATATATACATGTATAACGCGATACTAACCGGACTATTTTTAGGTAATACAATAACCGTTAGGTGAACAAAACTATTATACTCTGTAGCAACATATTGCAAGAGTATACAAATTAATTATTTTTTAGCTGCTTTACTCTACTCGAAAATACTTAACAAATGTCTTTATCATTTGTCAAGTATTTTAATATTATTATACAATTGTTCACAAATTGCCAGCGCACTCCCAAAAAACGTTGCCAGTGAGACGTAAATAGCCAGTTTGTATTAATTTCCGATCGTCATTTTCTCTCTTCAAACCTGTCAACTTCGTTATTTCATTATTAAGTAAGAGCTATTAACCGTATTGTATCACTGTACGCATCTACATATATATATACATATATATATACATTTTACATATATATGTATATGTATATATATATATATATATATATGCACAAATGTCCGAGTACTTAAATTTATACTGCCTTATTACATATTCACCTATTGACATATGTACATATATAATATAGACTTGTTCTACATCATTTCAGCAGTGATGGGTTTCACCCTGCGATACCTACTTTCAGTTTGCGATTATCTGCAATCCGAAAGGTTGTATTTTAATAAATTAGAAGAAGCCCAGTGTTGCAAAAATTCTAACGGATCATAATCGGTAATTGAAAAATAGATTTAAATACAGTTAAAAGTAATTTAGAAAAAAATAAATATAAGAAAGCATGCAATAAACTGCGACTTCTCTAATAAGCTGTACAGTGCCGCCTATATTGGAATCTATCAAAATAAAGTGACAATTTTGAAAGTAATGAAGTAGAAGTCCTTATATCCGAAATTGCCATGTGAAGTGACATTTCCATCTATAGGATATAAGTAAATACATAAAGAAGTACATATTGTGCATATGTATTCTCGTAGAAAATGTCTCAAAATTCGTATCTAAAAAATATTTCGGTTATACTAGATATATGATAAACCAAATGAATGTGTCATTGTTTCATCACTGGGATTGGAGGGATATAAAAGATTACATACATATATGGTAAATGAAAGCTTCCCAATATAAAATACAGCGGAAGCAAGTCAGGCTTGCACTATTTTCAAAAAGGTTCGTTAATTAATAATTACGAATAAATTGTTGTTGGCCTCGAAAGGTTTTGTAACATGTTTATAGGATTGTAATGTGTAGTGCGAAATGCTTTTTATAAGACTTTCATAGTGTTTAGTGTGCTTAAATCATAACTTTTTTTGAGTTTTATTAAAATTTAGATTAACATACATTTCAAACGCTACAAGTTAATTAAATACGATTTCATTATATTATGACCAACTTCACTCAACTCAGTATTTTGAAATGAGAACAATTGGTTGTTTATAATGATACGCAATGATTTGGGCAATTTTCATAGAATTGAAATTATCTGAGAAATTAGTACTTATGGTGAGGCTCGTACTGGGCAACTCCGAAAATAAGACCCTCCTAATATATACTAAATTCGCAAATGAGTTAAACCCTCAAATTGTATAATAACAATTTAAACAAGTAAGGAAGGGCTAAGTTCGGATGTAACCGAACATTTTATACTCTCGCAAAGTTAAATGGTATACTCGTTTTAGATTTCTTTGTGGATCTTGCCGCCTTGTTCTATGTAGACCGATATTTTCGGTAAAATGTCAACTATAGACACTGGGGTCCACATATTCAGTACCTAGGGGCTTGAACAGTTTTGGTTTAATTTAGATAATTTTTGGTCACATACTTTAAACGCATTATTCACTCAAAGTTTTACGCCGATATAATCATTGTTGCTTGATTTGCATACTGGAATGTGAAAAAATCAGATGGAATTTAAAATGGTGTTATATGGGAAATAGGTGTGGTTGTATTCCGATTTCGCCCACTTTCGTAATATAACATAGAAATATGAAAAGAATGTTATGTACCAATTTTTGTTGAAATCGGTTAAGCAGATCCCAAGGTATGGGTTTTCACTGTCAAATTTTGAACGTGGTTCCTATAAAGTCATTTCATTCCATCCCAGGTATAAAATTTAATATCTCTGGCGTGTTTAGTGCTTGATTTATCGCGCTTTTAGTAGTTTTTAACAGTACCATTATATAGGGAGTGGGCGGAATTGTCGGCCAATTTCCCACATTTTCACACTGTCGATAGAGGTGCGCTTGCTCTCAGTGAATTTTGTTATTATAGCTTTAGTGGTTCAGGAGACATGCACATTAAACCTATAAGGGGCAGGACCACTTGACCACTTTTTAAAAAAATTTTAAACTGCAGATGCATCTCTCTAATGTGATCCTGTATACAAAATCACAGTCTTTTATCTTATTGTGAAGCTTAGTTATGGCAATTTATTTTTTTTTTTGATTAATGGCGTTTTGTAGGCATCTGCAATACCAACCGTCTTACGGTACCAAGAAACATGTGTACCAAGTTTCAATTTTTACTCAAGTTACAACTTTCACGGACTGACGGACATACAGTCACTTGGATTTCAACTCGTCTCTTCATCCTGATAATTTATATATACATAACCCTATATCTAACTCGATTAGTTTTAGGTGATACACACAACCGTTAGGTGAACAAAACTATTATACTCTGTAGCAACAAGACTGTATATTACAAATGTTTCTTTTTTTGAAGATTCATTGCGATATCTTCATTGGCGCATGTGTTAGATATTGTAGTGATTTAGCAAGATGCCTCAATTTCTACTCAAGTTACCGCTTGCACGGACAGACGGACGAAAAAAGTTTAAATATTTCATCTTTTTCACAAAAATACATTCGCATAATATATTCGCTTGTTTGTCTTAACACGTGAACAGAATCGACTACAGTACTATGTTTACAAACACGTGACTTTCTTTCTCCTATGCTCGTAACACAATAAGTTACCCTGAACAACTTGTTAAAACAGTCTCAATATAACCTGCGTCAGTCCGACCCAGGTATAAATCAAATAATAATCTAGAAGCAAATTTACGCATTCCTTTATAAAATAATAAAGGAAATAAAACGAGACAACCCGATAAGTTCGATTTATTTAACCTTATCTAAAGCTTCATATTTTAAACTTTAATTTCATTTGTCGACACTATTGTGCAAATTATGTAAATTAAACTTATAAATATCAATCGAATGGTGCTCATACAGTAAAAACCAATATATTACGTAATACATAATATGTAAATATATAAGTACTATTAGGGTTGGTTTCGTGAACCTTTTCTCATATATCATACATATTATATTACTCGTATAGAGTCATCGAATTCATTTAAAAACTAATTTAAAACAAGAATGTTTAAAATATAATATATAATATGTATATATTATATAAAAACTAATTGATAATGGTGGAGTCGAGCCGCGGTCACATGCATAAGGTATTATTCTGTAATTAATTTATTTAGAAAACTGGTATTTAGTACATATGAGAATTTCACTATTTGATAAAAAATATGAATATGTGTTGTTTAATACTACAAAATGAAGAAATTTCTAGCCAATAATGTTAGAAACGTTAAAGGGTTGATGAAAGCTGTCAGACAAACTGACGGATAAGGTTCCTGCATGGAATCTTTTGTATTTGTGAAGGGTATTATAGCTTCAATTCAACCCAAGTTAACGTTTTCCATCTCCCCAGACAGGTGTATGAGTGTGTTCGTTCTGAATTTATTGCGGCAATGTTACCTTTGATGAGAAAGCATCACGTTCCATTCGAAAATTCTGGCAACACTGCTAATCTGTTGCTCGTCACTATCAAAATAAACGCATTATAAAAATTGTGTCTGCGCGCTAAGATGGAGGAGGAATTGTCAGTGAAATTTGTAGTAAATATTAATTTTATGTTCGATATAATATATTATTATTAGTAACGAAATTCAATACTTCTGAAAAGTTTTTCACTCTTATGACTTTTCATTTTTGCAGTATTCTTTAATATTCTTTGTCTGCTTTTGTCCGTATTTATCAAAAAATTGTGACCTATCTTTTTAGACATTTCGTCTGCAATTATATTCGTTAAAACTTTCATATTTCCAAGTAACACAATCTGCGCGAAATACTTACTGCAATATTGCATCAGACTATCAACTGAGCGTCAGCAACAGAGTATAAAGTTAGCAACAGGTTTGCAGTATTGCGATAATTATTATGCAGTTCACCTATGTTTGATAGACAATGTTAACACACTCTGCTTTAAGATAACAAAAATATGTAATTCTAATATTTAAGGAAAAGCCACACACACATTTTGCAATTAGATAATGGTTCATAGATTACAGAAAGGTTAAGCCCATTCAAATACAAGGTAATTTTTTAGTAAATTTAATAAATGAATAAATTCCGATGCTTCTTTGTTAACGACATATAGTATGTGAAAATGCAATTTATGAAGTCTATAAATGATAATTCGTATTACTTCCTATCCTGATTACAATGTTTTAGAACAGAACTAGCAAAGCATAATAATATTTCAGACATTATGATCAATTATTAGCAATTATAATTCGACGTTATGTACATATGTTTTATTGAAAGTTCAATTATCTGGTAACATACATATGTATGGATATAAATATTAAACATAGTACATATGTGCAGTGCCTGCGGGTGACAAGACACCTTTTTCGATTAACTCGAACAAATTGAAAAGCGCGACAATAGTTTTATATAACTCGGTTCACGTTCCCAAACGTACCTAAGGAACACCTCCTTAAATTGTAACTAGCTTTAGTCTAAAGGTCGGTTTGCTTTGTTTCACTAGCGAAACGAGTTATATTTCCTCTTCTTATCCTCATCTACAGCAACACTGTCGAGAATAATACCTAAGAAATAAATTAATTATTAACCTAATTTAGTCTAATTCAAAATAAATTTGCCTAAAAGTGTTTAAAGCTAAGGTTTTAAATTTATTTTATTTTATATATTATATGTATATATTTTTTTAAATTGAATTCATTATATCTCAAAAATATTGAATCAAAATTTTAAGTCGATTTCAACGAAATCGACGAAGTTGGGAGTATTTTTATACCTGCCTTATGCACGCTCATCAGATTTTTTGGTGGTCAAACCTTTAAAGCGTTTTCCCCACAACTTCAAATTTGGTGTCCTTTATAATTTCAAAACTCCTGCACCAATCCTTTTGAAACTTTGAACATAGTTACTGTACATAATTTTCGCGGTAATGCCAAATTTGTGAAAAATTTTTATTTTACAATAACAAAAATTAAAAAAAAAACAAATTTTATAATAACACATACAAACAAGTAAGAAAGGGCTAAGTTCGGATGTGACCGAACATTTTATACTCTCTCAAGGTAAAGTGATATACGGGATTGTGGAATAAATTTTGATTACAAGCACTACTTCCTCCATCTATGGTTTTTAATCACAGGCAAAAAAATACACTGTTATTAAAAACAGATTATCTCTAAATTTCATTAAGATTTCTTAAGTTCGAAAATATTTATATTAGGTATTTGGGGAATAAGAGAAGTATTGACCAGATTTATTTCTATTTTTATCATAAGGGCATACTGTTATCACAAAAATATTCTCCCCGAATTTCAATTCTAGAACTCACAGACTGACCGATCGGTAAAACATATTTGGTATCTGGGCCCTTGAAAAGTTATAGTCCGATTTCGACAATTTTCGGGAGTAAGACGCAATAACTTGAAGCCTGATGTTTGATTTGTATATGTTCAGTGAGTTAGTAGTAGGTTTCAACATAATCGTTATATATAACTGTATATTTATCTCGATTAGTTTTAGGTGATACAAACAGAATTTAGGTGAACAAAACTATTATATTCTGTAGCAACATGTTGCGAGAGCATAAAAAAAGGTTTTACACACAAATGAAACATTGGATTTTAAAAAACCCCTCGTGGCTTAGGATTAGCCATGAATATGAATTATATATGCCAAAGTTCTATTTTAATCTATGAAAATTAATACATAGCGTTTCATCGAAGCAAGCATTGATGGTCCTGGGGAATGCCTTTACAAGAGAGGTGGCAATATCAATGGAAGTGAACACTTTTATCGCAGAACAAACATGCATTGCAACATCCCGATAAACGCAATTGTGCTCATGAATGTTCTTATTTAGCGTGCGCATACAGCATATACAGGGTCAATTCATTGGTTATTACCGCTATTTGTGTATAGTGGTTGGTTGAAAAATTGGTTGGTCTCACCAAGAAATAGCATACTAGCTCCAAATTTTCTCAAGTTGGTACATCTGTCGTGAGAACACAAAGTTACAAGTCTTTCTGTCAATCAATTCTTTGTTTACAAGCCATTTGAAATTGACGTGTCAGATAATTTTTTAATATGGAAAAATTTAATATTGCGCAGTAATTAGATACTTTGTTTTGAAAGGTTTAAAAGCAAAGGAAATTCATGAATAATTTTTAGAAGTGTATAAGGAGTCCTCACCTTCAAAACGCATGGTTCAATTTTGGGCTGGAGAGTTTAAACGTGCTCGTACTAGGCCACGCGAAGGACGACCCAAAACCGCAACCAGACCAGAAATCATTGAGCAAGTTCTCAGACGAACGAGTACTTCATATTTTACATGGAGAAATACATATGGAAAAGCTGTTTGGAAAGTTAGTGCCGCACATGTTAACAATTTCTCGTTATAATTTAGAGCGTTTTAAGTGGAATAAAACCGATTTCTTGCTCCGTTTTATAACCATGGATGAGACTTGGATCTACCACCATGATCCTAAATTGAATCATTGTTCAGCTCTAAAGCAGGTGAAGTCACAACAAAAAAGGTTATGACATCCGCTTCTTAGGACGCAAATAGAACTTTGTTGACTGATTATCTGCAGAAAGGTTAAATAATCATCTCCAAAAATTATTGCAGTCTTTTGGATCTGCTGGATAAAAAAATTCGTTAGAAATGACCTGGTGTGCAGTGTAATAATGTTTCATCAAGACAATGCACCTGCTCACAAAAGTGTTTTAACAATGACAAAATTCAACGAATTAAAGTACGAATTGCTTGAGCAACCACCGTATTCACCAGATTTGGTTCCCAGCGACTACTACCTCTTCATAAACCAGAAACAATTTCTTCTGGAAAGCGATATTCGTCCATTGAATAAAAAAATATATTTCGTACCAAAACAGTATTTTTTCATTTCGAGCGCAGAAACTTTTCAACCAACCTGTATACACAACATTTAAAAATGTGACTATAAATTTAAGAAAGTAAATGGCACGAGGGTCTGTTATCATTACTTAGATTAACAGTTTTATAGCAGCACTTAGAGTATTATTACTCTTGGGCAATATCACACATAATAAAATATTTTTTTGACAACCAACTGTGACAACATCTTATATTTTTTTATTACTCCTTCCTATATTTGTTTATTATTACACTATGTCACAATGTGGAGCAAAAACTTACAACCGTTCTGGTAATTACCCGTATAGTTTATAATACAAAATTTTAAGATTCTTATTTCGTAAATTTTATGTAAAACAACAAAGGAAGCGCTAATCCGGGCAATTTGCGAGGCTCAAAGACTCAACCATATACCCATCTAGTTTCATTACTAAATTTTGCTTAATTTCCGAGATATTTATATTAAAATCAACCTACCTAACACAAATCACTATATTCATGAGAATGTCATGGAAAGTTGCATACCAATAATATTCGCGCTTTATTTTAAGATAACTCACAATTCGAGGGTTATATTAGGCAATAATCCACTGGACAAACGAAAATCTTTATATACAAGGTGCGTTCCAAAGTAAACAGGACAAAAAAAAAGACAGAACAAATGGATTTATCGGCAAAATCAATTAATTTTATTCAAAATAGTCTCCTTCTGCTTTAATACAGCTTTTTGCACGGTCCAAAAGCATGTCGAACGAGTGTTTTAGCTCGTTGCCCAGTATGGCCGCCAGTATGCGTGTGCAAGCCTTTGAATGGCCTCCACGTCTGCATAACACTCCAAGGTAGAATACTGCATTAACGTTTTAGCCGGGTGGAACAAATTCCTTGTGGACAATACCCTTGGAATCATGAAAACAAATCAGCATTGTCTTCACTTTTGACTTCTCCAGGCGCGATTTTTTGGGTTTCGGCTTATTTCTCATTTATGTCCTTACGACCACTTTGAAAACTCTGAAACCACTCGTGCACTCTGCTACGGAATAGGCAATCATCGCCATTAACTTGTTTCATCAATTGAAACATTTCGGTAAAAGTTTTTCCAATTTTAAAACAAAATTTAATGTTGGCTCTTTGTTCGAAGCTCATTTTCGCACCGATGACAAAAACATACTGACACTTAAAACGCAATAACTTAAACTAAAGGATAGCAGATTCTAACGCACTAGTCGACATATAGATGCCGCCACTAGAGTTTACTTTTTTACTGTTTACTTTGGAACGCACCTTGTAATATAAGGGCTAGGAAATAGAAACCCATTATTTTCCCAATAGAAGGCTTGAGAAATCTTAATCTTGCGTATTACGTAAATTGGAGTTAGAAAGATCTCATACTTTCTCAGTTAGTTTTGTGATTACTAGACTCAGTACCAGCAAAAAGAAAATACGACATAGGTATTTGACAGTTTGATTTCGTCGATTTCGTTCCGTTAATTTTTATGTCAAAGTTGCACCATGCTGTGGAAGGCGAATTGGTAAAAATAACGGTAAAATAATGGGAATTAACAAGTTCGAGCATTATGAAAGCACTACTTAGATTGTTCAGAAGAAAAAAATTGCACAAAGAGAACCTCGATATATCGGTGCTAGAAGAGTTAACGCAAAAAACCTCATGAACCAAATTTCCATCTGCGAATTGGATTAATTTCTGAAGCGGATGATTATTAGTGATGAAAACTGGGTCGCTTACGACTTGGGTCAAATTTGTAATTCGGACCTGTACTTAAGCGGTCAGCTTTAACAAATAGGAGAGAAATTGTGTTCCATCAGAACAACACCAGGCCACATATCGATAGTGACTCGTTCGAAATTTCGGGAGCATAGTTGAGAGATTCAAATGGCATGCATCCAATTTGTATTCCGGACCTGGCACCAAGTGATTACTAATTGTTCTTGTTTGTATTTTTCACACAATTCACTAACACTGATCGTTTACCCACTTTATAAAAGAAATACCCGGGAATGTTTAGAGAATATACAATAAGTAAAGTAACTTTATTTCGAAAAGTATATACAGACTTCTTCAATTAATATTTTAAAAATGTGCGCAACGATCTCTACCATAAATATGTGAATACAAATGCTGCATATATATGTATAACATAATAATATGAATTGGTTTTATTTCTAAAGTTAATTTTTTTTATAACAATGATCTCTAAATACAAAGTAAGTGCATTGTATTGTTTTTGTTCCTTATATTTTTATCATTTAAATCTAAAAATATTAAACATATGTTATCATTATTAAAAACTAAATAAATACTTAAAGAGCACATATGATTTTTTTTTTAATTGATTGGGTTGTCCAATTAAGCGGGATTCCTGTAATTAAACGAATTATTCAATTACACGAGTATCGGTTGATTGATTTCCCGTTTGAAAATTGTGCAATTATCCGGGGGATACTGTACATACATATGTAGCATATAAATCAGTGCCACGTTATGTGTCATGAATGGGTCGCCATATTGAGCGACCGTTTTTGTTTTTTTATTACTCCTATATTTATAAAGTTATTAATTAATTTTGTAGTTTCCAGCTTTTTTTTGAAGTGGGGTTTGAAGCTTTTTACAGCTAATTCCCATTAACCACCCATATGAGGAGCGCTTGGGTAGATAAATTGCAAATTAATGCATTGTGGCGCGTACTTTTGTACAATCTCAAGTGAGACTTGTTTGATAAAGTCCACAAACTGTTTTTCGGTGGCTCTTTGAGCTCCGATAAAAGTTTTGCATTGGTTGCTCATTATTTTCGATAAATAGCAGCGTCGTCCGACAAAGCGAGCAAATGCCGTGAGGAAAGCTTCCTTTGTCAGATTAGTACATAGCTCAAGGTGCAGATCTTGCACGCTTCAATTGACAAGCCGACCCTTCACACGAAGAAGACCATTCGTGTCTAGAAATCGGATTAAAACTAAGCGTGGTCTCCTATTATCAATAGGTTTTGATTCCCTCAATAGTGATATTGCGGATGAAGTAGCGGACTTGAGTATATACGATAAGAGCGATTTTTCGACTTTCTGTGGCAATTATATTGCGCATGGGTGATTGTGACCAAGAATCGGGAAATTCTATTAACCATCGGGGGCCATTCCACCAGAGGTTGGTGGTGAGAAGGTGCAGGTTTGCACCCTCTTGTACCGAGATCGACAAGATTGTCAGTTCTGTCTACGTGTCGCCAAGTTGCTGATCCTATCAGGTCAAGTATTTGAGACGTTCGGTAAGAAATATATGTATTCCATGAATATAGTAGTTTTTCCAACCAGGCGACTACTATGTCGGATTCGTGCCAGAAATATAATTTATATTTGCCATGTTCAAAAGGAAACTGATTATTTCAGATGACACATCTTTATTTATAAATATTATTAAAAGTAAACGAACCACTTTAAGGTAAATTCCTTCTGAGTTAGAAACTACGCTCAAAAACAAAGTTTGCCTTTAATACAAGTATTTGCGAGACATTATTAATAGAATAATTCGCCAAAAGGAAAGTTTGTCAACTGAGCCATTTCAGAAAATTTAAATAGAAAACGCAACTGGTGCATCAATTCAGTGGAAATTGATCGTGCTATAACCATTTGGTTTAACCAAATGCGGCCATTAGACGCTGTAATATCTGGAAATGGTCCGTGAAAAAGCAAAGCAATTGGCCATTAAAATGAATAATAATATGAAATGGGTTGCATCAACCGCGATGAGTTTCTTCACGAAATTTTTGCAAGCTATACCCATCTTGACGACGGTTTGTCTTGCTCGATGGAAGATACGTCTGAGGACGAGGTGAAAGTTCAAACTGTGCAAGTTATACCGTCCAAAAAATTAGTTTTTGAATATATACATGTTCTTCGTAAAAAATTTAAGCCTCAAAACAAATATAATGTGATGGCTTGGTTAATTGGGCAACTAGACAACTTATGCAAATTAATTTCCATTATTATTTTCCAACAACTCTGTGGATTACATTTTTAACCTTCTGTTGGTTTGATAACACGGTCAAACAGCCTCATCCTCTAGAAAGTTCTTGGACACCAATTGAAAAAGTTCTGAAATATAAAAGGAATGAAGAAATTTCAATTGAAATAAATTAGATGCCAGTTGTACCGCTAAGGAAATATAAGGTTGTCAAATATCTCCCTTCCGCTTTTTTGCTCTTCATTCAATGCTTTATAAAAAGTGCTATTCATAAAAGTCAGGGTGCCACATACAAATACATATAAAGTTGACATCAAATTTTGTTTCATGAGAGAAGGCACAAATTTTAGCTGTGCTACAATGTAAATTATTAAAAGGGAACATCGAAAATACGCAAACTCGAAAGTTCAATAACACCACGTCAAAAAGGTACCTTCCTCTCATGATAATCGAACTCAACAAGCTACACCACTCTAAGAAGGTACCAAACAAATTTTCACCTCCTTATAAGAGAATGGCAAATAATGTATGTGCAGATGTTCTTTGGCATGCGTATTAAAGAAAATTAGAATAACAGAAAGAAATAATAGATTTTGAAGAACATTTATAGAATGAGGGAAAAATTAAAATTAAAATTAAATAAATTTAATACAAAAGGTTTATAAAAATTAAAAAAGAAATAAAACAACATCTGTGATAAGATTTAAACTTAGGCAAAGTATTTGATGTAAATTTGCAATAAGGAGCTGTGCTATACAAGCAGCACCACATACAATATATGAATATCATAATTTTTTTACTTGTTTCTAATAATCAATTTGTATCGTTCAACTAGCTTCACTTAAAAATCAAAAAGTGTAGATAAAAGTCATTGTTTGTGCGGGGCAAGAGGAAGCACGCATCAGCGTACGTGTACTTATGAATGTATGTGTGGTTTTCACATTTGTATAAATACTCATAAATAAGGGAATATGCAATAAACCTAAATATATGAACATATTTTCCTGAAATATTCTAATCATTTCAGTAAGTAAAATATGTTATTTAAAAAACTGAATTGAGATTAGCTAAAATGTCAAATAATAAAATAAAAGAAAAATAAAATTTAAGTTTCATGAGTTTCAGGATCCGAACGTAAATGCTCGTATTCGGATTGACTTAACTCCTTCACGCTTACGACTTGAGCCACCGCTAAAGTGACAACGCGATCGCTTAGCCACTGTTTAATTGTTATTCTTTGCCTATTAGATATTGTTCATGCAACGCACAAAAATGTTGAATAATGTACTCGTTTGCACTCACCGTTTATATGCGTTTATTGAAAGAAAAAAAAAGATGAAAATAGATTTTACGGCGGTATCCGCTTAGTTTATTAGGAAAGAACATACAGTCAAAGACAAAAGTTTAAATACACCAATAAAATTTCACTTTTTGTTGGAAAAAATTATTTTAACAAAAGTGTAAGTGGGCAGTTTATTTATAGTCAATTATTTACTTACATTGAAATTAAAAAAAACGTTCAATATAGCTTAGATAACTGTAAATTCATCAAAAACATAAAATTACGCGGGACAAAAGTTTAAATACATTACATAGAGTTTCATATCGCGACTAAATTAAACTAAAAGATAAGACATAAAATATATTTAGTATTTTGTTGGTCCACCTCGTGCTTCAATAACTGCTTTTAGACGGCGTGGCATAGATAGAACCAAATTTTCTGTTTCCGATGGCGCAATTTCCGACCAACGCTTTTTCAAAGCTTCTTTCAAGGATGTTTTGCTAGTTGAACACGCATTATCAATTTTCCGTTCCAATAGCTCCCAAACATGCTCAATCGGGTTCAAGTCTGGTGATTGTGGCGGACTATAGAGTTGACGAGGAGCACAATCCTTCACCAAACCCGCGGTATGCTTAGGGTCATTGTCTTGTTGGAATATCCAAGAACTTCCGAGGCCTAAGCAATCCACCGAAGACTGCATATGTTGTTCCAAAATACTTTTGTAAACATATTTGTTCATTATACCATCGATAAACGTTAGATGTCCTACGCCAGCTGCTCCCCAAACCATGACGCTACCCCCCCCATGCTTAACGGTTGGTATTAAATTTTGGGTTTGATATGCTGTTCCTGTTTTACGCCAAATTTTTGTACGAGCATTGCTTCCGAAAAGGTTGAACTTAGATTCGTCAGTAAACAGGACTCTTCTCCAAAAAGATTCATCCATATCCTTGTATTTGTTTGCAAATTCTAGACGAAGTTGCTTATTTTTCTCAGATATGAGAGGTTTTTTTCGTGGAACTCTGCTTTGATAGCTATTTTCCCGTAAGGCTCTTGCTACAGTTTTTGAGTGTACAGATTTACCAGAAGCTGCAGCGATGCTATCGGCTATCTTTGGAGCACTTATTTTGGGATTTTTTGTCACTTCTTTGATGATTAAACTAACATCTCGCCGAGAAAGCTTCCTTGGACGCCCAGACCTTGGCCTATTTTCCACGGATTTGTGCGTTTTGTACTTTCGAATAATATTTTGCACACTTGCACATTAAGGATTTTCCCTATATCTCGGTAAGATTTTCCATCTTGAAAATGTTTAATTATTAAATTTTTAACGCCACTCTCTATTTGTTTTCCTTTACCAATTTTTTTATTCTATGTCCACTCTTGGAGAAGAAATTGCTTCTAATACCGAATACAAATGTATAAGTTGCTAAATCATCGCATATAACGGCACTTTTTTCTAAAGAATTTGTGAAACATATGCGATGCGTATTTTTCAGTGGTTGTATTTAAACTTTTGTTCCCTGGAATTTTATGTTTCTGATGAATTAACCGCTATTTAAGCTACATTGGATGTTTTTTTTGGTTTCAATGTTAATAAATAATTTACTAAAATTAAACTTCATGCTTACATTTGCGTTAAAATGCTTTGCATAAAAAGTGATATTTTGTTGGTGTATTTAAACTTTTGTCTTTGACTGTATATAAAAGTTAAAAATTCCACCTAAGGTACTCGGGCGAGAAGTTGCTGCGATCGGCGGACGTCTTCACGGCTCGAATGCGTACGAAAAATAAGGGGCTCTAGTCCTGTGTTAGCCCCTTTTGAGTATTAGGTTGTGTAGAGTTGTGGGGTGATGTCTGCAGGGGTGGTGTGTGTTTATATGTGTTAGTGGGTACAGTCTTCTTGTGGATTGTGTTGGTGTGTTGTCGCTCAGTGGCGTGTATGGAGGGGGGAAGCGTAACTCATCTAGCCATCCCGGCCTCCCTAGGGGAATTCTAGCCTAGCAATCGATGTAGTTACTGCAGCGTGGCAACAACGCTGCTGAAGCCAGTGTATAATGGCCTGGGCTGCCGACGCCGCGTTGATGCCTCATGTCGCCTCGGTCTGGATGGAGGAGGACCTGCTGGTCTTCGGAGTCGACCCGGACGGCTGCTCTGCTGTGATCTGCTCGCGGCATGATGGCTTGGGGCGAGTTGTCGCCCGACGGCCCGCTTTGAGGTGCGGTGCAGCATGGTGTGGTGCGGTCTATTACACAGTGTACACTCCGGAGTCGCGTGTGCCGTAGCCAAAACAATTGAGGCAGTGCCCATGGGCTTGGGCAACCTGCTGACGTTTCATGGGCTGCATGCCTCGGAAAATGCTGCAGTGTTGCAACCGGTGTGGGCGTCGACACAGGGGGCATCGGCCGCGCTGAGGTTCCCTTAAATGTCTTGAAGAAGGTGGTAGTGGTCGGGGGCCAATTTATGGCGATTGTGCCACTGTATGGGGCAGGAATGGATCGTCAACTTGAGCGATCATTGCGGTTCGAACGGTTAGCATTTTCAATGGTTTTATCATTTGCGAGTTTACAGGTTTGTAATACGATTAATTAATTTATATTGCGGATATTAATCGGCGGTTTGAAAAACATAATAACACACAGAAAACATAATTCCACGAGCGGTTTTGTTAGTGCTCCGCTTTGAGTTTGGGGGTGAGCAATCATCGTGTATGATTACACAGCGGAAACCCTGCGGTTTTGAGGGCTTGTACCACTTGTGATAGTGACCCGTAGGCTTGTGGAAGACTGTGACTTCCAGACAAGATATCGTCTACATACGTTTGAGTTTTTAACACTTCGGTTGCCAGAGGAAATTCTGACTTGGTGTTTTCTCCCAATTCGTGGAGTGTTCGAATGGCTAAATATGGAGCACAGTTGACGCCAAAGGTAACTGTTTTTAATTTATAGTCGCGGAGTGAACTATTGGGAGATTTTCGAAAAATAATTCGCTGAAAATCTTGGTCGTCTTTATGTACGACTATTTGTCGATACATTTTCTCAACGTCCCCATTAAATACGTATTTGAATATACGCCAATTTAATATAAGGAGCATTAAATCTGGTTGGAGTGTAGGTCCCGCAAATAGAATATCACAAGAGCTAGTGGATGTTGAGGCATTGAAAACCACTCTGACTTTTGTTGTTTTTTTATCCGGCTTTACTACTACGTGATGAGGCAAGTAAAATGAATAATATTGGCCATATTCTTCTAACACGCCATCGTATTCTGGCTTAAGCAATTTATACAAAGTCTTTTTGTTTTTACAAAATTATTTCGGTCGTTAATATTCAATTTTTTGAATTTCTGACAAGATTTGAGTTTGTGCCTTCCTGTACACAGTTCACATGACGTTTGTTTATATTGTTTGGATGTGAACGATTGATTTTATAAAAAGCTTCTTGAAGCTTCTATTTAAGTCGTGTTGCACGCTTTTCGTTCTGACTATTTCTTGTCTACTCTTTCTGCGATTGGATGGTTAAAAAATCTTTCATTTGTTGCCACGTGGGGCATTTTCTTCGTGATGAAAGCGATTGCTCCCATAGAAGTAATGATTTTTCTGGTAATGTGGCGGTGCATATGTTTACCAGTATAGGGTCCCAGCTGTCTGTGGGAATATTCTGTGTCGATAAAACCGACAAACAATTTGAAACTGTGGATTGAAGTTTAATAAATTCTTCACTTGTTTCCTTTTGATTTTTTGGCAAGTTCATTAATATCGATATTTGTTTATCGACCAATATTCTTTCGTTTTCGTATCTTGATTTAAGAGCTTCCTATGCCAAATTGAAATTATCGTCATTTAGTGCGAACTGTTTGACTATGACGCCTGCTTGACCTTTTGTTTTGTATCGGAGGGGATACAATTTTTGTGCATTTGATAATTTTGGGTGGTTTATGTAAACGGCTGTAAACATGGTAAACATGTCCCGGAGGGCTGCCATTGTTCATAACCACCATGAAAAATTTCTGTGTCACATGCGGGCACCTTGAGATGGATGTCTGAACTTTCCTCTTGACTTTGTATTTGTGGCAGCTCTACTCTCGGATGTGGAGTAGGTGCAATTGCTTTTAATTAATTTTAATTGATCCGAATTCGTTGGTTTTGTTTCTTCGAACTGGTCTAAGCAGTTTTCGTACTTGGCGTAAGTCGAGGATTTAAAATTTTCAGGTAGATCTGAGTCGTCAGATTCTACTATTGCGTCATATGCAGCTTGGAGACGTGTCCAGAAATTATTAATATTTTCCTTTTTGATTTCTAATACCGATTCAGAATTGTCCTGAATCGGCGAAGATGAAAATCGAGTGCAGTATCGTATTAGACTGTCACTCTCAGCAATAAATTTAGAGTATGAAATGTCTTTACCCCTTTTTTTGCTTTGTAGCACCTTGCTTTGAGCGTGTAGCTTCTGCAGGTGTACATGGACTTTTTCATTAGAAATCATTTTTGAAACTTTTAGCAACTGAGTTGTTTTAGAATCTTTTGAGTCTGAGCTCATTTAAAATATATGTTGAATTAAATAAATAGTTTCTCAGTGTAAACTAATGAAATTTCACAAATATTCTAGTATGTATGTGGTTATATGTGTTTGAGAGAAGACTCTTTGACTTAAATAAGAGTTTCGAATAAAATTTAAAAAACAAGAACGTTTTCAATTTCCGTGTATACTCGTATATTTAATCGACAACTCTTTAAAGTTAATAAGAGTTTTTATTTCCAATTAAATGAATAAATTGCACGTATTTCGTGTTTTATCGCTTTTATATTAAATTTTTTTTTTTTTTTGTAATTTAATTTAATTTAATAGATTATTAATAAATTATTTTTAATTTTATTATGACATTGTCGTAAAATGGTCCATTCACATACATTCATTTGCCGTTCTCTTATAAGGTGGTGAAAATTTGCTTGGTACCTTGTTAGAGTGGTGTAGCTTGTTGAGTTCGATTATCATGAGGAGAAGGTATCTTTTTGACATGGTGTAATTGAACTTTCGAACTTGCGTATTTTCGATGTTCACTCTTCATAATTTAGATTTTAGCACAGCTAACATTTGCGCCTTCTCTGTTTATTAACATTCTCTGATTGGGCATTTTCAAACATGGATCCTTACCATGTTAATGTAATTATTTATTAGACGGTATACAGTATATAAATGTTTCTCTATTTCGAACTTAAGTTTTCAAACATAGTGCAATAGTTCTTCACTTGTTTTTAAACATAATGGCATTAGAATGGTATAGCAATTTTGACAGTAGTTTTTAAGAAAATTTTAAGGAAAATGTGTAAAAACTCTATTTAAGAAAATTAGTTATTATATAATATAAGACATTATTGTATAAATATATGATAGAAATTAAATAGGATAAGGACAAATGATATGTAATTTGGATATATGTATTTTTTGGCAAAATTACAGGCGAATAGGCAAATCTAAAGGGTTTAACCGGTTTGTTATTTGAATTTTTTACGGAAACAGGTTTAAGTCATCATGAATTATCCGTTGTAATGACAGTCTGCTAACTCCATGTTGCGTCGAAAAGTTGCGAGTCGAAAATCTGAATCTGTCTGAATTGACGATGTAAAAGCCGCGATTGTTTGCGAAAGCATGGTACCGCTGCACTATTCATACCCTCTGGTGGGATACCGAACCCAAGCATTGATTACAAACAAAAAACTTAAATAATAACCTGCCAAATAAAAAATAAGTAAGATTTACTTTACGATTACTCACACAGAAAAAAATTTACTACGGTTTGTTTTTGTAGCACGATTCGTGGGCCACCCTGTATTAGGTATATGGAGGCTAAGTGAATTATTGACCCGATTCTACCCATTTTTGGCAAGCGATCATATTATTATCATATAAGGATTCTCTCTGAGTTTCTATAATATATCTCACAGATTGACCGATATTTTCGAAAAAAAGTTCGCAATAGGAACTGAACAGTTTTGGTCCGATTTGGATAATTTTTAGTCATAAGCTGGTACACTTTAAAGACAATATTCGTGTAAACTTGTATCCCAATGCATTCATTGGTGCTTAATTTGTATATTGGAAAATGAAAAAATTAAATGGGATTTAAATTTATGTTATATGAGAAGTGGACGTGGTAGTCGTCCGATTTCGCCAATTTTCGAACTGCGACGTAAGAATGTCAGTATAATGCTACCTACCGAATTTGGATGATCGAGCAGGTCCCAGGATATGGGTATTCACCTAAATGTGGATGGCGACAATGGCTCCTATAAAGATGTCCCCTATGATCTCAGGTGTAAAATTTTTTGTTTCTGACCCATTTATTTATTGATTTATCGCGCTTTTATCAGTTTTACCTTAACCGTTATACGAAGAGTGGGCGGGGTTATCTTTCGATTCCATTTTGACAGTATCGGTGGGGGTGCTTAAGGGATTAGTCCTGAGAGAATGTGGTTATAATAGCATAAATGGTTTAGAAGATCCATACAATAAACCTATTAGAGACCACGTACATTTTTTCAAAATTTTCAACCCACAAGTGCGCCTTGGTGCTACGATCCCCTGTGCCAAATTACAATTTTTTTTTTTCTTTAATATTTAGTTATGGCACTTTTTAGTATTATATTATATTTTTATATATTAGAATATAAAAATTATTAGCGAAAACTTGCCGCCCTAGGCTTCGGTCACTTCAGCCACTGCTTTGAGTAACGTCATTGGCTAATTTGTTAACAGGCTCCCATGGCCCTTCCATACCATCTTGGGTGTAAAATTTAATTTTGTGAACGTGGCAATGATCTGATTTGGCCCAACTGCAATGTCAATTCTCCTTAGATTCAAAGGATAGGCAGTCACTCGGAATTCAACTCGTCTCGTCATCCTTATTATTAGTTGCCTTCGATTCGCCAAGCGTTACTCTCCATCGAATCGAACAAACTACATATATTAGCTGCTCAAACGAACGGGCAGCACTTGTGGTAACCCTGCACTAACATGATTTCTGACCCAATACTGTTATGATTCTTTCTTAGTGGAGAAATTCTTTTTTTGTGTTAAACATCGTTGCTGTAACCCCTTATTATAATTTTTTTGTGTAATTACTATAGTAGATTAAGTCTTATGTTTTGAAAATACAAGAAAAGAAAGAAACTTATATTTTCATTTGAACCATTCACAATAGTAAAACTGATCTAAAATATGCAAAGCAAAACTTGGTTGCAAATGTACGAATTCAGCTCACATGTAATTTTTTTGACGAAAGAGCAGAAGCGAGTAGAGAAATTGCGAATCGAAGTCAGCTATTTATATATACGAGATGTGTTCAGAAAATAAAGGGAATTTTAAAATTTTCAATTGTCAAAACACACATCGTACATAACCCTATATTTATCTCGATTAGTTTTCGATAATCAAATAGTCGTTAGGTGAACAAAACTTGTATACTCTGTAGCAACAAGTTGCGAGAGTATAAACATTATGAAAGTAATAAGAGTCAAAGCTTCATTTTCACCAAACGACGTTCTATTTTCATTAGTTTTTAAATAAAACCCAAAAAATTACGAATATAATATGGAATATTTAATTTCCCTATTTTTAATTATCAGAAATGTGAGGTATATAAATAAGTAAAAATTGTAGAGCGTGGCTGGCAGCAAACACAACAAATAAAAAAATTTAGTTAGATATGTTATACAACCAAATGGTAACTAACTTCTACAAGTCTTTTGATATTTTTATTAGGAACTTTCATTGCATTTTGCAATTCATTTGGCATAACAATCGGAGGAATACGGAATGGTTCGTGTAGTATCAGTATTGTAAAACAACTATTTTCGATTTAAGTTGAACAAATTAAGTTTTATGTATTCGATATATATACCAATATTATGTCACTGATTGCTGTTAAAGTTTGTCTTTTAATATTTTACTAATATGCGGATATACATTTAAAATATTTTGAAAAAGAAACAAATTAAACATTTATTTAGAATATCCCACAGGCAACTGTAATGGAAATGGAAGCAGGACAGGCAAATACCGCGTATGAAATTAGTGATGTATGTATATCACCTACACACAAAAACTAAATTTTATAACTAACCATTATTCTTACTTTCTAATGTTTATAGCCAGCAGAAAATGTGGAAGATGCCGATAACTATATGAAAAAGGTAAAAAAGAAATTTTTAATTACTGTATATATTTAGGTTTTTACTAATTTTAATGATAAATTTTAAGAATGTACATACATATATTCCCATGTGAACAACTGTAACTACTTACCTAAAACTACAGGATATCAATCAAAACGCAAAAAAATATTTTAATTTTATTCGAAAACCACGACATTATCAAGAACCCTTGTGCAGCTATAAGCAATAAAAATATTACAATGGTTTATAAATACTAAAAGTGTTAGTTCATCAATCGTTTCCCCCTGGTCCTATCCTAGACTAAATAGCATGGATCCTTATACATTGTATATGAAGGCCGAGGTAATGCTTGTACCAATTTTACCCATTTCCCCTTTCAAACTACAGTATATCCATGATTATACGTTCACTTAATTTTGGTAAAATATCTTACAGATTTGTCGCTATAGATATACGATATACAGTCAACCAGAAGTTTGAAAATCTATCATTTTGTAGATGGGGACTATAGGAAGTACTGAACCGATTTTTAGCTCCAGGCCCCATTATTGTGAAAAAAAGATGTTCATTTTATTATCTTTCACTATTTAGCTGCTTGTGAAATTATGGTCTCATTTCGATCACTTTTAGCTGAGAGATGGCAAACTTTTGAAGGTATCATTTGTCCAAAGTTGTATTCTAATATCTTTCTAAGTGTTTAATTAATATACGGTTAACAGAAACTGATGAAATTTAAAATTGTGCTATATAGGAAGTAGGAGTGGATGCCGATTTCGCTCAAAACTTTGAAGTAGTTGCTGAGATATGTGATTTCAGCGTACCACCCTGCCGTACTATATTTACTTGTATTGTATAATTTAATGCTTGTGGGGTTTTTCTTTAGCGAGTTAACGCATTTTTAGCAGTTTCCAACATAAGTTCTGCATAAGGGATGGCATAAGTATCATACCATTTAATTTATAGCATATCCAGATATGCTAGATTAACTATTTCCACTAGGTTTGATTGACATAACTTTAAAAGTTTGTAAGTCATGTGCATTAAACCTATTAGAGGCGGGACCACGTCCATTTTTTTTAAATTTTTAAGCCAGATATGTCAATCTTTACAGAAATCCTCTGTTGTCATTTTTATACTCTTACAACATGTTGCTACAGAGTATAATAGTTTTGTTCACCTAACGGCTGTATGTATCACCTAAAACTAATCGAGATAGATATAAGAATATAAACACTTACTCGTATATACATATAATATAAATGATTAGGATGACGAGACGAGTTGAAATCCGGGTAACTGATTGTTATTGTGGATAATGCGGATATTGACATCGTAGTGGATATGAAAATTGGTTAGATATGCATTCCATTTGACGAAATTTGGAATATTTTTGAAAATATTTGGGCGAATTGATTAGATTACATATTTTTTTTTTGTGTTTTTAACACTGGGGTTGTCAGAGGGAATTTTGACTTTGAATCTTCTGCCAATTCGAGGAGTGTTGGAAAATTTTAGCTTTAGCGGTAGTCGTACTACGTACCGGCCATTATTTCATCGGGTAGTTGTGGCGTTTTTAAAGTCTTCATAGTACTGATCTTCTGGGGTAGAGTTCTTCTAACTCCCAACGTTTACTTAATTGTGAATTAAGGCGTTCTTTTGATATTTCGTCAACTAGAGTTGTTAACGTGGATACTGTTTCTATAGGTTGTCCATTTAGTATCCACCCAAAAATTGTATTTTGTGCCAGAAGTATGTTTGAAATTCTCTCAATACCTTCAAGTATTGTCTGTGGTATGAGATCCCCGCCTAAAAGAATATCTATTTGAGCGAGGGTGTTCAACTTTTTGCCAATGCTTGCTATTTATTATATTATGTGATTGCTTGGAAACACTTTAGAGAGTTGCGATAGGATTATAGATTTTGCTTTAATTCGATTATCCGCTTGGATGAAAATTAGGGTAATGGGCCAGATTTTATTTGGCAGTTGTAGCCTATTTTGTGCCCTAGACGCTATGTATGATCATCGTGGTCCTTGGTCTATTTTGAAGAGTTATCCTCTGTGTTCGATGGAGATGACTGCTGTGGGTAGTAATACTCTATTTTGTATACCGTTTGAGTAGCATAGCAATTTTCGGGATTTGGTACTTCTGTTGCAAATAAACCCGTAGTTCTTTTCTTGTAAGCGCTGCTTTGCGGTGAAATAGGAAATTTGCTGTAATAAAGCATTGAGTGGTGTGTTTTGTGACAATATAAGCAATTGAAAAGGCTTTTTATATGTATGCGCATTGACAAACAGTTTGTACTAAGTCGTTTTGTTCTGACGAAATTGTTTCTTTCGTTAATTTTTAATAGTTTGAACTTCTCGCAAGATTGTAGTATATTAAACTAGTGCAGGAATTTTTGATAACATAAGAAAGAAATTCATGGAAGGTTGAAACCTTCGGAAACGAAAGATAAAAAAGTAAACATTAATGAAAAAATAATTAACTGTGGGTCTGAGGTGTGGAAAAGGAAGGGGAGAAAGTTTTCTTATAGAAAACCTTTATATGGCAATGTTGTAGTTAATAAAAATATCTATAACTTTTGCCTATAGACTTTTTTAACATAACCTCAAAATATATGTGAAAAATTCAAGTTCAATAGTTTTTTGTTTTAGTAATTTTTTTGTCTACCCTTTCTGGTATTTTGTACTGGTTAGTTAGAAAATGGTAGGTGCATATTTTTACCAGTATAGGGTCCCAACTGTCTGTGGGAATATTTTGTGTGGATAGAACCAACATTCATTAATGACGTTACTTGTTTGTGGGCCAATGTCTTTCATTTTCGTATCTCACTTTTAGAGCTTCCCAAGCCAAATTGAATCGTCAGAATCTACTATTGCGTCATGAACCGCTTGGGGGCGTGTCTAAAAATTGTCAAGATTTTTCTTTTTAATTTCTAACACCGATTCAGAGTTTTCTTGAATTGGTGAACAAGAATATCGAGTGCAGTATCTTATTGAACTATCACTTTCTAACATAAATTTAACAACCTGTTTTGAGCGTGTAGCTATTGCAGGTGTATTATGATTTTGGTCCTCATTCATTGTTTTTTATGTGTATGTTAAAACAAGGAAGTTAAAATTTTGTTCAAAGGAAACTGATTCAAATGACTTGATGAATTTTAAACCGAACTCTTTTAGGTTAAATAAATTTTTTTTTTATTCCAGATTGGATTAGTAAAAACGCGTACTTTTTTTTATTAATGCCGTTTCGTATTTACTTCCAAATAAAATATTTTATTTATATTTTATTTTAAACCGCACTTTTAATTTATTAATATATTTTATGTCCTTTTTTGAGATATATTGGTACCCTAGTAGATGGACTTGTATGTAGTTACATACTAATTTATGTTTATCTGCAATTGAGAATTCGTTGAAAAGATCAATGCGCTTTGTACACAAGCAGGAATGCGCACGACCAGAGTCAAACGACGTTCTTTAATTGACATTATATTGGTACCCTGCAAAAAATGCGACAAGTCCGAGATAAGTCCGCGATTCGTCGCAAAGGAACATGTGACTAATACCACTTTTGATTTTTTTATATGAAATGAACTGTTCCCTTATGTTTGAGCGTGTCCTATGAAGAGACTAATTGTACCCTTTTGTACCCGAATACCTACAAAAGGAGACAAATCGTTTTTATTATTTAACTGACTAGTCTGCGTAATTCTTGTGTATGGTAGCATTGAATAGAAATGTGAAAAAAAAACCCGTTCCCACATAAGCTTTTTTGTCGCCCAATTATTTATGAAACGTTCATATTTATTTCTTTTAACCGCAAAAAATTTAGTTAGTTATGAAAAGTAATAACAGAAAAACTCGACAGTTGCTGGACAACGATTAAAAATAATCAATATGTTTGCAGGAGTGGAACGAGCGGGTCTATTATTATTTGAGGTTGAGTGGCATTTATATTTGGAGTTGGACAATTTGGTATTTAATAAAACGAACTATTTGTTATTTTTTCAAGTAGGAATTAGCAAAATTTCTTAAATAAAATGTGCACCGCCGGCCGCGCCACTTGTCTCATCGTAAGTGCCCGTTTTACGCTCTTCACTGGTGTGTGCTTGTGACAATCCGTGTGTAAACGTATACGTTCACTTACGCTCTTTTAGCACATGCAAGGTTTTGCGCATTCCTTTACATACATATCTAAGTATGCACCCGGGATGGAATTTGACAGAAATTTTTTCAAACTATTCATTAACAAAAAAACGAAAACGTATTCTTAATACGTGTTTATTAATTTGATCTTATATAGCTATGCCGGAGAATTACTTTCAGGTATTGACAAAATTTTCAAAACATTCATTATTCGACGAAATCGTGAATGGATAACAATCAAATTTTTTTCTTTTTAACTTATACTGAAGGTATTGTACTCACTTAGTTCTATGAATATAACAGGCTAATTTTAATATTATATATTGATTTGATGTGCAAAACGGAAATCAGAAAATCGGAATAATTATATTAGGGATATAAGGTTTCGTAAACTACATAATTTCTAATAAATCTTGTCCACTTAATTTCATTAAAGTATCACACATTATTACCAACCTGATCTGTTTAGAGATAGGTGGAATGTCGGAAATCACTATATAGAGTATATTGGGGGCAGAAAAAGTCTGAGCCGATTACACTAACTTTTGACATTGCTCAAATATAATTGAGAACATATTTTTAAGCAATTTCATAAATATATAATATAACTCACACACTCACCGACATATTTGGCATAAGGTTTATTAGAATAAAATATAACATCACTATTTGTAGTATAAGGGAGTTGGCGTAATTCATCGACCAATTTCACATATTTTGGCATAAAACTATAGTGTACTCAATATTATACGTTCAGTTAATATTGGTAAGATATCTTACATATTAACCGATATATACGATATAAAGCCAAATGGCAGTTCGAAAATCTTTAAATTATGTTTTTTGGGCTATGGAAATTAATTGATCCGATTCCCTTTTCGACATACAGGCATACTATTATCGGTGGTCATTGATGCTTGGAAAGTGAAAGAATCAGATGGAATTAAAAATTGTGTTATATGGGAAGTAAGGGTGTAATCTGTAACAACATGTTGCAAGAGTATAAAAATAATACCTGCATTGTAGAAAGGCCTACAATTTTACAATTACCTATCTAATGTCCTAAAAAATACGCACTGGCCGCTTTACTATTTGTAAACTTTTTTTTTCCTTTTCTCGAAGTTACCTTCACTATTATTAAAAATAGTGTATGTGCTGTAATACTGTATAGTTTTCAAAATATCGTATTCTTTAAGTCGCAAATAAACATTTTACTACGAAGAGATTTCAGATATAAAAAAAATATTTTCGTCTTTCGTCAAATTGTGCCAAAAAGTAGTCGATTGTGCGTAAATTGCCTACTATAGTTAGAAGGGCGCAAAAATGCACAATTAAGCGTACTTTCCCATCATTGGTATGCACGAATTGTTTGTGCGTATTTATGGATGATAGTTAACACCACCAATCTCACAAACCGCTAAGCTCTTAACTAAACCAAATTTATTAATTAATCATAAGCAAAGAAGACCGCTTAACGTTCTTCTTTGATATGTCGAATAAGCTGGAAAGGTAATCGACACTTTAGGTAAATAAGAGAATACTGTTTATGTAAAATAAGCTAGAAATATAATTAACTCTTTAAGTAATAAATAGAATAATATATAAAAAGAAGTTAAATCAAGAAATATCCGTTTAGTTATTCATCAGAATTCATCAGCTTTGGTCTTTTTAAAAATTTTCCGATTGAGCTAAATTTTTTGCAACAACAACAACAGAAAAACCTTAGCTCGACCATGCAAATAACTAAAATAAGAAGACCCGGATAACAGCTCAATTCTGCGATTCCTACAAAAGCGACCCTTCAGAATAAAAGAGCCTCTCTTCCCAGAAGAAATCAAAACAAAAAGCTAACAGGTACAATTGAATAAAAATCAAAGTGGACGGATTAATATATCAATTTTCCAAAATGTCAGTTAGTAATTTCACCCCAGAGGATATAGCTAAATTAGTAGCTGTCCAAACGGCTAATCTAAGAGCTGAAATAATAAACAATTAACAAACCGAGTTAGTATAGTGACAAATACAATACTACACAGGTGACAGAATACGAATCTCAAACGATAAATGACTATATAACTTGCAACGAAAGCTCAGATATTGTCAATCCAATGCCAATATTTTTCAGAATTTTCTGGTAAATCCTACGTCAGCTGGAGGGAAACTAGAAGACCAATTCACATAATTGATCAGGATATGAGCGGTTTGCGACAAGGACCGAAATCCTTAATAGACTATTATAATAAAGTAAATCAAAAATTGACTTTATTAATAAACAAGACAATAATGACGCACGGGACAAACTCTGAAATCACAATACCCTTGACTTTTATAACTGGTTTTAACTATCCATTAAACCAAATACTTTTCATTTTAGCACCTACAAATTTGCCAAATGCTAAAGCGCAAGAACTGCATTCGAGCACAATTTGCTCTGCAATTTTCAAAAAACAAATATGAATTTGATTCACGAACCCACCCACAAACAAATCGAAGAATATCGAATTTCCAAAAAAATTTAAGGTATTCTCAAAGGATTACCAACCAATATCAAACAAATCCAGTACCAATGCACATTGATCAAGGGACATGGATCGGGTCATAAATAAACCTAGGCCTATACAAACAATACAAAATAATAACAAGTAAGGAAGGGCTAAGTTCAGATGTAACCGAACATTTTATACTCTCGCAAAGTTAAATGGTATACTCGTTTGAGATTTCTTTGTGGATTGACCGATATTTTCGGTAGAAGGTCAACTATAGGCACTGGGGTCCACATATTCAGTACCTAGAATCTTGAACAGTTTTGGTTCGATTTAGACAATTTTTGGTCATAAGGTGGCATACTTTAAACGTATTATATTTATTATTATTAACGCAAAGTCTTACCTCGATATAATTATTGTTGCTTGATTTGCATACTGGAAAGTGAAAAAATCTAACCACTATCTAATTTTAAACGTGGTTCCTATAAAATCATCTTATACCATCCTAGAGATAAAATTTAATGTCTCTGGCTTGTTTAGTGCTTGGTTTATCGCGCTTTTAGTATTTATTTTTTATTTAGTATTTTAACAGTACCGTTATATTGGAAGTGGGCAGGATTGTCACCCGATTTCACCCATTTTCACACTGTGGGTAGAGATGCTAAAAGCATTTGCTTCCAGTGAATTTTGTTATTAAGAGAATTTTGTTATAAGAGATGGCGTTATTGTCCATAGTACTAGTGTTACGTGTCGCATCATGTCATACTATACGGCGCTGAAAACGTGTAAATTCGCGGCTTAGGAGATATGCACAATATACCTATTAGGGGGCGGGACCACGACCACTTTTAAAAACAAATTTTAACTGCAGAGGCCCCTCCCTAATGTGATCCTGTGTATCAAATAACTTTAGTTATGGCAATTTATTTGTTTTTGATTAATGGCGTTTTGTGGGAGTGGCAGTGTTCCGATTACGCCTATCTGCAATACCAACCGTCTTACGGTACCAAGAAATATGTGCACCAAGTTTCATAAAGATATCTCACCGGGTTTCAACTCGTCGCTTCATTCTGATCATTTATATTAATATAACCCTATATCTAGCTCGATTAGTTTTAGGTAATAAAAACAACTGTTAGGTGAACAAAACTATTATACTCTGTAGCAACAAGTTGCGAGAGTATAAAAAGAGTAAAAAAGCAAATAATATTATTTAGAATGAAAGTTTTAACTTTTGGGACAAGAAAGTCCTAAGGCACCGACCGATATAAATGTTGGAAAAACCAAAAATTTAAAACAAAACAAAGATAAAGATGTTTCTGAAAATGGAAACTTTTTGAATAACTTAAGGTCAGCAGAACCTTCCAAATATCCTTCGGATAAGGTAAAAAAGAAGAATTAATACAAAATTTACATGATGAAATAATTAATAAAATTTTCAGACTGCATAGTGAAGTAAATAAAATTTACGTTTTTGTACCAATGTTTAAGCGAAATAAGAATAATTGAGGAAAGGCCAATTTAGTCAAAACCATATACTTATCCAATGTCAGTAAATAATTTCTTTAATAACGAAATCCAAAACTTATTCCAAAAACAAATACTTGGGGAAAGTAAAAGTCCATACAATTCCCCAGTATGGGTTGTTCTAAAAAAGGGAATAAATGATGACGGCAGTCCGAAAAAACTATTTCTATTGAATATATATCCAATTTTAAACCTTGAGGTAATACTTACAAATTTAGGAAAATCAAAATATTTTTCCACAATCGATTTAGAGTCTACGTTTTACCAAATATTAATGAAGGAAAACGATATAGAGGAAACGGAATTCTCGGTGGAAAATATGAATTTTTCCGAATGTCAGTTGGAATGCACCAAGCATTTTTCTAAGAGCCATGGATAACGTATTAAGGGACTATATAATAATAATTTTTTCAAAAAGTTTGGACGAACACACAAAACATTTGAATTTAGTAATTAAAATAATAAAGAATTCAAATATGAAAATATCTATTAAAAAGTCAAAATTTTACAACAGGAGGTGGAATTGTTAGGATATGTAGTAGCCAAAAATATTATTGAAGCGGATCCAAAAAAGATCGAAGCGATACAAAATTATCCAATATCAATAATCTAAAGACGATTTCTTATTTTAACAATAAACGCTTTATAATTGAATATGACAAACCAAAAACGATAATAGGTGTTCTGAAAGATTATATAAACCCAAAAGTAGTTACTGGAATATACTGCACAACTGAAATGCTTTATGAAATAAA
This sequence comes from Bactrocera oleae, assembly GCF_042242935.1. Taxonomy (NCBI): domain Eukaryota; kingdom Metazoa; phylum Arthropoda; class Insecta; order Diptera; family Tephritidae; genus Bactrocera; species Bactrocera oleae. The sequence continues at coordinate 37,275,739 of NC_091538.1, forward strand.
AGACGTATAAGGTGCTATAATTAGGCAAACGCATAATAGAGCATACAGGAATTGTACTGAAAGTTTGGCCAAAATTAGGCAACAATATTAAGGCCATTAATAATTAAACAATTTAAGAAATATGCGAAAAATTGCAGTATATGCAATAGTAATATATATGAAAGGCACCCAAAACAAATTCCAATAGGTGAAGCGGCAACTCCACATAGATATTTGTTTCGCATTAAAATTAAAATTTCATTCATATATAGATTCTTACTACTAGTTGTGAGACATATTGAAGACAAATTACATTTAGAAAATAAAGTTTTGGTTTTTTAAAAATGTTAAAAGTATAGTTATAGATAATGAGCCAGGCTTAAGTACAATACAGTTAAAATCTTTAATGGAACGGCTAAATATACAAATTTATTATTGTACACCACGTCAGAGAGAGTAAAACACTAATACAGGTACGGGCAAATTACCTTGTAATATTTTATTTAATAGAGAAATTCACGAAAATTTAAAAGACACCTTGAAGAATGCTGAGGAAAAGATCTTACAGTATCATAAAAAAAAGGCTTCAAAAAAATTATCATAAAGAGGAAATTATATATGAGAAATAAGAAAAAAAATTTAATTTCGGTTGCACCGAAGCTTTAATACCCTTCACAAATACAAAGGTTACTTACAAGAACTTGATTCCGATGTAATTTCGTGAAGCTACCTCGTCAAATGAAAGAGTTTTCCATGCAAGCACTTGATTCCGATCGTTCGGTTTGTATGGCAGCTGTATGCTATAGTAATCTAATCTGAACAATTTCTTCGGAGATTACATTGTTGCCTTGGACAATAACCCAAATTAGTTGCCAAATTAGTTAAGATACCTTGACAAATAAAAAAGTTTTGCATGCAAGCACTTTACTCCAATCGTTCAGTTTATACGGCAGCTATATGCTATAGTATTTCCATCTAAACAATTTCTTCCGAGATTACATTGTTGCCTTAGGAAATAACTCATGCCAAATTTCATGAAGGTATTACGTCAAATAAAAAAGTTTCCCATACCAGCACTTGATTCGGATTGTTCATTTTTTATGGTAGCTATATGCTATAGTGGTCCGATATCAGCCATTCCGACAAATGAGCAGCTTCTTGGTGAAAGAAGGATGGGTGTAAAATTTCAGATCGATATCAGACAGACGGACGGACGCTGTTCAGGGCATAAATATATGGAGAAAAGAATAAATTAAATCCTAAATATAAAAAACAAATAGCAACATACGATTTAGGAAATAAAGTTAAAATACAAAATAGAAATAGAATAATCCATAAAGATAATATTAAAATTTAAACCTACTATTTTATAGGCACTATGAAGATATATGTTAATATTTTATTGATATTTTTATATATCACTACTATAACACCGGACATAACAGACTATACAAGGGAAAGTTTCATACTTATTGAGGAAAAAAATGCAGTAATTTTCGAAAAATGTGATTTATTATATCATTTGACGAATTCATCATTACTTGAGAATATTATACAAAAATACAAAACTGATACCGAAATAGTACTACTTGATGACTCAAGTAAGGATTCAGAAATGAAAACTGATACCAAAATAGTACTACTTGATGACTCAAGTAAGGATTCAGAAATGCGAATAATAAATACATTGTTACAAACAAGTAATGATTGACACTAATAGAATAAAAAAAGGGGTTATTAAAATAGGAACAGTTTGGAAATGGATTTCAGGCACACCGCTTAACGTTCTTCTTTGATATGTCGAATAAGCTAGAAAAGTAATCGACACTTTACGTAAATAAGAGAATAATCTGTATGTTGAATAAGCTAGAAATGTAATTTACTATTTAAGTAAATAAGAGAGTAATATATAAAAGGAAGTTAAATAAAGAAATATCAGTTTAGTTACTCATCACAACTCAAAGCGTCAAGCTTCGGTTTTTTTAAAACTTACCGATTAACCTCGGTAAATTAATTTGTATGTAATATGCTTTATGTTTAAGAATGCAATCCTACTTGTTTTTGTTTGACAAAGAATAAGGGGTATTGATGAATATTTGCCAAAAGGGACTTCGAAAATATGTACATATATAAATATATATAGATATAATTTTATTAAACTGATTCTTTTTTTTCGTTTTATTAAAGGTATTGTGTAATAATCAGTGTTACTTTACCGTACCGTTTTTTTTTTGTGCAAATGATTTAAATTTAAAAATTTAACATATAGTACGCAGTGTAGGGTATAAAGTCGCATTCAGATTCTATGCCGTATATTTATATAAATGTTCATACACATATACTTGTACTTACATACATATTTGCGCGACGAAAATAGATCGCGAAAACAGAATCGGTAAAACAGATATTTTACGTATACACTAATACAATAATAATATATCTACATATGTAAAGAAGCATTTTAATATTTAGTAAATATACGGTTTTTGGTATGAAATATATTTTATTTTTTAATATAATCACCCTTTACTTCAATACATTTATTTCAATGATCCTCCAATAATTTTATGTCATCCCTATAATGATTTTCCGAAACTCTGCAAAATACCCGTCTACGACTGTAATAGCTTCTTCATTTGACGAAAAACGCTTTCCACGAAGGAATCGTTTCAGGTTTCTGAAGAGGTAGTAGTCGCTGGTAGCCAAATCTGGTGAACACGGTGGATGCTCAAGCAATACGTACTTTATTTCGTTTAATTTTGTCATTGCTAAAACACCTTTGTGAGCATGTGCATTGTCTTGATGAAGAATTATTTTCTGTGTTGCAAACCAGGTCTTTTCTCACGAATTCATCATCATCATCATCTAGCTAATCCAAAAGGCTGCAATAATATTTAGAGTTATTGTTATACCATTCTGCAGATAATCAATCAACGAAATTCCTTATGCATCCCAAAAACTGATACCATAACCTTCTTTGTTGATCGTTGTGACTTCGCCTGAACAACCTTCGGAGCTGAACAACCAGCTTCAGTCTGCAAACGTTCTTGTTTCAATTTAGGATCATGGTGGTAGATCCAAGTCTCATCCTGTCTATCCTATTCCTGCTAAAACGCTCAAAATTATGCTGAGAAATTTATTTTCGATCCAGTTTTTGTTGAATTATTAACATGTGCGACACTAACTTTCCAAACAGCTTTTTCAAATGTAATTCTCTATGTAAAATATAAAGTACTCGTTCGTCTAAGATGTTTATGGCATAAGCAATTTCATCAAACTTGGATCTTCACTAGCAATATTATGAACTTGCTCAATGATTTTTGGTATGGTTGTGGGGTTTGATCGTCCTTCGCGTGGATCGCTTTCAAGCATAATACGAGTACGTTTAAACTCACCAGCTCAAAATTGAACCATGCGAATTAAAGGTGAGAACTCCTTATACACTTCTAACAATTGTTCATAAATTTCCCTTGCTTTTTGCTTTTAAACTTGTAAAACAAAGAATATAATCACTGCGCGATATTAAATTTTTTCCATATTAAAAAAATACTCTGACACGTCAAATTCAATTGGCTTGTAAACAAAGAATTATTTGGCAGAATAACTTGTAACTATGCATGTGTTCTTACGACAGATGTACCAACTTGAGAAAAAAAATTTGGAGCTAGTACTGTAATATAGTACTATATAAATATATAAATGATCAAGATGACGAGACGAGTAGAGATCCGATGACTATCTGTCCGTCAGTTCGTCCGTCCGTCTGTCTATCTGTGCAAGCTGTAACTCGAGTAAAAATTCAGATATATTAATGAAACTTGGTGCACATGTTCCTTGACAAACACGTACATACAAAACCTTTAAATTGTCATGACTAAGAATAAGTTATGATCCAAAACTGTAATTTTATACTTAGGGGGTCGCAATAGAAAGAGGCATATGTGGGCTATAAGTTTTGATAAAATGGAAGTGGCCCCGTCCTCTTATTGGTTTAATGTATATATATCCTAAAACACTAAAGCTACAATAACCACATTCGCTAAGGACAAATCCTATAAGAATCCCTACCTAAAACTTTCCATAAATAGTTCCTTTAACGTCTGTCACCTTATGACCCAAAATTGTCAAAATCACAGTTCCTATTGCAAACTTTTTATCTAATCTTGAGACGATTTCTTATTTTAACAATAAACGCTTTATAATTGAATATGACACACCAAAAAATATAATAGGTGTTCTGAAAGATTATATAAACCCAAAAGTAGTTACTGGAATATACTGCACAACTGAAATGCTTTATGAAATAAAAGACGTATAAGGTGCTATAATTAGGCAAACGCATAATAGAGCATACAGGAATTGTACTGAAAGTTTGGCCAAAATTAGGCAACGATATTATGGCCATTAATAATTAAACAATTTAAGAAATATGCGAAAAATTGCAGTATATGCAATAGTAATATATATGAAAGGCACCCAAAACAAATTCCAATAGGTGAAGCGGCAACTCCACATCGATATTTGTTTCGCATTAAAATTAAAATTTCATTCATATATAGATTCTTACTACTAGTTGTGAGACATATTGAAGACAAATTACATTTAGAAAATAAAGTTTTGGTTTTTTAAAAATGTTAAAAGTATAGTTATAGATAATGAGCCAGGCTTAAGTACAATACAGTTAAAATCTTTAATGGAACGGCTAAATATACAAATTTATTATTGTACACCACGTCAGAGAGAGTAAAACACTAATACAGGTACGGGCAAATTACCTTGTAATATTTTATTTAATAGAGAAATTCACGAAAATTTAAAAGACACCTTGAAGAATGCTGAGGAAAAGATCTTACAGTATCATAAAAAAAAGGCTTCAAAAAAATTATCATAAAGAGGAAATTATATATGAGAAATAAGAAAAAAAATTTAATTTCGGTTGCACCGAAGCTTTAATACCCTTCACAAATACAAAGGTTACTTACAAGAACTTGATTCCGATGTAATTTCGTGAAGCTACCTCGTCAAATGAAAGAGTTTTCCATGCAAGCACTTGATTCCGATCGTTCGGTTTGTATGGCAGCTGTATGCTATAGTAATCTAATCTGAACAATTTCTTCGGAGATTACATTGTTGCCTTGGACAATAACCCAAATTAGTTGCCAAATTAGTTAAGATACCTTGACAAATAAAAAAGTTTTGCATGCAAGCACTTTACTCCAATCGTTCAGTTTATACGGCAACTATATGCTATAGTATTTCCATCTAAACAATTTCTTCCGAGATTACATTGTTGCCTTAGGAAATAACTCATGCCAAATTTCATGAAGGTATTACGTCAAATAAAAAAGTTTCCCATACCAGCACTTGATTCGGATTGTTCATTTTTTATGGTAGCTATATGCTATAGTGGTCCGATATCAGCCATTCCGACAAATGAGCAGCTTCTTGGTGAAAGAAGGATGGGTGTAAAATTTCAGATCGATATCAGACAGACGGACGGACGCTGTTCAGGGCATAAATATATGGAGAAAAGAATAAATTAAATCCTAAATATAAAAAACAAATAGCAACATACGATTTAGGAAATAAAGTTAAAATACAAAATAGAAATAGAATAATCCATAAAGATAATATTAAAATTTAAACCTACTATTTTATAGGCACTATGAAGATATATGTTAATATTTTATTGATATTTTTATATATCACTACTATAACACCGGACATAACAGACTATACAAGGGAAAGTTTCATACTTATTGAGGAAAAAAATGCAGTAATTTTCGAAAAATGTGATTTATTATATCATTTGACGAATTCATCATTACTTGAGAATATTATACAAAAATACAAAACTGATACCGAAATAGTACTACTTGATGACTCAAGTAAGGATTCAGAAATGAAAACTGATACCAAAATAGTACTACTTGATGACTCAAGTAAGGATTCAGAAATGCGAATAATAAATACATTGTTACAAACAAGTAATGATTGACACTAATAGAATAAAAAAAGGGGTTATTAAAATAGGAACAGTTTGGAAATGGATTTCAGGCACACCGCTTAACGTTCTTCTTTGATATGTCGAATAAGCTAGAAAAGTAATCGACACTTTACGTAAATAAGAGAATAATCTTTATGTTGAATAAGCTAGAAATGTAATTTACTATTTAAGTAAATAAGAGAATAATATATAAAAGGAAGTTAAATAAAGAAATATCAGTTTAGTTACTCATCACAACTCAAAGCGTCAAGCTTCGGTTTTTTTTAAAACTTACCGACTAACCTCGGTAAATTAATTTGTATGTTTAAGTATGCAATCCTACTTGTTTTTGTTTGACAAAGAATAAGGGGTATTGATGAATATTTGCCAAAAGGGACTTCGAAAATATGTACATATATAAATATATATAGATATAATTTTATTAAACTGATTCTTTTTTTTCGTTTTATTAAAGGTATTGTGTAATAATCAGTGTTACTTTACCGTACCGTTTTTTTTTTGTGCAAATGATTTAAATTTAAAAATTTAACATATAGTACGCAGTGTAGGGTATAAAGTCGCATTCAGATTCTATGCCGTATATTTATATAAATGTTCATACACATATACTTGTACTTACATACATATTTGCGCGACGAAAATAGATCGCGAAAACAGAATCGGTAAAACAGATATTTAACGTATACACTAATACAATAATAATATATCTACATATGTAAAGAAGCATTTTAATATTTAGTAAATATACGGTTTTTGGTATGAAATATATTTTATTTTTTAATATAATCACCCTTTACTTCAATACATTTATTTCAATGATCCTCCAATAATTTTATGTCATCCCTATAATGACTTTCCGAAACTCTGCAAAATACCCGTCTACGACTGTAATAGCTTCTTCATTTGACGAAAAACGCTTTCCACGAAGGAATCGTTTCAGGTTTCTGAAGAGGTAGTAGTCGCTGGTAGCCAAATCTGGTGAACACGGTGGATGCTCAAGCAATACGTACTTTATTTCGTTTAATTTTGTCATTGCTAAAACACCTTTGTGAGCATGTGCATTGTCTTGATGAAGAATTATTTTCTGTGTTGCAAACCAGGTCTTTTCTCACGAATTCATCATCATCATCATCTAGCTAATCCAAAAGGCTGCAATAATATTTAGAGTTATTGTTATACCATTCTGCAGATAATCAATCAACGAAATTCCTTATGCATCCCAAAAACTGATACCATAACCTTCTTTGTTGATCGTTGTGACTTCGCCTGAACAACCTTCGGAGCTGAACAACCAGCTTCAGTCTGCAAACGTTCTTGTTTCAATTTAGGATCATGGTGGTAGATCCAAGTCTCATCCTGTCTATCCTATTCCTGCTAAAACGCTCAAAATTATGCTGAGAAATTTGTTTTCGATCCAGTTTTTGTTGAATTATTAACATGTGCGACACTAACTTTCCAAACAGCTTTTTCAAATGTAATTCTCTATGTAAAATATAAAGTACTCGTTCGTCTAAGATGTTTATGGCATAAGCAATTTCATCAAACTTGGATCTTCACTAGCAATATTATGAACTTGCTCAATGATTTTTGGTATGGTTGTGGGGTTTGATCGTCCTTCGCGTGGATCGCTTTCAAGCATAATACGAGTACGTTTAAACTCACCAGCTCAAAATTGAACCATGCGAATTAAAGGTGAGAACTCCTTATACACTTCTAACAATTGTTCATAAATTTCCCTTGCTTTTTGCTTTTAAACTTGTAAAACAAAGAATATAATCACTGCGCGATATTAAATTTTTTCCATATTAAAAAAATACTCTGACACGTCAAATTCAATTGGCTTGTAAACAAAGAATTATTTGGCAGAATAACTTGTAACTATGCATGTGTTCTTACGACAGATGTACCAACTTGAGAAAAAAAATTTGGAGCTAGTACTGTAATATAGTACTATATAAATATATAAATGATCAAGATGACGAGACGAGTAGAGATCCGATGTCTATCTGTCCGTCAGTTCGTCCGTCCGTCTGTCTATCTGTGCAAGCTGTAACTCGAGTAAAAATTCAGATATATTAATGAAACTTGGTGCACATGTTCCTTGACAAGCACGTACATACAAAACCTTTAAATTGTCATGACTAAGAATAAGTTATGATCCAAAACTGTAATTTTATACTTAGGGGGTCGCAATAGAAAGAGGCATATGTGGGCTATAAGTTTTGATAAAATGGAAGTGGCCCCGTCCTCTTATTGGTTTAATGTATATATATCCTAAAACACTAAAGCTACAATAACCACATTCGCTAAGGACAAATCCTATAAGAATCCCTACCTAAAACTTTCCATAAATAGTTCCTTTAACGTCTGCCACCTTATGACCCAAAATTGTCAAAATCACAGTTCCTATTGCAAACTTTTTATCGAAACTGTTGGTCAATTTGTGAAATAAATTATTGAAATTCGAAAAAAAAATCTTTGTATGTCAAAAATAGATTGAAGCGGATCAATACTTACTTTAGCCCCGATATACCTAATATAAAGATGTTCGAATTTCCGGCTGACTTTATTTCGCAAATATGTAAGTTATATTAATAAAAACTGTTTCATCCCACATACCGGATTCAAAAAAAATTTAAACCCAAAAACTCCCAACATCGGGATTCGGAATAATGAATGTTGAATTCTTTCGCAACATTTTTTAATCTTAAGCCCTTCCTTACTGGTTTATTACAAGTTTTATATCAGATAAAACTATTTTATACATACATATAATAAAATAATAAAGGATATAATACGCTTACTTTGATTCCTTCAAGGGTTAATGTATGTATGTATCATATATGTATACATGTGTCGCAAATCTCCTTCCCTTCTTCTGAAGGTTTCCAGCTGCTTATGGGCTTCTGGTGCATTTTGTTTTTTAAATCCATGCCCGTTTGTTTATACTTATGTTTTTATATTGAGGTTTGTTTTAGGTATCGCGCACGGTTTTTGGGTTCGATTGTTAAAATCTTTTGCATTTTTTGTATATATTTTTATTTTTTGAGTCACACGCACTTTTATATATATGTTTGAAATCTTTATGTGTATATTATTTGTTTTTTTTTTTTTGGGTGTATGTTAATGCACTTGTCACACACTTTGATTATTAATATGTGTATAAGTATAGAATATATATACAAGGTGCGTTCCAAAGTAAACAGTAAAAAAGTAACAAAGTAAACTCTAGTGGAGCCATCTATATGACTTCCAGTAAAAATTTCATAATATTTCATCTATAGGATTGAAGTTATTGCGTTTTAAGTGTCAGTATGTTTTTGTCATCGGTGCGGAAATGAGCTTCGAACAAAGAGCCAACATTAAATTTTGTTTTAAAATTGGTAAAACTTTTACCGAAACGTTTCAATTGATGAAAAAAGTTTATGGCGATGATTGCCTATCCCGTAGCAGAGTGCACGAGTGGTTTCAACGTTTTCAAAGCGGTCGTGAGGACATAAATGAGAAATGAGCCGAAACCCAAAATCGCGCCTGGAGAAGTCAAAAGTGAGGACAATGCTGATTTGTTTTTATGATTCCAAGGGTATTGTCCACAAAGAATTTGTTCCACCCGTCCGAAACGTGAATGCGGTATTCTTGGAGTTTTGAAGCGTTTGGTGCGCTGTATTCAATGCATTTTCCGATGAAAGGAAAGCGTTATGCAGACGTGGAGGCCATTCAAAAGGCTTGCACCGGCATACTGGCGGCCATACCGGGCAACGCGCTAAAACATTCGTTCAACATGCTTTTGGACCGTTCAAAAAGCTGTATTAAAGCAGAAGGAGACTATTTTGAATAAAATAAATTGATTTTGCCGATAAACCATTTGTTCTGTCTTTTTTTTTAAAGTCCTGTTTACTGTGGAACACACCTTGTATATTTATATATATATATTTTTGCTTTTCACTGCACTATTTCCTTAGTACTTTGGTATTTTTCTGTTTTCTATACACACTATATGTATTTGTAAAAGCTAAAACTATAGATTCCATTCGTTATGGTTCGAAGGACCATGAATCGAAAGTGCCCAATTTTATAAAAGCGCGATTTGTGTCAGCTACCAAAAAGTGGTACTTTATTTTTATTACAATTCTCACTGAATGTAACTTTAATTTAAATAACGATTCGATGTGGAACGAAATATGGAAGAAATGACCATAGACCGAAGGAGTTGCGCGCAGGATTTGTGCTTTAGAAAAAAAGAGGTGAATCAGCTGGGCGGACCATCCCTTTTGTTAGTTGGGGTGTGGAGAGTCAAAATGTGTGTTGTCAACTTGTGTGGTGATACCCCGCGGGATCGTGTATGATCCGTGTATGATCTGACTAATATCAGAATTTTCAAAAATCCGCTTGATTTACTCCATGTATGTTGGTAATAATATGTGAGGTATATTAATGAAACTAAGAGCATTTCATTCTGTGAATAGTATGTTGTATTGTTAAAAATTGATATAATCGGGTATATACTACACCTATCTCTCATAGACTTAATGTAAGATTTTCAAACTTCCGGTTGGCCTTATACCATAAATAACAGTGAATATGTAAGATATCAGCCCATCTCTTTATCTGCCCTCAATAGAGCCTATATAAAAGTTTCCGACTTTCCACCTGACAAAACGTGGTATAGTTTTATAAAATTAAATGAACAAGTTTTCTTAAAAATTACTTGATTTACCGGTGAATATGAACGAAATTGATCTAGACTTGGTCCAAACCTTATATGCCTAATATAATGAACTGCGATCCTCTGGTTAACGTTTTCACATCAACTCATTATACAATATTGTATACGTTCCACGAAACTTGGCCGTAAAGCGAAAAGCCGTATAAGGAATCGGTTATTATACTTTGGCAACTTGTTGCTACAGAATATAATAGTTTTGTTCTCCTAACGGTTGTTTGTATCACCTAAAACTAATCGAGTTAGATATAGGGTTTGGATACACATAGCCAATAAAGTCTGCGTTCACCCAACACATTTTTTTAAGTAAAGTAAAAACACAATGTAAATGGGTAATTCTATTCAAATTTTCTGCATGTATTTCTTCTTGCAAAAACAAAAATGTATATTCCTATTTTAGTTTTTGTGATAACGGGATTTTAGTGTAAGAACAAGTAAACATAGGCACCACTAAGTTTGCGTTCAGTTAGCTTGAATTGGAAATACCCTTACTTCTCATGAATTTGTTCGTTCTTTTTGTGTAGATTCTATTGTGCTTTAATATAATTAGTCGCTTAAAGAGCTCGTGGCGCGTTTTAATAATATTTCAAAAAATTAAAACCAAAGGAAAAGAAATTAGTCTGTCGGAAAGAAAAATTATCATTAAGTTGTGGAAAGATGGCGAAAGTTTCAGAAAATTGGGCTATTGGAAAAACGGAATTTTTACGTCAAAACCGCGATCTGGCCGTCCGAAAATATTATCAGCTCGGGAAGAACGGAAAATAATATATATGGTGAAAGTTAACCATCGAATTACGTCCACAAAGATTATTGAAAGCGTAAATATAACCATTAAAAAAACAAGCTATACCGAAACTGCTAGAAAAATTTTACGAAAAGCTTGATATCATGGTAGAGTCGCTCGAAAGAAACCATATATTTCACTTGTAAACAGGTGAAAGCGCATTGAATTTGCTCATAATTTTATAAATTAACAATTACAATTTGGAACAAAGTGCAGAGAATCTTGGCTTATCTTCGACGTTTTGGTTCCAACAAAATAATGACCCGAAGCATACTGTGGAAACAGTTAGACTTTGGCTCTTGTACAATGCTCCTAGACAACTTAAAACGCCCCCTCAATCACCTGACCTCAATCCTATTGAGCATCTATGGGATCTGTTGAAAAAAGAATTCGTCAGCATACAATAATGACTAAAGAGGCTTTGTGTTTAATACTTTTGTAACTAATTTTAAAGCTGAACGCAGACTTAACGGTGCCTATGTTTACTTTTCCTTACACTAAAATACCGTTATCACAAAAATTAAAATAGGAATATACATTTTTGTTTTTGCATTTTGAACTTAAAAATATAAAGAAGAAATACATGTAGAAAATTTGAACTGAATTACCTATTTACATTGTGTTTTTACTTCACATAAAAAAATAGTGTCGGGTGAACGCAGACTTTATTGGCTATGTGTTTATAAATGATCAGGATGAAGAGACGAGTTGATATACGGGTGACTGTCTGTCCGTTCGTCCGTCCGTCCGTGCAAGCTGTAACTTGAGTAAAAATTGAGATATCTTTATGAAACTTGGTACACATGTTTCTTGGTACCGTAAGACGGTTGATATTGCAGACGCCCACAAAACACCATTAATCAAACACAAATAAATTGCCATAACTAAGCCCCACAATAAGATAAAAGACTGTGATTTGGTAGACAGGATCACACTAGGGAGAGGCATCTGCAGTTAAAATTTTTTTTTAATTGGGCGTGGTCCCGCCCCCTTATAGGTTTAATGTGCATATCTCTTAAACCACTAAAGCAATCGTTTTTAGCCCCTCTATCGACAGTGTGAAAATGGGGGAAATCGGTTGACAATGCCGGCCAATTCCCATATAACGGTACTGTTACAAACTACTAAAAGCGCGATAAATCAAGCAGAGACATTAAATTTTATACCTGGGATGTTATGAGATGACTTTATAGGAACCACGTTCAAAATTAGACAGTGAAAACCCATATCTTGGGATCTGCTTAACCGATTTCAACAAAATTCGGTACATAACATTCTTTTCATATTTCGATGTTATATTACGAAAATGGGCGAAATCGGATTACAACCACACCTACTTCCCATATAACACCATTTTAAGTTCCATCTGATTTTTTCACTTTCCAGTATGCATATCAAGAAACAATGATTATATCGACGTAAAACTTTGCGTGAATAATACATTTAAAGTATGCCACCTTGTGACCAAAAGTTTTCTAAATCGAACACAAACTGTTGACTTTTTACCGAAAATATCGGTCAACATAAAACAAGGCGGCAAGATCCACAAAGACATTTACAACGAGTATACCATTTGACGTCGGTTACATCCGCACTTAGCCCTTCCTTACTTGTTTTAATACAAAATCATACGAATTAAATGCGGTTCCAAATTTGTTGAATATATAACATGGTCTTTTTATTCCATTTCAATCAAAAAAAAAATACATAACAAGTATTTACATATATTTATAAACAAGTTAATAATTCGAACTAATTCGAACAAAATGCAATATCTATAAACAAAAGTGAAACGAAAAAAAATCGCTCTTGGCTGTGCTGCTAAGAAAATGTGCCCTGCGCGGAATGCCTTAGGAATACGGATGTTTTTTGTTGTCATGTGTTAAATTTAATATTTTAAGTTATTTCCGTTATAAGGAAACATTTTAGGCCGCATATCGAAAATGTGCTTAATTCAAGAAGGCCGTTATAGCGAAATGCCATATAACGAGCGGACGTATAGCGAGGTAGCAAAATTTATACCAAATATTCAATTCTTTATTGCTCTCGATTAGTTTGTATTGTTACAAACATCCGTTAAAACATCAGTCTGATGTATCAGTTATAATGAACCAATCGTATCTCGGTAATCAATAATATATATATCAGGCGTTGTTAATCAGACAAGCCTAGGTATAATATTATATTTCGTTTAAATAAACTAAACCATTGACAAGTGTAGTGCAAAACTTTATTATTATATTAATTACTCCAGGTTTTTTAATTTTGCCAATGAAAACTAAGTGGAAATCCAATGTACTAACTTCTTCAGTTTTTACATGTTTATAAAAAGTTGAACAGATGAGAATTTCGCATATTTTCATATTCGAATTTATTAATCGAACTAATATAAAACAAATGGGTTAAAAAGTGTAAACGTAAATTTTATTAGCCCATTGGACCCTAAAGAAAAATATTTTAACAATACAATTAGAAAACGAAGTCAACTCTCTTTTAGAAGATGATTGAAAAGTCATACGTTTTAAGATTGCGAGTGTATAAAATATACATATGCACGTACATAGAGCTGAGTGTAAAATCCCACGGTAGGTTTTTTGAAAGTGTTCGATTTAGTGAATAAAAAGCACTTTATGATTCAAACGTTATGCTAACTCTTTTGTACTTGTATTATTAAAGTAAAGTTAAAAATTCAAAAAATTCTTAAGTCCCAAAAAAGGTTGAACTTTAAAAATAGTGTGAAATAAGTTGATCCAGTTACTGAATAGCGCTATTGGCAGAGGATTTATTAACAAAAGATACAGTACAGTTTAAGTTCAATGTACCAAGAGCAATTTAAAAATGTTGCATTTATAGTGAATATATGATAGTCGAAGCAAATAAGGTGATGTAGATATGACGTTTAAGGATTTTAAAGCACTTGTGCACAAATTAATATATGCATTGCGACTTGAATGTGGTATACTTACTTTTTAAAATGTACAAATGTACAATTATATACAGGTGTTTTCTTTTGGTTTCTACATACATATGTTTGTATGTGTTTTCATAGAATCTAAGTTTTGATAATCTTATCTTATATGTGTTTTGCTTTCAGATCAACAGAAGTGAATCTGCATTGAAATCCAAAAGTAGATCAAATATATCAAATATAAAACGAAGAATACGAAAAGCTTCTCAAAAGGGCCTAACAGTGGGAATACACCTTGTTGTCGCGGGATATTTCGCCTATGCTACGTATCACTATATCAATGTCGGTGAGTTTCTTATTGAAGGAATTTTAATGTTCTGAAATAAAGGCTATTTTTAATTTAATTTAATTTTTTTCTCTGTATTGAGTTTGAGTTTAATACTTCTTTTTGCTAATTACAATACTAATTAAACAAGAAAAAATGCATTAATTTGGAACTTTAGGCAAAGTGTTGACCTACTGCTACGCTACTTGCATTGGATACATACATGTCTATAAGGTGCGTTCCAAAGTAAACAGTAAAAAAGTATCAAAGTAAACTCTAGTGGCGCCATCTATATGTTGACTAGTGCATTAGAATCTGCTATCTTTTATCAACTTCCAGTAAAAATTTCATGACATTTCATTTATAGGATTGAAGTTATTGCGTTTTAAGTGTCAGTATGTTTTTGTCATCGGTGCGAAAATGAGCTTCGAACAAAGAGCCAACATTAAATTTTGTTTTAAATTGGTAAAACTTTTACCGAAACGTTTCAATTGATGAAAAAAGTTTATGGCGATGATTGCATATCCCGTAGCGGAGTGTACGAGTGGTTTCAACGTTTTCAAAGCGGTCGTGAGGATATAAATGAGAAATGAGCCGAAACCCAAAAAATCGCGCCTGGAGAAGTCAAAAGTGAGGACAATGCTGATTTGTTTTTATGATTCCAAGGGTATTGTCCACAAAGAATTTGTTTCACCCGTCCAAAACGTTAATGCGGTATTCTTGGAGTTTTGAAGCGTTTGGTGCGCTGTATTCGATGTGTTCGGCCCGAATATCGCGAAGATGGAAGTTGGCGTTTGTTGCACGCTAATGCGACGTCTCATCGATCGACGCTTATGGCCGATTATTTGACCAATAACAATTTGACATTTTAACAATCAACCACTCCTCGTATTCACCAAACCGGGCACCGTGCGACTTCTACCTTTTCGGAAAAATGCATTTGCCGATGAAAAGAAAGCGTTATGCAGACGTGGAGGCCATTCAAAAGGCTTGCACCGGCATACTGGCGGCCATACCGGGCAATGAGCTAAAACACTCGTTCAACATGCTTTTGGATAGTGCACAAAGCTGTATTAAAGCAGAAGGAGACTATTTTGATAAAATTAATTGATTTTGCCGATAAACCCATTTGTTCTGTCTTTTTATACTCTCGCAACCTGTTGCTACAGAGTATAATAGTTTTGTTCACCTAACGGTTGTTTGTAACACCTAAAAGTAATCGAGTTAGATATAGGGTTATATATATATAAATGATCAGGATGAAGAGACGAGTTGAAATCCGGTGACTGTCTGTCCGTCCGTCCGTAAAAATTGAGATATCTTTATGAAACTTGGTAGACATATTTCTTGGTACCGTGAGACGGTTGGTATTGCAGATGGGCGTAATCGGACCGCTGCTGCGCCCACAAAACGCCATTAATCAAAAACAAATAAATTGCCATAACTAAGCTCCGCAATAAGATACAAGAATTTTATTTGGCACACAGGATCACATTAGGGAGTGGCATCTGCAGTTAAAAAATTCTTTTTAAAAGTGGGCTTGGTCCCGCCTCTAATAGATTTAATGTGCATATCTCCTAAGCCGCTAATGCTATAATAACAAAATTCACTGGAAGCAAATGTTTTTAGAACCACTACCTACAGTGTGAAAATAGTTGATATCGGGTGGCAACTCCGCCCACTCCCCATATAATGGTACTGTTAAAAACTACTAAAAGCGCGATAAATCAAGCACTAAACACGCCAGAGACATTAAATTTTATCTCTGGGATGGTATGAGATGACTTTATAGGAACCGCGTTCAAAATTAGACAGTGGGCGTGGCACAGCCCACTTTTAGGTGAAAACCCATATCTTGGGATCTGCTTAACCGATTTCAACCAAATTCGGTGCATAACGTTTCTTTCATATTTCTATGTTATATTGCGAAAATGGGCTAAATCGGACAACAACCACGCCTATTTCCCATATAACACCATTTTCAATTCCATCTGATTCTTTCACTTTCCACTATGCATATCAAGCAACAATGATTATATCGGGGTAAAACTTTGCGTGAATAATACGTTTAATGTATGCCACCTTGTGACCAAAAATTGTCTAAATCGAACCAAAACTGTTCAAGCCCCTAAGTATTAAATATGTGGACCCCAGTGCCTATAGTTGACCTTCTACCGAAAATATCAGCCAATCCACAAAGAAATCTCAAACGAGTATACCATTTGACTTTGCGAGAGTATAAAATGTTCGGTTACATCCGAACTTAACTCTTCCTTACTTGTTTTTTTTTAAAGTCCTGTTTACTTTGGAACGCACCTTGTATGTAAAATTATATGAACAGGCAAAAAAAAAATTCATAATGATCGGGTGATTTGTCTTCGAGCTATCATAGGCAAATTCGAAAAATGTTTAAAAATAAACTGGTGGACCGGATTGAACTGAGCAGCTACACTTTAAATGGCCGCAACTATTGAGATATCGATTTGAAATTTTAGCATGTTATATTTAAAGGCATAACCTAACGAAGCATGCCCATTAAGTGTTTAAATAAAACCGCTTTGTAGGGCACCCATTTTAAATTCGTAACTAGCTGCCCGTTGTGTTATTAAAACTTAAACGGAAGTTATCGTTTGAAAAGAGACGGGCACATTAAATATATTAGGTGTAGTTAAAAGAAATCCATTATTTTTGCATGAAATTGAATGCTTTAATTATTACTTTTTGTATCCAGCCTTATTCAAATGGTTCTAAACGTTTTTTTGGAAAATCGTAATCGATGTTTGGACTCGGTGATTTCCATTATTTGATACATTTTTTCGATAACTGGTTTTCCAGAGCATGGTGCATCTTTGCGTTTTTAGTACGAAATGTCATCTTTCTAACGCCATCTAGCCGAACCCGATCGGATTATACAACGCGAGATACAGATAAAGAACGCCATCTATTGGAAAAATGGATTTCTTTAATATACACCTATTATATATATATATATATATATGATCAGTATAATCAGTATGATGATTTAGTCATATCAGTCTGTCTGTAGATACGCGAACCAATCTCTTAGTTTATGAGATATCGATCTGAACTTTTGTACACATACTTTTTCCCCAAAAAGATGTTCATTTGTCGGCATAGCATATAGCTGCCGTACAAACTGATCGATCATCTTCTGTGTTATGAAGGTATAGCTTTGGCGCAAGTTAATATTTTTTCTTATTTTCCTTTCAACTCACAAGTTCATTAATTCAAATATTTGATTAACAACGATATTCCAGTTTTTAATTTTGCTTAATAAGTATTAGTTCTCCTAAAACATGTGGCGACACAATGACTTAACGTCTTCGCCTGATAGTGCTACCAGAGATAAAGGGATGTCCAACTCATTCCAGCGTAAGAGCGCCTCAAAACTATTATTATATTATTATACATAAACTAGTTAAGCATCTGGAGAAACTATTTGAATAATTTTTTGTAACTTTTTTTGTTATATTAAAACAACTGATTTTTGAACTTTCAATACTTAATAAACTGAATAAATGTATTAGCTCTCAATTAATAAATGTTTTTCTACCATTTTACCATAAATTAAAAATTAATACTACGAGGAATGGCATCACAAAAGATTACATTTCATACATTTTAATTTCGCGTTTTCTTTAATTTTCATTGTTTTCCAATTTTTGTTAATGATCTTCAACAGCGGCAACAAATCTCTTTGTTCACATATTTTTTTGGTAGGGTTTCCATCTAGCCGCAGAGAACGTATATCATAGAGAAGGTTCAATTGCGGACCAGCGTGTGAATTGTCAAAACCTAACAAGATTCTATTAGTGGATTTTACCACATCTGGCTCGGAAGGAAAAATTTAACAGTGGCGCGTAAAGAGAGCTGAGAATTCAATGAAAATTATACTCAGAGATTTGCATTGATATTGCAGCTGCATGTTAGCCTTTTGGCTTATATTTTTATACGTTTATATGCAATCATGTTTATTGATATGAATATCATTTTGCGACTCTATTAAATTATGTAATCTTCAAAATAATATTTATAGTCAGTTTCGACATTATATAATTTTAATAATAATGATATAGTTTCTCTGCTAGCCGTCCCTCTTTTTTCAATTGCTAAACCTCCAGAGCTTCGACAGTTGACTGAGTTCCGGAGATTTTGACGTTTAGCAATTGCTCTCTCATTTCCAGTGACAGATGAGTTGGGTATATCTCTATCCCTTCTCTGATGCTACTATCACTAAAAAAAAATTTACTATCGTGTAGTACACTTTTTGAGATGATTTGTAAAAAATTCAGATGAAGCAGACTCATAGTTTTGTTTGACTACATGTAGATTTTAGTAAAATTTAAAAAAATTCTACGTCGTTTTAATGTTTTATATTGCGACGAACATGGATGCGAGAACAAAATAGAATCGACGATAATGATTAATAAAACGTTACGTTGTTAGTATTAGATATAAAGATAAGTGTATAGCCATTTAAATGAGACTATTATTTAACAATCTAGTAATCGAACCAAAGATTGAGTTTCAGGGTAGACGATTTATCGAGAAACCCGTTACAATATCTTGAGAAATAAATCGCCTATAATATAAAGTTTTCGTTTTTTCTAAATAAATATTAGACAATCCACGTATTTGTACAAATACATTTGAGTTGAACAAAAACCTTATCAGTCTTGCATTCAAAAATTGATTTGCAAAATCAACCTCTCACATGTATGTTTATTACTAAACCGAAATAAATTTGATATACCATTGAAAAATAGCCTTAAATATTGTTAAGATTCATACACTTCAACCGAATTTTTTTTAGAAAAAATGCAGTGTGGTTGAAAACCGTAATAGGGGCCTTAGATTCCCCAGAGTGATACCCAAAATATAATGCAATCGTCCAGACCTCCTAGTCCCAATATATCCTACTAATTTTCCACTTTTCTCCTGACATTAAACCGTTTATGTTGGTCAAAATTAAGGATATTTTAATTAAATTAATTTGACAAGTTTTCTTAGACATAATATCGTATAGCACTGAATATGAATGGTTTAAACCTCATATCCTCAATATAATAATTTTCCGGTCCTCTGGTTAAATTTAAATATTTAATATTATTATGATTTAATTTTGCGTAGAGAACAACGAGTGCGATTCCCTTCAACCAAATAAATTATGTGGCATTCAGTTCTGCAGTGGTTATGGATTATTAGTACTACTATTGGCATTCGTTTACCTTGGCCTCTTATATTTCCAAATCATAAAACCGACGGTAGGCAGGAACTTACATCGGAATTATATTTATCCATTTGGAAAGCGATGGAAGAAATTCAGTCGAACAAGGTAAATATTTACTTATTACTATACCTATTATTCGTCGGGCAGTGATCAAAAGCTGGATAAAAATTTTGCGAACGAATAATGCGGATAGACATGTGTATATGTAGGTCAATATAAAATTCTCCTGTTTTCTTTGTTTTATGATGATATTAATAACTAGCACAGGTTTTTAATGTATAACACTGACAAACAAAAGTATGTCATATAAATCATTAATAGATGATTATATTATAATTTTTTGTAAAATTTATGAACACAATTATTATATTATTTATTTAGTTCTTTTTAAACTTACTTGTTTAGTACTTCTTTAAAAGAGATTTTGTATGCTTTTAGTGCTCAAAAAAAGTAAAGTAGATTTAAATGATCTACGGAACTATTTAACCAAACCTGATACAGTTATGAGACGTATTGTTCCTTTTATTTTACTTTTGTAAAGGATTCAAGAATATCAAAATTAAGCATTTTTACTTAACTTTAGTACTTTTTTATTTCAGTTCGCTCTTCATTCTCAAACAGCTCTTAAAAGATCTTAGAGAATTAATAATTTGAATTCCTGTTAACAATCCTCGAAGACTTTTCCTATAAATCATCCATTTTCATAATTTTCCTGGAATACCATAAGCCGCTGAATAATATACTTGTACTTCTGTAATAAGTGCAAAGTCAAAACAAGATTATTATTCTTAAAAGTGACAGAATGTGAGTGCAGTTCGCAAAACTGCATTGACGATCAATTTAAACTATATTGGAGTACTTACAAAATTCCTCTCTGTTCTGTACCCGTGAACCAACTCATGGCCCTCTGTTTTTTTGTTCTATAGATTTACATACAACAAAAAAAATTTGTTTCGAAAGTAATCTCCCGTAAATACTCTAAGAAGTCAAGATTTGAGATTATTTACGAAAGTAATATACCCTGGATCCTCCATGGAGTACTTTAATGATATGTTAATGTGTTTTGTGGGTAATGTTGAAGTACTTTGTGATAATACATGAAATACCCGTGATTATAGCAGCAAAGTTATACTATTGTACAATTTGAAAAGTTTTCATACATACATATTAATTTACATGTTAATTTAATTTTCTTCCACTTTAGACTTGTATCCGGTATAATGCTCATAGTTCTTGTAATTTTGCTGGCAGTGTTTTTGTATTTTGCAACCAAGGATGATAGAAATAAATTGAGATCGCTGTTGGCTCCATGTTTACTCATATTAGCAGGTTACGTATTTTCTTCAAATCGCAAGGCAATCAATTGGCGAACCGTGATATCGGGGATAGTATGCCAATTTATTTTGGGTATCCTGTGCATTCAATGGGATGTTGGACGTAAAATCTTCGAATGTCTTGGCGATAAAGTAGCCACTTTTCTTTCGTTTAGTGATGAAGGTAGTCGTTTCGTATTTGGAGATGCAGTAATCGATGAAGGAATTTTCGCTTTTGCAATTTTGCCGGTGATATTTTTCTTCAGTTTCTTTATTTCAATTTTACACTATTGGGGTGTTATGCAATGGTTAGTTATGAAACTCGGTTGGCTGCTGCAGCAAATTTTGGGTACAACTGTTTGTGAAAGTGTTACGTCAGCCGCTAATATATTTCTCGGCATGTCAGAGAGTCCAATGCTTATTAGACCATATCTTAACAAACTTACATCCAGTGAATTGCATTCAATTATGGCCTCTGGATTCGCAACAGTCTCTGGAACGGTATTGGCAGCATATTTATCCTTTGGGGCTTCGGCAGCTCATTTAATAACTTCAAGCGTTATGGCAGCTCCAGCGGCTTTGGCTTTTTCAAAACTTTACATGCCGGAAACGGAGGACAGTCAAACTTCTTCAAAGAATATTCAACTGGAGAAATCGTACGTTAATATAGCTTATCAGCGGACAACGCTCATTTTATAAAAATTTTTAAACCACACACGATTTTCATATCACATATCAATTATTATTGACATTATGAGCCGATTTATCTTTATTTCTTATTGCCATTATCTCGCTTGTTCTTACAAATTTACATATATTATTCTTATACTCTTATGTATGTTCATTTATATTTCATAATTCCATTAAGGCTGATATGTCTATTTCATTTCATGTACAACAATACAGAGAAGACTCTTCACTACTGGACGCAGCGTCGAACGGAGCCAATAATGCCATACCAATCGTGGCAGGAATAACTGCCAATATCGTCGCTTTTGTTGCGTTTGTAGCATTCCTAAATGGCGTCGTTAACTGGCTATGTTTTTTAGTTGGGTTGGAAGACATAGATTTTGAATGGATATTTTCAAAACTTTTTATACCACTGGTGTGGACGATGGGTGTGCCCTATAAGGACTGTAATATTGTAGCACAAATTATCGCCACTAAGTCAATCATAAATGAATTTGTGGCTTATGAGCGTTTGGGCGAATACATCAAAAGTGGAGAACTGGAAGTAATAATTACAGCTCACAAACAAAAACACCATATAAGAACACCTGTGACTTCATTTTAATTTTATAGGCTCGCAGCATAAGCATAACAACATTTGCAATTTGCGGCTTTGCAAATCCGAGTGCCCTGGGCATACTCATTGGAACCCTCAGCGCTATGGCACCAAATAGGAGATATGTGATAACTTCGGTTGCCATGCGCGCATTTGTGGTTGGCAGCATAGTGTGTTTTGTATCTGCTAGTTTTGCGGGTGAGTTTTTTAGATTTTTTCACAAAATATTTTAGTTAACAACTGTTTTTCTAGGCCTTTTACTCCAGGAGGAGCAGGAAAGTCGCATGTACAATAAGTTCCTTAATGCCCCAGAACGGAAAAATATAACAATTGCTATTTTTATGTCCTAATAAAGTTTCTACTATTAATTTTACACATCATAGGTTTAAATAAGTTAATAGTTTAGGTATTAATTGTGATGATCAGTGATTTCTTCAATATCGTTACATAATTTTTTTAATTTTACAAATTCATTTTCCCTTAGTTTCTTAGAAAACATGGTAATTTTTTGTAACAATCGATTGATATTTTGTATAGTGTCTTCGATTCCACTTTCGTCGTAGGCTATATCTTTTCGTGGGCGTTTATGATGAACATACGCGGGCCTTAATCTCATCGCACTTCCACCGTTATTTTCAATGTTGGCGTAAAACTTGAAATCACCTGCAGAATTAACCGATGCTTCAAGTGCTGTTTCAAATGTGCTAACTTGAATTATATCAGGTATTTCTACTTCGTTGTAAATGGCTTCGGCAATGTTTCGAACAATCGAATAAGCTTTCTGCTTACGGAAGCTGTGGATAATTAACCAAAACGACAGCATCGGAAAGTTCATTCCATTGTGAATATTATCTTTAATAAACGTAATAATTTTTAACTGCGTTTTTTCATTTATATGTTTATTCGCCATAAGTAATAATCCAGCACTCATCAACCTTTTGAAAGATGGTTTCGCATTTATCAAGCAAGGCTTACAAACTTTTGTAAGTAGCTCCGCAATTTTCTGCTGTAAGCAATCAGAGACTTCCGCTTTATATTTCACAAGCTTGTACATGTGCGCAACCTAAAATAAACGATTGATTTTTTTTATTATATTTAAGATTTTCCCATTGATATTATTATTAATCCTACCCTCTTATACGTATTATTATTGTTTGCCATTACTTGGAAGATACAAGTTATATTTATTTGAACGTAAAAAACAAAAGGAGAAAATTTTGAAAAAAGGAATATTTTGTTAATAAGGAAGTATGTATTTAAAATCTGTTAATTAATTCTTATAGAATCCAGTCATATTCCGTATAATTTCATTAGAAACATATTTTGTTTTCGGCCCAAGATTTTTAGTTTTCCATGCATCTATAGCGCTGTTGGCTTTAGGGCAATAACAGTTCTATTGTGTATCCATACTATCTGGAGTATAGTATACAGAAATGTTAAAATAATGCAACTGATCTTGAGCTGCTGTATATGTATACTATATGAATTTTAAAATTTTAGTATATTGACTAATTCTAAGAAAAATATTTATACTTTATTTTTTATTTACTTATGAGTGTTTCTAATTGATCTAAAAAAAAAGGTTGCTACTTTCATACTTTATTGTTGTAAAATATTTTTAATGAATTTACATTATCTATTGATATGTTAATCTATCAAGTATCCTAAACTTAACAATTTAAATGCCAGCAAATACTTTAAACGGTGATTTTTCAAAATGTAAACTCACGGTTGTTACCGACAACTATAATCCAGTAGTCAGACTCAATTCGAGTGCTGATTTGTACGTTCGTCATGAAATTGCTAGATTCGTGCAAAATTATTTACTATCAACTTGTACAATTATAAATATTAACAAGTAAGGAAGGGCTAAGTTCGGATGTAACCGAACATTTTATACTCTCGCAAAGTCAAATGATATACTCGTTTTAGATTTCTTTGTGGATCTTGCCGCCTTGTTCTATGTTGACCGATATTTTCGGTAAAAAGTCAACTATAGGCACTGGGGTCCACATATTCAGTACCTAGGGGCTTGAACAGTTCGATTTAGACAATTTTTGGTCTCAAGGTGGCATACTTTAAACTTTATTATTCACGCAAAGTTTTACACCGATATAATCATTGTTGCTTGATTTGCATACGGTGCCACGCCCATTCTCTAATTTTGAACGTGGTTCTTATAAAGTCATCTAATACCATCCCAGGTATAAAATTTAATATCTCTGGCGTGTCTTGATTTATCGCGCTTTTAGTAGATTTTAACAGTACCGTTAAATGAGGAGTGGGAGGGTTGTCACCCTATTTCCCCCATTTTCACACTCGGTAGAGGTGCTAAAATCGCTTGCTGCACATAATAATGCACATTTAACCTATTAGGGGGCGGGACAACGCCCACTTCTAAAAAAAATTGCAGATGCCCCTCCCTAATGTGATCCTGTATATCAAATAACAGCCTTGTATCTTATTTGTGGGCGCAGCAGTGGTCCAATTACGCCCATCTGCAATATAAGCGTCTTACGGTACCAAGAAACATGTGTACCAAGTTTCATAAAGATATCTCAATTTATACTCAAGTTACAGCTTGCACAGACGGACAGACAGTCACCCGGACATCAACTCGTCTCTTCATCCTGATCATTTATATAAAAGCCTATATCTAACTCGATTAGTTTTAGGTGATACAAACAACCGTTAGGTGAAAAAAACTATTATACTCTGTAGCAACAAGTTGCGAGAGTATAATGACTGAGTACGAAAAAACCCGGAAATGTATAGTAGGCTTTTCTTTCTATTCGGTATTATTTAATTTAGTGCCTTTTAAAAGTAGTGTTTATTTGTTTAAAAATATAAAAAAAAATTCGACACAAGGGCACATTGTTATCGGGAAAAGATTACCTCTGAATTTCAATAATATATCTCAACTGGAATAGTTGTGTGCAAAGTGCAAAGTTTTATATACCGTAAAGTGAAAGAATCACGGGGAATTCGCTCATTTTCGTAACGTATGGCGGCGCCACGCCCAGTGCCCAAAATTTTAGCATCATCTTGATTCCATCATAACCGTCATATGGATAATGGCGTGGTTATCATCCGATTTCACCCATTTTCGCACTGTTTGAGGATTAGCCTCAGCATGTTTGGATGCTTTAGCTCCTGCTGTTGTGATTCTCTGTACCAAATTTTTGTGTTGTACATAAATTCGGAGTTTAGTTCTATGTAACGAAATTCATGGGTTGGGAAGTTAGAACCATAATATAAAATATCGGTTAAATTAAGTTGTAAATAAGTTTTAACCCTTTCTCTCTTCATCGGTATACCAGAATTAAAAAAAAAATTACTAACCGAATATCGCTAATCCAAATGCATTCATAATAAGGGGTTAGGCCTGTCTAAACCTCAAAAAAGGCCTAACTTTGATAATTCATTCTTTTAGTAAGGAAAGGGAAACGAATTTCACTCTGTCACGTTTTATTATACATGTAATTGGGTGTGTAAATAAAATTTTATATTGATAATTTGATACAAAATGGTGGCTACTGGCCAATATTTGGAAGCACCTTTTTCAAGAGAGCCTCGACGGGTGACGGTATTTCGCAATCGTGTTATATGAAACAAACAAAAAGGCCGGATCTTAGTCTACATAAAACTTGCTAGTAAAGTACGCACGTTTTTAGATATATATAAATTTTTCGCAAAATGGCAGACCCAGTTTTTACAGTTACATCTTTCGGTTCAGGATGATAGATAAATGTAGAAACAAAATACAAGCAGTGACTTAATAAATTTAAGGATAAGAACATAGAACATACAAAAAGTGTTCACAATTTACAGGCCATTTGACAGTTTTTCTTTGTGCGTTTAGAATATGACGTGCTAAAGCTGACTGACCAAAACCCTTTGATACTACAGCGAATCGGATAGGGGAACAATTTTTCTTTCTACCAATTGATGTTTTTATGACCCTGACGTGTGCTTTAAGCCAACAATATTTTAGATTTTCCTTTAGATCCTTACTGGGCCCCAACTCTTTGATAACGCGTTTAAGAGAATTTCACCGTAGTCTTATTTTAATATCAAAATTAAATCTTCTCTATCCTAAAGTTACGAAAAAATGCCGAATGGCTTAACTTTGCTTTAATTTGCTGAATATTGCCAAAATATTCATTTAACATTGTTTTCATTTGCTTATGGTCACAAATTTTTGAAAGTAGAGTAAGATAATTTAGTATTGTACAATTACACTAATATATAGGAATTGTTAAAATGTTATACTACTCTTACACATACTACTAATTTATAAAAATTAATTAATACAGTGACGAAAATTAATAACTCAAAAGACTTTAAACCGTGAGCCCGCTAAACTAACTCTGATATATGCATAGGTGCGAATAATAATTCTACGAAACAAATGAAAAAGTAATTACAAGTTTATAATAGTCCTTTAAACTCATCGCATGGCGATCAAGAATTTCTATCAATCTGCTAAGTTTGCTGATAGCTTTCGAGTTCAACAGGTTTGTATCCGATGTATTGCTTCCATTGTTTATGCAACGAAGTATGTTGTAATTATTTTGTAAGTTAATCGAATGATGAAGTTGATGATCGATATTTTCTTCCAAATTTAATCCTGAGCATAAAATTATATAATGCTCTATAAGGTGTTCAACATTAAGGCGCCGGTAATTTGAGGAAAATTGAGCGAAACGATTATTTGTTTCCACCCAGAACTGAAGTCCATCTTTGAGCTCATCAGCTCGACCGTCTTTACAGCTGTAATATTATAAGTTAATAATTAATAACAATAAAAAATAAATTCACCTTGATACTAATATCAGCAACTTAGTGCATGCAAAGGATAACGCTGAGTTTCCTTTTATAACATATTGCTGCATGTTGCCTAACAAAGTCCCGGAAGAATCCAACAGAGTCAAAGTGGCATACACATCTATTATTTCATCAAACCGAACTGCATTCACGAATATGTCTAGTCCTTTGAAATTTGAATGAAATTTTATGATATGTTAAATATTTTTAATTACACAATTATTCATACGATTTTAATTGTAAATTATGCCAAAGGAAAATTTTGAAATATATCATTACAAAAATGTAAGGGCATCGACCAAAATAACTTACCTTGGCAATTAAGATTCAAACTACATTTTGTTCGATTAGTATATCTAGAATTATTATTATTAAGGGGGTATTCTAGTCTAGAGGCATGAATATTAGGTAATAGTGTCGTAAAAAATAGGCAATAAATATTTTTACCATCCATTTTTCTATTAGTTATTTATTAACATTACAAGAATACAGGAAAAAATCAAAAAATAAAAAAGGTAAACAATTCAAAAATTATTTCAACCCTGCTAACAATCTGAAACCAAAAAAGAAGAAGTAAAGAACGGTTAAGTTCGGGTGTAACCATTTTATACTCTTGTAACTGTCATATAATATTTTGTGTGTATATTCATATTTTGCTAAGATATCTTACTCATGGATCAATATATACGTTATAAAGCCATGGGAAATAAGGGTAGTTTTGACCCGATTTTATCTATTTTTGGCATTATTACATATTATTTGATGAATAAGACGGTTTCTGTCTTTCATTAAGGTACATCACATACCATCACCAATATATAACGAGTAAAGCCAACCGGATGTTTGCAAATCCTGATATTAGTTATATGAGGGCTAGAGCTCACAGATGTACCTTAATTAAAAAACCACGCCCGCTCAATTTTATTAAGATAACTCACAAATTGACCGATAGGTATAGGTATATGGGGGCTAAGAGAAGTATTAACCCGATTCAATCCATTTTGACATAATATTATCAGGAAGGGATTTTCTCCAAATTCTAAATATGTATCTGATACATTGAACGATAATTTCGGTAAAAGTCAACCATGGACTCTTGGGTCCACATCTTCGGTATATGGGAGCTTGAACAGTTATTGCCCGATTTTGACAATTTTTAGCCTTGAGCATATCTTGAAAAAAAAATCTTTTGCAAAGTTTTATTTCAATAAATTCATTAGTGCTTGTATACTGGAAAATCAAAAAATAAGATGGAACATAAATTTGTGTTATATGGAAAGTAGGCATGGTTGTAACCCAATTTCTCCCATTTTCACACTGTAACATAGGATGCATGTCAGGATTTGGTTGAAATCGGTCAAGTGGATCGCGAGATATGGGCGGTGCCACGCCCATTATCCAAATTTGGTATTGGCTCTGATTAAGCTCAATTATGCTATTCTACGTATAACATTTAAAGTCTTTGACTTGTTTACTTAATGAGTTAACGTACTTTTAGTAGATTTAATCAAAAAAATATTGTGGAGCTTAGTTATGGCAATTTATTGGTTTTCGATTAATAGCGTTTTGTGGGCGTAGCAGTGGTCCTATTACGTCCATCTACAATACCAACCTTCTTACGGTGCCAAGAAACATGTGTACCAATTTTCATCAAGATATATCAATTCTTACTCAAGTTAAAGCTAGTAACGGGAGGTATAGAACTTTAAATTGCAATAAAACAACGGATTATTCGATTGACATGAACTTTATTTATTATGGCCTGGACATCATGGTTGTTCAATTCAGGAATGAAAAAGTTAGAAATCATGCTCAGCTCTATACCGATCACCATTGACTGTAACGTTTTGGCCATCATCGTTTTTGAAGAAGTGCGGACCAATGATTCCACCAACCCATAAAGCGCACCAAACAGTCAGTTTTTCTGGATGTAACGGGTTTTCGACATACACTTGAGGATTAGCTTCACTTCAAATGCGGCAGTTTTGTTTGTTGACGTAGCCATTCAAGCAGAAGTGCGCTTCATCGCTAAACAAAAAAAATGAACGTAGTGTGCGATACGTATTCCGCACAGAACCATTATTTTCGAAATAAAATTGCACTATTTGCAAGCGTTGTTCAGGCGTGAGTCTATTCATGATGAATTGCCAAACCAAACTCATTGTATAAATCTACTTTGGCTTATACAATGACCAAACTGAGAATAAATCACTTGACAGCTGTATATCGGTCGCCATCTTGAACAGTAATGCCAACTTAAAGTTCTATACCTCGAAAAAAAACACCCGATACAAACGGCGGGTTAGTTTTGGGCGATAAAAACAACCGTTTGTAAGAGCAAAATGTCTGGAACGACAGAAAAGTCTGAAAAATTTTTGTACCATTTTTTTGTTTTTTTCGAATTTTCAAAATTAGTAAAAAAAAAATTTTATTTGGGAATACGGCTAGTTCGAGACAAAAATTTTAGGTAAATCAGTCCAGTAGAACCTGAGAAATCGTGGGTATCGTTTTGAAAAAGACGGTTTCAAGAAAAATGCGTTTAAGTTTCAGTTCCAGTTGAACCAATTTGAATACTGGGATTGCAAAAGGCCTATATGTCCGAAAAAAAATTTAAATTTTGAGAAATCCTTTAATAGACAGGAAGATAAATTTTGAAATTATAAACAAAAAATATCGATTTTTTTTATTTCTAGAATACCGCTTTAAATTTATAAAAACAAAGAATATGTTAACACAACTAAATTTATTAATGCAATAATATCACTTTCATGTAACAAATAATTTTAAAAATGTTAACTTAATATATTTACTCACTTTGAAATAAGCGTTTCAAAATTTGGATAATCAGTTCGGCACTGCTTACAAAGTAATCATCTTTTTTATTGGAGATGTAACAACGAAGGTATGTTAGAATGAACTCGTAGGAATAGTCTCTTCCTCCAATATAATTTGATATCAACTACATCGAAATAAACAAATTAAATCATGACTGAGAAGTAAAAGCAACCGATTAAAAAACTAGAATAATAATATACTATTAAAATTTCACTGAAATATATAATCTAACCAAGTTTGAAATAGGTGAATTTTTTGAGTAATTTCACGAGATCGTACTTTTTTACTCCTATTGCAATTAAATTTTTAGTCTGAAACATACCACATAATTTTTTTTTTAATTTTCTAAATTTCTTAAATTTTTTAAATAAAAAACAAGTAAGGAAGGAAGGAATTGCAACTTGCAATGATCAAAGCCGAAGAAATATCTTCAGGTGTTGGCAAAACTTTATTTTAAGAAAGGTTGTGAAGGAATTTAACATTAATTGTTAGACGAAGTTTGACTGGATTACGATCAAATTAACTTATATTTTACTAAACTCACATATTTGCCGATATATGCTCTATAAAGTCGCTGGAAGTTCGAAAATCTTTCTGCTAGGTATATGGGGGCTAAGGAAAGTATTGATTGTACCAGCAATTTTTCATGTAGAGGCACACTATGGTATTATGAGAAAAGGATTCTCTCCGAATTGCTATAACAATCGCACAGATTGACCGATATTTTCGATAAAAAGTCAGCCATACAGACATATTCCACATATTCAGTATGTGGGGACTGGAACAGTTTTGGTCCAATTTTAACAATTTTAGACGCGAGATGACATACCTTAAAGTCACCATTTGTTTTGTTTTGTAAAGTTTTATCCAGAATGTTAAAATAGTCCTATGTACCAAATTTGATTGAAATTGGTCAAGTAATTCTGGAGATATGGGTTTTCACCTAAATGTGTAACACCTTTACACGCCCTTTTGTACCATCTCGGGTGTAAAATTGTATGTCTCTGGCGCATTTATTTATAGATTTATCGCACTATTAGTAGTTTTTAACAAAACTGTTATATAAGGAGTGGGCATGATTACAATCCGAATTCACCCATTTTCACGGGTCGGTAAAGATGTCATAAAGATTTGCCCTGAGCAAATTTAGTTATTATAGCTTGAATGGTTTAAGATATACGTACATTAAACTTATTACTGGGCGGAGCCACGCCTCCTCTTACATTTTATTTTTCAACATACATAATGCAATTCGTCGTGCCAGCTAAGTTATGACACTTTGTAGGTTTGGTTAGATTAATGGCGTTTTATGGGCATGGCAATAGTCTGATTCCGCCCATCTGCAATACTAACCACCGTGGGTGCCAAGGAGCATGTGTACGAAGTTTCATCAAGATATCTCAATTTTTACTTAAGTTATCGCTTGCATGGACAGATAGTCGCCCGGATTTCAACTCGTCTCGTCATCCTGATTCAAAATTATTTGTCATATCGAAAACGCTGAGGCAAATATGTATTTGTGGTTGTTTTTGCTAATAGAACCTCTTAGTGCCAGTTCACACACGAACTCTTTCGTCGCCCTGGTAACTTGTTTATTGTGGGCCAGGGGACGACGAGGAAAGGCGAAGGGACCGTGCCACTCGTGCTCGGTTGGCACGCTTTGTGTTCTTGTTCATAACAGCTCGCTGCTACCCTTTTCAGCATTCCTTTTCAAATTCTTTGAATGGTTGCATGAGCGCTCGGTTTCAAATGAATATATGTATACCATTCGTTCAGAAATTTGAATTCTGTTATCTATTTTTTGTATGTAATATGCATATACACATAGCCAATAAAGTCTGCGTTCACCCAACACATTTTTTTTGTGAGGGCACAATAGACCATAGGTCGCGGTGCATACCTCGAAACTAATCTAACACATTTTTTTAAGTAAAGTAAAAACACAATATAAATGGGTAATTCTATTCAAATTTTCTGCATGTGTTTCTTCTTGCAAAAACAAAAATGTATATTCCTATTTTAGTTTTTGTGATAACGGGATTTTAGTGTAAGAACAAGTAAACATAGGCACCATTAAGTCTGCGTTCAGTTAGCTTGAATTGGAAATACCGTTACTTCTCATGAATTTGTTCGTTTTTTTTGCGTATTGTGTTTTAATATAATTAGTCGTTTAAAGAGCTCGTGACGTTTTAATAATATTCCAAAAAAAAAAAACCAGAGGAAAAGAAATTAGTCTGTCGGAAAGAAAAATTATCATTAAGTTGTGGAAAGATGGCGAAAGTTTCACGAAAATTAGGCAAACTATTGGAAGTACGTATTCTTCTGTCCAGCGTGTCGTAAACAATTTAAAAAAAAAAAACGGAATTTTAAGTTAAAACCGCGATCTGGCCGTCCGAAAATTTTATCAGCTCGGAAAGAACGGAAAATTATAAATATGGTAAAAGTTAACCATTAAAAAAACAAGTTGTACCGAAACTGCTAGAAAAATTTTACGAAAAGCTTGATATCATGGTAGAGTCGCTCGAAAGAAACCATATATTTCACTTGTAAACAGGCGAAAGCGCATTGAATTTGCTCATATTTATATAAATAAGTTGCCGGAATTCTGGAGACAAGTAATATTTTGGGATGAAAGTAAATTTTGCATTTTTGGTATAAAAGGTCGACAAATTGTGTGGCGCAAGTCAGGAACAGCCCTTGAAAAGCAAAATCTTGTTGGTACAGTTAAACACGGAGGGGCGGAATTATGGTGTGGGGTTGCATGGCGGCTGGTGGTGTGGGTCAGCTTGAATTTATTGAATCCACAATGGATAAATGGGGTTATTTGAACATTTTAAAAAACAATTTGGAACAAAGTGCAGAGAATCTTGGCTTACCTTCGACGTTTTGGTTCCAACAAAATAATGACCCGAAGCATACTGTGGAAACAGTTAGACTTTGGCTCTTGTACAATGCTTCTAGACAACTTAAAACGCCCCCTCAATCACCTGACCTCAATCCTATTGAGCATCTATGGGATCTGTTGAAAAAAGAATTCGTCAGCATACAATAACAAGTAAAGAGGCTTTGCGAAGTGTTATGAAAGAAGAATGGTCCAGATTACAGCTGAGGAAACAGATAAGTTGGTAAGATCAATGCCAAATCGATTGAACGAGGTTTTAAAACAACGCGGCTATCCAACAAAATATTGAATTTAATTTTTTTCTTATAGTTTAATACTTTTGTAACTAATTTTGAAGCTGAACGCAGACTTAACGGTGCCTATGTTTACTTCTCCTTACACTAAAATACCGTTATCACAAAAATTAAAATAGGAATATACATTTTTGTTTTTGCATTTTGAACTTAACAATATAAAGAAGAAATACATGTAGAAAATTTGAAGTCAATTACCTATTAACATTGTGTTTTTACTTCACTTAAAAAATAAGGTCGGATGAACGCAGACTTTATTGGCATAGAATAATAAAAATATTTTGAAAAATTGTAAATAAGGAGAAAAACAAGATACTCAAAATTCAATTTAAATTTTTATTAACGTATACCGGTATTAAATGTAATAATATACGAGAATACATAAAAGAATTCTAATAAATATGGTAACTTTTCTTTTTTATATTTACATAAAATATCCAGATGCCTTCATACTTATGTTTTTTGTTTTGTTTTAACTGCAAAGAATTTAGTTCGAATATCATGTTATATAGAACAAGAATTTTAATTAATTCAAGGATGTTTTATCATAAATAGAAAAATGTATGAAGTAAAAAAATTATAAATTTTTAACACTTAAAGATTAGGAAATTACTGTTATAAATTCGGCCTTGAAAATATTAGTAGCGGGTATTCAATACATTCTGGCGGATTAGGGAATTTCCGACTTAATTATTTCTTTGAAGCTATGAAGCGGGTAGGTATTATGCATATTGTTCTACCACATTCATGGTAATTCATTGCAAGCAAAATGTGAGACCATCATCCCAACATACAAATGCAATATGCAACACTCTAAGTGTCACGTAGCCGAACCGCACAAACATTTGCGAAAATTTTATGAAAAGAAATGACGGAAAACAGAAAACTCGATTTGAGTTGCTGGACTCTTTCTGCTCGTGTGAATGCACAGAGCGACACCAAAAGAGAATTTGCCTATAATGAAGACCAAAGAGTCCCATGTAAACGCAATATAACGGATCAATGCTCGAATACGACCAAAAATTTATTACCCTTTGCAGTTCTTATGAGAGCGCAATGTAAATGATCAGTCACCACCGCTTTTACCGTCCGCTTCAACAGACCATACGGTAGGATATCCGCGAAAATTGGATTGGGGTGGTCAATCTTGATATTTTTAGTAATTAAAAAATTAACTTGAATATATTTGAAATATTCTTAAAATAACTCAAAATCGAATACATTTATTTATAAATAGGTAAACTATTTTTAATAGTTGGATTTTAGTGTTGAGCTTTTACATTATGAAAAATTATAACTAAAAAACTAAAAGTGTGAAAAATTGTGTATAAAAATAGAACAATTGCAACATTGGTGAAATGAAAACAAAAGAGAATAACTGATTTCTGCGTTGCAACTACGGACATAACTTTTAACAAATTTGGTTTGATAAGTACGGAAGGGAGGAATGTCGGCGACTGTTTGTGCTATAAGGCTTAGATCAACAGTACTTAACGATAGATGTGCAACAATATCTTATGTTTAGCATTAAGTATTTAATAGTTAAAAATATTTCCTACCTTTTGAAGTTCATTATTTTTATATACCAATAATAGTATATTAGATAAACCAGTCAAGACATATTTCTTAGTGCAAGTGAAAATGTTGCTCCCTCGAAGACAACTAGGCGCCCTAGAATATTCGATAAAAATTTTATTGAATTAATTGACACTTTTTTTTTAAGTTAATAACCTAGTGATAGCACCAAAGTCGAAGGTGAAATAATTCTATGAAAATGTAATTATTTTGCTAAATATACTGTAATCATTAAAAGTATGTACTTAATAGCAGCAATACTTTGGAATGAAAACTATGCTTTTTCATAATGCAATTAAATTTTAATTTTAGCAGTGAAACAACGGATACAAAAACCAAGCGTGACCTAATATGATATGACTCTGTTTTGGTAAATCTACGTAACACCGAGCATATAACAACACATCAGACGTAATGATTTACCAAGCTTAGCACTCTATGGAGTATAGCGTTTGAAACGCATTTTTATTTTAAATATTGGTTTATATCTCATAATCCACAAATTTTCATGCGGTTAGTATCGGACAATGAACAGACAACATTTTTTGTCAGTATTACTGTTTTAAAAAAACTCTTTTACGAATTTATCTTGTTGAAAGGCTAATTTAAGCGGCATTTGTCCTCTAAGAGAACTAGGGCCAAACTAGCCACAATTTGGCTAAATTTGGTTTTTTCATTAATAAAGTGCTTTAAGTGCTTTTGATTAAGTTGATTTCAGTTTATGAAATATAATATATATAAGGGTACATATGTAATATCGATTAATATCACTTAATATATATAATAAATATAAGCACTTACGACATGGAAAGGACTAAAACATCAAAAAAATTTTTTACTTCAGGAAATTCCGAGTGCTTAAAAACGGTCGTAATTCGGTATAAAATTTCTAAATAAAATGCAGTAATTCGCAAGTACTGATCCACATATTTATCATCCTCTCCAAGTTCCTGTAAAACCCATTAAATAATAATGTAAAGTATTTTATATAAATAGTATCATATATCACTTAATAAAATTTGAAAAATGTAATAAAATTTTAAAAACGTAAATTGAACAAAATTTCTTCCATTAAATTTCTACTCTCATTCACGTTCATGATAAATAATATTTCTTGAAATGAAATGATGAAAGAGAAAAGTCAAGAAAGTTATTCACTCTAAAATAACACTCGAGTCGTTGATCATAATTCAGACACACTGGGGATAATTTTTATTGACAGTAAAGTAATTTTTGTATCCATTGTGTCTATATAAATTACATGATTTAGTTAAAATTTAATAGTGTATATACGAAGCTGATCGTGAAACCGGATCGTTATTATCCGTTAAATAAATCAATTTTCTGGTGCGGTTGTTGTTATTGCAAAGTATATCTAAAAAAAACAGAAATGATTAAAGGGTAAGATTAATACCCGCCATAAAATAAGGTGGTACGTGACCCTTGCATTTCGAAAACAATATATGAAAAATTTCTTATTTTCTATTTTATTTAATAATATTTTAATGAATTTTGAAAGAATCTTTTGAAGAGATTTTATAAGTTTTTATTTAAGTCCCTTACCTTTTTTATACTCTCGCAACATGTTGCACAGAGTATAATAGTTTTGTTCACCTAATGGTTGTTTTTATCACCTAAAACTAATCGAGATAGATATGGAGTTACATATATATAAAAACAGGGTGACGAGACGAGTTGAAATCCGTACCGTACAAGCGATAACTTGAGTAAAAATTTAAATAACTTGATGAAACTTGATACACGTCCTCAAAACGCCATTAAACGAAAAAATATAGAGTGTCATAACTAAACACTAAATTAAGATACAAAATTGTAATTTGGGATCGCAGTGATAAAAAAAATAACCAAATAATAACTACGTCAACACCCCAAATAAAGGTTATGTTGAAAATTACTAAAAATGCGATAACTTACTGAATAAAAGAGCCTCTAACAGGGTGGCTGGAAAGAGCTTTATGGGAGCGTAGTACCACTTTTAGGTGATATCCTATATCTCAGGAACTACTGGACCATTTTCAATTTGGTGTGAGATTACCCAATCATTTCTATCATTCGATTGACAACGCCTACTATATGGAAAACTTATAAGTTCTATCTGGTTCTTTTACTTTACAGTATACAAATCAAATAACAATACAGTTATTAGGGTAAGATTTTGCACAAATAGTGTTCTCAACGACAAAAAAATCGTAGAAATCGAACTATAACTTTTCAGGGACCCAGACACCAAATAGGTAGGAAAAGTGCATATGGCTGATTTTTTACCGAACATATCGGTTAGTCTAGGAGTTCTTGTATTGAAATTCGGGAGAATATTTTTGTGGTAACAGCATGTCCTTGTGCCAATAATGGGTAAAATCTGGTCAATACTTCGCTTAGCCCAAATATTGGAAATTTGTAAGAAATTAAATTCCGAAAGAATCTCTTTCTAATAGTGTATCTTCTTGCATGTGATTGTAAAGAATGGATACAATACCTACTACTTTTAATTTAAATATATACTAAAAACTAGTTGTTGTTGTTGTTCTAACGGGTGTCTAGCCCCCGCTTGGATGATAAGTAATAGTTTGGTTGTCGTCGAGGTCATCTAACGGGAGGCCCAAGAAACAAGCTGTTTTGACAAGGCCGGATCATAGGGAAAAGTTTGTTAGAAGAGTTGGGTTTGTTGGGCATGCAAAGAGGTGGTTAGTATCATGCGGAGACTTATTGCACGCAGGACAAATATTTGGAAAGTCGAGGTCTATTCTGGATAAGAAGGAGTTTAACCTGCTACAATATCCAGAACAAAGTTGCGCGAGGGTCACTCTGGTTTCGCGAGGCAACTCAAGCTATACGTCTGCGATGGGTGGTGGTTTAACTCCTTGTACACCATTCACTGAGAGGGAGTCGATAAAGGTGTTGATGGCTCCACTGTGAATGGCGGTCAGTACTTTTCTTTAGTTCGTTACGTCCGAAGTCCGTTCAGCGTACTGCCTGATGTCGTCGACGTAATCAAGGAAGGACCTCTTGATGTTCCTATTTCTGCGAAAACACCCCAGCATAAACTGCTTGGAGAGGAGCTCATTATGTTCCTTAACCGGAAGCATAAGGGCCTCACTGTGCAGGTGTTCTATTGGGGACATCAATTTGTATCCCTTGATAGTCCGGACTGCAGTAAGTCAAAAGCAGTTGCACTACATCCTGGCGCCCATATAGGTGGTGCATAGTTTAGGACCGGCCGGCCGATTGCCTTGTATGTTACCAACAACATTTCTTTATCTTTTCCCCAAAAGCTGCCGGCAAGCGTTTTGAGGATTTTGTTGCGACTCTGTACTTTGGCAGTTATCGCGGTCATATAAGGAGTGAAGGAGCAGAGACTGTCTATTGTAACGCCTAAAATTTTAGGGTTATTGACTGTCGGAATTTTTGTGCCATCGACTGAAATACTCAGATCCAGTCTGTACTCCTTCCGTTATTATCCGTTAAATAAATCAATTTTCTGGTGCGGTTGTTGTTATTGCAAAGTATATCTAAAAAAAACAGAAATGATTAAAGGGTAAGATTAATACCCGCCATAAAATAAGGTGGTACGTGACCCTTGCATTTCGAAAACAATATATGAAAAATTTCTTATTTTCTATTTTATTTAATAATATTTTAATGAATTTTGAAAGAATCTTTTGAAGAGATTTTATAAGTTTTTATTTAAGTCCCTTACCTTTTTTATACTCTCGCAACATGTTGCACAGAGTATAATAGTTTTGTTCACCTAATGGTTGTTTTTATCACCTAAAACTAATCGAGATAGATATGGAGTTACATATATATAAAAACAGGGTGACGAGACGAGTTGAAATCCGTACCGTACAAGCGATAACTTGAGTAAAAATTTAAATAACTTGATGAAACTTGATACACGTCCTCAAAACGCCATTAAACGAAAAAATATAAAGTGTCATAACTAAACACTAAATTAAGATACAAAATTGTAATTTGGGATCGCAGTGATAAAAAAAATAACCAAATAATAACTACGTCAACACCCCAAATAAAGGTTATGTTGAAAATTACTAAAAATGCGATAACTTACTGAATAAAAGAGCCTCTAACAGGGTGGCTGGAAA
The DNA here is from genome assembly GCF_042242935.1 of Bactrocera oleae. Taxonomy (NCBI): domain Eukaryota; kingdom Metazoa; phylum Arthropoda; class Insecta; order Diptera; family Tephritidae; genus Bactrocera; species Bactrocera oleae. The sequence goes on from NC_091538.1 coordinate 37,314,870, forward strand.
GAGCTTTATGGGAGCGTAGTACCACTTTTAGGTGATATCCTATATCTCAGGAACTACTGGACCATTTTCAATTTGGTGTGAGATTACCCAATCATTTCTATCATTCGATTGACAACGCCTACTATATGGAAAACTTATAAGTTCTATCTGGTTCTTTTACTTTACAGTATACAAATCAAATAACAATACAGTTATTAGGGTAAGACTTTGCACAAATAGTGTCCTCAACGACAAAAAAATCGTAGAAATCGAACTATAACTTTTCAGGGACCCAGACACCAAATAGGTAGGAAAAGTGCATATGGCTGATTTTTTACCGAACATATCGGTTAGTCTAGGAGTTCTTGTATTGAAATTCGGGAGAATATTTTTGTGGTAACAGCATGTCCTTGTGCCAATAATGGGTAAAATCTGGTCAATACTTCGCTTAGCCCAAATATTGGAAATTTGTAAGAAATTAAATTCCGAAAGAATCTCTTTCTAATAGTGTATCTTCTTGCATGTGATTGTAAAGAATGGATACAATACCTACTACTTTTAATTTAAATATATACTAAAAACTAGTTGTTGTTGTTGTTCTAACGGGTGTCTAGCCCCCGCTTGGATGATAAGTAATAGTTTGGTTGTCGTCGAGGTCATCTAACGGGAGGCCCAAGAAACAAGCTGTTTCGACAAGGCCGGATCATAGGGAAAAGGTTGTTAGAAGAGTTGGGTTTGTTGGGCATGCAAAGAGGTGGTTAGTATCATGCGGAGACTTATTGCACGCAGGACAAATATTTGGAAAGTCGAGGTCTATTCTGGATAAGAAGGAGTTTAACCTGCTACAATATCCAAAACAAAGTTGCGCGAGGGTCACTCTGGTTTCGCGAGGCAACTCAAGCTATACGTCTGCGATGGGTGGTGGTTTAACTCCTTGTACACCATTCACTGAGAGGGAGTCGATAAAGGTGTTGATGGCTCCACTGTGAATGGCGGTCAGTACTTTTCTTTAGTTCGTTACGTCCGAAGTCCGTTCAGCGTACTGCCTGATGTCGTCGACGTAATCAAGGAAGGACCTCTTGATGTTCCTATTTCTGCGAAAACACCCCAGCATAAACTGCTTGGAGAGGAGCTCATTATGTTCCTTAACCGGAAGCATGAGGGCCTCACTGTGCAGGTGTTCTATTGGGGACATCAATTTGTATCCCTTGATAGTCCGGACTGCAGTAAGTCAAAAGCAGTTGCACTACATCCTGGCGCCCATATAGGTGGTGCATAGTTTAGGACCGGCCGGCCGATTGCCTTGTATGTTACCAACAACATTTCTTTATCTTTTCCCCAAAAGCTGCCGGCAAGCGTTTTGAGGATTTTGTTGCGACTCTGTACTTTGGCAGTTATCGCGGTCATATAAGGAGTGAAGGAGCAGAGACTGTCTATTGTAACGCCTAAAATTTTAGGGTTATTGACTGTCGGAATTTTTGTGCCATCGACTGAAATACTCAGATCCAGTCTGTACTCCTTTGTCCAGTTTGTGAAAATGGTCGCTGTGGATTTAGTGGGGGAGAGTGTCAGACTCCTTGCAGAGAAGAGACGAGAAAGGTCGAAGGTAGCTGTTTACTTTCGAGCACATGTCATCGATTCCATTGCCCGACGTCAATATCGTGCAGTCATCAGCGTACGAGGTCACGGAAATTCACGCTGGTAGTTCCACCCTGCGGAACCCCTTGTTTAATTCTTTTATGTTTGGAGTTTTGACCTTGAAACAGTACGGATAAATGCCGACCGCTCAGGTAGTTCATAGTCCACCGCTTCAGCCCTAGAGGGAGCGTTGATTGTTCTAGGTCCTCAAGTAGCGTTGTGTGATTGACTGTGTCAAAAGCTTTTGACAAGTCCAACGCTACGAGGATCGTGCTCTCGCAGGGTGGCTTCCGGTTAAGGCCATAAACTAACTGGACGTTTATGACGCTAAGTGCTGTAGAGGTGCTGTGTACTTTTCGGAAGCCATGCTGATGGTCTGCTAGACTCAGGTGGTGAGTGAATGTCGGGAGTAGCAAGGCCTTCAAGTGTCTTCACTACTGGGGAAAGGAGTTATCGGGCGATAAGACTCCCCTTTTTTAGCGGGTTTCCCTAGTTTCAGTAGTGGGACCACTCTTCGACTTTCCGCACATCGGGTATTTGAAGAGTGGACATCGACAAGTTGAGGACCTTGGTGAGGTAGCTTACTCCCGTCGAGCCTAGATGTTTTAGCAGCAGCATGCTTATTCCGTCAGGGCCAATGGATTTAGACGATTTGGTCTTTTTGATGACACTCTGAACCTTCCCATCGGTGAAATTAAGTGGTGCGCAGTCGTTGGGCATTTTGCGCAGCCGTCGGGTAACACATTGTTTGGCCTTGTCGGTTGTTGTTGTTGTAGCGACAGAATTCTGCCGAGTCGAAGGATTTTGCCCTTGTCGGTCGAAGGGTGCAGTGTAAACTGGTTCAACCCGTTCGTCATGCCTCCTCGCATTAGACAACGGCTTGACAGTAGTCCAAAGCTTACTCACACCGGTTGAGAGATTGTAGGACTTCAGGTGCTCTATCCATTTTGTCCGCTTATGTTGATTTGCTAATACAGCTACTTCGGCTGAATTCGCGATTGTCTCGCTCGTTTGCTAATACAGCTGCTTCGGTTGGGAAATTAGGGTGGAGTTCCGATATTCTTTCAGCCGGTATGAAGCGAGCAATAGCAGCAGCGAATTGCGGAATTGACGCTCCCCAACGATGACGTCCGTAGGAATGGGTAATGCGCTGAAGGTGCTATCAGTAAATTCTGTGAAGCCGACCCAGTTAGCTTTGGTAAAGTTAATAAAGGTGCGGTTGTCCACAGAAATAAAGTCAGGAGGTTTCTCGATCGAGATAATTATGGGCAGATGGTCTGATGCGAGAGTTAGCATAGGTCGCCAGGTTATGCTTTTTATCAGACCACCGCTAGCGATGGTAATATCAGGCTAGCTATTACAGGTGCCTATAAGTCTGGTTGGCGCTACGTCATTCATTATGCAGAATGTCGAGTCGTCAATCTGTTCCGCCAGCTTCATCCCCCTAAGATCGTTTGACAGGCAGGAATGCCAAAGATCGTGGTGCGCGTTATAGTCGACTAGCACCAAACAGACTGAGAGTCATGCTGCCTTGTGCTCCTTAGGGCCGTAGAAGTCCTTTCTTGGTCACTCGACTGGAGTGGCGACGCAGTGCGCGAACATGGTGCAGATTGCACAGCCGTTGAGACAGGTGTCGCAGTATTGCGTTGGTAGGATGGAGCCACGTAACTCGTGATCCACTCCCTATGGGTCTTAAGACCTGAGCAGGTCTTAAGTTGACTCCATACATTGCATGTGTTGCACCTAATCGAGGTGAAGTTTGGATGGAGCCTTTTAGCGCATATTAAGCAAAAGAATTCCTCGGGGCCCGGGAATGTAATGACGACAAACTTAAACTAACACTTACCGATCCAAACAGGGTTAGATCGCCGAAATAACAGCCCTTGGCCGGATAAAATCCGGGTCAATTCGGTAACGTAGAACCGGCTGTTGTGGGAATTGTAAGATGTAGAGAGAATAAAATTTTCGGTTACACCCGAACTTAGATCTTCCTTACTTGTTTTAGCTAGTTTGGATACCACGAAAATACTACGTTACCCCGCTTCAGTTGCGAGAGGATAACTACTGTCTGTAGGAAAATCCTCTTGATATTCCTGAAAGGCTGCTCTGCTTTAGGCAAGTGTCTGCTGAGATGGTTTTGGCTTAAAGATGGGGTGGTTGACGAAGAATGTTTACTCGCTGGTAGAGGAAGAGAAAAAAGCTGGGAAGGTAACGTTTTATCTTTCAGTATATATCATCATCATTACCCGATATGATAATCGTACAGTGATTAGGAAACGTTGACAGTATTCTGATTAAGGGAAATTAATTATTTTTACATACAAAGGTAAGTCTTTCGCAAATTTAAAATCCAAAACCGGTACGAATAATTGTCAAAAAAAATTTAAGTCTAATACCGCTTACCTTTTCATAAATCATCACTAAACTCCTTTCCGCATGTCGTAATAAAATACGAATAGGCGATTTTTCTTCAAGATGCTTATAACTTTTTGCGAAAGCACCATATTTCAAAGTAAATTTCGCAACAAATTTCCAAGCTTCCACCTTGGTTTTAATTTTTATAAATTTATCATTCGACACACCTAAACATAATCCTTTAATATCTACAAAATGAAATATAAAACATAGGTTGCATTCATTGTTTTGTCTGCTTACAATGGAAAATACCGCAATATTCCTCGTCACTTATTTGTCCATGAATTTCAAGACAATCCCATAATAGCTTATGTGATACGTTATGCAGGAAATTTATCCATTCTATTTGAGATGTCAAATTAGATTCTTTGGAACTAAAATAATTTTTTTTTTAACTTTAATCATTTCTAATTTAATTTAAAATGTTTAAGATACTTACTTTATTTCAAAAAATCGGCATGATTTTTGGGTTGAATCCAAAATAAGGTCAAAAAATAGACAAATTCCAGTTACATTAAATTTGTGATCACTAATATGAATAGATTTGAGAAATTCCGAAGATTCATTCAGCCAACAAGTAAGTTGGTTATAAGTTCTATCATTAACACATGTCCCATTAAGAGCCTTGTAATAAACAGTAATCGAAAAATTATTATCCAAATATACTACTATACCTAAGTATGATTTAAAACAAACCATTTTTTCGAAGTAAACTTGGCAGCAAAGCGTTAAAAATCCCCAATCAGTCCGACAAAAATTTTCATAACTATAAACCGTTTGCAACTTTTTCACCCACAGATTTAATACATCACCAGCAGTAATATCGCCGCATTCAATTGCTTTGGCAATTATACCGAAGACGTATTCTTTAGATATATTGTTGGAAATAAATTCTATATCCGAATATACAAGCTGTGTATAAGTAATGTCAGTACTTTTAAAATTATCCATCGTCATATCAAAATTTAAACTTTCTCTGAAATTGCGGGCAATTGGAGCTAACACTGTATCGATATACATAGAGACTGATGAAGTTACATTTACTATCGTAATCAATAATTTTATGAAATGATCCCACCCCTGCAAGTTTACTATCTCTACATTTACACACAGATTCTTTTGTAACCCAAACCGATTTTTGAAGGAGAAGGGACGACGAGGAAAGACGAAGGGACCGTGCCACTCGTGTTCAGGTGCCACGTTTTGTGTTCTTGTTCGTAACATCTCGCTGCTACCCTTTTCAGCATTCCTTTTCACTTTCAAATTCTTTGAATGGTTGCAAGAGCGCTCGGTTTCAAATAAATTCGTTCACAAATTTGAATTCTGTTATCTATTTTTTGTATGTAATATGCAAATATGTATGCATAGAATAATAGAAATATTTTGAGAAATTGTAAATAAGGAGAAAATTAAGATATAGATTATGGAGTAAAGAAATTATGAATTTTTAACAATTAAAGATTAGGAAATTTCTGTTATAAATTTGGCCTTGAAAATATTAGTAGCGGATATTCAAAACATTCTGGTGGATTAGGGAATTCCCGTCTTAAGTATTTCTTTGAAACTATTAAGCGGGTAGGTATTATGCATATGGTTCTACTATATTCATGGTAATTCATTGCCAACAACTTAACACTTATTGCTCATTATTCGAGCTTTCAACTTCTTGCTTATGTCTCAATTTCTCTTAACACGACAACACTTTAACTAGAACGAACAGTGTTACTGTAGAAAGGAAAATAGAGCTGTCAAACCACCGAAATTACAGTTAATTTTTAGCAATGGATTTCCATATAGATATTTAGACATCTATTCCTAAACATTAGCAATGTGCAGTCTCCATTGCAAATTTAATATAAAGATATGTGTATTTAATGCAAGTAGCATAACAGTAGGCTATCACTTTGATTAAAGTTCTCAACTACAAGAATGATAGAATTCAAGATTACACCAGCCGCAATTCTTGCGAGTTGAGAAGAACAAGCGTGAAAAACTGTCAAATAGCCGGTAAATTGTAAACAAAAAGGTAAACACTTAAAAAAAAAAAACAAGTGAAATTAATAGAATCATGTTGCGTGACAATATTTGCCAATTAAGTGGATGGTTGCAAAGAAGAAGAAGTTTATGGTATTGTACACAAATATACACATATCTATACACATACAAGGCATTCTTCCCAATTCTTTCCATGCAGGTACCATAGCTTGCTGCTCTCGTTATAGCAGGGATAATGGGATGCCCAACTCTTTCCAGTGTGAAAGCGCCGCAAAATTAGCGTTTTTTATAACATTTTCCATTGGAGCCAGATCGGACAAAATAATAATTTTTGGAATTTAAATTAAAATATCCATCATTTATTAAGATTAAATATTATTATATAAAATCAAAAGAATAAATGTATTAGCTCTCAATTAATAAATTTTTTTAAAAATTTTCAATTGAAAATCAATACCACTTAGCATGACATCACAAAAGATATCATCACATCCATTTCAATTCCGCGTTTTTTTTTCATTTTCATTGTTTTCCAATTTTTGTTAGTGATCTCTCTGTTTACAATTTTTTTCTGTAGGATTTTAATCTGGCCGTCCCTCTTTTTCCAATTGCTAAACGTCAGACCAACTGTTTGAGTTCAGTAGGTTTTGACGTTTATCAATTGCGCACTCATTTCCAGTGAGAGACGAGTTGGGCATCTCTTTATCTCTGCGTTATAGCCTGTGCCACAGTATGAGAAAAGAGTTTTGTGGCCCTTTTTACTATTTGCCTTTTAGTCCCGGTGACATTTAAGTAATTGGCAGAGATTTTATGAGTAATGGGTAAATCTGCCGAAGTGCATAACATAAGCTCCAAAATAATATCCTTTTTAACAGGCTTCCCATTTAATAAAAACCCTTTATCAAAAAAATGTTTTCGAAGAAGTTTTATTAAATGAGGATCTCCAAAAACGATTATTTCACACAAAAAGTAAATGAATAAAAAAATGTAATTAACGTTGTAACATATCAACAAAACAAAATATGTGTCTAGGTTTTTTTTTAATGTTCAGCTCCGCAAAAAGTTATCTGTCTAATCTAAATCACAGACTATCCCAACTACAGTGTATCCAGTTGAGTCCGACGGTTTATCGTAGCAGCTTAATCTCATCAAAACTCAATATACATAATTTTTGAATATTGTCCATGAGCGTAAAAGCAGAAAATATTTTAAAAACTTGTTTGACTAAATCTCTGCTGATGTCGATTTTTTGGTATGATAAAGATTTACTTACTTTTGACGACTATGCTCCTTATTTAATGTTTTGCTGTGAATATGTAATATAAATTACATTAGTTGTCTTAATAAATTGCCAGGGAAAGAGTTACTTACATTTGGCTGCGTAATTTTGTTAATTCTCCTCAAAATAATAAATAGATGTATCGTGGATATTTAGATGTTGAGGCTTCTTCATTATCTTTGGGGACGGGCACATTCTCTTTATTCTGTTCATCAACAGAGCTGGATGCTTATAGTAAATTTTTCGTCTCCTTCAGTACCAAAAAATAATTATTCTTCAAATGAGTTTAAATTAAATACATAAATATTTGTAATAATTACTGATTTACCTTTATTTCTGCATTATATTCAAAAAAGTAGTATCCCTCATTTTTTGTTCCTTCAGCTCAAGGTCCTTATTTTTTGTTGAAAGCGCTTTTCCAGCCCCGCACTTCACCTAAAGTCTTTTTACAAATCCTAATACAAATATTACAAAAAGTTAAATACAATTTATTAGTAGTATTTAGTTTATAACATCGTCATTCACAAAATTATCCCTGCAAATTTAAAAAAGATTTACGATTAAATTTTTCATTTCTCCTACAAAAAGTTATAAATTTTTGGCGACTTTTATATCCGAAGGAAAACTGAAAAATCTTGTTTTCATTAGTATATTTGCATATACTATTTTGTATTAATTGTAACTTGCCACTGCATTTCATTTTAAAAAATCAATATTCTTTATACTAATAAATTTAAATAAATACAACTTCAAACAAATTAAGTTAATTTCATGAAATAACAAAAGTGTTTACATCTTTGTTTACTATTTACATGCTTTTCTATGTTTTTTCATCATAACTCGTAAGAATTACGTCACAACATGGCGGCATTATGTAATTAGTTTTTGTAAGAATTGTCACAGCCTAAGCCGACTTACCGAAACTAATTGTAAATCATTTGCGTAATCTTGTGTCCTATCATTCTTGCTTAACTAGAAATAAATCAGAACGCAAATGAATACATTTTTATACTGTTGCAACATGTTGTTACAGAGCGATTGGAGCAATCGAGTTAGATATAGGGTTATATGTATATATATAAACTATCAGGTTGAAGAGACGAGTTGAAATCCTTGAGAAAAATTGAGATATCTTGAAGAAACTTGGTACATATGTTTTTGGCGCCGTAAGACGGTTGGTATTGCAGATGAGCCTAATTGGACCATTGCCACGCCCACAAAACGCCATTAATCAAAATCCAACTAAATGCCATAACTAAGCTCCACAATAAGATACAATACGGTTATTTTGTATAACGAAACCCATTAAAGAGGGGCATCTGCAGTTTAAATTTTTTGTTTGAAGTGGGCGAGATCTCGCCATCTAATGATTTTAATGTGCATATATCTTAAAACACTAAAGCTATAATAACCAAATTTACCCAGGAGAAATATTCATAGCACCACTATCGACAGTGTAAAAATGGGTGAAATTGGGTGACAACCCCGTTCACTCCCCATATAACGGTTTTGATTAAATCGATATTCGAGTTTACAACTTATTGCTCAAAGCTTAAGTGCTCTTAACACGACAACACTCTAACTAGAACTGCTGCACAATCCGGCAGACCTTATATAGAAAACCTTTAACAAAAGTTCGCTACTAGAACATTCTGGCAACTACGATCGTCCCGATTAGACATATTTGCGGTACCAAACGCTTCAAGCCGTTGCAGATGAACCACCTTCATTTTATTCCTTGGCTTTCCAATATTCTGTACACGATACGCTACATCGTTGAGTCGTTTAATAACCTGGTATGACGCAATTAGACTGTTTGGGAGACAAAGCTTTCGTTTCGGGTTATATAACAATACCCAATCGCCTTCAATAAACCCCCCACAGTTTTTTGCCTTGTCATATTTTGCTTTAATTTTGTCTTACCATAGCATGTACAGTGTATCACAAAATAAGTATGCACTATGTATGTGCGTAAAAAAAGTCATATCAATTGCTAAATAAAAATAAAACTTGTCGTGTTTTTTACAATAACAATTACACATAACATCGCCTTCTTGAGTATGATAGATCGATGTCATTCACATTTCCCGTTATTAAGAACCGTTGGATTTTCTCAGTAAAAACCAAAAATCATTTCACATAAATATGTATGCAATTCACCATTTCACTATGTTTTCGGCTGGCACACAGTATTCGTCCCCTTCAAAATCACTAAATAGCTATTTTTTGTTTAAGATATAAAGATTTCCAAGTTTTAATAATATTTCAAGCGTAAATTAATTTAAATTTTGATCAGGGCGCCGCGCGGAAGAGAACTATCACAAGATTTAAAGATGTTATAATAAAACTACATAAAGAAAAAAAAGTCAGAGGCAAATTGGAAAAATAACAAATAAAAGTAGTTCTACTATTCAAAAAATAATAGAAAAATATAAAAAAGGGGGAAATACACAAACTAACGAAAGATCTGGGCGGCCAAAAATATTTGATGATACATGTGAACCCAAAGAAGAGTGCACCAAAAGTGAGTACAGAGATTGAAAACGAGATTGGTAAAACCTGCAATCCCCAAACTATTCGTCGAATACTGTATGATGCTGGCTACCATGGTCGTAATGTCCGCAAAAAACCATTCATAAACAACACTAACAGACAAAAAAGATTGAAGTTTGTGACGAAAAAAAATACAATATTTTTGGCTCGAAAGTGCGGCTAGATTGGGACTTGAAGAATCATTTGTAATATAACACGACAATTATCCAAAACACACCGCTCGCATTGTTAAGGAATGGCTTCTTTACAAAACACCCAAACAATTAAAAACACCAGCCCAATCTCCTGATGTCAACCCTATCGATCATTTATGGGATTATTTAGAGATTTTATTAAGAAAATCAGAAGACACCAAATAACCAGCAAAGAATCTTTGAAAGCTGCGTTAATCGAAGAATGGCGATAGATTTCACCTTCAGTAACCCAAAAGCTGGAGAAGTCCATGCCATCCAGGTTGAGTGCAATTAAAAAATCTAAAGGATATCCAATGAAATATTAACCGTCCATCAAAACTCAAAAATAAACCCGTTAGAACTGTTTTTTCCCAATTTATTTTTAGTGCATACATACTTTAGTGACGTAGTTTTAAGCTATTGGAACATTCTTTTCTGTAATTTGAAAAATTATTACTTTAAGTTTGGGTGAAATAATTAAAAAAATATAAAAAAAAATTGGTTAATAATATTAGTTTTAAGGCTTTTTTCGCATGACAAAACAGATAAACATGCTGCATACTTATTTTTGTGATACACTGTATATTCCTCATCTTATATTCTAGGGTGCTGTTGAATTTCTTAGCATTCCTTCCTCCGTTGGCTTTAATTCCAAATTTCAAATCATTCGGTAGTCGCAGATCATTACCAAAAATTACCCTAGCTGGAGTCTGCCCCGTTGTTTCATGTACAGCAGACGAAAAGCCATCAGGAACAAGGATATATGGCTATCCCAATCTTTTTGATACTTGTACAAAACTTTTCTCAAATATTCCTCCAAAGTTTGATTGACTCGTTCCACCATGACATCGGACTGCAGATGTAATGTAGTTGTACGGGTTTTCCGGCTACCTAGTTTCTGGCACATCTCCTGTATTAGAGCTGATTCAAAATGTCTCCCTTGGTCAGAATGTAATTCTATTGGAACACCATATCTCGATACCCAATTGTTGATGAATACATCCGCTACTGTTCCTGCCTCTTGGTTAGGAATTGCGTATACCGCTAGCCATTTGTAGAAATAGTCCATGACTACCAAAACATATTTGTTTCCTAATTTACTGATAGGAAATGGACCAACTACATTCATGGCAATTCACTCAAATGGCGCACCTGAATTGTACTGCTTCATCTGACCATGATTCCTGAACCTCGGCCCTTTAGCAGCAATGCACTAGACACAACTAGCAATCCACTCCGTAACTGATTGACGATGTATATGTGTCCTCCACTTGGACCGTTGTGCAGCTCGTTGAGAGCTTCGGGAATTCTTACTTTCGGAACAATCATCAGAGTTCGGGAACTTTGCCCATCCTCACTTTCCCATACGCGATGCAAGCAGCCCGATACTAACTTTAAAATATTCCATTGTGCCTAATAAGCCTTTACGACTGAGCTTTCTGCAGCTATTTCTTCTGTCGTTGGATGTTTATCCATCTCCAATCCATGTATTACACTTTTCAATTCTGGATCTTCTTGCTGACATTTCCATAGCTCCTCCGGGTCCCAGTCTGATGTCATAGTAATTAATCGGACTTCTATAATGTCTTCTTTGGCCTCAGCTTTCGAGCAATGTATGCATTCCAAATAAGAGGACGGCGGGACATGGCATCAGCATTTCCATGACTACTACCTACTACTATGTTCTATAGAGAAGTCGTAACTTTGGAGTCTATCAACCCACCGTGCCAACTTCTGGGTTCCGGAATTGTAGAAGCCATTTTAATGCTGCATTATCAGTCATATAAAGGTACTTATGAAAATATTGATGCACTTCACCAATGCCAGTAATTCCCTCCGAGTAACACAATAATTTCTCTCTGGCTTGCTTATTTTCTCGCTGTAATATGCAAATACTTTCTCATGCCCATCGATGAGTTGTGATGGAACGCCTTCTACTGCAAACCCACTAGCATCCGTATCCAAAATAAACGCTGATCCTGGGATCGGGTATGCTAACATTGGCGCATTACTTAACCGTGGATAACTGTCTTTCTTCGTTACATCATTCAACCTTCTATAATCCACACAGAGTCTCATGTTACCATCTTTCTTCTTCACAAGTGGTACAGGTGAGCTCCACTTTTGTTCTTCCTGGTTTGGCATCGTCTTTAGCAAATATAGATAAGTATCTGAGAAGAAGTTGTTTAGCCTTATTTTGATGGTTTGCCTCTAGTTCCTCGGCCCATGTGTTAATTTCACTCGATATGTAGTTTTCGTCCATGGAATCTTCCTCAACACCTATTTCGCAATTTATCACGGCCTCAATCTTTTGACACTGTCCTAATATAGCTCCTTTGGAGAGTTAGATTGGTAACTTGCACTCATTAAGTACTCTTTCTGGAACACGTTTATCTTGTCTTTTCATAGACAGGGTTTCGCCTATAAGTAAGTCTGGTGTAGATTCTTTTGTGGACTCAACAATCCACAACTTGTTTGGCCCATAGTCTCCATCTATTTCTCCCTAAATAACTGCTTCTGATTTTGGTGGAATCTGCTGGCTATCTGCTGTTATCACTCGTCTAATGTTGTACTTATTATCGTAACCGAGCATAAGTGGCACTTCTTTATTTGTATAGGTCATAATCCTGTTCTCTATGTCAATTTTGATTCCTTGATTCGCTAGAAAGTCTACTCCAATTATGACTTCGTCGACGATTTCTGCCACTATAAAATTGTGCAACACTGTTGCCTTTCCAATTGCGATTACTCGTATTTCCGCTTATTTGTGAAATGGAGATTACATGACATTTGCTTGCGGGCTGGCTTGCTTTAGTTTAACGATTTGTTGGATTTGACATTTTCTTGATCTTCCTCAGCTTAGAGTGGTTACGGTTGCCTGCAATATGGCCACTTTTTCCGCAGTTAAAGCATTTAACCGTACCATCATTTTTCTTACGCGCTTCCGTAGATTTTTCTCTCCTCGTTTCTAGAGTCTTTCCCCAGGTAGAGAAACTCATAGACCTGTACAATAGGGGTCGAATTCCAAGGAAGGTGCTGTTATGTGCTCAGCATACCCACAGCATAGGCAGGTTGGTCGACACTGCCTTGCACTCGGTAGTGTCATGGCTAGAAGGAGCCTTAAACTATGCTGTGGGTACCTTCCTTGATATCGAGGGGACCTTCAACAACGTACTGCCGGAGCCGGTTATTGGAGCTTTCAATAAGTTTAAGGTCGAAGCTTATCTCAAGCGTATCGTCAATAGTCTGATATGGGACAGAACGGTTGTGGCGGAGTTGGAAGGCCACTTCGGAAAGTAAATAGAGGCACCCCGTAGGGTCACGTTCTTTCCTCTTTGTTTTGGATCCTGGAACGAGGCTGCCGAGAGGTAGCTCACGCGGACGATGTAGCTCTTTTGGTAAAATGAAAATCTCCGTTTACGATCTCATCCAGAAAGAAATAGATTAGCCGTAAATTAAATTAAATTGAACTAGTTTTATTTACTAGGAGATACACAATCTCTGATGTACCTCTTCCCTCATTGGGAGCCTCTATTCTTTATCCAGTGAACAGGACGAAGTACTTAGGGCTTATCCTGAATGGGAAGTTCTGATGGAAGCCAAAAATCGAGAGGAGGATGAGGAAGGCATCACCTTTTGTTGTTGTAGAAGAGCAATTGGGTAGAGGTGGGGTGTGGCACAAAAATTTTCTGGCTCTATGAAACCGTAGTTAAGCTAATAATGTTTTACGGGGTCGTTGTGTGGTGGAAGGCCGTCGGAAAAACTACAGCTGGATATATGAGAGACCCAGATAAGGGACACTTTGAAATTCTCCACTTCTTCGATTCCATTTCTTAGAATCTAGACCACTGTCGTTTGAAGAGAGTGCAGTGAGCTTTTTTACGGATGGATCAAATTTAGAAGTCAGGGTAAGGAGGTGGAGTCTTCTGTCGGGAGCTCTTCATTAAGTCTAGTTTCAGAATACCAGATCACTATAGCGTCTTTCAAGATAAGGTGGCTGCTATCTAGGTAGAGGTAGATATACTGCTCCTCTTTAGCAACAGTTTCAAGTTCTATGATCCCTCTAACGACATGGTGTGTTTTGGCACCATTCAATAACCATTCATGCAAACAATCTATGTTTTAATGCATATCCAATCCCCACATGAGTCGCTAGGCTCATGTCGTAAACACGGCAACAGAAGAGTTCCAGGTGAGGCAACGAGGCTTCGAGGAAGTCTACCACTACGATGTGTTTAATCATTAAAGGTGGGTAGTTGCTACTTAGGTCCCGCTTTGTGTTTATAACCATCGCGGAAGCTACCACCTCGAATAAGGGTTAATTTCGACATGGGTCTAAACGTCAAGATTGGAAAGTCTACAATGGGTAACCGTGTATCAACATATCTCTCTGCTCCGGCAACCTACACAACAGATTTGGAGGTACAAAAGTCAACAACATTAACACGAATTCTATACCGGAAATCACAATTGAGGCCCTATGCTCCAGTGGGAAATACAGATATAACCTGATACGGCCTATCTTATCTTATAAGAGCGCAACGTAAATGAACACTCACCACCGCTTCTATCGTCTGTAACGTGAGATTTCCGCGAAAATTGGATTTTTCCGTAAAAACAAGGCAGCTGATTGCTCTCTTACAACGTAGGGTTACAATTCTCGATATTTTGTAGTAATTAATATACAAACTTGAAAATATTTGCATATTCTTAAACTTAATCAAAATCACAGACGAATACATTTATTTATAAATAAGTAGACTATTTTTTATTTACAAAATAAACTTGTATATATTTGTCTTATTCTTAAACTAACTCAAAATCACAATCGAATGCATTTATTTTTAGGTAGACTATTTTTAATACTTGGATTTTAGTGTTGAGATTTTACATTATGAAAAATTATAACTAAAAAACTAAATGTGTGCAAAATCATGTATACAGATTGAGCGATGGCAACATTGCTCAAATGTGAGCAAGAGAGAACAATTGTTTTCTACGTTGTCACTACGGGCATAACTTTTGACAAATTTTGTCTGATACGGACGGTAAGTACGGAAGGGTGGCACATCGTACACTAATTCCACAATAACGATCTGCTATTAAAGGCTGACGGAATGGCAGCTATAAGTAAGAAAAGAAAACTCGAATAATGAGTAATAAAACGTTTAGTTGTTGGAATTAGAAATAAAGATAAGTGTTTAGCCATTAAATTGGAACTTTTATTTAACAATCCAGTGATTGAACTCCAAAGTAGAGTTTCATCGTACCTGATATGTGGAGTAAATCCGTTACATTATTAAAAACGATTAGAGAGGTAAGTTAAATGTAAGGGATTGTGAGGAGAATGTAAGAATTCTTAAACAAGTTTCAAGTTATCAGTCCCCCAGATTTTATCACCATTTTGGACTTTTAGATACTTTGTGATTTTGTTGTTTTTCAAGACAGGTGATCGGATATTATTATGGTTACTAAAACTAGAATTGGATTTATCAAATTGATATAAATTAATACTACAGTTATAGTTTCCACCTCAATTGCATTTTGGTTGAAGTTTTGACATTCTGTATTATCGTTATCGTCTCAATCCGTAAAAAATATCGGTTGAAGTGTTTTCGATCTTCAACTTTATTGTGGTATTATGGTTTACAACTTAGTGCGGTTCATTTCGGAAACTTAATACATAATGGAAAAGGGGTAACTAAGCTTTAAAATAATTTCATACTATTTTTTTTTTAAATCGTCTTATTTTTACGCGTAGATTACAAATCCGTAAGCGGAAAGTGAATTTTTTCAATATTTCTATTTTGTTTCAAATTATTTAAAAAAAAATCGTTATTTTATTTTTTTTATAAATATGCATTAAAAATAAAAAATTGTGATACATTTAGTTTAATTATTTTATTATTTTCTTTGAAAAAATTACATATTGTTCATGTTTTTTGGGGTGTTTACTCCTCTTCTTCATAAACGTTTTTGAAACTTTATATTAAAATATCAGTGTTAGTGCACTTTTATTGTGATATTAATAATTACACATACTCTGCATCGTGATGAAAATTATCATTGAGGTTGAGAGCAGCAAAAAGAAGTTTGACGCGATTGAACTATGAACACCCCGGTTTTGGACCGACCAGGGTTATTTTTTTGAAGCGCGGCCGAAGGCCGCCAGTGCGGAAAGGAGTTCGACAATCTCCGATATTCGTCCATACCATCAGAACACGGCGCAAAAGAAATTGTGACTGTTACATTTCTTCAGTATATGTTTTTCATAAGAAAATGTTTAACACGCTGAACTGGTAATTACAGCTAAGTGATCTGAATTTTACAGAATTTTGCCGCTACAACAACAACAACTAAGTGACTTGAATATGTGATATGTGCAAAGTGTGTTAAATAAATTTTGAAAAATATACATAAATTATTGAAAACATGCACTTTCCGCTCACGGATTTGTAATCTACGCGTAAAAATAAGACGATTTAAAAAAAAAACATTTAATTTGTGAGGCCTCCTTAGTTGGGGGACCTAAACTGTACATTTACCATAAATATATACAAAAAATCAAGGTTACAACAAAATTAAAAAACTTTTCTAGCTCATGGAAAAAATATCCCAAAACTGGATTAGCCAAGTTACAATTTGAAAGCAGTAAAACAAAAATTACGAGCCTGTGTTAAATGTTACGAACATAAGGAGTCGATACAATATACCATTTCTAACAATGCACTTTTTGAGTAAAATTAAATATTTATCACGTTTTGCTTCTCTTCAGTCATTTGGGAATTATCCAATACAAACATATACAGTGTTCCATATTTATTAGAACCTCCTAAACAACTACAGAAATCGTTAAAATAATTTCCACTACATTGTTCATAACTACCGTTAGCAAGGAAAGGGAAAGTAGCGGCCAATGTTTGTGGAAATGTGCCTTCATCTCATTTAGCAAAAAGCTAAATGCTTCCTTATCTACACAAAACAAACTTTCGCCTCAAAATTAATCTATTCTATTCTATTCTATCTACACAAAACAAACTTTCTAACTAATGTCCACTTTAACATTAATTCCCCTTGAATTGTTTTAATTTTTCGTTTTTTTCCATTTTTTAGATTGGCAAAAAAGAGTTTGATTGCTATCAAGGTGAATTGATTTTACTTAAATTCAACGAGTGGAGTTACAAACAATAATTAAGGTATAAGATGTTTGCCCATGCCTGTCGAGGGATGACTGCTATAAAAACTGTTTTTATAATCGGTGAACTTATTTCTATTGGATATTGTAACGAATTTCTCGATAAATCGTCTACCTTGTAACTCAATCTTGAGTTCGACCACTGGATTGTTAAGTAAAAGTCCCAATTCAATGGCTATAAACTTATCTTTATTTCTATTTACAACAACTTAACGCTTTATTACTCATTATCCGAGTTTACAATTTCTTAGTTATACCTTAATTGGTCTTTACACGGCAGGACTTTAACTAGAACTGTATTCTGCAAAAGCCGGGAGCCTTATATATTAGAACGTTCCCAAAACATCACCACTCAAACATTCTGGCCACCATGAATTTCGCTATCTGCATGATTCTTAGAAATTGTCGAAAGCCTGTTTCTAGCTATCATCCGTGCTCGTCACAATACATATGTTTGATATACGGTTGTCTATGGTTACTATATTCCACTGTATAAACCCACAAGTAACAAAAGTATAAGCTGTTTTCTAAGAACCTACACAGCTGAGAACACCTGATCGAAATCTGCCTTTTTTGACACAGAAATGTATTTCTAATGGAACACATTAATGAAAACTTTCAAGAAAAGTTTCTTGCATATTTATTGCTTTACCTCACCATCTCTGCGGTAGCAATGTAAGCGCGTTTCCGATCTGTTTTGGATGCTCGGTTTTCATATATTCAGCCATATAACATTTTCGTATGTTCTAAATTAACCTACTTTTCATAACAAATATAACTAGAAAAAATATATATATATAAAATCTGGTACAATTCAGGAATAGTAATTACATTAACAATATGAGTCGAAATAATATATAATAAAATAAATATAATAAAATTAGATCCAATTCCATTGTATTCATCAAAAAATACAAGTCAAAACAATCTACTTGTACTAATTTCAACAAAAACCAAAATAATTAGAAAATACCAGGTGATATTCTGGAACAACAATAATATTAATAAAAACAATGTACTAAGTAATAAATAATATTTACACATGTAATAAAAAACATCCTTAAAGGGAAATATTTTAAAACATAACACGGCATCACATTATAGCAGAAATGAGGCATTTAGACGTTTTAGTAGTAGAATACTAGTAGGATACCCGTACCAAATGCGAAATTAGTACTTTAATATTTCGTATTAAGTGTGACATGTTTGCGTATGTGTTAGTGAAAACTTAGGATTGGTTACATGTAGATTTATACAAAGCTATAATCGCACTAGTTTCTACGGAATTGTATACGTCAGCTGTTTGATATGCCGCTGCCGTTTTCAAAATGTTCAAGAAACTGGCTTCAGGACGCCATTTGCAGACAAGGAAATTTCGTTGTCGCTACGTCGTGTAGTGCAGTCGTCTATGTGTTTAAAGCATAAGCATTCGGTGTATTTTGTTGCTGTGCACTGCTGCAGTTCCCTCATAGTATAAACCTACATATAATATATATATATTGTAGATTTATAGAAGAGAATGTTCTCAATGAGTAATAAACGCTTATATGAAGCAATTTTCTAGTTTAATTTGTAGTGTAATTAGCAGACAGGTATTTTATATACATTTTATTAATTTTTCTAATATATTTAAAAATTTAAATAACAGGATAAACATTTAAACTTTTTTTTAACTTCAACTGTCAAAATTTGGCTTTTAAACTTTTTAAAATGTAAAATTTATTTACACCATAGTAAAATTTTATATCCCAATTCAACATAGAGAAAAATGTTACTGATAGGGTTAAAGAAAATATGTATACGTTTTTATACGAACGTTTCCAATCGAATAGGACATTTTTTAATGCGCAGGAATCTAGTAATTTCAACAATCAGACAATTAATTTTTCGCACACTAACTACAAAGGAGTCACAACTCAAAAATTTTTAAAATTATTTTTTTCATTTATCACAATATACTTATCTACCTACCCAAGAAATTTCAGTCATCACTATCTTATTTAACTGGAAAATAACCGTTAGGTGCGTTGTTGTTGTAGTAGCGGCAAAAACATTATTGAACTAATTTTGAGGAATGGTGCCGAGTTGACAATCCTTGGACGCATAAAAATCCGGGTCCGTTCCGGTTACTTAGACTAGACTGTCGAGGGAACGGGTGTTAAGTAAGTCGTTTGCATCGTTTGTGCAGTATCAACTAAAAATCACTATTTGTAGTTAGGTCGCTAGTACTGAAATAAATCGTAAATTTTCCGCTGTATTCTGCGAACTTGTATCTCTTTGTCTGAAAAATGTGATTTTAATACAGATGAATTATTTGAAATGTGTCAATTTCGATGAAATAATTAAATTATCACGATGTTAATCGATGCCTTGACATAAAAATGTTTCTTAATTTTCCTGTTAAACTTAGTAAAACGCTCTTTAAAGAAGATATTCAACGTTATGGACGACATGACTGTAAAAAATTAATAATTTTTACAGTAAGTGTTATAAATCTGACGTCTAATCTTTGTTTTTGATCACTCTATTTTTGGTAATGTAAAAACATATGTTCTGGAAGGATATTTATATCATCTCCAATCTTCCTTTATATTAAAATATATTTACGAATAAAAAAAGAAAACACTTAAATCCCACACTATAAATCACTAAAAAATTTACAAAATAAACAAATAATAATTGAACAGGAATTTTATCCGATTCTAATTTTCTTGTTGTTAAATGCTTTATCAATTTTTTAATTTTTGATTATTAAATGAACTGATTTTGTAGTTCGTCGCAAACAGTCGGCTTTTATCTTTTTGTGCACTAAATCTAGTATTTGTATCTATATATAGCAACGCCGGCTACACCAATTAAAATTGATCCCATTAAATATCCTATAAGTTTAAGCTGAAAAGATAAAAACAAACATATATGTAATTAATATATTATGCTGATAGAAGAACAGACAGCAGATAAAACCAAACATATATGTAAATAATATATAATATAAGTACGTATAGGCGGTCTTCGATTTGCCAATCGGGCAGCAGTTGTGGTGCAACCCTGCTTTAACTTGTCTTCTGACTCATGCGAAATTGAATCTGTGTTCTGATTTCTTCTTCTTTTGCGTTAAATACGTTGCTGTAACCATTTTTCTATAAATTATTATAATTGATTTTAAGTCTTATGTTTTAAAAAAAGAAGAAAAAAAATGTATTTAAAATTCCATGTCATTTCTACCATTCACAATAGTGAAAGTGAGCTAAAATATGCAACACAAAACTTGGCAGCACTGAAGATTGAAGTTATACCAAGGTATCCGCATACGCTCCTGCTTCAATTCAACTCGATAAATTTGTTGGTGCTTTTACGTGTAAATTTTTGACAAGAGAGCAAAGAAATGACCAATCGAAATATATATAGCTATTACATATATTGCATGGATAAAATGATCCAAAACTCTTTGATTCGAGAGAGCGCTGTCAAAGTCCACATTTTTTATAACATTTGACAGTGGTGCTACTAAGGAAAGAAATAAGTTTTGATTGAATTTTTTAATGTATTTCTTGGGTATTTTTTGGTTTCCAATTTACAGAAAAATATACATAACTAAAATTAGTTTAACAAGCTAGATATCCTATATGACTTCTAAATATAAGTACATGTATTTTTTAATCACAAAAGATTTTCAAAATTAATGTTTAAAACTAAATTTAACAAAATATTTTAATATTTCAAAACACCTAAAAGTTTTAAATAACCTTAAAATTAACCTTATTTCTTTTTTTATACACTCTATAAATAAATCTTTTGATAATTTATTCGGAAGTTAAAGTTTACATAACATTTGCTCGGAATTCTAAGCAAAATATGTATATACGTTGACAATTGGTACTGCTTAACAAAACAATACTCTGCGACAAAATAACCGCTCTTTCTAAAAAACAAAACTATATTAAATCTCTTTAAATAAAGATTACAAATATACGTAAAAGTCAACAAAAAATCTGATCTCACAAATTACCTACTGATTTCGCAATTTATTTCTGCGGGATTCTTAGTGGTAGTTCATTGTTTTGCTTGTCATCTGTTCACTAGCTCATGAACTCGTGGTTTTTCTTGGCAGCACTGAAAGTTCATGAGCTCTCTCAGAAGGCAAAGAGAGGCTCTCTCAGAAGGCAAAGAGAGGAGTTTCGGATCATTTTATCTATGATATATTGTTAGAACATAGAAAGGGTTCAATTGTAAAATATTTAACACACATATTATTTATACATTTATACACTAAATGTCAAAATATGGCAATAAGACACGTAAAAAGTGGATAAAAGTGATGAAAGTTCTACATCTGAGGAGCTATACGACCAAAATTAGGGCATAACATTATTTTCAAATTATTGTTATAGTGTGTAAAAGAGTGAAATTGGACTACATGCACTCCTAGCTCAAAAAACCGTATATTTCGGTCAATATGTGTTTATTTAAATGAAATAATAATAACCAAACGATTACCCTCCTCCCGGTCAACCGACGTGATTGGCGCAATCCGCATACGTGCGGAATTAGCCGAGTCAGAAAAGGCAAGACAGTTTTTTAAATGTTGAGATCTAAAACTGCTCAGCTACAGCAACAAAAATTTCAACAGAGAAGATTTATAGTTACGATATAATAAATTGTTATATTTTCATTTATTAAGAGAAAACAATAAAGTCTTTTTTAAACTGCCTCGAAAAGCGAACCGGGATATTAAATTTATTTTCAGACAGGAGAAATCAAGGCCTTGGGATCCATGTTTCCACACAGGGATTGTATCGCCTCACTAGCACCCAGCAGAATTTTGGAATTTATCAACATGCTGGGCCTAGATGATTCGATATGACTTAGGGGAGGGCACAATAGACCATAGGTCGCTGTGCATACCTCAAAATTAATCTATTCTATTCCGTGTATATAACATCCGTATGCTTATGTTCCCTAAAACCCAATGATACATGGTTTACAAATTCAAGCAAGTTTGTTAGAGTCGATTTCCCTTTACGAAATCCATGCTGAGATGAGGAAATTAACGGAGAAATCGAAAAGGTTATATGGTCATTGATGATATGCTGAGATGAGGAAATTAACGGAGAAATCGGAAAGGTTATATGGTCAGTGATGATAGCTTCAAAAAGTTTAGGTATAATTGATAGTTTTGCGATACCTCTATAGTTTTCAATGTTGAAGGAAATATACCGTGTTTAAGTATTCTTGTCAAAGGCAAGTAAATATATTTGGCACTATTTTTTAGGAAGCATGAGGGTATCATGTCTGTGCCGTAACTAAAAGATGGCTTTAACTTATTTAAACTAAGTAGGACGTCTTTTTCAGAAATAATTAGATCGTTAATTAAAGTATTCGAACACAGCACGTGTTGATAACAAAAAATTTTGGAAGAATTATAACAGTAGTTTGAACGAAATTATGTGAATTAAATTAATTTTAAATAATTTCGCGCTGAATATAATTTCATTCATATCGGTCTAGACCTTGGTCTATCACCCCTATAACGCCATCAACTCTTATTAGAGTAGATTGAAACTGCTCTGGGGTTTCAAGTAGACTGGCTTCTGCCTTACGCAAACAACAATCTGAAACAGTTAATGTCCAACGCAAGCATAATGGCAACTATAATCCGACAGCTTTCCGCAATAGTAACATCAAATCTCATATTACTAATATAATGACTTCCGATTAGCTGGTTGATTTTTTCTTCATATATAACAAATATATACACAATACATTAAATAGAGTCCCGTTAGTTATGTGATATATGAGTACATCTAATTTGATAAAAAAAGAAGCAAAATTTGGTAATGGAACTAGGTGAGTCTATGGCTTATAATATAAGTTAGGGAGATACAAAATATTAGAGAAAAAAGATTTTATTCCATTCACGGGTTCTTCGAAAAATTAATTTTGAGTTCATTAGCAAGATTTTTTAGTAAAAACTTTGTCGACACCTGAAAATATTTCACCGCCTTAGAGCCTCAACAGTTGCGAGATATTTTTAATAATTATTTTTCAATACCAATGTAATTAAAAAAATATGTTGTCCAAGATAAATATGATCCGACAAACGGAAACCCAACAATTTACTAATTTAATATGTGATATATTTTTGAATAACACAGTTTTGATAGCGTGATATGTCATAATTGTTGGCTACTTGGTATCAAAAAGGATTTGGCAACAATCTGTTTAAAAATTTATACCAATTGCATACCTTCGAGCTTTCAATGTTTTGTTGCTTCTGCGGTTGTTTATGCTTCTGTTCAAGTTTTTTTGCTTGTCCCAGCATTTTTTGATACATTTCTTTTTCGTTGTGTTCTTCTCTGCGTGCTTTGATTATCAACTTTGCTAAGTCCTGTGTAATAAAATTAGTTCAATATGTTTACAACAAAACTATTAATAGCACAAACCTGCTGTATTGCTTTACTATCTGGTTCGAATGTAGCAGCCTTTTGTAATAAAATAATAGCACCTTTCGTATCTCCTTTTCCTTCGAGAATCTTTTCAATGAGTTACGTTTAGATTATTTATGAAATAATGCAAAATGAAGATTATTATATACTTACTCGTCCCTTTCGATACAAAGCCTTAGAATTGCTTGGCTGGCAACGTAGTACGTTCTCTACCGACTTCAAAGCAGCATCAAACGCTGAAATTTTTATTTGAGCCATTGCCAGATTATTGTAGACAACCAATCTATCCTCGAGTAATGTTTGCAAATCGCTATTAGAAAACTTATACACAGAAAGGTAAATATGTATTTAAATAAGTACAAATATGTACTCACTTCCAAATCTTCCTTATCGAACATAGAATCAGGATCACCATCGCGATCATCCAAGAATTCTAGTGCACGCCTATACAACTGAATAGCCGTATTGTATTCATTACGGTTATACCAGAAGTTTGCCCGTTCCTTTTTACGTGTTCTATATGTATATAATACATTAATGATTAAAATATATATATATATAAGACAACATGGTGTTAATATTACTAACCCGTAATTCCTGCGTACTTCAAAGGACTTTAAATCCGAAAAATCCTCATTTTTACAATTTAGTAAATGTACTTCATATATTAGCTGTAGAAATTTAGAAAAAAATTATCAGTTATTTGTACTAAAATAATAGTTCAAATTTGATTGACAGAATATTAACATAATACCGGATGGATCTCAATGAATTTTAATTCACCAGCTTTCCGAAAGCCTTTTGTTTTCTTCTACCCGGCAATATGTATAGAGGAGTTTCAAAGTGTAAGTTTGTATACGGTATATTATTTTTCTTACTGTTGAATCTGCAGGCACGCTGGCGCTTTCATTTTCATCATTTTTTAAACCAAGGCTACCATAAGCAAATCTTGCATCGATAGTAACTTCAGCAACTTCGCCAATGTTCATTAAAGGAATAACCATGTCGAGTCCTTGTACAACCTAAACATTAAAATGTTATTATAAAATATATACAGCAATATAAATCCGGAAACCTCGTAATCGCCAACGTGAATTTGATAATTTTCCTTTTTCTCAACAACGATTCCATTAGGCATTCGACCATTAAATGTAACTGTTACCAGATCTCCTCTTGCTGGCCGAGCAATTAGTTGAGACTGTTTTATAACACGTTTAACTAACTGGCCATTACCTAACACATCACACGGCTCATTATCTCCAATTGAAACACCAACTCCACTCCCTTCAAGTTTAATATTTTCTTGCTGATTTTTTGCATTTTTAGTCCCAATTTGAAAGCTGTCTTTTTCCTCTCCTTTAACATCCGATTCTTTTACATGTGCTGATTTAGTTTCTAATTCGTTTATATTGGAAAGGTCCTCAAATGAACTACTACTGGATTTTTCAGTGTCCATTGTATGCAATGTACTTTAAAGTAGGTTTCTACTGAAAACGACAAATTATGGTAAATTATTTTCATGCGGATAAAAGGTATTATTCTCAATACCTAGAGTAAAGCGCGTTCTAAATATTGCACCAATTTTAATAAACTATATTGTGGTCTACAAAATATTCTATGAACTTACAAAGGAATTTTTTTACTAAACCAATTCAATTTGTGGAAATTCTTAATTTTCCTTCGTCAGCACGCAAAATTCAGCATACAGCTGGTCAGCAATATATCAGTTTTACGATAGTAAATATATATCGTTACCGAAGAGTT
Source organism: Bactrocera oleae (assembly GCF_042242935.1). NCBI lineage: Eukaryota > Metazoa > Arthropoda > Insecta > Diptera > Tephritidae > Bactrocera > Bactrocera oleae. The sequence continues at coordinate 37,340,307 of NC_091538.1, forward strand.
CGATACAATTTAAGGGTAACTTCTAAACTAACAACTACATTGCGCGCGTAAGCGTGGGATACGATTTGGGTATGGGTACGTATTAGATGGCATTCAATGGGTACGTATTAAATGGCATTCGATATACCATCCCACGATTTCAAGGTTAAGAGGGGTATGGTTGGATAGAGGAGATTCTCCAGATAAAGAGCAGAGAATTTTCAATTGAAAATTAATACTACTTAGCATGGCATCACAAAAGATTTCATCATATAAATTTCAATTTCGCGTTTTCTTTCATTTTCATTGTTTTCCAATTTTTATTAGTGATCTTCAACAGCAGCAACAAATGTCTCTGTTGACATATTTTCCTGTAGGATTTCAATCTGGCCGTCCTTTTTTTTCAATTGCTAAACGTCAGACCTCCTGAAATTTGACAGTTGCCTGAGTTCAAAAGGTTTTGACGTTTAGCAATTTCCAGTGAGAGATGAGTTGGGCATCTCTTTATCTCTGATTTAACATGTACGACAATCAAGCGTACAATTTTTTAATACTTCGTGTAATGTATATATTTATTAAAAAAAAATGTGTGTCATATTGTTTGTCCCGTTTAAGCTTATTGGGGCTTTAAAGGTCATTACCCTATCTGCCTCCACGCTGCAGGGTTGAGAATCTTACCAGATGCCAGCTGCAGAAGCTATTAAAAGAAGGCGAGGTTGCGTTTGCGAAATTAAGACTTAAACACTTGGGAGCTCACACTTTCAGATAGCCCACTGAGCCAGTAATTAAACGCCCAATTTGTATTGACCTAGAAAGAACTTACCGATCCAAATAGGGTTAGATCGCCGAAATAACAGCCCTTGGCCCGATAAAATCCGCGTCAATTCCGGTAACGTAGAACCGGCTGTTGTGGGAATTGTGGTATTGACCTCAAGACGCTTCGTCGACTTAAAAGATCGTAGTCGTAGGTTGTTGTTGTTGTAGAGGCAGAATTCTGCTGATTTGACAGTCCTTGGCAGGAATAAATCCGGGTCCGTTCCGGTTACGTAGACCCGACTGTTGTGGGAACGGGAGTCTCTATTGTTATGGCTTCACAAACGACTACATAAAGTAGTCCGCTATTAATGAGCCGCCATTAAACTTAACCTAACCTAAGGCTACAGAGTTCTAATTAAGTGACTTTTATGCTCACGTAAATACTCGCAGTTCCTCTGATTCTGATCACTGGTGTACGTATACTATCACTTACGCTCTTTTAGCACATGCTAAACTCCTGCCCATCCCTGCGCATGACAATGTATCAAAAAATTTAACTAATAAGATTGACTACGTAGGATAATTACAAAATATAAATTAAAAATCAAGTATAAACAATGTTCTAAAGCACAAAGGACAATGTTTTATATAAGTTTAAGATTGCATACATTGCAAAAAGCAAAAATAGTTTAGATTTAACAGAAATAAGAGTTATACAATATTTTGCTATGTATATAAGAGTTATACAATATTTTGCTATGTATATAACATAATGTTACGTATTTTTATACTCATAATATTAATAATAAATAATAACTTATTTGTAAGTATTATACAAACAGGGTGAGTTTTTCTAAAAGTGTGTGAAGGTTCTGTCAACGAGAAAATTTCATATGAGGAAGAAAATGAGCGAACAGTAAAAAGACGGGCAGTCAGTCGATAGCTAAGCATTATCCAGGCGCACTCGCTCTTTTAGTTTCTTGTCACTTATCTCAAATCTACAATCATGGATTTATCTATGTCTACAATTGGGGACCCTTTTCGAGACTAAATTTGAGCTAATCGAGAAAATAAAGCATAAAATTTAAAGCCATTAACCAACAAGCGAATTTCGTCCAGACTGTTCTATGAGAAGCAGTATCATTTGAAGCAGTCCCTAATAGTGGAAGCGAAAAGTGAACGTAGCGGTTGTAGTAGAGCTTTGCAGCTAAGAGTTTGAAGCAAAGCGATTTTCATCAGCAGCAAACTATTGAGAGCCGATACATAAGAGCAGTTTACTTCAGCAGCGACAGCAAAGTTAAAAACTGTTGGAATTTAAAATTTTGCCATACGAAGACGAAGGGGAGTTAAAGAAGAAGACACAGAGCCGAACGAAGACGAGGAGAGACGCTAAAAAAGATTAAGTATAACAGAAAGCTGAAGGTAGACGAAGAGGAATGGAAGAAGGAGGAGTAAGCCGAAAACCGAAAGAAGACGAAGGTTATCATAAAAAAATTACACGAAATAAATAAGTGTGTATATTAAAAGCATATAAATCTAATAGGAATATACGAATATGTAAACACTCAGCCAACATATGTATTTACGTAAATAATGTAATAAATGTTTGCGAAATGCAATATTTGATTAATGTATGTTTATAAAAAGTGTTTACGTTTAAACTGCAGTAAGGTGAAGGAATTCGTTTTAACCCAATTTGCATTAACAAATTTCGAATTCATGTGAAATTTATACAAACAGGGAGAGTTTTTAGTACAAATTATGTAAAAACGTTAGCATTGATCGTTGAATTACTAAGAGCTAAATAATTTTGACGCAATTTGAAGAATAAGATAAATTACTTACTCTATTTTAAATCTATACATTTTATAAGATAACATTTAACTACTTTATTTATATTTAAGATACATAAGTAGTTTTTATAAACATTTTAACAATTTACTAGTAAACACAGTAGCGACAATGAAATCAATGCGGACGCTATTTTAAAAATTACCGTGACGACTATGAAAGATAAGTTGAGAGAAATGGATTAGGAGTGAAGTGAAGCGAGCGATTTGCAGTCGAACCAGTCAGAATGCGATTTTACTCAAAAACAGTCTGAGTCACCTATACCCATACGCCGTCCGCATTGTACTCTTGAAGAAAGCCTTTCAACTTTTGATGGAACTGATACGTCTGATATACAGAAGTGGATTGACCAGAAGAAAAAGTGCAGAAATTGTAAATTGAAATGAGGTATACAAATTTATTTACGCGAAACAGTTGTTGCGTGGTGCTGCAATACTTTACATAGGTAGTCAAACCGGCCTATGTGATTGGAATTCCTTCAAATTAGCACTTAATAATGAATTGGCAATAAGTTACTAGCAGCAGGCGTGAATAAGACGTTGGAAAGAAAACAGAAGAAGAAATGGGAAACGTATCGTGAATATTTATATGCTTTGATAGATATAGCAAAATCAATACGCTTGGATGAAGAAAGTTTGTTGTAATATTTCAGAGGCGGTTTTCCTGGATTTAAATATAGCAATACTTTGCTTTACCATGCTAAAATAGTGACCGAGCTTAAATAATAGTTAGCAGTTTATGAAATCCTAAGAAAGTGCAAGAATACAATGAAGTTAATCAAAAAAGTATAATTCTTCGATTAGATCAAAAACCGAAAGGAGATTTGAAAAAAGTGGTGACCTATCGCACATAACTAGAGATTGTGCGAGCAAGCAATTCAAATAATTTAAATGTCAATGTCATAGCTCTTTTGAGTGTAAACTACCAAAGAGTGCATACACAAAGCGGGTCCAGGGCCATGTAGATTTAATTGATTAAGTTAATGAAATGGGATACATTTAACAGGATGGGCAAATATATACAGCTAATCCCAAAACAAAGACAACTATTTGGTAACGGTGCAGGCGAAATATCCACGATAGGAAGTATTAAGATACAGGTGCTAATCGATGAGAGCAATGTTAATCTGACGTTTCAAAAGGTAGTAATAGGAGATATTACTTGTATATACGAAGCGATTCTTGGTAAATCAATTTTCAAACAGTTCAAAGAGAGGGTTACTATACCAGTTAATGAAGATGTGACAGCAGAAGGAATCGAAACAGTGATGATTTTATGACAGATGTTTTCTCAAATTTATGTTTTAGTATAGATTTTTAGGAACAAGACATTGATTTGAGTCACCTTAATAAAAAGAGGGAAAAGACGGTAAAACAAATATCAAAAACTATATACCGTAGAATAATGATAATTCACCAGTGAATAATACAATTATCTCACTGATGAAGTTCCTGTTTACCAACCAACTCGTAGGGTGTCTTATGAGGACCAACAAATAATAGATAAACAAGTCGCACAGTGTTTAGATGAAGGCATAATACCATAGATAAAATGATCCGAAACTCCTCTCTTTGCTTTCTGAACTTTCAGTGCTGCCAAAAAAAACCACCATGAGCTACTGAACAGATGACAACCAAAACAATAAACTACCACTAAAAATCCGGCAGAAATAAATTGCGAAATCAGTGGGTAATTTGTGAGTTCAGATTTTTTGGTGACTTTTACGTATATTTCTAATCTTTATTTAAAGAGTTTTAATATAGCTTTGATTTTAAAAAAGAGCGTGTATTTTGTCGCAGAGTATTGTTTTTCTTACCAGTACGAATTGTCAACGTATATACATATTTTGGCTAGAATTCCCAGCAAATGTTATGTAAACTTTGAATTCCGAATAGATTATCGAAAGATATTTGTTTATTCAGTATATAAAAACTAACTAGTATTCATGTTTAGCTTATTTAAAACTTGAAAGTGTTTTGAAATATTAAAATATTTTGTTAAAATTAGTTTTAAAAGTTAATTTAGAAAATATTGTGTGATTAAAATATACACGTACATATATTTAGAAGTCATATTAGGATATCTAGCTTGTTAAACTAATTTTAATTATGTATATTTTTCTGTAAAATGAAAACCGAAAAATACCCAAGAAATACATTAAAAAATATCAAAACGTATTTCTTTCACTAGTGGCACCATTGTCAAATGTTATAAAAAATGTGGACTTTGACAGCGCTCTCTCAAATCAAAGAGTTTCGGATCGTTTTATCCATGCATAATACGTCCAAGCTGCTCACGTTACGCTTCATTTGTAGTACTCGTGTCAAGAATTGCAAAGCATTGTATAAGCCTACAAGTAGCCAAAGAATCAGCTGTTTTCGTATGTGTGTGAAACAGCCGTGATCACCTGATCGAATATGCCTTTTTTTAACACAGAGTTTTAAATAAAAGGTTTTGTGTAACAATTTGCACTTAAAATGGAAATATCTGGAAAACTGTACGTTTCCGGCGCCAATAGTTATATATATTCGTGATCTGGAGAATCTCCTCTATCCAACCATACCCCTCTTAACCCTGAAATCGTGGGATGCTAAACTAAAGTTTTCCCATTGCTTTTCCTCACCACCTCTGTGTTTGTTTCCCCAGGACTAAACCGGTAAACTAAGAATTTAAATATTCAACAGACAAAGAATTTTTACTCACAACAACATAAACATGTAAGTTAAAAGAGATAAAATTGGAAACATTTAATAATATTTCAATACAATAAATAATAATTTAAATAATACTATGTAAATTTAATCTTTAGGAACTAAAACAACCGAAAAATATTTGAATATGGAATAAAAACATTCTTAAAGTTATTAATTTTAAAACAAAAACGGCAACACACTAGAGCAGATTTCTGTCATTTGAACGTTTTAGTAATAGAATATGGGTTGTCAGCCCGTACAAAGTGTGATTTTAGTAGCAGAATATTGGTTGGCAAATCGTACCAAGTGTGATTTTAGTAGTAGAATTTTCGAGGCAACCCGTACCAAGTGGGATATTTTTGCGTGTGTATTAGTGAAAATCTTAGGATTGGCTACTTACAGATTTATACAATGTTGCAAAGTGACAACTCATTAGTGCCGTTTCACACAGGGATTCAAAAGAGTCTCATACCAGTTTATTGTGGGCGAGGGGACGACGAGGAAAGACGAAGGGACCGTGCCACTCGTGTTCGGGTGGAACGCTTTGTGTTCTTGTTCGTAACAGCTCGCTGCTACCCTTTTCAGCATTCCTTTTCACTTTCAAATTCTTTGAATGGTTGCAAGAGCGCTCGGTTTCAAATAAATTCGTTTACAAATTTGAATTCTGTTATCTATTTTTGTATGTAATATGCAAATACGTATGCATAGAATAATAGAAATATTATGACAAATTGTAAATAAGGAGAAAATTAAGATATAGATTATGGAGTAAAGAAATTATGAATTTTTAATACGGAGTAAAGAAATTATGAGTTTTTAATACTTAAAGATTAGGAAATTCCTATTATAAATTTGGCCTTGAAAAGATTAGTAGCGGATATTCAATACATTCTTGTGGATTAGGGAATTCCCGTCTTTAGTATTTCTTTGAAACTATTTAGCGGGTAGGTACTTGTATTATGCATATTGTTCTACCATATTCATGGTAATTCATTGCAAGCAAAATGTGTGACCATCATCTCAACATACAAATGAAATACGCAGCACGCAGTGTTGCGCAGTCGAACCGCACAAATATTTACGAAAATTTTGTGAAAAGGAATGCAGAAAAACTAGACTCGAGTTGCTGGACTCTTTTTGACCGGCACTTAGTGCCGTTTCAGACAGGGACTCAAAAGAGTCTCATACCAGTTTATTGTGGGTGAGGGGATGACGAGGAAAGACGAAGGGACCGTGCCACTCGTGTTCGGGTGGCACGCTTTGTGTTCTTGTTCGTAACAGCTCGCTGCTACCCTTTTCAGCATTCCTTTTCACTTTCAAATTCTTTGAATGGTTGCAAGAGCGCTCGGTTTCAAATGAATTCGATCGCAAATTTGAGTTCTGTTATCTATTTTTGTATGTAATATGCAAATACGTATGCATAGAATAATAGAAATATTATGACAAATTGTAAATAAGGAGAAAATTAAGATATAGATTATGGAGTAAAGAAATTATGAATTTTTAATACGGAGTAAAGAAATTATGAGTTGTTAATACTTAAAGATTAGGAAATTGCTATTATAAATTTGGCCTTGAAAATATTAGTTGCGGATATTCAATACATTCTTGTGGATTAGGGAATTCCCGTCTTTAGTATTTTTTTGAAACTATTTAGCGGGTAGGTACTTGTACTATGCATATTGTTCTACCATATTCATGGTAATTCATTGCAAGCAAAATGTGTGACCATCATCTCAGCATACAAATGAAATACGCAGCACGCAGTGTTGCGCGGTGTTGCGCAGTCGAACCGCACAAATATTTACGAACATTTTGTGAAAAGGAATGCAGAAAAACTAGACTCGAGTTGCTGGACTATTTTTGACCGTGTGAATGCCCAGAGCGACACCAAAAGAAAATTTGAAAAACATCAGACTCTTTTGCATCCCTGTCTGAAACGGCACTTATGGAGCAAATTCAACAATGTCTATTTGGATAAAGGTATGTATGTATATAGCGGCCTTTACACGGTCATTCATGTTTGCAAGCATGTGCGGCGTAATGAGTAGAATGAGCGTGTAAACATAATAAATTCGTGTTTGTCATACATGTGCGATGGTTTTTAAAAATTTTTAAAAACATGATGTTGTTATGAACATGTTTTATGGTGTAAACGCTTGCATCATGCACGCAGTATATTTTTTCAGTCGTAAACAAACATTGAAGCGTAATGACGTCACGGATAAACGAAGAACTGTGGAAGGACTTCTTTGAAATTTATCTAAGTGTTCTGGATTATAATTTTTAAAAAAAATCATATAATATAAAAAAAAACATATAAATAAAAAAAATTATAACAAAGAAACAATACAAGTCATAATAAAATATCCTGGTTTTATGATGAACGTTTTAAATTAAATTAGCAAATAAAATTTAGTTGCACGTTGTTCAAAAATATTTGTTTCGTTCCCTGAAATGTCGTTTCACACTGCTTTTGTTAGCTATTTTTAGCGGGTTTATTTCTGGCATCCCGCCTTTTTTGACATCAGCTGTTCGAATTTCACTGATTTTAATAATCAGGGAAAGATAATAACAGAAAAATCAGCGAAAATGAGAGAGTCTCGCTTCATGTCATCCTTGATGTTGCTTCGTTCACAAATAACAGAGAAATAAAGTATGATTGCATGTTCGACCGTTTAAAGTGCCGTTTCAGACAGGGACGCAAAAGAGTCTCAAACCAGTTTATTGTGGGCGAGGGGACGACGAGGAAAGACGAAGGGACCGTGCCACTCGTGTTCGGGTGGCACGCTTTGTGTTCTTGTTCGTAACAGCTCGCTGCTACCCTTTTCAGCATTCCTTTTCACTTTCAAATCCTTTGAATGGTTGCAAGAGCGCTCGGTTTCAAATGAATTCGATCGCAAATTTGAGTTCTGTTATCTATTTTTGTATGTAATATGCAAATATGTATGCATAGAATAATAGAAATATTATGACAAATTGTAAATAAGGAGAAAATTAAGATATAGATTATGGAGTAAAGAAATTATGAATTTTTAATACGCAGTAAAGAAATTATGAGTTTTTAATACTTAAAGATTAGGAAATTGCTATTATAAATTTGGCCTTGAAAATATTAGTTGCGGATATTCAATACATTCTTGTGGATTAGGGAATTCCCGTCTTTAGTATTTTTTTGAAACTATTTAGCGGGTAGGTACTTGTACTATGCATATTGTTCTACCATATTCATGGTAATTCATTGCAAGCAAAATGTGTGACCATCATCTCAACATACAAATGAAATACGCAGCATGCAGTGTTGCGCGGTGTTGCGCAGTCGAACCGCACAAATATTTACGAACATTTTGTGAAAAGGAATGCAGAAAAACTAGACTCGAGTTGCTGGACTCTTTTTGACCGTGTGAATGCCCAGAGCGACACCAAAAGAAAATTTGAAAAAGATCAGACTCTTTTGCATCCCTGTCTGAAACGGCACAAACGAAAACCAGTTTTTTTTGCATCATACCATGTTTGCATACAAAAATGACCGTGTAAAGGTCGCTTATCAATGTTGGTATCATATGTATTATAACGTGGTTCGTTTAATCAAAATGCGTACGCAGTTCAGACACGCAACCAAATGTTTTGGGAAGTCAATTGCAAGGTGAATTCAGATTCATTGCTTTTAATTTAAGCTCTAGAGAAAATAGAAAAGGTATTCAAGTTAGCATCAGAAACAGAATTGAGGATAAAAAATGTGAATACCTTAAGAGCTTTTAGGCTATATTGTAGAGAACGGGACTATCACACCAAGTGATGATAAAATAAGAGTTATAAAAAATTTACCATTACCGCAGACTAGGAAAGCATTGCAAAGATTCTTATACTGTACAAGTATGTCTTATTTTCGCCACTTTATTAAAAATTACCCCTAATTGCAAAATCGTTATGTTGAAGAAAGGTGCAAAGCTTAGAATGGACGTCAGTCATTTAGTTTCGTTTCAGTATCTGAATACAGCTCTTATTTAACAACAGCCCCCACAATGTTTAATTTAAATGCATCAATTTATAGTTACGGCCTTCTAAAAAGGAACTCCGAGGATCAACAGTAAAATGATTATTGACTGTAACGCTTTCTTTATGACTTTAGAGAAAAGGACACACATTTACGCATAGCACGATGGGCAATGTATTTTTAGGAATATTCCAAATTGAACACCGACGAGAAACACAAATAAAACATGTTGATCCCCTTAGCAGGATTTGCTGTATATAATGTTTCTACACTAGGTAGAAAAAGTCTCCCCTCACCAATTCGTGGAATGTGTTTCAATAAAAATATTATTCAAATATATACGTTTTTGAAGTTCTTTTCAGAATATCAGATGCGCATGCTAATAGCATTACAGTCGCCAAATTTCATGGAATTCCTATGTGCGTTTGCAAAGTTAACGGCATTTTTTGAATTCTACTAATGGAAAATAAACAGAAAAAGTATCCGCGCACAGCTTTAATCGGAATGAGTGTAAAAGGCAAAGAAATAAGTGTTGATGAGCGGAAAATAATATTAAAATTAAGGGAGGACGGTAAAATCTTTCGTAAAATTGGACATACAGCGGAACTTGTTCGCTTTTTTCTTCTTTACAATGCAACAAACAGCTACATTAACCTCCACAATCACCTGACCTCAATCCAATAGAGCATTTATGGGCTCTATTGCAGCGCAGAATTCGCACACATACGATTACCAGCAAAGAAATGCTCAAGACCGTTATATTGGACGAATGGAGTAAAATGTCAGCCCAAGATACGAGAAAATTAGTACATTCCATGCCTAAACGTCTAGCAGAAGCTCTAAAATTTCGGGGCTACCCCACCAGCTATTAAACTTTTTGTAATTACTTGGTATTATTGTGTTCTGGTTGATGAGCGAAGACTTTTAAGTTAATTGTTTTTAAAATGAAAATGAACTCTGTGGCTTTTGTTTATTGAATAATTTAAAAAAAAAGTAGATTTTTTTAAGCGAAAAGATATGATTTAATAACACAAAAAAAAAATTCTTAATTGGTCAATTGGTCAAACTTTTATTTTAGTTCAAAAGATTTTGTACCCAGTGAGCGGAGACTTTTTCTACCTAGTGTATATGTATAGTGATATTCTATACAAATGCCAAGCTTTATAGTTAATTGTGTTGCCAGCACAGATGGATAGAGAGATAATAAGTAATTCGAAATCTAGTAAAAATGTATGGCTGATAGATAAAGAAAATAAAACCGCTTGACATTCCTGATAGACCACATTGGTCCTCTCACAACGATACGAAAGCGGTATAATTATATTTTCGTAGTCGTTGATATTTTTTCCAAGCTTAGGTGGCTCTACCCGACAAAAGATACTGGTACGGTTGAAGTAATTGATCGGTTGACGAAACAGGAAACCACGTTTGACAACCCGAAATGAGTCATTACAGATAGAGGTTCTGCATTTACATCGCAGACTTTCGAGGATTATTGTAAGAAAACTCACACAGAGTACCCAACATTTACTCATAACGATTGCCCTGAGGGAGTGGCCAAGTGGAGCGGATACATAAGATAGTTATACGAATGTTAGCAACACTGTCGGAAGATAATCTACATCATTGGTACAAATACATTGGCAAAGTTCAACAATACGTCAACAATTCTCCTCCGAGCCGAGCACATGGGGCTTTCAGAATCACCACGATTGAACGAAAATATGGAAACTGAAGTGATTGAACCGGTTGAGGAAATTGCAATGAGGCGCGACAATTAAATAGACAGAATATTTCTGCTATTCAAGAAGAAAATCGTCGAAATTACAGCCGCAAACGCAAAGCAAATATTAATTATAGTATAGATGACCTAGTATTTTTATAATATATAAGTATTAAAAAGTTATCACACGGACATTAAAAGGTTAAAAGATCGATGAAGTCGAGGGACCTAATTTGATCTCAACAGTAACAAGACATGGAGTTCAGAATTCGGGTCGATTCCTGGCAACAGGAAGTAGACGTAACTTTTTAACTTTTGGTCGTAATCAAATGCGTCCCTGAAACTGATGAAGATATGAAGAAGTAAATAATCGAAAGCAAAAAGACAGGCACTCAGCTGATTGCTAGGCATTACCCAGCACAGTAGTAAACCTTTTCCTGGTAGCAATCTTGGATTCTCAATGGTAGAAACGCAGTAGTAAATGCTGGGGAAATTTTATTTCTCAAATAACAAATGATGATATAAACGTCATAGTGTGTCATATTTTGTGCTCAAAAAATACATTTACTTTTAATCAAATATTCTGTAACTAGCGAGTTGTTATGAAAAAAAATGCAGCCCTGGTGCCAACAATTTCTTGGTGGTGAGTTTTCTCTAGGCTGCATTTGTTTACATTTGACAAGCACATAGCAAATATTTTTATACTCTCGCAACATGTTGCTACAGAGTATAATAGTTTTTTGTTTAATAATTACGAACTAGAACGAATTTTAGTAATTTATATATGTATACTTTCTTCAAGGTAAGGTTAGGTTAGGTTAGGTTAGGGGGTCGATCCCAAGAAGGATCACACTTGGACAGCTTAAACGCCGGTCCGTTGTGGTACCCAAAACTCCTATGAACCGGATCCCATACATGTCGACAAAGCGCTTTGTGCCTATGACAAACTTGTTGAGACGGTCAATATCTGTTTCGGCCAAATCTTCTGGCCCCCAAAAGTGTGATTGCCGAGATATTTCAATCTCAACCTAGCAAAAGCCGGACAGTGGAGGAGAAAGTGCCGGGATGTTTCCACTTCACTCTCCTCCATACAGCTTTGACAACTACCATCGGATAGTATTCTTAGCCGCACCGCATGAGTTCCCATTGGACAGTGCCCAGTGAGAACTCCTACCATGGCAGCGAGGTGAACTTTGTTCAAGGCGAGAAGATCCCCCGACCTCCTGCGATCCACTCTCGTCCAGAAGGATCGCGCAGGAGCTGGTCGTCGACCAGCGTCTCCTGAGCGCATGCGAGGTCCATTGGTCCAGAGCCAGAATGCAAGACGTTAGTGGAGAACCAACTCGATCCCAATCCGATGTGAGCGGGGCAAGGGCGCCCCCCCTGGCCAGCTCATCGGCCTTGCAATTCCCAGCACCCAAACGAGCCTGATATTGAAGTCTGAGTAGCCTGATGCTAATTCTAGTGTGGACAGACACTCCTTGACTAGCTTTGAATGCACGGTTCGCGCACTCAGGGCTTGTATTGCCGCTCTGCTGTCTGAGTGAATGTTCACCTCTCTAAACGAAGCTGCACTCCGCCACCTTCATCGCGGCCACTTCCGCCTGAAAAACGCTACAGTGGTCCGGTAGCCTGAAGCAAAGATTGACGGAGAGCTCTATACAGAAAACCCCCACTCCAACTTTCCCTCCTAGCTTCGACCCATCCGTGTAAAAGCTCACCGCGCCTCTTCTCCAGCGACTTCTTCCCCTCCACATCTCCCTCATAGGGATATGAGCAGAGAAAAGGCCGCCTCGAGTGGCCGCTGTGACGCAGTGATCCAAATTTTCAGGAATGCAGCTGAAGGAGGAGAGAATTGTGGCGTGTTTTTGTTCGGACCTCTTCAAAAGTCCAGCTTCCCTGAGCCTAATAGCACACCTCGCAGCAATGCACCTACCGGCAATGTCCACAGGTGCTACATTTAATATAGCGTTGAGAGAGATGCACCGGAGATTCTGCTGAGCGCCGCTCTTTGGATTCGCTCAAGCTTTTTTGCCAGGGTAGTCTTTTCGAGCGCCCTCCACCAGACTAACACACCATAGAACAATATTGGCTTGACTACGGTTTCGTAGAGCCAGAGCACCACTTTTGGTGAGAGTCCCCACCTTTTCTCTATAGCTCCCCTGCAGCAATATAAGGCGACTGATGCCTTCTGGACTCTCTTCTCGATGTTCGGCCGCCAAGAAAGCTTTCTATCAAGGATAAGCCCTAGGTATTTCACCTTATCAACAGGTTGAAGACGTGAACCCCCGAAAGAGGGGAGAGGCACATTTGGGATCTTATACCTCCTAGTAAATAAAACCATTTCGGTTTTACTTGGGTAGGTTTAGGTACCCTTCGATGAGCTCATAGACGGTTTTCAGGAATTTACGTTTAACCATAAGAACCACATCATCAGCATAGGCTATCACCCGGCAGCCTTGCTCCTCGAGTTCTATAAGTAGGTCGTTTACCACCAAGATCCAGAGCAGTGGGGAGAGTACTCCTCCCTGCGGAGTTCCCCTACTAACCTTTCTGGTTGAATTGGCACTACCCCACTCCGCTACGACAGTTCTGTTGCAAAAAAGACTGAAAATGAGGTGTTTGAAGTTCGATTCCACCTCAAACTTTTCGAGGGCTTTAACCATTGCCTCTGGCCGCACGTTATTGAAGGCCCCTTCGATGTCGAGAAAGGTGCCTACTGCAAATTCCATGTGCAACAGAAACGAGGATAGGCTCATGGGTCTGAAATCTTTTGCACCGGCATGAGAGCTTTTTTCCGGCCTTCGGAATAAACGTAACCTTAACCTGTCTCCAGGCCTTCGGGACATGGCCCAATCTAACACAGTTCGCGTAGATGGGGGCCAGCCAGCTACATGACAACTTAACCGTGCGCTGTAGTTGCGCCGGTATGATGCCATGAAGGGCTTGAATGATTTCAGGGCCCAGGTAAGGTGACGCTCATCCAGAAGGTCCAAGAAGCTCCCCCAGTGGCACTTCTTCAGTAGAGCGATTCAGCGGAAAATGAGCATCTAGGAGTAGCTTCAGCGATTCCTCGCTACTCGTAGTCCACCCGCTATCTGCATTTCTTATTTGCAAGAATGCGTCGAAACCTTAAGGGCTCGTGACAACCCTCTACGCTGCCGCAGAAGGCTCTCCACGAAGCCCTCTTGGCTTTATTCAACTCGGACTTGTAAATGGCCAGTCCGGCCTTGTACAACATCCAGTCGTCACCAGAGGCACTTTTACGGGCTTTATTGAAGAGTCTTCTATTCAAAGATCTAATCTCCGTTAGCTCCGAAGTCCACCAAGGGGGTTTCCCTTTACTTTTCTGAGTTTTCAGAGGACAGGAGCTTTCAAGAGTAGTTCTACTAACAGAGCTGAAAACCTCGACGAGCTCCTTAATCGCGTCCGCAGATAGGATCGAACCTGTCAGGCGCGGTTGGAAGAGCTGATAGAAGCTTCCTGCAATACAGGACCCAATTGGTATTCCTGACGTTTCTGTAAGTTCTATGCTTCGGGCGCGAGGCGTCCCAGCTGAACCCAATATATTTATGATCAAAAAAGGAGTGGTCGTCTAGAACTCTCCATTTCGAGATCAAGGGAGCAATTTCCCTAGAGGCTAGCGTGACGTCAAGGACTTCTTCAATTTACATTTAAATGTTTATTTTCAATATAGAACTTTTAGAATTTATAGAACTTAATATATAAATTATATAAAATTTTTGCTGATGATTCCCTCCGGGCCCGGAGTTCTCGAAAAAATTAAGTGAATAGTTAAAAAAAAAATGCTTTTGATAGGTGATTAGTTCGAACATTTATTTAAACGTTGTGATTACCGGTAAAAGAACGTTTTTTCGCCTTTATAGATTGTCACGACAAAACCGGCAAAACTATTGCCACTATAATTTGCAAAACTTTTGAAATTACAACATTGGAAGATTGCCGAGGACAGAGCTTCGATAATGGTAGTAATATGAGCCGTAAATATGAAGGAGCGCTAAATAACATCTTACATAAAAATAAGCATGCAGCTCTTTCGCCCTGTGTTGCCCACAAACTGATATTGGCTGGACTCGACACGGCTGAAAACTGCGCTCGTGAAATAACTTTTTGGTGTCGTTCAAAAAAGTTTCTGTATTTTCAGTAGCAGCATACAACAACGGTAAATTCGGAAATCCAAAATACCCAATTCACTGCACTGTTTTTCTAATACAAGGTGGTGTGCTAGAATCAATGCCTTCTAGTGATTTGCTAAAAATCTTCCGGATTGATAAACGCTTTGAAAGAAATTAAAAACTCAACTTTGCGGCAGAAACTCGTCGGGAGTTTGATAGAATTTTGAAATATATTCAGTCAAACAATGAAAGAAAATTGGTCAATGCTACTATGACGCTGAAGTTAAAAATATTATATGGAAAGTAGGGCTCTTAAAATTATTTGAATAACCTGAAAACCGATCATTCGATTAGCCGGCTTGTAACCATTCTATGAATATTAACCGTATAATACTATTCGAATAGTCGTTCTCCTGTGACTATTCGAATAGTTGCTATGCTTCAAATATTTGAATAAATGAAAATTGTTTGAAATCCAAGCAGCCTTTGATTTGTGCCCATAATTTTATTACGAATGTTTCACTTTTTTCAATAAAAATAAGAAAATAAATGAACGCTTACTATTCGAATAGTCGACAACGAACGGTAAATCGAATAGTCGAAAAAGAGCGGTTAATAGAATAGTCGACGATTATATAACGGATAGTACAAATCTAATATTATTATTCGAATATCCGCGAAATTGGATTTTTCCCATAGAAACGAGTGAGCTGAGAGAGAAATCTCTTACAACGCAGGGTTGCCCTTACAACGGAAGGGAGGAATGACGGTGACTGTTTGAGCTATTAGTCGAATACCAAGAGCTCTAACAAGCAAATCCACAATAAGCCTTCTTGTGGATTTGCAATTTCTACGCGACCAGTGAAAAGCTATAATTGTTGCAGATAATATATACCATGTCGAGACGACTTTACCATCAACAAGAAGAAAAAACACGCAAACGACCTATATGAAGAAGTGGAATAAAGTGGCAGTATAGAAGAAATTGAATTCAAAAGAAGTCGTTTTTATTTCTGTCAGTTCCATGATATGAAAGAAGATGAACTCAAATGCAAAAAAATTTTCAAAAAAATATTCCGTTGATGTATCTAATAAGTTGTCCAGTGAAGCCTTACTCCATACAACTTAACGAATGCCATCAATGTTCGAAGATTAGGGAGACTTTTTCCAAATATTTGCATCGCTTTGGGAATATTTTACACTTTACCTGTTTCTGTTTCAAATGGTGGTTTAGTGCTTTAGCAAGAATCAAAAATTTTCATCGATCATGCTCGTCACTACGCAGAATTTCAGATCTAGCTACACTGTGCCTAGAGGCAGAATCAGCCAAGAAGTTGGATTTACAGACTATTATCGACGCATTCGCTGTCGCCAAAGCTCGAAATATTTACTTGTAAGTTCCAAAAAATTGAAGTATTGGAGGATTTTAAACTGCATGTTCAAAAATTTAATCATCATAGATAAATAGATTTCAAAAGAACCGATTTTTCATTAGTTAGATCGTAAAAAAAATGTTGTTTTTATAACATTAGAAACGTTCCTGTAGGGAACGGTGGACGCTCTCGGCGGCCCTGTGTGGAGGCGAAGTAGTTCGTATAAATATTTATTATTAAATGAACATGTACCTAAAATTACATGTAAACTATTCTAGCACTTTCTTTCTTTTTATCATTCATACATTGTAATGCTCTTAATACATTTAAATAAAGTTAATCGTTCTCAAGAATGATAGAAAACAAGTTTACGTCAATCGCCATCTTGTGACGTAATTCTGTTGAGTTGAAAAAAAGAACCATCGAACAGCATTGTAACAAAAACGTAAATACTTTTGTTAATTCGTGTAATAGACTTAATTTATTAGCTAAAACTTAAACTTTTACTGAAATTAATAATTCATTAATAAATTACGGAAAAATTTGGTCATTTTTAAATAAATACACAACAACAAAAATACAACATAATTGCCAATTAAGTGAATGATTGTGATTGCGATATATCCAGCAGTAGTACACAAGCATATACATACATATATTAATAATAGTTCTGATGTATTTAAATGAACTTATAAAGAAAAGACTCAGAAATTACGTACATTATTATAAATATATATATTAATAATGATTCTGATGTTTTTAAACGAAGTTATAGTGAATAGACTCTGAAATTATAATTATTATACCTATGAAATTAATTTCTCCTTTAAAAAATTAACAATTTTTATATCCGAAGAAAAATTGAAAAAATCTCGTTTATATATTATATATAATATATTTTATAATTTGCATAATAGTTATTGCAACTTTCCACAGATCAGGGGTAAAGGCAAGGATGACCTGACGCGAGACCAGAGAACGTGTATCGTAGAGAAGGTTCATGGTGTGCCGATTGTCAACATGGTCCGCTTGACGGAGGGTTACTCGCCCAGAGAACTTAGAAAAACGAGAAGCTGCAAATTGAATTTTGTATGATGCTCGATTGGACGGCTAACAGAGCTGAAAAATTCAGATAAGGGAGTTCACCAATTCCTGTAGTATTTGCTGTTAATTAACATAAATGAGACTTTACAACAACGTTCTCTTGCGGAAATACGTATCTCCCAACATAAAGAGAAAAATGAAATGAAATGAATGAGAAAACAAAATATACAAATGTCACTTCACATTTGCATGATTATTTTTTGCCATATAAACGATTTTTATGATGAAAAATTGATAAAATATGATTTTTTTGCACAAATGCTACATTGATAAAATGTGAAAGATCATGCAAAAAATGATATTTTACTATTTTCATAATTTTTTAATTTCAATTGTTACAGAATTAATAATTTACGTACGTACATATGTATATCAATATGTTATATTATTTAATATAATAATATATTATCCTTTATCAATAAATACATGTCCGCGCACTGCTCTATATGTAAGTATGTATGTACAAATATGCGATTGACCTTGCAAAATAAGTAATGCATACGCAAATCTACATATATACATATATGTATATGCGTACAAATGTAAGTATGTGAGCCAATAGAATAATAATAAAAAATACAAACATTGTTATACAAAAACAACAATTGTCTCAAATATCATGAGCAGCGTCAAAAATCAGTATGGCAGCCAAATTGACAAATCCTAAATTTATAGTAAATCACACAACAACAACATTTTCATTCATGAACGCTGGCGTACATGCAATAAGCTAAGTCGTTTCATTCATTCAAACGCCTTACACATCTCCCCGAGCATGCGTTTGCCTGCAAGCGTCTTTTCGCGACGATGGCAAAAGCTAGAAATTATAAATTTAACAACTTTTTTATGTTCCCTCTAGAAGGGAAAAGTGACAACCCTGCAAGCCCACAAAACACAAAAAAAAGTGACAAAAGTTGCAACAAAGCGTTTGTCGATTTAAAATATTTTACAATCCTAAAATATTTTAACGTGACTTGCAAAAATCTGCGTCAATATGTATGCATGCTCATATATAAACTAACATATTTACAATGATTTGTGGACAAAGCTGTTAGAGCGTCAAGGGAAGCGGTAACAATCGGCGAGCGTTCGTTTATTTTTCGGCACATCTCAGATTTTCTACCAACAACACAATGTTGTGACGCTTTGTCGTCGCATCAGTCCTTCGATTATGTAGTATTAACTCCGAGGCATTTTGTTATTGGTAGTGCACTTAGGGCACTCCCAGAGCGGAAAATGTCAGCTAACATCAGCAACGTACAACGATGGAATCAGGTCACAAGCAATAAACAGATGTTTTGGAACAGATGGTCAAATGAATACATCATCGAACTTCAAGTACGATCAAAGTGGTTTTCGGAGCGACCAAACATCAATAACAACTCAATGGTTATCATCCATAAAGAAAACTTACCACCACAAAAATGGCATATTGGAAGAGTTATAAACTGTATTCCAGGAAACTTAAACCAGCAAGCAAAATGTGAGACCATCAATCCCAACATATAAATGAAATATGCAACACACTAAGTGTTGCGCAGTCGAACCACACAAATATTTGCGAACATTTTATGAAAAGGAATGACAGAAAAACTCGAATTAAGTTGCTGGACTCTTTTTGGTCATGTGAATGCGCAGAGCGACACCAAAAGAGAATTTGCCGATAATGAGGGTCAAAGGAGTCCCAATGTAATAGCACACTAAGTAAAGTTCATTCGTATCTTTCCCTCAACGGTTCAAATAAATCACGTCAATCATCATTTTATATTAGGTTTGTATCTTTACTGCTAACTATCTTTAGCTATATGAAGTGATTATAAAAACAACATTTGATATTTTCTCGCTCGTTTCTGCTGGTTTTCCGTTTCTTTACATTTTCGTTATTTTGCTCTTTGTGAGAGTAACTGTAAATTTTCTTTCCCTGATAACTAGCAGTCCCTATCAGTTAAGATACATAGTTATTTACACTCACAGCGATCGGTTGTCATGTCATCATCAGAAGACGATTTATATTTATTGGCGACTGTTAATTGAACTCTTTAATTGAAAAAAAAGTAAGCTCATAGGAAAAAGAAGAAATAGTGGTATGTATGATACAAAAACCGAAAGCAAGTTACAAATAAAAATCCTTTAGACAATTTGAAATTATCAAGCAAAATAAAAACATATGGAAACCGCTATCTCTCCGACTTTTTTCGCTTCTTCTCAGCAAGGAGATTAACACCTTCCCACAAAATCCACAGCGACCATATTCCCTAACTGGACGAAGAAATACAAACTATATCTAAACATTACAATCGATGGCATAATAATTCAGACAGTCAATTACCCTAAGATGTTAGGTGTAACTTTTGACAGCTTGTGCTCATTCTCTCCTCATACGACCGCGATAACTGCCAAAGTACAGAGCCGCAACAAAATCCTAAAGTCGCTTGCCGGCAGCACATAGCAAAAATACAAAGAAACGTTGCTGGCAACATACAAGGCAATCGGGTGGCCGGTCTTAAGCTACGCTGCACCGATATGGCCACTTGGATGTAGTGCAACGCAGACGAAGAAGCATCTGACATGTCAGAACACTGCACTCCGGACTATTACGGGATGCCTCTTGATGTCTCCGGACGAACACCTACCCAGCAAGGCCCGTATGTTTCCGATTAAGCATAACAACGAGATCAATCCCAAGCAGTTTCTGCTGGGACGTTTTCGCTGAAACCCTCCTGCAGTCGTCTGCTTGAAGCCGATCCGCCTCAAGAGGTCCTTCCTTTACTAAATGGCGTACTTGGAGTCAAACCACTATCCATTGCAGACGAAGAGCTTGAGTTGCCACGAGAATCTAGAGTGACCATTGCGTAACTTCGCTCTGGGTACTGTAGCAGGTTTAACTCCTACTTATCTAAAATCGACCCAGATATACTTGTATAAAATATATGTGTATATGTAATAAATATATGTACAGTATGCAACGAGTCCTCGCGTGACACAAACCACGTCTTTGCATGCCTCACGAACCCCACACAACTAATACCGTTCTCCATGTGGTCCGACCCCGTCGAAACAGCCGTTTTCTGGGCATACCGTTATGTGACTTCAATGACAATAAATCTGAACCTTACCACCCAAGCGGAAATTACCATAACTTTCTGCCAATTAAATTAAAAACCCAATGATTTTAATTATGAAAAGTTCAGTAAATCTTAACATCACTTTAATAAAATATTGTATATTATAAAAATAAAACAAAACAAACAAATTTAAATGACATTGCCGAACAAATAGTGCATACACAAACCAACATACATACATATGTATATGCGTACACATGTATTGTAAATATGTGACCCGCAAAAACTGCAAACGTTCTACAAAAACCTCAATCGTCACAAGTCAATATGCCAGCCAAATAACCGAAGCCCAAATTTATAGTAAATTACACAACAACAACATTTTCATTCATGAACGCAAGTGTACTTTCAACAAGTGCCTTTTCGTGACGAAGTCTAAAGCTAAAAATCATAAATTGAACAAATTTCTGATGTTCCCTCTAGAAGGGAAAAGTTGCAACCCCACAAATATGAGTATTAAAATATTTTAGAATAAATGTGACAACATAGTATATTTGTCGGTTATTACTCAAGAAACTATCACATGTTAAGTACATTCAATTCTATGAGGAATTGAACCACAATAAATCCTGATAAATCAGGAAACACTGTGATTCAGTTATTTATAGAATTGAACTACAACAAATATCAATAACTCACCAAAGATTCGAGAACCTTTTTTCATTCTACCTCGATTATATCTTCTTCTTCCAATTTTTGCTTCATCAATTTCTGCTATAATTCCAGGTCCACCAATCAAATCACTGTCCACCAATCTTCGTACTGTTTATCAAGCGCTATTCCACAAATTTCCCGACAAAATTAATATCTGTCAGCAACAGTTTCTGATGAAATTTGTTTATCTGTTAAACTACCTTCTCGGATGGCTTGTAGAAACGTGAAATCGAATACAAATGCATATGTTAGTATCATCACTGCACCAGGTGAAATACGTGAATTTTCAAACCAAGTATTTTGAGCAGCGGATATTTCATGAGAATTTGTTTTTTTTGATAACGGCACCGAAATGATCCGCAAAAGTCTTTCAAAAAAAGCATTTGCCGTTTATGTTTTTACAATACATTTCTTCTGGTAATAATTTCAATCTTCGAAGCCACTGTAAACACTCATGACGATTTCTGATTTTTTCTCCAATTGTATAGAAATTCAAAACTTCCATTTTAACTAATTTATATATAATTCTAACACTTTCTTTACAGCTTTATTGACTCGGATAATCAATAAAAATTTAAGATTGGAATTGCAATCAATAAATTTTAAGAATGAGAGCCATGGCGCTAGTACGGTCAAAGTTGGAATTTAATTTGCGATCAATAAAAGCAATTAATAATTTATGAGAATAAGAACAACGGCGCAAATACGGATAAATGTCGAATTTAAATTATTTTGGCGGGTAATTTTAGAATTTGAAATGTTGGCGATAATTTTTAAGAATGAGAGCAGTGGCGCTACTACGGAAAAATGTGGAGTTTAATGTATTTTCATATATCAAATTTGAAAAATCTTCTCTTTTATTATAATTATAATTAATAAAAATTGAAGTTTAAAGAGAGTGATATATCCTCTTTAACATTGCTTTTTTTTATTCAGATCTCCTATTTGAAATGGCGGCCTTTGGCCGCGCTTCAAAAAAATAACCCTGGTCGGTCCAAAACCGGGGTGTTCATAATTCAATCGCGTCAAACTCCTTTCTGCACTGGCGGCCTTCGGCCGCGCTTCAAAAAAATAACCCTGGTCGGTCAAAACCGGGGTGTTCATAATTCGAACGCGTCAAACTCCTTTTTGCTGCTCTCAACCTCAATCTTAGATAAAAGAATATTTAATTTTGTCATGAAGACACGTAAGGCGTTTTTCCCATTCTTATCATTTAGACATTTAATAATCTCTGTTTGATTAAACGTAGTGTTAATTTTTATTAACTAAATTATAATAATATAATACATTGACTGACCCTTGTCGAAGAGTACTCATTTCCTGTTCTATGATAAGTAAGTTGTCTGCGTATGCAAAGTCAAGTCGACTTATTATGGCGTCAAATTGTTGAACCAAAAATTATCGCCAACATTTCAAATTCTAAAATTACCCGCCAAAATAATTTAAATTCGACATTTATCCGTATTTGCGCCGTTGTTCTTATTCTCATAAATTATTAATTGCTTTTATTGATCGCAAATTAAATTCCAACTTTGACCGTACTAGCGCCATGGCTCTCATTCTTAAAATTTATTGATTGCAATTCCAACCTTAAATTTTTATTGATTATCCGAGTCAATAAAGCTGTAAAGAAAGTGTTAGAATTATATATAAATTAGTTAAAATGGAACTTTGAATTTCTATACAATTGGAGAAAAAATCAGAAATCGTCATGAGTGTTTACAGTGGCTTCGAAGATTGAAATTATTACCAGAAGAAATGTATTGTAAAAAACATAAACGGCAAATGCTTTTTTTGAAAGACTTTTGCGGATCATTTCGGTGCCGTTATAAAAAAAAAAACAAATTCTCATGAAATATCCGCTGCTCAAAATACTTGGTTTGAAAATTCACGTATTTCACCTGGTGCAGTGATGATACTAACATATGCATTTGTATTCGATTTCACGTTTCTACAAGCCATCCGAGAAGGTAGTTTAACAGATAAACAAATTTCATCAGAAACTGTTGCTGACAGATATTAATTTTGTCGGGAAATTTGTGGGATAGCGCTTGATAAACAGTACGAAGAAGAAGGTTTGATTGGTGGACCTGGAATTATAGCAGAAATTGATGAAGCAAAAATTGGAAGAAGAAAATATAATCGAGGTAGAATGAAAAAAGGTTCTTGAATCTTTGGTGAGTTATTGGTATTTGTTGTGGTTCAATTCTATAAATAACTGAATCACAGTGTTTCCTGATTTATCAGGATTTATTGTGGTTCAATTCCTCATAAAATTGAATGTACTTAACATGTGATAGTTTCTTGAGTTAATAACCGACAAATATACTATGTTGTCACATTTATTCTAAAATATTTTAATACTCATATTTGTGGGGTTGCAACTTTTCCCTTCTAGAGGGAACATCAGAAATTTGTTCAATTTATGATTTTTAGCTTTAGACTTCGTCACGAAAAGGCGCTTGTTGAAAGTACACTTGCGTTCATGAATGAAAATGTTGTTGTTGTGTAATTTACTATAAATTTGGGCTTCGGTTATTTGGCTGGCATATTGACTTGTGACGATTGTGGTTTTTGTAGAACGTTTGTAGTTTTTGCGGGTCACATATTTACAATACATGTGTACGCATATACATATGTATGTATGTTGGTTTGTGTATGCATTATTTGTTCGGCAATGTCATTTAAATTTGTTGGTTTTGTTTTATTTTTATAATATACAATATTTTATTAAAGTGATGTTAAGATTTAATGAACTTTTCATAATTAAAATCATCGGGGTTTTAATTTAATTGGCAGAAAGTTATGGTAATTTCCGCTTGGGTGGTAAGGTTCAGATTTATTGTCATTGAAGTCACCTAACGGTATGCCCAGAAAACGGCTGTTTCGACGGGGTCGGACCACATGGAGAACGGTATTAGTTGTGTGGGGTTCGTGAGGCATGCAAAGACGTGGTTTGTGTCACGCGAGGACTCGTTGCATACTGTACATATATTTTATACAAGTATATCTGGGTCGATTTTAGATAAGTAGGAGTTAAACCTGCTACAGTACCCAGAGCGAAGTAACGCAATGGTCACTCTAGATTCTCGTGGCAACTCAAGCTCTTCGTCTGCAATGGATAGTGGTTTGACTCCAAGTACGCCATTTAGTAAAGGAATGACCTCTTGAGGCGGATCGGCTTCAAGCAGACGACTGCAGGAGGGTTTCAGCGAAAACGTCCCAGCAGAAACTGCTTGGGATTGATCTCGTTGTTATGTTTAGGATTTTGTTGCGGCTCTGTACTTTGGCAGTTATCGCGGTCGTGTGAGGAGAGAATGAGCACAAGCTGTCAAAAGTTACACCTAACATCTTAGGGTAATTGACTGTCTGAATTATTATGCCATCGATTGTAATGTTTAGATATAGTTTGTATTTCTTCGTCCAGTTAGGGAATATGGTCGCTGTGGATTTTATGGGAGGGTGTTAATCTCCTTGCTGAGAAGAAGCGAAAAAAGTCGGAGAGATAGCGGTTTCCATATGTTTTTATTTTGCTTGATAATTTCAAATTGTCTAAAGGATTTTTATTTGTAACTTGCTTTCGGTTTTTGTATCATACCTTCATCCACTATTTCTTCTTTTTCCTATGAGCTTACTTTTTTTTCAATTAAAGAGTTCAATTAACAGTCGCCAATAAATATAAATCGTCTTCTGATGATGACATGACAACCGATCGCTGTGAGTGGAAATAACTATGTATCTTAACTGATAGGGACTGCTAGTTATCAGGGAAAGAAAATTTACAGTTACTCTCACAAAGAGCAAAATAACGAAAATGTAAAGAAACGGAAAACCAGCAGAAACGAGCGAGAAAATATCAAATGTTGTTTTTATAATCACTTCATATAGCTAAAGATAGTTAGCAGTAAAGATACAAACCTAATATAAAATGATGATTGACGTGATTTATTTGAACCGTTGAGGGAAAGATACGAATGAACTTTACTTAGTGTGCTATTACATTGGGACTCCTTTGACCCTCATTATCGGCAAATTCTCTTTTGGTGTCGCTCTGCGCATTCACATGACCAAAAAGAGTCCAGCAACTTAATTCGAGTTTTTCTGTCATTCCTTTTCATAAAATGTTCGCAAATATTTGTGTGGTTCGACTGCGCAACATTTAGAGTGTGTTGCATATTTCATTTATATGTTGGGATGGATGGTCTCACATTTTGCTTGCTGGTTTAAGTTTCCTGGAATACAGTTTATAACTCTTCCAATATGCCATTTTTGTGGTGGTAAGTTTTCTTTATGGATGATAACCATTGAGTTGTTATTGATGTTTGGTCGCTCCGAAAACCACTTTGATCGTACTTGAAGTTCGTTGATGTATTCATTTGACCATCTGTTCCAAAACATCTGTTTATTGCTTGTGACCTGATTCCATCGTTGTACGTTGCTGATGTTAGCTGACATTTTCCGCTCTGGGAGTGCCCTAAGTGCACTACCAATAAGAAAATGCCCCGGAGTTAATACTTCATAATCATTTGGATCCGATGACAGTGGTGTTATTGGACGAGAATTTAATACAGCTTCTATCTCTTTCGATCTCTTTTGATGGTGCGGTTGAGGTGACCCTTAGCCGATTTGACTGCTGCCTCCCAAATACCGCCGAAATGAGGTGCTCTTGGAGGAATAAAATTGAAATTTATAAATTTATTAGGACAATATTTTATTGTATAATTGCATCTTTGTTTTCGGTTTTAAATATAAATCACTTTAATTCAGCTAGTTTGTTGCAAGCACCCACAAAATTTGTTGCGTTATCGCAAAAGATCAGAGGGTAGACCTCTTCTTTATCATGCGCTTCAATGACGCTAAGAAAGTGTCCGTGGATAGATCCGATACTAGTTCGATGTGAACCGCCTTTATCGCTAGACAAACGAAGATCCCAATGTACGCTTTATAAGGTGTTTTGCCTCGAATATGCAAATATACGTTGACTAGTCCGCAGAAATCAATACCGCACCCACAAAAGGACGAGATGGAGTTAATTGCTCGACAGGTAACTGTCCCATTACTTGGTTCATCAGCTTTGGCTTATAGCGTATACAGGGTGGCACGATCTGACGATACGTCTTTCTAAATCGCGCGCATTGACTATCCAAATCTGATGTCTTATCAGTGCTAAGAGTGCCTTTGGTCCTGCATGGAAGTGTTTCCGATGTAGATGACGAACGTAATGCACAACTAATTCGAATTTGTTTGGCAACAGCATTGGGTGTTTCCTTTCTTCTGGAATATCTGCTGATTTCAATCGACCTCCAACTTTGAGCATTTGAAATCCTTCGGTATACTCGAGAAAAGGATATAAATAACGTAACGGGCCATTTATCGTAAGCTCTTTCTGTAAAAGATGAATTTCATTAGCGAAATGTATGTGCTGAATATTCCAAATTATGCACAGAAAGGCATCATGTAACTCTCGTGGGGAAAGTGTTAATGAGTCATTAAGACTGGCACCATGTCGAAATTTATTGATGAAGCGAAACATCCAAGCTATTAATCGAAGGCTACTGGTGTAGTTACTCCGCTGATTCACAATTTCCAAAATGTAATTGGTGCTAACAATTCTATTGACTGCTGATTTTCGTTTCTCCATATTGACAACTTCCATGTCGATATCGTCGCAGCTGTTCTTTGGCCATTTGTCTGAGTTTTCGTATAGAAACTTTGATCCGGTGTACCATATTGAATTAACAAGTTCGTTTACAGTAAATCCTCTAGAGGCAGCATTCGCCGGGTTACAATGCGTTGAAACATGTCTAAATGGGCGCCGTTGGTTAAATCTTGAATTTCCGAAATTCGATTACCAACAAAAGTCGAAAGTGTTGCAGAATGCACCTTAAGCCAATGTAATACTATTTGTGAGTCTGTCCAAAAAAAAATGTTAAAAGATTTGTTAAAAATTGTTGGTTTAATTTTTGCTAAAAGACGAGCAAGAAGACGAGCGCCGCAAAGTTCTAATTTGGGTAACGATTGGTTTTTGGTGAGTGCCACTCTGAACTTCGCAGTGGGTAGGCGAATGGTAGTAGTAGCAGAGAACGTATATCATAGAGAAGGTTCAATTGCGGACCAGCGTGTGAATTGTCAAAACCTAACAAGATTTTAATAGAGGATTTCACCACTTTTGGCTCGGAAGGAGAAATTTTAACAGTGGAGAGTGAACAGAGCTGAGCATTGTATGAAAATTATGCTCAGAGACTTGCTTTGATATTACAGCTGCATGTTAGCCTTTTGGCTTATATTTTTATACGTTAATATGCAATCATATTTATTGATATAAATAACATTTTACGAATTTTTATGAATGCATGCAAAACTGATAAGATCTTTTAAATTATGAAATTTCGAAATAATATTTATAGTCAACTTGGGCATTTAATAATTTTATTTATTTTTTACCTAATATACATTCCTAATATTTATTTTTTATCATATTAATCTTATATAGTCATATGTATGTACGTATGTATTTGAATGTACGCATTCAGAAAGTCAAATCATGATTTTATCACTTATCAATACACTATATGTGCCCGCATTGATTTATATGTACACGCATATATCTACATAAAATTGCCGAACAGATAATGCATACACAAACCAACCTACATATGTGTGTGCGTACACATGTAAATATGTCACCCGCAAAAACTACAAACATTGTTCTACAAAAACAACAATCGTCACAAGTCAATATGTCAGCCAAATAGGCGAAGCCCAAATTTATAGTAAATTACACAACAACAACATTTTCATTCATGAATGAAGGCGTACTTTCAACAAGCAACCTCGCTTCATTCATAAAAACAGACACCCTCTCATCTCCCCGAGTATGCGTTTGCCAACAAGCATCTTTTCGCGACGATGGCAAAAGCTAAAAATCATAAATTGAACAAATTTCTGATATTCCCTCTGGAAAGGAAAAGTTGCAACCACGCAAGCCCACAAAACACAGAAAAAATTGACAAAACTGGCAACAAAGCTTTTGTCGATTTAAAATATTTTACAATTTTAAAATATTTTTCCGTGTCTCACAAAAATCTGCGTCAATATGTATGCATGCTCATATATAAACATACATATTTACGATGACTTGTGGGCAAAGTTGTTAGAGCGGCAAGGGAAGCGGTGACAATCGGTGGCCGTTCGTTAATATTTTTTCGGCACAGCTCGGATTTTCTACCAACAACACAATGTTGTGACGCTTTGTCGTCGCGTCAGTCCTTCGACACAGTGACTCTTTGACAAGAAAACAAAAAACGTGAGCTTCGGCCATTGGTTGTCCGTGGCAACGGAGATTTCGCATGAAACAATGAGTGTACATATTTACATACATACGTTGCATATAGACAAATTAACAATTATAATGGGTACTTTCATATTTGTTTACATGCAAACATAATTATACATATATAATATATTTGAATAAGAATATTTGGGACCGCTTCGTCTTTTCTTATCGGGTTATGTCAAGCAAGAGGTGTACAAAATCAAACCCAGAAATCTGACTGAACTGAAGCAGTCCATTAAATAGATATTTGAGGCAATCCCGACTTGAACCCTCCAGCCCGCATTAATTTTCTAATTAGGTGTCCAATATGCATGGCTGAGCATGGAGGAATAATTAATTGTATAAAATAAAATTAAAATTTTCTATACAATACAACAAAGTTTGATAAAAAGAAACTTATTACGGTTAATTTTTGTAGCACGATTCGTGAGCCGCCCTGTATATGCATAATATCTTAAAATTATATGCAAAGTCGTTTGCGTATTGTAAATATACGAATTTGTAAGCGTACATTTCTTAACATTGAATTTAGCATTATTTTTCTCATTTAACATTCAAAATGCTCAATTCGCTATTTTGCGCTCCGCAGGGGTAAAATTCTGGTGAAATCCGCTTAAAATTTGTTTGAGGTGAGATCCTCTTAAGTTGGCGAGTAACCCTCCGTCAAGAGGAACATTTTGACAATCGGCACACCATGAACCTTCTCTATCATATACGTTCTCTGGTAGTAGTGCCACATTTGTTGATAACGCGAGTATATAGTGCGCAGCCATATGCACGAATCGATGCGTCACAAAATCCATGTATCTGAAGAGATTCCACATCTGTCGAAAGCAGGGCCTCGGCACTTTAATTAGTGAAAGATCCGATAAGCAGTTAAGAAACTTTTTCCAAGCAATTTCAATGTTCTGTGGCACAGATTCATTCCAATCCAACTTTAATAGCCATATTTCTTGCAACAAAATTTTTGATGTTATAATAACAGGAACTAAAAGTCCAAGTGGGTCGTAAAGTGATGATGCATCAGAAAGGATGGAACGTTTTGTAAGTCGGCCAGTCAGTGCTAGTTTTGCTTCAAATGAAAAAAAGAAACAATCAAGATTTAGATCCTTTAAGGTTTAGATCCTTTATAGAGTCGTATTCTGTGAATTGATGATGATTGGAATACCACTTTGTTAATTTAAACTGTCCTAATTCTAACAGTTGTATTACCTCTTGCTTTATCTGTGCAAGTTCGGTTAGAGTATCAGCACCACAGAGTAGGTCGTCTACGTAGAATGATGACTTCACGATTTGTGCGCCAATTGTAAATTATTCTGAATGCTGTTCAGCTAGATATAACAAACTCCGTATAGCAAGATATGGTGCAGCAGCCATTCCATACGTTACAGTATTTAGTTGATACGTGCGAATATCTTCAGTCGGTGAGCTCCTCCATAGAATGTACTGGAACTTTCGATCATCTTCGTGCATTAATACTTGGCGATACATCTTGACTAAGTCGACAGTGAGTGCAAACCTGTGAAATCGAAAACGAATAAGAAGAAGAAAAAGTTCGCACTGAATTGTAGGGCCAATCTGAATATCGTTTAATGATTTTTGAGATGTGGTGTGGGACAGGAAGCGTCAAATAGAACTCGAAGCTTTGTTGTTGTACTTGTTGGTTTTAGCACACAATGATATGGTATATAATAATGCGGTTCGCTGAGATTTGGATTTTTTACAACGCTCGTATGACCCAAATTCTCGTAGTCTAATCGGCGTTCTTGTGCATTAAATCGTCTCAATGCCGTAGTATAAGACTCGCCCAAACATGTCGGATCATCCTTGAAAGGTAATTTGACAACTATTCTGCCGCAAGGTCTTCTTGACATAGTTGAATTGTATATGGATCGCAACTCAGTTGTTCACGAGTCCAAGCCTCTGGAATGGTAGTGATTTCTTCCAATTTCCACAACTTTTCCAATTTGGTATCTAAAGATTCATTGGCTAAAAATAAACAAGATGGTTTGGATATGTTGTTAATGCTCGTCGTTCCATGTTGAAATATTGATTTCAGGATCTGGTTGATAAGCAATGTGCGATGTAATGCAAAAAGTCAATGGAAGTTCGAAACCAGTGACTTGCGACTTGATATTAGTTGAGGTTTTGAATTAATTATTTGTCGACGATGAACCGATGCTTTGTAATTGTATGTTTTGCTTATTTCTTGGCAGAAGCAACTTTTGCGAAAAATCATCTGTGTTAAAATTTACCTGTGAACAGGAATCTAGCGATGCTATACCCAATCTGTAGCTCCCCGATGCATCACGAACGAAAATTTTTGCTGTTGCAAGGATGACGTTATCCAACGATGAATTATTCCTGTGTGTATGCGTGACTGCCTCTTGTTTTGTAAATACCTGAGTAGGTGTTTGTTGGACTGGTAGAACCGCGGTGGAGTAAACTGTGGTGTTGTCGTGCACAAACCTTGCACCTGGGTGATGATGGACAATTGGCTACACGATGTTCCTTTGATTGGCAATTGATGCAAAGTCCAATTTTCTTTGCATGGTCGAAACGTTGAGTAATGTTTAGTGACTTAAAGCGTTCGCAATTTAAAACCTTATGGTTGTTACTGGAACAGAAAGTACAAGTTATGTTGGAGCAGGAAAAAGTATAGCCTCGTGGTTGATTCCTTGATTTCGAAGAGGAGTATTTGTTAGCACCTTGAGTTGACGAAGTACCAACATGCGTGTTGTCCAGTGTTTTGTTGTCATACCGTACCTTCAACCGTTCTAACGCCTTCGGGTAGTTTTCATTTGTCACTTGAAACGCATTTACAGTTTCTAAGGCTTGATCCTGGAGACAATTTCGCAAATGGTTGAATTTTTCGATATTAGTTAAATTGAATTCACGATCAATTATTTGCTTGAACGAGGTGATAAAATTTTGATAATTTGAATACTTGCCATAAGCATAAGTGGTGGAAGTTTTGAACGATAATATCCAATGACAATAATGTCCAGCGACGATAATGTCCAACGATGCAGTCTAATACTGACCACACTCCAAAATGATGTGCAAAAGAACAAAAAACTCACTCGTGCCCCACGTTGGGCGCCAAACAATGTAGGGCTTTTTTTGTAACAGCGCAAATATCGAAAAATCGAAAAGTTTAAGCGAAGTTGTATCAGCGATAAAATAAAAAGGGCAGAGTAATGATGCTATGTGTGGTCAGCTATTAGACTAACTTTATTTGCAAAATTCTTCTCCTTAAATAATATTCTAAGCAATATTGCAATACTGTTCAATACATAATTTCCGTTAAGTACATAGTTTTGTTTTCTATTAGTGCATATATACAAAAGTATGTAAGTTATATAAATTTAACAGTTCATAAAAGGAGAATAACCCAAGTACATACTTTGCTCTATTGCTCCTTCGTATAAGTTAGGTTTTCTTTGGTTAAAACCAGTAAAAAAATATAAAAATATATTTTTTAGTGAAGCATAGCTCCTTTATTGAGTGGTATCTTAATTAACACTTAATCTTAATTCTATTTTTACTTAACATTAAGCTTTACTTCTAAAGCAGCGCTTTGCTCTATTGCTCCTTCGTATAAGTTAGGTTTTCTTTGGTTAAAACCAGTAAAAAAATATAAAAATATATTTTTTAGTGAAGCATAGCTCCTTTATTGAGTGGTATCTTAATTAACACTTAATCTTAATTCTATTTTTACTTAACATTAAGCTTTACTTCTAAAGCAGCGCTGCCGTTGTTGTTTACGGGAAACGGTTGACATTCCGTTCCCACAGGAAGAAAGTGTTTGGTCAGCACTTTTCAATTGCGCGTGCAATATGGCCTTCAGGTGAAGAGTCGTATTGCACTTTACGTTTAATTTGAGAATTTGGTATTATTAGGGAGGGATAGCTTATTTGGTGCTAACTCCTCCGCCCTTAAATTCGAACGTCCTCGCTCGACGCTCTTACAAAAAATCTTGACAAATTTTGAATACCAATTTCATTTGTATTGGTTTCAGTTATATTAGAATTATTTTTAATTTTAATTTTTTTGAACATTAATATTATTAAAATTAATATTACAAACATTGATAATATATTTATCGAGAAAAATACATTATTTTGTTTTTTTAATAGATTCAAATGTATAGTTTCGTTAGTTTGAAATTTTTTTATCGATTCTAATGACAATATTTCTTCTAAATTATTATATTTAGATAGTGGCTGTAATATTGCTGGTAATGGCTTTTTTTCTGTTATCATATTGGAGTTGTACAATATTCCATCTATTTCTAAGCTAGCATTATAATATTTTATTAAATATGTGCCATTTACCATTAAACTTTCATTATTAATTTTTATTACATCATTGAATTGATTTAAAAATATTAAGTCGCTCGAAATTTCTTCGACCGATTTTATATGTTCATTATAAATTTTCTTACAATTTTCCGTTTTACTATTTAATAAATGTGTGATACACGCATCATCTGATATATCTTTTACTGCGTTTTTAGGGCAAATTGATATGCTGTTATATGATTTACAATTGGTATATATGCCATAAACTTTGTTGGGACATAATAATATTAGTTTAAACATTATTTTATTTATTACTTCGTTTTTCTTTATTGGTCGTATTTCTGTAGACCTACATTCTTCAATTCCCGTTGTCGGTAAACTTATTATATAAATTACACAATCTAACGTTTCGTCTATATTAAAAAATGGTATATTTTCATTTTCTATAAATTTTTTTGTTTATTCATTTCTTTATCTGATAATATAAATGAATTTACTATATTGGCTTTGGCCCAATGAATTGCGTAAGCCGTACTGATTAATTCTTCTTTTATAATTTCTAATTCGAATTTGATGGTTAGAACTAAGTCATATTCCACCTTTTTGTCTTCTTCAATTGTTTTTGTTAATTTATTTGTGATATTAATTAATTCATTTATTTTGTTATTCATTAATTTATTTATAATAACTTGTTGGTTATTATTTTCTAAAACAATAATCATTTTGTTAGTTAAGATCTTATAGTCGCTATGGTCAGGTTTTTCTGCTATCCATTTCCACGCGGCACCTATAATATCTAGTGATCTCTTTTGTAATTTTTTATTAATTTTATTTGAATTTAAGTAGGTTTTGGATTGGTTTAGCAAGGATGAAGAGGGTGTGCCATTAATTTTTCCATTACTATTGTTTCAAGAGTACTAATTATATTTTCGTACTGTTCTGTCTCTATAATATGAATAATTTTAAAATTCCCTGTTTGCAATTTTGGACCAGCATTGTTATCAATTGGGAAGAACTGTAATTTAGAATTTGCACATTTGCTGTAGTTACCGCAGCAAAAAATCTAAAAAGGAGAGGATAAGGGTTTCATTTTTTAAAATAGTAGTTTTTTTATTATTATTATTATTCTTTATCCTTTTATAAAGCTTTTGTGGACTATTTTGCCGGATTATGTTGTAACTGTGGAGTTATGATTTTCTTTTACTATTTCTTTTTTATATTTTGAAGTCAGTTGCCGTATCTTTTATTAATTTTGATATAAATTGTTTGTCCAATGTTATAGTTATTAAATGGTTTTCTGTTTTTATTGTGAAGAGTTAAATCTTGTTCCTGTTTCTGTCTCAGTCTCTGTATATTATTTTGTCTTGCTTTTTCATATTGCTCAGAGTTGGTATATATTCTTCGTCAAAAAAATGATTCCACAGGTTTTTGTCCTGTAGTTGGATGTATGGAATAATTGTATTCGAAAACTGCTCTATCTAGAAGTTCTGGAAAGGATCTTCCTATATTCTCTGATTTTAAACATCTTATTATTTCTGATAAAGTGGAGTGGGAACGTTCAACTTATTCATTAGCTGTGCTGGTGTGTGGAGGTATTCTATGTATATTAATCCTAAGTTGGTCTTTTAACAAAAAAATTATTGAGTTGGAAGATTTTTCGTTGTCTATTATAATATTCTGCGGTACCCCAAAATTGAAAATGATTTGTCTAAGTGGTTCTCGTATATCTTCTGAAGATCTTGATTCTATTAATTTTGCTTGTGCGTATTTGGAAAATTTGTCAACTGCTGTTAATATTAAATATTTGTCAGCTATGTATATATCTATATGTACTATTTGACCTGGATATTTTGGAATTGGGGTTGCTTGAATTTCTGGATTATTAGGGTGTCTATCGTATTTGTTTACTGCGCAAATGCTGCATTGTTTAACTATTACTTTGATTTTTTGTAACATTTTTGGAAAATAAAATTTTTCTAAAATTTGTTTTTTATTTTCTATTGCATTTCGATGAGCTCTTTTATGTTCTATTAATATTTGGTTTTCCTGTTCTTCATTCGATTCTAGGTCTTTAACTTTTGTTTGTGTGTGTCTAACTTTGTAATTACTAAAATGTATTTAGTAAATTTCTTGATTTCTGCCGATTATTTCTTCTGAAGTAAATATTCCATTTATTACTGAAGGGTTAAGTCTTCTTTTTAAAATTGCTAATAAGTCTTCTGTTGAGTAATTTGGTTTGATTATTATATGTTTATGGTAAGTTGGGAAGGGTAATTTAAATTGATAGCTATTTTCTTGTCCTATTAATAGGAAGATTTGGTTTTTGAAAATTTTAATTGGGGCTTCTACTGAGGGAATTAGATTATGAGATGAGCTGTCATCTGAGTTTGTAGCTATTGATAATGAGTTGTCATGTTGGATTTTCCAGGCTTATATTTTAATTCATAATTATATTCTTCTAGAATTGATTTCCATCGCTTTAGTTTTGAATTGTTGTTTTTTTTACTGAGTGCATAGGTTAATGGTTGATGATCAGTATGTATTATAATTTTAGCTTGACCATACAGATAATTTCTAAGAGAATTGAGTGCCCAGATTATGGCAAGCATTTCTTTTTCGTTAACTGCATAGTTTTCTTCTGTTCTGTTTAAGGTTCTAGAAATAAAAGTAATGGGTTTACCGTCTGTTGTAAGATTAAATTCTATATTATAATTCGGATATTGAAGTACGCTCTCATTTCTTCATCACGAAGTAAGTTCGTAAGTGGTTTTGCTAATTTTGCGTAGTCTCTTATGTAGCGTCTATAGTATCCTGAGAGTCCTAAAAATGATCTAAGGTCTTTGAGTGTTTTGGTATATGGGACATTTTCTCTGGCTTTTACTTTAGATGGGTTTGTGGAAATTCCAGCAGATGAAATTATAAATCCCAAGAATTCTACTTGATCTTTATAGAATTCGCATTTGTCTGCTTGAACTTTCATATTAGCTTTACGGAGTGTATCGAAAATTGTGTCTATATGTTCTGAGTGTGATTTTGCGTCTTTGCTAAATATTATTGTGTCATCTATATAGACGTAACATATTTTTCCAATGTGTTGTCTGAGTATATCGTCTAATGTCCTTTGAAATATGGATGGGTCATTCTTTAGTCCAAATGGTAGTCTAGTGAACTCATATTTTCCGTTGTTCACAGAAAAAGCTGTTTTCTCCACGTCAGATTCTTTAGGAGGAATTTGATGGAAACCACTTTTTAAATCGATTACCGAAAGTACTCGATTTTCCCCTAATTGTGACAGTACTTCGTTTATCTCTGGTATGGGATATCTGTCTGCAATAGTAACCGTATTTAGTTTTCTGTAATCAATAACCAGTCTGAATATCTTCTCTCCTGATGTGCCCATATGGGTGAGTTATATGGTGATCTGGATTTCCTAATAATGCCGTCCTCTAGTAATTTATTTATTTGTTTTTCTACTTCTTGTTTTAAACTAATCGGATATGGGTAAGATTTTGAATAAATAGGTGTGTCTGAATTGTTTCTGATTTCTGCTACTACTTTTGTTGTATAAGTTAATTTTTCGTTGGGTTCTGAAAATAAGTGTTTGTGTTTTTGTATAAGTTGTTTAATTTCGTTCTTTTCTGAAGATGTCATATGCTCATCACGGATTTGGATTGAATTATCATCTTGAGCCTTATATTGATGGAGTTGAAGTTTCCGTCTATTTGCTACAATCATAAAATTTTCTCTAGTATGTATTACTGCTGATAATTCTTTTAGACTATAATTTCCAAGTATTGCATGAAAGGTTGAAAGAGCTGGTATTAGAAGAATTTTAATTTGCATTCTTCTATATTAAATAAATTTAAAAAAGTGTGATGTGTAATTTTTATTTTTCCGCCAACAGAATTTGCATAAAAATGGTTATCATTCCTTTTAGGATTCGGTACTAAATCTGATGTGATATAATTTTTATTGGAGCCTGTGTCTACTAATATTTTTAAAATTTGTCCGCTCTTCGTTTTGCATTTGAAATAAGGCAACGAAGAGCTATTTAATCTAAAAAATGTACATCTGTCAGATCTAGGAATGGTTCATTCTCATACCTCTGTGTTGTATCGGAACGATTGTAATTGTAGTCACTATTTAGGTAGTCGTTATTTTGGCAGTCATTGTCGTATTGATAATTGTGTTCATTGTTCGGTTCGAGTTCTGAGTTTACATGGAAGTTTCTTTGAATATTCGGTTGTGGGTGGTTAGTTATAGATGACTGATATGGTCTTTTGCCGAAATCTTGAGCTGGGGGTCGGTTTGTATAGTTTATAGCGTTCGTTGTTAAACTAACATCTACATCCATTGGCTGAGGAGGTTTTGGTGGTCTTGGAGGAGAAGATCTTTGTTGTTGTTGGTTGAATAAATTGTTATTTTGAAAACTGTTGTAAGGATTGAAATTTTGATTTGGTGGTGGAATGTGAGCTAGTTCGGGATGGAATTTATTTTGGAGGAATTTTTGGTTTGTTGTTTGGGTATATTTTGGTTGGAAATATTTTGATTGAACGAATTGTTGTTGAGGATATTGTTGTTGTCGAGAGGGTTGTGGGTAATTGTATTTTTGGTTATTGGCATATTGTGCTCTGAAACTCTGATTCTCGAGTTTCAAACAAAGATGTAGGGCTTCGGAAAGACTTTTTGGTTCTCTAATTCCAAGAAGTCTGGAGAGATCTCCTGAGAGTCCTCTAATAAAGGTATCTAGTGCTTTAGCACGATAGTTTTCTGTCAGTAGATGTACTGCTTCTTCTCCTACCTCCATGCATCCTATCTTGTTAAGAATTAAAGATAGATGCGAATATACTTTTTGGTAGAGTTCGTTGATGGATAATATACCTTGTACAAGACAGGTCATTTGGTATTCTAATGTACCTATGTCTCGTTTGTCAGCATAGTGGGTTGTTAGGCAAGGAGATATTGCCGTCCAGTCTAGAGGTGTGTTGTACGATTCTAGTGCTATGTCTGCTTTCCCTATTATCTTGTTTCTAATAACATTTAGTATACCAAAATATCGGGGCGTTCCCTTCGTAGGTTCATATATCCTAAGGATACGTTCTACGCTTTTTTTCCAGGTACTGAATTCTGAAGCGTTCCCTGAAAAATCTCTTAATGAACGTACCACGTCAGGAATTTTGTCCAATTCACTCATGTCATTTCTAAATCGTTCATCTATTGTCTGGTCTGTAATGTTTTGGTTTGGATTATTATTTAAAAAGGATTGGATTATGTTTTGTTCGTCTGTTTGAAGAATTTGAGTCACCATGTTTTTTATTAAATTATTTATTTCGGGTGATACTTGGGGAGCAGGATTAGGAGTGGTTGTTTGAGTGGGTGTAGGGTTATTGCTTAGCAATGAGGGTCTAATTATATTATGCGGGCTAGTCATTTTGAATTAGTGTTTGTTAATAATCTCTGGAGGGTCCCGTTTCGTGTATCGCAGAGTTATTTTTTTGTTATAAATGTTTTTTTTTTCAATATTATAAACTATACAAGTCTTTGTTTATAAGTATATATTTTTTTCTTTATTTATTTGTTAATAATCTCTGGAAGGTCCCGTTTTTGGTGAATCGCAGAGTTATTTTTTGTTATAAGCTGGAGGGTCCCCCCGTAGGTGGTGAATCGCTGCTTGAATATTTTTTATTATAGGGTGTACGACCCTGGTTTTATGTTTAGATATTAAAATTTGAAATTACTCACAAATATTTTAAAATAAATTAATATAGTAGTAATAATATTTGTAAGTAGTAAAACAATTACAATGTTGCAAACATAATTTGTATTATGGTATAGAATTCTTAAGATATTACATTTATTTGAGCTATAGATCTAGCTTTTTTTCGGAATTTATTTATTATTTTATTATTTATATATATCTAGAACTTACGATAGTAGGATAATCATTTTGGTGAAGCAGCTGACGTTTTTTCCTTCGTCGTCCTTTTTGCATCTGCTACTAAGGGGGAGCCTCTGCGAATGGCAGGCACCTTGCCGTGGTGCAGGGGCTTAAGTCGCAAGGCATCTCGGTATCTCCCACCTGGTGTGTGCGGTGCTTGCACCCTCACACTAGTTGTCAGAAGTCACATGCGTGCGACAACCAAGAGCTGCCACCTCCTAATCCAGGGTGTTATGCGACTCCCGTGCCCATTGGATGATTTGCAGCCAGGAGGTTAATTCGGCTGTATTATAACGGAGCCTTCCCAACACCGGGCCGCATTGGGAAGTAACGGTGGCCTTACCTTATCACTGGTGGTGCTCACAAACGGAAAAGGAAGAGGGGAGGCAGACTACCCCCCCTGCCCCCAACGGGATGTCCGGGAGGACAGGACGATCCCAGAAGAAAGGGAATGAGTGGTGCCAGCCTGAAGTGGTACCTGAGGCACCTCCAGGAGGGAAGAACTCCGGAAAAAGCCGAAACCCTAGCGAGAAACAGGGTGAGAGGTGACAGCACCTCCCCGGCTTCAGGAAAGCAGAAGGGTGGTAATACTGCGGCCACTAAAAAGCGAAATGGCAGCAATCGAGGCCACTGCCCAGAAAGCGCAACTCAGCCCGCGGGCCGAGGTTGCGAAAGGGCAGCTCCCTCGACCACCCAAGCGGCTAAGCGTAAAAGCGGACAGCTGACGCCACAGGAGCCGAACAATACCAAGCGGCAGAGGGGCAACAACGCACAGGCGACTAGTGGCCACCGCTCCGCCCCAAACCCCCCCCTGCCAGTGGAGGGACAGCGCAGGTATGCGGACGCCCTCAAAGGCATTTGCATGGCTGTGCTGCCGCTGAACTACCCGGCGGAGGCGCTGGGTGCGGAGGAGCTCACATCGCTCCAGGACTTACTCATGGAGGAGGTATTCAGAGGGTCTGGATACAAGGCCTCCTTCCATGGGGTATATTTCAAGGGAGGCATGCTGCAGGTTGACTGCAAGGATGAGAGGTCGGCTTGTTGGCTGAGGGAGATCGCTCCCAAGCTAACAGGCTGGAACAGCCCCATCCTCTGCGCGAAAAAGGGGGACGAAATTCCGCCCATGCACAGCATGACGGTCTTCCTCCCCAGATGCGCAGGTAAGTCTTACGAGTTTGATTTAGGACTCATTCGCAATCAGAACGATGGCCTCGACACATCGGCCTGGCGGGTGACCAATAGCATAGCGGAGGATTCAGGATGGAAGCTCCACCTCTGCATTGATGACGAATCATACAAATTCGTCAGGAGGGTGAGCTTCCGCCTGAACTATAGGTTCAGCTCGGTGGTCCTGAGGCCGTTCAAGTCAAAAACGATCACCGAGGGCGATGCGGGGAAGAAAATGCAGGTGGATGAGGTTGCGACTCAACCCTGCGCAAGTACGTCGAAGCAGGCGGCAACTGCTGAGACAATGGCGAAGGTCCCTTCCGAGAGGACGGGCGAGCAAGGAGGGGCGCTACCCTCCAGTCAGGAGCTTCTGGAGGGGCTCACAAACCTGGCGGGAGACATCGCGGAGGACGGTGAGCATGAGGACCAACTACTCATGGAGCCGATCCTGTAGTGAGGCCGTGCTTAGAAGTTGCCCAGGTGAACCTGCATCACGCGGCGTCGGAATCGGCGGTTATCGCGAGCAGGTTCACGATGGATGGACTGGGCATACTGCTGATCCAGGAGCCATGGGTCAATAAAGGAGAGGTCAGGGGCTACAAAACGGAGTCAAATAAGGTAATCTGGGATCTCTCAAATGAGAGACCTAGAACCTGCATAGTACTTAGGAACGGTATTGACTTCTTCTGTATTTCAGAGTTCCTAACTCAGGACCTGGTCGCTGTGCAAGCGAGGAACGACGAAGGAGCGGACTTCGTCGTGGCAGCGGCCTATTTTCCGGGGGAGACTCCGACAGCACCCCCAGAGGCAGTCGGCAACCTGGTGGAGTATTGCAGGAGGAATAAGCTGCCCCTCATCATGGGCTGCGACGCGAATGCCCACCACACCGAATGAGGCAGCACGGACTGCAACACACGGGGTGAGTCTCTTATCGAGTTTATAGTCAGTAAGAATTTAAGTATAGCAAACGTGGGGTGCCCACCTTTGTAACTAGTGTCAGAAGGGAGGTGCTTGACATCACTCTCAGTAACGAGTCTGAGGTAGGGCTGATCTCACAATGGAGGATATCATCGGAACCCTCCATGTCGGATCACCGTATCATAAGATTCGTGCTGGGGATGGGGGTCAAGCAACTCCCTCCCAAACGTATCCCTGGGAACACGGACTGGGCCGTTTTTAGGGAATCGCTTGCAACAAAAATTAGCAGTAGGGAGCAGCTGGATAGAAGCGCAACGGCTTCTGGATTGGAGAGCAGACTGTCTGCCCTAAACCAATCCATTATAGAAGCTTATCATAGCAGCTGCCCCCTAAAGACAACCGCCAAGGGCGGTAAATGCTCCTGGTGGTCTAGTAAACTCTCAGTACTAAGAAAAACGGTGCGCAAGCTATTCAATAAGGCTAAGCGCACCGAAAACTGGGAGGATTACAGATGCAGCCTAACTACTTATAATAAGGAGATTAGGACCGCGAAACGGAAGAGCTTTAGGAAGTTCTGTGAGAGCGTCTCCTCAACCCCAGAGGCAGCTAGACTGCATAAGGCTCTGGCTAGAGGCAAGACGGACACGGCATTAGCGATTAAACGATCTGATGGGACTTATACGTCCAGCGCAGAAGAAAGAGCTACGGCTCTTCTACTAGCGCATTTCCCGGAGACGATTCAAGAAGACCATATTCGATCCATGGTCAGCCTAGCGCTGGCGTATATCCCAGAACCATGGCGCACCGCAAAGGTGATCTTCATACCCAAAGTAGGGAGGAAAGACTACTCATTGGCGAAATCGTTCAGGCCAATCAGTCTTACTTCCTTCCTACTCAAAAGTATGGAAAAGATCATAGACCACGAACTACGATCGAAGATGCTGAAGGTTTCACCGCTTCATGAGAAGCAACATGCTTACAGAGCAGGCAGGTCAACAAACACTGCTCTGTACCAGCTAACCTCAGAGATCCAGAATTCGTTAGATGGGGGCGAGGTGATGCTATGCGCCTTCCTCGACATAGAAGGTGCCTTTGCACTGGAGAAAAGGAGTGTGGCAGCACCAGTGTGCAGATGGATTACAGCCGTACTGCGCACTAGGGTGGCGGAAACCGCAGTAGGAAAAACTAAAATTCGTCTGGGAACAACAAGAGGCTGCCCACATGGTGGAGTGCTATCCCCCCTACTTTGGAGCCTAGTTGTGGACGATCTTCTTGAGCGGCTGACTAGCAATGGAATCCGCTGTCAGGGATATGCGGATGACATTGTTATCTTAGCTAGGGGAAAATTTGGGGACACACTCTGCGATATCGTTCAGAGGGGATTGGGACTGCAATGGGATGGTGTAGTGGGGTTGGCTTAAGCATCAACTCCGCTAAAACTACAATCATTCCCTTCACCAGACGGAGGTCACTGCCGGGCCTCAGGAGTATATCCCTGGACGGCAGAGTGGTTGAGATGGCCAGCACGGTCAAGTACCTGGGCCTCACGCTGGATTCCACACTACGATG
Source organism: Bactrocera oleae (assembly GCF_042242935.1). Taxonomy (NCBI): domain Eukaryota; kingdom Metazoa; phylum Arthropoda; class Insecta; order Diptera; family Tephritidae; genus Bactrocera; species Bactrocera oleae. Next base: position 37,382,930 of record NC_091538.1, read on the forward strand.
GAATCGGCATGTGAACCAAACCTTAACCAAAGCTACTAAAGCACTCATGGTGTGCAACCGACTTGCTGGAAAATCCTGGGGGTGCTCCCCAAGGACTATCAGGTGGATGTACACCATGATCGTGAGACCAATTATCACGTATGGAGCGGTATCGTGGGGTTCGAAAGCATCGCAGACTTCGGTAGGACTTAAACTGTCGAAGCTGCAAAGACTTGCCTGCATCTGCGCGTCGGGAGCAATGCGAACGTGTCCGACCGCAGCACAGTCATGCTAGAACTTTCACCGCTACATCTGGTAATCAAACAGACTGCCAAACGAACTCTGCTCCAAATGACAGCAGAGGGAGCTGGCAAAGGGAAGGTAATCTCATCCCAACAGATGAAAGAGCTAAGTGAGGAAATACCACTAGCCCTTCTCCCAAGGGATAGCATTACCAAAGTAGTAGACTTCAGCAGGAAGTTTCAAGTAACCCTTGGCAGCAAATCTGAGTGGAATGACTCTTCACTGGACCGGCTGCTAAGGGATAGCACCATCAAGTGGTACACCGACGGGTCGAAAACGGAGGAGGGGATTGGTGCAGGGGTCGCTGGGCCAAGCACCAAACTCTCCATTCCCATGGGAAGTTTCCCGAGCATTTTCCAAGCCGAGGTCTATGCTATAAGTCGGTGTGTAGGGATAAACCTCCAACGCAACTATCGCAATAAAAGTATTGCTATACTCAGCGATAGTCAGACGGCACTAAGAGCGATCTCTGCCTATGAGGTCAGATCTCTTCTAGTGATGGAGTGTATAGAACGGCTGAACAGCCTATCTGAGCACAACCGAGTGCACCTTATTTGGGTGCCTGGCCATAGGGGTATAGCTGGGAACAAACTAGCTGACGAGTTAGCCCGCTCTGCAGCCTCTACAAAAATGGTAGGGCCGAAACCATACATAGCGGTTGGTCCACATACCATCAAAGAACTCCTCCGAAGGGAGGAAAGAGCAGGCAGGGAGATACATTGGCAACAACTCCAGGGCATGCACCATGCCAGACTGCTATTGGGGGGTTACGACCTCAAGCGGTTCAAAGCCATAATTAATCTCCCCAGAAACAAATTCCGGCTACTGGCAGCGTTCTACACCGGCCACTGCAGGCTCAAGAAGCACCTCTTTAACATGGGCATAGCCTTTTCTGCAAACTGCCGGTTCTGCGACATAGAACCGGAAACCCCTTAGCATCTGCTGATGAACTGCAAAGCAGTCTGAAGACGCAGAATCAAGGCCCTGGGATCCATATTTCCACACAGGGATCGTATCGCCTCACTAGCACCCAGCAGAATTTTTGAATTTATCAACATGCTGGGCCTAGATGATACGATATGACTTAGGGGAGGGCACAATAGACCATAGGTCGCGGTGCATACCTCGAAACTAATATAATCTAATCTAATCTACTAAGGGGCCCCCTTCTTCACACTCTTCTAATCGGTATTCCAATGTTTATTCGCTGGTATTGTTCACTTCCTCTTTTCCTGGAAGTGACAGTACTTGTCCCACAGTGGTTTCGGTTATTTTAGTTTTTCTTGGCACTTTTTCCAAATATTTATTTATTTTTTATTATTATTTTTTTTTTTTTGTAGCACTTTATTATTTTTGGAAAGTTCCTTATTTTTTTCGTGGCTCTTTTTTCGAATATTTATTTATTCTTTTTGTGGCACTTTATTTTTTATTATTTTTTTTTGTGGCACTTTGTATTTTTTGGAAAGTTCCTTATTTTTTTCGTGGCACTTTTTTCGAATATTTATTTATTCTTTTTGTGGCACTTTATTTTTTTTGGAAAGTTATTTATTTTTTAAACTTTTATTATTATTATATATTCCACACGCGGAGCGCTTTCTCTATTGGAAATTTGCCGAAATAAACTGCTCGGGCGCCAGTTAGGTTTTCTTTGGTTAAAATCAGTAAAAAAAATATAAAAATATATTTTTTAGTGAAGCATAGCTCCTTTATCGAGTGGTATCTTAATTAACACTAAATCTTAATTCTATTTTTACTTAACATTAAGCTTAACTTCTAAAGCAGCGCTGCCGCTGTTGTTTACGGGAAACGGTTGACATTCCGTTCCCACAGGAAACAAGTGTTTGGTCAGCACTTTTCAATTGCGCGTGCAATATGGCCTACAGGTGAAGAGTCGTATTGCACTTTACGTTTAATTTGAGAGTTTGGTATTATTAGGGAGGGATAGCTTATTTGGTGCTAACTTATACAATGTAGTTATTAACAAAATGAGAAATATAAAATATCGAAGCAGCATTGCAAGAGGTTTCTTACATATTAAGCTTAGTACATGTTTAATGGGACTAGCTAATGTGCGCAAACAAATTCATGTATTTGCGTGGACGAAAACATAGCGGTAGCATAAATGTACAAAGCAAGAGCAAGCAAGCAAACAAATATGTAAGTATGTTCACAATACAAATACAATTATTAACTGCATTGAGGTATATGACTTCCGATGCTTGAACTTGAATATTAGGCAAGTAAGTATAGAACAAGAAAAAGCAAAAATATATAGAACATATGACCGTATAATGCAGTGGTTCTCAATCGGTGGCCCAACATCCCGTCCCCGTTGAAAGGCATTTCAAACAGGTAGAAGGGCTAGCTTGTGCAAATTTATAACAGGAATTTCCTAATCTTTAAGTATTAAAAATTCATAATTTCTTTACTCCATATTTTTGTCTATTTATTATAAAACATCCTTGAACTAATTACAATTCTCATTTTAAATAAATAATATTTGAACTAACTCCTTTGTGGTTAAAAGAAATACATATGAAAGGATCTTAATATTTTATGGTAATATAAAATAGTAAAGTTACGATTTTTATTAGAATTATTTTATGTATACTGGTACATTATTACATTTAATACCGCTATAAGTTATTAAAAATGTAAATTGAATATATTTGAGTATCTTAATTTTCTCCTTATTTACAAATTTTCAAAATATTTCTATTATTCTATGCATACATACTTGCATATTACATACGCAATATAGATAACAAAATTCAAATTTGTGAACGAACTCATTTGAAACCGAGTGTTCTTGCAACCCTTCAAAGAATTTGAAAATGAAAAGGAATGCTGAACACGAGTGGCACGGTCCCTTCGTCTTTCCTCGTCTTCCCCTCACAAACCTTTAACCGGTTTGGGTTACAAAAGAGTCTGTGTGTAAAAGCACAATTACACATTTGCAATGCATGACGCAAAATTTGATCGTCTCCAAGTGGCTTTAATACCAATGAATTGAACTTTCGCATTTGTTGGTAGTAAGGTTGGCAACTCTGAAACTACTCTAATAATTTTCACACACACACAAATGTAGATATACCGAAAACTACTGGAATTTAATTAAGCATAATGGCGATTTCTTTTTGACAATTCGCTCTCGTATTTGCGCACGTGTTTTCTTACGCACTGAACAGAAAAATTTTGTAAAAAAGGTGACTTAAAAATATAACTGGGAATTTTGTATGTTTAAAAAAATATATAAATTTAACATATTTTCAACCAGATGAACCCTGAGAAATTGAAAAAATTGCAAGCGCATGTGCGTATTGGTGGAAAAGGGACTCCACGCCGGAAGAAGAAGATTGTGCACTCTACCCCTGCTACCGACGACAAGAAGTTGCAGTCGTCATTGAAAAAATTATCGGTTAACACAATACCCGGTATTGAAGAAGTAAATATAATTAAGAATGATGGAACCGTCATTCATTTTAATAACCCAAAAGCACAAGCATCTCTCCCTACAAACACTTTTGCAATTACTGGACATGGGGAAAACAAGTCTATTTCGGAAATGTTGCCGGGTATTTTAACACAATTGGGCCCGCAAGACATCACACAATTGAAAAAGATTGCCACAGAATTTGCAAATAAAGGTGCTGTTGCGTCAGGTACTGCAGCTGGTGGCTTAGCAAGCGTATCTGTAGCCGCAGCGGATGACGATGTTCCAGATTTGGTGCAGAATTTCGAGGAAGTGGCAATTGGCGGAGTTTCACCTGCTGTTAAAGGTGTTGAAGTCTCCAGTACAGCAGAGTCTACACAGAAAAATGAGGAGGTTCCTGTAGCCTAAGCAAATTTTTTTACAATTGAATCTAGGGGAAGCGATGCCGACTACACAAGCAACATCTAAAAACTAAACAAACAATGCGTGGGAAAATATTAAGGGAAGACGATTTATAAATTTAGTATTCGTCGTTTACATAGATTGGACGTGTGTTTCAATTTGAAATAATATGAAAAGCGTAGCACATAACCAGGAAACATAGTACACAAAACATAACCAGATGAAATGTGAACCAATTAAATATTGAAAGAAACTTTATTTCTATCACAAAATATGAAATTTTTGTTTTCTCACACTACAGCAAAGACCGATACGCTTCTATGTAAAAGGAGAAAATTCTACAAATAATCAAACATATACACTCCAGTAGAAACATTGCCAATGCATATGTACGTTAAAAAATAGTAGGGTAAACATAATATGCAAGGAACTGTATCATTTTTATAATGAGCACCCTTGCCATATAGAAATATAAATGCTAAATTGAGCACAGTTTTAAGTTTTGCCATTATAAATTTCTTCCCTAAAATACCATATAATTTGTCACAAAGCATCTGAAGATTCGACGAGCTTACTTTGTCAAAAGTAACTTAGAAAGTCCAAAAGCCCTTACTTTTTTTTTTCCTTCGAACTAATTAATGTGTAAAATGGCATTAATTGTGAATTACAACTTTGATCAAACTTATACCAAAACAATTGTGGATATAACAATTTAGAAGCCCTTAAAGGCAAATGAATAAACTAATCTAATGCAAAATGTGAGTTGAAAGTTCGATCGTGTTATTCTTGCGTAATTGGATTCCGTTAGATTTTAACGGCACTCTAAAATCGCATTTAATTAGAAGTACTTCAAATTTGGGGTTATAAAGAATTTAAAAATAGCGATGTATGATTTATCTTTGGTAATAATTGTTCTGCTTACTATAAATTGGTCATTAGAAATTTCGGATAAAGTTTATAAATAGAAATGATGTATGGGGTTACGTTATTAACGACAAAAGAAAAAATTATTGTTTTTGTTCAAAATTAAGAAAATCCATATACATAGGTATGAATTATAAATGGATAATAAGTTAACTAATGATCACCAAGAAATAATATCTTAAAAAATAGAAAAAACCATACACCATCATAAGTATAACAAGATGCGGTAGGATAGTATTTATGTTACGAATTGGCACTGGTGTCGTTGCGTTAAGGCAACCTATATATTGGTTTCTTTATCTACGATTTCCTAGTTATAGGCGACCACGCAGGTCATAGATACATACATATTTTAAATATATTAAGTTCTTAGTTTCCTTTAGTTGAACTTGGTCATAATTGCCAAAATAGTACTTAAAATATTATTTTGTGGATATTAGGTTTTTCGCATAGACAGTAAAATATTACTATTTATCATTTACTTACTTCCTCCTATAACTGTCGTACCATATTTTTGAGTGACAAATAGGCTTCCAAAAATAAATAATTTTTATGCAACCATAGAAATATTAACAATTGTAGGACAACGTTTGGTTTATGATATAAGGCTCATACCATAGTTTGAAGTGCAAAAATTTTATGGTAGCAACTTCAAATACTGTAGAATCATGCTGGACAATGCCTAGATTAGATTAGATTAGATTTGAAAATGAGGTATGCACTGCGACCTAGGGTCTATTGTGCCCTCTCCTCCATCACATGCATTCCCAAAGTCCCAGCACCCTGAAAAACTCCAGATACTTGCTGGGTGCTATTGAGGCAATGTGATCCCTGGTCACAAAAATGGAACCGAGGGCCTTGAACCTGCGTCTACAAATTGCGGTGCAATCCAGGATTAGGTGTTCTGGTGTTTCCGGTCCCATGTCGCAGAATCGGCAGTTGCCACAAGAAGCTAAGCCCATGTTTGATAGGTGCTTCTTGAGCCTGCAGTGCCCAGTGTAGAGCGCGACAAGGAGACGGAGTTTGTCTCTGGGGAGGTTAATAATTGCTCTGAACCTGGCTAGGTTGAACCCTCCCAGTAGCAGTTTGGCCTGACGCATCCCTGCTGTCTGTTGCCAGTGACTGTCTCTGCTCGATCTCTCCTCCGTGCGGAGCAGTTCCTTTATTGTATGGGGCCCTACCGCAATGTATGGTTCTGGCCCCATCATTCTTGTAGTCGCAGCAGAGCGGGCGAGTTCATCTGCCAGCTCGTTGCCGGCTACCCCTTTATGCCCCGGCACCCAGATCAGGTGTACACGGTTGCAAGCTGCTAGGCGGTTAAGCCTTCCTATACACTCCTCCACTAATAGCGATCGTATCTCATAGGCCGATATCGCTTTTAGCGCCGCTTGGCTATCGCTGAGTATTGCGATACTCTTATTCCGATAGTTGCGTTGGAGATTTATTACTGCGCACTGACTTATGGCAAATACTTCTGCCTGAAAAATGCTTGGAAAACTGCCCATGGGAATGGAAAGCTTGGTGTGCGGTCCCGCAATGCCAGCGCCAATTCCTTCTGGTGTTTTCGAGCCGTCAGTGTACCACTGAATAGTGCTACCTCTCAGCAGTTGGTCAAGTGTGGAATCGCTCCAGTTCGCCTTACTGCCGAGAGTAACTTTAAACTTTTTCGTAAAGTTTACTCTCTTCGTTATACCGTCTCTTGGGAGGAGGGCCAGTGGCGTGTTATCTTCTAAGGCCCTCATTTGTTGAGACGAGATTAACTTCCCTTTACCATACCCCTCTGCTGTCATAAGCAGCATGGTATGCTTCGCAGTCTGATTGATAACCAAATGGAGTGGTGTGAGCTCTAGTTTCCCAGGCTGGGTTGCGTTTCCTCGGCTGAACGTCTGGTTCCCGCGTCCCGCGACGGACGCGGCGTTTGCATGCTTCTTCGCAGCCGGAGATGGGTTGCTGCCCCTGCTCCTGCTTGTGGCGAGTCTAAATGCTTCTTCTGGGGATTTGCCATCCTGCAAGTGCCTGAGGTACCATTTTAGGGTGGCACCGCTCATGCCTCTCCTGCGTGGATCATCTGGGCCACCCGGGCATCCCGCTGCTGGTTCAGGGGGCATTCTCCCCCCCCCGCTTCCTCTTCCTTTTGCGCACTTCTGCCCCATCCCGTATGGATTCGTCCTCCTCCGAGCAGCTGAGCCTGCTTGAGGAGGTTGCTGCGGGTTCAGCCTTATCTGCACTCGTCGCAGTAGCCGCCTTTCGAGTACCGCTGCTAGAGGGCACGTCGTCATCATCACGTGCGTGCTCCTCAAACAGTGCGCGCTCTTCTGGCGAAAGAGCGTCCAGGAAGCTGAACTTGCGCCTAGCTCCTGGACCACTCTTACCTGCAACGGTCGCTTTGCAGTTTGATGTTGTTGTCGTTGTCAATTTAGTGATTGCTGGTGTCGTCGTCGTTGTTGTTTCATTGTTTAGGGTTTTTTGTGTTGGTTTGTTGTTGTTGTCGCTCATACTGTTTCGTACGACCCTTAGCTCAGCAGGGTGAGCATCCGGGTCTATTCTGTTAAAGGGGGAACGGAAATGTCCGCCGCGCCAGAGCCCCTTGACGCGGTAAGGCCTAAGTTACTTCCCAAGGCGGCCCGGTATTGGGAAGGCTCCGTTAAAATACAGCCGAATTTACCTCCTGGCTGCAAATCGTCCAATGGGCACGGGAGTCGCATAACACCCTGGATTAGGAGGTGGCAGCTCTTGGTTGTCGCACGCATGCGGCTTCTAGCAACCCGTGTGAGAGGTGCTGGTGCTAGACAACACTTCTCACCCCCGTTGGGAGATGCCGAGAATGCCTTGCGACCTAAGCCCCTGCACCACGGCAAGGTGCCTGCCATTCGCAGGAGACAATGCCTAACTTATAAACTTTTGTAGTCGAATTGTTAGGAACACCTACTTACGTACCTGATAAACGCAATCACACCAAACATTTAATGTGATGTCTTTAGTTAATACAAGCATTAAGTTTTTGATGCTCTGTCAGATTAAATTAAAAACAAGAAATATTGTTAACTTCAGCTGCACCTAGACTAAATACCCTTCATGGAAATTTGTATGGCAGCTGTAAGTTATAGTGGTCCGAACATTGTAGCGTTGCTCTGGACAATAATCTGTCAAATTTCGTGAAAACAATGTTTATAAATTTTTTCATACAAGGACTCGATTTTGATCGATCAGTTTGCATGACAGCCATGTTGTTGTAACGGTTACCTAGTCCCCGTTTGGGTGATAAATTCCAGATTGGTTGTCGTCGAGGTCATCTAACGGGAGGCCAAGGAAACGAGCTGTTCCGACGGGGTCGGACCATAGGGAAAAGGGTGTTAGATGAGTGGGGTTTGTTGGGCATGCAAAGAGGTGGTTAGTGTCATGCGGAGACTCATTGCACGCAGGACATGTGTTTGGTATGTCGGGGTCTATTCTGGATAGGTAGGAGTTTAACCTGCTACAATATCCAGAACGAAGTTGCGCGAGGGTCACTCTGATTTCGCGTGGCAACTCGAGCTCTACGTCTGCTATGGGTGGTGGTTTGACTCCTTGTACACCATTCACTGAGAGGGAGTCGGTGAAGGTGTTGATGGCTCCACTGTAAATGGCGGTCAGTACCTGTCTGAAGCTCGTTGCGTCCGAAGTCCAGTCGGCGTACTGTCTAATGTCGTCGACGTAATCAAGGAAAGACCTCTTGATGTTCCTAGGAGGCGGCTCTGCTACAAGCAGACGACTGCTTGGAGAGGAGCTCGTTATGTTCCTTAACCGGAAGCATACGGGCCTCACTGTGTAGGTGTTCGATTGGGGACATCCCGTGATCATCAAGAGGCATCCCGTGATAGCCCGGAGTGCAGTGTTCTGACAGGTCTGGAGCTTCTTCAGATTGGGAGTCATGCTGTCTGTGCGAGCTCCTTAGGGCCGTAGAGGTCCTATCTTGACCACTCGACTGGAGTGGCGGCGCAGCACGCGAACATGGTGCAGGTTGCACAGCCGTTGAGGCAGATGTCGCATTATTGCGTTGACAGCATGGGGCCGTAACTCGTGGTCCCCTCCTAACCGAGGTGGAGTTTGGATGGAGCCTTCTAGCGCAAACGCAGCAATAAAATTGTTCGGGGCCCGGGTTGGACTCAATGCCAGCACGGGTCAGGAGATACGGAGCAACCCTGCTGCTAGGCGTTGCTCCAATGACGACAAACTTAATCTAGAACTTACCGATCCAAACAGGGTTAGATCGCCGAAGTAACAGCCCTTGGCCGAATAAAATCCGGGTCAATTCCGGTAACGTAGAACCGGCTATTGTGGAAATTGCATGACAGCCATCTCCTAAAGTGGTCCGATATCGACGATTTTTTCCGACAAATGAGCGCCAGAGAACGTAAAAGAACGAGAAGGTGCAAATTCATCAACGAACATTTGTAAAATTTCAATCGGGGAATTCACCTCACAACGAAGGAATTCACCCCGTGAAATATTAACATTGGATTGATTTTAGCAGAAAGGAATATGTAAAATTACACCTTTTTAACATGATAAACAAGGGAATATTGTTGAGCAACCGGGGAATGAATATACATATCTTTGTCATGCGATTTCTAAATTTCTAAAATAGTTTCGTTCACCTAACGGTTATTTATACCACTTAAAAATAATAATTAGATGTAGGGTTATATGTATATACATACAATGTATCACAAAAATGTGTAAAACTATGTATATGCGTAAAAAAAGTCATGTCAATTGCAAAATAAAAATAAAATTTTTCGTGTTTTTTAACAATTATACATAACATCGCCTTCCTGAACATGATAGATCGATGCCATTCACATTTCCCGTTATTAAGAACCGTTTGATTTTCTCAGTAAAACCCAAAAATCACGTCACATAAATATGTATGCAATTTACCATTTCAGTATGTTTTCGAATGGCACACAGTATTTGTTCGCTTCAAAATCATTAAATAGTTATTTTTTGTTTAAGATATAAAGAATTAAAAGTTTTAAAAAAATTTTGCCGTAATTTAATTTAAATTTTGATCATGGCTCCGCGCGTAAGAGAACTATCAGAAGATTTAAAATATGTTATAATAAAACTACATAAAAAACAAAAAAGTCAGAGGCAAATTGGATAAATAAGAAATAAAAGTAGTTCAACTTTTCAAAAAATAATAGAAAAATAAAAAAAAAGAGGGAAATACAAAACATAAGGAAAGATCTGGGCGGCGAAAAATATTTGATAAAGTTTGTGAAAGAGTACGAAAATGAAGACGAACATTTCTGGAATTCTGTCGGACGATAGTAAGTACAATATTTTTGGCTCGGATGGACATGAAAAAGTTTGGAGAAAAGTGAATACTAAGCTTGAACCACGGAATATGACTGCCACGATAAAACATGGTGGTGGGTCACTCATGGTGTGGGGATGTATGATAGCATCTGGAATCTTGTGTTCATTGAGCAAACAATGAACAAATATGATTACCTTAACATTTTAAAAGCAATTTTGAATCAAAGAGCGGTTAGATTGGGACTTGAAGGATCATTTGTCTTCCAACACGACAATGATCCAAAACTCACCGCTCGCATTGTTAAGGAATGACTTCTTTACAAGACACCTAAACAAATAAATCACCTCCTGATGTCAACCCTATCGAGCATTTGTGGGATTATTTAGAGATTTTATTAAGAAAATCAGAAGACACCAAATAACCAGCAAAGAATCTTTGAAAGCTGCATTAATCGAAAAATGGAGCAAGATTTCACCTTCAGTAACCCAAAAGCTGGTAAAGTAAAAAATCCAAAGGCTATTCAACGAAATATTAACCTTCTATCAAAGCTCAAAGATAAACCCGTTAAAACTTTTTTTTCGCAATTTATTTTTAGTGCATACATACTTTAGTAACGTAATTTTAAGCTATTGGAACATTTTTTCTGTACTTTGAAAAATTATTACTTTAAGTTTGAGTTTTTTGTTATTGGAGAAGTATAAATATATGAAATAATTGAAAATATAAAAAAATTGGTTAATAATATTAGTTTTAAGGCTTTTTTTCGCATGACAAAACAGATAAACACACTGCATACTTATTTTTGCGATGCACTGTATGTCTATAAATGATCAGGGTGACGAGACAAGTTGAAGTCCGGGTGACTGACGACAAGTGTACAAATTCATAAAAGTTCAATTTTATTGAAATAATATAAAGTTTCACAAAATTAAATGAATTGACTTTAAATTTAATGTGTTCATAGTTTTTTAAAGCCGCATTTTAATCTAAAAGCAAAAGTACTATCTTCTTCATTGGTATGTATATTTATAATTAAGCCACCTGCAAAAAACAGAATTTGATGAATTGTTTAAAAAACTTGCTTTATTTATTTCAGTATTTTTTTGGTGACTTCTTTTGCAAAATCGCTTCCTCTGCAACGTTTGCTCTTTCTACGAACCAGCGTGTTACATAGGTACGGGGTAATTTTGCTCCATTCGTCCTTAAGATTTGCCACAATCTAGCCCTATTGGACGGTTTTCTAGCCGCAATTGCTCTCTTAATATTCCTCCATAAATTCTCTATGGGGGGGGGTCGTTATTCTACTGAAAAATCCAACCTAGTGGTATAACGTTGGCGTAATTTCCATTTAAATGTTTCTGTAAATACTGCCAGTTTTTTTTGCTTCAACATGTATAAGTAGGACCTCGAATGGAATGAAGCACCCCCATACCATGACTGATCATCCACCATGTTTTATTTTGAATATCGTGGTTTCTATTCTTGTGGTGGTGGTCGCCTGACATAGGGTCTACCATTATTCCTTAAGATGTTAAACTTGGATTCATCACTATAAACCACTAGATACCATACAGTTCCCACAACATCCGGTTCTACGTTACCAGAATTGACCCGGATTTTATCCGGCCAAGGGCTGTTATTTCGGCGATCTAACCCTGTTTGGATCGGTAAGTGTTAGTTTGGGTTTGTTTTCATTAGAGCAACACCTAGCAGCAGGGTTGCTCCGTATCCTCTTGACCCGTACTGGCATTGAGTCTAACCCGGGCCCCAAGGAATTCCTTTGCTGCATATGCGCTAAAAGGCTCCATCCATACTCCGCCTCGGTTAGGCGCTGCTCAGGCCTTGAGACCCATAGGGAGTGGACCACAAGTTACCTATCACCTTACACCTTAACGGCTGTGCAATATGCATCATGTTCGCGCACTGCGCCGCCACTCCAGGCGAGTGGCCAAGAAAGGACCTCTACGGCCTTAAGGAGCTCGTGCGAGATCCACTCAGCAACTCCTGGTTCCTCGCACTATCTGTTCCGTGTGTCAGTCCGTAATACGCCGGAATGTTACATCAGTCAAGTGCAATTCTTGCACTGGCTGATGTCACTTTCTGTCGTGTTCCGATTTGGGCACCATACGTGAGTGGAGTACGTCGTATGTTGCCCCATGCTGTAGGAGTCTGCCCCCGCAATCCCATCTAGTGGCGTCGCCAAAGAACACCACAGTGCGACAACCGCATATGCGGATATTACAACTGCAACAACCACCACCTACAAGTACCTCCCACACCCCCAGGATCACAAACGGACACCCGCGACAAACACAAATTCTACAATTTAACTGCAACGGACTCCAGAGTAAGATCGAGGAGATAGTTGCATATATGAGCCGAGAACGCGTATCGATAGCTGCGGTTAAACAGCTGCTCAGATCTTTTGAGTTGTGCAGGTTTGAACGTTTTGCGTAAGGATCGCGAGCGAGATAATGGTGGAGGCATTACCTTCATACGGTCCTAAACTATGTATCACCAATATGGTCGCCTGGATGTAGTGCAACGCAGACGAAGAAGTTTCTGACATGTCAGAACACTGCACTCCGGACTATCACGGGATGCCTCTTGATGTCCGCAATAGAACACCTGCACAGTGCCCTTATGGTTCAGGTTAAGGAACATAACGAGCTCCTCTCCAAGCAGTTTCTGCTGGGGTGTTTTCGCAGAAAACACTCAACAACTCCTGGTTCCTCGCGCAACTTCGTTCTGGATATTGTAGCAGGTTAAACACCTACCTACCCAGAATAGACCCGACATTCCAAACATATTTCCTGCTTGCAATGAGTCTCCGCATGATACTAACCACCTCTTTGCATGCCCAACAAACCCAACTCATCTAACACCCTTTTCCCTACGGTCCGACCCCGTCGAAACAGCTTGTTTCTTGGGCCTCCTAACAGGATGACCTTCACGACAGCCAAACTATTACTTGTCATCCAAGCGGGGACTAGATAACCGTTATAACAAAAACAACAACAAGATACCTAAAGTTTAGATCCTTTTGCTGGTACTCTCTCGCGAACGCTAGCTTTCGTTTGATGTTCTTCTTTGATACGTTCGGTTTGCGTCTTGCGATTCGGACTATCTATGCCTAACCTTGTTTATGCTCCATTTGGGCTCTAATTTCACGTGACATCAAAAAAGAATCCACCTGGTTTATCCGTACTATTTGCCTATCGACATTAGATGTTGTATTTCTTGTATTTTTGTACTTTTGGTAACATACCTATATGATTTTTCGTTCACATGAAGCTGAGCTCTTATTTTTGACCATTTTTTAGAAAACTACTAAAAAATGTATTTAAAATAGTGAAAACAATACACTTTTAACTTTCTGAATATGTTTTTTACGTAGATCGGTGCAATAACGACTTTTGTTACAATAAGTTAATTAAATGAACACACGCGACTAGAGCAACTGCGAAACAATTTAACTTTTTTTGCCAACCACATTACTAATTTCTCTGAATTCATTCTAAGCAATTTCGACACAGATAACTGAACATTTTCCATACTCTTAGTGCATTTTTACACAGGGACGCAAAAGAGTCTGAAACCAGTTTTTTGTGGGCGAGGGGACGACGAGGAAAGACGAAGGGACCGTGCCACTCGTGTTCGGGTGGCACGCTTTGTGTTCTTGTTCGTAACAGCTCGCTGCTACTCTTTTCAGCATTCCTTTTCACTTTCAAATTCTTTGAATGGTTGCAAGAGAGCTCGGTTTCAAATGAATTCGATCGCAAACTTGAGTTCTGTTATCTATTTTTGCCGTCTTTAGCATTTCTTTGAAACTATTTAGCGGGTAGGTACTTGTATTATGCATATTGTTCTACCATATTCATGGTAATTCATTGCAAGCAAAATGTGTGACCATCATCTCAACATACAAATGAAATACGCAGCACGCAGTGTTGCGCAGTCGAACCGCACAAATATTTGTGAAAAGGAATGCAGAAAAACTAGACTCGAGTTGCTGGACTCTTTCTGACCGTGTGAATGCACAGAGCGACACTAAAAGAAAATTTGAAAAAAATTAGACTCTTTTGAGTCCTTGTGTAAAAGTGCACTTATACACATGCAAAGCTATTGTACTTCGAGGACTTTATATTCTGAAACGTTATTTTGCCATGCAGTGATTTAATTATGTGAGCATAAGTGCAAATTTGGTGCGTGAGGTTATCTAATTATTAGTATTGTACACTATGAAAATGGGCGAAATCGGTTGATAACCACGCCTACTCCCCATATAACAAACTTTTAAATTTCTTATAATTCTTTCACTTTACAGTAAACAGATAAAACAACAATGAAGTTATTAGAGTAAAACTTTGCACAAATAGTGTCCTCGGACTATAACATACACCAAATATTGGCTGATTTTTTGCCGAACATATTGGTCAACCTTGTGAGTTTTAGTATTGAAATTCGGGGATAATATTTTTGTGATAACAGCATGTCTTAACTAAAAATATACGAAAATCCCGTATATCACTTTACCTTACGAGAGTATATAATGTTCGGTTACACCCGAACTTAGCTCTTACTTGTTTATTTTTGAATTATTATTTAAGTATGAGTTAAAAAAGTATTTGTTGAAACATACGTTGATATATTTCCTTACAGGGAATTCTTTCTATTTTTTGTTTAATTAAAATTAAATTAATTAATTAATTATTTAATGCTTAGACTGATTTAATTACTTTTTCTTTAGAAATTACATCAGCATGCAAGCAAAATAAAATTGCTTGCACAGTACATATGTACATATATGATTTCGTTGGCACATGTATGTATGTACATATTGTAACGGATTTCTCGATAAATCGTCTAACTATAACTCACTCTTGAGCCCGATCACTGGATTGTTAAATTAAAGTCCCAATTAATTGCTATACACTTATCTTTATTTCCAATTCCAACAACTTAACACTTATTGCTCGCTATTCAAACTTATTGCTTATAGCTTAATTGCTCTTTACACGGCAACACTGTAATTAGAACTGTGTTTGCTGCACAATCCGGCAGCCCTTATATAGTAAATCTGTAACAAAACATTGCTTCTAGAACATTCTGGCAACTACGAATTCGCTAACTAGTTGCTTCTGGCAGTTTATCGTTGATTCGATTTTGTTCTATCATCCGTGTTCGTCGCAATATGTACAACCATTCATAAGTAAATAACAAATGCCGCACACATCTCTCCGCAACTCCATTGACACGTACAACCAATGGCCGAAGGTCATGTTTTTGTTTTCATGTCAAAACGTCAATCTGTCGTGGATTGACAGCTGTTTGCGCGACGACAAAGCATCAGAACATTGTATTGTTGGTAGAAGAAGCTAGAGAAATCCGAGCTGTGCCGAAAAAAAAACGAACGATCGTCGGTGTCACCGTTTCTCTTGCAGCTCTGTTAGCGCTTTGCCGACAAATCAACGTAAATATGAACATATATATACAAGCATGCATATACTTATATCGACGCAGATTTTTGCGAGTCACGAAAAAATATTTTAGAAATGACAAATATTTTAAATCGACAAAAGCTATGTTGCCACTTTTCTCCTCTGGAAGGAACATCAGTAAGTTGTTCAATTTATGATTTTTACCTTTTGCCACCCTATGCCGTTTGGTTTATAAATTAAACAACTTCGGTTATTGCATGTACGCCTGCGTTCATAATTGAAAATGCTGTTTTTGTATGATTTACAATAAATTTTGCTTCGGCAATTTGGCTGCCATATTGACTTGTGATGCTGCTTATACTATTTGAGACGATTGTTGTTTTGGAGAACAATGTTTAAACTTTTTGTTGGTGACATATTAACATGTGTACGCATATATGTATGTAGGTTTATGTAAGTTAACACAAAAAATATTTATCTTAAAATTACAATATTCTTTGCAACAATGTATCAGATTTAATTGTAACAATGTAGCAATATCAGTCACAATTTTGTACTCAATAAAATAAAACAAAATTTTTTTTCTAAATTAACTTGTACTAATTACATTATACATATGTATGTATGTGCATATAGATCAATGCGCACACATGTAGTATATCGATAAGAGATAAAATCATGATTTGAATTTCTGAATGCGTACATACAATACATTTATATGTTCATGTGCAGATACATGAGTATATACCCTACAAGATACTGCTGATGGGTTCACCAATACACTCAAATTTATTATGTCAGTGCTGACGGTAAATTTATCCGGCAATTGACCGTCACTGTTATTATTAAAGAGATATCGTTACGATTTTTATTGCTTACTTTAGCTTTACATATTGTAACGAAGCTTTTTGCTGCCCCCTGCTTCGTGTGATTTGCTGAGGTATACTCGCCGTGTCCAGGGTTCGTTACAATAAATTTGTAAACTGTGGGGCTCTTTTACAAATCGTACTTTATTCAACTTCTTATTACACAATAAATAAATCCGCGTTGTAGTAGCATCACCCGATGATAGCGCTATGTCAGAGTAGCGGTTTACGTGGCCCGTTAGCGCGTCACTATCATGCGGAATTACGGAGGGCAGTGGCAGCGGCCGCGATGCCAAGCGTGGAGCAGGATCGACACACTACCCACTTTACGAGTGACTTCCAGCCTTCGCGTGAAAGGAGTGAATTGCTTGCCAGATGATCGACTCACTGCGAGACATTCACTCCTTACCGCCGTAACGTCGTGCTACGACGACGACGCCTAGATGTTTCTGCCGGCGCTCGTGTAGGCTTAGATCCGCAGCTCGTGTCTAGCCGAGGAAAAATACTACCGGATCACAGGAGACTGTGTTGGCGACCGAAGGTTAAGGGTTGAGTCGATCAGAGGATCGACTCACTACCGAGTTCACCCTTAACGTACGGCGTTCACAACTCAGGACACTACAACTAGCCAGAGGATCGGCTCACTGCTAAGTATAGTGTCAAGCGTTTGATCGCTGTTACAGCCCTGTGCTTACTGATTGATGATCGGCCTGCTTGCTTTCCGCCAAGTCGTGTGTTGCTTGCTCGCCCGTTCGCAACATGTTGTTTTAGGATGGCGTGTGTAGCTAGTAGTGGCGTGGTTTTCCCGTTGCAGCCCAATACTTGTTGTGTTGTTTACGTGGGGTGATTTAACTGTTGTCGCAACATGTTGCTTTAGGATGGCGTGTGCTGCTAGAAGTGGCTGTTGTATATGAGAACTTGTATACTCGCAGTGTTGTATTTATTTAACAGGATGCGTCTTCATGTGGGCTAAATTCCATATGGATATTTAGTTCTCAGACTCCCTCCCGACTTCGGTGAGTTTTGCATCAGATCAGATGCAAAATTTAATCTAATTTACAATATTTAATTTTTACATATTTTCCTTAAAATTTACGCTTAGTTAAAAATTATTCTTTTAAATCTCGCTTCAATTACATTAACTTATGAATTATTATCTTTTTTCTTAATTTAAGTATAGATTCTTAAATAATATTTTTTTGTATTTCTCATCTCTCAATTTGGTCTTCTTTTCAATTTCATAGTTGTCTTTGTTGTTGTTCTTGAATTCTTTTCTAATTATTTGCAATTTTTCTTGTTCTTTCTTCAGTAGGGGTCTGCAGTTGTTGTTTTCTTTGTTGTTGTCTTCAATGTGTACGCCCCACCGATACATGTCCACTTGGTATTTGGCGGTACTAAATTTATGGCGGTGCTTCCTTGTGGCGGTCGTGAGGTCCGTGAGGCTCCTTCTGATTCTTTCAGCGATCTGTGGGAAGGCCTCGAGTCCTGTTCTGTTTGCGTCGGCAATGGATATTTTTATGCCTTCAGGTGGATGCTGTACCTCCGCGGATGGTTGTGACAAAGTCGGTGACTCTACTATTTCTGCGTCATTGGTCATATTCGTAGTTTACTTTGAATGGCCTGTATGTCTTGTCTTGCGGAGAACTCGCAGGTCCAATGAATGTGACCGTCTCGATTGGTCACCAAATTTCCTCATTTAAATATATATTTTTTTTATTGTTATTTTATTTTAATTTTTTTTTTTAACTGTTACGGCTGTGTGGTATGGTTTCAATTCGCTGATGTTCACCGTTTTCTCCTTTCCACCGTCAATTTTTCGAAGTTGGACGATCACTGGTGAGATATACCTGAGAATTTGATAAGGGCCATCATACTTCGGGGCTAACTTTGCGGCGAAACCCTCAGTGGCTTTAGAGAGGTAATGCTCTTTCGCGAGGCCTAATTGTCCGATCGCGGGGGTCCATTTTCTGTGTCCCAGTTATAATGACGGGTTTGATCCGTTGTCGCCCTCTCCATATTTTGCCGAACAATTTGAAGGCCTCCTGCATCCTATTGGACATTTCCTCAGCCGTCGTGGATGTCATGCCTGTGCCGATATTAACTTTATCGAAGATTGCCTTTGGCAGTCGCGGCTCTCGTCCTTGTACGAGGAATGCCGAGCTATACCTCGTGGATGCCGAAATGCTGGTTTTCACTGCGAGCTCGATCTCTGGGAGAAAATCATCCCACCGCTGGTGTCGGGCCTTACTGAGTTGTGCAATAATTCGTTTAATTGTCCGATTGGCTCGTTCCGTGGGATCCTCTTGAGGGGTGCAAGGTGCGGTTAATTGCTGGCGTACTCCTAGTTCCTTAAGGTTGTGTTGCCATAGCGTACTAGTAAATTGAACGTCGTTGTCCGAAATAAGAATCTTAGGGACGCCAAATCTTGCGAGGATTCGTTCTCTTGGCGTACGTAACGGCTAATGTCGCGGAACATCCCTGGCCAGTAATATCGGTTAGCCACCCGGGCTACTGTCCGGCGTATACTCATATGTCCGGCGCTATGTATATCGTGGTTCTCTTGCAGGACTCTTAGGCGGAGGGATCTAGGCACACATAGCTTTCAGGGTACAGCCTCTTCATCCTGGGATCGACACGGAATGTGGCGATAGAGTTGGTCATCCTTTTCCATGTAGTCTGCGTACTTCTCGGGGTTTGCGCGTACCTGCTCTGCTCGTTTTCGCCACCAGTTGCATTGTGGCGCCACCGTCGTCGCTAGTCTTATGGTCTCTAGTGGTTGTCGACCGTGAGTCCGTTACTAAGTTGAGTTTCAATTTGCGATACTCGATGTCGAAAGTATGTTGCTGTAATTCTAAAGCCCATTGTGCTATACGACCGGAAGGGCTTTCTATGGAATTCAGCCACTTCAGGGACATGTGATCCGTTATCACCTTGAATTTATATCCCTCTAGGTAGGGTCTCATTTTACGGATTCCCCAAACTATGGCGACGCACTCCTTTTCGGTTGCCGAATAGTTTGTCTCCGCCTTATTCAATTTGCGGCTAGCGTAAACTATTACGCGTTCACCTCCTTCCAGTTTCTGTGTCAGCACTGCACCAAGGCCGATGTTACTAGCGTCCGTCTGCAAGGTAAATGTCTGGCTAAAGTCCGGACATGCGAGGACAGGAGCCTCTGTTGATCAAGATATTGGCGTACTTCTTGTACGCTAGTTGGGGGCTTCAGCTCCTGGATTGCTGCTACTTTCTCGGGGTCGGTGTGGATGCCGTTGTCACTGATCACGTGACCTAAATACCGGAGTTCCTTCTTAAAAAACTCACATTTCTCAGGATTGATTCGAAGGTTGGCCTGCTGTAGTCTCTGCAGTACCTTTTGTAGATTCTGTATATGATCCTCGAATGTAGAGCCTATCACGATTATGTCGTCGAGGTAGGCGAAGGCGTGTGGTTCTAGCTCAGGGCCTATGACCTGGTCGAGTACCCTCTGGAACGTCGCAGGTACCGAATGTAAGCCGAATTGTATGACGCACCTTTGGAATAGGCCACGCCCAGTTACGGTGAAGGCTGTGTATGGGCGGTTGCCTTGCTCTAAAGGTATCTGCCAGTAGCCGTTCTTGAGGTCCAGACTACTAATATACCTTACTCGTCGTAACTTGTCTAATATGTGTTGTATCCTAGGTAAGGGGTATGCGTCGGGTACTGATCGGGCGTTGAGTTGCCGATAATCCACGCATAGACGCCACTTACCGTTTTTCTTCCGGGCCAATACAATCGGCGCGCTGTGTGGGCTGTGAAACGGTTCGATGCATCCCTTCGATATCAGCTCATCGATCTCATCCTTGATAATAGCTTGCATCGCTGAATTTCGTGGAAAATATCGTTGCTTGATGGGGCGGTTGTCGGTCATATTGATTTTATGCTCCGCCACTGTCGTCACTCCACTCATGGTTTCGAATTTTTGAAGCTCCGCCGCTAAGAAGTCGACTCTATTAATCCTCCTGGGTTTTAGTTTACGTCTTTTGTTGCGCTTCGTCCTACTGGGTTTTAGTAGTCGGCTATTTAGTGTAGTTGGATATCAGGATATCTTAACTCCTATGCTCTCCAGTGTATCTAATCCGAGTATGATGTCATCAATCGCACCGGGCATAACATGTAATACTGCTTGGAGCGATGACTGTCCGAGTTCGATGTTGGTCTTTACGGCGTCGTAAATCTTGCTGGTGGTACCGTTGGCCATTTTTTATTTGCATGGCTACGGTTACCTTCTACTTACTCCCGGTCGTGTCCATACGTTCTGCAAGTCGTGACGATACGAAACTTTTTGAGGCACCAGTGTCGATGACGGCTTCCGCCGGTTCTCCGCCAAGTTTGATTAAGGCGTATAAGCGGCCGCGTTCCTGACGCATAATTACTGGTGGGTCGGCGCTGAGTTCTGTGGGTCCGCTGCGCCTTTTCCCTGGCGGCACCTTCGGCCGTTTTCCTGTCGTCGGCCGCAACATTCTGTGGTTCGCACACCCGCTCGACCACACTCCCAGCAAGATGTCTTTCTGGGATTACTGCACCTCCTAGTGTAGTGTACTTCCTGGCCACATCTCCCGCATGTGTTTCCAGGCATAAAAGTATGGTTCGTGGGTGGTTGTTGCTGATGCGCGTTTATGTTGGGAAACCGTATTATGTTGGGAAACCGTGTGACACTGTTGCGAACGTGCTGATGCTGGATTGGACGGGTGGATGATCTGGCCGCGTTGTATTTCTTACCTCGTGGTCACCTATGATGTGTCTCGTCATCTCGCGGCGAGATGTCTCTACTGTTCTCCGATGTCCTTCATGGATGCTTTCGTACTCTTCTGGAAGCGTGATAAGTTCGGCTAGTGTCTCGAAGTCTCGACGCTGAATGTAGAGTAGATAATCGGTGTGGCTATTTCGGAAGATTCTTTCCAATCGCTGCTCCTGGTTATATCCAGCGTGTCTCATTAGATTCTGCATATCGAGAACGTAGTCTTTGTATATTTTCCGCACGTGTTGTCTTCGTTGCCGTTTGTCATCTTCGAGGCGTTCGAAGTAGCGTGCTGGTAAAAAGAAACGCAAAAAATCTTTTTTGAAGGTAGTCCAACTCCTTCAATGTTCGTTGTTGTTGCGATACCATTGGAGACCGGTACCGCACAGTAACTCGGGCATGGTTCTTGGAAGAAGGTCTGTGTCTATCATGTATACTTCGGAGAGCT
The DNA here is from genome assembly GCF_042242935.1 of Bactrocera oleae. Lineage (NCBI taxonomy): Eukaryota > Metazoa > Arthropoda > Insecta > Diptera > Tephritidae > Bactrocera > Bactrocera oleae. The sequence continues at coordinate 37,404,802 of NC_091538.1, forward strand.
CTTCCAATCGTTCGATGGACGCTAATGGGTCTCTCCCGCCGTCGTATTTTACGGACCACTTCCTCACCTGGTCGATGATAGGTGCGAATGTAACTATCTGGTTCTGTTGAAGTGACATGCCGTTATTCGGCATAATTATTGGTGGCGGCTGTCGTCGTAATGATTCCGCGAAAATGTCCGCGGTTCCTCTGCCTTGATCTAATGGAAGTGGTGTCTTCTGATCGCCTTCGTCTCGTGAAGCGAACTCCTTTGTTTTGTATGCCACTTCCATTTTTAAAAACTTTTCGTGTATTTCGGGATCTTCGTGCGCCTTGGCTGCTAGTGCAGTTATGCCCAAATTTTCCGCGAAGGAAAGAAGTTGCTCCTTAGATACGTTGTCCAACCACATAAGATCTGTAATTTTCTGTTAAAATATCTTCCTGATGTAATGCGATTTGCCGAGTCGCTGCGCCAATTGTTACGAAGCTTTTTGCTGCGCCCTGCTTCGTGTGAATTGCTGAGGTATACTCGCCAGGGTTTGTTACAATAAATTTTTAAACTGTGGGGCTCTTTTACAAATCGTACTTTATTCAACTTCTTATTACACCATAAATAAATCCGCGTTGTAGTAGCATTACCCGATGATAGCGCTATGTCAGAGTAGCGGTTTACGTGGCCCGTTAGCGCGTCACTATCGTGCGGAATTACGGAGGGCAGTGGCAGCGGCCGCGATGCCAAGCGTGGAGCAGGTCAGAGGATCGACACACTACCCACTTTACGCGTGACTTCCAGCCTTCGCACGCTAAAGAGTGAAATGCCTGCCAGAGGATCGACTTACTGCGAGACATTCACTCCATTCACAGGGTGCGTCGTCATGTGTTGTGTGGGCTAAATTCCATATGGATATTTAGTTCTCACAATATGTAAAAATGAAATAGCTGCATTCTTCAGTACTGCCACCACTGACAGTAAAATGACTATCAATATTTATGATTTTTCCAAAAGCAAATTCTGTATACAGCGAAAAGAGACAGCATACATTTCCATAGAAGTTTCGAGAAGTTGGGAAATACCTATGTAGATGGTTTTCCGTGCGATAAACCAAAAGTGTTGCGTGCTCCTGTGCAATAACTCTTTTTGTGTTAAAAAAAGAAATAAATAACGAAGAAGTTTTCAACTATAATATACGTAAGTTATTATTAAGTTTCAAATAAAATTATATGTTTACTTAATTTTAATTTTTGTTTAGTCATTTTTAAATTCCGAAATGTCTATGAACTGGTGAAACATGTACAGCAGAGCTTTTGAGAGGAGCGAGCATGGAATCAAGTGAAATTTTCTTTTCACAATTCATGTACTCGTATATTATTATAACTATTTTTAATTAAAGAGTTTTTCACTTGTGATATATTTACAGTCATAACTGACAAATTGCAGCTGACAATTTTCAGCTCTGCTGAATTTATAATCAGCAATGACTCAAGAAAAGGCATGAGTGAGCAGTATAAATATTGATATTAATAGTGAATTAATTCCGCCTATCTATGTGTTAAGGAGAGAAGCAAAATCACACACATGCGTTTCTTTACATCAGTTTTTGCACAAGGCTCTTAAGAAAATGACAGAAACTTTGTTCTGCACGCTGACAAAATTTTTTAAGCTGTGATTGGCATAGATGACTGTCACTGTTCTTGTAGGGCAGCTATACTCTAAGTGTGTTCCGCGGAACCCTAGGGTTCCGTGATACCTCTGTCGGGGTTCCACAAGAATTTAGAAAAAAAAATCAAAACACCTCTCTCTGGTAGCTGCGCGGACTCCGCGGATAGGTATGACCTATCGCCAGCGGCAAACTTAAAGTATACTTGTGAGCGCGCAGTTTCTGTGATAAAAGCCGCCTCTGAATTAGCGCTATAGTTGTCAACGAGCGACTTTCGCCTCTAACTTTTAGAGGATAAACTCGATATTGTTTTCAACGCAATTTTTAAATTTCTGTTTTTATTTTTGCTTTTTGTTTATCAAAGGTGCCGACTCGAGTATTTTTGAGAATATTCGAGATCGAGTCTAGGACTAAGTATAAAAGCGGCGATTGCGCGTCGCGCGTCGTCAGTTGACGATTAGCGTTCGGAGCGATAAGTTACTACCTACTTACAAGCTCGCTAGCGAGAAACTAGTGTTCATTGTTTTACTGCCTGCTGTATTCTGTTGTCTCAGTTTTATCGGTACATTTCTTCACTGTAGGTGCTAAATTTAGTCTCTTATACGCAGTAACGATTGTGCATTATTTAAACCCCACTATCCTGACGTGTAACATTATAAATAAAGAAGAATGGAACGTTGGCTTAAAGGTGTTAAACGGTTTGCAACAACATCTTCTAATAACGCTGAATGTTCAAAAGCAGTGCGCGCGGAAAGAAATATGATGCATGTAACACAAACTATCAACGAAAAGGCCACGGAGGCATCATATTTAGTTAGCTATCGCATTGCACAAGCAGGTGAAGCGCACACTATCGCTGAGAATTTAATAAAACCATGTGTATTAGACATAACAAAATGTATGCTCGATGAAAAATCTGCAAAGCATCTATCTACTGTTCCGCTATCAAACGATACTGTTTCACGACGAATCCATGATCTGGCAAGCTACGTCAAACAAGAACTAATTACACGTCTACAAAATACACGATTCGCCTTGCAAATGGACGAGTCGACTGATGTCGCTGGTTTGGCTATCCTGCTGGTTATTGTGAGATATCCATATAAAAGTTCTTTTGAAGAAGACATGCTTATGTGTTCACCGCTGCTTACAAACACTACCGGGGAAGAAATTTTTAATGAAATAAATATATTCTTTGAAGAAAATAATCTCAGTTGGAACAATTGTATTGACATTTGTACAGATGGGGCCAAGGCGATGACAGGTAAAACAGCAGGAGCAGTGTCACGAATGAAAAATAAAGCACCTTATTATAGTTCCAGTCATTGTATTCTGCATAGACAAGCACTTGCGATGAAGCAATGCCGTCAAATCTAAAATTAGTTATGGATGAAGCTGTAAAAATAATTAATTTTATTAAATCACGACCACTACAATCCCGATTGTTCTCATTATTGTGTGAAGATTATGGCAGCAAACGTAAAACACTGCTGCTCCATACAGAAGTGCGATGACTGTCTCGGGGTAAAACTTTAACAAGGCATTTTGAACTCAGAGAAGAGTTACAAAGTTTCTTTCAGCAGATACTTCTTTTAATTTGAAGGACCGTTTGTACGATAAAAATTGATTGTTTCGATTGTCTTTTATGACGGATATCTTTCAAAAACTTAACGAATTGAATTTATCGTTGCAAGGCAAACAGGTAACAGTGTTTCAGGCCTATAATAAAATAACTGCTTTTAAAAGAAAATTAGATTTTTGGATCATTTGCATTGGTAAGAAAGAAATAGAAAGCTTTACGTTACTCAGTGAGTTTATAAGCGAAAACGACTTAGAAATGTTCGAAGATGGTATGTTTGCAGAATTGGTCAATTATCTCAGTTCGTTGCACGCATCTTTTGAAAAGTATTTTCCCGAAGAACACAATACAAAAATTAAAGTGAATTCATGGATTCATAATCCTTTTTTACCTAATTTGGAAAAGCCTGAAAACATGTCAAACGAGATACATATATGAATCTCTTTTAGAAATGTCATCCGATACAAGTATGGAGTCACTATTCAAAACGACGCCTCTCAATGATTTTTGGTGCAGAATCCAAGATGAATATGCAATGCTTGGCCAAATGGCTCTGGATATTCTTCTCCTGTTCCCAACTACATATTTGTGCGAAACAGGATTTTCAACTTATGCAGCCACAAAAACAAAATATCGCAATAGACTGGACGCCGAAGCTGATATGAGACTCCAAAGTTCTTCCATCAAACCTGATATCAACCAATTGATGAAAAATAAAAAACAGTTTCATACCTCCCACTAGTTAGATTTTTTCTTTTTTAAAGTTTTCTATTATCGTCCTTGCCAAGTGGTGAAGTAAATAATAATTAGTCACTGTTACATTTTACTTTTATTATGCTGATTAATAAAGAATACACTTATAAAAACAATTGTTTTATTGTAGGGTTCCATCAAGTATTTTGCTTCCCAAAAGGGTTCCGTCATTAAAAAAGTTTGAGAACCACTGTTGTAGAGTAATATTAATATGATAGAATATGTATGTATGTATATGTTGTAATAAATTTAACTTTTATTAGTAAGGAATATATACCTAAATATTTATTATTAAAATATCCTATGTAAAAGAAAAATAAAGTTATTAAATGTTCAAGTCCAAATAGACTATTAATATTACTTTGAAAATTACATAATTTAATTATAATTTTATCAGTTTTACCTTCATTAATATAAACTCGCAAATTATATTCATATTAATATACATATATGATTGCATTTAAACGTATAAAAATATGAGCCAAAAGGCTAACATGCTGCTGTAACATAAAGCAGGTCCAAGTTTCCACAAATGAAAGCAATGGTCCAATAAGTGTATACATATGTACATAGATGAGCATACTTTCTAACACTAAACTATGCATGAATAATTGAAAGGGTAAGAAAATCACTTTTTTGCGAAATCTTTCGCGTTTTATCAATGCCACATTTGTCTAAAAAATATATTTACTTCAATTTTCCTTTAAACGATTTTCTATATGTAAACAGTTGTTTTTTACATTTTTTGCTAAATAGTAGGAATATGGGAGAAAATGGAGAATTCCCTACTCGGTGTTTTACAGCTCTTTTAGCCATTCAATCAAGTATCATACGGAATTCGATTTGCACTTTCTCATTGTTACAAGTTTACTGGTTGTATGTTCTCTGCTTTTACGTTCTGGGGTAAAATTTATCTAACTATATAACGATAGGTTATCAGTAATTAATCCATTTGTTATCCGATAAGTTACTGTTGTTCTATCCTCAGTAAAAAAATAACGATTTCTTCTCTTTGACTACACGTCGACGTGATATTTGAATCGTTCTCTCTCAAAGTCTAATCGCAAATGCTACAATTATTTTACTGCTCTAATTTGCCAACTATTTTGGAAAACTATCTGTTACTCTTTGGTTAATAGCATTCTTTTTATTGACTGTGTGTTTGGTTAGCCATCTGTTACTGAAAATAGTTTGCATAGGTTATTTTTTTGGTTTGCCATTGGTTCCTCTGCGATTTGCAAGCACCTTGACGTGGTGCTGGGTCTTAAATCGCAACGTCATTCAGTCTCCCCTAACCGGTGGGATGTTTGTCTCATCGAGTTACGGGTCGTAAGGACAAGATGGACATGAACAAAAACAATAAAACAACAAATAAAACAAATGGAAACGAAAAAGGAAACGGCAAAAACCAGAAGGCAGGCGTGTTAGCACCATCGAATGCATCAAAGGGGGACCCACTCGACCACCAGGAGCGGCTGGTGTCAAAAGGCGTTAATTCCTGGAACGGCTCACATTGGAGGAAATATCTCTTTTTGAAGAATTTGCTAGAGTTGATGAGGTCTCCTCCACAATCAAGGGCGCAGTAGGCACTGTACCACAATCAACAGCGGAAGCGACGAAAGGTCGTAACGGAAAACATACAAACAGCCCACCCGGAATCGGATCTCAGTGAGTAGTGGTTCTAGCCAAAACCGCGCAAGTGTGGTAAGGAAAGGGAGTCGGCGGACGCCTGTACAGGAGGGTTTGACGACCCAATGAGAGCTGGAATGAGTGAAACCAGTGTAAAATGGTACCTCCGGCCCCTAGGAGAGGGCAAATCAAGCAGTGAAACAAGGTCCCTAACACTGGACACGAAAAGAGGGGATAGGGGATTCCCCTAGAAGAACTGAGCGTGGGAGCAGGGATACCCACATAAATAGGTACACCCAGCACAAAAACCGAAGCCCTCTGAAAATCTATGCGATCGACCCAAAAGCTCTTGGACCAACTACCCATGGAAATAATGAAGAGCGATGAGTCCTGCGAAAGAACAGAACCACCCTAAGAGTAGCCGGTTCTGTAACAGGTACCTACATGGCTGTAGACCAGGTGAATCTGCATAGAGCAATGGCAGCTTGGGCTGTTATCTCGAACAGGTTCATTTCGGATAACCTATCTCTTGCGCTAGACCCAGAGTCGGCTGATTCTGGACCTGCTGTTATTGTGGAGATGACAACAAAAAGGTATATCTTAGCCCTGCTGTCACCAGGACATGGTAAGAACAGGGTAATAAGGGATTAAACACTGAGCGCAATCGGAGAAAGTCTACCGTTGGCACCTTTTCCAAGAGACGATATTACCAAGAACATCTACTTTGAAAAGGGATTCAAAGTCTCATTGCGCTGCAAGAATAAATGGGAGGACTCCATCCTTGAGGAGTATTTTCGTAAGAGCACAATGCAATGGTATACAGACGGCTCGAAAACACGGCAGATGGAATTGGGACCACGTACCAAACTGTCGGTACCCATGGGCAGGTTTCCAAGCGGCAATCAGTCCGACAGGACCGAAACACTTTAGGAGAGGAGCTTCGGAAAGAGGAAAGGGCCAAGAGGAGTCGACACTGAAGTACGATACAAAACGGTTCAAGAAACTAATTGTTCTTTCCAGAAATAAATTAAGGCAGCTTGTGGGATTTTTTACAGGTTACTGCAAGCTGCGTTGTCATCTGCACAAATTAGGATACTATTCCAAAGATCAGTGCCGCTTTTGCGACCAAAGAGCAGATACACCACAACACATACTTCCGGATTGCCCTGGGCAGTTGAACCCGGTGAATGAACTAATTCCAACTATTAAATCAGGAGCTTTACTAAACCTCTTTAATTTGACTGGGTTAAACGAAGTGTTGTAATAACAACAGAGGGCACAATAGACCACGGATCGCAATGCAATCCTCAATATTTAATCTATCTAATTTAGCCTTTGAATACAAAAAACTGGTGCATCATGTAACCGATCACTTGCTATTAATTTTTTGTTCTACATGTTTATACATTATAGTTTTATTTTTCCTTTATATTTTTACAAACTTTTAGTAATTACTTTATATTAGCTTTTAAATATTATTATTTATATGTATATACATGTATAAATTAGTAACTAAATTTTCCTTCTCACATTCATTTTTGTGGCAAACATTTACAGTTACTTACAATAAAATTAAAATAATATTCAAAACTATTTGCAAAAAAAAATATTACCGCAGTTCTTAGGAGGAAACAATTATTTTTTGTAGTTAACATTTTTTAAAACACTTTTTTAAACACTTTAAAAGCAAAAATAACTTAATAAAAATTTAGGCATTATCAGCGGACATTTTTTTAAGGAACTGTCCGGAATTTCAATTGACAATTAAATAGAATCATGGAATCAAAACTCGTAAATAGTAGACTAATATAATTAAAAAAATCATATAAATTAGAATTTTGTGCCAAAACCTTTAGGTAAATGTATAGTTTAGGTCCCCCAACCAAGGGGGCCTCAAAAAAAAATTTTTTCGCGTCAAAATAAGTGAGTGGAAAGTGAATTTTTTCAATAATTGATGTATATATTTACAAATATATTTAACGCATTTTGCACATATTTTTCAAGTCACTTAGTTGTTGCTGTAGCGGCAAAATTCTGCAGAATTCAGATCACTTAGCTGTAATTACCAGTTCAACGAGTTAGGCATTTTCTTGTGAAAAAAATACTGAAGAAATGTAACAGTCACAATTTCTTTTGCGTCGTGATCTGATGGTATGGACGAATATCGGAAATCGCACTACAAAAAAATAACCGTGGTCGGTCCAACACCGGGGTGTTCATAATTCAATCACGTCAAACTCCTTTCCGTACTGGCGGCCTTCGGTCCAACACCGGGGTGTTTATAGTTCTTTTGCACCGAACTCCTATAGCCAAGTCTTGACCACGTCGTGCTGGAACTGCCAAACTAAAGGCATATTCCATACATCATAAGAAACCATTACATCTTCTAAAATTCTAAGATAGTGATACTTGTCTGACGGGATTTCCCAAATCCATACCATGAAAAACATCCCCATATCATGATATTACCACCTTCGTGTTATTATTGTGCATTCATAGTAAAGGAAAAGGTGATTAGTAAAGGAAAAGGTGATAGCAAAGGAAAAGGTGATTAGTAAAGGAAAAGGTGATCCAGATAGCCCATCAGCATACCGGCCTCTTTGCATGCTTGACACAGCCGGTAAGCTTCTCGAGAGAATGCTGAAACCGAGGATAGAAGAAGCAATCACGACGGCAGGCGGCTTATCACCGAAACAATACGGTTTCAGACCGGGCAAATCAACACTGGGGGCTATTGAGAATGTCGTGAGGAGCGTAGAAGAAGCGCACAGAGGATGCAATAAACTCAGACGAGTTGTTTTTCTCGCCACCCTTGACGTTCGGAACGCCTTCAACAGCGCTCGATGAGAAAACATGATTGAAGCATTAGAAGAAAAATTTAAAATACCCACATATCTCAGCATAATGGTGAGAAGCTATTTGGAAGACAGGGTTTTGCTGTATAAAACCTCCGAAGGACCATGACATTTGAAGGTCACGTCCGGAGCTGCGTAGGGATCAATCCTCGGCCCAGACCTCTGGAACGTTAAGCCTCGATATGCCCGACGATACTTATCTTGTTGGCTACGCAGATGACATCGCCGCGATAATCACTGCGAGAGACACCGAAGATGCGCGCAGGAAGTTAAACCAGGTGATGATCAGAGCACAAATGTGGCTTGATGCGAAAGGTCTCAAACTTGCCACTGGTAAAACCGAGCTGGTACTGCTAAAAAAGAAGCATATTCCGACTACAGTAGACATGAGGACAACAACAGAAACATTAAGGACACGAAAGGTTGCCAACTACCTGGGGGTAAGAATAGACTCCAGGCTTACCTACTGGGCACAAATTCAACACGCTGCGAAAAAAGCGTCCATAATTACTAGCCAACTGAGCAGGCTGATGTCTAGGGAGGACCTAGACAGGAAAAACGGAAGCTTTTGATGTCGACAACACTAAATGTCTTGCTCTACGGAGCAGAGTTATGGGCAGACACATTAACAAAAAGTAATCGACGCAAATCCCTCGAAAAAGTGTATCGCACAGCTGCTTTAAGAGTAGCGTCGGCATACCGTACAGTCTCGGGCGAAGCTGTATATGTATAAAGCGGGAACACGCCCATCGACTTATTAGCATTGAACGAAAGAAAATGTGGACGTTGAAGAAACAAGGAACAGACGCTGCCGCTACAAAAGAGGAAATAAAGAGCGACTCCTTGGAACAATGGCAAGCTCGCTGGGAGCAAGGACGCCACGGTAGATGGACGGCCAGGCTAATCCGAAACATAAAAGAATGGTCTAACAGGGAACATGGTGAGGTGGATTTCTACACTACTCAGATGCTATCCGGGCATGGATATTTTAGGAAATATCTATATAAAATGGGGAAAGTCGAAGAGCCGTCCTGTATATACAACGACGCGATCGAGGACGACACTGAACACACATTTTTCAAAGTCACACGCTGGCAAACGCAGCGAAATAGGCTCTACACTTTGGTCGGTACCCTGAATGCGGATAACATTATAACTGTCATGCTCCAAAACGAGGAAAATTGGAAGAACGTGAAAAATTATATAGACAACGTACTACGAATTAAAAAACGGGACCTGGACGCAGGTAATGACATGTAAGTCTTAAGACGAGAAATATGGAACGCCACCCTGAAGTAATGCGAAAGCGGTTCCGAGGTGGGCGACGGTTCCCTAGAGGAGAGTTTTTTAGTGACCTGCAAGTGGCACATACCATTGCCGTGACGACACAATGACGATGCGGAAGGCATTTTTCTCAACCTCCCCCGAAAAAAAAAAAAAAAAAAAAAAAAAAAATTGTGCATTCTTCGGACCTCAAACCCAATATGCTTCATCCCTATCTATCCTATTTATTTTAGAATCATCGGGGCAAAAGATCTTACGCAACAGGACAACCTTCCGAAGATATTCTTTTTTTAATTTAACGCGCAAAAATTCCCGAAAAAATCTTTACTCTCAATTCTTTTTGGATCACTACAGAGACTTGAAAGGATCACGTTTCTATAGTCTCTATGTAATTGTCAACCTGAGGCGCATTTTTTTTAAGTTTCAAAGCAGTAAACACAAATTTTTTGGATCTTTTTATAATCTTTGAAATTTCCCTTTGGGTATAATGGTTAGTTTGCAAATTTTTTATAAGCTTAAGCTCTTCTCGACCCATTTCTTCTACAAAAAATACCTAATTGTAACAAAATGTTTTAACAAATATCCTAAAGATTTTATGTGCAATTACAATATAATTTTTTACTAAATAACGCCTATAATTGATCATTTTATTCCGTGGTTCTATTTTTTTGTCACGACAACATATGCACCAGAGATAAAATATGCACACTTTTGTTCAATTTGAACACAAGAATAATATTGTTTGCATTGTATAAATCTCCTAATTTACTTACCATTGTATAAATCTACTTATACCAGAGAACGTATATCATTTTTTGTAGCACGATTCGTGAGCCGCCCTATATATGCAGAATATCTTAAAATTATATGCAAAGTCGTTTGCGCATTGTAAATATACGAATCTGTAAGCGTACATTTCTTAACATAGAATTTAGCATTATTTTTCTCATTTAACATTCAAAATGCTCAATTCTGCTATTTTGCGCTCCGCAGGGGTAAAATTCTGGTGAAATCAGCTTATAATTTGTTTGTAGTGAGACCCTCTTAAGTTGGCGAGTAACCCTCCGTCAAGAGGAAAATTTTGACAATCGGCACACCATGAACCTTCTCTGTGATATACGTTCTCTGGTATAACCAGAGAACTTAATACAACGAGAAGGTGCAGGTTCGACAACGAACAATTTGTAGGATTTTATCAATGAGTTCACCTCACATGCACGAGAAACAAATAACATTTCTTGCTTTTATAGCAGCGGTGAATCTGTAAACATACGCTCTCTTAACATAACCAACCGACGAATATTGAAGAGAATATAATATGTGAGCAAAACTGGGCATATTGATATGCCATTTGAAATACATATATTCTCTTTTATTGAACTATTATTTATTATTATTTCATGTTAATTCATTTTTACTTTATTGTGAGTTATTAATAATAATTTAAACATATTTTGATATATTTCTTAAAATAATTCATTTACTTGACACCATTATGGAGTCACAAAAGTACAGAATTGTGTTTTGCCGTCGGCATTTCACATTCATGCTTCAATTTTTCTTTTCAAATGCATGCTTAAAAGTAATTATGTACGTAAATATGTACTTCTTTTTCGTTTTGGCCCATTTTACATATTTATTAAAGCAAGTGTCAATAATTGCGCCATACATAAATTATGTCGTTTGCACATTTGTATGTATATATGTACACTCATTACTTCATGTGAAATCTCCGTTGACACGTGGATTGCTTTTATGTCAAAGAGTCAATCTGTCGAAGGAGTTGTTCGTAGAAAGTCCGAGATGTGCCGCAAAATAAACGAACGCTCGCCGATTGTCATCGCTTTCCTTGTTGCTCTAACAGCTTTGCCTACAAACTATCGTAAATTTGTATGTTTGTGTATGAGCATGCATACATATTGACGGATATTTTTGTGAGCCACGGAAAAATATTTTAAAATTGTAAAATATTTTAAATCGACAAAAGCTTTGTTGCCAGTTTTGTCAATTTTTTCTGTGTTTTGTGGGTTTGCGTGGTTGCAACTTTTCCCTTCCAGAGGGAATATCAGAAATTTGTTAAATTTATGATTTTTAGCTTTTGCCATCGTCGCGAAAAGACGCTTATAGGCGAACGCATGCTCGGGGAGATGAGAGGGTGTCTGTTATTATGAATGAAGCGAGGTTGCTTGTTGAAAGTACGCCTGCTTTCATGAATGAAAATGTTGTTGTTGTGGGATTTACTATAAATTTGGGCTTCGGCTATTTGGCTGACATATTGACTTGTGACGATTGTTGTTTTTGTAGAACATTTTTTTTAGTTTTTGCTGATCACATATTTACATGTGTACGGATATTCATATAAATGTAAGTTGGTTTGTGTATGCATTATTTGTTCGCCAATGTTATATATACATACATATATTTGTTGACATATAAATCAATGCGCGCACATACCTATAGTGCATTGATAAGTGATAAAATTATGATTGAAAGTTCAGATATACAATGTACATAAGATTAATATGATAAAATATGTATGTATACGTTTTAATAAATTTAATCACTATTAGTAACAATTATCCTCCAAAATATTTATTGTGAATGCATACAACGTAAAAACGATATAATATTATCAAATGCCCAAACTGACCATAAATATTATTTTGAAAATTACATAATATAATAGAGTCTTATCAGTTTTGCATGTATTCATAAAAATTCGCATAATGATATGCCTATCAATTAATATGATTACATATACGCGTATAAAAATATAAGCCAAAAGAGTAACATGCGGCTGTAATATCTATGCAAACTTCTGAGCATAATTTACATTGAATGCTCAGCTCTGTTCACGTGCCACTGTTAAAATTTCTCCTTCCACGCTAGCTGTGGTGAAACACGCTTTTGTTAGGTTTTGACAATTCACACGCTGGTCCGTAGTTGGATCTTCTCTATATTTTACATTCTCTGAAAGCACAGAGCGACACCAAAAGAGAATTTGCCTATAATGAAGACCAAAGAGTCCCATGTAAACGCAATATAACGAATCAGTGCTCGAGTACGACCAAAAATGTATTACCCTTTGCAGTTCTCTGATACATATGTGTTATAAACAAAGTGGATTTTCAAAAAAATTTATTTAACAGTAATAAACAGATTTATTCATCAAATATTAGACTTAGTAATTATACAAAAATTGGTCTGATATAGTAGTATGTATTTGCTTTTATAAACATGCATTTTTTCTCTAAAGTTAGGCTTACAAGTATATAAATATGTGTGTGAGTGGTTTTATTAAAAAAAAAAAAATTTTTTTTAAACAAAATATATTTGATCGATATGTGTGCTAAAAATTTATTTTTAAAACAAATAATACAAAATAAAAATGCGTTTAACATATATAAATCACAACAAAAATGTTGTCAGCAGCACCTTTTTATGTTATAATACCACGGTTGTTAAACCGATCTTCACCAACCTCTTAAGTGTTTCGTAGATTTCACTACATCAATATCGTTCATAAAGCCACAAACAGTCACCGCCGCAAAACGTGGACCAAATCAGCTGATAAATCTTATGAGAGCGCAATGTAAATGATCAGTCTCCACCGCTTTTTACCGTCCGCTTCAACAGACCGTACGGTAGGATATCCGCGAAAATTGGATTTTTTCCGTAGAAACGAGTGAGCTGAGAGTGAGAGAGCAATCTCTTACAACGCAGGGTTGCCAATCTCGATATTTTTTAGTAATTAAAAAATTAACTTGAATATATTATATATGAAATATTCTTAAAATAACTCAAAATCACGGTCGAATACACTTATTAATAAATAGGTAAACTATTCTTAATCGTTGGATTTTAGTTTTGAGCTTTTACATTATGAAAAATTATAACTAAAAAACTAAAAGTGTGAAAAATCGTGTATTCAAATAGAACAATGGCAACATGGGTGAAATGTAAACAAAAGAGAACTGATTTCTGCGTTGCAACTACGGGATAATTTTTGACAAATTTGGTTTGGTACATGGCTAAAATGATCCGAAACTCTTTGATTTGAGAGAGCGCTGTCAAAGTCCACATTTTTTATAACATTTGACAGTGGTGCCATTAAGGGAAGAAATAAGTTTTGAGATTTTTAAATGTATTTCTTGGGTATTTTTAGGTTTCCATTTTACAGAAAAATATACATAATTAAAATTAGTTTAACAAGCTAGATATCCTATATGACTTCTAAATATATGTACGTGTATATTTTAATCACAAAATATTTTCTAAATTAGATTTGATTAGATTAGAATGAATATGAGGTTTGCACTGCGACCCAGGGGCTATTGTGCCCTCTCCTCCATCACATGCTTTCCCAAAGTCCCAGCACCTTGAAAAACTCCAACAACTTGCTGGGTGCTATTGAGGCAATGTGATCCCTGCGTCTACAAATTGCGGGGCAATCAAGAATCAGGTGTTCTGGTGTTTCCGGCCCCATGTCGCAGAATCGGCAGTTGCCACAAGAAGCCATGCCCATGCTTGACAGGTGTTTCTTGAGCCTACAGTGCCCAGTGTAGAGTGAGACTAGGAGTCAGAGTTTGTCTCTGGGGAGTATTATCAACCTGGCTAGGTTGAACCCTCCCAGTAGCAGTTTGGCATGGCGCATCCCTGCAGACTGTCTCTGTTCGCTCTCTCCTCCGTACGGAGCAGCTCCTTTATTGTATGAGGCCCCACCGCAATGCATGGTTCTGGCCCCATCATTCTGGTAGCAGCCGCAGAGCGGGCGAGTTCATCTGCCAGCTCGTTACCGGCTACTCCTTTATGCCCCGGCACCCATATCAGGTGTACACGGTTGCAAGCTGATAGGCGGTTAAGCCTTCCTATACACTCCTCCACTAATAGCGATCGAGTCTCGTAGGCCGATATCGCTTTTAGCGCCGCTTGGCTATCGCTGAGTATTGCGATACTCTTATTATGGTAGTTGCGTTGGAGATTTATTACTGCACACTGACTAATGGCAAGTACTTCTGCCTGAAAGATGCTTGGAAAACAGCCCATGTGAATGGAAAGCTTGGTATGCGGTCCCGCAATGCCAGCTCCAATTCCTTCTGGTGTTTTCGAGCCGTCAGTGTACCACTGAATAGTGCTGCCTCTCAGCAGTTGGTCGAGTGTGGAATCGCTCCAGTCCGCCTTACTGCCGAGAGTAACTTTAAACTTTTTCGTAAAGTTTACTCTCTTCGTTACCCCGTCTCTTGGAAGAAGGGCTAGTGGCGTGTTGTACTCTAAGGCCCTCATTTGTTGAGACGAGATTAACTTCCCTTTCCCATACCCCTCTGCTGTCATAAGCAGCATGGTATGCTTCGCAGTCTGGTTGATAACTAAATGGAGCGGTGGGAGCTCTAGCATGACCTCGAGTGCTACGGTGGGGCAAGTGCGCATTGCCCCAGTGACGCAGACGCAGGCAAGTCTTTGCAGCTTCGATAGTTGAAGACCTATCGAAGTCTGTGTTGCTTTCGATGCCCAGGCCACCGCTTCATAAGTAACAATAGGCCTCACGATCATGGTGTGATGTGATGATACTAGGCTTGCATCCCCAGGATCTGCCGGCCAGGCATCTGCACACCATGAGTGCCTTTGTGGCTTCAGATAGCGTTAACTCCACATGCCTATTCCACCGCAAGGTGGAGTCCAGTGTGAATGTATTTTACTTCTCTAGACACTTCTAACTCTCTGCCCCCAAAGGAATAGTATTCTAAAGCCCGGAAGAGACCTTCTTTTTGTGAAAGGGATGACGGTTGTTTTTTGCGGGTTAATGCTCAATCCTACCGTATCGCACCATCCCTTTGCTAGGCTTTGGACTATGTCGCAGAGAGTGTTCTCAAATTTCCCTCTTGCCATTATAACAATGTCGTCGGCGTACCCCTGGCACCGAATTCCATTGTTCGTCAGGAGCTCAAGGAGTTCATCTACTACGAGGCTCCATAGAAGGGGTGACAATACCCCACCCTGAGGGCAGCCTCTCGTAGTACCAAGACGTATCTTGCTTTCCCCCACCGTAGTCTCTGCAATCCTAGTATGCAGTACGGCCTTAATCCATCTGCATTAAAGAGCTTCCACGTTTCTTTTCTCCAGTGCTTTGATCACGCTTGCGTGGGACGCATTATCAAAAGCATTGAATAAATTCTTTGCAGCTGTCCAATCTGAGCGATCTGGCTTATGTGTGACCACTGGTGGAATTTTGTCGTCCCGAATAGTCTCCGGGAAGTGCTCAAGCAAGAGTGTCATTGCTCTTTCATTTGCGTTGGTCGTATAGGTCCCATCAGATCTTTTTATGGCTAATGCTGTGTCAGTCTTACCTTTGGCCAGAGCCTTGTGCAGTCTGGCTGCCTCTGGGATTGAGGAGACATTTTCACAGAATTTCCTGAAACTACTGGTTTTTGCAGACCTAAGCCTGCGAACCGATTTTCTGAGCACCGAGAGTTTACTGGTCCACCAAGGACAGCCCTGCCTTTTGGTGGTTTTCTTTAGTGGGCAACCGCAATGGTACGCGTCTATTATGAACTGGTTAGTCGCAGCCAGCCTGCTCTCTAGTTCTCGCGGCGTAGCATCACTTCCTACCTACCTTACTCTGCTGATATTTAAAACAAGGGTCTCTCTGAAAACGTCCCATTTTGTATTTCTGGGAATACGGACTGGCAAAAGGTCCCTGACTTCCACTTTCAATGCGAACCGTATGATCCTGTGATCTGACATAGAGGGCTCTTTCGAAACCCTCCACCCAGACCGGGGTCTCTCAGATGAGAGATCCCAGATTACCTTGCTTACTCTTGAATTAAGGCCCCTGACTTCCCCTCTTAGGACCCACGGCTTCTGGATCAGTAGGATACCCAGGTTATCCGAAAGGAACCTACTCGCGATAACAGCCGAGGCTGCTGTCGCGTGGTGTAGGTTCACCTGGGCCACTTCAATATGGGCACTGACGGTCCCAGGATTGGTTCCAGGAGGGACAGATCGTCGTCGCTGTCCTCGTTATTCCCCTGCAGGTCCTGCCCCTTCAGCCCCTTTAGGGGCTCTTGTGTGGAGGGTAGGTCCCCTTCACACTCCTTTGTACCCATGGTTACTGCTGCTTCCGCGACTGCTGTAGCACCTTGCACCATCGTAGCAGTAGCAACCTGCTCGAGTGTGCCGGTACCGGATTGAGTGGGCGTCCCATCCACCAGCATTGCTTCCTCCGCCGTTCCTTCCGCCGGTGTGGTTTTAGGCCTCCATGGCCTCATTACCACACTGCTGAATCGAAAATTCAGCCTGAACCCCTCCTTTCGGATGAATTTGTAGGACTCATCATCGGTGGTGATGTTGAGCTTCCATCCGGCGTCCTCAATACTGCTGTATACTACCCTCCAAGCCGATGTACTAAGCCCATCGTTTTGGTTTCGTATGAGACCAATAGCAAACTCGTAGGGTTTTCCTGCGCTCCTGGGAAGATACACCGTCATGCTGTGCATAGGCGGTATGTCCTTGCCCCTCCTCGCGCATAGAACCGGACCTTTCCATCCGTTCAGCTTCGGAGCGATCTCCGCAAGCCAAATTGGAGCAGAACGTGGTCCTCCGATCGCCAGTGGCTGATTCCCCTTTTGCCTCTTCGAATTTTGGGGTTCTTGAGGCGTTATCTGCCCGCTCTTCCTTTTCGCGGTATGTGCTGCAGCATTTCGTGGTTCCGCCCTTCCGCTCCCTCGTTTTCCAGGCGGCGTTGCATTATCTCGGCTGACCTTCTGCTTCTCACGTCCCGCGACGGACGCGGCGTTTGCTTGTCTCTTCGCGGCCGGAGATGGGTTGCTACCCCTGTTCCTTTTCGTGGAGAGTTTTAATGCTTCTGTCCCATCCGGTTTTGGTTCATCCTCCTCTGAGCAGCTGAGCCTGCTTGAAGAGGTTTCTGTGGGATCCGCCTTATCTGCACTCGTCGCAGTAGCTGCCTTACGATTGCCACTGCACGAGGGCACGTCGTCATCATCACGCGCGTGCTCCTCAAACAGTGCGCGCTCTTCTGGCGAAAGGGCGTCCAGGAAGCTGAACTTGCGCCTAGCTCCTGGACCACTCTTACCTGCAACGAAAGCATTGCAGTCTGATATTGTTGTCGTTGCCGTTTTAGGTGGTTGCTGTTGTTGTCGTCGTTGTTGCTCCGTTTTTTGGGTTTTTTGTGTTTGTTTGTTGTTGTTTTCGTTCATACTGGTTCTTACGACCCTTGGCTCAACCAGGTGAGCTTCCGGGTCTATTCTGTTTAAGGGGGTACGGTATGGTCCGCCGCGCCAGAGCCCCTTGACGCGGTAAGGCCTAAGTTACTTCCCAAGGCGGCCCGGTGTTGGGAAGGCTCCGTTATAATACAGCCGAATTTACCTCCTGGCTGCAAATCATCCAATGGGCACGGGAGTCGCGTAACACCCTGGATTAAAAGGTGGCAGCTCTTGGTTGTCACACGCATGCGGCTCCTGACAACCCGCGTGGGAGGTGCTAGACAGCACTTCTCACCCTGGTTGGGAGATGCCGAGAATGCCTTGCGACCTAAGCCCCTGCACCACGGCAAGGTGCCTGCCATTCGCAGAGGTCTAAATTAACTTTTAAAACTAATTTTAACAAAATATTTTAATATTTCAAAACACTTTCAAGTTTTAAATAAGTTAAACATGAACATTACTTAGTTTTTATATACTGAATAAACAAATATCTTTCGATAATTTATTCGGAAGTCAAAGTTTACATAAAAGTTGCTGGGTATTCTAGCCAAAATATGTATATACGTTGACAATTGGTACTGCTAAGCAAAACAATACTCTGCGACAAAATACACGCTCTTTTTTAAAATCAAAGCTATATTAAAACTCTTTAAATAAAGATTAGAAATATACGTAAAAGTCACCAAAAAATCTGATCTCACAAATTACCCACTGATTTCGCATTTTATTTCTGCGGGATTTTTAGTGGTAGTTCATTGTTTTGGTTGTCATCTGTTCAGTAGGTGCCGTTTCAGACAGGGATGCAAAAGAGTCTGATCTTTTTCAAATTTTCTTTTGGTGTCGCTCTGGGCATTCACACGGCCAAAAAGAGTCCAGCAACTCGAGTCTAGTTTTTCTGCATTCCTTTTCACAAAATGTTCGTAAATATTTGTGCGGTTCGACTGCGCAACACCGCGCAACACTGCATGCTGCGTATTTCATTTGTATGTTGAGATGATGGTCACACATTTTGCTTGCAATGAATTACCATGAATATGGTAGAACAATATGCATAATACAAGTACCTACCCGCTAAATAGTTTCAAAAAAATACTAAAAACGGGAGTTCCCTAATCCACAAGAATGTATTGAATATCCGCTATTAATATTTTCAAGGCCAAATTTATAATAGGAATTTCCTAATCTTTAAGTATTAAAAACTCATAATTTCTTTACTCCATATTAAAAATTCATAATTTCTTTACTCCATAATCTATATCTTAATTTTCTCCTTATTTACAATTTGTCATAATATTTCTATTATTCTATGCATACGTATTTGCATATTACATACAAAAATAGATAACAGAACTCAAATTTGCGATCGAATTCATTTGAAACCGAGCGCTCTTGCAACCATTCAAAGGATTTGAAAGTGAAAAGGAATGCTGAAAAGGGTAGCAGCGAGCTGTTACGAAAAAGAACACAAAGCGTGCCACCCGAACACGAGTGGCACGGTCCCTTCGTCTTTCCTCGTCGTCCCCTCGCCCACAATAAACTGGTTTGAGACTCTTTTGCGTCCCTGTCTGAAACGGCACTAGCTCATGAACTGGTGGTTTTTTTTTGGCAGCACTGAAAGTTCATGATCTCTCTCAGAAAGCAAAGAGAGAAAATTCGGATCATTTTATCTATGTTGACAACTGATCCACGAAAACATGTACATATGTATATATGGTGCAATATTTGGTGACTTATTTTCACTGTAATGAATGAAAAAGTTGTGCCTTTCTATTGTATTATATATAGGCCATTTGGTCCTTTCATAAGCAAATGTGCTTAAAAATGCAAGAATTCAAGTCTTAAATTTAAATACGCTTTTAAGAACTTTCATATATACAAATGAGTATCATTTGTTTCATGTGTGCGACCGTAATAGAATTCCTTTTGTAGCACAATTGGAAACATACAATTATGCGCGAGGGCTTGAAAACCAAATTACCATCACGCCATATATTGCATTCTTAAATTTCACATGATTCATTTACAGTATATAAATCTAGCACAAATGAAGTTTTCGGAATATAAACTTTGCATAAATAGTGCCTACTACTATTCTATCTCTACCTGAAAAACATATATATCTGAAAATGTGAATGTCATTATGTCCTGTAAAAGAACAGAAATTAAAGCGTATTTAAAGATCGCTTGCCAATTTTTTATAGTGCAGTGATTATTATTTTTTTTTTTTGTAATAAATTTAGACGCTCGTACGATTAATGTTAAAGTTTAATATTAATCTGTTGAAATTTAATTCTTTTAACGTTTGGCAAACAGCCACAATACGAAAACAAAGCTATTGTAAATTTTGTTTAATGGAAACCTAATTAGTATATTGTCTGGCAATGCTACTTGTTATGTCAATTTTTTTGTTTTCTTTTTCAAGTGCATCAATTGGATTCAATGTATTTGAGAAATTGTTTTTAAGAACTTGCCAACAAAGTGAGTAGTTTTATACTTTAGAACAGTTATTTATAATATTCCTATGTTGTTTGTTTACATAAATATTAAATATAAACGGTATAAATACTTAAAAATACCAAATAATAAAATCGTTAGATGAATAACTCGTCAAGTCGATAAAAATGCAAATACTATGATTGCAAAAACACAAAACATTGCATGGTAGCAGGTATTATTGTTATAGTTTTCTTTCGCTATCTTTCACCTAGTTCCGCTAATTCTTTTAAACATTTATTTGAAAATACAAATAAACGAGCAATGTCGACAACATTGTACAAAAAAGTTACAGTAAAAATTTTTGAATGTTAACTAAGAAAGCAAACGTTTGTGTACAATTATCAAGCAGATACCACCATTGTGTACTTCTTTTCTTGTGTATGATTTAAAACAATATAATCCAATTTGAAGATACTAAAAAGTTATATGTGACAAAATAATTAAACTGAAAAGAAAAACAACTTTTTCATTAAAACAGATATAACGAAGGCCTCAAAAATTAATTTTTTTTTAAATCGTCTTATTTTTACCCGTAGATTACAAATCCGTGAGCGGAAAGTACATTTTTTCAATAATTTATGTATATTTTTCAAAATGTATTTAAAACACACTGCACATATCTCATATTCAAGTCACTTAGTTGTTGTTTTTGTAGCGGCCAAATTGTGTAGAATTCAGATCACTTAGCTGTAATTACCAGTTGAGCGTGTTAAACATTTTCTTATGAAAAAAATATACTGAAGAAATGTAGCGGTCACAATTTCTTTTGCGCCGCGATCTGATGGTATGGACGAATATCGGAGATCGCCGAAATCCTTTCCCCACTGGCGGCCTTCGGCTGCCCTTCAAAAAAATAACCCTGGTCCAAAACCGGGGTGTTTATAATTCAATCGCGTCAAACTTCTTTTTGCTGCTCTCAACCTCAATGATAATTTTCATGCTGCAGAGTATGTGTAATTATTAATAACAATAAAAGTGCACTAACACTGATATTTTAATATAAAGTTTCAGAAACGTTTATGAAGAAGAGGAGTAAATGCACCAAAAAACTTAAACAATATGTGAATTTTTTTTCAAAGAAAAAAATAAAACAATTTTTTTAAATGTATCACAATTTTCAATCAATTTAGCATGATAAAAATTTTTTTGGGATTAAATTTTACTTGTCAGATTTAGTTTTTCCGAAATATGTTAATATCACAAATTTAAGGGAATTCTATATTTGCGGATACATACAATTTTACTGGTCAGAGCAATTGTAAATAGGCGAAATTTTGGGAAAATTTCTTTTCGTGCGTACGAGCAAATTTGAAATGTGTTAATATTTTGTGAACTATCATTACAATCAGATGTGCTTGGTAACGTTACATTAAACTAAACTTTAACAGTTAAGATAAAAGAAAAGCCAAAAAATATTTTATATTCATTCAGTTAGTATTAGCTTGTGAAACATTATTGTTTTTAATTCCTGAACTCACCATTCTCAATACTCATTTAATTTACATTGCTTTTAAGCCTACATAGGTGCATTTTAAGATTCTATTGATTTCATTTGTCAGAAACGGCCAGATCGGACAACCATATCACATATTTTCCATGCAACTGATTATTCTGTTTGCCTGCCTTTTAAAAAAATGCTAAGATTAAATTTCATTCGGATATCTCAAAACCTGACGAAGAAATTTTTATAATCCCGAAAAATTAAACTTCACATAAAAATAAATTCGGGTCGGCTTTAGTTTAGCATCCCACGATTTCAGGGTTAAGAGGGGAATGGTTGGATTGATGATATTCTCCAGATCGCAAATATATATAATTATTGCCGCAGGAAAATTATAGTTTTCGATATATTTGCTTTGGTTAACTTTTCTTTTATATACAATATAAATAAATTATAAATTCTCTCAGGCAAAATTGTTCAGAATGATCCGTAGAACATTTCCCGCATATGTGATTGTTTAGACAAAAAAAACCGCCCTCACTAATATATACATATATATGTATATACATTTGAACGTAAGTTTGTTTGTTACACTTCCATGCATTATCACGATCATCATCAAACATTGTACGCATATACATAAAGGTATTGAAAGGACATAGGATACTTGATTAAAAAAATACTATTTTTTACGGATTGAGAAAAATTCTTTTGGCAGATCTGATTATTTATAAACAAATTTGAAAAATGAAATAATTCATTTGTTGTTTGTTGGAACATTTTACAACTATCTAAACAAAAAAAATGCCAAAGCATACTTGTATGTACATCAAATTCGTCCAGAAGTTCGTCACGGTCTCTTGTTGCAAAAGTTGCAAAGTGTATTCATTATTATCTTCAGCTTACGGAGAGCTGAGAACTCAACAGCAAGCAGGGCGATAAAATGTGTTGAAAGCAGCATAAACACCTATTCAAAAGCGAGCTCATGTAGAAAGGCAAGCTGATCAACTGAGAACCGAGAAGCATTATTTTTGCAGAAATGCAGGCTAGACAGGGTTGGCCTCTGTTTAACTAAATCATATTTCAATGTGATTATTCAATGGAGTATAATAGTCATCCTTTTATTATTATTGGCTTAATAGATAAAAAATTTGTATATTGTATAATTTCTCTTCCATGACTTATTGTACAAGAAGAGCCTTTAAAAACTTTGTACTCAAGTGTTACAGATAAGTCAAAGCAATTTTTAAGCAAACTCAGAAAGTATAATCCTTGCTTTCAAATGACATCCTTTGGAGTGCATAAAGTGATAAAACTATCTGCATTTTCACAAACTTTTACTGTACAACGACATTTCTAACCTCAATTTAGACACTTTTTGCATTTATATAAGCAATGATTCTTTACCGGTCAACTTTATGTAGTCTTTTCGCGAGTGTCGAATGCCCGAAATTAAAATTTTGCACCAGACTGAGAAACTTACGAAAATAATCCGCTCTTGAAATATATTTCAACTTAAATAGTAGTGAATTATTTCAATAAAGCATGTTATCAGTTTTTGAAAATTCATTATATGTAGTAATCTTCAAATACTAATTTTTATAAAAATCGAATAGTAATATTATAAATGTGAATATAAGTTTGTTTGGGACGTTTTCACGCCGGCCCATAACCGATAGGACTTATTATAAAATATATATGTACAAGTATATATCCACCAAAAGACCTTTTTTTGTTTGTGAAATAAACTTGAAAATTGAAGAAATTAGCAGAAATAATTGTTTGTCGAAAAATTTGAAAACAAAAAATGCATCAAAAGCGTCTTTGTTATACATATTTCTACAACCCAGACAAAATTGGAATTGGGTTTTAGTTTTATATTTTGGCGAAACCATTGAAATAAATCCTAACACGTTAACGATTAGTTATGCATCTTTAAATAAAATAATACCGGGAAATATTGTAAGATTTGAAAAGAAATTTTTAGCGAAAAGGCCACATTAGAGTGAGTACAAAAAAGGGTAAGCGCTAAAAATCAACGTTGACTTATAGCAACTGGCCTATAGCTGGATCGAGAAATGCTGTACATCAGTTAAATATTTAAGATAAAGATGGTAGATTATGCCATATTTTTACTTTTTTAATATCCTACATACTATAATTAATAATGATGTTTAAAATAAGCTGAATTTCGCACTTTGTAAGCAAATATTTCGAATGGCTTAATTCGAAAATCTATCAAATAAAATTGGTTTTGTCCATATATTAGTAAATTACATAGCATTTTCATTAATATTTAAGAATAAAAAATATTTAAAGAAAGCGAGCAAGGACAGCAAAAACAAAACAGTGGCAAAAATTAAAATAGAAATTAAAATTATTTATATTAAATTAAAATAAGTTTGCTTTTTATTCCCCTAGTTTTGCGGATTACAAATTAAATTTTTAAATCGAGGGATAGCGTCACATTATTAAAGTCGAAAGGATTTGTCAACCCATGTAGTATTTATTATCTATTAAAAGAAAGGCGCCAAACTAAAACTTGAATGAAGAGCGAGTTCCGACAGAGTTTTACCAATTTGAAGTGAACATTAGAATAATTAATGTTTTAACACGAATCTCATATTCATATACATCTATTTATATATGACTCTGTAGGAAATATTCTTGTTCTTAATTGATTCGGTTAATGTTTTACTGAAAAATCGTTTCGAAAATGTCTAGTTACATAGCCATCTTTGAAAATTCTTTAAAAAAAGGCTGGCTTGTATATTGATGATAAATTAATTCATTAATAAGTCTACAATTTACTTTTCCTTAATCAAACGTATGGTAAGAGTTCACAGTGTTTAGGTTACCACGATATGCTTAATTCTAATTTGTACGATTTGTTCACCGTTTTCCTTCGTGGTATTGATAGCTGGAAAGCATATTATTTCGTCATCTGCAAATACACATATTTCATCACAAGTATTTATATATGTATGTGTACGGTAATAAACGCATCACGCTTCGGCCGATTTCTACAACTTTAACTTTGTTGCATCATTATTTAGCTTACAATGGTATATAAACGATGCACTAGAATGCCGGCCTTTCCAGTTTGCAATCAACCGCACAATGAATACTACCTTTTCGTCAGTTGATAGCAATTTGTTGTTTAATTTCGAATTTGGGTGAGAGTTTGCAGTCATATGGAGATATTTTATATTTCAGAAATTTAAAACTGATATATAACTTTGAAGAAATATTTACATAAACATATTCATATTATTTCCAATCTTTTATCTTTTGATTAACAGATAAAGCCTAGGAAAAGTTTGTAACAAAGCAATGATTTTGGATGAGTTCAATGTCTACAGTTTTTCCAGAATAAAGTAAAAGTCTAATATAACATCGAAATTAGTTGAAGTCCCTTAGGAAACTATGAGTGGAAGCTATCCTCTAACACCAGAAGATGACAGCAGTACTGTTATTAATGAGTTCCAGCGTCTGCATAGTCCTAAAGTTGATTATTCCAGTATTTGTGGGAAGAAAGTCTTGGTAAGTCCAACAGAAGTACAGTTCGAGCTGCTAAAAAAGAGGCTAGAAGAGCGCACAGAAGACTGCCGTGGTGAAACAATATATGAAATCGGTATAGGAGAAGGTAAAATTTTGAATATGATGATTTGTGATTTAAGTCTAGTTGCCGTATTATATTGTCGTTACCATTACACAGATGGCAGCGACAATGGCTTGGATGAGGACGAGTACCGCGCATCGGTCGCCACATTGCAATCGTTAGCCACAACACTCGATTCTGATGTAGTGTTACTGAGGCAGAGAAAAGTTGAAAAGGGTTTGGCAGGCCAGTATTTGATACGGAAACGTGTCGATACTTCAGATTTCCTAGAAATTCGGTAGGAAAAATATGCCATGAATTTATATATGTATGTGTGCACGTAAGAGTGTCCGTAATTTCCTAAAGTTAACTTTTTTTGCTGAATCTCCCTGAAGCTTCAGTTCTTATCCTAAAAAAAATTATCCAAAGTTAAAAGCTTAAGTTTAACTGATTATAACTTTTAACGGAATGTTTTTATGGAAAAACCTAATACGATCTTTTGAACGAAAATTTTAGAACGCTAATTTTGTAATAGAATTTTTTTTTTTTCAAAGTTGTAGGCTTATTTGTTTTGGAGATAAAATATTTAATGCAAAAGATAAATACATAGGGAAAAGTAATATAATTTAGATTTAAATTAAAAATCAAGAGTTTGTTTCCCTTGTATAATTATTTTGAGGGCGAAAACTGAAAGTCAGTAGAAAAAAAAGAGATCAACTTGTGAAATAACAGACACCCTAACGTACAAGTATTCATTTTAACTTATTTTGAACTTTTGTGTAGTGTTGCAGTGGTTGGAAATGTGGATGCAGGAAAATCTACTTTGCTTGGGGTTCTAACGCATGGTGAATTGGATAATGGGCGGGGGCATGCTCGCCAGCGATTGTTTCGGCACAAACACGAAATGGAAACTGGACGCACTAGTTCTGTGGGGAATGATATATTAGGTAGGCCAACTATTAACATCATAAAATTGCATCTCTGCACCATGCTTACCCTACTTTAGTGGTATTCGATGTTTATTATTCTTAAAGCTGCAGAAAAAATGTGTACTTTACAGCTTAAACGAGTGTTTGATCATTTACCGTACCTTATTCCTCAGGATTCGATAGTGTTGGAAATGTAGTTAATAAGCCTGATCATGGTACGCTTGACTGGGTTAAGATTTGTGAAAAATCCGCAAAAGTTATTACTTTTATTGATTTGGCGGGGCATGAACGCTATTTGAAAACGACTGTATTTGGTATGACAGGACATGCCCCGGATTTTGGAATGCTAATGGTAATCTAATATTAATTTATTGAGCCTTCTATTTTATTTTATTCTTTCAGGTCGGTGCCAATTCTGGTATCGTTGGTATGACAAAAGAGCATTTGGGATTGGCATTAGCATTGTCGGTACCAGTATTTGTGGTCGTTACAAAAATTGATATGTGTCCTCCCAATGTTTTACAAGATAACTTAAAATTGCTTTTTAAAATATTAAAGTCCCAGGGTTGTCGTAAAGTACCAGTAATGGTGAAAAGTCCAGATGATGTTGTGTTAAGTGCCACAAACTTTGTTTCTCAGCGTTTGTGTCCAATTTTTCAAGTCTCCAATGTTACTGGAGAGAACTTGGAGTTATTGAAAATGTTTTTAAATTTGTTAACAACTCGAACGACTGGACAAGACAACTTGCCCGCAGAGTTTCAAATTGATGACACATATTCAGTGCCTGGTGTGGGCACAGTGGTTTCTGGAACTTGCCTTCAAGGTCTAATAAAACTGAATGATACCCTTATGCTTGGACCGGACGCATTGGGAAATTTTATACCGATTGCTGTAAAAAGCATTCATCGTAAGCGAATGAATGTCAAAGAAGTGCGTGGGGGTCAAACAGCTAGTTTTGCATTAAAGAAGATAAAAAGATCTCAAATACGTAAAGGAATGGTAATGAATATAAACCAACAATGTTTGTGTTATGTTGCTAACCTAAATTTTTCAGGTAATGGTTAGTCCAGAATTAAAACCTCAAGCATGTTGGGAGTTCGAAGGGGAAATTCTTGTTCTTCATCATCCTACAACTATATCTTCCCGTTATCAAGCCATGGTACACTGCGGAAGTATTCGACAAACTGCATCCATCATAAATATGTCGAAGGACTGTCTACGTACTGGCGACAAAGCTCATGTAAAGTTTCGTTTCATTAAACATCCAGAGTACATTCGAATTGGGCAAAGAATGGTTTTTCGAGAAGGTCGTACTAAAGCAGTGGGGAACGTTTTGAAACCCGTAACGAATTCGGTTGCTTTACAACATCGATCTAAACCGAATAAAATGCAGGGGCGTGGCCAAAGTCATGGCCAAAACAATTCAAACGCAGTACCACAAAATCAAAATCCCAATGTTCAAGTGGCAATATTAAAAAATGGGAAGCAATTGCAACCAACGGATATAGATCTAAATGAGATGAAACAAAGTTTTGATGGAGTGCTTGAGACTTGTATTGATAAACGTGATATGCGCAGTTCAAAGCACCAGAAACGCAGTTCTTCCCACACTGCAGTACCAGTGAGTGGGTTAAGTATGGGAGGCTCTTTCAGTGATTTACAGGCTCAACCCAACAGCTCACACATTGCTGTCAAAAAATAAAATTACCACATTGGCTATTATTTGTATTTATTTATTAATCTCTTCATTTCAATAAAGTGGATTACATTTTTTTCTTTTTGTTAAAGGAGATTGGATTTATAAAATCTAAACAGTTTTGTTATATAATTATATGAAAATAAGAAAATGTGAAATTAAATTTGAAAAAATATGCGCTATTTTAAAATATTTGCTTAAATTACTAGTTATGAATAAAAAAACAAAATTAATTTACTTTAATATGGTTTCGATTTATTACAAATGGTGTACCTGGTTTAGCGACAGAAAGTTGAAAGAATGCTACGGAGATGGCAGTTCTTGGACTATTAAAAATCCGATTTGATAAGTTTTAATCGAATGTGAATATCACAATTTGAACAATTCTTGTGAATCATTGAATTTTGAGTTGTTATTTTAAAATTTTAGAACTCGTATATAAAATTATAAGTAGCTTTGTGGTATAAATGAAATAGACTAAAATAAAAGAGAGAATATGAAGGCCATTGTAATGTAAAGCAGTCAAATAGTCATGGCGAGTGGCGATTCGAAGACGATTGGCAATGATAGGCATAATTGAGTGAAAATATTTAGTTTTGGTTTTTTTCTTTTTCTTTTATAAGTGCTTCTTAAATAAATTATCACATTTTATATTCCGCTTAGAATGCGCTAGTATTTGGCTATTCTTCATATTATGATCTTAATAACTATGAAAGATGTATTGTATAAAAATGTTGGATCCGGTTTGAAGCTACCCAAACTGTAACAAGTTTCCTAAAAAATATGAAAAAAAAATAGAAAAATACTCGAAGAATTCGCCTACAATATTGTATCAAAAAGCAAAGAAATTAAACAAGATGAGAGAAGTTGCTGATGATACTCGATTGCCAGTGCCGCATAATGTTAAGTTTTATACATAAGATGTGTATCAAGAATGTTTAGAATGACTTAAGAGGCACACCTTGCGAAATTAAAAAAAAAAAATAATTAAATATTTTTTGCATATTTCGATAGTCTATGGGTGTTTTCGGTAATGCATACTGCGCAGTATGCATGATGCAACCAATTCAAAAAGGCAAATCTGACATCTTTGCCAAAATTAAAAGTTAAAAAAAGCATCACTATCTTAGCTATTGCGCAAAACTTGCAACATTTGAAAAGTAGTTTCACAAAAAATTACATCTAAACCAACTGTGCTAGCAACTAATGTGATTTATGTTATACATATGTAAGTATATAATTCGTCCGTGAGAATATTAATTAAATATATTTCGCACATTTTTATGTTTGAAAATGCAAATTTTCAAATGCGCAGTTGTTGCCTGTATTTACTGCATAACCGAAAAGTCCCTATACCTTTAAAAATACCGTACTAAACGCGCTATTTTCGAAATAGCGATTTTTCGAATTTGCTACAGTGCTTACTCAGGAAGATGAACAAATAATGCGACCACTATTAAAATTTTATTTAGGGTACAATGCAACATTTTTTTAAAACCGCCATATTGTTGATTTTTGATTTTGTTTCAACCGTAGCAAGAACAGCAGTGGAGGGCCTTTTTTTTTTTAGCGCCGCCGGAGATCGGGGATAGTTCGAAAAATATTTTTTTATTCAAAATTGTATTGTGTATTCTTAAAATATATATGCAGGTTTTTTTTTATACACAGTAGGTGTGACTCTAAATATCGTTCGCGTACTGCGGCCAGCTCAAAAGGGCCAGCAATAATACTGATAAACATATAGTGTTTGGGAAATAGATGTTAAAACTCAACTTTTTACATTCAACACACCTCGTACATACATATTTATTAAATTGGACTGTTTCACATTTTTTTAAATTTATGCGTTATCCAAATGTCTGAATTACTCGTTTCAATATATTCAGTTAGACTAAGACCAGTTACGTGCACCTAAAAATTAAAATTGCATTAAATAACTTTAAATACAACGTTCATTTGGTTAACATCTCACTGTACCTATATAGATTTTCTAAAACGGTTTCTTTTTGATTTCATCCTTCACACCTTCAATTTCTTTCTTAAGATTGGTTTTAAAAATTGCCATGAATGACCTGGAAATATATAAACTCTAACCTTTGTCTCGAAATGTTTTTCACTTACTTGAAACGCTCCGGAGTCATGTCATGAATTCTACGCTCCTCAACCATATTCTTAGTACGATACATGATGGATACAACCATTTGAGCAGCACGACGCATTGGATAACTCTCAGCCATGCGCTGAATTAACTGTTCATTATTAGCCAAATAACGTAGCAAGAATCGAAATACCATTGTGGATTACGTGTCGTACTTTTTTTAAAGCTGAATATCTTTATATTTACGGATAAGTTGTTGTTTAAGCTTTAACTGGTTTCGGAGAAGTTCTAAACGTTGAAGCTGCTCTTCTTTATTGTAGTCTATACCTGGCAACTGTTTTACTTCAGATCTTGCAACGTCGAAACGTTTTTGCAATTCTATTATCTAATAACAGAAATGTAACATGCCGTATTTACAATTTGTTATTACCATCAATTTACTTACTTTTTGACTACACTCTTGGGATTCCCGTTGTTTGGTTGCGTTATCAAGGGGGTCCTTTTCGACACTGTTTATTTAAAAACAAATGGAAAACACATTCACTAATTACATAATTTTGGCAAATAAAAAGAGAAAACGAAAAAATTTTGACTATCCTGTACAAAAATTACCTATTGCAGTAAAAACAATGTCAAAATACTTACCAACGAATAATTTCGTATATGACGGGTAAAATCGCTGTCAAATTTATGCTTTGGCCTGTTGCCAGTGACGATGGATTGGATGCTTGTTCGTCCTCTGTGTTGTTTTCGGAAGAGTTTGAAGTTTGTATAAGTCCGTCTGGTGTTAAAATTGGTTTTTTATCAACAGACTGTCCACTAGGAGATAATTCCATTTTTATATTGATCTTGTTATATCAAATATACTATTTTGCATATAAAACATATTTCAGCAAATTCACAACTTTCAGAAAAAGCAATTTTGTTTCTTTAACTTAATATCTTATAGATTGTCAGAACTAAACAGAAGTGAAGATAAATTACTGGAATCGAACAGATAGCGATGTTCGTAGTTGCCAGAATGTTTTAGTAACACCGCATCTTCACAGGCGGCTGTACATTGCGACCATCTGTCAAATACATTGCCATTAAGGTTGGCAATTTTCTTCTGTGGGAATTTGCTATCATAAAATAATCATTCTGAAATGGCGTCGGATATGTATGTTCTAGCTGATATAACGCATGTTTGCACTCTTCAACCGTTTAAAATTGTGAGGATGACATATATTTAGGTGGAGAATGGAAATAGTAGAAATCTCGATATATGTATAGTTTAGGTCACCAAACGAAGGAGACTGGGAAAATTATAATTTTTTTTAAATCGTCTGAATTTCAATAATTTATGTATGCTAAAAATATATTTAACATACTTAACACATATTCTTCTAAAAACTTAGTTGTTTATTTTTGTTGTTGTAGAGGCAGAATTCTGTAGAGCTCAGTTCACTAAGCTGTAATTACACGTTCAACGAGTTAGACATTTTCTTGTAAAAAGAAAATACTGAAAAGACTTCAACGCGAATAAATTATGAACACCCCGGTTCTTGGACCGACCAGTTAATTTGTTAAGGTGCGCCCGAAGGCCGCCAGTGCAAAACCGAGGTACCACGCCAAAGAACATGTGCTGAGTGTGCAATCTTTCTTGAATTCAATAAAATAGAATTGTGAAAAAAATCAACTTTCCGTGCATGAATTTTTAATCTTCGAGCCAAATAAGATGATTTAAAAAAAAAATTTAAATAAAATAATAATCGAGGCCTCCTTCTTTGGGGGACCTTAGCTATAGATTTACGTTTCAATTTTTGGGGCCTACTTCTACTTTTTTCTACAAATTCGTAAACTGTGTCGATATTTGCGTTGACATCTGGGACATTGCAGCCAAAATGATTTTTATGTCCAAAGCGTTTGATGAGCGCATCTCTTACCTCCTCCTTTTTCAGTTGTGGAATCTTCAGATCGTTAAACTTGGCTATACTCACATTATTATCTCCTTGGGAATTCATTTCACAATCCCATTTCTCACTCTTGAGTTCGATCACTGGATTGTTAAATAAAAGTCCCAAGTTAATGGCTATACACTTATCTTTATTTTTAATTCCAACAACTTAACACTTATTGCTCGTTATTCGAGTTTATAACTAATAGCTTATAACTTAATTGCTCTTTAGACGACAACATTCTAACTAGAACCAGAGAACGTATATCATAGAGAAGGTTCATGGTGTGCCGATTGTCAAAATGTTCCTCTTGACGGAGGGTTACTCGCCAACTTAAGAGGATTTCACCAGAGAACTTAGAAGAACGAGAAGGTGCAAATTGAATTTTGTATGATGCTCGATTGGACGGCTAACAGAGCTGAAAAATTGAGATCAAGGAGTTCACCATTTTCTGTAGGATTTGCTGTTATTTAACAGAAATGAGAATTTATAACAACGTTCTCTGACATAATACGTATCTCCCAACATAAAGAGAAAAATTAAACACTTTAAACAAAAAATACAAATGCCACTTCACATATAATAATAACCCAACGATTACCCTCCTCCCGCTCAACCGTCGCGAGGGGCGCAATCCGCATACGTGCGGAATAGCGGAGTCAGAAAAGGCAACACAGTTTCAACAGCTAAGATTTATAGTTACAATATATAAAATTGTTACATTTTCATTCATTAAGAGAAAACAATAAAGTCTTTTTTAATTTTGAAAAGTGAGTCAGATAAGTCAAATGTGCTGGAATGAGAATTAAAATCATGACATATACGGCGGAATGGCTCGTTTAGTTCAAAATTTGATTTACAGGATTTTAACAGTAAAGGTCTAAACTGCCTCGAAAAGCGAATCGGGATATTAAATTTAATTTCAGACAGGAGAAAAGAACTGCAAACTGTTCTATTCAAGATTTTCACTAAGAATATTATGCCCCCATATAATGAAAGAGCAATGGCGCTCTTGCTTGAGCACTTCCCGGAGACTATTCGGGACGACCAAATTCCACCAGTGGTCGCACATAAGCCAGATCACTCAGATTGGACAGGTGCAAAGAAGTTATTCAATGCAGACTCAATCAAGTGGGCACTGACTTCCTTCTTGAAATATAAGTCACCAGGGGCTGACGGCATCTTCCCAGCACTTCTACAGCAAGGTGGGCAAGCTCTATTGCCGCACCTTGTAGGGCTGATGAGAGGTAGCCTTGCGTTGGCGTACATCCCATCACCGTGGAGAGTAGCAAAGGTAATTTCCATACCCAAGGTAGGAAGTAAGGACTATTCACTAGCCAAGTCTTTCAGGCCTATTAGTCTCACCTCCTTCATGCTAAAAGGTATGGAAAAGATTACCACCATACCAACCATATAAGATCGAATGCACTAAAAGTAGCACCTCTGCATGCAAATCAGCACGCGTACAGAACAGGTAGGTCTACTAATACTGCTCTGTACCAACTAACTGCTGAAATCCAGAACTCGCTGGAGAACAATGAGGTTGCGATATGTGCTTTCCTAGACATTGAAGGTGCTTTTGATAATGAGTCCCACGCAAGCGTGATCAGAGCACTGGAGAAAAGGAACGACTGCGAAGCATACCAGAGGGGTATGGGAAAGGGAAGTTCATCTCGTCTCAACAAATGAGGGCCTTAGAGGACAACACGCCACTAGCCCTTCTTCCAAGAGACGGGGTAACGAAGAGAGCAAACTTTACGAAAAAGTTAAAGTTACTCTCGATAGTAAGGCGGACTGGAGCGATTCCACACTCGACCAACTGCTGAGAGGCAGCACCAGTCAGTGGTACACTGACGGCTCGAAAACACCAGAAGAAATTGGAGCTGGCATTGCGGGACCGCATACCAAGCTTTCCATTCCCATGGGTTGTTTTCCAAGCATCTTTCAGGCAGAAGTATTTGCCATTAGTCAGTGTGCAGTAATAAATCTCCAACGCAACTACCATAATAAGAGTATCGCAATACTCAGCGATAGCCAAGCGGCGCTAAAAGCGATATCGGCCTACGAGATTCGATCGCTATTAGTGGAGGAGTAGGCTTAACCGCCTATCAGCTTGCAACCGTGTACACCTGATCTAGGTGCCGGGGCATAAAGGGGTAGCAGGTACCGAGCTGGCAGATGAACTCGTCCGCTCTGCTGCTGCTACCAGAATGATAGGGTCAGAACCATGCATTGCGGTGGGGCCCCATACAATAAAGGAGCTGCTCCGTACGGAGGAGAGAGCGAACAGAGACAGTCACTGGCAACAGGCTGCAGGGATGCGCCATGCTAAACTGCTACTGGGAGGGTTCAACCTAGCCAGGTTCAGAATAATGATAAACCTCCCCAGAGACAAACTCCGACTCCTAGTCGCACTCTACACTGGGCACTGTAGGCTCAAGAAATACCTGCCAAACATGGGCATGGCTTCTTGTGGCAACTGCTGATTCTGCGACATGGGGCCGGAAACACCAGAACACCTGATTCTAGATTGCCCCGCAATTTGTAGACGCAGGCTCAAGGCCCTAGGCTCAACTTATGTGAACAGGGATCACATTGCCTCAATAGCACCCAGCAATTTGTTGGAGTTTTTCAAGGTGCTGGGACTTTGGGAAAGCATGTGATAGAGGAGAGGGCACAATAGACCCTGGGTCGCAGTGCAAACCTCATATTCATTCTATTCTATTCTATGCCCAGCATTTCCCTACGACTAGAGGTGTATATAGATTAATAAGTTTTAGACGACTAGTGTGTGGAGGTAGACTTACCCTAGAATCCCATCGGAAATGCGCTAAGGCGAAAAGTAAAAATTGTTTTTGAACAGACTCTAACTTGTCAGAATGGCTTTGGTAGTTAGGGTTCCATACAACAGAGCCATATTCCATTATAGGTCTAACCAAAGTTGTATAAAGTATTTTAGTAATATACGGATCTCTAAATTCTTTAGACCAACGTTTAACAAAACTGAGGACAGCTTTTGCTTTCAAGACCATGGTGTCAATATGAGCTTAGGGTCCATATTAACGCCCAAATCAACATAGTTAAAAACTTGCTCCAGAATATGGTGTTTTATTACATAAGAAGAGGGGTGCACAGATCTACGGGAAAAGCACATCGTCTTACATTTATTCAGATTCAATAGCAAATCATTTCTATCATACCATGCAACCATATTGTTTAAGTCTGTTTGCAACAGACACCTTTCCTCAGTTGAAGTGTAGGATTTAAAAAGCTTTACGTCATCAGCGTATAATAAAATTTTGGAGAATTCAATTACTGAAGAGATATCGTTAATAAACAACAAAAACAGAATCGGGCCAAGATGACTACCTTGCGGAACACCTGAAGAAAAATTAGTTGTATCTGAAGGTGTATCCTCAAATATCACTCTTTGTGTTCTATTATAAAGATAGGAAGCTACCCATTGAAGAAATCTTGGCTGAAAGCCCAGTAGATCAAGTTTATGTATGAGAATCGAGAGGTTTACTTTATCGAAAGCTTTGCTAAAGTCTGTATGCTTATGTTCCCTAAAACCCAATGATACATGGTTTACAAATTCAAGCAAGTTGGTCGATTTCCCTTTACGAAATCCATGCTGAGATGAGGAAATTAACGGAGAAATCGAAAAGGTTATATGGTCAGTTATGATAGCTTCAAAAATTTAGGTATAACTGATAGTTTTGCGATACCTCTATAGTTTTCAATGTTGGACCTAAATCCACTTTTATGCAAAGGGATTATAAATGACTGTTTCCATATTGAAGGAAATATACCGTGTTTAAGAGAGGAATTAAATATCCTTGTCAACGGCAAGTAAATATATTTGGCAATAATTTTTAGGATACATACGGGTATCATGTCTGGGCCGTAACTAAAAGATGGTTTTAACTTATTTCATTTAAGTAGGACGTCTTCTTCAGAAATAATTGGAGCGTTAATTAAAGTATTCGAACACAGCACGTGCTGATTAGAAAAAGTTTTGGAAGAATTATTACAGTAGTTTGAGTTGGAAAATTTTGCAAACATATTGGATATAATAACATTGTCAGTTGAAATGATAGCTTTGTATTTCATCGCGGACGGAAATTTGAAAATCCTGCGTTTGGAGTTGACGAAATCATAAAACGATTTTGGATTACTTACAACATTCTTTTTTACTTTGTTTAAGTAATTATTTTTTGAATATTATATTTTATTTTGAATATTTAGAATAGTCGACAAGTAAACCGGTTTTTTTAAAATGTTTAAAGGCTCGAGTTTTTCTGTTTTTCAATTTATGTAACTCTTTCGACGACCACGGACTTCTACTTTTACTTTTATTAACAATTACTATTGGAACATACTTTTCGAATAATTTCGTAATAATATTATTAAAATGAGAGACACTCAATTCAATATCACCATTATAAATAGGCCATGATATTGTAGAAAGTTCTGTATTTAACTTTTTAAAATTAGCTTGTGCAAAGTTGAACCGAGTACGGAAGCACGAAGTTTGATAATTATTATCGCGTACATTGCTCATGATTTCGACAGATATTTCCAAAGCAGGATGATACGAATCCTCTGGTAGAACAAGAGGATTACTCTGAATAACGGAACACTTTGAAGAGGTATCAACGTATACTAAATCTAAGCATTTACCAAATTTATTCGGAATCAAATTAATTTGGTTCAGACGCAACTCGGACATTTTTTCGAAAAACTCATGAAAACATGACCGATTGCAAAAATAATCATCGAAAGCTTTCCACGAAGCACACGGTAAATTGAAATCTCTTAATACGATTATTGAATCTGCATTATTTGCCATCGAAGTAGCACTATTTATTAAAGAAGTATGCTGCATGTATACAGACAAGTCCGAATGGGGTGGTATATAAGACAGGGTTAAATAAATTAATCAACTATTAACATAGACTCTAATACATTTAAATTCAAATGAGTCGGTTCCTGGAACAAGAACATCTTCAGATGGGATAAAGGAATGTACGGCAAATAGAACACCTCCACCGATTCTGTTCAGTCGATCACATCTAAATATTTGAAATTCGCTATTTAAAATCTCATTATCAACAATGTGAGGTTTTAACCATGTTTCTGTAAATCCAATTATATGGAAATTAAAATTGGAACTGTTTAAATACAAGTCGGCTAATTTTGTATTAAGACCTCTAACATTTTGATAATAAATGATTTGGTAATTTAGCAATGTTTTCCTCAGTTTGACTTCTAAGTTTAGGCTTTAATTCGCGTACAAAAGCTCCAGGTGGCCAGAATGATCTATCTAAGATCTTTTTGAATGTTTCAAGAGATAAGTCTATTTTAAACGATAGTAAACTTCTATCATAATTGAAGTTAAATTTACGGATATTGATATCATCCATTTTTAAACGTGACGAAATGTAGGACTTAATGTCCTCCACCAAGGTATCTTTGGCAAGTCTAGAAATAAATATAGACTTTTTAGGTGGAAAACCTACCAAATATTTAATAGATGTTACTAAGTTATTAGGGGGAGTCTCAGGAATTGTGAGACACTTATTACTATTAGATAGAGCTTTTGGGGAATTGAGCTCATTGGAAGCTGACGGCTTATCACCTTGAGGGTAAGGAGAAGAGATATTTATTAGGTCATTGGGT
The DNA here is from genome assembly GCF_042242935.1 of Bactrocera oleae. Classification (NCBI taxonomy): domain Eukaryota; kingdom Metazoa; phylum Arthropoda; class Insecta; order Diptera; family Tephritidae; genus Bactrocera; species Bactrocera oleae. The sequence goes on from NC_091538.1 coordinate 37,442,637, forward strand.
GAAGACGTTCTTTTCTGTACAGAAGAACTAAGTGTTACTTCGTCGTAGGGACGTTTATGCTTAGGAGCAGGTTTGGAGGATTCATGAGAATCATTCAGGTACTTAAAAGATTTGAACAATTTTTCGTAGTGCCTAAATTTTTTAGTGAGGGTTACAAGATCTCGACCGATTTCGTTAAAGCCATTGCGTGTCTGCCTATAAACTTTAAATAGATCGATTTCGATAGATCTACAATTTAAACAGGACCAACGCAATCCCTTACAGTCGAGAATATAATCTAAGATTCTACCTGTCAGTCCAGCACATTTAATATGGGCAATCCCATCACAAAGCCAGCATGAAACATAGGGATCTGACTCGCCTTTAATGTTACAATTGGGGAAGTTACAAGACATAATAAACAACAAGAATGAAGATCAAATAAAAGAGTAAGTAAAACAAAATGGATTTATTATGGATGGATTTATGGATGTAGAATAAATTAGTGTGTTATTAAAATATTAATAATAATAAATTCAATTATATATTATATCAAAGTTCAAAACCAAGGCAGTTTGATAAAGCAATATAGCGAGCAGTTTTAGATGCACTGGAACAAATAAAAAGCTACACGAAACACAGCTGTGAATAAAGAAGTAAATGAGATAAATAAATAGAGAAAATAGAATAAAATAAAGCAAAATAAAACAAAAAGCTGACTCGGCACCAAAAATTCGAAAATTTAAACTTTTTAATAATACAAAAAACTTAAGAACATTTAATACTTAACTTGCAACTCAGAGTTAAATCACTAAATATTGAATTAAATCACTAAAAAATGAATTAAAGTTTAAGAATTTTGCAAAATTAAACACAATAGTTCACAGCAAAAAAATTACAGCTTTACAGGTTGAAGTGTTGCCACCTTTTTCGGAAATTTTTCTTTCATATTTGTTTACATGTACACATGATATGAAAATGCCGACGGCAAAACACAATTCTGTACTTTTATGACTCCATTATGGTGTCAAGTACATGAATTATTTTAAGAAATATATCAAAATACTTTACTAGTAATAATTGAAAAGTATTTTGATATATTTCTCATAATAAAGTAAAAATTAATTAACATAAAATAATTTAAAAAATAATAAATAATAGGTTAATGAAAGGGAATATATTTCAATTGGCATATCAATATTCCCAGTTTGGCATACATATTACATTCTCTTCAATATTCGCCGGTTGGTTATGTTAAGAGAGCGTATGTGTACAGATTCACCGCTGTTATAAAAGCGAGAAATGTTATTTGTTTTTCCTGCGTGTGAGGTGAACTCCTTAATAAAATTTTACACATGTTCGCTATCTAACCTGCACCTTCTCGTTCTTCTAAGTTTTCTGATTTCATTACAAGCAAATTATAAGCGGATTTCACCAGAAGGAGCGCAAAATAGCAAAATTGAGCATTTTGAATGTAAAATGAGAAAAATTATGCTAAATTTAATGTTAAGAAATGTACGCCAACAGATTCGTATATTTACAATGCGCAAACGATTTTTCATATAATTTTAAGATATTCTGCATATACAGGGCGGCTCACGAATCGTACTACAAAAATAAACCGAAATAAGTTTCTTTTTTATTAATTTTTTTTTGTATTGTATAGAAAATTTAAAAATTTTTTTTTAACAATTCATTATTCCTCCGTGCTCAGCCACGCATATGCGACACCTAATTAGAAAATTAATGTGGGCTGAAGGGTAGAAGTCGGGATTGCCTCAAATATGTATTTAATGGATTGCTTCAGTTCAGTCAGATTTCTGGGTTTGACTTTGTTCACCTCTTGCTTGACATAACCTGATAAGAAAAGACCAAGCGGTCGCAAATATTCTTATACATATATATTATATATGTATAATTATGTGTGCATGTAAACAAATATGAAAGTACCCATTATAATTGTTAATTTGTCTACATGCAGTATATGTATGTAAATATGTACACTCATTGTTTCATGGGAAATCAGAAAAGCACATCGTCTTACATTTATTCAGATTCAATAGCAAATCATTTCTATCACACCATGCAACCATATTGTTTAAGTCTGTTTGCAACAGACACCTTTCCTCAGTTGAAGTGTAGGATTTAAAAAGCTTTACGTCATCAGCGTATAATAAAATTTTGGAGAATTCAATTACTGAAGAGATATCGTTAATAAACAACAAAAACAGAATCGGGCCAAGATGACTACCTTGCGGAACACCTGAAGAAAAATTAGTTGTATCTGAAGGTGTATCCTCAAATATCACTCTTTGTGTTCTATTATAAAGATAGGAAGCTACCCATTGAAGAAATCTTGGCTGAAAGCCCAGTAGATCAAGTTTATGTATGAGAATCGAGAGGTTTACTTTATCGAAAGCTTTGCTAAAGTCTGTATGCTTATGTTCCCTAAAACCCAATGATACATGGTTTACAAATTCAAGCAAGTTGGTCGATTTCCCTTTACGAAATCCATGCTGAGATGAGGAAATTAACGGAGAAATCGAAAAGGTTATATGGTCAGTTATGATACCTCTATAGTTTTCAATGTTGGACCTAAATCCACTTTTATGCAAAGGGATTATAAATGACTGTTTCCATATTGAAGGAAATATACCGTGTTTAAGAGAGGAATTAAATATCCTTGTCAACGGCAAGTAAATATATTTGGCAATAATTTTTAGGATGCATAAGGGTATCATGTCTGGGCCGTAACTAAAAGATGGTTTTAACTTATTTCATTTAAGTAGGACGTCTTCTTCAGAAATAATTGGAGCGTTAATTAAAGTATTCGAACACAGCACGTGCTGATTAGAAAAAGTTTTGGAAGAATTATTACAGTAGTTTGAGTTGGAAAATTTTGCAAACATATTGGATATAATAACATTGTCAGTTGAAATGATAGCTTTGTATTTCATCGCGGACGGAAATTTGAAAATCCTGCGTTTGGAGTTGACGAAATCATAAAACGATTTTGGATTACTTACAACATTCTTTTTTACTTTGTTTAAGTAATTATTTTTTGAATATTATATTTTATTTTGAATATTTAGAATAGTCGACAAATAAACCGGTTTTTTTAAAATGTTTAAAGGCTCGAGTTTTTCTGTTTTTCAATTTATGTAACTCTTTCGATGACCACGGACTTCTACTTTTACTTTTATTAACAATTACTATTGGAACATACTTTTCGAATAATTTCGTAATAATATTATTAAAATGAGAGACACTCAATTCAATATCACCATTATAAATAGGCCATGATATTGTAGAAAGTTCTGTATTTAACTTTTTAAAATTAGCTTGTGCAAAGTTGAACCGAGTACGGAAGCACGAAGTTTGATAATTATTATCGCGTACATTGCTCATGATTTCGACAGATATTTCCAAAGCAGGATGATACGAATCCTCTGGTAGAACAAGAGGATTACTCTGAATAACGGAACACTTTGAAGAGGTATCAACGTATACTAAATCTAAGCATTTACCAAATTTATTCGGAATCAAATTAATTTGGTTCAGACGCAACTCGGACATTTTTTCGAAAAACTCATGAAAACATGACCGATTGCAAAAATAGTCATCGAAAGCTTTCCACGAAGCACACGGTAAATTGAAATCTCTTAATACGATTATTGAATCTGCATTATTTGCCATCGAAGTAGCACTATTTATTAAAGAAGTATGCTGCATGTATACAGACAAGTCCGAATGGGGTGGTATATAAGACAGGGTTAAATAAATTAATCAACTATTAACATAGACTCTAATACATTTAAATTCAAATGAGTCGGTTCCTGGAACAAGAACATCTTCAGATGGGATAAAGGAATGTACGGCAAATAGAACACCTCCACCGATTCTGTTCAGTCGATCACATCTAAATATTTGAAATTCGCTATTTAAAATCTCATTATCAACAATGTGAGGTTTTAACCATGTTTCTGTAAATCCAATTATATGGAAATTAAAATTGGAACTGTTTAAATACAAGTCGGCTAATTTTGTATTAAGACCTCTAACATTTTGATAATAAATGATTTGGTAATTTAGCAATGTTTTCCTCAGTTTGACTTCTAAGTTTAGGCTTTAATTCGCGTACAAAAGCTCCAGGTGGCCAGAATGATCTATCTAAGATCTTTTTGAATGTTTCAAGAGATAAGTCTATTTTAAACGATAGTAAACTTCTATCATAATTGAAGTTAAATTTACGGATATTGATATCATCCATTTTTAAACGTGACGAAATGTAGGACTTAATGTCCTCCACCAAGGTATCTTTGGCAAGTCTAGAAATAAATATAGACTTTTTAGGTGGAAAACCTACCAAATATTTAATAGATGTTACTAAGTTATTAGGGGGAGTCTCAGGAATTGTGAGACACTTATTACTATTAGATAGAGCTTTTGGGGAATTGAGCTCATTGGAAGCTGACGGCTTATCACCTTGAGGGTAAGGAGAAGAGATATTTATTAGGTCATTGGGCGAAGACGTTCTTTTCTGTACAGAAGAACTAAGTGTTACTTCATCGGAGGGACGTTTATGCTTAGGAGCAGGTTTGGAGGATTCATGAGAATCATTCAGGTACTTAAAAGATTTGAACAATTTTTCGTAGTGCCTAAATTTTTCAGTGAGGGTTACAAGATCTCGACCGATTTCGTTAAAGCCATTGCGTGTCTGCCTATAAACTTTAAATAGATCGATTTCGATAGATCTACAATTTAAACAGGACCAACGCAATCCCTTACAGTCGAGAATATAATCTAAGATTCTACCTGTCAGTCCAGCACATTTAATATGGGCAATCCCATCACAAAGTCAGCATGAAACATAGGGATCTGACTCGCCTTTAATGTTACAATTGGGGAAGTTACAAGACATAATAAACAACAAGAATGAAGATCAAATAAAAGAGTAAGTAAAACAAAATGGATTTATTATGGATGGATTTATGGATGTAGAATAAATTAGTGTGTTATTAAAATATTAATAATAATAAATTCAATTATATATTATATCAAAGTTCAAAACCAAGGCAGTTTGATAAAGCAATATAGCGAGCAGTTTTAGATGCACTGGAACAAATAAAAAGCTACACGAAACACAGCTGTGAATAAAGAAGTAAATGAGATAAATAAATAGAGAAAATAGAATAAAATAAAGCAAAATGAAACAAAAAGCTGACTCGGCACCAAAAATTCGAAAATTTAAACTTTTTAATAATACAAAAAACTTAAGAACATTTAATACTTAACTTGCAACTCAGAGTTAAATCACTAAATATTGAATTAAATCACTAAAAAATGAATTAAAGTTTAAGAATTTTGCAAAATTAAACACAATAGTTCACAGCAAAAAAATTACAGCTTTACAGGTTGAAGTGTTGCCACCTTTTTCGGAAATTTTTCTTTCATATTTGTTTACATGTACACATGATATGAAAATGCCGACGGCAAAACACAATTCTGTACTTTTATGACTCCATTATGGTGTCAAGTACATGAATTATTTTAAGAAATATATCAAAATACTTTACTAGTAATAATTGAAAAGTATTTTGATATATTTCTCATAATAAAGTAAAAATTAATTAACATAAAATAATTTAAAAAATAATAAATAATAGGTTAATGAAAGGGAATATATTTCAATTGGCATATCAATATTCCCAGTTTGGCATACATATTACCAGAGAATGTGAATGAGTAGAGAAGGAGCAAATGTTAAATGAAAACTTTTTGAGTACTAATTTGTAATTCCACAAGAGGGAACATCGAAAAGTATAACTTCGAAAAAGAAAAATACACCACGCTGTGTGCGAAACGGAGAAAAGGCTATAAATAGACACAACGAATGAATAATTAGTGAACATACGTATTTAGATTTGTGTTTTCAATTCCAATGATATGACGAAAATTAAAATTGTGAAAAGCCTTTTGAATTAATAAGGAGGATTACTGGCAAAACCCCCAGAATTCATAATAAAATAACCTTTGATATGCAATTTTTCCAACTTTTGTATGTGCGTTGCGTAAGCAATATACTTATTAAACAAATGATAATAATAAAACGGTGGCTAAGCGGCCGCGTTTCCACTTTTGTAGTGGCTTAGGTCGTAAGCGCGAAGGAGTTAAGCTCATTCCGAATACGAGCATATAAGTTCGAATCCTTAAGCTGAAATTTTATTTAATTTTTTTATTTTATTAATTGGAGTCTAAGCATATCATAATTCAATTTCTTTAATAGCATATTTTACTTCCTGGTATAATTAAAATATATCAGGAAAATATGTTCATATGTTTAGGTTTATTGAATATTTCCTTATTATGCGTATTTACACAAATGTGATAATCACACATACATTCTTAAATACACGTACGCTGATGCTTGCTTCTTTTTGCCCCGCACAAGCAATGACTTTTGTACACACTTTTTGCTTTTTGCGAGTTGAACGATCGCAGGCAAGGAAGGATTGGGGCGCACTGCCACATAATTATTTCAGATATATATTTTATTTATCGAATTTAGTTTAAAAACGATTATAGGTATGAATTTATTGGTATTTATATTTTTACATATATATTAATAATATTACGAAAATAAATCATTAATGCATTAGTACTTTTCAATACAAATTAACCAACATATTAATATATTATGAATCCTCACTTAACACGCCTCTGTGTATAGTGGCAAGCCAACGAAATAACGGCGAGTCGCGCAGACATTGTGTTGTTGAAAGTAACCAAATGACGATTTTGTCAACAAACATACATATATACATATGAGCTCGCATACATATTGACACCGAATTTTGCGCATCGTGGCGGAGTTGGCAAAATTTGTTTCAATCGACAATTTTGCGACAATGTCGATCGGCTATGTTGTCTACTTTGTCATATGTAGTATAATATATGAAAATTAAAAAACAAAAATATTATATCGGCAATGACCCAAGTTGCCATTTTTCTCTTCTGGAGTAAACATCAGAAAATTCTTCAACTTCTGATTTTTAGAATCACCATGAAGAAGCAGCTTTTGGGCAACTTGTAGAATATGCTCGTTCTTATGAATGAATTTGTTGTTGGTGTTATTTGAATGCGTAGATATATGAATGAATTTGTTGTTGGTGTTATTTGAATGCGTAGATATATGTATGAATGAATTTGTTCTTTTTGTATGAATATATGGCATATTACACATTACATACATACAAACAGACCTTGACATATTCACGTTTTTATGTATGTAGATATGGATATGCAGGAATGAATTTTTTGTTCTTGTAATTATGAATACAAGTATATGGCATATTAAATTGTTTGTATGTATACAAGTCATAGTGCATACAAACAGACCGTGGCAATTCATCAATACTATTTTTAGCTGCTTTGTACAAACGAAGTGAACACTAACTGGTGGTCAAATCAAAAAATTTTATACTTACCTATGTATTATCAAAACCTTAAATAATTAACGAATCAAATGCAAATAAATTAATTTTTATTTATTTATATTTTATTAATTAATTTATTATTTAATTAAAATAATAATAAATTATACTTATAGGTATTTCTTAATTATATTAATCTAAATAAAAATCTGAAATGGAAAAATAGAAAACACTGAAAATAAAAAAAAAAAAAATGCATATAAGTAATTTTGTTATTTAAATTGTAACGATAAAACAAAAAAATATTTTTAATTGCACACGATTTGCGAATTCGCCTCCTCTTCAACCACAAATTCTCACACGATTTTTTCTATTTTCATAGATTTAATCAATAATTCACCTGTTTTATAAAACTAGGCTCATGTGCAATTAAACTAAAAAAACTACACTACAACTAAAACTAATTATAACTAATTTCTACATATATTTTAAATACATTTTTAACTACTTAAACTTTCTAAATTAAACTTATTTACACCTGAAAATATACAAAGAAGAGCTGAAAATAGAAGAACATCTAAATGTGGAAGAAAAATGTATAAAATATTAATAAATTTGTTTTAAATATGTATGTATATGATACTTACACTTACACAAAAAAAACACACCTAATACCTATTGCCTTCAATCAATAGAATTTTAGATTAAAATAAGTGCACCATAATCCCTATTTCTTATATATATTTAATTTTTTTTGTTTACCTATTTTTCGGCGTTGCACATCATTTTGCCTCTTTTCTTCAGCCAGCCATTTCGCATTTTTATACAACAACACTGTTACTAAGGACTTTAACAGTTGTTGTCGGTGGACCAAGCATTCGCCAGCTTCTAAAAACCATTCTGGAAAAACGTTTTTAGTGCTATCATCTATGGCATCCTCGATGAGCTCTCGAACTCCATAGTAATGCGCATATTTTCCGAATAGCTCTTTATACCACTTCATCTGTATCCGACAAATTTCGAAAACTCTGTCAGTCGGATTTATTAGTCGCAGATCGGTGCAATCTTTATAGTTCTTAGAGCGTATTAAAGACTCGGAGTGCTTATTTAAATCTCCTTGAGTCTTCAACAGCTCTTTTGCACAGTTATCGCATCTGGACTTGCAGAGAAGTTTTTGGTATATCGAGTATCCAGTGTAATACCGCTGTACTTGAAGCTCCGCAGTATTTTCTTCGGTTTCTGCAAAGTGCTCATCGGGAATGTCAACTATATCAACGGCATGTTGCTCGGAATCATCGAGGGAGTTATGAATTTCCTCGCTGATATTCCAATCAAGATTCAGGTCGTCATCGTCTTCGCAGTTTGAGCCTTTATTATTAAATCTGCGTCTCAATATCTTCATTGAGATAAGACGAGCGACTATGAATTGAACATCATAGGCCGATGGATGAGTATTTATCCCCTGACTAGCCCTAATTTTATAAAAAAAGTTTTCTAGCGCGTCTTGATTTAATTTTCCTAACAATATAAATTTCACATCTTTGTAATTATCAAAGATATCTTTGGATAAATTCATCATTGCTGTCAGGGTTATGATAAACCCTGATAAGCATTGAACATTTATATTGTTAGGAACCTGGATATGCGAAATGAACTGCAGGTGGTCCTTCAGCCTATCAAACTTTGCCGAAGTGTTTCGCCAAATGGGACACCTGAACGGGTTCTTGCTGTTGAGCACCTTGCAATCAAGCTCATCAAACAAGTCGTTCATACGTTTTACCAACATTTGTGTCGCTTTGGCGCATTTCAATATATATGCATCCGTGCCCAATAATCCCTGCCTGAATGCCATGTCGATGCCAGCTGCTACTGAATTGCTGAGCACCTGTGTAGCTCTAGAAACGCTCATTTTCTCGAAATTATTGGGATATATGTGGGAGGATGTCAACTTCGGACATATTTTAAAATGATGACTTGCACTATCGATTGCATACAGCTTCTTTATAACCTTGAAGCTAGCTATGCCATCGATAGTTTTTAAGTCGTGCTTCAATAAATTATTCCTAACTGATTTAATCAAATGGCAATAGTCATATAGGCAATGAACTTTTTTGCCATTGATTATAAAATATGGTTCGGACTTTGTAACTTTTAAATTATTATATAATCGGACATTCACGGAACCTTGATCACAAATGATCGCTTTTACACTGAGTCCTATCATTTCCAAGACTTCAATGTTTTTCTTTAATATTACATCTAAATCTACTGCGGTCAGCCCTCCTTTTGCCACATAATACGAAATTACGTATTTCCAATTAGATGCTATAGCTTTCGCCATAAAAAAGCAGCATTTGTCGGCAATATCTAATTCCCTATTGCCGTCTCCCTTGTCAACGAAACCATCGATGACATCCTTACTTTTATTATAAACGAGATCTTTTTTAATTGTAATTTCATCAAATATAATTACACAGATCCGTTCGTGTTCGGACATTTCCCCAACAAGAGTTTTCAAATTACCTATAACCCTAGGATCAATCCCTGCCACGACATATCTAATTGGGCGCCAGCGCAGTAGAGATTTTGGATGTGGCAGCGCAAACTGAAGATCATCCCTCAAGAAGTTATATGCCTTCGTTGACATATAATTAATATTTTGCGCTAAATTTTTTTGATCTTCAGTGTATGTATTGATTGTACTGACAATCATCCTAGCAAAATTTATTGCATCCTCAGTAGCATCTTTAGATGCAATAATTGTCCTATTTTCTAATTCAAATATTTTTTCTTTCAAAATCCTATTCTCCTGCCTGAGCGCATTCATGCGTTCATTTTGCTTAAGGGCATTCTGCTGATAAGCCCGCACAATCCGAGCGCAAGATTCGCGGTCACATTTTGAGGAATCGAGGTTGAAGGAAACACTATCTTGTTTACGCTTCACCTGGAGATCCGAATATAATTCGAATTCCTCAAAACTTAAATCTTCCCCCGCTATCTGATTCCTACGTGAGTATTGCCGCTTAATAGGCAGAAGGACCCTGTTTGAAGAAAAGCTACTGGAACTGCCTGCATTTTCGTAAACAAATATTTTATGCTTAGGGATAGCTCCTTCCTTAAGTCTATTATTTGTGACATAATTTGCATCAAAATGACAGTCACAAATAAACAACTTTTTACGGTCGGAGTATGATGCACTTATTTTTAATTCTAAAACCCAGCTGTTGAAGGCAATCTCATCTTGTGGGAATGAAAAAAGGATTTTTTTTTCATTCGATGGACATCCTTCAACGCAGCAGGTTCGCCTCTCCGTTTTCGATTGAGTAACAATATCAATCGAATTTCCTATCATATTAATATATGTATAATTAATAATATTGTTCAAAATTGAACATGTGCGTTGGGACCAAAAGGGCCACTTATACGGCGTGCAACAATAAATTTAGGTTCATTATTTTACAATATAAGATAAGATAAGATATGTAAGAATAAATGCACTTGAAAACAATTCCATAACATGTAGCATAAACAATGTGCTACATACATACGAACATACACACACACACACACATGTATTTAGTTGTACTTATGTACAATTTATTGTAAAAATATTGTAAATAGTATATAAGCGATGCATTTAACAAAATAAAATTAGAACGAAATATTTCTCAGCTCAATGACGTCTTTTTCTGTCCCCCACCAGAATTTCATTGAGTTTAATAATTGGTATTACAAATCAATTATAAAATATTTTATGTTTATATACATAATGTGAATATACACAAAATGTCATTCGAAATGAATGCCCCCAACAGCAAACAAAACGAATACATAAACCCCGATAGGCACACATACATACAAGTATATACATACAATACATACGTGCATATATGCTGCATCAATATATATATATATATATATAAAATCACCGCAAAAGTATTATTATATTTAAATTTGTTACTTACCAAGATTTAGTGTGGGTACAGCTCCAATCCTCAATCTTTTAGCCCCCATTGCATTTTCTGCGAAATGCGCAGTACACACAAACGTGTTTGAGGGGGCTATGGGTGCATTGTCGAACCCCAAGTTTCTTCTCCATAAAAGTGCAATTTGTTCATTTTTCGGCCAAATGAACAAATTGCACTTTCTACTGTCGTTTTCGCACTCGCGCACACAACATTTTCGCACTCGCGGCATTATAAATTTTTTAATTATTATTTAATTAAAATTAAAATCGATTTAAAATTTAACACCCGCACCACAAGAAGCTTTTATTATAACTGATGGTTTGGAATTTCGTTTCTCTCTTTTACTATTCTTTCTTTTATATTTTCGCACTTACCCAATTTGAATATTTTTTCAGTTAACACCCATTCAAGTCATGAAAAATTTATCCAACAGGTACATCAATAGAGGAGAATACCTTCCTCTTCTGATCTAGTTAGAATTTTTGCAATTTGCCAATGGTCAAATCCCACCCACATGCCAAAAAATTTAATAACAATTTATATTTTTTACATTTTTTTTATTTATATTCCTTTTTTTAAACTATATTATAAATACTTTACTACTATTTATATTTATTTATTAAAACATATAATATATCCTACATATGTATATACTTGGGTACATATGCACATTTGATTCTAACATTTAAATTTCATTTTTTCTCCTTTTCTATTTAGATGCAATTTCAAACCAATTCACAACTATTTTCTGATTTGCATTTATTGGATTTTCTCTTCCTTTATTTTGGCGCAATTTCACACCAAATATTAGCTGTATTTCTATTTTGGCCGTTAAAATATGACCAATCAGGTGCATACTCTCTTTCGTCAGATTCTATCATACGATTGATTATTCATATCAATAGAATATTCACATACAGACAGTCATTTGAAACAAGTAAAAAACTATTGATGTTTGAATTCACATATTAAACTATTAGAAAATGAAGTTATCTGTGGTGCTGCTTGTACAGCACACTTCCTTATTGCTATGTGAAATATTTAATATATATATTATATCTAAGTTCAAATCCTATCAGATATTTTTTTATACTCTTTTTTTATTTTTATAACCCTTTTTTATTAAATGATATTTTAATTCTATTTTCATTTTATTTCCCTCATTCCTTATATTTATTTTTCATAAGTCAATTATTTTCCTTTTTATTATTTTAAGTTTTGTTTATGCGCATATCAAAAAACATCTCTGCATATGTATGTATATACATTTTGCTTATAGAGTGGTGTAGTTCGTTGCGTAAATTGACAGCTGTGGTGACATTTTATTTTCGAACTTGCGCGTTTTCGATGTTCCTTCTTAGCAATTAACATTTTAGTACTGCTAACATTTGCTCCTTCTCTACTCATTCACATTCTCTGATATTACATTCTCTTCAATATTCGCCGGTTGGTATGTTAAGAGAGCGTATGTGTACAGATTCACCGCTGTTATAAAAGCGAGAAATGTTATTTGTTTTTCCTGCGTGTGAGGTGAACTCCTTAATAAAATTTTACACATGTTCGCTATCTAACCTGCACCTTCTCGTTCTTCTAAGTTTTCTGATTTCATTACAAGCAAATTATAAGCGGATTTCACCAGAAGGAGCGCAAAATAGCAAAATTGAGCATTTTGAATGTAAAATGAGAAAAATTATGCTAAATTTAATGTTAAGAAATGTACGCCAACAGATTCGTATATTTACAATGCGCAAACGATTTTTCATATAATTTTAAGATGTTCTGCATATACAGGGCGGCTCACGAATCGTACTACAAAAATAAACCGAAATAAGTTTCTTTTTTATTAATTTTTTTTTGTATTGTATAGAAAATTAAAATTTTTTTGTTTAACAATTCATTATTCCTCCGTGCTCAGCCACGCATATGCGACACCTAATTAGAAAATTAATGCGGGCTGAAGGGTAGAAGTCGGGATTGCCTCAAATATGTATTTAATGGACTGCTTCAGTTCAGTCAGATTTCTGGGTTTGACTTTGTTCACCTCTTGCTTGACATAACCTGATAAGAAAAGACCAAGCGGTCGCAAATATTCTTATACATATATATTATATATGTATAATTATGTGTGCATGTAAACAAATATGAAAGTACCCATTATAATTGTTAATTTGTCTACATGCAGTATATGTATGTAAATATGTACACTCATTGTTTCATGGGAAATCAGAACCATACACACTTTTACAAGCATACATCGCACATGGCAAGTGCAAAAGCAACCCCTATTCATATACAACGTGACATGCGTAAATGGAAACAAAGTCAACAAGTCATGTGCAAATTAACTTCCTCCTATGTGGAAGTATAAATATATTTTCCGCGCAACGCACGGAAGAAATCAAACGATTGGGTTGAGTGGTCCTGATGGAAGACTGAATCTCTTTATTTCAATTTGCTCTTATATATACATTTTTCTTATATGCTTAAGTCTTACAATAAGTGTCAATTTACAATATTCGCTTATTCAGCAATTAGTTTTATTGTTTACATTGTATGGGTGGTCTTAGCTTAATAAAAAGAGTATTGGTTGCTTAAATAAGCAAAGTTGCAAAGTTGCTTATTTAAGAAGCTGTGGTCTTAGCTTTATTGAAAAGAGTATTGATTACTTAAATAAGCAAAGATGCTTATTAAAAAGTTTTATTATTGCTGAGTGCAAAGAAATAGTTTTGTTTATAATGATCGTAAAGCTACTTTGTGAAGGCTGCCGTTAACTCCCCCCTCTCTAAGATGAATCGTCCCCGATTCAATATCATTTTTTGATAAGTTATTTATTTTATTCAAAATAGCGTTATATGATATTTTTTGAGATTCTAAATTTCTATTTATTTTAGAATTTTTATAAGATTCTTTAATTTATGTACATTATTAACAAAATTATAAGTATGTACCATAAAAGTGAATGATGTTTAAAAACTTTCATTCGTTCAGCTAAAATATTTATGTTTTCAAAGTTCATTTCTTTATTTTTTGTTTCAATATATTCTATAACTTCAAAATTATTTATGTGATTGTTGTTTAAATATTTCCAAATTTTACAATCGATATTTTCATATATAACATTATTAATATTTGTATAATTCTCAAAAGTAACAAGGTAAATTCCATTTATAGCATAGCCATCAACTGTGTTGTTTCCGGAGACTAATATTGCTCCTTCTTTTATTACATCTATTTCTTTATTTTTTTCTTTTAGTTTTTTACATTTACCTTTTTTTCTGGACAAAATATCTGATAGGCAAGTATTTGTATTATTAATTTTACAATGCGTGTTTATCATTTCTTTTTTACAATTTTTTATATTAATATATTCTTTTTTGCATTTTGCAATTTCTTTGTCAATTACTAGTTTACCGTCTTCTTGTGTGATTGCTCTTACTTCATAATATTTGCAATCATTTATAATTTTAGGATACTTAATATATATAACAATTACATCTTTATTTTGTAATATCTTAAAGTTAGAAATGTCCATCAAATCAGTTATATTCAATCGTTCGTGTTCATTTTGTATTATATTTTTTATCTCATTTAAATGTAAAATTGCAGGGTTTAAAATTCCTATTTTTTCCATAGCTATCGTATGAACCATATTTTGTAGTTCAGTTATAAAAAATTGATATTTCCTTCTCGTTAAAATTTTAACATGTGAATTTTCGTTTACATTTTTAATTGTTTCTGTTAATTGACTGATTATTTTAAAAATTTCAGAGTTTGTTGTGTATTGTTTATTGTCATTTTCAATTAGTTCGTTTAACTTATTATTTATTAACACTAAATCGATCATGATCTGGTGTTTCTGCTATCCACTTCCATAGTGTCCCTAATTCATTTATCCCTCTCTTATATCTTGTATCTTTATTTTGTATTCGCCCTAATAAAGTTTCGATAATTTCAATTTCTGGTTCTGTATCTAAATCATTAATATATGCTACCTCATTTTCATTATTCCCATGTAAATTATTATATCTGTATTTTTTATTACTATAACTTTTGTCTGAATTTATAAGTTCTCTAAAATAAGTTAAATTAGTAATGTGAAAAATGTCGCCATAGTCATTGTATAAAGCTACGTCTCCGTCCTCTAATAAGACATAATCTTCTGTTGCATATTGTGGACTGTGACTTGTCCGTCATTGTTTGAACAATTAATATTAGAAATATTAAGGGTATCATATTCTGAAAATATATATTCAAGATTTAATATTATCTTTATGTACTATTCTATTTCTGTAGTTAATTTTAACCTTATTTCCTAAATCTTCTTTTATTACTTGTTTCTTGTACCTAGGCTTTAGCTTATTTCTCTATCCTATTATTTTTTTTAAGTAAATTACATACTCATATATTCTGCCTTTGATTCCATATCTAGCGAAAGGGATATGGGTATTGTTTATTGTTATTTTCAATTATTGTCGTGATTTCTTTATTCACAAAAGCATTTGATGCTAAAGGATACTGATACTGTTTACTCCAAATTGGAGTATTACCGAGGTTCTTATTTCCGCACGAATATCCGTACGGTAAATTCATGTTTATTGAAGAATGTATTTCATTTATTTTATTTCTTATTTTTTCCCTCAAATATTTAATTCTTTCTTCATATATGCCGGTATTTTCTTCGGCTGATGCTTCAGAGAATTCTTCCTCTAAATTTATTTTATTTATATAATCTTCTTTATTGTCGGTAAGTACGTCGACTGGCGTTGTAGAACTTTCTTGTTCCACAATATATTTCTTATAATTGAGTTTTTACTTTTGTTGCCGGTATTACCATCGGCTGGCGTTGTAGAACTTTTTTGTTCCACATTATATTTTTTATAATTGAATTTTTTACTTTTGTTGCCGGTATTACCATCGGCGGGCGTTGTAGAACTTTTTTGTTTCACATTATATTTTTTATTTTTAATATATTCATTGTGCTGGTATAAATCTTCAGCTGGCGCTTTAGGATTCTCTGCTCCCAAAGTAATTATATTTCCTTTAATATCATGTTGCTCAGATTCATCTCCTAAGCTAAATATGTCTTCTTCCTTTTCATTATTTATTATCAACTTTTTTTCTTTCCAGTTGATCACTGCATTAATTTCTTTCAGGAATTTGTATCCAATTAAAAAGTCTGCTTCTAAATTTTCGATTTCGTAAAAAATTTGTCTTTTACCAAATAGAGTAATAAAATGATAATATCGTATTATCGAAAATCCATTAATTGTTTTTACTCTTTTATATATATTTAATTGGTTTTTATTCTTATAAATTCCTGATTTTATAGGTATAGCAACTTGTTGCTTCCGTATTACTAATATTTTAAAGTTTTGGCCATTAACCCTGTCATGTAAGAAAATATATGGCAAGAGTTAGTTTTGATAAAAAAATATCCTCTTTAATATTATTTATCCTTTGTGTTTTATTTGGTGGTTGATTACTTATTTGTGCGCTGGCATATGGTCGTTTATCTGTAGTATGTATTCTTGTATTCTGTACATTACTTGTATTATTTACATTATAATGTGGTCGATTTTGAATTCGAGTACTTGGATCGACATCTATTGGGATAGGTCTTGCCTGAATGTTTTGTTGTAAGGGCCTTTGGTTGTAGCCTCTTTGAAGTTGGGTTTGTGAAAACCGTAAATTATTATTGAAATTTCCGTTATTGAAGTTAGTACGTTGGCTGTAATAATTCGGATTTTTCCCGAATTGTGATGCGAAAATTGCTCGCATATTATTCGATTCTAATTCTTGTGCTTTTGCCAACGCATTTGGCAAATCACTTGGTGATAATGAGAATATTATATTGGCTAAATTTCCATTTAGACCTGTTATAAATATACGCAACGCATCCCGCCTATTTTTTGCATTTAATTCTTTAGTTACGGCATTATCTGATCCGTAAGTCATTATCGTTTTATTAATAAGTAAAGTTAATTTTTCATTAACCTTATTATAGTATTCTATAATTGAAGAATTCGATAATATGAGCTGGTCGCTTATCCGCGTAAGCAAAATCGAGTCGTGCCAAAATAGCATCGAAATTAAGAACCGTCCCGTGATTGGATAAAATGTCGTTAGCGTCGTTTGTAATTTTATTTCTTAGTATAGTTAATGCAGCAAAATATCTACGGCTGCCCCTTACATATAAGCTCATTGAGTTATTGGCTGATTCCCTCCAGCTAACGTATTTAGTTTATTTTCCGTTAAATTCTGGTAGTGACTTGACCACCTCAAGTGACTCATCACAATTGATATGTGGATCAATCACTTCTATTTTATAATCAACGACTGTAGTTGACTGTGTAAGTCCTGCAGTTGCCTTCGTAACTCTTCTACCTCTAATTTAAGAGAAGCATTTGTTGCAGTTATTAGTCTAGCAACAAGATTCTCGTTCTCACTATTTAGAGCCATTTTTTATTATTTTAGTTTTTGTATGTTTTAAATATGGGCAAGTTTCAGTTCTATGGTTGCCCTTGCAATGATTACAATAGTACAGCCTTTCGTATTTTAGTGTACTTGAATTATTTCCCATTAAAAATTTATTTTCTTCTAGGAAAGAATGCTTTTTATTTTTTCCTATATGATCCTTATCTTGTTTTGT
This sequence comes from Bactrocera oleae, assembly GCF_042242935.1. Lineage (NCBI taxonomy): Eukaryota > Metazoa > Arthropoda > Insecta > Diptera > Tephritidae > Bactrocera > Bactrocera oleae. The sequence goes on from NC_091538.1 coordinate 37,460,666, forward strand.
TTCTACTACAACCTATTAAAATTTTAATAAGATTTATCTGACCTACATTTGTCTGAGTCGGTTGGTAAAGCGTCTGTCATCTTTGTCAAAGTTTTGGAAATACATATTTTATTTTCTTATATATATATATATATATCTTCTTTGTTTTTTTTTCTTTTCTTACAATAATTTTTTTGATCCTTTCTAGGAAAGGAAACTCTGGAGTTCAGAATCGCAGAAATGAGTTTATGTTATAAACCGGAGGGTCCCCCTTGCGGTGGTGAATCGCGGTTTCAAAATATTTATTATATGGCTGATCGAGCCTTGATTTACAAGATGCTTTTTTTATAATTTTTGATCCTTTCTAGGAAAGGAAACCCTTTTATTCTGGAGGGTCTGAAGTACAGAATCGCAGAATTGAGTTTATGTTATAAACCGGAGGGTCCCATTTGCGGTGGTGAATCGCGGTTTCAAAATATTTGTTATATGGCTGATCGAGCCTTGATTTATAACATGTTTTTTTATAAATTTGAGTACTTATACTTAAAATATTTTATGTTACTAGGATTATTACAATAATACAATTTTATTGTTATAAATTTAATATATATTAAATTATCAGCTTACTAGTTTTTCGTCCTTCTCTAAGGGGGTTTGTTGATTGGTGTTATAATTCCTTTGCTTCTGTTGATTCCTGTTTAATTGCTTCGCTTGTGTTGATTGTTGTTTAATTGCTTCGCTACTGTTGATTGCTAGCACGGGGTTTGTGTGCCTTTAGCCGCTGAAGTTTCTTTTTGCACTATTCCTTTGTTTTAATTCTTCGATTGTTAACTTTTGGTGTTAGGTTTTATATTTTTTTACACACTTTATTCAATTTGAATTGCTTCGAAATTGGCGTAGTTATAGAGCAACACTTTTGTTATAGTTCGCTTGCTGTTATAGTTATTTCACTACATAGCGTTCCATTTTTATACTCTCGCAACCTGTTGCTACAGAGTATAATAGTTTTGTTCACCTAACGGTTGTTTGTATCACCTAAAATTAATCGAGTTAGATATAGGGTTATATATATATAAATGATCAGGATGAAGATACGAGTTGAAATCCGGGTGACTGTCTGTCCGTCCGTCCGTCTGTCCGTCTGTCCGTCCGTCCGTGCAAACTCTAACTTGAGTAAAAATTGAGATATCTTTATGAAACTTAGTAGACATGTTTCATGGTACCGTGAGACGGTTGGTATTGCAGATGGGCGTAATCGGACCACTGCCACGCCCACAAAACGCCATTAATCAAAAACAAATAACTTGCCATAACTAAGCTCCGCAATAAGATACAAGACTGTTATTTGGTACACAGGATCACATTAGGGAGGGGCATCTGCAGTTAAAATTTTTTTTTAAAAAGTGGGCGTGGTCCCGCCTCTAATAGGTTTAATGTGCATATCTCCTAAACCGCTAATGCTATAATAACAAAATTCACTGGAAGCAAATGTTTTTAGCACTTCTATTGACGGTGTGAAAATAGTTGAAATCGGGTGGCAACTCCGCCCACTCCCCATATAACGGTACTGTTAAAAACTACTAAAAGCGCGATAAATCAAGCACTAAACACGCCAGAGACACTAAATTTTATCTCTGAGATGGTATAAGATGACTTTATAGGAACCGCGTTCAAAATTAGACAGTGGGCGTGGCACAGCCCACTTTTAGGTGAAAACCCATATCTTGAGATCTGCTCAACCGATTTCAACCAAATTCGGTGCATAACGTTCTTTTCATGTTTCTATGTCATAGTGCGAAAATGGGCGAAATCGGACTACAACCACGCTTACTTCCCATGTAACACCATTTTCAATTCCATCTGATTCTTTCACATTCCACTATGCAAATCAGGTAAAAAAGATTATATCGGGGTAAAACTTTGCGTGAATAATGCAATTAAAGTATGCCACCTTGCGGCCAAAAATTGTCTAAATCGAACCAAAACTGTTCAAACCCCTAAGTACTAAATATGTGGACCCCAGTGCCTATAGTTGACCTTCTACCGAAAATATCAGTCAATCCACAAAGAAATCTCAAACGAGTATACCATTTGACCTTGCGAGAGTATAAAATGTTCGGTTACATCCGAACTTAGCCCTTCCTTACTTGTTTGAAGATTCGTTTGTTCATAGCGTTTACACTTGTTTGCTTGCAATCGCTCTACCCGTAAAACAATATTATATTAGTAAGAATAAATTGATTTCTTACTTCACGCGAAAATATTTTCCACAATTTTTACTCTTCAAACTTTAAAAATCTTTAGTATTTGATTTTTTGGTATTTGAATCGGTTTTTGTGTTTTTCTTTATTTTATTTGTGCACTCGCGTAGCCGTACATTTTGATTTTCGGGCCTTTTATTCGCGTCATGCTCGCGTAGCCGTACTTATTTTGTTTTTTTCTTTTCTCCTCCCGAGAGGATACTTGATTGCTATTTTTTTGTGGTTTCGACACACGTCACTATGATTATCTTTTCGGCTAGGGATACTTGTTTTTTTCTCCCTTTTTTTACCGAGGATATCACTAACACATGCCCCACGCGTTGGGCGCCAATTAACTTCCTCCTATGTGGAAGTATTAAAAAAATATATTTTCCGCGCAACGCACGGAAGAAATCAAACGATTGGGTTGAGTGGTCCTGATGGAAGACTGAATCTCTTTATTTCAATTTGCTCTTATATATACATTTTTCTTATATGATTAAGTCTTACAATAAGTGTCAATTTACAATATTCGCTTATTCAGCAATTAGTTTTATTGTTTACATTGTATGGGTGGTCTTAGCTTAATAAAAAGAGTATTGATTACTTAAATAAACAAAGATGCTTATTAAGAAGTTTTATTATTGCTGAGTGCAAAGAAATAGTTTTGTTTATAATGATCGTAAAGCTACTTTGTGGATGTTGCCGTTAACTTGCATATATACTGGCAGATGTGTGTACAAAAAATTCGAATATGTATATATGTATGTACGTACATACGTACATTCTTTGACAAATACAGTCAATCTCGGTTAAGTGCCGAAACCAAAGATGCAGATTTTTTGTGCTTTGTATTACTTAAGCGGGTGGTGCCAAAAAATTTTTTCTATGTATTTAAAGAATGTGCGGATTCAGAAATTGAAATCATAATTTTATCATATATCAACACAATATATGTGCGCGCATTGATTTATATGTACACGCATATATGTATGTAGACATAAAATTGCCGAACAAATAATGCATACAGAAACAAACATACATACATACGTATATGCGTACACATGTAAATATGTCACCCGCAAAAACTACAAACATTGTTTTACAAAAACAACAATCGTCACAAGTCAATATGTCAGCCAAATAGGCGAAGCCCAAATTTATAGTAAATTGCACAACAACAACATTTTCATTCATGAACGCAGGCGTAGTTTTAACAAGCAACCTCGCTTCATTCAAAAAAACAGATACCCTCACATCTCCCCGAGCATGCTTTTGTCTACAAGCGTCTTTTCACGACGATGGCAAAAGCTAAAAATCATAAATCGAACAAATTTCTGATATTCCCTTTAGAAGGGAAAAGTGACAACCCCTCAAATATGAGTATTAAAATATTTTAGAATAAAAGTGACAACATAGTATATTTGTCGATTTACAATTCAAGAAACTTTTTAAAGAAAATATTCAATATTCCTCTGATTTATGTATACAGTAAGCCCCGGTTAAGTATCACTCCTCCAATCCCTCTTATCTGCCTGTGTCTTGTTGCATCTCACGTTTATTTTTTTTAATTTTTTAAGGAAAACGGTAATTTTTTTTAAATACATAGAAATTATTTCTTTGGTACCAGTCTCTTAAGTACCACAATAGCTTATGTACTACAAAGCATAAAAAATCTGCAACTTTGGTTTTGGCACTTAACCGGGTTTGACTGTATTTGTCAAAGAATGTGCGTATGTAAATATGCGAATTTTTTGTACACACATCTGCCCGTATATATGCACATGACTTGTTGACTTTGTTTCCATTTACGCATGCCATGTTGTATATGAATAAGGGTTGATTTTGCACTTGCCATATGAGATGTATGGTTGTAAGAGTGTGTATGGTTCTGGTATCCCATGAAACAATGAGTGTACATATTTACATACATACGTTGCATATAGACAAATTAACAATTATAATGGGTATTTTCATATTTGTTTCGCTTGGTCTTTTCTTATTGGGTTATGTCAAGCAAGAGGAGTACAAATTCAAACCCAGACATCTGACTGAACTGAAGCAGTCCATTGATAGATATTTGAGGCAATCCCGACGAACCCTCCAGCCCGCATTAATTTTCTAATTAGGTGTCGCATATACGTGGCTGAGCATGGAGGAATAATTAATTGTATAAAATAAAATAAGATTTTCTATACAATACAAAAAAACTTAATGTAATGCATTGATTAAAAAGAAACTTATTACGGTTTATTTTTGTAGCACGATTCGTGAGCCGCCCTGTATATGCAGAATATCTTAAAATTATATGTAAATTCGTTTGCGCATTGTAAATATACGAATCTGTAATCGTACACTTCTTAACATTGAATTTAGCTTATTTTTCTCATTTAACATTCAAAATGCTCAATTCTGCTATTTTGCGCTCCGCAGGGGTAAAATTCTGGTGAAATCAGCTAATAATTTGTTTGTGGTGAAATGCACTAATGTTGGCGAGTAACCCTCCGTCAAGAGGAACATTTTGACAATCGGCACACCATGAACCTTCTCTATGATATACGTTCTCTGTTGCTTCTGGCAATTTATCGTCGATTCGATTTCGTTCTATCATCCGTGTTCGTCACAATACCATAAAAGCTAAAATATTGGAACTTATTAAAAACTTTAATAGAATTGCTTCCAAATTTATTCATTTGTAAGATTGTCACATAGTAAACTGTTGATTCAAATATTGGTTTTGCGTATAATCGAAAAGACCAAAATTCAATCAGATTCTGTGACCAGAATGGGTTTGCAATTCTGACATTTACACAAATCTGTCTTGGAGTTAGGTTTTGACATGCTTGTTTACGTTCTCTGTTCATAGGAAATGTATCCTACAAAACTGGTAAAAGTTAGCAAAATGGTTACCGGTAGGTTATCAGTAATTTATTCATTAGTTATCCGATAGGTTACTTTTGTTCTTGCTTCTAGAAGGAAGAATAAAAATGAATAAATAGTTTGTTACAGTATCTATATCATATTTTAAAAATAAATGCATGCAAGTTTGTACACAATTCATACAAAAAGTTGATGGCTACAATATTTAACATTCTACTTAACATAGACATGTTGTCTACAGTGTTTACATTGCTTTTCATGTTAAGAAATGTCAAAAATTGTACTGATATTTTAATATAGAATCTTTTGTCTGGTTCTCGTAACCTTCAGGGTTACCTCATGATTCACATGGGTTACCTATGTTAAGGTAACCAAACCAAAGATTTTAGGCTAAGATGAAGAAATCTTCCACCTTCAATTTTGTGCTAAAATGCACCAAATAAAACAATTTTTAATTACAATAAATATAGTATATATACATATTCAACGTAAAAATATAGAATATTTCCCAGATATGAATCAATTATTCATAATTATATATTCTTGTAATGCTGATATATATGTGGCATTATGGCTTCAATTATATACATATAACATCTAAAGAGTTTTATAATTTAACAACAAGGCTAAATGGCGATAGTTCACGTAAAAGCCGTAGAACTGGATCAGAGCACTCATTTCCTTCTCAAACGATTTACGCACAGCCTCCATGTCCAACACTTGGAATATTTCAAATCGATTCGCAGCAAACATGGCGAAATGCGTGTTGGATTGAAATCGGGCATCTCATAGTAATCATTTTTCGAATTCTTGATCCTCAGTTAGAGAGGGCGTTTTGGTATTTGGGAGATATTAATGATTTCCTTTAGGCGCCGTACAACCAATGTTACGTTATTTGATGACACACCAACAAAATGGAAAATATTAAGGGTCATCTAAAAACACTTTAAAAATACACAAAGTAAATGAATTAGCTTTTAATTTAAGCACTCAGTGTTTAGGATTCCACTAAACATTCAAACTAAACATGTTCCAATGACGGATTTGCCCTACAATAAAACAATATTAATATTTTCACTAGTTATTTGGTACGCTCCAAGTACCATCCAATTCCTTTGACAGACAACTGAACTCTTATGCTTATATAGAAAATTATTATGTAAGCGAATCGACGAAAGTAGCAAAGTTGTTATAGCATACGGTAAAATGGTCTGACTCAATAACAGTAAAAATGCCGAAGGTAAAGTGCGTCACCTGATAATGATGATGCCAGATTGTACCTGGAGAATGGTGCTGCCAAATTGTACAGCATAAATCTCTCAAATTAAATGAACTTATTGTTAATCGTTAACATTCCTCCCCGGCTGAACCTTCTGGGTTCAGAACTTCTTGATTTGGGTCAATAAGACGACAAATCTTTTGCACTGGACGTTGGCAGTAGTGTTTTACAAAAAGTCCTTCAGGTGCACGTTTGTCCCTGTTATATTCCACAGTTACTATTCGTACCAATCCGTCACTCCCCGGGTGAACCTCCGTGATGCGTCCCAAGCGCCAATGCGTAGGGGGTAGATTCTCGTTTAAAATCAGTACTACATCTCCTTCCTGTAGATTCTGACGTCGACTTTCGCACTTGCGGCGCGCCTGAAGGTTGGATAAATATTCATAGTTCCAACGCTTTCAGAAGTGTTCGAACATCTTTTGTAATTGCTGAGAATATAAGAGACGGTTTATTGGAACATCCGCAACAGGTGGTTCTGGTCTCGAATTGAGCGGTCGACCAATGAGAAAGTCGCCAGGTGTGAGAGCATAACACCCACTTGGATCATGATGAAGAGGAACGAGTGGCCTGGAATTCAAACTGGGCTCAATCCTAACTAGTAGAGTAATCAGTTGATTGTAGCGTAAGATTTGGTGACTAATTGTGCGATAGAGATGCCTTTTTGCTGAACGCACAGCTGCCTCCCAAAGACCTCCATGATGGGGTGCGGCTGGAGTGATAAATTTCCATTGCGTTCCGAAAGATGATACATGCTGAGTTGCGTATATATTTCTCCAACTTTGTAGGTCTTTGCTTGTCATAACCCGACTAACACCTACAAATTGCGTTCCATTGTCGCTATAAAGAACCGAACATATGCCGCGTCGGCTTATGATGCGATCAAACACATCAATGAACGCCTGAGTTAACAAATTTTCCGCAAGTTCGATATGTACGGCCTTTGTAGCCATACAAATGAAAATCGCGCCGTAAGTTTTAGTCATTGTAGTGGATCGCTTTCCTCCACGACAAACGTTGAATGGACCGCAATAGTCCAACCCGGTATGGGTAAACGGTGGGGCAACCATAACGCGTGATTTCGAAAGTGACGACATCTGTTGCTGATGCGTTATCCGGGAGTGTCGACGGCATACGACACACTGATGTAGATATGACTTTACGATCCTACGTGCATGCAGAATCCAAAATCGCATGCGCAAGTACTGCAGCATTTCCTGTATCCCACCATGGAGACCGCACTTGTGAGCATCAGCTACAAGAAGTTTTGCCAAAGGACAAGTATAAGCAAGAATGATTTGATGTTTTTGCACATACGGTAATTCCGAGTTTGTCAACCGACCTCCTACGCGGAGTATGCCTTCTTCATCCAAAATCGGGTTTAATGGAAGCAGTTTGCTGGACGAGTCAATGCTGGTACGAGATTTGAGTGATTTAATTTCAGAATGATACATATTACCTTGACTTTGACGAATATGCGTGATCAGTGCCCACTCTTTCTCTTCAGCAGTAATCAACTCATTTGATCTCTGATTCTTGAGTGCCGGCATGAAACGACGAATTCGCGCAGTTGTATTAAAGAAGGCATTTTAACGGCTAAACCTTGCTACCAAAGGTATTCGCGCTGTTTAAAAGGATGTCATCAATAAACCATTCCCAATGCCAACGCCAAGATGTACCCTTAACAGTCGGCTTTCTCCGATCAAAATTTAGGTTTCTTCAGTTGTGAGACATTAACCGCGTGGATGAAAAGAGGTCCCTTCCATCAAAGTTCGTTCCCCTTGATAGCGACCGGTGTAAGTCCGTGGCTCGCGCAGTCGGCGGGGTTGTATTCCGATTGAATGTGTCGCCACGCGTTTATATCCGATTTTGCTTGTATGAGAGCTATCCTATTCGCCACGTACGGTTTCAATGAAGAGGGTTGACGCCGAATCCAATGGAGAACAATTGTCGAGTCACTCCATAATATGTATCCGTTTTCTCAAACTGCAAATCACGACGAATGTTGTTCATAGTCGTAACCAGTAGTTGTGCAACAGAAAGTTCTAGACGAGGGATCGTCATTTCCTTCAGTGGGGCAACTCTTGTTTTTGCGACAATCAAGGATGTTTGGCATGCTGCGCCAGCACTGGTATTCCGTAAGTAAATAACTTCTGCGTAAGCTTTTGTACTTGCATGTAGCGTCGATACTGAATTTTTCTTGATTCCTAGCCATCGTGGTATTTTGATATTTTCAAGACCCTGCAGACTGTTCCGGTATTTCATCCAAGTCTCACGAATATCAGATGGTAGAGGCGTATCCCAACTCAGCTTTGCCAACCATATATTTTGAACAAATATCTTGGCCGACACGACAACTGGTGTCAGCATCCCCAGTGGATCATACAACCTTGCAATATCACTCAATCCATTCAGTAGTCAAAATTGTGTCAAAGTTACGTACCTTAACCTTGAAAAATAAGGTATCAGTAATAGGATTCCAGTGTAGGCCCAATACCGTTGTGCTGGAATCGCTAAAATTTATCTCCGATGCAGACGCCTTAGAACCACTGATTCTTTCCAGGGTCTGAACGCAGTTGGAGTTCCACTTATCTAACTCAAATTTACCTTGCTGAAGAATGGCATCAACGTCGCGTGCACGGTTGATGGCCAGTTCCTGCGTGTGAACACTTTCCAAATAATCATCAACATAAAAGCTATGAAGGATGCTGTCCTGTGCTGCGGCTGCCCGGCGAACGTCAGCAATCACTTCCCAATTATCATAGGCACACTGCCTCAATGTTCTAATAGCATTAAAAGGACTGCTTGCCATACCGTACGTCACTGTCGTAAGTTGATAGGTACGCAAGCATTCATTAGGGCACTCCCTCCAAAGTATCTGTTGCCATTTTCGATGCCTGGAATCAACCATTACTTGTCGGAACATCTTTTTGATATCAGCTGTGAAAGCAACTGAATACCGCCGAAATCGATGAAGTATGTCAACCAGGTTTTCCTGTAGCTGGGGTCTACTTATTTGCGTATCGTTAAGAGATACGCCGTTGGTTGTTTTACACGATGCGTTAAACACTACTCTGAATTTAGCCGTAACAGCATGGTGAGGGATGTAATAATAGCTTCCCATGCCAACTGGAGAACCATCTATCGCCTCCATGTGTCCCAACTTGATGTATTCCCTCATGAATTTGACGTATTTCTCCCTCAGTGCGTAGTCGTTTGCCAATATTCGCTCTAGTTTCAAAAATTGTCGAAGTGCCGCCGGATGGGAGTTTTCGAGTGCAGGTGCATCAGATCGAAACGGGATCTGTACAATATACTGACCATTCGGAAGTCGCGTAAATCTTTTCACATTCGACCACCTCTGCTTTGGTGTTGTCAGGAGGTTCTTCGATTTCCCAAATGTTTCGTAGAAGTTTATCGGTGGTAGAATCCTCTTGAACGTCCACAAGAGATGAAAATAAGACTGATTTCGATTCGTTCGATACTACCGGACCAAGCACTACCCATCCGAGACGAGTGTGTAATGCGCAAGGTTCGTTATGAGGACCGACAACAACATCGTTTAATGCAAGGGCAGGCCAAATATCTGCGCCAAGCAGTAGTTCTACGGGACCTGGTATACCGAACGCCGGATCTGCCAAACGAAGACATTTTAAATGATGACTGGTTCTGATGTCTATGGTGGTAACAGGAGTCATAGACGTGATTGAATCAATGATGTACGCATTAAAACTGATCTTGAACTTCTCATCCGCGTGGGACTGCATACTAACTCTCACAATGCCTTTTGTACGGGTTGAAAGACTTTGATCAATACCTTCGACTTGACACTCGTACAGGCTTCTAGGAAGATTCAAAACAGTTACTAATGATTCGCAAATGAAGCTCACCTGAGAACCAATATCGCAAAGTGCAAAGCACGTTTGCCGTTGCTAAGAGAATAGTCCGGTCACCCTGCAAGAGAAATGACTGGACGTCGCTCTTTTGTCATTGTTGTCGGGGAAGTACCTTGGGCGCCACCAATGACGCTGTAGCCGACGGTCCAGGAGTATATCTGGTGGATGTGCCTTCAACGCTTCTCTCGTGGGGCCTGCTACACAGTAGAGTATTGTGTTTCTGCTGGCAGTTGAGACACAACCCAGATGGACAGTCACGATTACCATGACCGGCCTTGAGGCAATTGAAACATAATGATGCCTGCTTCACCAGATCCCAGCGTTTATCAAGTTGAAGATTACGAAACTTTTGGCATTTCGTAATGCGATGAAATTCATTACAAGATGGGCAATTAGTTGCCCTGTCACGTGCTGCTAACGGAGTAGCAATTTTTTCAGAATTCATAGCCAGATGCGTCTTCACGACACGACTTGGTGTGCGTCCGCTGATAATATATGGAGTAATTGGCGAAGATGTCGGCAAGTTGGCTGCACGCCGTTCCACGAACATTATAACGTTTTCCATCTTCGTGATGTCATTGGATTTTAGGCTCATTCCCCACTCGGTTCGGGTAACAAACGCTAGTTTCGGTAATAGCAATGGTACGGCTATAGCATCCCATTGTTTTACTGGCACATTCATCATTTCAAGCGCTCTAAACGAATTACGTACACTATCTACAAAATTTAGTAGAGTAGCTCGAGATTCTTGTGGATGAGTCGGTAAGTCTAGTAGATGCTGAACATGGGACGGGGGTTGTCATAACGTTGTTTCAATTCAGCCCAGACTTCTTCATACCCACCTGTGTACACGCCACCTACTAATGCAACATTTTCTGCCTTCACATGCTGTCGTAATTTTCCCAGTTTATAGGTGGGCTGTAAGTCACTTCTGTTGTGAACTAGTGTCTCAAACATATCCTTGAACGCTAACCAGTTTGACGGCTGTCCGTCAAAGCTTGGAATTGAAACGGGATCCAACCGTATGTCTGGAGCCTGACTGTACTACTGGTTGGGGAACTCACTAGCGCTAACGAATAATTCATTAGAGTGATTACAAAGTGATTATTAAAATGCATAAATACAAAGAAGCAAGTAACAGGCAATTTTATTTTAAAAAAATGAGTCAACTTTTTTTCTGTCTCTAAGTTTATACTATGGGTATTGTATGCTTTTCGAGTTCATATATTTTATCAAATATAGTCTTATCACCAACCGCCGAGTATTCGAAAAACTTGTGGAGCGTCTCCAAAGCCTCTAAAGCTTCATGCCTGGCATAGTTTCAATTTCTCTATCCGAACTCGGTGATTGATCAGCATCATCGTCACTTTCATTCCCGTCAGTTACGCAATTTTAAATGATTTCATCTTCGGTGAGTTCTCCAGACATTATAACTTGTTGATATTTATGAACTGCAGTGAGCATGACAAATAAGTTAATACAGTTATATATTATTTCTTTGAATTACAAGAAAACAACATAGTTCCTGGTTCCTGAAAGAAAGAATATTTCATACATAGGAAAATTGTCGCTTATAGAGTTAAGTACAAAAGAGGCTCTCAGTTATAGAGGTCAGAGTGCGAAAAAGGACTGTCACTTATGGAGGATTTTGTTTCTCACTCATAGAGGTTTTTGAGAGGTCAAAGCTCGGCACCTGAGAATTGTTATCACTTATAGAGTTTTCTCGCTTACCCAGTTCTCTCTTACTCAGGTTTGACTGTACTTACCTTTTTTATAAACGCCTTTTGATGCTATAAAGTAAAGTTGCAAAACAGCCGATGGGACTATCGATAGTTATATAGATGATAGAACAAAATCGAATCAACGATAAACTGCCAAAAGCAACTAGTTAGCGAATTTGTAATTGCAAGAATGTTCTAGAAGCAATGTTTTGTTACATATAAGGGCTGCCGGATTGTGCAGCAAAGACAGTTCTAGTTAGAGTGTTGTCGTGATAAGAGCAATTAAGCTATAAGCAATAAGTTGTAAACTCGAATATCGAGCAATAAGTGTTAAGTTGTTGGAAATAAAAGTAAAGATAAGAGTATAGCCATTAAATTGGGACTTTAATTTGACAATCAAGAGTGAGTTACAGGTAGACGATTTATCCGTTACAATTGGTGTCAGAAGTGGGATTGTCAAATAAATTCCCAAGGAGATAATTATTTGAAAATGGCTCAGTGTAACGATCTGAAGATTCCATACTGAAAAAGGAGCTGGAGCAACATGGTTTGGCGACAAATGGATTATAAACTGAATTACCATCACGGTTGAGAGAGGCCATAGAGGCGGAAAACATTAATGATGACGAATATGTCTTTCACATGGAATTAGAGGAAGAGACAACAAAGATAGGAGAAAAGTAAGAGGCTCAATGCTCGTCAAAGATGGTGGACATAAACATGATTTTTACTGCAATGTCCCAGATGTCAACGCAGATATCAACAGGGGTGTCAACGCAAATATCGACACAAATGGCAGTTAGAATCGCGGCTGTCAACGCAGTTCGAAGAGTAGTTCGCAACGCAAGATGCACGTATATCAGCACAGGTGTCCTCACAGTTGAAAGAGCCGGATACACGGATATCGCAGGTGACCTCACAAGTAGCAGAAGCGTCCTCACAGATTTCGGAAGAGCGGGATAAAATTAAAACAGAAATAGATGAATTGAAAGATCGTCTCCGCGAGCTACAATTAAATCGGCCAATTGTGTCAACAGCTTCTGCCAAGGTAAAACCTCTATCCTTTGATGGCACGGTTCCGTTCCACGTTTTTAAGCTTCAATTCGAAAAGACGGCATCTTCAAATAATTGGAACGCTGAAGATAAAGTAGTTGCATTGTTCGTTGCATTAAAAGGATCTGCAGCGGAGATGTTACAGACCATTCCAAACTGCGAGGCGAGTAGTTATGAAACGTTGATGGGTGCATTAGAAAGAAGGTATGGTAGTGAGCACAGGAAGCAGATATTTCAAATCGAGTTGCGAAATCGCCGCCAGAAAGCCAATGAGTCTCTGCAACAGTTTTCTACAGAGATTGAGAGGTTATTTACTTAGCTTATACACATAAGTCCATGGAATACATCGAGGACACGAAAATTTATGCTTTCGTCAATGGAATACGAGATAACACCACACGCTCCGCTGCATTAGCATGTCCAAAATTGACGTTTGCAGAAACCGTTTCGTATGCTCTGACACAGGAAACTGCATCTCTGCTTTGCAATCAAACATTTAAAGCTCATACAGTAGAAGTAGGGGAACACACTTGGGTAAACCAATTACTTGAAACAATTGACAACATGCAGAAAGCTCTAGAAAAGTCTACGGAAGCGCGTAAGAAAAATGATGGTACGGTTAAATGCTTTAACTGCGGAAAAAGTGGCCATATTGCAGGCAACTGTAACCAGTCTAATAATCCAGTTGAACGTAAACGCAAAGCTGAGGAAGATCAAGAAAATGTCAAATCAAACCAATCGTTAAACTAAAGCGAGCCAGCCGAAAAGGGCACGGGCTAGCTCCCGCAAGCAAATGCCCTGTAATCTCCATTTCACAATTAAGCAGGAATACGAGTAACGTTACCATTAGTGGATGTGTAGACGGTAAAAAGCGCATACTGACTGTGGATACGGGCGCATCACATTCCATAATTCGATCTGATCTGGTTGAGAGAGAAGTGAGACCGTTAGCTGAGGCAAAGTTGTGTACTGCAACTGGAGAAGATACCCTAGTTCTCGGAAAGGTAACGTGCGAGATTGTAATTAGAAAGGCAGCCGTGTTACACAATTTTATAGTGGCAGATATCGTTGACGAAGTCATAATTGGAGTAGACTTTCCAGCGAATCAAGCAATCAAAATTGACATGGAAAACAGGATTATGTCCTATAGAAATATGGAAGTAGCACTTATGTTCGGTTATGATAATAAGTACAACGTTAGACGAGTGATAACATCAGAGAGCCAGCAGATTCCACCAACATCAGAAGCAGTTATTTGGGCAGAAATAGATGGAGACTATGGGCCAAACAAGTGATGGATTGTTGAGGCCATAAAAGAATCTACACCAAACTTACTTATAGGCAAAACCCAGGCTATGACAAGACTAGATAAACGTGTTCCAGTAAGAGTACTTAATGAGTGCAAGTTACCAATCAAACTCTCCTAAGGAGCTGCATTAGGGCAGTGTCAAGAGATTGAGGCCATGATAAATTGCGAAATAGGTCTTGAGGAAGATTCCATGGGCGAAAATGATATATCGAGCGAAATTAACGCATTGACCGAAGAACTAGAGGCAAACTATCAAGCTACGTCCAAACAACTTCTTCTCAGTTACTCATCCATATTTGATAAAGACGATGCCAAACCAGGAAGAACCAAAGTTGTGAAACATTTTATTAACACAGGTGATGCAAGACCAATACGCCAGGCTCCTCGGAGCGTTCCTTTATCAAAACGTAAAGTTGTAAGCCAGACCATACGTGCAATAACATGAGATTTTGAGTGGACTATAGAAGGTTGAATGATGTAAGAAAGAAAGACAGTTATCCACTATTTAGAATCGATGACACACTGAACTCGTTATCAGGAGCAAAATGGTTCTCAACACCATCAACTCAAAGTGGTTATTGGCAAGTGGAGGTAAACGAAGAAGACAAAGAAAAGACGGCTTTCAGCGTTGGAGATGGTCTATGGTAATTTGCCGTAATGCCCTTTGGATTATGTAACATCCTGCCACTTTGGAGATACTTATGGACCAGGTATTAAAAGGATTACACTGGAAAAACTGTTTGGTATACCTCGACGATATCATCGTGTTGGGTAAAAGCTTCGATGAACACCTTAAGAACTTGGAAGAGGTTTTCCAACGGATAGCTAGCGCTGGTCTGAAGCTGAGTCCAAAGAAGTGTTCCCTTTTCAAAAAGGAAGTAAGCTACTTAGGACACAAAGTGACAACGGAAGGCATTTGCACAGCTAATGAAAAGATCGAGGCAGTAAGAGATTGGCCCATTCCTAAAAATTTACATGAATTGCGGAGTTTCCTTGGACTCTGTACTTATTATAGATAATTCGTTCCAAATTTTGCCAGCATAGCTAGTAGCCTCCATGAACTCACAAAAAAGAACAGAGTTTTTGAATGGAATAAAGAACAGGAAGTGGCTTTCAAAACTCTGAAGAAACGGTTAAGTACTGCGCCAATGTTAGCAAACCCGGTCCCAGGATCAAAATTTATTTTGGATACGGATGCTAGTGGATGTGCAGTAGGAGGCGTTCTATCACAAGTCATTGATGGGCATGAGAAAGTGGTTACTGGCGTTGGTGAAGAGCATCAAACATTTTCATAAGTACCTTTATTGCCAGCGATTTCGGGTGAGGACAGATCATGCAGCATTAAAATGGCTTCTAAAATTCAGGAACCCAGAAGGACAGTTGGCACGGTGGATTGAGAGACTCCAAAGTTACGACTTCTCTATAGAACATCGCAATGGTAGTAGTCATGGAAATGCTGATGCCATGTCCCGCAGAAGACATTATAGACGTCCGATTAATGACTATAACATCAAACTGGGATCCAGAGAAGCTACACGGATTGGAGATGAATAAACATCCAACGAGAGAAGAAATAGCTGCAGAAAACCCAGTCGCAAAGGCTTATTGGGCACAATGGAATAGTTTGAAGTTAGTGTCTAACTGCTTCCATCTAATATGGGAAAGCGAAGATGGGCAAAGTTCAGAGCTCTGATGATTGTTCCAAAAGTAAGAATTCCTGAAGTTCTCAACGAGCTGTAGAACGGTCCAAGTGAAGGACACATGGGTATCACTAAAACCTTGGAGAAATTAAAACAAAGATTTTATTGGGTTGGTTGTCGTCAATCAGTTACGGAGTGGATCGCCAATTGTGTCGAGTGCATTGCTGCTAAAGGGCCCCGGTCCAGAAGTCATGGTCAGATGAAGCAGTACAATTTAGGTGCGCAGTTTGAGCGAGTAGCCATTAATGTAGCTGGTCCATTTCCTATCAGTAAATTAGGGAACAGATATGTTTTGGTAGTCATGGACTATTTCAGCAAATGGCATGTATACGCAATTCCTAACCAAGAGGCAGGAACAGTAGCGGATATATTCATCAACAATTGGGTATCGAGATATGGTGTTCCCATAGAATTGTTCCTGATGGCTTATCGGTCTGCTGTACACGAAACAACGGGGTAGACTCCAGCAAGGGTAAGTTTTGGTAATGATCTTCGACTACAGATTGATTTAAAATTTGGAATTAACGCCAACGGAGGAAGGAATACTAAGGAATTCAATAACATCCTAGAAGACGAGATGAGGGATATACATGCTATGGTGAGACAGCGCACCAAAATTATGAGCGATAAGATGAAAGCAAAATACGACAAGGCAATAAACTCTAAGGGTTTTATTGAAAGCGATTGGGTATTGTTATATAACCCACAACGAAAGAAAGGGTTATCTCCCAAATTACAGTATAATTGGGAAGGACCATACCAGGTTATTAAACGACTCAATGATATAGTGTATCGCATACAGACCGTTGGAAGACCAAGGAATAAAATGAAGGTGGTTCATCTGGAACGGCTTGCAGCGTTTGGTATCGCAAATATGTCTAATCGGGACGATCAGACTTAGGTAGAGGGCAGTGTGGCGAGCACGAATACTAGAACAAATCATAATCGACGATAAACTGCCAGACGCAACTAGACAGCGAATTCGTAGTTGCCAGAATGTTTTAGTAGCGAACTTTTGTTAAAAATTTACTATATAAGGGCTTCCGGATTGTGCAGCAGACACAGTTCTAATTAGAGTGTTGCCGTGTAAAAAGCAATTAAGCTATAAGCATAGTAATGGGTGAAACTTTACAAATGAAGTAGTGAAATGGTTACCTCCATCTTGTGGGGTGTGTATGGATGTTTGACAGATGCTGCCTGTCGCTTATCGTTGTCTATGTGTTCAGCGGCTAATTTTTCTCTCATTGTCTTTCCCTGATTATAAAGATCAGGGAATTTTGAACAGCTAATTTCAAAACAGGCGGGATGCAAGAAATAAACCCCCAAAAAGTATCTGACAAACGCAGTGTGAAACGAAATTTCAAGAAGGAACAAATACTTTTGAATAACGTGCAACTAAAGTTTGCTTGCTATTCCTTGTTATAAATTCGAAATATTTGCATTTAAACGTTATCATGATATATTGTTATGAGTTGTATTGTTTCTTTGTTATAGCTTTTTTCTATTTATATATAATATTATTTGATTATATTATATGATTTTTAAAAATTTTATAAAATGAATACACTTATTTAGTGCTGTATATGCGCGATATAGGTCTATTATATATAATATCGAAAGGCAAAATGCCCAAATGTTATTTTAAAATACCGAATCTATTTTCTCTCGACACTGGCATGATTGACAAATGTTTTAAAAAATGAGGGGCATGACAGATCTCTCTCGAATCAAAGTGTTTCCTATCATGTTATCCTTGGTATAATGATCTACTATAAAAGGGCTGCCAGATCGATAGCACAAATCTAATTAGAGAGTTGCCGAATAAAGAGTAAATAAATTATAAAAAATTGTAAACTCCAAAGGTCCATACACATACAAATTTCCTCGTATAGCGTGACAGCTCATACTGAAACAACGAAGTGCAGAAAACAAAGGGTATGCCAACGCGAACGCTTTACTTTCAGCGTTTCTCTCAAATAAAAATTATTTTATTTCAACATTCTTTCCATTGGTTTGATGCTAAAGATAAAGTCGCTGCAATACTCGTTACATAAAAAGGATCTACAACACAAATCCTGCAAACCATTCTAAATTGCATTCAATTGAGTAGTTATGACACGTTGAGCTTAAGGAAACAGATCTTTAAAATCGAGTTGCGATTCACCGCTAGAAAGCCAATAAGTCTTTACAGGAGCTTGCTACGGATATTGAGAGGTTAGTTCACTTGGTTCATTAACATAAGTCCGTGGAGTACATCGAGGACATTAAAATTCAGAACCACGTTAATAGAAGCGACGTGAGATTACACGATATGCTGCGTTAGCCTGTGCAAAATTGACGTTTGCGGAAACTGTTCCGTCTGCTCTAACGCATGACACTATATCTCTGCTTAGCAATCGAATATTTAAAGCTCATTAGTTGGAAAAAGAAGGGCACACATGGGTTCCCTATTTCTTTAAAAATTTGAAAAAAGATGGAGACAATACTGGATAAACCTACCAAAACGGGTAAGAAAAGTGATGGTGTGATGTTTCAACTAGCATGTGCGAAAAAACGGCAATATTGCTTACTACAGCTGGACGCAAGCGCAAAGCTGAGGAAGATCGTTAAACTAAAGTAAGTGAATGCCCTGTAATCTCAATTTCACACATAAGCAGGAATAAGAGTAACGTTTTCGTTAGTGGATGTGTAGACGGCAAAAAATGCATACCTACTGTGGATACGGACGCGTAACATTCTATAATCCGATTTGATCTAGTCAATAAAGAAGTAATAGTATGTTCGCACCGAATTAAAATCCTCTTGAAAACACAATTTGTGGATTGTGGAACCAAAGTCGTTCTGACCGACATTGTGTGTTTGTTCAGAGAACGTAAAATATAGAGAAAGTCCAACAATAAAAACAGACACCCACACATCTCCCAGGGCATGCGTTTGCCTACAAGCGTCTTTTCGCGACCATGGCAAAAGCTAAAAATCATTAATTGAACTAATTTCTGATGTTCCCTCTAGAAGGGAAAAGTTGCAACCTCGCAAATATGAGTAATAAAATATTTTAGAATAAAAGTGATAACATAGTATATTTGTCGGTTTACAATTCAAGAAAATTTTTAAAGAAAATATTCAATATTCCTCTGATGTATTTATACAGTAAGCCCCGGTTAAGTATCACTCCTCAAATCCCTCTTATCTGCCTGTGTCTTGCTGCATCCCAAATTTTTTTTTTTAATTTTTTAAAGAAAACGGTAATTTTTTTTTTTAACACATAGAAATTATTTTTTTTTTGGTACCACTCGCTTAAGTACCACAATCGCTTATGTACTACAAAGTACAACAAATCTGCATCTTTGGTTTTGGCACTTAACCGGGATTGACTGTATTTGTCAAAGAATGTGCGTATGTACGTATGTAAATATTCGAATTTTTGGTACACACATCTGCCCGTATATATGCACATGACTTGTTGACTTTGTTTCCATTTACGCATGCCACGTTGTATATGAATAGGGGTTGATTTTGCACTTGCCCATATGCGATTTATGTTTGTAAAAGTGTGTATGGTTTCCCATGAACAATCAGTGTATATATTTACATACACAAGTTGCATGTAGACAAATTAACAAATATAATGGGTACTTTCATATTTAAGTATATACATATATATGTATAAGAATATTTGAGACCGCTTGCGTTGATTTTACAGCCGCATGTTACTCTTTTGGCTTATATTTTTCAACGCGTATATGCAAGCATATTTATTGATATGAATATCATTTTGCGAATTTTTATGAATGCCTGTAAAACTGTGAAAATAAGAAATACTTTTTTAAATATTTCTCACATACATATGTGTGATAATATATATAAGTACTTTCATATGTTTGTATATATGTTATGTGTATACTATATGCATCACATACTATCATACTATACTAAAAGACGTAATATATTATAATAGTAATTTATATAAATCGTATCTTTCATCATTTAAAACTTATATAGGCACGTATCAAGCACATACATATGTATTTATGTATGTATGTACACCTTCGCGCATTCAAATCACTAGCATGTACGCGCACTACTCTATATGTACATACATACATATTGTGCGCATGACATTGCCACACAAATATTGCATACACAAACCTACATGCATATACATACGTGTACACATGTAAGTATGTCACCACCAAAGACAACAAGCATTGTTTTACAAAACCAAAATCTCAAATAGCATCATAAGTCAATATGGCAGCCAAATAGTAAAACACACAACAACATTTTCATTCATGAACGCAAGCGCACTTTCAACAAGCAAAAAATTCATTCATAAAAACCGACACCCTCACATCTCCCCGAATGTCTTTCCCTACAAGTGTATTTTCGCGACGATGGCAAAAGCTAAAAATCATAAATTGAAAAACTTTCTGATGTTCCCTCTAGAAGGGCAAAGTTGTAACCCCGCAAGCCCACAAAATACAGTGACAAAAGTGGCAACAAAGCTTTTGTCGATTTAAAATATTTTACAATTCAAAAATATTTAACAATTCAAAAATAATTTTCGATGACAAAAGTCTCCGTCAATATGTATGCATGCTCATACATAAACATACATATTTACGATAGTTTGTAGGCGAAGCTGTTAGAGCGGGAAGGAAAGCGGTGACATCCGGCGGCCGTTCGTTAATTTTTTTTCGGCACAGCTCGGAGTTTCTACCAACAACACAATGTTGTGACACTTTATCGTCGCGTCAGTCCTTCGACACATTGACTTTTTGACATGAAAACAAAAAACATGACCTTCCGCAATTGGTTGTCCGTAACAACGGAGATTTCACATGAAGCAATTAGTTTATATATTTACATACATACATATGTTGTTTGTAGACAAATTTACAAATATTTTTCTTTCATATTTCTTTACATGTACACATAACTATATATGTAAAACTTTTTAAAGAAAATATTCAATATATTGTTAGAGAATGTACTATAAATCAAAGACAAGTGTATTATTTTCAGAAAATATATATGCAAATTTTATTGATTCATTCTTTTTACTTAAAGCGATTAAAAACAATTTTTGTAAAATGATGAAATTAAATGTTAAACAAAAATATAAAAAAAAAATAATGCCGAATTACGAAATTATCCATTTACAATGGAAATTTCTCACACGACTTATAAATTAAATTAAGTCATTTATTTCATTCATATATAGAGAAAACTGAAAGTAGAGAAAAAAGTGGAAATAAAAAAAACCTGTAAATAGAATAAAATGATAAACATTTAAAAATGTAAATATTAATTTCATAAATTTATTACTCACCCAAAAGTAAGATGTTCTCTAAACAAAGGGTTTTGTCTTGCAGCTTATTAAAGTTTTTTTAGTTTAGCATCGCGCTTCCGATGTCGTTCCCTATTTAGTTCCTGCTTCACAAACCATTTTGAATTTTTATATAAAAGTACCGTCACTAAATAATCTAACAATTTCATTTAATGAGCGAAACACTCATCAGTTGGGTCAAACCATTAGGGAAAAACATTTTCCGTTTTTTCTTTTATTGCGGACAACATCAGACACCGAACATTTGAATAATGAACGTATTTGTTGAAGAGCTTGACGTACCACATCATCTGCAGTCGACACACTTCGAATACCCTATCACTCAAATTGACTAGCCTTAAATCGCTGTCATCCTTATAATTTTTTGATCTGATTATGGCCTCCGAATACAGCGTTAAATCGCTCTGTGTCTTCGTCATTGCCTTAGTGCATTTTTCGCAATGAATCTTACACAGAATTTTCTGATATATACCATAGTCTGTATAATACCGCTTGATTTGGACGTCAGCTTTGTCGTCCTCTTTAACAAAATTCTCGTCTGGAATTGTAAATGTTTCCAAGTCGAGTTGCTCATATTCCGGTTCGTTGCCCTGTATATCTAGATGACGATCTTCGGGGCCTAGGTTCCAATCTAAATTTATATCGTCATCATCCTCGCAATTAGCCCCCTTGTCCTGAAAATTTTGTCTCAAAATTTTCATTGAAATTAAACGACCTACAATATGTTGGATTTCATAGGCAGAGGGGTGGGTATTGATACCCTGACTTGCCCGGACTTTATAAATTGTGGAACAGAACCAATTAATACATTTTACTTGAGCATTGGTCGGAAGTTTCATTGACTTAAGATACTTTATATAATCATAGAGGCGTTGGACCTTCCCGGAGTCGTTCTTTAACAACGGATATTTTAACGGATTTTTCGAAACAAAATTTTTGCAATCTAAATCGTCAAAGAGATCATTAATTTTTTTAACAAATAACTGCGTAGGCTGTGCACATTTTAATAAATATTCGTCGGATTCGAATAGACTTTGGCTATAGACCATTTCTATGCCAGCTGCAACCGAATTGCTCAGAACTTGGTTTGCACGTCTCATGGAATTTTTCAAAAACGCTTGGATAGACGTGGGCCTCTATCAGTTTTGGACATATTTTAAAATACATATTGCTCTGATCGATAGAGTAAAGTTTTTGTATAACTTTGAAACTGGCTATTCCTTGAGGAGTTAAAATATCGTATTTCATAAATGTAATACGGACGGACTTCAAGAGATGGCAATAGTCATATAAGCAATATATCTTAGAATTTTCGTGCATATAAAATGGGGTTTCTTCAGAAATTTTTAGCAAATTGAAAAGTGAAGAACTTGCAGGCCCTTGATCGCAGACTAAAGCCTTTACATTTAGATCAATTGATTTAAGTGCTGCAATATTTTTATTCAGAATTTCTTTCAATTTTTTTGCAGAAAGTCCATTTTTGGAAATATAGTATGAAAACAGATATTTCCAATGTCCCTTTTATCATAAAAAAACAACACTTATTAACTAAAGTCATTTCACGATGGCCTTCCCCAAAATCCACAAACCCATCAATAACATCTCTAACTTTATTATAAGTTAGGTCGGACTTGATTGTTATTTCGTCAAATAACAGAACGCAATTTCGTTCTAAAACGGACATTTTTTTGGAAATTTTTTCTAAATTTCCCATGACATTGGCATCGAAGCCAGGGAAAACATACCTAATGGGGCGCCATCGCAAAAAGGATATATATAATATATATATGTATATATTATATTAGCTTTGTTTCAAATGTGGTGAAACACGCTCATCGAGAGGAGAACGTATATCATAGAGAACGTTCTCTGGAGAACGTATATCATAGAGAAGGTTCACAGTGCGGCCATTATCAAAATTTTTCACAAAATTTTTCACGCAGGGGAACTGAAAACGATGAGCGTGTTTCACCACAGAGCATATTTAACCAGAGAACTTAAAACATTGTGTATGCATTACTTATTTTGCGCGGTCATATGCATATTTGTACATAGATACTTACATATAGAGCTGTGCGCTGACATGTATTTATTGATAATTGATAATATATTATTATATTATATAATATAACATATTGATGTACATACATAAATTATTAATTCTGTAAAAATTGATATTAGAAAATTATGAAAATAGTAAAATATCATTTTTTGCATAATCTTTCACATTTTATCAATGTAGCATTTGTGCAAAAAAATAATAATTTATCAATTTCTCATCATAAAAATCGTTAATATGGCAAAAAATAATCATGCATATGTGAAGTGGCATTTGTATTTCTTGTTTTCTCATTCATTTCATTTCATTTTTCTCTTTATATTGGAAGATACGTATTTTGTCAGAGAACGTTGTTAAAAATTCTCATTTCTGTTAAATAACAGCAAAACTATACAGAAAGTGGTGAACTCCTTGATCTCAAATTTTCAGCCAACCAATCGAGCATCATACAAAATTCAATTTGCACCTTCTCATTGTTTTAAGTTCTCTGGCTCAGCTCTGTTCACACGCCACTGTTAAAATCTTGTTCTTCTTCCTAGCTAGCTGTGGTGAAACACGCTCATCGTATTTTGTTAGGTGTTATATTTTACGTTCTCTGTCTATAGAATAAAAGGCTGTAAAGAAAATCTATTCAGGCCGCAAGGTTTAAAAGACGGTTTTGTTTAAATGTTTCAATATTAATATTTTGATTTTATACAGAAATTCAGCTTTCTCTGTCAGACATTTAATTGTAGAACTTCAGGAAGTCTAAATTTTGCAATCAAAATGTGCTAATTGTTGGAGATTTCGATATTTGTAGTAGTAGTGTTGTATAACAGTATTGGTGTCTCTATTTCGAACTAAAGTTTTCAAACCTATTGCAATAGTTCTTTTATATTTTTTTGTTTCAAATATAATAGAATTAGAATGGTATAGAAATTTTGACAATAGTTTTTAAGACAATTTTAAGAAAAATATGTAAATAATGTAATAAAAATAATTTAAATTATATATATAATTTGTTATTATATAAGACATTATTGTATAAATATATGATAGAAATTAAATAGTATAAGGAGAAAAGAAATATAATTAAGATATTTGTATAAGAATCTTTATAAACATTTAAGTTTATTATTGTAAATATTATATACAAATAATTTTAAGCTGTTAATATTTATTATTTTTAAGCTAAACATGTATAATAATATCGATAAAATAAATAAAAAAATGTTATTCATTGTCAAAAAACGATTTCTTTTCATACTTCTCCATTCAGTTGTAATTCATTCTTTATAAAATAAATTATAAGCGTATATAACAAAACAAAAGAACGATTTACAAATTGTTCTAATTAATTTCACTATGAATGTAAATAACTGAGGCAACAGTTCCTACTTCTAATTATTAAAATATATAAAGAAATTTCAAACGAGTATGCCATTTGACTATGCGAGAGTATAAAATGTTCGGTTACATCCGAATTTAGCCCTTATTTACTTGTTTTCACTCATTTTTATTTTTCAAAATTCTTTAAAATAGAAAACTTATTTTGTTGTTTATCATTCTTCTTGCTATTTATATTATATCTCATATAATATTTACTTTACTAATACTTTTAATAATAAATTAATATGTATAATAATCTGTTCATATCACATACATTCACACATTTCAACGATTAAATTAACTACATTGCGTTTGTTAAAGCGAGTGAGTTACTGTGCAGTGTTTAATATATAAAACTTGATTCCTACTAGACTCAGAACTTGTCAACACTTCAATAGTAAATTCCACTGAGCGACATAGACTACAATACAAATGCGTGAATCTATATCTATAGTACAACTATAAATTTTCATTGTACACTTTTCTTAAAAGTACCAGTACACTGGCTTAAACTTCCAAATCTTCTCATACCTTGCTTCAGCATATTCAATAAATTTTTAAGAATTTAATTATTTTTATTAGTTTTTTAAATAATATATATTATGTTTTGATAAATAAAAAATCACCAAAAAAATACCCTAAAAAAATTATCCCCCAAAAGTTTCCCACTACTTACAAAAAAACCCTAAATTTAGGGGGAAATTACCCAAGTTGCCATTACTGATTCTAACAAGTTTTATACCGAATATGAAGGTCAGTGAGTATTATTATACTATTGCAACATGTTGCTACAGAGTATAATAGTTTTGTTCACCTAACGGTTGTTTGTATCACCTAAAACTAATCGAGTTAGATAAAGGGTTATATATGTATATAAAAATGATCAGGATGAAGAGACGAGTTAAAATCCGGGTGTCTGTCTGCCCGTCCGTCCGTTTCTGTAAGCTGTAACAAGTTAAAATTGAGAGGTCGTAAGCGTGAAGAAGTTAAACTCAATCCGAATACGAGCATACAGGTTCAAATTCTAAAACTCATAAAACTAAAATCTTTTCTTTTTTGTTTTAGTTTAATAATTGGAATCTTACTATATCTTAATTCAATTACTTTAGTAGCATATTTTACTTCTTTAGATAATTAAATTTTTCAAGGAAATATGTTCATATGTTTAGGTTTATTGAATGTTCCCTTATTTATATGTATTTACACAAATGAGAATATATTATATAACGAAAATAAGTCATTAATGCATCAGTATTTTTCAATACAAATTAAGCAACATAATAATTATTATGTGTCCTCAGTTGAAACGCCTCTGTGTATGGGTGCGGGAGAACGAAATAACGGCGAGTTTGCGCGACATTGTGTTATTGAAAAAACCAAATGACGACTTTGTCGACAAACATACATACACTAAATAGAAAAAGTCTCCGCTCACCACTTCGTGGAATGTGTTTTAATAAAAATATTAATAAAATATATGCGTTTTTAAAGTTCTTTTCAGAATATCAGATGCGCATGCTAATAGCATTATAGTCGCCAAATTTTATGGAATTCCTACCTCTTCTAAAGGTTAATCCGCGTTTAACCGCTTCCCAAATAGCAGAAGATGTAAAACTACAATTTAAAAAAACACTACCGCAAACTAACATATAACCAAGCCTATATCTTTCTGGGAATCAGTTTTATGGTCGAATAAGACCAAATATGGTATATTTGGAATTAAAGGAAGACAGATGGTATGGCGAAAAACTGGTACGGCCTTTGAAGCACAAAATCTTACTTCAACCGTAAAGCATGGTGGGGGTGGAGTTCTATTGTGGGGGTGTATGGCAGCAAGTGGAGTTGGTGGCATTGAGTTTATCAAAAATATAATGAATAAATTTGATTAGAGAGGGAGTAGGTGAAGGTGTTAATGGCTCCACTGTGAATGGCGGTCAGTGCCTGTCTGAAGTTCGTTGCGTCCGAAGTCCGGTCGGCGTACTGTCTAATGTCGTCGACGTAATCAAGGAAAGACCTCTTGATGTTCCTAGGAGGCGGCTCTGCTACAAGCACACGACTGCAGGGGTGGTTTCTACGAAAACATCCCAGCAGAAACTGCTTGGAGAGGAGCTCGTTATGTTCCTTAACCGGAAGTATATGGGCCTTACTGTGTAGGTGTTCGATTGGGGACATCAAGAGGCATCCCGTGATAGTCCGGAGTGCAGTGTTCTGACAGGTCTGGAGCTTCTTCGTCTGCGTTCGTAAATATGGTCGCTGTGGATTTAGTGCGGGAGAGTGTCAGACTCCTTGCAGATAAGAAGCGAGAAAGATCAGAGAGATAGCTGTTTACTTTCGAGCACATGCCATCGATTCCATTGCCCGACGTCAATATCGTGCAGTCATCAGCGTACGAGGTCACGGAAACTCCCTCTGGTGGTTGAGGGAGTTTCGAGATGTAGAAGTTAAACAGTCAAGGGGAGAGGACTTCACCTTGCGGAACCCCCTGTTTAATTCTTCTCAGTTTGGAGTTTTGACCCCGAAATAGTACGGATGATTGCCGACCGCTCAGATAGTTGATGGTGCACCGCTTCAGCCCTGGAGGGAGCGTATGAATCCGGGCGTTTATGACGCTGAGTGTTGTGGTGGTGCTGTGCACTTTCCGGAAGCCATGCTGATGTTCTGCTAGGCTAAGGTGGTGAGTGAACGTGTCTTCACTACTGGGGAAAGGAGAGTTATCGGGCGATAAGACTCCCCTTTGTTGGCGGGTTTCCAGGGCTTCAGTAGTGGGACCACTCTTCCGACTTTCCACACATCGGGTATTTGAAGAGTGGCCATCGGCAAGTTGAGGACCTTGGTGAGGTAGTTTACAGCATGCTTATTCCGTCAGGGCCAATGGATTTGGACGATTTGGCCTTTGTGATGGCACTCTGAACCTCCCCATCGGTGAAAGTAAGTAGTGCGCAATCTTTTGACATTTTGCGCAGCCGTCGGGTAACACATCGTTTGGCCTTGTCAGTCGAAGGGTGCAGTGTAAACTGCCGGCTAAAATAGCTCGCCCACTTCTTCGGGTTCGAGGAGGCATGGCCATCGAATTGAATTTCAACCCGATCATCATGTCTCCTCAGATTTGACAGGGCCTTGGACAGTAGTCCAAAGCTTACTTACACCGGTGAAGAGGTTGCAGGACTTCAGGTGCTCTATCCATTTTGTCCGCTTATGATAGTTTACTATTTGCCGAATCTCCAAATTGAAATCCCTTATTCGGGGATCACAGTGATCGGCATGGCGTAAGGTGTCGCGCTCGTTTGCTAGTACAGCTGCTTCGGCTGTGAAATTAGGGCGGAGTTCCGCGATTCTTCCAGCCGGTATGAAGCGAACAGTAGCAGCAGCGATCACCTTGCGGAATTGACGCTCGCCAACGATGACGTCCGTAGGAATGGGTAGTGCATTGAAGGTGCTCTCGGTAAATTCTGTGAAGCCGACCCAGTTAGCTTTGTTAAAGTTAACAAAAGTGCGGTTGTCCACAGAAATAAAGTCGGGAGGTTTCTCGATCCAGATAATTATGGGCAGATGGTCTGATGCGAGACTTAGGTCGCCAGGTGATACTATTTATTAGACCATCGCTAGCGATGGTAATATCTGGCGAGCTATTACAAGTGCCCATAATTCTGGTGGGGCTTCGTCATTCATTGTGCAGAATGTCGAATCGCCAATCTGTTCCGCCAGCTCCATCCCCCTACGATCGTTTCACAGACAGAAAGGCCAAAGATCGTGATGCGCGTTAAAGTCGCCTAGCACCAAACGGTTTTCACCACGAAGTAGCGCATCTATGTTCGGGTGATATCCTTTTGGGCAACATGTAACTGGGGGGATGTATATATTAAATATTTCAAGCTCGACATCGCCTGACCGGACAGCTATATCCTGACATTCAAGGGTAGTGTCCCTGCGGTCGATTGCCTGTCAGATTGGGAGTCATGCTGTCTGTGTGAGCACCTTAAGGCCGTGGAGGTCCTATCTTGGCCACTCGATTGAAGTGGCGGCGCAGTGCGCGAACATGGTGCAGGTTGCAGCATTGCGTTGACAGCATGGGGCCACGTAATTCGTGGTCCACTCCCTGTGTGTCTTAAGGCCCGAACAGGTCTTAAGATGGCTCCATCCATGTATGTATTGCACCTAACCGAGGTGGAGTTTGGATGGAGCCTTCTGGTGCAAACGCAGCAATAAAATTCCTCGGGGCCCGCGTTGGACTCAATGCCAGCACGGGTCACGGAACAACTCTGCTGCTAGGCGTTGCTCCAATGACGACAAACTTAATCTAGAACTTACCGATCCAAACAGGGTTAGATCGCCGAAATAACAGCCCTTGGCCGGATAAAATCCATCCTGTTGTGGGAATTGTGAACACAACGGTCTAAAATACCGGCAACGAATATTTCCGTCGAACCTAAAGGAAGGTTCTGAAGTTCCGCTCTAGGTTTCACCATTCGAACACGTCCCTCAGGTCGAGAAGTATTTATAAATATTTCTGCATTACTTGCTTCCGAAAGATGGAGCCCAATGCAGCAATATACTGCTTTTTGTGCCTGATATACATTTGTGACCTATATGTTTAAGTTTTCGCTTATCAGTATAATTTCAGCAATTACCTCTGATATAGCTTCATTTAAGAGCCTAAAAATTCCCCTGTTAGACTTGTTAATATAATTAATTATATATGAACAGCTAGCATATGCATCCAGTATATATTGGATATCCATATTTGTTCTATGGAGTTCCAAAATCAGAGGATCATAAGCGTTTATAAAACGATCCTGTAATTTTCAAGGGCTAACAAATAGTCATTAAAAGACATATTTATTCTACTATCATTCAGGAAGTGTTCAAAATCGTTTAAATTAGAAATGTCTTCTGTAGTCATATTTGAATTTAAAACGTTTTGAATTTGGACAAAGTTTTGCTTGTGTCTTTCTGAATTTTGACTTGTTTCTGTAAGAGGTAATAGCATTTGCGTTGAAGGCATTGGTGGATATGGTGAATATGGTATACCAAAACGATAAATTTCCCTAGTCCTCTTATTTCCCTAGTACAAGATCGACTGTGGTTATGCTTTTGATAACCCGAATAATTTTCTAAGTGGCTGATCGAACCATCTGCAGAATATAATTGTCAGTAAAACTAATGACATCACGGAATGTCTGAGGATCTTGAAGGTTGATCCTGGGAGCATTATTAAGCCAATACATGCCACGTAAATGCGGGGAACCTCTCTGCTGAAACTCCACTCTCCAGTAGAAATTTGTAACAAAATGCTCTCCAAAAATGTCGGCATTATCTTTAAAAAGCTCAAGAATTTGTCAATAGCGGTAGTCAAAATATCTAGCACAAGTAACCGCGTCTGGCCGGATCAAGCGATATCTATCTTGGGTTGTTAAACTGTTGGCTTCCTCTTCCGAAATAACTTTAGAATAAACAGATTTAGAGAGGATGACCAAAAGCTCAACCCACTGAGATTCTGTAGCCGATAAAGTGATAAAGAAGTTTGGAAGCCCAAATTGGTTAATCATAGCGATTGCCTTTTCCTTCTCAGCGTGCCAGTGCGCGGGAGAGGATCTAACGCCTTTCAAAACTTTGTAACCATCATCGTGTTGAATCAAGTTTTGAACAAAGTTTTCGTTTAATAGATTAAGGGCCGTAACTCGGTTGCGATATTATCTTGAATAATGCCGATTGGTCTTTGTCCTTCACCTGGCGCTATAACTAAACGGTTATAGTCTAAGTTTTCTACAGGAACATTATCCAAAAGAGTTTTTTGACCGTCCGGATTTAGCGTTGAATGTAAAAGACCCGTGAGAATATTATTTCCTGAGCCTCATCAAAGGAAGTACCTTGGTAGAGATATCACAATATTGTTAACAGAAATTGGTATATTAACAACAGCACCTTTGAGCAAACTCTGACCTTGATATCGTAATGGATGGATTGTCATAAAAGGCAATTTAGGCATTATGAGACGTTCTTCAATTGGGGTTAAACCTTTCAAACAATCCGGTATTTCAGGAAAGTCTAGACCATTAGCTAAACATATTTTTGGAACGTTCTTTTTAACAATCGAATTTTTCTACTAGCACGAAAATTGTAATTTCCATCTTCCGAAGGAAATTTTTGCATTAAAAAGGAGGCGGTTGCAGCATTCGGGTGACCTTGCGCAATAGTTTCAAAATGTAATTTGCGAACTTGGTGTGAAAACCATAATCCGCCACAAATACATATTTCAGTAGGCCCCTTATTTATATTTTGGAAATGAATGTTTCTGAAATCTGTTAAATTCCCACTATAATCAGTTTCTATAATATTATTTTCTTTCATTAATCGGATTCGTTGGGACTGCCTTTGGTTTTCAATTTGCCTATTGAGTTGGTTATCTCTACCAAGGCGAACTTTACCTTGTCTAAGACTACTCTGATTCAAAATTTCTATTCTTATACCCGTCCTACTAAGCTGTCGACGTTGCGTTTCTCTATCACGCTCCTCTCCCCTTATTTCAGGATTTCTTCTTGCATGTTCCGTTTGCATTTGATCACGAATGCGCTCTAAAGTCCTATACTCAGGATTTCTTGCGCGAAGTTCTCTATGATCCCTAGTGTTCCTACTTTGTTCATCATAACGTATCTCGGGATTTTCTCGACGAGATCTATGATCTCGAGTATTTCTTATTTGCTCTTTAGAGCGAGTTTGTGGATCTTGCCGCCTTGTTCTATGTTGAACAGTATTTAAAACTTGCTCAACATATCGTACCTCGGGATTTTCGCGCCGAAATCTATGTCCCCGAGTATTTTTGCTTTGGGGATTTAGATGTCTTGCCCTATGTTGAACGGTATTTAAATTTTATTCAAAAGACCGTACCTCGAGACCGCCTGGTTTTATGTTGATTTGTATTGATAATTTGTTCGGACAGACGACTCTGTGACTGCTCACTATCTCTATATAAAGAGTTTGCACGAAGAACTCTCATATGTCTTCTATTCTAAAGACGACTTAGTAATACAGATTTTCTACTTAATGTAGCCATAATTAATTAATAATAAATGAATGAATGTATAAAATACTTGTAGATAATACTTATATAATTCAGTCGGTCCGGCTGTAAAAAGTTGGATCCCAGGTGCTGCTCTCTGTCACTGTATTGTATTGAGACCTTGCTATGACTCCTTTCTGTTCGGTATATACGTACTATGGTATACTGGTGCACATATGTATATGTGTTTGCTCGCCACTGTATTTAATACGGTTTGGCTCACCACTGTATATAATAATACTTTAAACACTATATAACTAATACACTAAAATTAGTTTGAATAAAGCACTTTGCTGGTAAAGAAATCTAGTGTAACTGAAACTACAAACACAGTGTACTGATATTTATTATACTCTTGCAACATATTGCTACAGAGTATAGTTTTGTTCACCAAACGGTTGTTTGCATCACCTAAAACTAATCGAGATAGATATAAATTTCTATATACATATATTTCTTCTAATATTTGGTGATATTCAGTGGATAAGTATAGTTTCTCAGCCATAAAGTTGAACTTATAACAAAAGATACCAGACAACAATGTCAAAAAGTTTCTTAGAGTGCTGGAATGTTGCGAAAGAATTCAACATTCATTATTCGATTATTATTTGGTATCTTATTAATTTATGTTATTGATCTTAGATTTATGTAGTGTCAATATTATTTTTTTCTACGAAATGTTAACTTTAATAAAAAGAAGCTATTTACCTCAAACAAAATATATGTGATATAAACTGAACCAAAGGGGTTAGATTTAATATGTTGGGTATATGAGGTTGCTGTTGTACCAAAGGAGCGGAAATCACTATATTAGGGTTATAAGGTTTAAACATAGGTCTAGACCAATTTTGTTCATCGGCAGCGATATACAACGTTATTTTTAGGAAAAACTGTCCATTTAAATTCATTAAATTATCAAATTAACGAAAACAAGTAAGGAAGGGCTAAGTTCGGATATAACCAAACATTTTATACTCTCGCAAAGTCAAATATTATACTCGTTTGAGATTTCTTTGGGGATTGATTGGTATTTTCGGTAGGAGGTCAACTATAGGCACTGGGGTCCACATATTTAGTACTTAGAGGCTTGAACAGTTTTGGTTCGATTTAGACAATTTTTGGCCACAAGGTGGCATTTGGTTGAAATCGGTTAAGCAGATCTCAAGATATGGGTTTTCACCTAAAAGTGGGCTGTGCCATGCCCACTGTCTAATTTTGAACGCGGTTCCTATGAAGTCATCTCATACCATCCCTGAGATAAAATTTAATGTCTCTGGCGTGTTTAGTGCTTGATTTATCGCGCTTTCAGTAGTTTTTAACAGTACCGTTACATGGGGAGTGGGCGGGGTTGTCACCCGATTTCACCCATTTTCACACCGTAGGTAGAGGTGCTAAAAACATTTGCTTCCAGTGAATTTTGTTATTATTGCACTTAGAAGATATGCACATTAAACCTATTAGGGGCGGGACCACGCCCACAAAAAAATTTTTAACTGCAGATGCCCCTCCTTAATGTGATCCTGTGTACCAAATAACAGTATTCTATCTTATTGCGAAGCGTAGTTATGGCAATTTATTTGTTTTTGATTAATGGCGTTTTGTTTAAAGTGATACAAACAACCGTTAGGTAAACAAAACTATTATACTCTGTAGCAATAAGTTGCGAGAGTAAAAAAACTAAATATGTGAAAAATCGTGTATATAAATAGAACAATGGTAACATGAAAACAAAAGAGAACAACTGGTTTCTGCGGGCAAAACTTTTGACAAATTTGGTTTGATGCGGGCGGTAAGTACGGGGGGAGTATTGCCGGTGACTGTTTGAAGCAGCAGAGAATGTAGATTATAGAGAAGGTTCATGGTGTGCCGATTGTCAAAATGTTTCTCTTGACGGAGGGTTACTCGCCGACTTAAGAGGATCTCACCTCAAACAAATTATAAGCGGATTTCACCAGAATTTTACCCCTGCGGATTTTGAGTGTTAAATGAGAGAAATAATGCTAATAAATGAAAAATATATATGAGAGACAGCCAATGAAGGGAAAAGCTAATATATATATATGTATTACCATATATGCAAGTGCTTTTTTCTAACTTTTTCTAATATATGTTTTAGTGGGGAAATCCCGCCAAAACGAACCACAGAAGTTAATACATGTGTATTTACACTATATGCAGGTAGTTTTTGATTGGAAAAGTACTTGTATATTATATACGTTTTAGTGGAGAAATTGCGCCAAAACGCAAGTAGTTAGATTTTTTATACTCTCGCAACCTGTTGCTACAGAGTATAATAGTTTTGTTCATCTAACGGTTGTTTGTATCACCTAAAACTAATCGAGTTAGATATAGGGTTATATATATATAAATGATCAGGATGAAGAGACGAGTTGAAATCCGGGTGACTTTCTGTCCGTCCGTCCGTCCGTGCAAGCTCTAACTTGAGTCAAAATTGAGATATCTTTATAAAACTTGGTATACATGTTTCTTGGTACCGTGAGACGGTTGGTATTGCAGATGGACGTAATCGGACCACTGCTACGCCCACAAAACGCCATGAATCAAAAACAAATAAATTGCCATAACTAAGCTCCGCAATAAGATACAAGACTGTTATTTGGTACACAGGATCACATTAGGGAGGGGCATTTGCAGTTAAATGCCGCTAATGCTATAATAACAAAATTCACTGGAAGCAAATGTTTTTAGCACTTCTATTGACGGTGTGAAAATAGTTGAAATCGGGTGGCAACTCCGCCCACTCCTCATATAATGGTACTGTTAAAAACTACTAAAAGCGCGATAAATCAAGCACTAAACACGCCAGAGACATTAAATTTTATCTCTGGGATGGTATGAGATGACTTACTAGGAACCGCTTTCAAAATTAGACACTGGGCGTGGCACAGCCCACTTTTAGGTGAAAACCCATATCTTGAGATCTTTCACGATCCGATTTCAACCAAATTCGGTGCATAACGTTCTTTTCATGTTTCTATGTCATAGTGCGAAAATGGGCGAAATCGGACTACAACCACGCCTACTTCCCATATTACACCATTTTAAATTCCATCTGATTCTTTCACTTTCTACTATGCAAATCAGGCAACAATGACTGTATCGGGATAAAACTTTGCGTGAATAATGCGATTAAAGTATGCCACCTTGTGGCCAAAAATTGTCTAAATCGAACCAAAACCGTTTAAGCCCCTAAGTACTAAATATGTGGACCCCAGTGACTATAGTTGACCTTCTACCGAAAATATCTGTCAATCCACAAAGAAATCTCAAACGAGTATACTATTTGACTTTGCGAGAGTATAAAATGTTCGGTTACATCCGAACTTAGCCCTTCCTTACTTGTTTCTAATTGTAGTTAATATATGTTTTAGTAGAGAAATTACGCCAAAATGAAAGAAAAGGAGGAAATTGTCAATGGAATTTTAGTTTAAAAGATTTTCGACGCGAGTACATCAATTCGTTTCCGTTTTTCCGTTGTGGGTTTACAATAAAAAAAATTAAAAATGTCTGTCAAAAGGAAGTTTCGCGTTCGCGAGTGTATTGCAGAATCGGAAAGATTGTTTTCGTTTCCCAAAAACGAGGAGGACCTCCAAAAGTGGGTGGAAAACCTCAAAATCCCACCTCCGCTGGATTTACCCGCCCACAATGCATTCGTTTGCATTAAACACTTCGAGCGAAGTGCAGTGGGTGTGAGAAGATTGATGGCACATGCTGTGCCCACTTTCAACCTTGGTAAGTTCTTCTTCTTTCAATAATATAAAATTATATAGAGTAGTTTATATAAATATACATTTGTTAACTTTATTTGAATTAGAAAAACTTTAAAACTTTATTTTAATTAGAAACATGTGTATAATTTATAATATAATATTAGTATGGTAGCAATATATTATATTATATTACATACATATTGTTGTAAGTGTATGTAGGCATGTAAGTATGTATATTGAGAGTTTAATTTTAGTAGCAAATATACTAATGTTCATATACATAAGTACATATGTATATTAACATATCTACATATATAAACATTAGTATATTTGCTGATACTTCTAATATTAGTACATACAGTGATGTGTGATGAAATAGAGCCAGTACTATAGATTTTTTTATTTTAAAACAATAAAGTTGTCTCTACTTTAGAAGGAATAATCATTTTGGATTGAATTCAATTAAATTTCGTGCATATGCCAATATGCCAAAAAAAAACTTACATAACTTTGACGAACAGAACCATACACACTTTTACAAACATACATCGCGTATGTGCAAGTGCAAAATCAACCCCTATTCATATACAACGTGGCATGCGTAAATGGAAACAAAGTCAACAAGTCATGTGCATATATACGGGCAGACGTGTGTACAAAAAATTCGAATATTTACATACGTACATACCCACATTCTTTGACAAATACAGTCAATCCCGGTTAAGTGCCAAAACCAAAGTTGCAGATTTTTTGTACTTTGTAGTACATAAGCGATTGTGGTACTTAAGCGAGTGGTACCAAAAAAAATAATTTCTATGTATTTAAAAAAAATTTACCGTTTTCCTTAAAAAATTAAGAAGAAAAAACGTGAGATGCAGCAAGACACAGGCAGATAAGAGGGATTGGAATGATACTTAACCGGGGTTTACTGTATACATAAATCAGAGGAATATTGAATATTTTCTTTAAAAAGTTTCTTGAATTGTAAATCGACTAATAAACTATGTTGTCACTTTTATTCTAAAATATTTTAATACTCATATTTGAGGGATTGTCACTTTTCCCTTCTGGAGGGAATATCAGAAATTTGTTCAATTTATGATTTTTAGCTTTTGTCATCGTCGTGAAAAGACGCTTGTGGGCAAAAGCATGCTCGGGGGGATGTGAGGGTATCTGTTTTTATGAATGAAGCGAGGTTGCTTGTTAAAAGTACGCCTGCGTTCATGAATGAAAATGTTGTTGTTGTGCAATTTACCATAAATTTGGGCTTCGCCTATTTGGCTGACATATTGACTTGTGACGATTGT
Source organism: Bactrocera oleae (assembly GCF_042242935.1). NCBI lineage: Eukaryota > Metazoa > Arthropoda > Insecta > Diptera > Tephritidae > Bactrocera > Bactrocera oleae. Next base: position 37,497,592 of record NC_091538.1, read on the forward strand.
TGTTTTTGTAAAACAATGTTTGTAGTTTTTGCGGGTGACATATTTACCGGTGTACGCATATACATATGTATGTATGTTGGTTTGTGTATGCATTATTTGTCCGCACTTTTATGTCTACATACATATATGTATGCGTGTACATATAAATCAATGCGCACACATATATTGTGTTGATATAAGTTAACACCACATACGCTGGAATTGACACACAAAGCTTTATTGTCAAAAACTAAAGCTTCAGGTGAGACTTGCACTGTAAGCAGTATCCCACGGGTAACTGCCAAATGACACCACACGTGCATCTGTGCAAATGCTGAGTCAACAACACCTTTGAGGACAGCAGTAATGTGACTTAGGTTTAATTTTAAGCTTAAGAAATTTTTGTAATCAGTCTAAGTTTTACTTTCATCAAATAAAGACGGCTTCGGCTTAAAAAATATTTTTTTTTACATAAACGTAACGTAAAATGTAATAACTGGCGCCCAACGTGCCAATCGCGTTCGTGAATCCAAAATAAAACCCTCATAAGAGCGTAAAAGGTCCTGAAGCAGCACCACAAGGATTACGATACGGATTTGGACACCGCAACAAGAAAAGGGATAGCTTCGGTGGAAGAAGACCCGCACCCACGAAGAGTGCGTGATAAAGAACTCTAGTAGCGACCAGCAAACGGGACAATTCAATATGCGCCGTGGGATTATTACGTAAGCATAGAGTTAAGATATCATAAAAAACATATTCAGTTATACAACTAAGTGAAAGAAATAAGAAAATATCGTGAAAATAAGTTTATAGAAGTTTCTTGAAAAACAAAATAGTAATAGAGATTAAAAAGTAAAAGTGGGAAAAAAAGAAGAAGTGAAATATTCAAATTAAAATTAATAAAAACGGAAAATATCAAATTTAAAACGAAAAAAAAAAAAAAAAAAAAAAAAAAAAAAATACAGAGAAACATTTCAAAAGAAGATATATACATAAAATAAAAATATATATTTGTAGAAAAGTAAAGTTAAATATACCAATTAATATTAACGAAAGGGAGTAATATTCAATTTGGGAAAAATTTTTTTTTAAATAAATTAATCACTAAAGGCTTGTACAGCCAATAATTAAATAAAAGCAAGGCCGCGATTCACCACCTTTAAGGGGGACCCTCCGGCTTTATAACACAAAAACAACTCTGCGATTCACCTAAACGGGACCCTCCAGAGATTGATAATCAAAATTATAAAATAAAACAAAGGCTTGTACAGCCAATAAAATACTAAATCCTAAAAGTCGCGATTCACCACCTTTAAGGGGGACCCTCCGGCTTTATAATAAAGAACAACTCTGCGATTCACCTAAACGGGACCCTCCAGAGATTGCTAAAATAAACATAATAATATATATCCATTATATTCAACTTTATTTTCCATAAAATTTTTAATTTAATTCTTAATTTAATTCCTCAAAATGAGTAATCCCGAATCTATAATTAGACCTCCAGTCCTAAATACCAATATACCACCACCCTCCAATCCTCAAGTTACCCCAGAACTATCCAACATCATACGAAATATCGTAACTCAAGTTATTTTGACAGACGCCCCAGCTCTCATTGAGAATATTATTCAACCAAGAAGGGAAACGGTAACAGACCAAACAATTGACCCAAGATATGCAGGAAACCTATCAGGACTTGACAGAGTACCAGACGTTGTTAGGTGTTTAAGAGATTTTTCTGGCGATCCGAAAGAATTCGCATCTTGGAAGAAAAGTGTAGAGAGAATTTTGAGATTATACGAATCCGAAAAAGGCACACCTCGTTATTTTGGCATTTTGAATGTCATAAGAAATAAAATAACAGGGAACGCCGATGTAGCGTTAGAGTCTTATAACACTCCGCTCAATTGGGAAGCAATTTCGAAATGCCTTAATACGCATTACGCAGACCAAAGAGACATTAGTACGTTGGAGTACCAAATGTCTTCCCTTTTCCAAGGAAATAAATCTATTAACGAATTTTATCACGAAGTATTTTCCCACCTTTCCCTAATATTGAATAAAATTGCATGTCTTGACATAAGTCAAGAATCTTTAAATATATTAACTAAAACTTATCGCGATAAAGCATTAGACACTTTTGTGAGAGGTTTAAATGGTGAACTTCCAAAATTATTAGGAATAAAAGAACCAACTGACCTACCTCAAGCACTTCAGTTATGCATGAAATTACAAAATCAAAATTTCCGAACACAGCACGCTTTCAACAACCAACCTATATCACGAAAACCAATACCACCCCCACTTCCATTAAGGAAACAACAATATCAAAAGCAACCTTTTTATCCGAATCTCGCATACATTCCCCAACCAATCCATCGCGTACAGAATTTAGTACAACCAGCTGCATTCAGAAATATACAATACCAAAACCCCCATTATCCTCAATATCAGAATAATTTTGTCAATCCCCAATACAAAAACATGTCTGCTTATCCTTCGAGACAATTACCAAGGCCTAACCAATTTAATTATCCACCGCCAAGACCTACGCAACCGAAACCATCAGTTCCGATGGAAATAGACGAATCCCAACAAACTAGAAATATTAATTACATGAATAGACCCAACTTCAACGGAATTGCAGGGAAACGACCATCACCACCATCTAACCAATTAAGCAACAACTACCCGAACAAATTTCAACGAATCAACTATATTGCACAAGATGCTAATGAAAATAGTAAAAACTACGAAGAAGATACCACCCAATATGAGGAAATACAACCATGGGACGAATATAAAAACGAATATATGAGAAAAGAGCAGGACAACCCAGAAAATAATTTTAATGATTTCGTAGATGTTCATTTTTTAGACTAACCTCCTCATCGCTACCTTACTTCGAGTGTAGGACGAGCGATGGAAAAATATTAAAATTTCTAATAGATACCGGTTCGAATAAGAATTACATTCAAACCTCATTAGTAAAAAACCCCAAACCCAATGAAAACATTTTTTTCGCAAAATCAGTAGGCGGCAATATCGAAATATCACAACACACCAAACTCAACCTTTTCGGAATCAAGGAAGAAAAACACAAATTTTTTATCTTACCCACACTTAAATCCTTTCATGCAATTCTTGGCAACGATAGCCTAAAACAGCTAAACGCAGTTATATACACATCAGACGACTACATGCTAATAAAAAACAAAATTAAAATTGCTATCAAACAACAAATAACCAAATCAGTCAACAATATCGAAATTAGAACAGACCACCTTACTTCCGAACAGTCAGAAAAACTTCGCAATTTATGCAATATATTCCCAAAACTTTTTTCCGAACCAGAGGAAAAGCTAACATACACCACCGTAGTAAAAGCCGAAATAAGAACTACCACACAAGACCCAGTATATTCGAGATACTACCCATATCCCATGTCACTCAAAGATGAAGTGGAAAAACAAATAGCCAAATTACTCGATGACGGTATAATACGACCTTCTCGATCCCCGTACAATTCTCCAATCTGGATAGTGCCGAAAAAAAATGATGCATCTGGCACAAAAAAATATAGAATGGTAATTGATTACCGTAAATTAAATTCAATTACGATAGCCGATCGTTATCCTATCCCGGATATAAACGAAGTTCTTTCGCAATTAGGCAAAAACAAATTCTTTACAGTTCTTGACTTAAAAAGTGGCTTTCACCAGATTCCATTAGTTGAATCTGACGTTGCAAAGACAGCATTTTCAGTTAATAATGGTAAATACGAATTTACTAGATTACCCTTTGGCTTAAAAAACGCCCCATCAATTTTTCAAAGAGCATTAGACGACATACTCAGAGAGTATATCGGAAAAATATGCTTTGTATACATTGACGACATTATCATTTTCGGCCAAAATGAGAAATCACACTTAGAAAATATTAATATTATTTTCCACACTTTAGAAAAAGCTAATATGAAAATCCAAATTGACAAATGTGAATTCTTAAAAACAGAAGTAGAGTTTCTAGGCTTCATTATTTCTCAAAACGGAATAAAGACAAACCCTTCAAAAGTGAAATCCATTTTAGAATTTCCACCACCACAAACCATAAAAGAGCTTAGATCATTCTTAGGACTTTCCGGTTATTACCGCCGATTTATAAAAGACTATGCAAAACTTGCCAAACCCTTAACAATACTTTTAAGAGGGGAGGAGGGACGCATGTCCAAAAATCGTTCATCAAAAATTAAAATCACTCTTAATCAAGACGCCATTAATGCATTCAGTAAATTAAAAAACTCTCTAATTTCCGCTGACGTTATGCTACAATATCCTGACTTCGAAAAAGAATTTCATTTAACTACAGACGCTTCAGACTACGCAATAGGAGCAGTACTTGAACAAAACAATAAACCGATAACATTTATCTCAAGGACATTGTCAAAGACAGAAGAAAACTATGCTACAAACGAAAAAGAACTCTTAGCCATTGTATGGGCTTTAAAAACCTTTAAAAATTATCTTTATGGTCCAAGCAGTGTAAAAATCTTCACAGACCATCAACCCTTGACTTATGCACTTAGCAATAGGAATACCAATAGTAAATTAAAGAGATGGAAATCAATATTAGAAGAATATAACTACGAAATTAAATACAAACCTGGTAGCACAAATGTGGTAGCAGACGCATTATCTAGACCACCACAACAAATAAATTCTATGACAGCAACACAGCATAGCGATGAAAGTTCCGCACAAACATTAATACCTTACACCGACGCACCAATTAACGCTTTTAAGAACCAAATTTTCATTTCCTTAGGAGAAACTTCAACATATCAATTCCAAATAATTTTTCCTACCTATCATAGACATACAATAGTCGAACCAGATTTTACAGAAGAAAGTCTTACCATACTAATATGATAAAAGATGTACATATGTACATATACATATATTGTAATAAATTTAATCTCTATTAGGAAAGTATATTATGTAAAAACTAAATAAAATCATTAAATTCCCAAATTGACTATATATAATATTTTTAAAATTACATAATTTAATTAGAGTCTTATCAGTTTTGCATGCATTCATAAAAATTCGCAAAATGATATTCATATCAATAAATATGATTGCATATAAACGTATAAAAATATAAGCCAAAAGAGTAACATGCGGCTGTAATATCTTAGCAAGTCTCTGAGCATAATTTTCATTGAATTCTCAGCTCTGTTCACTCTCCACTGTTAAAATTTCTCCTTCCGAGTCAGATGTCGTGAAGTCCACTATTAAAATCTTGTTAGGTTTTGACAATTCACACGCTGGTCCGCAATTGAACCTTCTCTATAATCTACATTCTCTGGTCAGACCTACTGATTTTTGACAGTTGCTTGAGTCAGAGAATGTTGATGAATAGAGAAGGAGCAAATGTTAAATGAAATCTTTTTGAGTACTAATTTGTAGTTCCAGATGAGGGAACATCGAAAAATATAACTTCGAAAAAAAAAATACACCACACAATATGCGAAATGCTATAAATAGACACAACGAATATTCCTATATGAAAAATCGTTGCGCATACCTATTTAGATTTATGTTTTCAATTTCTATGATATGACAAATTTATAATTATGAAAAGCCTTCTGAATTACAAATCTGTATTAGCGGTAAAAACCCCAGATTTCATAATAAAATAAACATTTAATAGGCTATTTTTCCAACTTATGTATGTGCGTTATGTGAGCAATTGCTTATTAAACAAAGGATAACAATAAAACGGTGGCTAAGCGGCCACATTTCCACTTTTGTGGTGGCTGAGGTCGTAAGCGGGAAGGGGTTAAGCACAATCCGAATACGAACCTATACGTTCGAATCCTAAAACTCGTGAAACTGAAATTTTATTTAATTAATTGGAACCTAAGCATATCATAATTCAATTACTTTAATAGCATATTTAACTTCCTGAGATAATTAAAATATTTCAGGAAAATATGTTCATATGTTTGGGTTTATTGCATATTCCTTTATTTATGCGTATTTACACAAATGTGATAATCACACATGCATTCATGAGTACACGTACGCTGATGCTTGCTTCTTCTTGCCCCGCACAAGCAATGACTTTTGTCCACACTTTTTGCTTTTTGCGATTTGAACCTTCGCAGGCAAGGAGGGATTGGGGCGCACTGCCACATAATTATTTCAGATATATATTTTATTTATCAAATTTAGTTTAAAAACGATTATAGGTATGAATTTATGTGTATTTATATATATATATATAATATATAATATATATTATATTATAATATATATTATATTACGAAAATAATTCATAAATGCATCAGTATTTTTCAATACAAAATAAGCAACATAATAATATACTTAGAGTCTTCAGTTAGAACGCCTCTGTGTATAGTGGCAAGCCAACGAAATAACGGCGAGTTCGCGCAGACATTGTGTTGTTGAAAGTAACCAAATGACGATTTTGTCGACAAACATACATATATACATATGAGCTCGCATACATATTGACGCCGAATTTTGCGCATCGTGGCGGAGTTGACAAAATTTGTTTCAATCAACAATTTTACGACAATGTCGATCGGCTATGTCTCGTTTGTCCTTTTTGCAGGGCTTTGCTGTTGAAAATTGACTTATGCTCTTTTGAAATATTGCGATTACCGATTGGGCTGCATTTTCATAGCGTCGTATTTGGATAAAATGGGCTAAATCGACAAACTATGAAATAATGATAATAAGTAAACATATAAAAGTATGATTTCATATGAATGGCAATTTTATATAAATTTTATAATTTAATGCCATAAATAGTGCATAATATGAAAAAAATTAAAACAATATTTCAAATCGCTAATAGGTCTTATTGCCAATTCTCCTTTCTGAAGTGAACAGCAGACAAATTCTTCAATTTCTGATTTTTAGCAAATGTTGTGAGGAAGCAGCTTGTGGGCAACATACAAACGCGAGGGGGATGGTAGGATTTTCAGTGATACAAATTGTAAAATTGAAATTTTGCTGATTCTTCAATTTTACTGAAGACATTCAAATTCAATTTCATTCATTTTTATTTTCCGCATTTGCGGTAGGAATTCTATATGAAAACCAAATGTGGCTTACCAGGCGCACAGAAAAAATAGCGCGGCGCAGAGTTATGAACGAACGTACTTTGCTTTGAAGCAGACGCACGTTCCTTATGAATGAATTTGTTGTCGTTGTAATATGAAATACTTAGAAAATAAGCCGCGAGTTCGCTTGAATATTATTGGCCGATGATGGTGCGTCTACGCTTTTTTTGTCACTTGCGCGAGTGTTTGATTTTTTGCGAAAGACATATTGAGGGACATACATATGTACATTTTTTCCATCATGATGTTAGTCCGAACTGTCCGATGTGTACAGAGTGCATAGAAGACTCTGAGCATGTATTCTTTTATTGCCCTCGCTTTTCGAGTACAAGGGAAAAACTTAAAACTTCACTCGGTGGTAGTTTTATGGTGGAAAACTTGACGACATTTATGTGTCAGTCCAGTGAGAATTGGAAAGCTGTCAGCGAAGCGGCAGCTTCAATCATGACAAAACTAAGACATATGGAACAGATTAGGCGTTCGTCAGTCCGTACTATAGAGGAGACTTAAATGTCTTATCACTCCCACGAAGTAATACTTAATCAGGTGGTTCCGTGGGAGAGTCTTGAGTTGGGAGTAGGTTAGGTTTAGCGGATTAAAGTTCCGCACTTCGGCTTTCGATGCTTCCCCCTACTTAAAAAAAAAAAACATATGTACATTTGTGTACATATATGCAAATATATTTGGACATGCGAATGAAGGAAGGCAATTTCAAGAATATTCACATATAGACATATGAACATTGAAGCAAGTAAACAACAATAGCTGTTTCAGTTTACAGATTAGACAAAATTACTCGAATATCGTCTGTGGTGCTGCTTGTATAGCACACTTCTTTATGGCAATGTAAAATATTTTGCCTAAGTTCATATCCTATCACATATTTTTATATACTCTTTTTTATTTTTATAACTCTTTTTTATTAAATGATATTTTAGTTCTATTTTCATATTATTTCCCTCATTACTTATATTTTCTTTTCATAAGTCAATTATTTCCCTTTTTATTATTTTAAGTTTTGTTTACGCGCATATCAAAGAACATCTGTGCATATGTATGTGTATACATTTTGCTTATAGAGTGGTGTAGTTCGTTTCGTACCCTGATAGTTGTGGTGAAATTTTATTTTCCAATTTGCGCGTTTTCGATGTTCCTCCATCGTAATTAACATTTTAGTACTGCTAACATTTGCTCCTTCTCTATTCATTTACGTTCTCTGCTTGAGTTCAGTAGGTTTTTACGTTTATCAATTGCGCTCTCATTTCCAGTGAGAGACGAGTTGGGCATCTCTTTATCTATGCCAGAGAATGTTAACAGAGAATGTAAATGAATAGAGAAGGAGCAAATGTTAACTGAAATCTTTTTGAGTACTGATTTGTAATTCCACATGAGGGAACATCGAAAAATATAACTTCGAAAAAGAAAAATACACCACACAATATGCGAAATGCTATAAATAGACACAACGAATATTCCTATATGAAAAATCGTTGCGCATACCTATTTAGATTTATGTTTTCAATTTCTATGATATGACAAATTTATAATTATGAAAAGCCTTCTGAATTAAAAATCTGTATTATCGGTAAAAACCCCAGAATTCATAATAAAATAAACATTTAATAGGCTAGTTTTCCAACTTATGTATGTGCGTTGAGTGAGTAATTGCTTATTGAACAAAAGATAACAATAAAACAGTGGCTAAGCGGCCGCGTTTCCACTTTTGTGGTGGCTTAGGTCGTAGGCGTGAAGGAGTTAAGCTCATTCCGAATACGAGCATATAAGTTCGAATCCTAAAACTGATGTAAATTAAATTTTATTTAATTTTTTTATGTTATTAATTGGAGTCTAAGCATATCATAATTCAATTTCTTTAATAGCATATTTTACTTCCTGATATAATTAAAATATATCAGGAAAATATGTTCATATGTTTAGGTTTATTGAATATTTCCTTATTATGCGTATTTACACAAATGTGATAATCACACATACATTCTTAAATACACGTACGCTGATGCTTGCTTCTTCTTGCCCCGCACGAGCAATGACTTTTGTCCGCGGTTTTTGCTTTTTGCGAGTTGAACGATCGCAGGCAAAGAGGGATTGGGGCGCACTGCCACATAATTATTTCAGATATATATTTTATTTATCGAATTTATTTTAAAACGATTATAGGTATGAATTTATGTGTAATTATATATATATATAATATATATTATATTACGAAAATAATTCATAAATGCATCAGTATTTTTCAATACTAATTAAGCAACACAATAATATACTAAGAGTCCTCAGTTAGAACGCCTCTGTGTATGGTGGCAAGCCATCGAAATAACGGCGAGTCGCGCAGACATTGTGTTGTTGAAAAAAACCAAATGACGACTTTGTCCACAAACATACATATGTATATACATACATACATACATATATGAGCTCGCATACATATTGACACCAAATTGTGTCGCGGAGTTGACAAAATTTGTTTGATTGGACAATTTTGGGACAACGACGGTCGGCTATGTTGTCTCGTTTGTCTTTTTTGCAGTGGTTTGCTATTGAAAGTTGACTTATGCTCTTTTGAAATATTGCGATTACCGATTGGCTGCATTTTCATAGCGTCGTATTTAGATAAAATGGGCTAAATCGACAAACTATGAAACAATTATAATAAGTAAACATATAAAAGTACTATATGCAGTGCACTTAGAGTATATAGAAGTAGTTAATAATTTCATATGAATGGCAATTTTATATAAATTTTATAATTTAATGCCATAAATAGTGCATAATATGAAAAAAATTAAAACAATATTTCAAATCGCTAATAGGTCTTGTTGCCAATTCTCCTTTCTGAAGGGAACATCAGACAAATTCTTCAATTTCTGATTTTTAGCAAATGTTGTGAGGAAGCAGCTTGTGGGCAACATACAAATGCAAGGGGGATGGTAGGAATTTCAGTGATACAAATTGTAAAATTGAAATTTTGCTAATTCTTCAATTTTACTTCAAATTCAATTTCATTCATTTTTATTCTCGCGCATTTGCGTAGGAATTCTATATGAAAACCAAATGTAGTTTACCAGGCGCACAGAAAAAATAGCGCGGCGCAGAGTTATGAACGAACGCACTTTGCTTTGAAGCAGACGCACGTTCCTTATGAATGAATTTGTTATCGTTGTAATATGAAATACTTAGAAAATATGCCGCGAGTTCGCTTGAATATTATTGGCCGATGATGGCGTCCTCGTTTTTTTGTCACTTGCGCGAATGTTTGATTTTTTGCGTAAGACATATTGAGGTACATACATATGTACATATGGGTACATATATGCAAATATATTTGGACATGCGAATGAAGGAAGGCAATTTCAAGAATATTCACATATAAACATATGAACATTGAAGCAAGTAAGCACCAATAGCTGTTTCAGTTCACAGAGTAGACAAAGCGGCTAGAATATTGTCTGTGGTGCTGCTTGTATAGCCGACTTGTTTATTGCAACGTGAAATCTTTTGCCTAAGTTCAAATCCTATCAGATATTTTTTTATACTCTTTTTTTATTTTTATAATCCTTTTTTATTAAATGATATTTTAATTCTATTTTCATATTATTTCTCTCATTATTTATATTTTCTTGTCGGAAGTCAATTACTTTCATTTTTATTATTTAAATTTTTATTTATGCGCATATCAAAGAACATCTGTGCATATGTATGTGTATACATTTTGCTTATAGAGTGGTGTAGTTCGTTTCGTACCCTGATAGTTGTGGTGAAATTTTATTTTCGAACTTGCGCGTTTTCGATGTTCCTTCATCGTAATTAACATTTTAGAACAGCTAACATTTGCTCCTTCTCTAAGTTAAGAATGTAATGCGTGGTGTATTTCTCTTTTTCGAAGTTATATTTCGATGTTCCCTCATCTGGAACTACAAATTAGTACCAGAGAATGTAAATGAATAGAGAAGGAGCAAATTTTAAATGAAATCTTTTTTCTAATTTGTAGTTCCAGATGAGGGAACATCGAAAAATATAACTTCGAAAAAGAAAAATACACCACGCAATGTGCGAAATGCTATAAATAGACACAACGAATATTCCTATATGAAAAATTGTTGCGCATACCTATTTAGATTTATGTTTTCAATTTCTATGATATGACAAATTTATAATTATGAAAAGCCTTCTGAATTAAAAATCTGTATTATCGGTAAAAACCCCAGAATTCATAATAAAATAAACATTTAATAGGCAATTTTTCCAACTTATGTATGTGCGTTGCGTGAGCAATTGGTTATTGAGCAAAGGATAACAATAAAACGATGGCTAAGCGGCCGCGTTTCCACTTTTGTGGAGGCTAAGGTCGTAAGCGGGAAGGGGTTAAACACAATCCGAATACGAGCATATAAGTTCGAATCTTAAACAAAACTCATGTAAATTAAATTTATTTTAATGTTTTTATTTTATTAATTGGAGTCTCAGCATATCACAATTCAATTACATTAATAGCATATTTTACTTCCTGAGATAATTCAAATATTTCAGTAAAATGTGTTCATATGTTTGGGTTTATTGCATATTCCCTTATTATGCGTATTTACACAAATGTGATAATCACACATCCATTCATAAGTACACGTACGCTGATGCTTGCTTCTTCTTGCCCCGCACAAGCAATGACTTTTGTCCACACTTTTTGCTTTTGGCGAGAAGCAAGTTGAACGGACATAAGCAAGAAGGGGTCAGGGGCGCACTGCCACATAATTATATCAGATATATAATTTATTTATCGAATTTATTTTATAAACGATTAAAAGTATGAATTTATTGGTATTTATATTTTTAATTTGTCTATTAATTATATTACGTCAATAAGTCATTAATGCATTAGTATTTTTCAGTACAAATTAAGCAACATATTTATATAGGTATTATGAGCCCTCACTTGACACGCCTCTGTGCATGGTGGCAAGCCAACGAAATAACGGCGAGTTCGCGCGGACATTGTGTTATTGAAAAAAACGAAATGACTACTTTGTCGACAAACATACATATATACATATGAGCTCACATACATATTAACGCCGAATTTTACGCATCGTGGCGGAGTTGACAAAATTTGTTTCAATGGACAATTTTGCGACAATGTCGATCGGCTATGTTGTCTCGTTTGTCCTTTTTGCAGGGCTTTGCTGTTGAAAATTGACTTATGCTCTTTTGAAATGCTACGATTAACGATTGGTCTGCATTTTCATAGCGTCGTTTTTAGATAAAATGGGCTAAATCGACAAACTATGAAATAATGATAATAAGTAAACATATAAAAGTACTATATGGAGTGTGCTTAGAGTATATAGAAGTAGTTAATGATTTCATATACATGTAAATTTTATATAAATTTTTTAATTTAATGCCATATATAGTGCATAATATGAATAAAATTAAAATATTATTTTAACTCGCTAATAGGTCATGTTGCTAAATTCTCCTTTCTGAAAGGAACATCAGACAAATTCTTCAATTTCTGATTTTTAGCAAATGTTGTGAGGAAGCAGCTTGTGGGCAACATACAAATGCAAGGGGGATGGTAGGAATTTCAGTGATACAAATTGTAAAATTGAAATTTTGCTAATTCTTCAATTTTACTTCAAATTCAATTTCATTCATTTTATAAACTTAAATTTCGCATTTGCGTAGGAATTCTATATGAAAACCAAATGTGGTTTACCAGGCGCACAGAAAAAATTGCGCGGCGCAGAGTTATGAACGAACGCACTTTGCTTTGAAGCAGATGCACGTTCCTTGTGAATGAATTTGTTATCGTTGTAATATGAAATACTTAGAAAATATGCCGCGAGTTCGCTTGAATATTATTGGCCGATGATGGCGTCCTCGTTTTTTTGTCACTTGCGCGAATGTTTGATTTTTTGCGTAAGACATATTGAGGTACATACATATGTACATATGGGTACATATATGCAAATATATTTGGACATGCGAATGAAAGAAGGCAATTTCAAGAATATTCACATATAGACATATGAACATTTGAAGTAAGTAAACAGCAATAGCTGTTTGAGTTCACAGATTAGACAAAATTACCCTAATATCGTCTGTGGTGCTGCTTGTATAGCACACTTCTTTATGGCAATGTAAAATATTTTGCCTAAGTTCAGATCCTATCACATATTTTTATATAGTCTTTTTTATTTTTATAACTTTTTTTTATTCAATGATATTTTAATTCTATTTTCATATTCTTTTTTTCATTATTTATATTTTCTTGTGAGAATTCAATTTCTTTCGTTACATTTTGCTTATAGAGTGGTGTAGTTCATTTCGTACCCTAATAGTTGTGGTGAAATTTTATTTTCGAACTTGCGCGTTTTCGATGTTCCTTCATCGTAATTAACATTTTAGAACAGCTAACATTTGCTCCTTCTCTATTCATTTACATTCTCTGATTTAACACTTGCGCCTTCTCTATTCATTAACATCAGAGAATGTAATCATTACAGTCGCCAAATTTCATTGAATTCCTATGTGCGTTTGCAAAGTTAACGGAATTTGTTGAATTCTACTTATGGAGAATAAGCAGAAAAAGTATCCGCTCACTGCTTGTTACATTAGTTTATTGTAGTTTTTACGCGTTTAAGACCTGATAATTTTTGTTGTCAAAAATACAGATTTAAATAATCCAAACAAAAATAAATTATAAAAATCAATCAATTTGTGGGTAAATTTTTCGAATTATTCAGCTTTAATCGAAATGAGTGCAAAAGGCAAAGAAATAAGTGTTGATGAGCGGAAAATAATGTTAAAATTAAGGGAGGACGGTAAAAGCTTTCGTGAAATTGGACGAGTTGTCAACAGAATGGAGTCATCAGTGCGATACGTCATCTAGACTTTCAAAAAAACGGGAATTATTACTTCGAAGCCTTGATCTGGACGTCCGAGAATATTGACTGATCATGAAACACACAAAGTTGTATCTCTTGTAAAGGTTAATCCGCGTTTAACCGCTTCCCAAATAGCAGAGGATGTAAAAATACAATTTAAAACAAGTAAGGAAGGGCTAAGTTCGGATGTAACCGAACATTTTATACTCTCGCAAAGTCAAATGGTATACTCGTTTTAGATTTCTTTGTGGATTGACTGATATTTATGGTAGAAGGTCAACTATAGGCACTGGGGTCCACATATTTAGTACTTAGGGGTTTGAACAGTTTTGGTTCGATTTAGACAATTTTTGGCCGCAAAGTGGCATACTTTAATTGCATTATTCACGCACAGTTTTACCCCGATATAATTATTGTTACCTGATTTGTGGAAAGTGAAAGAATCAGATGGAATTGAAAAAGGTGTTATATGGGAAATAGGCGTGGTTGTAGTCCAATTTCGCCCATTTTCGCACTATGACATAGAAACATGAAAAGAACGTTACGCACCGAATTTGGTTGAAATCGGTTAAGCAGATCTCAAGATATGGGTTTTCACCTAAAAGTGGGCTGTGCCACGCCCACTGTCTAATTTTGAACGCGGTTCCTATAAAGTCATCTCATACCATCCCTGAGATAAAATTTAATGTCTCTGGCGTGTTTAGTGCTTGATTTATCGCGCTTTCAGTAGTTTTTAACAGTACCGTTACATGGGGAGTGGGCGGGGTTGTCATCCGATTTCACCCATTTTCACACCGTAGGTATATGTGCTAAAAACATTTGCTTCCAGTGAATTTTGTTATTATTGCACTTAGAAGATATGCACATTAAACCTATTAGGGGCGGGACCACGCCCACAAAAAAATGTTTAACTGCAGATGCCCCTCCTTAATGTGATCCTGTGTACCAAATAACAGTCTTGTATCTTATTGCGGAGCTTAGTTATGGCAAGTTATTTGTTTTTGATTAATGTCGTTTTGTGGGCGTGGCAGTGGTCCGATTACGCCCATCTGCAATACCAACCGTCTCACGGTACCATGAAACATGTCTACCAAGTTTCATAAAGATATCTCAATTTTTACTCAAGTTAGAGCTTGCACGGATGGACGGACAGACGGACGGACGGACGGACAGACGGACGGACGGACAGACAGTCCCCCGGATTTCAACTCGTCTCTTCATCCTGATCATTTATATATATATAACCCTATATCTAACTCGATTAGTTTTAGGTGATACAAATAAAAACAGTTTTATGGTCGGATAAGACCAAATATATATAATTGGAATTAAAGGAAGACAGATGGTATGGCGAAAAACTGGTTCGGCCTTTAAAGCACGAAATCTTACTTGTGGGGGTGTATGGCAGCAAGTGGAGTTGGCGGCATTGAGTTTATCGAAAACAGCAGAGTATCAGCAAATATGCAACACAGTAGCTATACTGTTGCAATTATTACGTAGCTCGAACGCACCCTAAATTTGACTATCTAAATATTTTAAAACGCTAAATGAAGCAAAGTGATGACAAATGCGGATTGCCAAACGTGTTTTGTTTCCAACAGGACAATGACCCTAAGCATACAGCGGAACATGTTAGCCTTTGGCTTCTTTACAATGCTACAAAACAGCTACATTCACCTCCACAATCACCTGACCTCAATCCAATTGAGCATTTATGGGCTCTAAAATTAGTCTCTAAAATTAGTACATTAGATGCCTAAATGTCTAGCAGAAGATTAAAAAGATTTTGTACCCAGTGTGCGGAGACTTTTTCTACCTAGTGTACATACATACATATGAGCTCGCATACATATTGACACCAAATTGTGCGAATCATCGCGGAGTTGACAAAATTTGTTTCAATCGACAATCTTGTGGTAATGTCAGTCGGCTCTGTTGTCACGTTTGCCCTTTTTGCAGTGCTTTGCTATTGAAAATTGACTTGGGCTGCATTTTTATAGCGTCGTTTATAGATAAAATAGGCTAAATTGACAAACTATGAAAGAATGATTATAAGTAAACATATAAAAGTACTATATGGACTGTGCTTAGAATATATAGAAGAAGTTAAAGATTTCATATGGATGACAATTTTATTATTTAATGCCATATATAGTGCATAATATGAAATAAATTAAAATATTGTAACGGATTTCTGGATAAATCGTCTACCTATAACTCACTCTTGAGTTCGATTACTGGATTGTTAAATAAAAGTCCCAATTTAATGGCTATATACTTATCTTTACTTTTATTTCTAACAACTTAACATTTATTGCTCGTTATTCGAGCCTACAACCAGAGAATGTAGATTATAGAGAAGGTTCAATTGCGGACCAGCGTGTGAATTGTCAAAACCTAACAAGATTTTAATAGTGGACTTCACGACATCTGACTCGGAAGGAGAAATTTTAACAGTGGAGAGTGAACAGAGCTGAGAATTCAATGAAAATTGTGCTCAGAGACTTGCTAAGATATTACAGCCGCATGTTACTCTTTTGGCTTATATTTTTATACGTTTATATGCAATCATATTTATTGATATGAATATCATTTTGCGAATTTTTATGAATGCATGTAAAACTGATAAGACTCTAATTAAATTATGTAATTTTAAAAATATTATATATAGTCAATTTGGGAATTTAATGATTTTATTTAGTTTTTACATAATATACTTTCCTAATAGAGATTAAATTTATTACAATATATGTATATGTACATATGTACATCTTTTATCATATTAATCTTATATATAATCATATGTATATCTGCACAAGCGCATTTGAATGTGCGGATTCAGAAATTGAAATCATAATTTGATCATATATCAACACAATATATGTGTGCGCATTGATTTATATGTACACGCATACATATATGTATGTAGACATAAAAGTGTGGACAAATAATGCATACACAAACCAACATACATACATATGTATATGCGTACACCGGTAAATATGTCACCCGCAAAAACTACAAACATTGTTTTACAAAAACAACAATCGTCACAAGTCAATATGTCAGCCAAATAGGCGAAGCCCAAATTTATAGTAAATTGCACAACAACAACATTTTCATTCATGAACGCAGGCGTACTTTTAACAAGCAACCTCGCTTCATTCATAAAAACAGATACCCTCACATCCCCCCGAGCATGCTTTTGCCCACAAGCGTCTTTTCACGACGATGACAAAAGCTAAAAATCATAAATTGAACAAATTTCTGATATTCCCTCTAGAAGGGAAAAGTGAAAATCCCTCAAATATGAGTATTAAAATATTTTAGAATAAAAGTGACAACATAGTATATTAGTCGATTTACAATTCAAGAAACTTTTTAAAGAAAATATTCAATATTCCTCTGATTTATGTATACAGTAAACCCCGGTTAAGTATCATTCCAATCCCTCTTATCTGCCTGTGTCTTGCTGCATCTCACGTTTTTTCTTCTTAATTTTTTAAGGAAAACGGTAAATTTTTTTTAAATACATAGAAATTATTTTTTTTGGTACCACTCGCTTAAGTACCACAATCGCTTATGTACTACAAAGTACAAAAAATCTGCAACTTTGGTTTTGGCACTTAACCGGGATTGACTGTATTTGTCAAAGAATGTGCGTATGTACGTATGTAAATATTCGAATTTTTTGTACACACGTCTGCCCGTATATATGCACATGACTTGTTGACTTTGTTTCCATTTACGCATGCCACGTTGTATATGAATAGGGGTTGATTTTGCACTTGCACATACGCGATGTATGTTTGTAAAAGTGTGTATGGTTCTGTTCGTCAAAGTTATGTAAGTTTTTTTTTGGCATATTGGCATATGCACGAAATTTAATTGAATTCAATCCAAAATGATTATTCCTTCTAAAGTAGAGACAACTTTATTGTTTTAAAATAAAAAAATCTATAGTACTGGCTCTATTTCATCACACATCACTGTATGTACTAATATTAGAAGTATCAGCAAATATACTAATGTTTATATATGTAGATATGTTAATATACATATGTACTTATGTATATGAACATTAGTATATTTGCTACTAAAATTAAACTCTCAATATACATACTTACATGCCTACATACACTTACAACAATATGTATGTAATATAATATAATATATTGCTACCATACTAATATTATATTATAAATTATACACATGTTTCTAATTAAAATAAAGTTTTAAAGTTTTTCTAATTCAAATAAAGTTAACAAATGTATATTTATATAAACTACTCTATATAATTTTATATTATTGAAAGAAGAAGAACTTACCATGGTTGAGGGTGGGCACAGCATGTGCCATCAATCTTCTCACACCCACTGCACTTCGCTCGAAGTGTTTAATGCAAACGAATGCATTGTGGGTGGGTAAATCCAGCGGAGGTGGGATTTTGAGGTTTTCCACCCACTTTTGGAGGTCCTCCTCGTTTTTGGGAAACGAAAACAATCTTTCCGATTCTGCAATACACTCGCGAACGCGAAACTTCCTTTTGACAGACATTTTTAATTTTTTTTATTGTAAACCCACAACGGAAAAACGGAAACGAATTGATGTACTCGCGTCGAAAATCTTTTAAACTAAAATTCCATTGACAATTTCCTCCTTTTCTTTCATTTTGGCGTAATTTCTCTACTAAAACATATATTAACTACAATTAGAAACAAGTAAGGAAGGGCTAAGTTCGGATGTAACCGAACATTTTATACTCTCGCAAAGTCAAATAGTATACTCGTTTGAGATTTCTTTGTGGATTGACAGATATTTTCGGTAGAAGGTCAACTATGGTCACTGGGGTCCACATATTTAGTACTTAGGGGCTTAAACGGTTTTGGTTCGATTTAGACAAGTTTTGGCCACAAGGTGGCATACTTTAATCGCATTATTCACGCAAAGTTTTATCCCGATACAGTCATTGTTGCCTGATTTGCATAGTAGAAAGTGAAAGAATCAGATGGAATTTAAAATGGTGTAATATGGGAAGTAGGCGTGGTTGTAATCCGATTTCGCCCATTTTCGCACTATGACATAGAAACATGAAAAGAACGTTATGCACCGAATTTGGTTGAAATCGGATAGTGAAAGATCTCAAGATATGGGTTTTCACCTAAAAGTGGGCTGTGCCACGCCCACTGTCTAATTTTGAAAGCGGTTCCTAGTAAGTCATCTCATACCATCCCAGAGATAAAATTTAATGTCTCTGGCGTGTTTAGTGCTTGATTTATCGCGCTTTTAGTAGTTTTTAACAGTACCATTATATGAGGAGTGGGCGGAGTTGCCACCCGATTTCAACTATTTTCACACCGTCAATGGAAGTGCTAAAAACATTTGCTTCCAGTGAATTTTGTTATTATAGCATTAGCGGCATTTAACTGCAAATGCCCCTCCCTAATGTGATCCTGTGTACCAAATAACAGTCTTGTATCTTATTGCAGAGCTTAGTTATGGCAATTTATTTGTTTTTGATTCATGGCGTTTTGTGGGCGTGGTAGTGGTCCGATTACGTCCATCTGCAATACCAACCGTCTCACGGTACCAAGAAACATGTCTACCAAGTTTCATAAAGATATCTTAATTTTTACTCAAGTTAGAGCTTGCACGGACGGACGGACGGACAGACGGACGGACGGACAGAAAGTCACCCGGATTTCAACTCGTCTCTTCATCCTGATCATTTATATATATATAACCCTATATCTAACTCGATTAGTTTTAGGTGATACAAACAACCGTTAGATGAACAAAACTATTATACTCTGTAGCAACAGGTTGCGAGAGTATAAAAAATCTAACTACTTGCGTTTTGGCGCAATTTCTCCACTAAAACATATATAATATACAAGTACTTTTCCAATCAAAAACTACCTGCATATATTGTAAATACACATGTATTAACTTCTGTGGTTCGTTTTGGCGGGATTTCCCCACTAAAACATATATTAGAAAAAGTTAGAAAAAAGCACTTGCATATATGGTAATACATATACATATATTAGCTTTTCCCTTCATTGGCTGTCTCTCATATATATTTTTCATTTATTAGCATTATTTCTCTCACGTAACACTCAAAATCCGCAGGGGTAAAATTCTGGTGAAATCCGCTTATAATTTGTTTGAGGTGAGATCCTCTTAAGTCGGCGAGTAACCCTCCGTCAAGAGAAACATTTTGACAATCGGCACACCATGAACCTTCTCTATAATCTACATTCTCTGCTACAACTTCTTGCTTATATCTCTATTGCTATTAACACGACAACACTCTACCTAGAACTATGTGTGCTGCACAGTCTGGCAGCCCTTATGTAGTACATCTTTAATAAAACTTCGCCTCTAGAACATTCTGACAACTACGAATTCGCTGTCTAGTTGCTTCTAGCAATTTATCGTCGCTTCAATTTTGTTCTATCATCCATGTTCGTCAAAATATTATTTTAACTCGCTAATAGGTCTTGTTGCCAATTCTCCTTTCTAATGGGAACGTCAGACAAATTCATCAATTTCTGATTTTTAGCATCGCCGTAAGGAAGCAGCTTGTGGGCACCATGCAAACGCGAGGGGATAGGTAGGATTTTCAGTGGTGGCTGTTAAATTGTAAAATAGAATTTTTCTCGTTTTACTGAAACTATTCAAATTCAATTTTTTGACACAAACATACTATTATCGAGAGTTTCATTTATTTATTTCATTATATGAATTTCAATTATATATCTTACACATTGAGCGATGTTTCGGTAAGTAGTCAACTATAGGCACTGGGGTCCACATATTCAGTACCTAGGGGCGTGAACAGTTTTGATTCGATTTGGACAATTTTTGGTTACAACGTGGCATACTTTAAACGCATTATTCACGCAAAGTTTTATCCCGATGCAATCATTGTTGATTGATTTGCATAGTGGAAAGTGAAAGAATCAGATGGAATTTAAAAAGATGTTATATGGGAAATAGGCGTGGTTGTAATCCGATTTCGACCACTTTCGCACAATATCATACAAATATATGAGGAATATTGTGTACCGAATTTGGTTTAAATCGGTTAAGCGGATCCCAAGATATGAGTTTTCACCTAAAAGTGGGCGGTGCCACGAGGTTCCTATAAAGTCTTTTAGTAGTTTTTAACAGTACCGTTATATGGGGAGTGGGCAGGGTTGTCACCTTATTTCACATATCTTCACACCGTCAATAGAGGTGTTGAAAACATTTGGTCTCAATGAATTTTTTCATTATAGCATTAGCGGTTTAGGAGATATGCACATTAAACCTATTAGGGTGCGCGGCCACGCCCACTTTTTAAAAATTTTAACCTGCAGATGCCTCATCCTAATTTGATCCTATATACCAAATAACAGTATTGTGTCTTATTGTGTCTTAGTTATGGTAATTTATTTGCTTTTGATTAATGGCGATTTGTGGGCGTGGCAGTGGTCCGATTACGCCCATCTGCAATACCAACCATCTTACGGTACCAAGAAACATGTGTACCAAGTTTTATAAAGATATCTCAATTTTTACTCAAGTTACAGCTTGCACAGGCGGACGGTCACCCGGATTTCATCTCGTCTGTTTATTCTGATCATTTGTATATATAACCCCATATCTAATTCGATTAGTTTTAGGTGATACAAACAACCGTTAGGTAAACAAAACTATTATACTCTGTAGCAACATGTTACGAGAGTATAAAAAAGAGAATCGAAAAATATTCGTGATAGGATTTGAACTTAGGCAAAATATTTGATGTTGCAATAAACAATCCCGCTATAGTAGTAGCACCACAGCCAACATCAAAACAATTGAGTTTAATGTGTGTACTCAAGCAGCTATTGTCGTGTATTTATGTCAAACGAACAAAGTATATACAATATACATATATTTTTATATATAGATGTACGCATATGTACATACGTATGTATGTTCCTCAAATTCGCGCAAGTCACAAAAAAACGTAGACGTACCACCATCGACCAATAATATTCAAGCAAATTTGCCCCTAAGTATTTCATATTACAACGACAACAAATTCATTCATAAGGAATGTGCGTCTGCTATAAAGCAATTGTGACGAACATGGATGATAGAACAAAATCGAACCGACGAATTCGTAGTTGCCAGAATGTACTATATAAGGGCTGCCAGATTGTGCAGCACACACAATTCTAGTTAGAGTGTTGTCGTGTTAATAGCAATAGAGACATAAGCAAGAAGTTGTAAGCTGAATAACGAGCAATAAATGTTAAATTGTTGGAATTAAAAGTAAAGATAAGTGTACGAGTATACCATTAAATTGGGACTTTTATTTAACAATCCAGTGATCGAACTCAAGAGTGAGTTATAGGTAGACGAATTATCCAGAAATCCGGTACAATTTTAATTTATTTTATAGGCACTATATATGGCATTAACTTATAAAATTGTCATCCATATGAAATCTTTGACTTCTTCTATATATTCTAAGCACACTCCATATAGTACTTTTATATGTTTACTTATAATCATTATTTCATAGTTTGTTAATTTAGCCAATTTTATCTATAAACGACGCAATAAAAAGGCAGCCCAATCAGTAATCGCAGTATTTCAACAGAGCATAAGTCAATTTTCAATAGCAAAGCACTGCAAAAAAAGCAAACGTGACAACATAGCTGACTGACATTGCCGCAAGTTTGTCGATTGAAACAAATTTTGACAACTCCGCGACGATTCAAAAGTCTCCGCTCATCAAACAGAACACCATAATATCAGGTAAATATAAAAAGTTTAATAGCTGGTGGAGTAGCCTCGAAATTTTAGAACTTCTGCTAGACGTTAAGGCATGGAATGTACTAATTTTCTCGTATCTTGGGCTGACATTTTACTCCATTCATCCAACATAACGGTCTTGAGCATTTCTTTGCTGGTAATCGTATGTGTACGAATTCTGCGCTCCAATAGAGCCCATGAATGTTCAATTGGATTGAGGACAGGTCAATGTAGCTGTTTTGGAGCATTGTAAAGAAGCCAAAGGCGAACAAGTTCCGCTGGATGCTTAGGGTCATTATGCTGTTGGAATCAAAACACGTTTGGCAATCCTAATTTGTTATCACTTTGCTTCATTTGGCGTTTTAAAGTATTTAGATAATCAAATTTATTCATTATATTTTCGATAAACTCAATGCCACCAACTCCACTTGCTGCCATACACCCCCACAATAGAACTCCACCCCCACCATGCTTTACGGTTGAAGTAAGATTTCGTGTTTCAAAGGCCGAACCAGTTTTTCTCCATACCATCTGTCTTCGTTTAATTCCAAATATACTATATTTGGTCTTATCCGACCATAAAACTGATTCCCAGAAAGATAAAGGCTTGGTTATATGTTCTGCTATTTGGGAAGCATTTAAATGCGGATTAACCTTTGGAAGAGATAGGAATTCCATAAAATTTACTTACTTTAATCGCATTATTCACGCAAAGTTTTATCCCGATACAGTCATTGTTGCCTGATTTGCATAGTAGAAAGTGAAAGAATCAGATGGAATTTAAAATGGTGTAATATGGGAAGTAGGCGTGGTTGTAATCCGATTTCGCCCATTTTCGCACTATGACATAGAAACATGAAAAGAACGTTATGCACCGAATTTGGTTGAAATCGGATAGTGAAAGATCTCAAGATATGGGTTTTCACCTAAAAGTGGGCTGTGCCACGCCCACTGTCTAATTTTGAAAGCGGTTCCTAGTAAGTCATCTCATACCATCCCAGAGATAAAATTTAATGTCTCTGGCGTGTTTAGTGCTTGATTTATCGCGCTTTTAGTAGTTTTTAACAGTACCATTATATGAGGAGTGGGCGGAGTTGCCACCCGATTTCAACTATTTTCACACCGTCAATGGAAGTGCTAAAAACATTTGCTTCCAGTGAATTTTGTTATTATAGCATTAGCGGCATTTAACTGCAAATGCCCCTCCCTAATGTGATCCTGTGTACCAAATAACAGTCTTGTATCTTATTGCAGAGCTTAGTTATGGCAATTTATTTGTTTTTGATTCATGGCGTTTTGTGGGCGTGGTAGTGGTCCGATTACGTCCATCTGCAATACCAACCGTCTCACGGTACCAAGAAACATGTCTACCAAGTTTCATAAAGATATCTTAATTTTTACTCAAGTTAGAGCTTGCACGGACGGACGGACGGACAGACGGACGGACGGACAGAAAGTCACCCGGATTTCAACTCGTCTCTTCATCCTGATCATTTATATATATATAACCCTATATCTAACTCGATTAGTTTTAGGTGATACAAACAACCGTTAGATGAACAAAACTATTATACTCTGTAGCAACAGGTTGCGAGAGTATAAAAAATCTAACTACTTGCGTTTTGGCGCAATTTCTCCACTAAAACATATATAATATACAAGTACTTTTCCAATCAAAAACTACCTGCATATATTGTAAATACACATGTATTAACTTCTGTGGTTCGTTTTGGCGGGATTTCCCCACTAAAACATATATTAGAAAAAGTTAGAAAAAAGCACTTGCATATATGGTAATACATATACATATATTAGCTTTTCCCTTCATTGGCTGTCTCTCATATATATTTTTCATTTATTAGCATTATTTCTCTCACGTAACACTCAAAATCCGCAGGGGTAAAATTCTGGTGAAATCCGCTTATAATTTGTTTGAGGTGAGATCCTCTTAAGTCGGCGAGTAACCCTCCGTCAAGAGAAACATTTTGACAATCGGCACACCATGAACCTTCTCTATAATCTACATTCTCTGCTACAACTTCTTGCTTATATCTCTATTGCTATTAACACGACAACACTCTACCTAGAACTATGTGTGCTGCACAGTCTGGCAGCCCTTATGTAGTACATCTTTAATAAAACTTCGCCTCTAGAACATTCTGACAACTACGAATTCGCTGTCTAGTTGCTTCTAGCAATTTATCGTCGCTTCAATTTTGTTCTATCATCCATGTTCGTCAAAATATTATTTTAACTCGCTAATAGGTCTTGTTGCCAATTCTCCTTTCTAATGGGAACGTCAGACAAATTCATCAATTTCTGATTTTTAGCATCGCCGTAAGGAAGCAGCTTGTGGGCACCATGCAAACGCGAGGGGATAGGTAGGATTTTCAGTGGTGGCTGTTAAATTGTAAAATAGAATTTTTCTCGTTTTACTGAAACTATTCAAATTCAATTTTTTGACACAAACATACTATTATCGAGAGTTTCATTTATTTATTTCATTATATGAATTTCAATTATATATCTTACACATTGAGCGATGTTTCGGTAAGTAGTCAACTATAGGCACTGGGGTCCACATATTCAGTACCTAGGGGCGTGAACAGTTTTGATTCGATTTGGACAATTTTTGGTTACAACGTGGCATACTTTAAACGCATTATTCACGCAAAGTTTTATCCCGATGCAATCATTGTTGATTGATTTGCATAGTGGAAAGTGAAAGAATCAGATGGAATTTAAAAAGATGTTATATGGGAAATAGGCGTGGTTGTAATCCGATTTCGACCACTTTCGCACAATATCATACAAATATATGAGGAATATTGTGTACCGAATTTGGTTTAAATCGGTTAAGCGGATCCCAAGATATGAGTTTTCACCTAAAAGTGGGCGGTGCCACGAGGTTCCTATAAAGTCTTTTAGTAGTTTTTAACAGTACCGTTATATGGGGAGTGGGCAGGGTTGTCACCTTATTTCACATATCTTCACACCGTCAATAGAGGTGTTGAAAACATTTGGTCTCAATGAATTTTTTCATTATAGCATTAGCGGTTTAGGAGATATGCACATTAAACCTATTAGGGTGCGCGGCCACGCCCACTTTTTAAAAATTTTAACCTGCAGATGCCTCATCCTAATTTGATCCTATATACCAAATAACAGTATTGTGTCTTATTGTGTCTTAGTTATGGTAATTTATTTGCTTTTGATTAATGGCGATTTGTGGGCGTGGCAGTGGTCCGATTACGCCCATCTGCAATACCAACCATCTTACGGTACCAAGAAACATGTGTACCAAGTTTTATAAAGATATCTCAATTTTTACTCAAGTTACAGCTTGCACAGGCGGACGGTCACCCGGATTTCATCTCGTCTGTTTATTCTGATCATTTGTATATATAACCCCATATCTAATTCGATTAGTTTTAGGTGATACAAACAACCGTTAGGTAAACAAAACTATTATACTCTGTAGCAACATGTTACGAGAGTATAAAAAAGAGAATCGAAAAATATTCGTGATAGGATTTGAACTTAGGCAAAATATTTGATGTTGCAATAAACAATCCCGCTATAGTAGTAGCACCACAGCCAACATCAAAACAATTGAGTTTAATGTGTGTACTCAAGCAGCTATTGTCGTGTATTTATGTCAAACGAACAAAGTATATACAATATACATATATTTTTATATATAGATGTACGCATATGTACATACGTATGTATGTTCCTCAAATTCGCGCAAGTCACAAAAAAACGTAGACGTACCACCATCGACCAATAATATTCAAGCAAATTTGCCCCTAAGTATTTCATATTACAACGACAACAAATTCATTCATAAGGAATGTGCGTCTGCTATAAAGCAATTGTGACGAACATGGATGATAGAACAAAATCGAACCGACGAATTCGTAGTTGCCAGAATGTACTATATAAGGGCTGCCAGATTGTGCAGCACACACAATTCTAGTTAGAGTGTTGTCGTGTTAATAGCAATAGAGACATAAGCAAGAAGTTGTAAGCTGAATAACGAGCAATAAATGTTAAATTGTTGGAATTAAAAGTAAAGATAAGTGTACGAGTATACCATTAAATTGGGACTTTTATTTAACAATCCAGTGATCGAACTCAAGAGTGAGTTATAGGTAGACGAATTATCCAGAAATCCGGTACAATTTTAATTTATTTTATAGGCACTATATATGGCATTAACTTATAAAATTGTCATCCATATGAAATCTTTGACTTCTTCTATATATTCTAAGCACACTCCATATAGTACTTTTATATGTTTACTTATAATCATTATTTCATAGTTTGTTAATTTAGCCAATTTTATCTATAAACGACGCAATAAAAAGGCAGCCCAATCAGTAATCGCAGTATTTCAACAGAGCATAAGTCAATTTTCAATAGCAAAGCACTGCAAAAAAAGCAAACGTGACAACATAGCTGACTGACATTGCCGCAAGTTTGTCGATTGAAACAAATTTTGACAACTCCGCGACGATTCAAAAGTCTCCGCTCATCAAACAGAACACCATAATATCAGGTAAATATAAAAAGTTTAATAGCTGGTGGAGTAGCCTCGAAATTTTAGAACTTCTGCTAGACGTTAAGGCATGGAATGTACTAATTTTCTCGTATCTTGGGCTGACATTTTACTCCATTCATCCAACATAACGGTCTTGAGCATTTCTTTGCTGGTAATCGTATGTGTACGAATTCTGCGCTCCAATAGAGCCCATGAATGTTCAATTGGATTGAGGACAGGTCAATGTAGCTGTTTTGGAGCATTGTAAAGAAGCCAAAGGCGAACAAGTTCCGCTGGATGCTTAGGGTCATTATGCTGTTGGAATCAAAACACGTTTGGCAATCCTAATTTGTTATCACTTTGCTTCATTTGGCGTTTTAAAGTATTTAGATAATCAAATTTATTCATTATATTTTCGATAAACTCAATGCCACCAACTCCACTTGCTGCCATACACCCCCACAATAGAACTCCACCCCCACCATGCTTTACGGTTGAAGTAAGATTTCGTGTTTCAAAGGCCGAACCAGTTTTTCTCCATACCATCTGTCTTCGTTTAATTCCAAATATACTATATTTGGTCTTATCCGACCATAAAACTGATTCCCAGAAAGATAAAGGCTTGGTTATATGTTCTGCTATTTGGGAAGCATTTAAATGCGGATTAACCTTTGGAAGAGATAGGAATTCCATAAAATTTGACGACTGTAATGCTATTAGCATGCGCATCTGATATTCTGAAAAGAATTTCAAAAACCCATATATTTTAATAATATTTTTATTAAAACACATTCCACGAAGTGGTGAGCGGAGACTTTTTCTACCTAGTGTATGTATGTTTGTCGACAAAGTCGTCATTTGGTCTTTTTCAATAATACAATGTCGCGCAAACTCGCCGTTATTTCGTTTTCCCGAACCAATACACAGAGACGTTTCAACTGAGGACACATAATAATTATTATGTTGCTTAATTTGTAGCAAAAATGCTGATGCATTAATGACTTATTTTCGTTATATAATAACAATATATGTAACAAGTAAGGAAGTGCTAAGTTCGGATGTAACCGAACATTTTATATTCTCGCAAAGTCAAATGGTATACTCGTTTGAGATTTCTTTGTGGATAGGCTGATATTTTCGGTAGAAGGTCAACTATAGGCACTGGGGTCCACATATTTAGTACTTAGGGGCTTGAACAGTTTTGGTTCGATTTAGACAATTTTTGGTCACAAGGTGGCATACTTTAAACGTATTATTCACGCAAAGTTTTACTCTGATATAATCATTGTTGCTTGATATACATAGTGGAAGGTGAAAGAATCAGATGGAATTGAAAATGGTGTTATATGGGAAATAGGCGTGGTTGTAGTCTGATTTCGCCCATTTTCGCACTATAACGTAGAAATATGAAAAGAACGTTACGCACCGAATTTTGTTGAAATCGGTTAAGCAGATCCGAAGATATGGGTTGTCACCTAAAAGTGGGCGGTGCCACGCCCACTGACTAATTTTGAACGCGGTTCCTATAAAGTCATCTCGTTATATGGGGTGTGGGCGGGCTTGTCACCCGATTTCACCCATTTTCACACCGTCAATAAAGGTGCTAAAAACATTTGCTTCCAGTGAATTTTGTTATTATAGCTTTAGCGGTTTACCAGATATGCACATTAAACTTACCAAATAACAGTCTTGTATCTTATTGCAGAGCTTAGTTATGACAATTTATTTGTTTTTGATTAATGGCGTTTTGTGGGCGTGGCAGTAGTCCGATTACGCCCATCTGCAATACCAACCAATAGAAACATGTCTACCAAGTTTGATAAAGATATCTCAATTTTTACTCAAGTTACAGCTTGCACGGACGGACGGACAGACAGTCACCCGGATTTCAACTCGTCTCTTCATCCTGATCATTTATATATAACTCGATTAGTTTTAGGTGATACAAACAACCGTTAGGTGAACAAAACTATTATACTCTGTAGCAACAGGTTGCGAGAGTATAAAAATATAAATACTCATAAATTCAAATGTACGATTGTCTCATTTGTGTAAATACATATAAATAAGGGAACATTCAATAAACCTAAACATATGAACATATTTCCTTAAAAAATTTAATTATCTAAGGAAGTAAAATATGCTACTAAAGTAATTGAATTAAGGTATACTGAGATTCCAATTAATAAACTAAAACAAAAAAAAAAATTTTAGTTTTTTGAGTTTTAGAATTCGAACCTGTATGCTCGTATTCGGATTGAGTTTAACTTCTTCACGCTTACGACCTCTCAATTTTAACTTTAGTTACAGCTTGCAGAGACGGACGGACGGACAGACAGTCACCCGGATTTTAACTCGTCTCTTCATCCTGATCATTTTTATATACATAACCCTTTATCTAACTCGATTAGTTTTAACAACATGTTGCAATAGTATAATAATACTCACTGACCTACATATTCGGCATAAAACTTGTTAGAATCAGTAATGGCAACTTGGGGAATTTCCCCCTAAATTTAGGGTTTTTTTGTAAGTAGTGGGAAACTTTTGGGGGATAATCTTTTTTACGGTATTTTTTTGGTGATTTTTATTTATCAAAACATAATATATATTATTTAAAAAACTAATAAAAATAATTAAATTCTTAAAAATTTATTGAATATGCTGAAGCAAGGTATGAGAAGATTTGGAAGTTTAAGCCAGTGTACTGGTACTTTTAAGAAAAGTGTACAATGAAAATTTAAAGTTGTACCATAGATATAGATTCACGCATCTGTATTGTAGTCTATGTCGCTCAGTGGAATTTACTATTGAAGTGTTGACAAGTTCTGAGTCTAGTAGGAATCAAGTTTTATATATTAAACACTGCACAATAACTCACTCGCTTTAACAAGCGCAATGTAGTTAATTTAATCGTTAAAATGTGTGAATGTATGTGATATGAACAGATTATTATACATATTAATTTATTATTAAAAATATTAGTAAAGTAAATATTATATGAGATATAATATAAATAGCAAGAAGAATGATAAACAACAAAATAAGTCATTTTCTATTTTAAAGCTTTTTGAAAAATAAAAATTAGTGCAAACAAGTAAATAAGGGCTAAATTCGGATGTAACCGAACATTTTATACTCTCGCATAGTCAAATGGCATACTCGTTTGAGATTTCTTTATATATTTTAATAATTAGAAATAGGAACTGTTGCCTCAGTTATTTACATTCATAGTGAAATTAATTAGAAAAATTTGTAAATCGTTCTTTTGTTTTGTTATATACGCTTATAATTGATTTTATAGAGAATGAATTACAACTGAATGGAGAAGTATGAAAAGAAATCGTTGTTTGACAATGAATAACATTTTATTTATTTTATCGATATTATTATACATGTTTAGCTTAAAAATATTAACAACTTTAAAAATTATATTATTATATTAATTTGTATATAATATTTCCAATATTAAACTCAATT
This sequence comes from Bactrocera oleae, assembly GCF_042242935.1. Lineage (NCBI taxonomy): Eukaryota > Metazoa > Arthropoda > Insecta > Diptera > Tephritidae > Bactrocera > Bactrocera oleae. The sequence goes on from NC_091538.1 coordinate 37,528,451, forward strand.
GTTTATAAAGATTCTTATACAAATATCCAAATTATATTTCTTTTCTCCTTATACTATTTAATTTCTATCATATATTTATACAATAATGTCTTATATAATAAAAAATTATATATATAATTTAAATTATCTTTATTAATTATTTACATATTTTTCTTAAAATTGTCTTAAAAACTATTGTCAAAATTTTTATACCATTCTAATTAAATGTCTGACAGAGAAAGCTGAATTTCTGTATAAAATCAAAATATTAATATTGAAACATTTAAACAAAACCGCTTTTTAAATCTTGCGGCCTGAATAGATTTTCTTTACAGGCTTTTATTCTATAGAGCTGGCAATACTATACTTTGCATATATTATAATGCCCCATTTATTTTTGTTGCTTGTTTCCGTGCTATCTATCCTCAGCTCGTTAATTGGAGTAAATCCTGGTACATCAAAACTTTCGCAAGGTTAAATCCAAGCTTTTACAAAACATAAAATATCTGAAGATAGCATCAAGAAGTCGCTTTTTATATCATTAATGTGAACGTGAAGACTCTGAACATTATGGAATAAAATTTGATGTCCTGATGTTAGGGAAATCATAAAATTGAAACCTGTTGTCAGAGCTTTATTTGTGTTCAATTCCTTCAGTTACCTAAATACAGGATCCGATTCAGAAAATTTGTTTGGTGGAATAAAATTCCTATGATGAATAGACCTTCTGCAGTAGTAGCTCGACTGCAGGCGATATATATTGAAGCTGTAGGCATTCTGAGTGGAGTATGAAGTACAACTTTATTATATGTGGCACCCTGACTTTTATGAATAGTTATTCCCTCAGCCGGAACAACGGGAAACTGGTTTCTTTCAGTTGAAATTTGTTCATTTCTTTTATATTGAAAAGATTTTAGAACTTTTTCAATTGGTGTCCAGGAACTTTCTAGAGGATGAGGCTTTTTTGATCGTGCTATTAAACGCTCAGAAGGTTTCAAAAATTTAATTCACAGAATTGTTGGAAAAGAACAATGGAAATCAATTTGCATAAGTTGTCCAGCTGCCCCATTAACCAAGCCATCACACGTGTTTATATTTACTGTAATCATATATTTGCGTCCCTGCGTTTATTATTATACTCATTTTCACTTATACCAATTCCTTTAACTGAGTCTTTTGCAGTTAAAAGAATAGCTTCAGTTGGGATTCGACTGAGCTTAACGTCATTGAAATCATTTGTCTCTTCGTTGGACTAAAATAAATGTATGGCATCATCGGGAACTTCTTCGAAATTAACTACTCAAGTTTCAATGAGTGATATGTCCTCATTTGTCATAGTACCAGATGCTAATTTGGTTTAATGCAATTGCAAAGGCCTGATCCTCCCGGTGTCTCATTATTTCTGTTAATTCAAAGTATTTAAATAACTCCCACAAAGGGGAACCAACTAAAGTGATGTATGCATCATTGGGATTAGGAGAGAATATCCACCTATCTCCAACAGGTGAGAGTTGCTTCAAATCACTAAACACTATGATCGGTATACCACCGAAGGTGCTGCTTTACCCGTAGGTGCGCAAAGAAGAACTTTTAAGGAACTGCGATTGAATCCAAGTGTACAATTGTAACGATAGTTAAGAAATTGATATATTGCAGATATCAAACGATATTTTCCTACACCTGCACCGCCGTCAATGAACTCATAAAATTAGCGAGCAGGTTCATTGCTTAGTATTTAGACTTTGAACTAAAGAAAATAATTCCTCAACTGTAATTAAAGTCTAATAATGCAATCATATTCAGTGCCATTATCCGTTAAATTTTCACTATGCAACTCCAGCAAATTTATATTTGGGTATATTTCTGGAAGTGACAACACTCTGAACTGATTTTCCACGATAGGTAGTTCATTTTCAGCTCCTTCCTCTAAGTCAATTTCATTATAAAGACTTTCTATAACATTTTCAAGTTCTATTTGCTCAAAAACATCATATTTTATTTGGTTTTCCTCAATTAGAATACGATGTGTTATGCAAGTCTGCTCATTATCGTTTTCAATGAGATCATGCTGTTCATTTCGTCATGGATAGTAAAGCATTACCATTTCGCGGAAATACTCGACTCTGGCCAAATCTGGGTTAAACCTTTTATACCCAATAATACAAGGTTTGGTACGTTTCTTAACAAAACCGCTACCGTCTTTGAGAGGCATGACCACTGTCTTGTCCTGTTCTACTAGATTTAAAATATTTATTTATTTGAACATAACGGTCTAAAATACCGGCTACAAATATTTCATTCGAACCTAAAGGAAGGTTCTGAATTTCCGCTCTGGGTTTCACCATTCAATCACGTTGCTCAGGTCGAGAGGTATTTATAAATATTTCTTCATCACTTGCTTCCGAAAGATCGAGCCCAATGCAGCAATATACTGCTTTTTGTGCAGACGTTTCTGTGCCTGATATAAATTTGTGACCTACATGTTTAAGTTTTTGCTTATCAGTATAATTTCCAGCATTTACCTCTGATATAGCTTCATTTAAGAGCCTAGAAATTCCCCTGTTAGACTTGTTAATATAATTAATTATATATGAACAGCAAGCATATGCATCCAGTATGTTCATGCGACTTCTAATCCCGTGACATTTTTTACAACTAAACTCTCAACCCACCGTACAACATCATACAACACAACATAACACAATGCAACATCATACACCACCTACAACACACCATATCACCCACCAACAGAACCATATACTTGTACAAATAACCAACCACACTATACACCGACACTTCAATCATCAATTTTTTTCACCACCCAAATAAACAAAAAGGATTGCTCAGACCAGAATGGCCTCTTTTTGTTTCTCGACACCCGTTCGTAAAGGAAAATAACGTAGCAGCGCAGTTTGTCTGGAAGTGCCCCAAAATCAAGTGTATTTAACATTAAACAATTTAAAGTATTATATTATATATAAGTGAAATTGTATTTCTGAAAGAATAAAAGCAAAGTGAGTAACTAAATGGTCCTTCGAGCCTCCTTGAAAGGCACCTATCAAAAAAAAAAATAATAATAATAAAGTGAAATCTTTTCAAAACATAAGTACTAATATACATACTATACTAAGTTAAATTCAATTACAACAAACAGGCGCGAAACCAATTAAAATATAAACCAAAAATAAAAAGCGGGCGCGATACAATACAACATAAGGGAAACAACCAAACTTACAATTACTTAAAACAAAAAAAAATCTACATAAGCCACCGGAGAGTACCCTAATAAGTAACGTGGGAGGTGAAAAAATAAGTGAAAGCGCAAAACTACGACGGGCGCGAAATCAATTGATATACAAAACTAACACAAAAAATCACCAAAAATTAAAAACAAGCGCGATTTAACACAAAATAAGAGAAAACATCAACATAAAGCACTTGAATTAAATCCACCAAGCACGTAGAGAGGAGGACTGTAACGCACAGGAAAAACGCCGTAGACAAGAACAAAAAACCCATAATAAAAAGAGAAGAGAAAGGAAGTATTGCTACCCTTAAACCTTTGGCGGAAAAAAAACTGAGTCCATTCCAATTAAATTTGCAAATAGAGACATTTTATGCACATATGTACATATGTATGTTAGTTTACAGTTTTATCGGTATTTCGGTGGAAATAAATAACCGAATGATGTATCTGAAAAAAAAAAAATATATATGTATATATATTTTTTATATATATATACGGTACCTGCCTCAGCTTATTTCGTGCCTCCAAACACACGTTATATTCTTTCAAAAAAAAAAAAAATTTCCAAAGTCAAGTATTTCTACTTGCGATATTTCCAGCGGTACCCCTTGGGCTAATAAAGCAACAAGCAGGATCGCTTAGAACATATAAGCAAAGGCTAACAAAAACTCATATATATTACAGAAATACATACATATGTGCAAATACCTATAATTTAAATACAAATTTTTGGGCTCTAAAACTTTGCCGCGAAAAATATTAACCGCAAGTAACACCCTTTTAACATACATACATTATGTATGCATAATCATATGGTACATACAAAAATTAACTAATTCTAAAATAAAAAAAAAAATTACTGTTGTTCGTGTCTCCAAACACACCACAAGAAAAAATACAAAAAAAATTTTATAATTCAAGTTCATCGACTTGCACACTTTCCAGCGATACCCCTTGGGCCAATAAAGCAACAAGCAGGATCGCTTAGAACATATAAGCAAAGGCAGAAAGAAAAAAAAAACAACAATAACATTATCGGCATTTATGTATGTACACATATTTTCTTAAACATTGGCATATTTCCCGCGCTACATATATACCGCAACCCAACCTTTTTGCTCTTCTCATTTCTTTTATATATTCTCTTAAAAAATATACATAAAAAGTAATATATTTACAAATATATACATATATATATAAATATAGGCACTCTCAGCAAAACTTTACAAAAACGCGTTCCATGTATGCAGGTACATATATGCATATGTACACATGTCAATATAACTAAAAAGTATACGGTCAAAACGGATTATCATAACCCAACATATGAAAATTAAAATTAAACTACATATGCATGCTAATATATAATATATACACATACATATACATTTGTTGTTAAGAACAATTTTATTTTCGCGTTCCTTTTAAATAAATGTATATAATAAAAACGAATATACATATAATAAAAACAAAATATACAAATTATTCGCGAAGGAAACGAATACCCAGTAAGCAATTTCAGCAATTTTTAAGGTAACAATAATACGGACATACATTTTAATAAAATCTTAATTGACTTGTCCGATAAAAAACCAAAAAAAAAATTACAACAGACTAATTTTAAAATCATTTTCAACAAAAAAAATTTTTTTTTTACCACAGCTTTAGGCAGCAAACTAAAATTTTTTACTACAACCGTATTATAGCAAATATTTAATACAAAACTATTTTAATAGCTAGCTAATAGCTTTGAATTTAATTCAAAGAGTTATAAATACAATCTGATAAATCAAAAGAGGTTAAACCACGAACACCTCCATCATTAGAAATTCCAAAAATGGCTGATGATGATAAAGCACAAGGCACACCCGCAGAAGTTACACGCTCAAAGCAGGGTGCAAAACAAAAAAACACCAAAGACATTTCACTGTCAAGGTTCATAACTAAAAGTGACAGTTTTATCAGATACTGCACACGGTTTTCGGCTTCGCTTATTAACGACAATACAAAATCAGTCCTAAATTTAAAAATTCAAAGCATAGATAATATATGGGCACGCGTTCTGACAGCGTACGATACAATATTAGATACTGACGACGCTGAACTCCCAGAAAACATTAAAGCTTCGGCGTCAGCCAAATATGAAAACTGCCTCGATCAGTACGAAACTATGCAATGATATTAGACCAAATAAATTTATTAAGGCCATGTAGAGCCACTACTCCTCCTCCGAGAGTAGTTACAAATCCAAAAGAAAACCTAGATACAGGGATATTTTTAAAAGTATCAGTTTGTGATACTGAAGTTTTTCATGGAGGTTATGATCAATGGCCGTCCTTCCAGGACATGTTCCATGCCGTGTATATCAACTATCCTAGACTTTCACGAGCACAAAAGCTGTACGATCTCAGGTACAAAACAAAAGGGGAAGCAGGCAGAATTGTCAAGCGTTTCGCTTTGAATGACGAAAATTTTAATCTGGCTTGGGATGCACTGGTCGAAAGATACGAAAACGAAAGAGTATTGGTAGATAATCAAATAACTATTTTAATGAATTTACCAAAAATTCAACAAGAAACCAGCCAAGAATTTCAAAAAACTATACTCGACAGTGACTAATTGCTTATCTGTGTTAGAAACACAAAATGTATCCACAGAATCGTGGGACCCTATCCTAGTATATATTTGCGCAGCGACACTACCTGATGCTCCTTTGCTACTATGGGAGCAATTATTAGTGGCAAGAAAGATGTCGCCAAAATGGCATCAAATGAAAGAATTTTTAACAACTCAGTACGAAATAGCTGAGCGAGTAGACAAAAAGGTAGTTAAGCCAAAAGGTCATTAAAATAAAAACTTTTTAAACCCCAAGTCAGTAATAACACATAATATAATAGGAACGTTAATAGAAGCCAAACATTCGTGTCAAATCAAACAAATCATTGGCAATCGTTGTGTGAAATTTGTAAAGGAGGACATTATATAAGATCTTGCGAGAAATTTAAAAAATGTCCGTTTCTTATAGAAACAATCTTGTCCGACAACGTAAACTTTGCATCAACTCTCTGTCCAATTCTCACGGGACAAAAGACTGTGAAAGCAAATTCAGTTGTGTGTACTGTCAACGACGACATCACTCATTGCTTCACATAACCAATTTTACAAATACGAAGCAAAATCATATACATAAAACCACGGGCCTAGTCGCGACAACCAAATCAGGTAATCCCGAAATCCCGAATCCCGAAAAAAAAGCGGAACACCCATGTTGCTGAAAAGCAGCAAAAGTTCAAGCGCTTCATTCAGAGAATGAAAGCAAAATTCTTTTACCCACAGCGGTCATTTCTATAGAACATAAAGGAGATTCATTCAAATTAAGAGCATTAATATATCAATTCTCTCAAAGATCCTTTATATCATCAAAAGCTCACCATTGGCTAAAAAATTCCAGTTTTCAAATTTCGGGAATGGGCGGAAGAATTATACAAAATTAAAATAAAGGTTGCCCAATCACCATAGTCTCTCCAAACGCGGATATACCAATAGATGCACAAGCTATTGTTCTACCGCAGCTCACTAATTTGCTTCCAAGTTATGAAGTAAATAAAAAACAGCGGGAAAAATGCTCATATCTCAAATTAGCAGATCCCAACTGCCATACCCCATCACAAATCGACATATTATTGGGCAGCGACTTAATACCTCAAATAATTCTTGAAGGTATAGAGAAAATCTCTAAAAAATTGTTAGCCCAAAACACAATCTTTGGATGGATATTAAGTGGCCAAGTCATAGAAAAAATAATTCCTTCACAACTCAAGTTGAAAATATTTCAAACGAATATTTAAATAATCAACTCAAAAAATTCTGGGAAGTAGAAGAATTACCCCAAATCACAAAACCTTCAGAAGAAACTTGGCATGCGAAGCCTATTACCAGTCCACATCAACACGAAACGAACATGGTCGTTATGTTGTGCGACTCCCATTCAAGCCCACCTTTTCAGAAACTATAGCTCTAGGCCACTCTAGAATATCAGCAGTCCAGCAATTCCTAAGCTTGGAAAAAAGCTTGATAAAGAAAAGCGAGCTTAAATCAGCATATGATGATGTGATGGATGAATATCTTGACCTCAATCATATGGAAGAAGCTGTACCATATGAAAAAATATCTAAAGGTAGATTTTTATCTTCCACAGCACGGGGTAATAAGACCAGATAAAGTCACAACAAAAGTACGAGTTGTTTTTAATGCTTCAAAGTGTACGAGCTCAGGCAAATCACTCAATGATGTACTATACACAGGGCCAACATTACAACCTGATCTCATGCTGCTAATACTAAATTGGCGCATGTTTAAATATTTTTTCAATGGAGATGTAGAGAAAATGTATAGGCAAATTTTAGTACATAAAGATGACCAAGATTTCCAGCGGATAGTCTTCCGAAAATCAAGTAATAGTCCAATCAGCGACTACAAACTTAAAACAGTTAACCAGTAACAGTTAATTGTGCACCCTATTTATCCATTGGGACATTACATCAAGTGGCAAAAACCTGTCAAACAAATTTGCCTTTAGCAACTTCTGTGCTGCAAAAACAAACATACGTTGACGATATTCTATCAGGTAGCCGCAGTCTCTCATTAGCGTACGAATCACTATCTCAAGTGATCAAAGCACTAAATTCAGCCGGGTTCCCTCTAAAGAAAATTACATCAAATCATCCTTTGAAAAGGCCAGTACTACAAAAACTCTCGGGATTCAATGGAATGCGATAACAGATCAATTCTCATATACAATTGAGTCAATATCTGCAATATCCGCCATAACCAAACGTCAAATACTTTCCTCGGTGGCAAAACTTTTCGACCCCGCAGGATGGCTTTCGCCAGTAATGATTAAAGCAAAAATCCTCATTCAAGAACTGTGGCAAGATGGCACTGAATGGGATGAGCAAGTTAAACCCATACGTTTAACAAAGTGGGTTCAATTTGCTAACAATCTACATACCATCTCGGAACTTCGAATTCCTCGATGGGTAAATTTCGCACCTGACTATAATGTAGAATTACATGGCTTCTGTGATGCCTCTGAAAAGGCCTATTGTGCAACAGTTTACATACGCACTGAATATGATAACAAAATATCTTCACGTCTTTTGGTAGCTAAAGCCAAAGTTGCTCCCCTGAAGACACTAAGCCTGCCACTGCTCGAACTGAATGGTGCACTTCTGTTAGCAAAACTAGTCTCAATTGTCCAAACCCATCTGAAATTTACCAATCACAAAATGTACATTTGTTCAGATTCAGAAATAGTTTTAGCATGGTTAGAAAAACCACCATATACTTGGAAGACTTATGTATCTAACCGTATATCTCAAATATTAGACTAAGTTGGCCCAGCACAATGGCAACATGTTGCAAGTGAAGATAATCCAGCGGATCTTGGGACAAGCGGCTGCAAACCACTTCATCTCACCAGCACTACACTCTGGTGGAACGGTCCTACGTGGTTAACAGAATCACAAGAAGTTTGGCCAAAGTCTCCCGCTCGCAATATAATAGCTCCTGAAATTCGGAGAATTGAAAACTTTCATATCACTCCTGATGAAGATGATATATTACATCGATTTTCATCATTCCCAAAAGCACTAAGAGTAGTCGCTTACATGTTTACATTTATCCAAAGACTCAAACAAAAGGTTAAAGGAATTACAAATGATCCTTCCGTTCAACTAACGCATTCCGACCTGCAACATGCCAAGGTCAACCTTATTACATATACATAAACTCGCTATTTCATTCGGGAGAAATCAAAGTTAGTCGAAAGACGACCCCTCGATAAGGGAAGCTCACTTCTCGTTTTAAATCCTTTTTTGGACACTAAAGAATTAATCCGGGCACATGGAAGACTAGTGAATTCCAGTCTTAGTTATAACGAACGACATCCCATTATAATTCCCGAGAAATCCCGTTTTACTTATTTATTTTTAATATATCTTCACCAACTTACATTTCATGGTGAGCATCGCTTGATGCAACAAATGGTCCGACTAGAATTTTATATACCGCGCCTAAAGCCACAAATTAAAAGAACGATTTTTATGTGTAAACAAGCACATTGTACAAGCACAAAATACGCACGCAGATCATGGCAGCTTTGCCACCTCAACGCTGCAATTTTGTTCTTCCCTTTATGTTAAGGTCTTCCTCATTCAGAAAAGGGTATGTGGCTGCCTTTGTATGCTTCACGACAAAGGCAGTACACCTCGAGCTATGTTCGGATCTGTCTACTGCGGCTTTTCTCGGAGCATTTGCACGCTTTTTCGGACGACGCGGATTTCCATCAAAAATTATGAGCGACAATAGGAAAAACTTTATCGGAGCTCACAGAGAAAGAGTTTGTAAAATTTACTAAAGAAATCTCTCCAGAAATTGTTAAAAAATATGCACCACAAGGAATCAATTGGCAGTTTATACCCCCTTGTTCTCCCCACATGGGCGGACTCTGGGAATCAGCTGTAAAAAGCTTTAAATCCCATTTAAAGAAAACGGCAGATAATCATAAATTCAATTATGATGAATTTACCACACTACGCTCGTATAGAAGCCGTACTAAATTCAAGACCCATCTCACCACTCTCGCAAGATCCCTCCGATTAGCTCTTATACCTGGACATTTCCTCAGAGGAGCTCCACTTCTCGCCATACCTGAGGCAGAAGGAGACTCACTCAATTTAATAGACCGATGGGAAAAAATTAAGATACTTCATCATGAACTCAGCCACAGATGGAAAGAAGATTACTTTAAAGATCTCCATAAGAGACATCGGTGGAAAACGATTCAGAAGGAACCAAATACGGGCGAATGCGTCATCATACATGATGAATGCCTTCCTCCAACCTAATGGCGACTAGGCCGCATTGAAAAGGTCCATCGGGGACGAGATGGTCACATAAGAATAGTAGACATACGAACACAAACTGGTATACTAACTCGACCATTAGTAAAATTGTGTTTTCTTCCGATCACCGAAGAACCGCCAAGACAAGTGCATAAATAAAATCAAAACCGAAAATTAATTCGTTTAACTCAAAATACTACCGTTTTATAATCCGTACATGCAAATCTAACACTAACAAACGCGATTAAAAATTAACCACTACATATATAGTTACATATACATATATATACAAGTATATATTATATATATATATATTATATAATATATATATCTATTTTTCATACCAAGCAACAAATATCATAATACAAAATTATGAGCCAAACCATATTTTAATATATTCCTATTCCAATAGAAATGGACGTAGAAGATATCCACAGTGCTCCCGAAACTGTGCAGCAGTCAGAGATGCAAACGAGGAGCAGTTTGATGAGCATCTGCCTCCACGATGCAGTCCATGCCGTCGACCTCACGTCCTGAAGATGTGCATCATCTTCAAGAGCATCTTGCCCGCTCAACGCCAACAGATCGCCAGAGCCCACGGACACTGTATGACTTCCTTGGCAGATAGTCACTCCACCTTTGACTGTATAACCGACGGATCGTGCCAACGACCGCATCATACTTTGTTCCATCGATTCCCTCGACGAGCAAATCCGTCCACAACGCAGACCAGTCACCGGCACAGACAACAAGGGAATCCCGTCCAGTGCCAAAGAGTACATCGCCCGAAGCCATCCAGAGGGGCACGCTCGCGACCACCTCCACCACCCTATGGTCATCGCAACCAGTGGCAAAGCAACATAACACAATGCAACATCATACACCACCTACAACACACCATATCACCCACCAACACAACCATATACTTGTACAACTAACCAACCACACCATACACCGACACTCAATCATCATCTTTTTCACCACCCAAATAAACAAAAAGGATTGTTCAGACCAGAATGGCCTCTTTTTGTTTCTCCACACTCGTTCGTAAAGGAAAAAACGTAGCAGCGCAGTTTGTCCGGAAGTGCCCCAAAATCAAGTTTATTTAACATTAAACAATTTAAAATATTATATTATATATAAGTGAAATTGTATTTCTGAAAAAATAAAAGCAAAGTGAGTAACTACAGTATATATTGGATATCGATATTTGCTCTATGGAGTTGTAAAATCAGAGGATTATAACCGTTTATATTGATGAATTTGATCTAAAGGCTAACAAAAAGTCATCAAACGACATACAAGTATGTAGCAGGAAATGTTCAAAATCTCTTTAATTAGAAATGTCTTCTGTAGTCATATTTGAATTTAAAACGTTTTGAATTTGGACAAAGTTTTGCTTGTGTCTTTCTGAATTTTGACTTGTTTCTGCAAGTGGTAACAGTGTTGCGTTGAATGCATTGGTGGATATGGTATACCAAAACGACAAAACTGTTGTCCTCTCATTTCTCTAGTACAAGACCGACTGTGGTTATGCTTTTGATAACCCAAATAATTTTCTAAGTGACTGATCGAACCATCTGTAGAAATATAATTGTCAATAAAACTAACGACATCAGGGAATGTCTGAGGATCTTGAAGGTTGATCCTGGGCGCATTATTAATGCATGCCATGTACATGCGAGGAACTTCTCTGTTGAAACTCCACTCTCCAGTAGTAATTTGTAACAAAATGCTCTCCAAAAATGCCGAATTATCTTTAAAAAGCTTAAGAATTTGTCGATAGCGGTAGTCAAAATATCTAGCACAAGTAACCGCGTCTGACCGGATCAAGCGATATCTACCTTGGGTTGTTAAATTGTTGGCTTCCTCTTCCGAAATATCTTTAGAATCAACAGCTTTAGAGAGGATGACCAAAAGCTCAACCCACTGAGATTCTGTAGCCGATAAAGTGATAAAGAAGGTTGGAAGCCCAAATTGGCGAATCATAGCGATTGCCTTTTTCTTCTCATCTTCCCAGTGCGCAGGAGAGGATCTAACGCCTTTCAAAACCTTGTAACCACCATCGTGTTGAATCAAGTTTTGAACAAAGTTTTCGTTTAATAGATTAAGGGCCGTAACTCGGTTGCGATATTATCTTGAATAATGCCGATTGGTCTTTGTCCTTCACCTGGCGCTATAACTAAACGGTTATAGTCTAAGTTTTCTACAGGAACATTGTCCAAAAGAGTTTTTTGACCGCCCGGATTCAGCGTTGAAGGTAAAAGACCCGCGAGAATATTATTTCCTGAGCCTCACCAAAGGAAGTACCTTGGTAGAGATATCACAATATTGTTAACAGAAATTGGTATATTAACAACAGCACCTTTGAGCAAACTCTGACCTTGATATCGTAATGGATGGATTGTCATAAAAGGCAATCTAGGCATTATGAGACGTTCTTCAATTAGGGTTAAACCTTTCAAACAATCCGGTATTTCAGGAAAGTCTAGACCATTAGCTAAACATATTTTTGGAACGTTCTTTTTAACAATCGAATTTTTCTACTAGCACAAAAATTGTAATTTCCATCTTCCGAAGGAAATTTTTGCATTAAAAAGGAGGCGGTTGCAGCATTCGGGTGACCTTGCGCAATAGTTTCAAAATGTAATTTGCGAACTTGGTGTGAAAACCATAATCCGCCACAAATACATATTTCAGTAGGCCCCTTATTTATATTTTGGAAATAAATGTTTTTGAAATCTGTTAAATTCCCACTATAATCAGTTTCTATAATATTATTTTCTTTCATTAATCGGATTCGTTGGGACTGCCTTTGGTTTTCAATTTGTCTATTGAGTGGGTTATCTCTACGAAGGCGAACCTGATTTTGTCTAAGACGTCTCTGATTCAAAATTTCTTCCCTCATACCCCTCCTACTAAGCTGTCGACGTTGTGTTTCTCTATCACGCTCCTCTCTCCTTATTTCAGGATTTCTTCTTCCATGTTCTCTTTACATTTTATCACGAATATGCTCCAAATTTCTATATCAGGATTTCTTACGCGAAGTTATCTATGATCCCTACTTTGCTCATCATAACGTACCTCGGATTTGTGGATCTTGCCAACTAGTTCTATGTTGAACAGTATATACAACTTCTTCAACATATCGAGCCTCGGGGTCTTCGCGCCGAGATCTATGACCTTGATTATTTCTTATTTTCTCGACAGATCGAACCCCGGGGTCTTCGCGACGAGTTCTATTACCTCGAGTTTTTCTTATTTGCTCTTCAGAGCGAATTTGTGGATCTTGCCGCCTTGTTCTATGTTGAACAATATTTTCAACAGATCGAACCTTGTGGTCTTCGCCCCGAGATCTATGACCTCGAGTATTTCCTATTTGCTCTTCAGAGCGATTTTGTGGATCTTGCCGCCTTGTCCTATGTTGAACAGTATTTAAATTTTGTTCCAAAGATTCGTACCTCAAGACTTTCCCGCGTGGTTCTATGTTGATATGTATTGATAATTTGTTCGGCCACGTACATCAGAATCTAACCTACCATTGGCGTGACTTACAGTATTTTGTGACTGCTCACTATCTCTATATAAAGAGTTTGCCTGAAGAACTCTCATACGCCTTCTATTCTGAAGACGACTTAGTAATACAGATTTTCTACTTAATTTAGGCATAATTAATTAATAATAAATGGCTTAATATATAAAATACTTATAGATAATACTTATATAATTCAGTCCGTCCAGGTGTGAAAAGTTGGATCCTAGGTGCTGCTCTCTTGCACTGTAATTGAGTCTTTGCTATGACGCCTTTCCTGTTCGGTGTATAGGTACTATAGTATACTTGTGCACATATGTATATGTGTTTGCTCGCCACTGTATATAATAATAGTTTAAACACTATATAACTAACACACTAAAATTAGTTTGAATAAAGCACTTTGCTGGTCAATGAATCTAGTGTAACTGAAACTACAAACACAGTGTACTGATATTTATTATACTCTTGCAACATGTTGCTACAGAGTATAATAGTTTTGTTATGGTATATTTTTGTACACACAGCTTACGTACTTTTGTATACCTATAATATTACATAGATATTCAGTAACATAATAATACATAATAATTGGGTTTATTTATATATTAGAAATTAGTAGATTATTTCATTGTATTGAAATCATGTGCTCGGAAAACCCCTTCGTAAATTGCTTTTGTCTAACGCTTTTTAAAACAGGGGATCTATAGTACCTATTTTGAAAGGTCTGCTCATGAAGGCTAAATTAACAATAACTAACACGGCGCTGGGTAAATCCCAAAAAGTACTTAAATGTAATTTTCTTGAGTTTACAGCTCTACTCATGACCTTAATATTAAAATGTGTCGCAAAACTGAAATAATAGACAATATCATTTAAACCGATGGGATCGCAGTTTATCGTTTACCACATAAAAAGGATCTTTAGCCCTTTTTGATACTACACTACTAATATTTATTTCATGCGATTTTTTCTAGAAAGATATTTTTGCTCTATACAAAGTCCAGCACTCTAAGAAACTTTTTGACATTGTTTTCTGGTATCTCTTGTTATAAGTTCAACATGATGGCTGAGAAACTATACTTATCCACTGATTATCATCAAATATTAGAAGAAATATATGTATATAGAAATCTATATCTATCTCGATTAGTTTTAGGTGATGCAAACCACAGTTTGGTGAACAAAACTATACTCTGTTGCAACATGTTGCAAAAGCAAAATGTTGCGAAAGAATTCAACATTTATTATTCGATTATTATTTGGTATCTTATTAACTTATGTTATTGATCATAGATTTATTAAGTGTCAACACTATTTTTTTTCCAAAATGTTAACTTTAAAAAAAGAAGATATTTAACTCAAACATGCTATATGAGATATAAACTGAACCAAAGAGGTTAGATTTAATATGTGGTACAAGAGGAGCGGAAATCAGTATATTCGGGTTATAAGGATACAAGAAAGGTCTAGACAAATTTCATTCATATGCAGCGATAAACTACATTATTTACAAATTAACGAAAAAAAGTATACCATAAGTAGTACATGTAAGCTGGGGAAATTCGTGGACCGATTTCACACATTTTCGGCATTAAACTATTGTATATCTAATATTTTACGTTTATATAAAGGCAAATGGAAGTTGGAGTTTTTACATAAAGTATGTCGGAACTAAAGTCAATATATCCCCGATAATGTGAACTAAGGCTGAACCGTAAATTTTGTATTCTTGCAATTCGCAAGAATCACAGGCCAAAAAATTCCTTCAGGAGTGACAAAACCTTATATTAAAAAGTGTTGAGAAAGAATTAAACATCCATTATTAAATGAAATCGTAATAAAATTATAATCAAATTTGGTATCTTCTTGACTTATATTAAAGGCCATAAACTTAGTCTCAGTTTTATTGCTATATTTTAGTTCAAAACAAAAATACATCTTGAAGTGAGATATATATAAGTATGAAATATTAACTCGACCAAAGTGGCAAAATTATATATTATGAGCTTGTTACGGTTTAAAGTACGGTTGACATTACTCAGCTATACTCGAGCATAGAGAACATATTTTGAATCAATTTTATATATAAACATGTTGCGAGAGTATAAGAAAAATGTTAATACTCACTGACCGACATATTCGGCATAAAACTGGTAAGAATAACGAAGAGTCTTATAAGTAGTATATGGAAGTAGAGGGTAGTATTAACCCGATTTCATCAATTTTTCCCAATACCACATACTACTAACATGCCACTGTTTCATTATGGTACCTCACATACCATCACCAATCATATGGAGTAAAGTCAGACGAATGTTCGAAAATCCTGATATTGGCTACATGGGGGTTAGGTAAAATTTTCACCCATTTTCATCCATTTTAGGCACAAAGATACCTTGTTATGAGTAAAACACGCTCTATCATCTTCATGGAGATAACTCACATTGTAAATGCGGTATATTAGGTATATGAGGGCTATAGGAGTATTGATCCGATTCAACTCATTTTTTGATACAAACATACTATTATCGAGACTTCCATTTATTTATTTCATTATATGAATTTCAATTATATATCTTACACATTGCAATCATTGTTGATTGATTTGCATAGTGGAAAGTTGGAGAATCAGAAGGAATTTAAAAAGATGTTATATGGGAAATAGGCGTGGTTGTAATCCGATTTCGCCCAATAACATACAAATATAAGAGGAATATTATGTACCGAATTTGGTTTAAATCGGTTAAGCAGATCCCAAGATATGGGGTTTCACCAAAAATTCTAATTTTGTACGAGGTTCCTATAAAGTCATCTCATTCCACCTCAGAAATAAAATTAAACGTCTCTGGCGTGTTTAGTGCTTGATTTATCGTGCTTTTAGTAGTTTTTAACAGTACCGTTATATGGGGAGTGGGCAGGGTTGTCACCTTATTACACACATCTTCACACCGTCAATAGAGGTGTTAAAAAGATTTTCTTTTAGGGAATTTTGTTATTATTGCTTTAGCGGTTTAGGAGATATGCACATTAAACTTATGTGTTCTTGTTGTGGAGCTTAGTTATGGCAATTTATTTGTTTTTGATTAATGACATTTTGTGGGCATGACAGTGGTCAGATTATGCCCATTTGCAATATCTCAATTTTTACTCAAGTTACAGCTTGAACAGACGAACGGACACACGGACGGACGGACAGACAGTCACCCGGATTTCAACTTATCCTGTTCATTTATATATATATATATAACCCTATGTCTAACTCGATTAGTTTTAGGTGATACAAACAACCGTTATGTGAACAAAACTATAATACTCTGTAGCAACAAGTTGTGAAGGTATAAAAATATAAATACTCATAAATTCATATGTACGATTGTCTCATTTGTGTAAATACATATAAATAAGGGAACATTCAATAAACCTAAACATATGAACATATTTCCTTAAAAAATTTAATTATCTAAGGAAGTAAAATATGCTATTAAAGTGATTGAATAGAGGTATACTAAGATTCCAATTAATAAACTAAAAAAATTAAACAATATTTACTGAAAATAATCTTTCTTTGATATGGTGATGCCGTTTTAGCCGCCGCGGTCGGCGATTAAATTAGAAATAGCTCTATCTCAAAAATCGTCATGGTGGGCGAAATTCGCCGCCGTCGCGTATTGTGTTAATCTTCATATACAATCGTGTGTCCGAATTACCGACGGCATCGCCGAGTATGACGAATATTCGCCGTCGCCTGTATTGTGTTTATGCTTTAACTCTTTCACGCTTACGCCCTAAGCCACCACAAAAGTGAAAACGCGACCGCTTTAGCAATAGTTTTATTATTACCCTTTGTTCAATAAGCATATTGCTTACGCAACGCACATACAAAAGTTGGAAAAATTGCATATTAAATGTGTTTAAATGAGTTTTAACTCCCTCCTCTAAGTATACCACTCTACTCGGTAAAAACTGGCGCACCCTAATAATGTCCACCACATAATCACCAATACACCACACCAGATGACACCACATAGGACAGTACAACACACCACAACACCGCGCGTGTACATCACCAGCCAGCAAAAGGGATGATCAGCGCAGCTTTTTCACCTCTTTCGACGGAATAGCGATCCTGCGCGCAACTCTACCCATCCGACTCGTTTCGTACACTGCGCCGCGTCAACACCTCACTTTCGCTTATTAGACCGCTAATACAGCGATCCACGTTGCTGAGCGCCCCATGATATTTTTCGCAAAACCAGACTCGTTCCGCAACCTTATTCAACATATCAACGATTCCGACAGACATCGTTTCACCGTAGGAGTAACCTCCGCCTTAATCACCTTCATTTTTGGATATAAACGTCACGACAACAATCCCGCGCGCTCCGGTCAATTTAATACGACACCGATGCGCTACTTTGAACAATTATACACATACTCGATACATTTACTTGTGTAAAATTAATTTAAACAAAATTAAGTCAAATAAAGTGTATACGTCTAAAGCGCTGTAATTTTTCTTTGTGAAAGTTCAATAGGGGAATATAGTTGGCACCCCAATTATTCATGGTCCTTCGAGCCATTCCGATAGTGCCAGGTTTTGTCCAGCAAAAAAAAAAAACATTTAAACAGTGGTGACAAAAAATTAAAAAGACAAGACAAAATAAAACAAAACCAAAAAAAAAGTGCAGTGCGGTGAATTGCAGTGGCAAACAAAGTAACAAATATACAAGAAAACACAAAAATATATACATATTTGTATGTATAAACAGTGCGGTGTTATAAAGTTCACTGACCCAAAAATATATAATATATATGTAGATACAATACATATGTACATGCATAGCTACATATATACATATTTTAAAATAGGCAACTTCAAAACAAAAAAGAGTTCACCAATAGCCTGACACAAAGGCCTAACAAGTGCAGTAAAAAACAAAAAAACATATTAACAAACGATCTTAAATAAAGTGCGTCAAAACACAAAAAAAAAAAAGGGTTCAACAAAATAATACAACACAAATCGAGCGCGAAAACTAAAATACCTAATTGCATACAAGTTAACACAGCAGTTCACACGGTCAGCCAATTCTCACCATCGGTCAGTAACTTGAACCGAAACCAACCAATTGCTGACGCTGCATCAGCGATATTAAGTTGACGACTTCACACGCGCGTCCGATGCTACTGACGCGGTAACTTTAGGCAACGTGACCCGGCACGGACTTAGGTTTAATTTAGAGTTAAGAAATGAATTATATTTAGTCTTAAAATAACATCAAAATAATAAAGACCGCGTACGCAAGTCCGCTATTTTTAAAAAACCATTAAATAAATAAAAAACTTAACTGGCGCCCGAGCAGGGACCAGCTGAAGTTTGCGTCTAAGTGCGGTGTTAGAATCGTGTTGTGATAATATCCAAATCGCCCGTGGAAGGACGGCCGAAGGAAATTCAACATAAAAATCACCCGTGGAAGGACGGCTGAAGAAGATTCAACATTAAAATCGCCCGTGGAAGGACGGCCGAGAAGTAAAGACACCAAGGCACCCGGACCACACGAGCTGGTTCGTCAACCACGCGTTAGGATCCAGTAGGAAGGAAACGCACCCTCTATACGTGCGCAACGAGGGAACCTTAGTAGTAAAGGACAAACGGGAGGACACCCCATGCGCCAGGAGGCTAGTAATAAGTAAGCACCTTATATTAAGAAATTTTCTAAGCATTTAAATAAGACAAAGTAAGAAAGAAACTGAAAAAGAAAAATATTTAAAGAAAAAAGATTGAGAATTTAAAAAGTATTCTGTTGAAATTTTCAAAGCATTCAATAAAAAAAAAAAAATAGAAGCTGCGATTCACCACCTTCGGGGGGACCCTCCAGCTTATAAAAATAAAATTCTCTGCGATTCACCACCCAAGGGACCCTCCAGAGAATTATAAATTACAAATCAAAATAAAAAAAGGCTCGTACAGCCAATAACTTACAAGAATAAAAAAGTAACCGCGACTCGCCACCTAACGGGGGACCCTCCGGTTCTAAATAACTAGAGTCCAACTCTGCGATTCACCACCAAAGGGACCCTCCAGAGTATAAGGACACCTAACCAATATAAAATAAAATCATTGTAAATATTTAACAAAATATGGCAACCAATCCCATAAGACCCATAAGACCTGGTGTTCTGAACGCACCTACTGCAGGCAATACCCAACCATCCCATCCTATTCCTAACCCTAACGAAATGAATCTAGAACAATTGACAAACATTATAAGTAACGTGGTCACAAATATTTTAAGACAAGAGGGACGGAACCTAGTTCAGGCCGCCCTTAATCCGAATGCAAACTTTTCAAACACAACGGACGTCACCATAGACCCCACATTAACAAACAACATTAGCGAACTAGACAAAATCCCCGATGTGGTAAGATGCCTTCGCGAATTTTCCGGGAATCCAGGCGAATTCAATTCATGGAAGAAGAGCGTAGACCGAATACTAGAAATATACGAACCTCAAAGAGGATCGCCAAAATACTATGGTATTCTTAACGTTATAAGAAACAAAATCGTGGGCAACGCAGACATTGCTCTTAAATCATATAACACACCTTTGGAGTGGAAGGCTATTTCAAAATGTCTTACTCTCCATTACGCGGATAAAAGGGACATAGGTACCTTAGAGTACCAAATGACATCATTAGTTCAGGGTAGCTATACCATTCAGGAATTCTACCAAAGGGTATACTCCCACTTATCTCTTATTCTTAATAAACTTGGTTGCATGGAAGTTAGTGCTGAATCTATGCATTTACTTACACGAACATATCGTGACAAAGCCCTTGACACTTTTATTCGAGGACTTAATGGTGATTTGCCAAGACTCCTTGGCATGAGGGAACCCGTAGACCTCCCTCAAGCCCTTCACTTATGCCTTAAGTTGGAAAATCAGAAATTCCGTTCGCATTACGCTATCAATAATAATTCTCATATTAAGAAAGCCCAAGACTTTAAGCCACCTCTTCCACCTAGGAAAGTAACCAACGAGTTCTATCCACAATTGGCTTATATTCCTAAACCATATTTACCTAAACAGAACTTCATGCTGCAGCAACGGCCACAGTATACTTTTAATCATCTGAATTCTCCAAATTCTCGTCCAACATACCAACCTCCTGCTAGGCCACAGCACCCACGACCTTTCGGACTCCCGCGTCCAGAGCCAATGGATGTAGACCGCTCTCTACATTTAAAAGTGGTTAACTACATTAATAGAAATGCACCCAATAACCAAGCATGGAAACGACCATCAAATTTATCTCAACAAGAGCCTTTCAAACAACAGAGGAACTTTCATATAGAAACCGATACGGAAGGTCCATACTTCCAACAAGCCACATACGACCAACAATATCCATATGATCAACAATACCAACATGACGAACAGAATTTGAATTCAACCGAACAAGAATACGAAACAATGATAGACAATGAACAGATTGAACAACTAGTCCAAGAACAATCCGAACATAACCAACCCGACTACATAGATGTTAATTTTTTAGGATGAAAAGTTCTTCGTTACCATATATAGAATTTAGAACGAAGAACGGAAAATTTTTAAAAATACTTATAGATACAGGATCAAGCAAAAATTACATACAACCAGAGCGTGTAGCTAAACCCATTCCGAATGAAGAACCTTTTTTTGCAAATTCCATAGCAGGAAAAATCCATATTACCCATCATACCATACTTAATCTAGCCCACATAGATAATTCGAATTTGAAATTTTTCATTCTACCAGGACTGAAATCTTTTGACGGTATTATCGGAAACGATAGCCTCAAATACCTCAATGGTACTATAAACATTCGTGATGACATAATTAGGTTTGGCAATGGTAAAGAAATAAAAATAAAGCAGAAACTTTCTCCTACAGTAAATAATATTGACGTTAGAACAGAACATATGACACCTTCTCAGAAATTTCATATTCATAAACTTACAAATAAATATTCTCAGTTATTTTCCGATCCAAATGAAAGACTGACTTACACTACCACCGTAGTAGGCGAAATCAGAACTTCTTCAAATACACCCGTTTACACTAGATATTACCCATATCCTATTGGCATGAGAGAGTTTGTCACTAAGGAAATCCAAACCTTACTCAAAGATGGGATAATAAGACCATCACGTTCTCTATACAACGCACCCGTGTGGGTTGTCCCAAAAAAACTAGACGCTTCTGGCGAAAAAAAATTTAGACTTGTAATTGATTATAGGAAATTAAATAATGTCACTATTTCCGACAAATACCACATACCCGAAATAAATGAAATCATTGCGCAATTAGGAAATAATAAATACTTTTCCATATTGGATCTAAAAAGCGGATTCCACCAAATTCCTTTAAAAGAATCCGACATTGAGAAAACAGCATTTTCTGTCAATAATGGCAAATATGAGTTTACACGACTCCCATTCGGGCTGAAAAACGCGCCTTCAATATTTCAAAGAGCCTTAGATGATATTCTAAGAAACTATATAGGCAAAATCTGCTATGTCTACATCGATGACATAATAGTTTTCGGTGAAAACGAAGAAAGCCATCTCCAAAATATTGAACAAATATTTCACACTCTCAAAGAAGCAAATATGAAAGTGCAACTTGACAAATGCGAATTCTTCCGAAATGAAGTCGAATTTCTAGGCTTCATCATTTCACCAAATGGTGTAAAAACTAACCCTTTAAAAGTTGAAGCTATACAAAAATTCCCATGTCCGAAAACTTTGAAATACTTAAGATCTTTCCTTGGCCTTTCCGGCTATTATCGCCGCTTAATAAGGGACTATGCTAAGTTAGCAAAACCCCTTACTTCGCTCTTAAGAGGGGAGGATGGACGCATTTCAAAAAATGCATCCAGTAAAAAGCAGATAATACTCAATAACGCAGCACTAGAAGCCTTAAACAAAATAAAATCCTCACTTGTTTCAAAAGAAGTAATACTGGCATATCCTGACTTTAATAAAGACTTCCACCTTACCACCGATGCATCTAATTATGCTCTCGGAGCAGTTTTAGAACAGTCAGGCAAACCCATAGCATTCATATCTTGTTCACTAAGTAAAGCCGAAGAAAATTACGCAGCAAATGAAAAAGAAATGCTGGCGATAATATGGGCACTTAATAGTTTCAGAAGTTATTTGTATGGTTCACCCAAAGTAATAATTTTCACAGATCACCAACCCTTAACCTATGCATTGAGTAATAAAAACTATAACGGAAAGATGAAAAGATGGAAATGCACCCCTTGAAGAGTACCACTATGAAATAAAGTACAAACCAACTATGAAATAAAGTATCGAGACCTCCACAGACTGACGTTAATACTCTAACGACTACTGACCATGGCGACGAAAATTCCGCACATCGGCTTATCCCAGCCACAGAAGCACCAATAAATGCCTTCAAAAACCAGCTATTCATATTACTTGGTGTCGAAGACAACTATACATTCGAAATACCATTTCCCAGTTTTCACAGACACACAATTACCAAACGAGACTATTCAACACAGGACATTACAGACATATTCAAACGACACCTTGACCCAGCATTAGTCAATGGACTATACACCACAGAAAGCTTAATGGGGAAAATTCAAGAATATAAAATATATTAAAATATATCGTGTCACACACAGAACAGGAAGAAATAATTATTAGGGAACATCAAAGAGCACATAGAAATAGTCGTGGAAATAAAACACAAATATTACGGAAATTTTACTTTCCAAGTATGCATTCTAAAATTGAAAAAGTAGTTAGACAATGTTCCACATGTTGCGAGCATAAATATGACAGACATCCTCCAAAACCACAGATACAAAACACTTCCATTCCGAAGTTTCCAGAAGAAATTGTACATATCGACATTTACTCGACAGAAAAAAGGCTAATACTCACGGCCATTGATAAATTTTCCAAATACGCGCAGGTCAAAATTATACAGTCTAAAGCAATAGAACATATTAAAACCCAATACGATATTTAATGATCGCTTTCGGTATACCAAAACAAGTTATAGTAGATAATGAAAAATCTCTGAACTCTGCCACAATATCAACCTTACTCAAAGACCAAATGTCTATAAATGTTTATACCACACCACCCTACAGTAGCACCAGCAACGGACAAGTTGAAAGATTCCATAGCACCCTTTCCGAAATTATGAGATGCTTAAAAGCTAACAATATAGGAATCACATTCGAAGAACTATTATTCAAATCGGTGCAAGAATACAATGCATCAATACACTCAACAACCAAAAATAAACCTTTAGCCACATTCTTTGGAAATAGAATTTTTACAGACCCCCAACACTTAGAAGAGCAAAGGAACGAAATTACTAGATTACTCAGGAAAAAACAGGAACAAGATCTTGCTTATCACAACAGTAAAAGAACAGAACCTAAAGTTTACTCTCCAGGTGATATAATATACGCGAAAATAAATAAAAGAATTGGTTCAAAATTAACAAAAAATTTAGAAAAGAAATAGTATCCGAAAACAATAGAACAGCTGTGAAAACAATATCAGGACGTGTAATACATAAATCCCTAATAAAAACTTGAACTATCTTTTTTAGGAGAAATGGATTCATTAAAACTTATAATTATTTCCACTGCAATTACATCTTTACAAGCAGATGTAAAAATTTTGGATTACAGTAAGGCTCAACTTGTTACAATAGACAACGGAAATGCAAAAATACAAGACGGTACCCTAAGACTGATACACCTCATTGACCTAGACCGTTACGAACATTTCTTAAGACAAACTTATGACGAAATAACGACACAAGTCCCTAAAGATCATTTCCTTTATCCTATCCTCCAACACGAAACCACCCAAACATTCGAAATCCTTAACACCCTTAAACCCGTAGAAAACAGCAAAAGAAGAAGATAAATTGACATACTAGGAACGGCATGGAAATATATAGCCGGATCTCCTGATCACAATGATCTTAATATCATAAATGATAATTTGAATAATCTAAACCAAAATAATAAGAATCAAATAATTATTAACAATTTATTCGAAAAACGCATAAATAATATAACAAATATTGTCAATAAAATGCTAAATACTATAAAAAAAGACGAAGACATTATAACAGAAATAATGATAAATCTACAGAATAGAATCAGATTGATAAAAGAGGAATTAATTAATATAAAATATGCCATTCAATGGGCAAAGAAGAATATAGTAAACTCAATAATTTTAAGCAATGACGAAATTAAACTTTCCATAAAGAAGTTAAAAGAAGAAAAAATGCCTTTTAAAAATGCCGAAGAAGCATTAAAATTTTCAAAAATAAATGTATTAAGTAAAGAAATGACTATCTTGTACATGATAAAAATTCCATTAACATTATACGAAACATTTAAAAGAATAATTATAAGACCGGTTAAAAAAGAAAATAATGTTATAATTAAAACCGATTATAAAGAAATTCTAAAAGGAAGAAATAAAATATACGGAATTAAAAGTGATTGTGAAAAAATTAATGAACTAGCAATTTGTAAAGAAACAAATTTAATAGATTTAAGTAATGATGAATGTTTAAGTAGAATAGTAAATAGTCTAAATTCAACATGTATATTTACAAACGGGAATCACGTGCCAACAGTTGAAGAAATCAAAACAGGAATAATACTACTAAATCAATTCAATGGAAAGATAGGAGCAAATGGGACAACTCAAGAATTAAATGGAACCCATGTTGTAATATTCTACAACACAACAATCAAAATTAAAAATCAAATATTTGGCAATATTGAAGTAAAATCAATTGAAGCAATTACCGCAATTTTCCAACCAGCCCCACGGGAAAAAGAGAGAATCGAATTACTATCATTGGGAGCTCTAAAAGAGTTACACCTAACTAACATCAAACGAATAAATTTCCTCAAGAAAGCTACGCTATCTATTGGCAGTCTAACATCGGTAGCTTTAATTACAACCATTATACTACTAACCTTGGTACGAAGAAAAAATATTAAAATAAACTATATCGAAAAAGAGACAAAAAGGCCAAATATTAGTCAAGGAGTTTTCCCGCCGGTAGCAAATAACAATTTTCCAAATCATATAAAATTTACCGATTTACCTTTCTATTGATGATCGAGGACGATCATATTTAAGAAGGGAGGAGTTAACACAGCAGTTCACACGGTCAGCCAATTCTCACCATCGGTCAGTAACTTGAACTGAAACCAACCAATTGCTGACGCTGCATCAGCGATATTAAGTTGACGACTTCACACGCGCGTCCGATCAACTGCTGACGCGGTAACTTTAGGCAACGTGACCCGGCACGGACCTGGGGTTAATTTAGGGTTAAGAAATGAATTATATTTAGTCTTAAAATAACATCAAAATAATAAAGATCGCGGACGCAAGTCCGCTATTTTTAAAAAACCATTAAATAAATAAAAAACTTAACTTACATAAACACCAACAACTTAAACGGGCGCGAATTTAAAACAAATGATAATAAACTCACTAAAATCAGGCACGACTGGAAGCAGAGGAAAAGGAATTGACAACAAAGAAACACCTGCAAAACCAAAGTGAGCGTATTCATTTCACTTACTATTTTATATATGTAAATACTTGTATGTATGTTTGAATACGGTTTTATGACATAAAACCTGTAGCAGTAAATCCGATTTTACTAATATAAAAAACGATTATCAAACTGGTATAAATCACGGTAAAAATCGAAATAACGCTGACATTAAAACCAGTTTGGTACAATATATATAATATATCCAAATATATATAATATGTAAATAATTATTGTATGCCTATAAGCTTACCTTTGTGTTTTCAAACACACATATTTCACAAACACAAAAGCAAAACAAAATTCAAGTATTTACTTGCAAATATTTTCCGGCAATACCCCTTATTTAAAAAAAAACAGTAAGCAGGATTGCCTAAAATAAGTAAGTGTGCTTTTACACGGGGACTCAAAAGAGTCTCATTTTTTTCAAATGTTCTTTTGATGTCGCTCTGTGCATTCACACGGTCAAAAAGAGTCCAGCAACTCGAGTCTAGTTTTTCTGCATTCCTTTTCACAAAATGTTCGTAAATATTTGTGCTGTTCGACTGCGCAACAATGCGTGCTGCGTATTTCATTTGTATGTTGAGATGATGGTCACACATTTTGCTTGCAATGAATTTCCATGAATATGGTAGAACAATATGCATAATACAAGTACCTACCCGCTAAATAGTTTCAAAGAAATACTAAAGACGGGAATTCCCTAATCCACAAGAATGTATTGAATATCCGCTACTAATATTTTCAAGGCCAAATTTATAATAGGAATTTCCTAATCTTTAAGTATTAAAAACTCATAATTTCTTTACTCCATAATCTATATCTTAATTTTCTTCTTATTTACAATTTTTGAAAATATTTCTATTATTCTATGCATACATATTTGCATATTACATACAAAAAATAGATAACAGAATTCAAATTTGCGATCGAATTCATTTGAAACCGAGCGCTCTGGCAACCATTCAAAAGATTTGAAAGTGAAAAGGAATGCTGAAAAGGGTAGCAGCGAGCTGTTACGAACAAGAACACAAAGCGTGCCACCCGAACACAAGTGGCACGGTCCCTCCGTCTTTCCTCTTCGTCCCCTCGCCCACAATAAACTGGTTTGAGACTCTTTTGAGTCCCCGTAAAAAAGCACACTAAGCAAAGGTACAAACATATAACAAAAATTAAAAGACAAATAAAGAGAATCAAACATAAACAAAACAAACCAAACATACATATATGCATACCTATTATATCTATACTTACTTTAACATAAGTACCTATAATAACATATAAACATAATTGCATAGGGATAATACCTGCACATTATTCACTTCGCTTTCGCGCTCTCTTCGCAGTGCGAACATACATACATTGGGTAAATTACACATTGAAAATTTACAATATAAAAAGTTGTAAAATTACATGAAAAATAAAACAATTAACGTTGTGGTAAAATTAACACTACTAGATATTAAAAAATTAAAAATAATAAATAATTTATTATAAACAAAATTACACATATTTTCAAAGTCCACATTGGCATACAAATTAACTTCCTCGTATGTGGAAGTATTAAAAAAATATATTTTCCGCGCAACGCACGGAAGAAATCAAACGATTGGCTTGAGTGCTCCTGATGGAAGACTAAATCTCTTTATTTCAATTTACTCTTATATATACATTTTTCTTATATGCTTAAGTCTTATAATAAGTGTCAATTTACAATATTCGCTTATTCAGCAATTAGTTTTGTTGTTTACATTATATGGGTGGTCTTAGCTTAATAAAAAGAGTATTTGTTGCTTAAATAAGCAAAGATGCTTATTTAAGAAGCTGTGGTCTTAGCTTTATTGAAAAGAGTATTGATTACTTAAATAAGCAAAGATGCTTATTTAAGAAGCTGTATTTTTGCTGAGTGCAAAGAAATTGTTTTGTTTATAATGATCGTAAAGTTACTTTGTGGAGGCTGCCGTTAACTCCCCCCTCTCTAAGATGAATCGTCCCGGATTCAATATCATTTTTTGATAAGTTATTTATTTTATCCAAAATAGCGTTATATGATATTTTTTGATATTCTAAATTTCTATTTATTTCAGAACTTTTATGAGATTTTTTAAATTTTACAAGTATGTACCATAAAAATGAATGATGTTTAAAAACTTTCATTCGTTCAGCTAAAATATTTATGTTTTCAAAGTTCATTTCTTTATTTTTGTTTCAATATATTCTATAACTTCAAAATTATTTATGTGATTGTTTTTTAAATATTTCCAAATTTTACAATCGATATTTTCATATATAACATTATTAATATTTGTATAATTCTCAAAAGTAACAAGGTAAATTCCATTTATAGCATAGCCATCAACTGTGTTGTTTCCGGAGACTAATATTGCTCCTTCTTATATTACATCTATTTCTTTATTTTTATACTCTCGCAACCTGTTGCTACAGAGTATAATAGTTTTGTTCACCTAACGGTTGTTTGTATCACCTAAAACTAATCGAGTTAGATATAGGGTTATATATATATAAATGATCAGGATGAAGAGACGAGTTGAAATCCGGGTGACTGTCTGTCCGTCCGTCCGTCTGTCCGTCCGTCCGTGCAAGCTCTAACTTGAGTAAAAATTTAGATATCTTTATGAAACTTGGTAGACATGTTTCTTGGTACCGTGAGACGGTTGGTATTGCAGATGGGCGTAATCGGACCACTGCCACGCCCACAAAACGCCATTAATCAAAAACAAATAACTTGCCATAACTAAGCTCCGCAATAAGATACAAGACTGTTATTTGGTACACAGGATCACATTAGGGAGGGGCATCTGTAGTTAGAACTTTTTTTTAAAAAGTGGGCATGGTCCCGCCTCTAATAGGTTTAATATGCATATCTCCTAAACCGCTAATGCTATAACAACAAAATTCACTAGAAGCAAATGTTTTTAGACGGTGTGAAAATAGTTGAAATCGGGTCGCAACTCCGCCCACTCCCCATATAACGGTACTGTTAAAAACTACTAAAAGCGCGATAAATCAAGCACTAAACACGCCAGAGACATTAAATTTTATCTCTGAGATGGTATAAATTGGCTTTATAGGAACCGCGTTCCAAATTAGACAGTGGGCGTGGCACAGCCCACTTTTAGGTGAAAACCCATATCTTGAGATCTGCTCAACCGATTTCAACCAAATTCGGTGCATAACGTTCTTTTCATGTTTCTATGTCATAGTGCGAAAATGGACGAAATCGGACTACAACCACGCTTACTTCCCATGTAACACCATTTTCAATTCCATCTGATTCTTTCACTTTCCACTATGCAAATCAGGTAACAATGATTATATCGGGGTAAAACTTTGCGTGAATAATGCAATTAAAGTATGCCACCTTGCGGCCAAAAATTGTCTAAATCGAACCAAAACTGATCAAACCCCTAAGTACTAAATATGTGGACCCCAGTGCCTATAGTTGACCTTCTACCGAAAATATCAGTCAATCCACAAAGAAATCTCAAACGAGTATACCATTTGACTTTGCGAGAGTATAAAATGTTCGGTTACATCCGAACTTAGCCCTTCCTTACTTGTTTTCTTTTATTTTTTTACATTTACCTTTTTTTCTGGACAAAATATCTGATAGGCAAGTATTTGTATTATTAATTTTACAATACGTGTTTATCATTTCTTTTTTACAATTTTTTATATTAATATATTCTTTTTTGCATTTTGCAATTTCTTTGTCAATTACTAATTTACCGTCTTCTTGTGTGATTGCTCTTACTTCATAATATTTGCAATCATTTATAATTTTAGGATACTTAATATATATAACAATTACATCTTTATTTTGTAATATCTTAAAGTTAGAATGTTAGAAATGTCCATTAAGTCAGTTATAGTCAATCGTCCGTGTTCATTTTGTATTATATAATATTTTTTATCTCATTTAAATGTAAAATTGCAGGGTTTAAAATTCCTATTTTTGCCATAGCTATCGTATGAACCATATTTTGTGGTTCAGTTATTAAAAATTGATATTTCCTTTTCGTTAAAATTTTAACATGTGAATTTTCGTTTACATTTTTAATTGTTTCTGTTAATTGACTGATTATTTTAAAAATTTCAGAGTTTGTTGTGTATTGTTTATTGTTATTTTCAATTAATTCGTTTAACTTATTATTTATTAACACTAAATCGTCATGATCTGGTGTTCCTGCTATCCACTTCCATAGTGTTCCTAATTCATTTATCCCTCTCTTTTATCTTGTATCTTTATTTTGTATTTGCTCTAATAAAGTTTCGATAATTTCAATTTCTGGTTCTGTATCTAAATCATTAATATATGCTACCTCATTTTCATTATTCCCATGTAAATTATTATATCTGTATTTTTTATTACTATAACTTTTGTCGGAATTTATAAGTTCTCTAAAATAAGTTAAATTAGTAATATGAAAAATGTCGCCATAGTCATTGTATAAAGCTACGTCTCCGTCCTCTAATAAGACATAATCTTCTCTTGTATAGTCCACAATGTCCGTCATTGTTTGAACAATTAATATTAGAAATATTAAGGGTATCATTTTCTGAAAATATATATTCAAGATTTAATATTATCTTTATGTACTATTCTATTTCTGTAGTTAATTTTGACCTTATTCCCTAAATCTTCTTTTATTACTTTTTTCTTGTATCTAGGATTGAGCTTCTTTCTTTCCCCTATTATTTTTTCATAGATAACCTCTCCACATAAATATGTTTTGTTAAATCTATTTTTATTTTGTCTTTCTAGCATCCTAGTTTGTGCTAATAAAAGTTTATCTGGTAAATTATCATGAGAGACCTTGTTATAAAGGACTTCGAATGGTTTCTCGTTAGTAATCGTCAGTAACCGAATGTATAGTTTTATTGTATTGGTGAGCGGCTCTATATATTGATTCTGAAAAGCTGATTAAATTATATTCTTGTTTTATACATCGCGATATTTCAATTATTGTTGAATGGACCCTCTCTATCTGACCATTTGTGGTGCTATGATTTGGGCTGCAGAAATAAATTTCGATCTGAAGTCTCTGCATCAGGGATTTGAATTGTACCGTAGTAAATCCTGGTTCATTATCAATTGTTATTCTCTTTACATTAGGGAAACTTTGTAATATATCTAACACTTTATCTTCTAAATTAATCTTATCTTCAATTTGTTTAATAACCAAAAAGTTTGAATAACTATCGATACATGTAATGAATTTTAATGATTGTGCATAAAATATATCTATGTGTATTTGAATTCCCTCCTCTTTAGGTATAGGGACCTCTCCAATAGGTATTATTATAGGTCTATCATATTTATTTTTATTAAAAATTTCACAATTTCTAATGTATTCTTTAAATTGTTTATGCATTTCTGGCCAATAGTAAAAAGTTGAGATTTGTTTAATATTTTCGTCAAAGCCCCTGTGCGCTCTGTTATGAGTTTGCTCTATTATTGTTCCCTGGTCTTCTTTGTTTGGTATATCCATGGGAAAATTTTGTGTAAATAAAAACTTGTTAGTAAATGTTTCTTTTAATTTAACCTTTATTTCATATAAGTCTTCAGGTGTACAATATATTGCAGTTACAAGATTTGGTTGTAAAAATTCTTTTAGAATAGTCATTAAATTTTCGAGTGTATCATATTCAATAATATGTCTAGTTTTATTAAAATTATTAATAGATTCGTGAATGGCAAAGCGACCTTTACTAAGAAGTATTTGTTGCTTGAATTGATTCAATGGTTTTTTAGTTTCTTGAATTTGTGTGTTATCAGAACTCTCTGCTGAATGTTGTGTGTCCATTGATGAATCATCAGTTATATTATTTAAGTTTTGTCGGGATAAGGCATCCGCGACTATATTAATTTTTCCCGGCTTATAAATCATTTTTGGAGTATATTCCTCAATAATGGTATGCCATCTTTTCATTTTTACATTAGGATTTCTTGAAGAGACTGCAAAAGTCAAAGGTTGGTGATCTGTATGTATTTCTAAATCTGATACTCCATAAAGGTAGTTTCTTAAAGTTTTTAATGCCCAAACTATGGCATAAAGTTCTTTCTCATTCGTTGCATAATTCTTTTCTGTGGAATACAATGTTTTAGAGATAAATGTAATAGGTTTTCCATCTTGGCTTAATACACCACCTAATGCATCATTTGAGGCATCGGTTGCTAATATAAATTTTTTATTAAAGTCTGGTTGCGTTAATTCGATTTGATTGGTTAGTAATTGTTTTAATTTTTCAAATGCTAAAATTGCATCCCGTTCTAATCGAACTTCAATTTTCTTTGACATATGCTGAGATACATGTCCATTTTCTCCAGATAAATGTTTGTTTAGTGGTTTAGCTATTGCTGCGAAATCTTTGATAAATTTCCTATAATATCCAATCATTCCCATGAAACTTCGAAGTTGTCGTACTGTTTTTGGTAATGGAAAATTAAAAATCGCTTCGACTTTATGCGGATCCGTTTTGATTACATCTTTTGCAACTATATATCCCAAAAATTCAACTTCATTTTCAAAAAATTTGGACTTTTCTAATGATATTTTCATATTCGATTTTTTAAGTAAGTTGATTACTTGATTCAAATGTTTTATATGATCGACTAGATTGCGTGAAAAAACAATTATATCATCAATATATACGTGGCAGAATTTTCCAATAAATTCTCTTAATACATTATCCATAGCTCGTTGGAAAATACTTGGTGCATTTTTTAAACCAAATGGCATTCTTAAAAATTCGTATTTTCCATTATTTACTGAAAATGCAGTTTTCTCGATGTCCTCAGGCTTCATAAAAATTTGGTGAAATCCTGATTCTAAATCGATTGTGGAGAAATACTGTGATCCTCCTAGATTTGAAAGTATAACGTTAGTATCTGGTATCGGATATGTATCCGAAATAGTGATTTCATTTAGTTTTTTGAAATCCACTACCATTCTTAATTTTGCTGTGCCATCATCATTGATACCCTTTTTTGGTACCACCCAGATTGGAGAATTATAAGGACTTTTACTTGGTCGTAGAACTTCGTTTTTTAAAAGATTATCGATCTCTTTATTCACAAAAGCATTTGATGCTAAAGGATACTGATACTGTTTACTCCAAATTGGAGTATTTACCGAGGTTCTTATTTCCGCACGAATATCCGTTCGAAACGGTAAATTCATGTTTATTGAAGAATGTATTTCATTTATTTTACTTCTTATTTTTTTTCTCAAATATTTAATTCTTTCTGCATTTATGCCGGTATTTCCTTCGGCTGGTGCTTCAGAGAATTCTTCCTCTAAATTTATTTTGTTTATATAATCTTCTTTATTGTCGGTAAGTACGTCGACTGGCGTTGTAGAACTTTTTTGTTCCACAATAAATTTTTTATTTTTATTGCCGGTATTATCTTCGGCTGGCGTTGTAGAACTTTTTTGTTCCACATTATATTTTTTATAATTGAATTTTTTACTTTTGTTGCCGGTATTACCATCGGCTGGCGTTGTAGAACTTTTTTGTTCCACAATAAATTTTTTATTTTTATTATATTCATTGTGCTGGTATAAATTTTCAGCTGGCGCTTTAGGAGTCTCTGCTCCCAAAGTAATTATATTACCTTTAGTGTTTTGATTTTTTAAATTGTCTTTTATCTCATGTTGCTCAGATTCATTTCCTAAGCTAAATATGTCTTCTTCCTTTTCATTATTTATTATCAACTTTTTTTCTTTCAAGTTGATCACTGCATTAATTTCTTTCAGGAATTTGTATCCAATTAAAAAGTCTGCTTCTAAATTTTCGATTTCGTAAAAAATTTGTCTTTTACCAAATAGAGTAATAAAATGATAATATCGTATTATCGAAAATCCATTAATTGTTTTTACTCTTTTATATATATTTAATTGGTTTTTATTCTTATAAATTCCTGATTTTATAGGTATAGCAACTTGTTGCTCCCGTATTACTAATATTTTAAAGTTTTGGCCATTAACCCTGTCATGTAAGAAAATATATGGCAGAGTTAGTTTTGATCTAAAAAATGATCCTCTTTAATACAATATTATTTATCCTTTGTGTTTTATTTGGTGGTTGATTACTTATTTGTGCGCTGGCATATGGTCGTTTATCTGTGGTATGTATTCTTGTATTCTGTACATTACTTGTATTATTTACATTATAATGTGGTCGATTTTGAATTCGAGTACTTGGATCGACATCTATTGGGATAGGTCTTGCCTGAATGTTTTGTTGTAAGGGCCTTTGGTTGTAGCCTCTTTGAAGTTGGGTTTGTGGAAACCGTAAATTATTATTGAAATTTCCGTTATTGATGTTAGTACGTTGTCCGTAATAATTCGGATTTTTCCCGAATTGTGATGCGAAAATTGCTCGCATATTATTCGATTCTAATTCTTGTGCTTTTGCCAACGCATTTGGCAAATCACTTGGTGATAATGAAAATATTATATTGGCTAAATTTCCATTTATACCTGTTATAAATATACGCAACGCATCCCGCCTATTCTTTGCGTTTAATTATTTAGTTACGGCATTATCCGATCCGTAAGTCGTTATTGTTTTATTAATAAGTAAAGTTAATTTTTCATTAATCTTATTATAGTATTCTATAATTGAAGAAGTGCCCTGTCGCAAAATACTAATCTCCTGTTCGATAATATGAGCTGGTCGCTTATCCGCGTAAGCAAAATCGAGTCGTGCCAAAATAGCATCGAAATTAAGAACCGTCCCGTGATTGGATAAAATGTCGTTAGCGTCGTTTGTAATTTTGTTTCTTAGTATAGTTAATGCAGTAAAATATCTACGGCTGCCCCTTACATATAGGCTCATTGCGATATTGGCTAATTCCCTCCAGCTAACGTATTTAGTTTGTTTTCCATTAAATTCTGGTAGTGACTTGACCACCTCAAGTGACTCATCACAATTGATATGTGGATCAATCACTTCTATTTTATAATCAACGACTGTAGTTGACTGTGTTAAGTCCTGCAGTTGCCTTCGCAACTCCTCTACCTATAATCTAAGAGAAGCATTTGTTGCAGTTATTAGTCTAGCAACAAGATTTTCGTTCTCACTATTTAGAGCCATTTTTTATTATTTTAGTTTTTGTATGTTTTAAATATGGGCAAGTTTCAGTTCTATGGTTGCCCTTGCAATGATTACAATAGTACAGTCTTTCGTATCTTAGTGTACTTGGATTATTTCCCATAAAAAATATGCTTTCTTCTAGGACAGGATGCCTTTTTTTATATTGTTTTAACGTCTTTCCTTTTCACATACCCTAATCATAGCTATTGTTTCAGATACTATTGTATCCCTATTGTAATAGTCCTCAATTGTTGCTACTTTGTTTTTTCCTATATATTTAAAAACTGCCCTCATACAATTTATTTGATGGGTCATCCTTTAGTAAATAATTTTGGAAGGATTTTCAGTTTTCCCTAAGTTTCGAATTATTTTCTCTAGTTTATCAACATCCAAATCTATTGGTAATGCCCCTGACATATTTCTAGTATATGTATATAATAAATAATGTGCTTTTACTTTTTATCTTGTTTCTTTCTACCTTATCCCTTTTTTTTTTGAACTTTAATAAGATTTATTTGACCTACATTTGTCAGTTGGTAAAGCGTCTGTCATTTTTGTCAACATTTTGGAAATACATTTTTTGTTTTATTTTCTTATATATATATTTTTATTAGTTTTGCCGTTATTACTTTCGGCTAGATTTGTGGAATCTCTGTTTCCTCATTTTTTTTTTTTAAAATAAATTTTGTGATCCTTTCTAGGAAAGGAGACTCTTTTATTCTGGAGGGTCTGGAGTTCAGAATCGCAGAAATGAATTTATGTTATAAACCGGAGGGTCCCCCTTGCGGTGGTGAATCGCGGTGTTTAAATATTTTGTTATATGGCTGATCGAGCCTTGATTTATAAGATGCTTTTTTTTTATAATTTTTGATCCTTTCTAGGAAAGGAAACTCTTTTATCCTGGAGGGTCTGAGGTACAGAATCGCAGAATTGAGTTTATGTTATAAACCGGAGGGTCCCCCTTGCGGTGGTGAATCGCGGTTTTTAAATATTTTGTTATATGACTGATCGAGCCTTGATTTATAAGATGCTTTTTTTATAATTTTTGTGTACTTATACTTAAAATATTTTATGTTACTAGGATTATTACAATAATACAATTTTATTGTTATACATTTAATATATATTAAAATATCAGCGTCCTCGTCCTTCTCTAAAGGGGTTTGTTGATTGGTGTTTAGCTTCCCTTGCCAGTGTTGATTGCTGTTTAGCTTCCCTGGTCGTTTTGTTTTTAATTAATGGTGTCCCTCGTTGGCAACGCTTCGGCTTAGCGTGCAATGCCTTCGTTTCTTCTTTTTTTGTGTTTTTCTGTTTGTTCTAGTTTTTTATTTATTTATTCCCTTATTTTAATTCTTCGATTGTTAGTTTTTGGTGTAAGGTTTTATATTTTTTTACACACTTTATTCTATTTGAATTGCTTCGAAATTGGAGTAGTTATAGAGTAACACTTTTGTTATAGTTCACTTGCTGTTATTGTTATTTCACTACATAGCGTTGTATTTTTTTGAAGATTTGTTTGTTCACAGCGTTTACGCTTGTTTGCTTGCAATTGCTTTTTCAAACTTTTTAAAAAATCTTTAGTATTAGAACTTATTGTTTTTTTGGTATTTAAATTAGTTTTTGAGGGTTTTTTTTTATTTGTGCACTCGCGTAGCCGTACTTTTTGATTTTCGGCCCTTTTATTCGCGTCGTACTCGCGTAGCCGTATTTTTGATTTTCGGGCGCGTCTCACTCGCGTAGCCGTACTTTTTTTTTTTCTTTTCTCCTCCCGAGAGGATACTTGATTGCTAATAATTTTTTTGTTTCGACACACGTCACTATCCTTTCGACTAAGGAAACTTGTTTTTTTCTCCCTTTTTAAATATATTTTCCGCGCAACGCACGGAAGAAATCAAACGATTGGCTTGAGTGCTCCTGATGGAAGACTAAATCTCTTTATTTCAATTTACTCTTATATATACATTTTTCTTATATGCTTAAGTCTTATAATAAGTGTCAATTTACAATATTCGCTTATTCAGCAATTAGTTTTGTTGTTTACATTATATGGGTGGTCTTAGCTTAATAAAAAGAGTATTTGTTGCTTAAATAAGCAAAGATGCTTATTTAAGAAGCTGTGGTCTTAGCTTTATTGAAAAGAGTATTGATTACTTAAATAAGCAAAGATGCTTATTTAAGAAGCTGTATTTTTGCTGAGTGCAAAGAAATTGTTTTGTTTATAATGATCGTAAAGTTACTTTGTGGAGGCTGCCGTTAACTTACATCCCGCAATACCCCTTGTAACAAACAAGTAGAATTGCGTACAAAAAAAAAACTAAAAGCACATTGATCTCTTCAACGAGCTCTCAATTGCATTAGAAAATATATGTACATACATACGCACAAACAATCCGTGCATACTTATGTACAAAGTGTATTGATCTCTTCAACGAGCTCTCAATTTCACGAGCATATAAATATATACTAACAAGTCCGTGTATTAGGGTGTACCTAAGTACATCAACATACGGACATAAAAAATATTATTGAATTAAAAGTGCGATTTTTATCAATTAAATTAAATAAAGCAATATATCCAAATAAAACCACAACAAAAAAATATCGCAAGTAAATTCAGTTTACACTGAAAAAATAAATAAAAGGTTATATATTCATAATTCATTGAAACATTATATAAATAACATAACAAAAGTGGTTAATGGCGACAAAGGTCAAACTACACCTATAGGAGCTACACGCTCAAAACAGGTTGCCAAATTCATTTCTGAGAGTGACAGATTAGCACGATACTGCACTCGATTTTCATCTTCACCGATTCCAGACATCTCTGAATCGTTATTGGAAATAAAAAAACAAAATATTGAGAATTTTTGGACTCGTCTCCAAACGGCTCATGACGCCATAGTAGATTATGACAATTCAGATCTACCACAAGATTTTAAATCATCGGTTTACGCACTATACGAAAACTGCTTAGACCAGTACGAAGAAACAAAAGCTATGATTTCTGATCAATTAAAGCTAATAAAAGCGATTGCACCTACTCCACATCCGAGAGTAGAGCCACAAATTCAAAGTCAAGAGGCAAGTTCAGGCATCCATCTCAAGGTGCCCGCATGTGACACAGAAATATTTCATGGTGGTTATGAACAATGGCCGTCCTTCCGGGACATGTTTACAACCGTTTACATGAACCACCCAAAATTATCAAACGCACAAAAATTGTATCACCTCCGATACAAAACAAAAGGTCAAGCAGGCGTTATAGTAAAACAGTTCGCATGACGATAATTTCAATTTGGCTTGGAAACTTAAATCAAGATTCGAAAACGAAAG
This sequence comes from Bactrocera oleae, assembly GCF_042242935.1. NCBI lineage: Eukaryota > Metazoa > Arthropoda > Insecta > Diptera > Tephritidae > Bactrocera > Bactrocera oleae. Next base: position 37,567,215 of record NC_091538.1, read on the forward strand.
AATATTGGTCGATAAACAAATATCGATATTAATGAACAATACTGGTAAACATATGCACTGCCGCATTACCAGAAAAATCATTACTTCTATGGGAGCAATCGCTCTCATCACGAAGAAAATGCCCCACGTGGCAACAAATGAAAGATTTCCTAACTACCCAATATGAAATCGCAGAAAAAAATGGTCAGAAAAAAAATGGTCAGATCGAGAACCGTTCAACACGACCTAAATAGAAGCTTCCACAGACCCCAAGCCAGTAGCAACAACAATTTAAATAAAATCTTCTTCAGAAATCAAACGTTCACATCCGAACAGTACAAACAAACGTCATGCGAACTATGTACAGGAGGGCATAAGCTCAAATCTTGCGAGAGATTCAAAAAATTTAATATTATCGACCGAAACAATTTTGTAAAAACAAAAAGGCTTTGTACAAATTGCCTATCACATGCACATACACTTAAAGAGTGCGAAAACAAATTTAATTGCGTTTATTGTCATAAACGACATCATTCAATGCTGCATTACAGCACATTTTCCAGCTCATTCCCAAACAGCGCAAATATGAAAAGAGGGTTTAGTTGCAACAGCAAATCCCGAAGTGCGAAATTCCGAAAATTGCCAAGAAGCACCATGCTGCTCAAAGGCATTAAAAACCCAAACGCTACACAGCGAAAACCAAAGTAGGGTACTACTACCCACAGCAGTCGTCTTCATCGAACACCGAGGAGAACTGTTTAAACTTAGGGCCTTAATAGATCAAGGATCACAACGATCATTCATAGGCTACAACTACCAACAAAACTAGCCAATTTTGAAATCACGGGAATGGGCGGAAGAGTAGTCCAAAACTCAAATAAAATCTGCCCTATTACCCTAATTTCCCCCCAAGCGGATAAGAGAATTAAAGCAGAAGCTATAGTCTTACCGCAGCTCACAAATATGCTTCTAAGCTACGATATAAATAGCAAACATTGGGAAAAGGTTTTACACCTTAAACTAGCAAATCCCAACTGTAACACCCCCGCTCAAATAGACATTCTATTAGGCAGCGATCTCATACCTCAGATAATACTCGATGGTGTTGAGAACGTTTCAAACACACTATTGGCACAAAATACCATTTTCGGTTGGATCCTAAGTGGACTAGTTACAGAACCAGTTTCCACATCAGCAACTCAAGTTGACGAACATTCCAAAGAATCGCTTAATTCACAATTAAGGAAATTTCGGGAGTTAGAAAAACGCCCCCTCATAACAACCCCAGAAGATCAGTATTGTGAATACTTCTACAAAGCCACAACTACTCGATCAAATAATGGCCGGTATGTCGTACGACTACCACCAAAGCCACAATCTTCCAACACTCTACAAATTGGCACAAAAAACCTTGTCAGAGTTTCTTCTGACAACCCCAGTGTTAAAAACACAAATATATATAATTCAACCAAATCATCGAGATATATTACTAAATATTCGAAAAGAAAATTTGTTGTACACTAATTTCCTTAAATTCGAAAAGGGCAGTACAACATAAAAATACAGGGGATCCAATGGAATTCGATATCTGATCAGCTTTCATATCCTACTAAGTCAACATCCGCATTATCCGCAATAACATTTTTGACTCCGCAGGATGGCTCTCGCCAATTATGATACAAGCGAAAATCCTGGTCACAATTCTCAAACAATCTTAACGACATTCGAATCTCCCGATTCTTTCGAGCATAAAGAAATTTTAAACAAACAATACACATAATAAAATGGTAAAAGAAACAACGGAAAGTACGAAATGCAACTACAACCTTATATACCCGCAAAATAAAGTTGCTTACCTTAAAGCACTTACATGCACATCAAAATGCGTACAAAATATGTTCTTAAAACCAAAGCCGTTTTATACACACAGAATATGGAGATATCACTACTTCATCACCGTGCCCTCAGCTACTCCATCAGCAGTACGCCGAAATACAATCAACAGCACATACGTGTAATGCTAGTAAATATTCGCCTAGGGGGCCCTCCTCCAAGTACACCACTCTACTCGGAAAAAACTGGCGCACCCTAATAATGCCCACCACATAATCACCAATACACCACACAAGATGACACCACATAGGACAGTACAACACACCACAACACCGCGCGTGTATATCACCAGCCAGCAAAAGGGATGATCAGCGCAGCTTTTTCACCTCTTTCGACGGAATAGCGATCCTGCGCGCAACTCTACCCATCCGACTCGTTTCGTACACTGCGGCGCGTCAACACCTCACTTTCGCTTATTAGACCGCTAATACAGCGATCCACGTTGCTGAGCGCCCCATGATATTTTTCGCATAACCAGACTCGTTCCGCAACCTTATTCAACATATCAACGATTCCGACAGACATCGTACCACCGTAGGAGTAACCTTCGCCTTAATCACCTTCATTTTTGGATATAAACGTCACGACAACAATCCCGCGCGCTTCGGTCAATTTAATACGACACCGATGCGCTACTTTGAACAATTATACACTTACTCGATACATTTACTTGTGTAAAATTAATTTAAACAAATTAAGTCAAATCAAGTGTATACGTCTAAAGCGCTGTCATTTTTCTTTGTGAAAGTTCAATAGGGGAATATAGTTGGCACCCCAATTATTCAAAATGTTTATTTTTTATGAATGCTGGAGTGTTTGCCAGTAATCCTCCTTTTTAATTCAAAAGGCTTTTCTTAATTATAAAGTTTGCCATATCATTGAAATTAAAAACACAAATCTAAATTGGTATGCGCCCCAATTTTTCATCCGTTGTGTCTATTTACACCCTTTTCTCCGTTTCACACATTGCGTGGTTTATTTCTCTTTTTCGAAGTTATATTTTTCGGTGGTCCTTCATCTGGAACTACAAATTAGTACTCAAAAATATTTCATTTAACATTTGGGCCTTCTCTATTCATTAACATTCTCTGACGGAAGTCGGTGAAGAAGTTCGATCAAAAAAGATATGTCATGAAATTGTCAAATAATAATAGTTTTTAATATATCATACAAAAATTATAAAATTTAGTTTAGACTGCTTGTCTTCTGAATAAAAACAAAAAGGCTTTGTACAAATTGCCTATCACATGCACATACACTTAAAGAGTGCGAAAACAAATTTAATTGCGTTTATTGTCATAAACGACATCATTCAATGCTGCATTACAGCACATTTTCCAGCTCATTCCCAAACAGCGCAAATATGAAAAGAGGGTTTAGTTGCAACAGCAAATCCCGAAGTGCGAAATTCCGAAAATTGCCAAGAAGCACCATGCTGCTCAAAGGCATTAAAAACCCAAACGCTACACAGCGAAAACCAAAGTAGGGTACTACTACCCACAGCAGTCGTCTTCATCGAACACCGAGGAGAACTGTTTAAACTTAGGGCCTTAATAGATCAAGGATCACAACGATCATTCATAGGCTACAACTACCAACAAAACTAGCCAATTTTGAAATCACGGGAATGGGCGGAAGAGTAGTCCAAAACTCAAATAAAATCTGCCCTATTACCCTAATTTCCCCCCAAGCGGATAAGAGAATTAAAGCAGAAGCTATAGTCTTACCGCAGCTCACAAATATGCTTCTAAGCTACGATATAAATAGCAAACATTGGGAAAAGGTTTTACACCTTAAACTAGCAAATCCCAACTGTAACACCCCCGCTCAAATAGACATTCTATTAGGCAGCGATCTCATACCTCAGATAATACTCGATGGTGTTGAGAACGTTTCAAACACACTATTGGCACAAAATACCATTTTCGGTTGGATCCTAAGTGGACTAGTTACAGAACCAGTTTCCACATCAGCAACTCAAGTTGACGAACATTCCAAAGAATCGCTTAATTCACAATTAAGGAAATTTCGGGAGTTAGAAAAACGCCCCCTCATAACAACCCCAGAAGATCAGTATTGTGAATACTTCTACAAAGCCACAACTACTCGATCAAATAATGGCCGGTATGTCGTACGACTACCACCAAAGCCACAATCTTCCAACACTCTACAAATTGGCACAAAAAACCTTGTCAGAGTTTCTTCTGACAACCCCAGTGTTAAAAACACAAATATATATAATTCAACCAAATCATCGAGATATATTACTAAATATTCGAAAAGAAAATTTGTTGTACACTAATTTCCTTAAATTCGAAAAGGGCAGTACAACATAAAAATACAGGGGATCCAATGGAATTCGATATCTGATCAGCTTTCATATCCTACTAAGTCAACATCCGCATTATCCGCAATAACATTTTTGACTCCGCAGGATGGCTCTCGCCAATTATGATACAAGCGAAAATCCTGGTCACAATTCTCAAACAATCTTAACGACATTCGAATCTCCCGATTCTTTCGAGCATAAAGAAATTTTAAACAAACAATACACATAATAAAATGGTAAAAGAAACAACGGAAAGTACGAAATGCAACTACAACCTTATATACCCGCAAAATAAAGTTGCTTACCTTAAAGCACTTACATGCACATCAAAATGCGTACAAAATATGTTCTTAAAACCAAAGCCGTTTTATACACACAGAATATGGAGATATCACTACTTCATCACCGTGCCCTCAGCTACTCCATCAGCAGTACGCCGAAATACAATCAACAGCACATACGTGTAATGCTAGTAAATATTCGCCTAGGGGGCCCTCCTCCAAGTACACCACTCTACTCGGAAAAAACTGGCGCACCCTAATAATGCCCACCACATAATCACCAATACACCACACAAGATGACACCACATAGGACAGTACAACACACCACAACACCGCGCGTGTATATCACCAGCCAGCAAAAGGGATGATCAGCGCAGCTTTTTCACCTCTTTCGACGGAATAGCGATCCTGCGCGCAACTCTACCCATCCGACTCGTTTCGTACACTGCGGCGCGTCAACACCTCACTTTCGCTTATTAGACCGCTAATACAGCGATCCACGTTGCTGAGCGCCCCATGATATTTTTCGCATAACCAGACTCGTTCCGCAACCTTATTCAACATATCAACGATTCCGACAGACATCGTACCACCGTAGGAGTAACCTTCGCCTTAATCACCTTCATTTTTGGATATAAACGTCACGACAACAATCCCGCGCGCTTCGGTCAATTTAATACGACACCGATGCGCTACTTTGAACAATTATACACTTACTCGATACATTTACTTGTGTAAAATTAATTTAAACAAATTAAGTCAAATCAAGTGTATACGTCTAAAGCGCTGTCATTTTTCTTTGTGAAAGTTCAATAGGGGAATATAGTTGGCACCCCAATTATTCAAAATGTTTATTTTTTATGAATGCTGGAGTGTTTGCCAGTAATCCTCCTTTTTAATTCAAAAGGCTTTTCTTAATTATAAAGTTTGCCATATCATTGAAATTAAAAACACAAATCTAAATTGGTATGCGCCCCAATTTTTCATCCGTTGTGTCTATTTACACCCTTTTCTCCGTTTCACACATTGCGTGGTTTATTTCTCTTTTTCGAAGTTATATTTTTCGGTGGTCCTTCATCTGGAACTACAAATTAGTACTCAAAAATATTTCATTTAACATTTGGGCCTTCTCTATTCATTAACATTCTCTGACGGAAGTCGGTGAAGAAGTTCGATCAAAAAAGATATGTCATGAAATTGTCAAATAATAATAGTTTTTAATATATCATACAAAAATTATAAAATTTAGTTTAGACTGCTTGTCTTCTGAATAAATTTTGAGGTCAATGAAGTATGTGTATGTATGTGTATCAATGTGTGAATAAAGCGTGAGGAATTCGTTTATAAACCAAAAACATGCATACATACTTCACATATGATGAAAATTTATGTATATATTTATACATATTACAAAGTAAACTAAAATTTTTTGTACTAATTGCTAAAAAACGAAGAAAGCAACGGGTGTTAATAAATATAAGAATGGAGGTATTCTTTTTTAAGTTTTTATTAATGCTTAAATTTAGAGAGAAATTCAGACTGGCCACGAATCTTACTGTGTTGTTTTTTCTATGGTTTACATTCCATTTGCATGTGTTGCTTTGAATCGGCATATGTTCTTTTATCATTTTGCTCATGTTCGTACCCATAAGTATAAATATAACGAATTTGTTATAAAAATTACTTCCACATCACATCAAACCAATTGAATTCACATTGAAATTAATGGGAATAAAATTGGTTAGCGCAGTTTTTAAAACAAATAAGGAAGGGCTAAGTTCGGGTGTAATAGAACAGTTCATACTCTTGCAACTTGTAAGGATCAAATCCGGGGAAATACTTATAGGTGTTGGCAAAACTTAATGTTAAAAAATTTACGAAAGAATTTAACATTTATTATTCGACGAAATCGTGAATAAATTACGATCAAATTTGATTTTTTATTTATTGTATTGTATGGTAGGTTATAGACTCAATTACTTTTACAACTATATTTTACTTGCCGTCAACGAAAATTATATTAAAATCATCAGCACATGAGATATATATATCTGACATAAGGTTAACGTCAACCAGAAGATCGCAATTAATGACATTAGGGATGTGAGATTAACTCCAAGGTCTACACCAACTCCAATCATGTTCAGCGGTTTGTTAGAATAGAGGAAATTATTATATGTAGTATAATATAATTTCACATATTTTTGGCATTAAACTAATGTAAATATATCCAATATTATACGTTCAGTTAACTTTGCTAAGATATCTTGCACAGATATGTTTAAAAATCTTTTGTTAGGTATACGGCAAATTTACACGATTTTATCTACCATTATTTTGGTATTGCTGCATATTATTTATGTAAACAGATGCCCTCTAAATTTCATTAAGTTTATGGGAGGTAACTTAATAACCGTCGAATATATTTAAGAAGTAAAGTCAATCGGATGTTTGAAAATTCTGATATTAGTTTAATGGGGGCTAGTGCAAGTTTTCACCCGGTTTTATCCATTTTAGGCAATTAGATGCAAGATTAGGAGAAAAACACGCTCACTCAATTTAATTAAGATAAGTCACATATTGGCCGTTATATGGGGTATAAAGTTCGGAAGTATAAATCGGAAGTTCGAAAATCTTTCTATTAGTTATAGGCGGCTAAGGGAAATATTGACTCGATTCAACCAATTTTTGACCGAGATGGCATACCACAGAGGCAATATTCGAGCAAATTTTTATTCCGATATATTAATTGGTGCTTGATATAGTCAGATGAAATATCAGACAGAATTTAATATTATGTTATATGGGAGGTAGGGGTGGTTGTAGTCCGATTTCGCCCATTTTCACACTGTAATATGGGAATGCTAAAATCAGTCAGAGGTCCCAAATTTGGTTGAAATTGGTTGAGTACGTCCGGAGATATGTGATTTCACCAAAATGTAGGCGGTGCCACACCTATCGTCTAATTTTAACACCTGCCCTTATAAATCCATCTTGTGCCATCCTGGATGCAAAATTTAATGTCTTCGATGCATTTAGTTATTGATTTATCGCGCTTTAGTAGTTTTTAACAAAAACATCCGATTTCATCTATTCTCACGCTGGCGCAAGAGGTGTCAAAATGATTTGTCTTATTCAAATTTGGGTGATATAGCTTAAAGGGTTAGGGAGGTTAGCCACTCCCACTTTTTTAAAAATTTTCAAACCACAGGTGCCACTTGTTATTTCGATTCGTTGCACCAAATAACAGTTTCGTATCTCAATTTGCGGCTTAGTTATGGTAGTTCCTTAGAGTTCGAATAAAAGGCGTTTTGTGAGCGTAACAGTGGTTCGATTATACCCATCTACGAACTCATCCTCACTTTTTTGCCAAGGAACACGTGTACCAAGTTTCATTACGATATCTCAGTTTTTACTCAAGTTCCAGCTTGCACAGACAGACATACAGTCACTCGGAATTCAGCTCGTCCAATAAAGTCTGCGTTCACCCGACACAATTTTTTAAGTGAAGTAAAAACACAACTTAAATAGGTAATTCAGTTCAAATTTTCTACATGTATTTCTTCTTTATATTTTTAAGTTCAAAAGGCAAAAACAAAAATGTGTATTCCTGTTTTCATTTTTGTGATAATTTAGGGATTTAAGTGTAAGGACAAGTAAACATAGGCACCATTAAGTCTGCGTTCAGCTTTAAAATTAGTTACAAAAGTATTAAAAATGATAAAGGAAAATTAAATTCAATATTTTGTTGGATAGCCGCGTTGTTCTAAAACCTCGCTCAATCGATTTGGCATTGATCTTACCAACTTATCTGTTTCCTCAGCTGTAATCTGGGACCAATCTTCTTTCATAACAACACACTTCGCAAAGCCTCTTTACTTGTTATTGTATGCTGACGAATTCTTTTTTCCAACAGATCCCATAGATGCTCAATAGGATTGAGGTCAGGTGATTGAGGGGGCGTTTTAAGTTGTCTAGGAGCATTGTACAAGAGCCAAAGTATAACTATTTCCGCAGTATGCTTCGGGTCATTATCTTTTTGGAACCAAAAACGTCAAAGATAATCCAAGATTCTCTGCACTTTGTTTCAAATTGTTTTTTAAAATATTCAAATAACCCCATTTATCCATTGTGGATTCAATAAATTCAACCTGACCCACACCACCAGCCGCCATGCAACCCCACACCATAATTCCGCCACCTCCGTGTTTAACTGTACCAACAAGATTTTGCTTTTCAAGGGCAGTTTCTGACTTGCGCCACACAATTTTTTGACCTTTTATGCCAAAAATGCAACGTTTACTTTCATCCGGAAATATTACTTGTCTCCAGAATTCCGACGACTTATTTATATAACCATGATATCCAGCTTTTCGTAAAATTTTTCTAGCAGTTTCGGCACAAATTGTTTTTTTTAATGGTTATATTTGCGTTTTCAATAATCTTTGTGGACGTAAATCGAGGGTTAACTTTCACCATATTTATTATTTTCCGTTCTTCCCGGGCTGATAATATTTTCGGACGGCCAGATCGCGGTATCGACGTTAAAATTCCGGTTTTTTATACTCTCGCAACCTGTTGCTACTGAGTAGAATAGTTTTGTTCACCTAACGGTTTTTTGTATCACCTAAAACTAATCGCTATAGGGTTATAAACATATAAATGATCAGGATGAAGAGACGAGTTGAAATCCGGGTGACTGTCTGTCTGCTCGTCCGTCCGTGCAAGCTCTAACTTGGGTAAAAATTGAGATATCTTTATGAAACTTGGTAGACATGTTTCTTGGTACCGGAAAACGGTTGGTATTGCAGATGGGCGTAATCGGACCACTGCCACGTCCACAAAACGCCATTAATTAAAAACAAATAAACTGCCATAACTAAGCTCCGCAATAAGATACAAGACTGTTATTTGGTACACAGGATCACATTAGGGAGGGGCATCTGCAATTAAATTTTTTTTTAAAGTGGGCGTCTCGCTCCTAATAGGTTTAATGTGCATATCTCCTAAACCGCTTAAGGTATAATAACAAAATTCACTGAAAGCAAATGTTTTTAGAACCTCTACCTGCAGTGTGAAAATAGGGAAAAATCGGGTCGCAACTCCGCCCACTCCCCAAATAACGGTACTGTTAAAAAATACAAAAAGCGCGATAAATCAAGCACGAAACACGCCAGAGACATTAAATTTTATCTCTGGGATGGTATGAGATAACTTTATAGGAACCGCGTTCAAAATTAGACAGTGGGCGTGGCACAGCCCACTTTTAGGTGAAAACCCTGTAATAGTGCGAAAATCGGACTACAACCACGCCTATATTCCATATAACACCATTTTCAATTCCATTTGATTCTTTCACTTTCCACTATGCATATAGAGCAACAATGGTTATGTCGCGGTAAAACTTTGCGTGAATAATACGTTTAAAGTATGCCACCTTGTGACCAAAAATTGTCTAAATCGAACCAAAACTGTTCAAGCCCCTAAGTACAAAATATGTGGACCCCAGTGCCTATAGTTGACCTTCTACCGAAAATATCAGTCAATCTACAAAGAAATCTCAAACGAGTATACCATTTGACTTTGCGAGAGTATAAAATGTTCGGTTACATCGGTTGTTTTAAATTGTTTATGACGCGCTGGACAGAAGAATACGTTCTTCCAATAGTTTCCCAATTTTTCCGAAACTTTCGCCATCTGTCCACAACTTAATGATAATTTTTCTTTCCGACAGACTAATCTCTTTTCCTTTGGTTTCCATTTTTTGAAATATTATTAAAACGTGTCGGGAGCTCTTTGAACGACTAATTATATTAAAACACAATAGAATCACAAACGAACAAATTCATGAGAAGTAACGGTATTTTGAATTCAAGCTAACTGAACGCAGACTTAATAGTGCCTTTGTTTACTTGTTCTTACACTAAAATCCAGTTATCACAAAAATGAAAATAGGAATATACATTTTTGTTTTTGCATTTTGAACTTAAGAATATAAAAACGAAATACATGTAGAAAATGTGAACTGAATTACCTATTAACATTGTTGTTTTACTTCACTTAAAAAATGTAAACGCAGACTTTATTGGCTATGTGTATATAACCCTAAATCTATATCGATTAGTTTTAGGTGATACAAATAACCGTTAAGTGAGCAAACCTATTGCAACATGTTACAAGAGTATAAAAATTGTGAGCTCATGGATAAGTAGTAATACAGTCCCAAAGATAATTGAATAGTATTAAACGAGAAATTAAATTCATAGTAGGAAAACTAAAACTAATCCTTAAACTATGGTATCAATGCAGTGTTGATATTTCAACAAGCTGATACGGCTGGTTCGATTTTCAAAATACATTTCAAGCTTCGACTAGCTAGAAGCAGATATTAAAATTGAAGGACATAAAATAGATTAACGATGAGAGAATACGAATTAATAATGCATACATAATACGTACAATACATTTGAAGCTAAAAATGTGAAACAGTTTAAAATTAATTACATTTTTAATTTCATTTGTTGCTAATACAATATTTTATCACCAGAAATTTAAATATTATCGTTTAAAGTTTAAATATGATATTATCTGAATCTGAACTGTTTATTAACAGTATCAATAAAGAGCATTTACGTCTTTTTAAATTGAACATTAATCGATTAACTGATGCATGATGAAATATATTAACTAAATATTCAGTGGACAGAGGACCGAATTTAAAGTATTTGAAATATTCATTACAAATTTATAAATACATACATATATAATATATACGCAATTGTAAAGTTTCGGTTGACTTAATAAAAATAACTGTACATAACGATCCTGAGGCTATTTTTATAAGTCCAAAAAATATTTAAAGAGATGTCGCAGAGAGTCGGTATGTAATGCAGAAAAAAACTAAAGATCAGGTAAGGAGAGGTTAAGATCTTTCGTAATCCAGCAGTCTGCAAAAATGTATCATAAAATCAATGGTCGTTATTAGCTGAAATTGTCAACCCATTGCATTTATTTATGTACTTTTGGCATTTTACTATGCCAAATGGAATATAAAATTGTGACTATACAAATTCATAACAATTGTTCATGTGCCGTTTAAATTTTTGTCTTGTTCTTCAAATTATTAAATATGTATATTTCATTAATGAATAAAATAAAAATAAAATCCTTCCTTTTTTTAATGGCAATTTTAATGGAATGCAAAATGCATGCACCTACTTGCGAATTTAACATGTATTATGAACTTTAGCCTGCAAGTGCACTTGCAATTCTCAGCAATCTTTCTGCGTTTCATCAAGCTAGATATTTCATTGAACTGAGTTTACATTTTGTTCCTTCGTGAATGTATAAAAACGTGAAGAATCTAGGACCAAATACATCTGCAAACAGCTCATACTAAAATTCTCTGTGCGTGATACGCAACGCTAGCATTAAACTTGCTAGTTTAGATTACTGGCACAGTTAAACAGATTGATGAGTGCATTTCCCATAGTTGAAGACCACCCCCGATGAAGATTGAAATCCAAACAACATGACAATTAAACAAGTAAGGAAGTGCTAAGTTCGGATGTAACCGAACATTTTATACTCTCGCGTAGGCAAATGGCATACTCGTTTGAGATGTGTTTATATAAATATTTTAATGATTAGAAGTAGGAACTGTTGCCTCAGTTATTATGTTTTGTTGTATACGCTTATAATTGATTTTATATCCAATAAAATGAATTACAATTGTATAGAGGAGTATGAAAAAGTGTTGTATTGAGGAGTATGTTTTTTGACAATGAATAACATTTATAATTTATTTTATTCTATAGGGTGTTTGATTTAGAGGTATAGAAATTCAAATTGCAATAAAACAACGATGGATTATTCGATTGACATGAATTTTATTTATCCTGGCTGGCTCGTAAGTAGTCCAATCTGGACGTCCAATTTTTGATGTCTTTTTCAACATTTGTGGCCGTATATCGGCAATAACTCGACGAATGTTGTCTTCCAAATTGTTAAGCGTTTGTGGCTTATGCGCATAGACCAATGACTTTACATAACCGCACAGAAAGTAGTCTAGCAATGTTAAATCACTAGATCTTGGAGGCCAATTCACAGGTCCAAAACATGAAATTAGGCGGTCACCATACGTGTCTTTCAATAAATCGATTGTGGCATCTTGTTGGAACCACAGCTCCTGGACAACATGGTTGTTCAATTCAGGAATGAAAAAGTTAGTAATCAAGGCTCTATACCGATCACCATTGGCTGTAACTTTCTGGCCATCATTGTTTTTGAAGAAGTACGGACCAATGATTCCACCAGTACATAAAGCGCACCAACCAGTCAGTGTTTCTGGATGTAATGGTGTTTCAACATACGCTTGAGGATTAGCTTCACTCCAAATGCGGCAGTTTTGTTTTGTTGACGTAGCCATTCAACCAGAAGTGCGCTTCATCGCATCATACGATAAAATGAACGTAGTGCGCGATACGTATTCCGCACAGAACCATGCAAAAATGGCACACTAGGCAACCCGTGGCTCAAAAATTCTACTACTAAAGTCCCACTTGGTACGGGTTGCTAACTAATATTCTACTACTTAAACGTCCAATTGACTCAAATCTGTTACAGCATGTTGCCGTGTTATGTTTTAAAATTTATAAATTTAAGAATGTTTTTATTACATATTCAAATAGTTTTCGATTATTAAGATTCCTGAAGACTAAATTTACTGTGGGTGATTAAGAATATTTTGTAAATATTATTTATTAATTGGTACATTGTGTTGCTTGTTATTTTTGCTGTTCCTGAATTGTACCTCATTTTTATACTCTCGCAACCTGTTGCTACAGAGTATAATAGTTTTGTTCACCTAACGGTTGTTTGTATCACCTAAAACTAATCGAGTTAGATATGAATAAAGCGACGAGTTGAAATCCGGGTGACTGTCTGTCCGTCCGTCCATCCGTCCGTGCAAGCTCTAACTTGAGTAAAAATTGAGATATCTTTATGAAACTTGGTAGACATGTTTCTTGGTACCGTGAGACGGTTGGTATTGCAGATGGACGTAATCGGACCACTGCCACGCCCACAAAACGCCATTGATCAAAAACAAAGAAATTGCCATAACTAAGCTCCGCAATAAGATACAAGACTATTATTTTCTACACACGATCACATTAGGGTGGGGCATCTGCAGTAAAAAACTTTTTTAAGTGGGCGTGGTCCCGCCCCTAATAAGTTTAATGTGCATATCTCCTAAACCGCTAAAGCTATAATAACAAAATTCACTGGAAGCAAATATTCTTAGCACCTTTATTGACGGTGTGAAAATGGGGGAAATCGGGTGACAAAACCGCCCACTCCCTAAATAACGAGATGACTTTATAGGAACCGCGTTCAAAATTAGTCAGTGGTCGTGGCACCGCCCAATTTAAGGTGAAAGCCCATGTCTTGGGATCTGCTTAACCAACAACAACAAAATTCGGTGCATAACGATCTTTTTATATTTCTATGTTATAGTGCGAAAATGGGCGAAATCGGACAACCACGCCTATTTCCCATATAACACCATTTTCAATTCCATCTGATTCTTTCACTTTCCAGTATGCAAATCAAGCAACAATGATTATATCGGGGTAAAACTTTGCGTGAATAATACGTTTAAAGTATGCCACCAAAAATTGTCTAAATCGAACCAAAACTGTTCAAGCGTCTAGGTACTAAATATGTGGAACCCAGTGCCTATAGTTGACCTTCTACCGAAAATATCGGTCAATCCACAAAGAAATCTCAAACGAGTATACCTTTTGCTTTGCGAGAGTATAAAATGTTCGGTTACATCCGAACTTAGCACTTCCTCACTTGTTTTCTATTATTTTTGTTTTTGTTAAAATTAATACAAGTAGATTGTTTTCACTTATATTTGTTCATGAACACAATTGAATTGTACCTGATTTTTATATAAGTATTTTCGTTATCGTTTAAATCAAGTTGAAAATTTCCACTTATATTGTTAATGTTGTATTGTTAATGTAATCAATATTCATGAATCTGATTACGAAAAGTAGATTGTTATAGAACTGTATATATTATATGGGTGAATATAGGCCTCCTGGGGAACCGAACACCCAAAAAAATCGATAACACGCCTATATTGCAACCTCAGAGGTGGTGAAAAAAAGCAATAAATATTTAATAACCTTTTGTTTTGAAAATATTCGTGAAAGTTTTCATTAATATGCTCCATTACAAATACATGAAGTTGTTAAACCAGAGAACTTAAAACAATAAAATTCAATTTGCACCTTCTCGTTGTTCTAAGTTCTCTGGTTAAACTACATTCCGTTTATTTAAATCTCTGTGTCAAAAAAGGCAGATTCGATCAGGTGATCTCAGCTGTGTCACCTTATAGGAAAACGGCTGATTCTTTGGCTACTTGTAGACTTATTCAATGAAAAAAACTGAGAATAAATCACTTGACAGCTTTTAAATCGGTCGCCATCTTGAACAGTAATGCCAACTTAAAGTTCTATACCTCGAACAAAAAACACCCTTTACATTTTTAGCTTAAAAATAATAAATATTAACAACTTTAAAAATTATATTATTATATTCATTTGTATATAATACTTACAATATTAAACATAAATTTTTATTGAGATTATTATACAAATATCCAAATTCTATTTCTTTTCTTGTTATACTGTTTAAATTCTATATTATATATTTATACAATAATGTCTTATATACAATAATAACAAAATTTTCATATAATTTAAATTTTCTTAATTAGATTATTTACATATTTTTCTTAAAATTGTCTTAAAAACTGCTT
This sequence comes from Bactrocera oleae, assembly GCF_042242935.1. Lineage (NCBI taxonomy): Eukaryota > Metazoa > Arthropoda > Insecta > Diptera > Tephritidae > Bactrocera > Bactrocera oleae. The sequence goes on from NC_091538.1 coordinate 37,582,529, forward strand.
CAAAATTTCTATAACAATCTAATTCGATTATATTTGAAAAAAAAAAATGAAGAACTATTGCAATAAGTCTGAAAACTTTGGTTCGAAATAGAGACACAAATACTGTCATGATAGCTGTGTACTGTCTTAAAAGTAATTGCATTACCATAGGAACGATCAATGTTTGAAAATGCCCAATCAATTTGAGCACCGGCAGGACAAAGTAAGCTGAATTTCTGTATAGAACCAGAATATTAATATTGAAACATTTAAACAAAACCGCTTCTAAAACTTTGCGGCCTGAATAAATTTTCTTTCCAGCCTTTGATTCTATAGAGCTAGCAATGCTATGCTTTGCATATATTATAATGCCCCGTTTTTTCTGTTGCTTGTTATTTGGAATAAATCCTGGTACATCAAAACTTTCGCAAGGATAAATCCAAGTTTCTACAAAACATAAAATATCTGAAGATAGCATCAAAAAGTCGCTTTTTATATTATTAATGTGAGCGTGAAGACTCTGAACATTATGGAATAAAATTTGATGTCCTGATGTTCGGGAAATCATAAAATTGAAACTTGTTGTCAGTGCTTTATTTGTGTTCAATTCCCTCAGTTACCTAAATACAGGATCCGATTCAAAAAATTTGGTAGGGGAAATAAAATTTCCTATGATGAAAAGACCTTCTGCAGTAGTGGCTCGACTGCAAGCGACATATATTAAAGCTCTACGCATTCTGGGAACTACAACTTTATTATATGTGGCCCCATGACTTTTATGAATAGTTATTTCCTCAGACGGAACAACTGGAAACTGATTTCTTTCAATTGAAATGTGTTCATTTCTTTTATAGAACTTTTTCAATTGGTGTCCAGGAACTTTCTAGAGGATGAGGCTTTTTTGATCGTGCTATCAAACCAACAGAAGAAATTCTGTGGATTAAATTTTTGGAAAAGAACAATGGAAATCAATTTGCATAAGTTGTCCAGCGCCCCCATTTACCAAGCCATCACACGTGTTTATATTCACTGTAATCATATATTTGGCGGCGGGTTTTCGTGTCAATTCATAGGGCAGTCCCTGATTTTCGGAAGTTTTGACAGGTTTAACTCTTTCCAAAATATTATCATTTTCACTTATACACATTCCTTTAACTGAGTCTTTTGCAGTTGAAGGGATAGCTTCAGTTAGAATGGGACTGAGCTTAAAGGCATTGGAATTATTTGTCCCTTCATTGGACCAAAATAAATGTATGGCATCATCGGGAACTTCCTCGAAATTATTTACTCTAGTTTAAATGAGTGATATGTCCTCATTTGTCATAGTACCAGATGCCATATGGTTTAATGCAATTGCAAAGGCCTGATCCTCCCGTTGTCTCATTATTTCTGTTAATTCAAAGTATTTAAATATACGCAAAGAAGAACTTTTAAGGAACTTGGATTGGATCCAAGTGTTCAATTATAACGATAGTTAAGAGCTTGATATATTGCAGATATCAAACGATTTTTCCTACACCTGCACCGCCGTCAATGAACTCATAAAATGGGCGAGCAGGTTCCTTGCTTAGTATTTAGACTTTGAACGAAAATAATTCCTCAACTGTAATTAAAGGGGGTATTTTAATAAGTCTAATATTGCAATCAGATACAGTGCCATTGTCTGTTGAATCTTCACCATGCAACTCCAGCAAATTTATATTTGGGTATATTTCTGGAAGTGCCAACTCCAGAACTCATTATCCACAACAGGTAATTCATTTTGAGCACCTTCCTCTAAGTCTTTTTATACTCTCGCAACATGTTGCTACAGAGTATAATAGTTATGTTCACCTAACGGTAGTTTGTATCACCTAAAACTAATCGAGTTAGATATAGGGTTATGAATATATAAATGATCAGGATGAAGAGACGAGTTGAAATCCGGGTGACTGTCTGTCCGTCGTGCAAGCTGTAACTTGAGTAAAAATTGAGATATCTTTATGACTTTCATACACATGTTTCTTGGTACAGTAAGACGGTTGGTACTGCAGATGGGCGTAATCGGACCACTGCCACGCCCACAAAACGCCATTCATCAAAAACAGATAAATTGTCATAACTGAGCTCCGCAATCAGATACAAGACTGTTATTTGGTACACGAGACCACATTAGGGAGGGGCATCTTCAGTTAAATTTTTTTTTTTTAAATGGGCGTGGTTCCGCCCCTCATAGGCTTAATGTGCATACCTCCTAAACTGCTAAAGCTATAATAATAAAATTCACTGGAAGCAAATGTTTTTAGCACCTCTACCTACGGTGTGAAAATGTGTGAAATCGGGTGGCAACCTTGCCCACTCCCCATGTAACGGTACTGTTAAAAACTACTAAAAGCGCGATAAATCAAGCACTAAACACGCCAGAGACATTAAATTTTATCTCAGAGATGGTATGAGATGACTTTATGGGAACCGCGTTCAAAATTAGACAGTGGGTGTGACACCGCCCACTTTTAGGTGAAAACCCATATCTTGGGATCTTTTTAACCTATTTCAACCAAATTTGGTACATAATATTCTTTTTATATTTCTATGTTATGGTGCGAAAATGGGTGAAATCGGATTACAACCACGTCTATTTTCCATATGATACCATTTTAAATTCCACTTGATTCTTTCACTTTCCACTATGCAAATTAAGCAACAATGATTATATCGCCGTAAAACTTTGCGTGAATTATACGTTTAAAGTATGCCACCTTGTGACCAAAAATTCTCTAAATCGAACCAAAACTGTTCAAGCCCCTAGGTACTGAATATGTGGACCCCAGTGCCTATAGTTGACTTTATACCGTAAATATCGGCCATTGTGTAAGATATATAATTGAAATTCATATAATAGAATAAATAAATGAAACTATCGATAATAGTATGTCTTTGTTTCAAAAATGGGTTGAATCGGATCAATAGTTCTTGTAGCCCTCATATATCTAATATAAATATTTTTGAACTTCCGCGTGACTTTATACCGCATATGTGAGTTATCTCAATGAAAATGAGAGAGCGTGTTTTACTCATAACAAGATCAAATCGGGTGAAAATTTTCCTTAGCCCCCATGTAACTAATATCAGGATTTTCGAACATTCGTCTGACTTTACTCCATTTGATTGGTGATGGTATGTGAGGTACCTTAATGAAACAGTGGGAGCATTTTATTAGTCTGTGGCATGTTAGTAGTATGTGGTATTGGAAAAAATTAATAAAATCGGGTTAATACTGCCCTCAAATTCCATATACTACTTATAATGCTTTTCGTTATTCTAACCAGTTTTATGCCGAATATGTCGGTCAGTGAGTATTAATATTTTTTTTATATATAAAATTGCTTCAAAATATGTTCTCGAGTCAGCAATGTCAAAATTAATATATTTCTCTAGCCCCAATATATATATGATTTCCGTCTTTCCACCTGACTTTACACCCTTCCGGTTGATCAACGTGATATTTTAATGAAATTAAGTGGAAAAGATTTCTTAAAAATTATGTGGTTTGACGCTGAATTAGAATGAAATCAGTATATACTAAGTCTAAACCTCACACCTTCATATAATGAATTCCGATTCCCTGGTTGACGTTTGCCACCTAAGCTTATAATATAAAATTTAGCCACTATGGTGGAGTTAATATCACATTCATACTTGTTTATATCTCACTTCAAGCAATAAAACTGAGACTAAGTTTATGACGATATCATTTAATAATGGATGTTTAATTCAACATTTTTTAATATATGGTTTGGAGGAATTTTCTGGTCTTTGATTTTCCCAGCTCACATGTACTACTTATGGTATAATTTTTTTCGTCAATTTGATAATTTAATGAAATGAAATGGACAGTTTTTCTTAAAAATAATGTATATCGCTGCATATGAATGAAATTGGTCTAGACTTTGTTTAAACCTTATAACCCTAATATACTGATTTCCGCTCCTCTGGTACAACAGCAACCTCATATACCCCACATATTAAATCTAACCCCTTTGGTTCAGTTTATATCACATATACCATGTTTGAGTTAAATAGCTTCTTTTTATAAAAGTTAACATATCGGAGAAAAAAATAGTATTGACACAAAATAAATCTATGATCAATAACATAAGTTAATAAGATACCAAATAATAATCGAGTAATGAATGTTGAATTCTTTCGCAACATTTTTATACTTTCGCAACATGTTGCAACAGAGTATAGTTTTGTCCACCAAAGAGTTGTTTGCATCACCTAAAGTGATAGATATAGATTTCTATATACATATATTTCTTCTAATATTTGGCGATAATCAGTGGTTAGGTATATTTTCTCAGTCATCATGTTGAACTTAATATAAAATATACCAGTCAACAATGCTAAAAAAGTCTCTTAGAGTGCTGGACTTTGTACAGAACAAAAAAATCTTTCTAGAAAAAATTGCATGAAATAAATATTAGTAATGTAGTATCAATCGGGCGAAAGACCCTTTTTATGTGGTTATAGATAAACTGCGACCATCGGTTTACATGCTACTGTCTATTATTTCAGTTTTGCGACATTTTAATATGAAGGTCATGAGGTAAACTATAAACTCAAGAAAATTACTTTTTTACCTAGCGCCGTTGGCAGTTTATGAAAGGTTTAGATATTAAGACAGAAAGAAGAAAATCTACATACCTGCTCTACATATGTGTATACCATACTTATCTATATGTAAGTTATTGTTAATTTAGCCTTCATGGGTAGACCCTTCAAAATAGGTACCATAGATCCCCCTGTTTTAGAAAGCGTTTAACAAAAGTAATTTACGGAGAGATTTTCCGAGAACTTAATTTCAATACAATGAAATAAACTACTAATTTCTAAAATATAAATATAACTAAATATTATGTATTATTATGTTAGTGAATAGCTAAGTAATATATAGGTATACAAAAGTACGTAAGCTGTACCAACATGTTGCAAGAGTATAATAAATATCAGTACACTGTGTTTGTAGTTTCAGTTTCACTAGATGTCTTTACAAGCAAAGTGCTTTATTCAAACTAATTTTAGTGTATTACACAATACAGTGTATAGTGACGAGCAATAGCATAGCAAGGACTTACAAGAAATTACAGTGAAAGAGACCAGCACCTAGGATCCAACTTTTAACACCCGGACGGACTGAATTATATAGGTATTATCTATAAGTATTTTATATATTAATCCATTTATTATTAATTAATTATGCCTGGTTAAGTAGAAAATCTATATTACTAAGTCGTCTTCAGGATAGAAGACGTATGAGAGTTCTTCGTGCAAACTCTTTATATAGAGATAGTGAGCAGTCACAAAATACTGTAAGTCACGCTAATCGCAACAAAGAGCAAATAAGAGATACTCGAGGTCATAGATCTCGGCGTGAAGACCCCGAGGTTCGATCTGTTAAGCAAGTTGCAAATACTGTTCAACATAGAACAAGGCGGCAAGATCCCCAAATTCGCTCTGAAGAGCAAATAAGAAATACTCGAGGTCATAGATCTCGGCGTGAAGACCCCGAGGTTCGATCTGCCAAAGGCAGTCCCAACGAATCCGATTAACGAGAGAAAATAATGTTATAGAAACTGATAATAGTGGCAATTTAACAGATTTCAAAAACATTCATTTCCAAAATATAAATAAGGGCCCTACTGAAATATGTATTTGCTGCGGCGGCTTATGGTTTTCACACCAAGTTCGCAAATTAAATTTCGAAACTATTGCGCAAGGTCACCCGAATGCTGCATCCGCCTTTTTTTTAATGCAAAAATTTCCTTCATAAGATGGAAATTACAATTTTTGTGCTACTTGCAAAAATGCGATTGTTAAAAAGAACGTTCCAAAAATATGTTTAGCTAACGGTCTAGACATTCCTGAAATACCGGATTGTTTGAAAGGTTTAACCCTAATTGAAGAACGTCTAATAATGCCTATATTGCCTTTTATGACAATCCGTCCGTTAGGATATCAAGGTCAGAGTTTGCCCAAAGGTGCTGTTGTTAATATACCAATTTCTGTTAACAATATTGTGACATCTCTACCAAGGTACTTCCTTTGATGAGGCTCATGTTATACAAATTCACTTAAGAAAGCGTTTGGAATACAATCATGATTACATGATCGATACCATACGCCCCGCAAAGATTATGGAAGCCTTGCAGTTTTTAGTGAATACCCCTCTGTATCGTGAGCACAATATACATATTAATAATATCTTTCATGATTTCAAAATTGAATAACCAAGAAGAAGTTCCGTTTGTTGCATTTGGAGAGGATTCCCGATTGGTTCAATCTTTTCATGCGGCAAAAAATTTTCATGATAGTCCCCAGGTAATAATATTCCCACGGGTCTTTTATCTTCAGAGTTAAATCCAGGCGGTCAAGAAACTCTTTTGGACAATAGTCCTGTAGAAAACTTAGACTATAACCGTTTAGTTATAGCGCCAGGTGAAGGACAAAGACCAATTGACATAATTCAAGATAATAATTCAGAAGAGTTGTCATTTCAAACAATATACGTTGGGCAGAAGCGTACATGCTCTGAAACGTTTAGCAAGATAATTCGTTCTGAAATTCGCCGTTTTGACAGAAGAGCGTGTACCATTCCAAAGTTGTTCTATGATTACAAAAAATTAGAACTGCTACAAATTAAGAATACATTCATTATATTAAGTACATCCATTTGCCTTAGAAACCAACCGAGTTACGACCAAAATCTATTAAACGAAAACTTGATTCAACGCCAATTTGGGCTTCCAACCTTCTTTATCACTTTATCGGCTGCAGAATCTCAGTGGGTTGAGCTTTTGGTAGATATTTCGGAAGAGGAAGCCAACAGTTTAACAACCCAAGATAGATATCGCTTGATTCGGTCAGACGCGGTTACTTGTGCTAGATATTTTGATTACCGCTATCGACAAATTCTTAAGCTTTTTAAAGATAACGCATTTTGTTACAAATTTCTATTGGAGAGTGGAGTTTCAGCAGAGAGGTTCCCCGCATGTACATGGCATTATTGGCTTAATAATGCTCCCAGGATCAACCTTCAAGATCCTCAGACATTCCCGTATGTCATTAGTTTTATTGACAATTATATTTCTACCGATGGTTCGATCAGCCACTTAGAAAATTATTTGGGTTATCAAAAGCATAACCACAGTCGGTCTTATTCTAGGGAAATAAGAGGACCAATGCCATCAACGCAAATAGTGTTACCTCTTACAGAAACAAGTCCAAATTCAGAAAGACGCAAGGAAAACTTTTTCAAAATTCAAAACGTTTTAAATTCAAATATGACTACAGAAGACATTTCTAATTTAGACGATTTTGAACACTTCCTGTCTGATAGAAGAATAAATATGTATTTTGATGACTATTTGTTAGCCCCTAGGTCAAGTTTAACAAAACCCAAAATTTTTCTAAAAAGAAAATTACAGGATGCATATGCTTGCTGTTCATATATAATTAATTAATAACAGGGGAATTTCTAGGCTTTTAAGTGAAGCTATATCAGAGGTAAATGCTGAAAATTATACTATTAAGCAAAAACTTAAACATATAGGTTACAAATTTATATCAGGCACAGAAATATCTGCACAAGCAGCAGTATATTGCTGCATTGGCTCCATCTTTCGGAAGCAAGTAATGCAGAAATATTTATAAATACCTCTCGACCTGAGGAACGTGTTCGAATGGTAAAACCTAGAGCGGAACTTCAGAACCTTCCTTCAGGTTCGACTGAAATATTCGTAGCCGGTATTTTAGACCGTTATGTTCAAAGATCCGATCAGTTAGAAACTCTTTGTTTATCTGATTTTGCATCTATGTATAAATATTTTAAATTTAGTAGAAGAGCACAAGATAGTGATCATGAAGAAGAAGAGAGGGAAGACGATAATTTACCAGAAACCGGGGTTGTTATGCCTCTTAAAGACGGTAGTGGTTTCGTTAAGAAACGTATCAAACCTTGCATTATTCAGTATAAAAGGTTTAACCCAGATTAGGCCAGGGTTGAATATTTCCGCGAAATGGTAATGCTTTACTATCCATGGCGGAATGAACAGCAAGATGTCATTGAAAACTATAATGAGCAGACATGTATAACACATCGTATTCTAATTGAGGAAAATCAAAGAAAATATGATGTTTTTGAGCAAAGAGAACTTGAAAATTTTCTAGAAAGTCTTTATAATGAACAAGTAAGGAAGGGCTAAGTTCGGATGTAACCGAACATTTTATACTCTCGCAAAGTTAAATGGTATATTCGTTTGAGACTTCTTTATATATTTTAATAATTAGAAGTAGGAAATGTTGCCTTAGTTATTTACTTTTCACTCACAGTGAAAATAATTAGAGCAATTTGTAAACTAAATTTACTCAAATTATGAGAAATCGTTCTTGTGCTTTTTGTATACGCTCAAAATTGATTTTATATAGAATGCATTACAACTGTATTGAGAAGTATGAAAAGAAATCGTTTTTGAACAATGAATAACATTTTTTATTTATTATATCGATATTATTATACATGTTTGGCTTAAAAATAATAAATATTAACAACTTTAAATATGATAATGATATAATATTATTATATTAATTTGTATATAATATTTACAATATTAAATATAAATTTTTGTAGAGATTCTTATACATATATCCAAATTATATTTCTTTTTTTCTTATACTATTTAATTTCTATCGTATATTTATACAATAATGCCATATATAATAACAAATTATATATATAATTTAAATTTTCTTAATTAGATTATTTACATATTTTTCTTAAAATTGTCTTAAAAACTACTGTCAAAATTCCTATACCATTCCAATTCGATTATATTTGGAAAAAAAATGAAGAACTATTGCACTAAGTCTGAAAACTTTAGTTCGAAATATAGACACAAATACTGTCATGATAGCTGTGTACTGTCTCAAAAGTAATTGCATTTACACGGAAATGATCCATGTTTGAATATGTCCAATCAATTTGTGTACCGGCAGGTGTAGTGGAATATTCTGCACCAAGCAGGGAACTAAAGTTTTTTTCTTGGAGCAGATTTCTTATTGCAGTCCCTGTAGACATTAAACAAATGTTAAAATCTCCAACAATTAGCACATTTTGATTGTCTAACTCAGAAGTAAGGACTTCCTGAAGTTCTACAATTAATTGTCTGACAGAGAAAGCTGAATTTCTATATAGAACCAGAATATTAATATTGAAACATTTAAACAAAACCGCTTCTAAAACTTTGCGGCCTGAATAAATTTTCTTTACAGCCTTTGATTCTATAGAGCAAGCAATACTATGCTTTGCATATGTTATAATGCCCCGTTTATTTCCTTTGGTTGTTTCCGTGCTATCTATCCTCAGCTCGTTAATTGGAGTAAATCCTGGTATATCAAAACTTTCGCAAGGATAACTCCAAGTTTCTACAAAACATAAAATATCTGACGATAGCATCAAACAGTCGCTTTTTATATCATTAATGTGAGCGTGAAGACTCTGAACATTCGGGAAATCATAAAATTGAAACTTGTTGTCAAAGCTTTATTTGTGTTCAATTCCCTCAGTTCCCTAAATACGGGATCCGATTCAGAAAATTTGTTAGGAGGAATAAAATTTCCTATGATAAATAGACCTTCTGCAGAAGTAGTTCGACTACAAGCGATATATATTGAAGCACTAGGCATTCTGGGTCGAGTATGAACTACAACTTTATTATATGTGGCACCCTGACTTTTATGAATAGTTATTCCCTCAGCCGGAACAACTGGAAACTGATTTCTTTCAATTGAAATTTGTTCATTTCTTTTATATTGAAAAGATTTTAGAACTTTTTCAATTGGTGTCCAAGAACTTTCTAGACAGAAGGTTCCAAAAATTTAATCCACAGAATTGTTGGAAAATAACAATGGAATGATTTTTTGCATAAGTTGTCCAGCTGCCCCATTAACCAAGCCATCACACGTGTTTATGTTCACTGTAATCATATATTTGGCGGAGGTTTTTAGTGTCAATTCATAGGGCAGTCGCTGCGTTTCAGAAGTTTTGACAGGTTTAACTCTTTCCAAAATATTATCATTTTCATTTATACCAATTACTTTAACTGAGTATTTTGCAGTTGAAAGGAAAGCTTCTGTTGGTATTCGACTGAGCTTAAGGGCATTGAAATTATTTGTCTCTTCATTGGACCAAAATAAATGTATGGCATCATCGGGAACTTCTTCGAAATTAACTACTCGAGTTTCAATGAGTGATATGTCCTCATTTGTCATAGTACCAGATGCCATATGATTTAATGCAATTGCAAAGGCCTGATCCTCCCGTTGTCTCATTATCTCTGTTAATTCAAAGTATTTAAATAACTCCCACAAAGGGGAACCAACTAAAGTGCTGTATGCATCATTGGGATTAGGAGAGAATATCCACGTATCTCCAACAGGTGAGAGTTGCTTCAAATCACCAAACACTATGATCGGTATACCACCGAAGGGGCTGTCTGTTTTGAAAATTTGTTTTAATCTCGCATCAACAGAGCTAAACATACGAGCACCTACCATTGATATTTCATCAATTATGATTAATTTTAAATCGATAAGTCTGGAATATAATGAATTCACTGTGTCATTGCTAAGTGGTCTCAACTCTCTATTCAACTGATTAACAGGTAAAGAGAATATTGAATGAAGGGTAATTCCACCTATTCCAAATGCTGCTTTACCCGTAGGTGCGCAAAGAAGAACTTTAAAGGAACTTGGATTGAATCCAGGTGTAGAATTGTAACGATGGTTAAGAGCTTGATATATTGCAGATATCAAACGACTCTTTCCTACACCTGCACCGCCGCCAATGAACTCATAAAATTAGAGATTTGTTTTTAGGTGGTGCATCAAATGTGTCAAATAGGTTCTTTGCTTAGTATTTAGACTTTGAACTAAAGAAAATAGTTCCTCAACTGGAATTAAAGCGGGTGGTTTAATAAGTCTAATATTGCAATCAGATTCAGTGCCATTATCTGTTGAATCTTCGCCATGCAAGTCCAGAAAATTTATATTTGGGTTTATTTCTGGAATTGCCAACACTCTGAACTCATTTTCCACGATAGGTAGTTCATTTTGAGCACCTTCGTCCAACTCTATTTCATTATAAAGACTTTCTAGAACATTTTCAAGTTCTCTTTGCTCAAAAACATCATATTTTCTTTGATTTTCATTAATTAGAATACGATGTGTTATACAAGTCTGCTCATTATAGTTTTCAATGACATCTTGCTGTTCGTTCCGCCATGGATAGTTAAGCATTACCATTTCGCGGAAATATTCAACCCTGGCCTAATCTGGGTTAAACCTTTTATACCGAATAATGCAAGGTTTGATACGTTTCTTAACGAAACCACTACCGTCTTTAAGAGGCATGACAACCCCGGTTTCTGGTAAATTATCACCTTCCCTCTCTTGTTCTTCATAATCACTGTCTTGTGCTCTTCTACTAAATTTAAAATATTTATACATAGATGCAAAACCAGCTAAACAAATAGTTTCTAGCTGATATGATCTTTGAACACAACGATCTAAAATACCGGCTATGAATATTTCAGTCGAACCTGAAGGAAGGTTCTGAAGTTCCGCTCTAGATTTCATCATTCGAACACGTTCCTCAGGTCGAGAGGTATTTATAAATACTTCTGCATTTCTTGCTTCCGAAAGATGGAGCCCAATGCAGCAATATACTGCTTTTTGTGCAGATATTTCTGTGCCTGATATAAATTTGTGACCTATCTGCTTAAGTTTTTACTTAACAACTTGTTGTACTCTTATTTCTCTATTACAAGATCGACTGTGGTTATGCTTTTGATAACCCAAATAATTTTCTAAGTGGCTGACTGAACCATTTGTAGAAATATAATTGTCAATAAAACTAATGACATACGGGAATGTCTGAGGATCTTGAAGGTTGATCCTGGGCGCATTATTAAACCAATACATGCCATGTAAATGCGGCATGCAACAGAGAGGTTGTTGAAACTCCACTCTCCGGTAGAAATTTGTAACAAAATGCTCTTAAAAAATGTCGACATTATCTTTAAAAAGATTAAGAATTTGTCGATAGCGGTAGTCAAAATATCTAGCACAAGTATCGTCGAATCAAGCGATATCTATCTTTGGTTGTTAAACTGTTGCTTCCTCTTCCGAAATATCTACCAAAAGCTCAACCCACTGAGATTCTGCAGCCGATAAAGTGATAAAGAAGGTTGGAAGCCCAAATTGGCGTTGAATCAAGTTTTCGTTTAATAGATTTTGGTCGTAACTCGGTTGGTTTCTAAGGCAAATGGATGTACTTAATATAATGAATGTATTCTTAATTTGTAGCAGTTCTAATTTTTTGTAATCATGGAACAACTTTGGAATGGTACACGCTCTTCTGTCAAAACGGCGAATTTCAGAACGAATTATCTTGCTAAACGTTTCAGAGCATGTACGCTTCTGCCCAACGTATATTGTTTGAAATGACAACTCTTCTGAATTATTATCTTGAATTATGTCAATTGGTCTTTGTCCTTCACCTGGAGCTATAACTAAATGATTATAGTCTAAGTTTTCTACAGGACTATTGTCCAAAAGAGTTTCTTGACCGCCTGGATTTAACTCTGAAGATAAAAGACCCGTGGGAATATTATTACCTGGGGACTATCATGAAAATTTTTTGCCGCATGAAAAGATTGAACCAATCGGGAATCCTCTCCAAATGCAACAAACGGAACTTCTTCTTGGTTATTCAATTTTGAAATCATGAAATATATTATTAATATGTATATTGTGCTCACGATACAGAGGGGTATTCACTAAAAACTGCAAGGCTTCCATAATCTTCGCGGTGCGTATGGTATCGATCATGTGATCATGATTGTATTCCAAATGCTTTCTTAAGTGAATTTTTATCACATGAGCCTCATCAAAAGGACCTTGGTAGAGATGTCACAATATTGTTAACAGAAATTGGTATATTAACAACAGCACCTTTGGGCAAATCCTGACCTTGATATCGTAATGGACGGATTGTCATAAAAGGCAATCTAGGCATTATGAGACGTTCTTCAATTAGGGTTAAACCTTTCAAACAATCCGGTATTTCAGGAAAGTCTAGACCGTTAGCTATACATATTTTTGGAACGTTCTTTTTAACAATCGCATTTTTGCAAGTAGCACAAAAATTGTATTTCCATCTCCCGAAAGAAATTTTTGCATTTAAAAGAAGGCGGATGCAGCATTCGGGTGACCTTGCGCCATAGTTTCGAAATTTAATTTGCGTGCCCTTATCTGTTTGAAATCTATTAAATTGCCACTATAATCAGTTTCTATAATATTATTTTCTCTCGTTAATCGGATTCGTTGGGACGGCTTTTCGAATATCAATTTGCCTACTGACCGGGTTATCTCTACAAAGGCGAACCTGATTTTGTCTAAGACGTCTCTGATTCAAAATTTCTTCCCTCATACCCCTCCTACTAAGCTGTCGACGTTGTGTTTCTCTATCACGCTCCTCTCTCCTTATTTCAGGATTTCTTCTTGCATGTTCTCTTTACATTTTATTACGAATATGCTCTAAATTTCTATACTCAGGATTTCTTACGAGAAGTTATCTATGATCCCTACTTTGCTCATCATAACGTACCTCGGATTTGTCGATCTTGCCAACTAGTTCTATGTTGAACAGTATATACAACTTCTTCAACATATCGAGCCTCGGGGTCTTCGCGCCGAGATCTATGACCTTGATTATTTCTTATTTTCTCGACAGATCGAACCCCGGGGTCTTCGCGACGAGTTCTATTACCTCGAGTTTTTCTTATTTGCTCTTCAGAGCGAATTTGTGGATCTTGCCGCCTTGTTCTATGTTGAACAGTATTTAAATTTAGTTCCAAAGATTCGTACCTCGAGATTTTCCCGCCTGGTTCTATGTTGATATGTATTGATAATTTGTTCGGCCACGTACATCAGAATCTAACCTACCATTGGCGTGACTTACAGTATTTTGTGACTGCTCACTATCTCTATATAAAGAGTTTGCCCGAAGAACTCTCATACGCCTTCTATTCTGAAGACGACTTAGTAATACAGATTTTCTACTTAATTTAGGCATAATTAATTAATAATAAATGGCTTAATATATAAAATACTTATAGATAATACTTATATAATTCAGTCCGTCCAGGTGTGAAAAGTTGGATCCTAGGTGCTGCTCTCTTGCACTGTAATTGAGTCTTTGCTATGACGCCTTTCCTGTTCGGTGTATAGGTACTATAGTATACTTGTGCACATATGTATATGTGTTTGCTCGCCACTGTATATAATAATAGTTTAAACACTATATAACTAACACACTAAAATTAGTTTGAATAAAGCACTTTGCTGGTCAATGAATCTAGTGTAACTGAAACTACAAACACAGTGTACTGATATTTATTATACTCTTGCAACATGTTGCTACAGAGTATAATAGTTTTGTTATGGTATATTTTTGTACACACAGCTTACGTACTTTTGTATACCTATAATATTACATAGATATTCAGTAACATAATAATACATAATAATTGGGTAACATAATAATACAAATTATATTTTAGAAATTAGTAGATTATTTCATTGTATTGAAATCAAGTGCTCGAAAAACCCCTTCGTAAATTGCTTTTGTCTAACGTTTTTTAAAACAGGGGATCTATAGTACCTATTTTGAAAGGTCTGCTCATAAAGGCTAAATTAAAAATAACTAACACGGGGCTGGGTAAATCCCAAAAAGTACTTAAATGTAACTTTCTTGAGTTTACAGCTCAACTCATGACCTTAATATTAAAATGTGTCGCAAACTGAAATAATAGACAATATCATTTAAACGGATGGGGTCGCAGTTTATCTATTACCACATAGAAAGGATCTTTAGCCCTTTTGATACTACACTACTAATATTTATTCTATTTTTTCTAGAAAGATATTTTTGCTCTATACAAAGTCCAGCAGTCTAAGAAACTTTTTGACATTGTTGTCTGGTATCTTTTGTTATAAGTTCAACTTTATGGCTGAGAAACTATACTAATCCACTGATTATCACCAAATATTAGAAGAAATATATGTATATAGAAATCTATATCTATCTCGATTAGTTTTAGGTGATGCAAACAACCGTTTAGTTAACAACACAATACTCTGTTGCAACATGTTGCTAAAGTAAAAAAATGTTGCGAAATAATTCAACATATATTATTCGATTATTATTTGGTATCGTATTAAGTTATGTTATTGATCATAGATTTATTTAGTGTCAATACTATTGTTTTTCTCCAAAATGTTAACTTTAACAAAAAGAAGATATTTAACTCACACATGCTATATGAGATATAAATTTGAACCAAAGAGATTTAATATATTGTACCAGAGGAGCGGTACAACAAAGGTCTAGACAAATTTCATTAATATGCAGCGATAAACTACATTATTTTTAAGAAAAACTGTTCATTTAATTTCGAAAATATCAAATGTAAGCTGGGGAAATTCGTGGACCGATTTTACACATTGTCGGCATCACACATCGTTTATATAAAGCCAAATGGAAGTTGGAATTTTTTACATAAAGTATGTCGGAGCTAGGGTCAATATATCCCCGATAATGGGTACTAGCTGAACAGAGAATTATGTACTCTTGCAATTCGCTAGAATCAAAGGACAGGAAATTCCTTCAGGTGTGGCAAAACCATATATTAAAAAAGTAAGGAAAGGCTAAGTTCGGATGTAACCGAACATTTTATACTCTCGCAAAGTCAAATGGTACACTCGTTTGAGATTTCTTTGTGGATTGACTGATATTTTCGGTAGAAGGTCAACTATAGGCACTGGGGTCCATATATTTAGTACTTAGGGGCTTGAACAGTTTCGGTTCGGTTTAGACAATTTTTGGTCACAAGGTGGCATACTTTAAACGTACCACGCCCACTGTCTAATTTTGAACGCGGTTCCTATAAAGTCATCTCATACCATCCCAGAGATAAAATTTAATGTCTCTGGCATGTTTAGTGCTTGATTTATCGCGCTTTTAGTAGTTTTTAACAGTACCGTTATATGGGGAGTGGGCGGAGTTGCCACCCGATTTCAACTATTTTCACACTGTAGGTAGAGGTTCTAAAAACATTTGCTTCCAGTGAATTTTGTTATTATAGCGTTAGCGGTTTAGGAGATATGCACATTAAACCTATTAGAGGCGGAACCACGCCCACTTTAAAAAAAAAATTTTACTGCCGATGCCCCTCCCTAATGTGATCCTGTGTGCCAAATAACAGTCTTGTATCTTATTGCGGAGGTTAGTTATGGCAATTTATTTGTTTTTGATTAAAGGCGTTTTGTGGGCGTGGCAGTGGTTCGATTACGCCCATCTGCAATACCAACCGTCTCACAGTACCAGGAAACATGTCTACCAAGTTTCATAAAGATATCTCAATTTTTACTCAAGTTACAGCTTGCACCTACGGACAGACGGACAGACAGTCACCCGGATTTCAACTCGTCTCATCAATATAAAAATATTGAGAAAGAATTAAACATCCATTATTAAATGAAATCGTAATTAAATTATAATCAAATTTGGTATCTTCTTGACTTATATTAAAGGCCATAAACTTAGTCTCAGTTTTATTGCTATATTTTAGTTCGCGTCAGTGAAAATTATATTAAAACAAAAAAAAACAAAAAAACATCTTGAAGTGCGATATATATAAGTATGAATGTGATATTAACTCGACCAAAGTGGCTAAATTTTATATTATAAGCTTGTTACGGTTTAAAGACAGGTGGAAAAATAGAAATCATTTATATATAACGGGTGTTTTTTTTCGAGGGTTCTATACCATTTAAGTTGGCATTACTGTTCGAGATGGCGACCGATTTAACAGCTGAAAACTAACTGGTTGGTGCGCTTTATGTACTGGTGGAATCCTTGGTCCGTACTTATTCAAAAACGATGATGGCCAGAAAGTTACAGTCAATGCTGATCGGCATATAGACATGATTACTAACTTTTTCATTCTTGAATTGAACAACCATGATGTCTAGGAGCTATGGTTCCAACAAGACGGTGCAACATGTCACACAGCTCTCACCACAATCGATTTATTGAAAGACACATTTGTGACCACCTAATTTCACGTTTTGGACCTGTGAATTGGCCTCCAAGATCTAGTTATTTAACACCGCTAGACTACTTTCTCTGGGGTTATGTAAAGTCATTGGTCTATGCGCATAAGCCACAAACGCTTAACCATTTGGAAGACAACATTCGCCGAGTTATTGCCGATATACGGCCACAAATGTTGGAAAAAGTCATCGAGAATTGGACGTTCAGATTGGACTACGTCCGAGCCAGGCGTGGCGGTAATATCCCTGAAATCATATTTAAAATATAATGCCACAAGATTATCTTTCGGATAAATAAAATTCATGTCAATCGAATAATCTATCGTTGTTTTATTGCAATTTAAAGATCTATACCTCTAAAACAAAACACCCTTTATATTGAGAATAGAGAATATTAATTTTGACATTGCTCAGCTATACTCGAGCATAGAGAACATATTTTAAATAAATTTTATATATAAACATGTTGCGAGTGTATAAAAAATGTTTATACTCACTGACCGAAATATTTGGCATAAAACTGGTAAGAATGCCACTGTTTCATTAAGGTACGTCACATACCATCAATAATCATATGGAGTAAAGTCAGACGAATATTCGAAAATCCTGATATTGGTTACATGGGGGCTAGGTAAAATTTCCACCCAATTTCGTCTATTTTAGGCACAAAGATACCTTGTTATGAGTAAAACACGCTCTATCATTTTCATTGAGATAACTCACATTATACATGCGGTATAAAGTCACCTGGAATTTCAAAAATCTTTATATTAGGTATATGAGGGATATAGGAATTATTGATCCGATTCAACCCATTTTTTTACACAAACATACTATTATTAAAGTGAAATACCTAGGGTTCATCCTGGATAGAAAGCTTTCTTGGAGGCCGAACATCGAGGAGAGAGTCAAGAAGGCATCGGTCGCCTTATACTGCTGCAGGGGAGCTATAGGGAAAAGGTGGGGACTCTCACCAAAGGTGCTGTTCTGGCTCTACGAAACCGTAGTCAAGCCAATACTGTTCTATGGTGTGTTCGTCTGGTGAAAGACGCTCAAAAATACTACCCTAGCTAAAAAGCTTGAGCGAGTCCAAAGAGCGGCGCTCATCGGAGTCTCCGGTGCACTGCGAACCACACCAACGATAGCTCTCAACGCTATATTAAATATAGCACCTGTGGACATTGCCGGTAGGTGCATTGCTGAGAGGTGTGCTATTAGACTTAGAGAAGCTGGGCTTGTGAAGAGGTCCGAACAAGGACACGCCGCAATTCTCTCCTCCTTCACCTGCATTCCTGAAAATTTGGATCACTGCGTCACAGCGGCTTTTTCTCTGCTCATATCCCGACGAGGGAGATGTGGAGGGGAAGA
This sequence comes from Bactrocera oleae, assembly GCF_042242935.1. NCBI lineage: Eukaryota > Metazoa > Arthropoda > Insecta > Diptera > Tephritidae > Bactrocera > Bactrocera oleae. The sequence goes on from NC_091538.1 coordinate 37,601,090, forward strand.
AGCCGCTGGAGAACAGGCGCGGTGAGCTTTTTCACGGATGAGTCGAAGCTAGGAGGGAAAGTTGAAGGGGGGGTTTTCTGTAAAGAGCTCTCCGTCAATCTTTGCTTCAGGCTACCGGACCACTGTAGCGTTTTTCAGGCGGAAGTGGCCGCGATCAAGGTAGAACGGTAGAAGTACTGTTGCGTAGTGTAGCTTCGTTTAGAGAGGTGAGCATTCACTCCGACAGCAGAGCGGCAATACAAGCCCTGAGTGCGCGAACCGTGCATTCAAAGCTAGTCAAGGAGTGTCTGTCCTCGCTAGAATTAGTATCAGGCTACTTCAATATCAGGATAGTTTGGTTGCCTGGTCACAGCGGAATCGCTGGGAATTGCAAGGCCGAGGGGGGGCACCCAGGGGGGGCACCCTTGCCCAGCTCACATCGGAATGAGATCGAGTTGGTTCTCCACTAACGTCTTGCATTCTGGCTCTGGGCCAATGGACCTCGGATGCGCTCAGCAGACGCTGGTCGACGACCAGCTCCTGCGCGACTGCGCGGTCCTTCTGGCCGAGAGTGGATCGCAGGAGGTCGGGGGGTCTTCTCGCCTTGAACAAAGTTTACCTCGCCGCCATGGTAGGAGTTCTCACTGGGCACTGTCCAATGGGAACTCATGCGGTGCGGCTTAGAATACTACCCGATGGCAGTTGTCAAAGCTGTATGGAGGAGGGTGAAGTGGAAACATCCCGGCAATTTCTCCTCCATTGTCCGGCTTTTGCTAGGTTGAGATTGAAACATCTCGGCAATCACACTTTTGGCGGACCAGAAGATCTGGCCGAAACAGATATTGGCCGTCTCAACAAGTTTGTCATAGGCACAAAGCGCTTTGTCGACATGTAAGGGTCTATTGATCCGGCTCATAGGAGTTTTGGGTACCACAACGGACCGGCGTTTAAGCTGTCCAAGTGTGATCCTTCTTAGGATCGACCCGCTTACCTAACCCTAACTATTATCGAGACATTCATTTATTTATTTTATTATATGAATTTCAATTATATATCTTACACATTGACCGATATTTTCTGTAAGTAGTCAAATATAGGCACTGGGGTCCACATATTCTGTACCTAGGGGCTTGAATAGTTTTGGTTCAATTTTGATATTGTTTGGTCACAAGGTGGCATACTTTAAAAGTATTATTCACGCAAAGTTTAACGCCGATATAATCATTGTTCCTTGATTTGCATACTGGAAAGTGAAAAAATCAGATGGAATTTAAAATGATGTTATATGGGAAATAGGCGTGGTTGTAATCCGATTTCGCCCATTTTCGCACAATAAGATACAAATATAAGAGGAATATTATGTACTGAATTTGGTTGAAATCGGTTAAGCAGATCCCAAGATATGGGTTTTCACCAAAAAGTGGGCGGTGCCACACCCACTTACTAATTTTGTACGAGGTTCCTATAAAGTCATCTCATACCACCCCAGAGATAAAATTTAATGTCTCTGGCGTGTTTAGTGCTTGATTAATCGCGCTTTTAGTAGTTTTTAACAGTACCGTTATATGGGAAGTGGGCAGGGTTGTCACCTTATTTCACACATCTTCACACCGTCAATAGAGGTGCTAAAGACATTTGCTCTTAGTGAATTTTGTTATTATAGCCTTAGCGGTTAAGGAGATATGTATATTAAACCTGTTAGGGGGGCAGACCACGCCCACTTTAAAACAAATTTTTTAACTGCAGATGCCCCTTCCTAATGTGATCCTGTATACCAAATAGGAGTCTTGTAGAGCTTTGTTATGGCAATTTATTTGTTTTTGAGTAATGGCGTTTTATGGGCGTGGCAGTGGTCCGATTATGCCTATCTGCAATACCAACCGTCTTACGGTACCAAGAAACATGTGTAGCAAGTTTCATAAAGATATCTCAATTTTTACTCAAGTTACAGCTTGCACAGACGGACGGACAGAGAGTCACCCGGATTTCAACTCGTCTCTTCATCCTGATCATTTATATATATATAACCCTATATATAACTCGATTAGTCTAAGGTGATACATACAACCGTTAGGTGAACAAAACTATTATACTCTGTAGCAACAAGTTGCGAGAGTATAAAAACCAAAAAATTGGTTATTATGATTTTTCACATAAATTTTGAGATTATGTGAAAAAGGTGTCAAAACAAAAGTTGTAGATCTTGACACCGCCCTACCTAACGGCCGATAACTGTCGTAATAACAGATTTCAAATTTCGAAATTTTGAGAGCGTATTCTCTATTCTAATATGTATCTATCTAAATATGCAAAAAAAAGTGATTTTGTTGATCTCTCAAAGTAGAAAGCCCCCTTAAGTTATTTTATGGAAGTTTGTAGGCAAACATTTCCAGAATAAACATAAACGGATACGAAAACGTCATCTGAAGCAAAAAGGAAAAGAATTATTTTTATACTCTCGCAACTAACTAACTAAGCTCCGCAATAAAATACAAGAATGTTATATGGTGCAAAGGATCACATTAGGGAGGGGCATCTGCAGTAAAAATTTTTGTAAAAAGTGGGCGTGATCCCGCCCCTAATAACTTTACTGTCCATATCTCCTAAACCGCTAAAGCTATAACAACCAAATGCACTGGGAGCAAATGTTTTTAGCACCTCTATTGACAGTGTGAAAATGGGTGAAATCGAGTAACAAGCCCGCCCACTCCCCATATTATGGTACTGTTAAAAAATACTAAAAGCGCGATAAATCAATCACTAAACACGCCAGAGACATTAAATTTTATCTCTGGGATGGTATGAGATGATTTTACAGGAACCGCGTTCAAAATTAGTCAGTGGGCGTGGCACCGCCAACTTTTAGGTGAAAACCCATATCTTGGGATCTGTTTAACCGATTTTAACTAAATTCGGGGCATAACGTTCCTTTCACATTTTCATATTCTGTTATAGTGCGAAAATGGGCGTAAGCGGACTACAACTACGCCTATTTCCCATATAACACCATTTTCAATTTCATCTGATTCTTTCATTTTCCACTATGCATATCAAGCAACAATGATTATATCGGGGTAAAACTTTGCGTGAATAATACGTTTAAAGTATGCCACCTTGTGACCAAAAATTGTCAAAACTGTTCAAGCCTCTAAGTACTAAATATGTGGACCCCAGTGCCTATAGTTCACCTTCTACCGAAAATATCAATCACTCCACAAAGAAATCTCAAACGAGTACATAAGTATACCATTTGACTTCGCGAGAGTATAAAATGTTCGGTTACATCCAAACTTAGCCCTTCCTTACTTGTTCTCGTTATATACTTACTTGTATAACTAGAACTTACACATTCGGTGGTATATCCTATCGTACGCGAGCAATTCCCTACTGTGTTTCAATGCGAGTGCATGAATATATACATAAGTGCATGTATGAAATGCATTGCCGGCGTTGGCATAACAACATGTATGTACTTATGTATGAAAATACATGCACATGTCATGTAGGTAGAGCGAGTTATTTTGCTGACTAAAAACCATTTGGTGAACCATGGCTCCAATTTTCGCTGAATGGTGAGAACAGCTTTTGGAAACAATAACTCGTACCAGCTCATGCCGCATTCAGCGAAGTTAGTACGATTGTTACGATTGTAATTATAGCAAGTGTTTCCTTGAACGTCAGATGCCGGGATCTGTTTCAATATAATATATAAGTATAATATAATATATAAAAGTATGTGAATGTCTCTCGTGCACAATTTTTGCTTCTAAGAATTTTAATAAATTCGTTTCAAAAATGTCTTCAAGGAAATATAATTGACATTAGATCAAAACTTTAATAAAAATTAATAAAGCATGTAAATATGTATGAATGCACATATGTATTTATATGAAACAAATGTTTGGGGTTTCATTATCAATTTGTGAGCAATATCCCTTGTTTGCTGGGCCAGTGAGAAAACACAGTCGAGAAGCAACTGTGAGTGCTCAGTTGTAAGTGTGTGAGTATCAGACATGAATTTGTGGCTTTGCGCATTCACATGCTAACGTATGGATCGGTTTGTAAGTGAGCTTGTTAATGTGTTTCCGATATCAACATCAGTAACCACAATGCCCAACTTCTGCGACAATAAGATCAGAACACAACGAAGTAAGCAATAATAAAATATCAAAAACTGCTGTTTAACGAACAGTGTCGTCTTTTATGTACTATTGAACGAAGGAAAGCCAATTGGTCGGCATTTGTTGATTGAAACGGGAAATCATCGTGATCCCACTCACAAGGCAAGATCTGTTAAACGTTATTATTTTGTCAGACACGACGAAAGTAAATTACATACTCGTATGTACATACATACATACATACGATCGTTCAAAAGTAATAAGCGAGTGACAAAAACACATAAGTGCCGTTTCAGACAGGGATGCAAAAGAGTCTGATCTTTTTCAAATTTTCTTTTGGTGTCGCTCTGGGCATTCACACGGTCAAAAAGAGTCCAGCAACTCGAGTCTAGTTTTTCTGCATTCCTTTTCACAAAATGTTCGTAAATATTTGTGCGGTTCGACTGCGCAACACCGCGCAACACTGCATGCTGCGTATTTCATTTGTATGTTGAGATGATGGTCACACATTTTGCTTGCAATGAATTACCATGAATATGGTAGAACAATATGCATAATACAAGTACCTACCCGCTAAATAGTTTCAAAAAAATACTAAAGACGGGAATTCCCTAATCCACAAGAATGTATTGAATATCCGCAACTAATATTTTCAAGGCCAAATTTATAATAGCAATTTCCTAATCTTTAAGTATTAAAAACTCATAATTTCTTTACTGCGTATTAAAAATTCATAATTTCTTTACTCCATAATCTATATCTTAATTTTCTCCTTATTTACAATTTGTCATAATATTTCTATTATTCTATGCATACATATTTGCATATTACATACAAAAATAGATAACAGAACTCAAATTTGCGATCGAATTCATTTGAAACCGAGCGCTCTTGCAACCATTCAAAGGATTTGAAAGTGAAAAGGAATGCTGAAAAGGGTAGCAGCGAGCTGTTACGAACAAGAACACAAAGCGTGCCACCCGAACACGAGTGGCACGGTCCCTTCGTCTTTCCTCGTCGTCCCCTCGCCCACAATAAACTGGTATGAGACTCTTTTGCGTCCCTGTCTGAAACGGCACTAAGCTTACGTAGATTTAAGTAGGTAAATATGTATGTATGTGTTGATACGATCGTAAGTGAACTCCAGTTCGTGATCGGGTGTGTATGGTGAATTTGAGAAATAGACGATCGTACAATTTTAAATAAGCAAGTAATACTCACGTGGATGAGTACATTTATTTATTTATGCACAGCAATAGAAATACATTCATTATTACATTAACACGAATACAATATTTTACGAAGGCAAAGCTGGCCGAATGACGCTTTTAAACACTTAATTGTCAAAAAAAAATTTTGCTAATTTAAGCACACAGTCTTGTATTTGAGTACGTACATTTGCTAACACCGCATACAAAGGGAGCGGAAAGAGTACGCTGTAATATATGTACATACATATACATATGTGTGTAAAGCACATGAAGCTCACCAACCTGCTAGCAAAGGTTAGTTGAGCTCTCGATCTCTTCTACCTCATAACGTACTCGCTTGCTCCCTGATTACTTTTCATAGACTATTCATATAAATATCCATATACACACACATACACGCAGCACATCTGCATACATTTGAACGGTTTATTAAGATAAGTATCTGAACAATAGAGGCCCCACACTCCTGAGCGCTAGTACCCGACCTCTTTCACGCTTATTTCCCATTCAATTAGCTACATACACGTTTATTAGTATGTATGTGTGTAGTAAGTGACTGTCAGTGGCAGAGCCATCAGTAACATTCATGAGTAAAATGTTTATACATACATACTTATGTATGTCGATATATGGAGACAACGCCAACCAAGCAACATTGATGACAATATGTATAAATGTGTGTATTACAAATGGACGTAAATACTCGTATGTATATATGGATAGGTTAGTAATGAAATAAGCTCTTTAGGCCGCAGTCATCAGTAGTTTTCGTTTTCGTTTTCATTTATTTTGTACTTGTAGTGAGTATCGAGCGAGCGCCACCAGTAGATCTATCGGAGTCCGTGTTTGAATCGTCGCCATAGCTGGACCTGTTGACAGAGACACAAGCAAGTCTAGAACAATCACTATCGCTGAACCGTTTGATTGTATACGGATTCTGCAGTTTCTCGCAATCGACACAATTTCTCCTCGATCATTTTTGTTTTGACCTCGTGTACGAACGACACGGTTGCGGTGGTGGTTGGATTCAGCCAAAAGTTTTACTAAAATGATGGTCTCATTTCGCTGTGCGAAGCATTGCTTCGTTGTATTAAAATTGCTCCTTTAACGTGCGTAATCGTTTCATAGACGCTCACCGAAAACCCCAACTACTGACAAAAACAAATCACACGCAGACTCTAGATGATAAAAGATTGTTAGTGTAGCCTCAGTGAATGTCCATTTGTCGATATATGTACATATGTACGAGTATCTGGAGAATGTGCGCCTAATTATTTTACACGCTAGTGTTTTTTCGTTTCAGGCGTCAAGAATTTGAAATACCCAGTTTGATTAATAAATAAGTGCATTTTAATTCAAGCAACTCTGTTTAAAACTCTAACAAATATTACACGATAATAAACACGTGTGTATTTACATTAAGTGAACATTTAGTAGTTTGAGAAACTAGCGGAAACGACAATTAAATCACGCCCTTACTAACTGGCCGAGCTCATAACGACAGTGTCAACAATTCAACAGCAAAAAGTAAAAACAATAACAACCATGAAATAAACAACAAATGTGTGCAGAAGTGAACTTATCATATTAACAAATACAGTGTAGAATATATTATAAAATACATAGCTAAAAAAGTTAAACACACATGAGCAGTGAACAAGATTACGCTTATAGCATTGTATAGACAAATCACCATTTTGACTAGCGTTTCTTCGCAGTGACGAATTATTAACAAAACGAAAAACCCATTTCAGAAAGTAATCGAGTGATGAGCGAGTCGGAATAATTTCAAAACACCACATTTTCGGAGAGCGTAGTCTATTTAATATTTTCCACAAATTATCATATCAGTCTGAAATAAGAAGTAAGAAAAAGAAGTAAAAACGCTACACAATCTGAAAAAGTAAAAAAAAGTGCAAGTAAATAAATCTGAATATTCGGTGTAATATTGTCGGGCATCGAACAAAAACAAAGAACCATGATGAATTCAAGCATTTGACTAGACGCGATAAGCGTAACAACAGAAAGTGAGTAGTTAGAGTGCTGCGTGATTAAACTGATAAATTGCTGCGAACACGAACAGTGAGAAATCCACACGAACATTAATACTTGAGAATAAACTATACAAACCGAGTTTTTAAAATTTTCGATCACGAAAACAAAACTTTGCCTTTCAATAAATGGAGAAGCCTAATCACAAAGAACTCAGATTCCATTCCAATGAGCACCAAGTGAGTTACATGTATCTGATAAACAAAATGCTGCTGAAAATCGAGAATACCCTACTTCGAAGCCATCGTCAACGTGAGACAACAGGAATAAAGGAGCTGTACAATTCCTTTTTCGTGTTATTTTAAACATTTTATCTGTGAAGCTTGCGAACTATTTCATTGAGATAGCCTTCAGTGTCAAAGCAAAGTATTTAGTCAACATAGTATATTTGTTACTAGTGTGTTACAAAGCTATATTCATATTATCGATATTAAGGAGTTAAATATAAAATAAGAGTAAAAATAATAGAAATTAGTGTAAAGCAGCATCTGGTTATTAGTAAAATCAAAGTGTAAATAGCATCAAATAGTAAAAATAAATGTTGCAAGATTCTTGAACCTCAAACTCTTAAAAATTTCAAAAATATGTGTTAATAGAATACACACTCTGAAACGCGCTACCCTTTTACTACGATCAACTTCATTAGAAAGATCTAAAGACTTTCTTCGTTGTCTTCTAAAATTTAAAACTAATATCGCGTCGGAAAGAAATAATAACAACGTATGTATATGAAAACATTTGTTCCGGGACTCTATTAGTTAATTTCGGTAGTCGAACATAAATATTGCGTTTTAGCCGAGCGTGTGGGTGTGTTTTAAAATTTTTGGCATATTTATAAAACCGAATGGCGCTTTCGCTGCTTTCGCAACATCAGCAGCAGCCAAATTATTTCGATTTGCAAACTTTATTTGATCCATATCCATTACAACAACATCAACAACAACAGCCCCAATACCCCCATAACTATTACCAACAACAAGATTTGCAACATCAGCAGCAACAACAATACAATAACCAATTGCATATACAGCAGCAGCTGCACCTACAACATTTGTCGGCGCACAAAAACTCAGGAATCAACGATTCGACTTTAAAAACCGATCCGACAACAGAACCAATAAGTTTTTGTTCAGATCAAATGGAATACGCCACCAGCAATCTTCAGCAGAATCATTATCAGCAGCAGCAAAGTAGAAATAGTAACGAAAATATTAACAACACCAATATTAATAGTAATAGCAGTATTGGCAATAGCAATAACAGAAAGACCAGCAACATCACGCATAATAGCAACAATAGTCAAGTAAGTATCATTATCTCCGCCACAGAATAGATAACAGCGCAGTTCAACATTATATAATTAAACATATAGTTTTTATACAGAGAATAATAGTTTTGTTTACCTATCGGTTGTTTGTATCACCTAAAACGAATTGAGATAAATATGGAGTTATACCTATATGTATATATAAATGATCAGGATGACCAAACGAGTTGAATTACGAGTGACAGTCTATCTGTCCGTCCGTTTGTGCAAGCGATAACTTGAGTAAAAATTAAGATATCTGAATGAAACTTGATATACGTATTCCTTGGCGAAAAAGTTAGGAGTTAGTAGATGGACGCAATCGCCCACGAAACGCCATTAATTGAAAATCTATAAAATGCTATAACTTAGCACTTAATTAAAATGTAAAACTGTAATTTAGTACAGGGGATCGCAGTAGAAAGTGGCACCTGTGGGCTAAAAACTAAAAAAAAAAAATAAGCGGGGCCCCAATAAGCTTAATGTAAATATCTTCTAAGCCACTAAAGCTACAATGTCCAAATTCGCTTAGAAAAAATCCTTTTGAACTCCTACTGGCAGTGTGGAAATGGATGAAATCGGATCATAACCCCGCCCTCTCCCCATATAACGGTTTTGTTAAAATCTACTAAAAGTGCGATAAATCTATAAAGGAATTTGCGCCTAAATAAAATCTTATTTAGGAAAAAATGTACACCCGAGATGGAACGAGAATTCTTTATAAAAGCCAATACAACAAAAAAACATTTAGATGAAAACCCATATCCCGGGACGTACTCGATCGATATCAATTAAACTCGGTATATAATATTATCCTGACATTCCTATACGACAGTATAAAAATACTTGTAGGTGAAATTAGACAAAAACCACGCTTACTTTCCATATAACACAGTTTTAAATTCCATCTGATTCTATCACATTCCAGTATACAAATCAAAAACTAATCAATGTGTTCGGATAAAACTTTTCACGAAAAGTTGCTTTAAGGCGTGCCACCTTATGAAAAAAATTGTCCAAGCCGGACAAAAACTATTCAAACACCCAGATACCCAAAATGTGGACCCCAGTACCTGTTGCGAACTTTTTATCGAAAATATCAGTAAATCTGTGAGATATATGGTATTATAGAAATTCGGAGAAGATCCTTTTCTGATAATAGTATGCCTGGATTAAATCGGTTCAAAAATTCCCATAGCCTTTATATACCTAATATAAAGATTTTCTAACTTCCGGCTGACTTTATACCGCATAGTTGGCTTTAATCCTGTCAGATTTGATGATGATTTTAGTATAATTTTTGTTAATAGGAAGTAAAATATAGGTACAAAACTAATTTAGACTTCTTTGTTGCTGTGGAGCTTAGTTATGGCAATTTATTTGTTTTTGATTAATGTCGTTTTATGGGCATGGCAGTGGTCCGATTATGCCCATCTGCAATACCAACCGTCTTACAATACCAAGAAACATGTGTACCAAGTTTCACAATGATTTCTCAATTTTTAATCAAGTTACAGCTTGCACAGACGGACGAACGAATGGACAGACAGTCACCCGGATGTCAACCTCTTCATCCTGATCGTTTATATATGTATAACTCTATATCTAACTCGATTAGTTTTAGGTAATACACACAACCGTTAGGTGAACAAAACTATTATACTCTGTAGCAACAGGTTGCGAGAGTATAACAAGAAAAAACGTTAATTTCGGTTGCACAGAAGCTAGAATGCCCTTCACAAACACAAAGGTTCTTACAAAAACTTGATTCCGATCTAATTTCGTGAAAATACCTCGTCAAATAAAAAAGTTTTCCATGCAAGCACTTTGTTCCGATCGAAAAAAGTTGCCCATACAAGTACTTGATTCCGATTGTTCAGTTTGTATGCCAGCTATATGCTATAGTGGTCCGATATTGGCCGTTCTGACAAAACAAGCAGCTTCTTAGTGAGAAAAGAACAGGTACAAAATTTCAGATCGATAGCTTAAAAACTGAAGGACTAGTTTGTATATACCTATAATATACAGACAGACGTATATATATTTTATAGGGTCTCCGACGTTTCCTTCTGGGTGTTACAAACTTCCTGGCAAACTCAATATACCCTGTTCAGGGTATCATTAAATACTACGTGAACCAAAAAATTCTTGGCCTGGCCGAAAGATCGCCCCGCCCAATTCAATCAACAAACATTTTGCTCGCAGAAGTAAAAAGTGTTGAATTGTTAAATATTAGGTCTAGTAAAAAGAAATCCATTATTTTCGCAATAAATGGAAGGTTTTATTTGGGTTAAAAAGTTGGTTGTTTGAGTTTTTATCATAAATTTTGAGGTTATGTGAAAAAGGTGTTAACGCAAAAGTTAGAGATCTTTTTATTACCTAAAGCATTGCCATCATTTAACTTTTTCCATAAGACTCGTATGTTTTTCGGAAATCAAGATAAACCCCTCCCTTCTTGGCGACCATTGTTATTTTATCTTCCTTTTAAAATAAATTCCATCCTGCCATTATTTTTTTTCTTTTTTTCAATTTAAATAAAAAATCATGTTTTAATGCAAAATATAGAGTTATTTCTTTAGAAAATTTGTATCGGATATGGTACATACGTAGATACAAACGTATATAGCGATAACTTACAAAACAAATACTCAACGAACTACTTTTAACACAATTTGAAAATAAAGAACACATTTATTTAGAAACAACTTCTAAAAAATCGTTTTCTTTGTAATTGCATATGCGTATGAAAGTTTGGACTTTATGGGCAATTTTAGAATTAAAAAATATATTGCTCTTACATAACATGAAAAAAAAATTCTTTTATGTGCTTTCTTTAAGCCACCATACTTTCATTCCAACGACGTTGGTATCGCTCTTCCATAGTGCGAATATCCTGATAAAGCGTTCTCCTTTTAGACTTTTTATTTCCTAAGAAATTTTGCACAAAATTTTGGTCTTTTACTAGTTCCCTGATTTGGGGACCGTCAAAAATACCAACTTTAATTTCTTCTGTGCTCAATATGGAAAATTTTTACTCATATTTCATCCTTGCTTAGAGATTTTCCAAACTGTTTCATCAGACCTAACTTTATATGAAGGCTGGGTAATATAATTCGGTCTCCGGCTACTAGAAGGGCATTCATTACATTCATGCTACAAACTTTTTTAGTCCAGTGTTCTGTTTTGGCTCGGTTATCCCATAAGGACTTGAAACAGAGGTATTTGGTATATCCTCCCTGTTGACCCAAAAGAAAATTTACCATTTTAAGATCAACGCATATCAGCCAGTTATTTTCTATGTATTTTATTCCTAAAGTAGGCCAAATAGCCATTTTTTATAAAATCAGACTCATTTAAATGGTATTATCTAATTATATAATCACCACAAACAGCACAAAACTATTCGGATCATTTAATCAAGTACTTGTTAATGTAGACATAGCGGTTAATTTATGAAAATTAATTCATGTAAGCCGAGTAACGATATTTCAAGAAGAGCCTGTAGAGATTTGAAACTTGCGAAGTCACATCATAAAAAAAGTTTAATTTTGTTTACCAGTGTTAGTTACATGATTTCACATGGTATTTTGTTCACCTAAAGGCTGTTCGTGACTGTATAATATGATAGAGATACATCTAGGTTTATGAAATAATGTTAAAATGCGGTAACTGAAGATATGAATTGATTGCGCTATGTTATCACGTCCATCCTTAACCCCTCTAATAAAAATAAATATTTTTTTGTTTGTTTGGTGTATGAATCTTAAATTAAATAATATAGAGTGGCTGCACTCTTGAAAATTTAGATTCAATGATTTCAAATGAATTTTTTTATGAGTATCAAACTATTATTTTTTATTTTTATACCCTGAACAGGGTATATTAAGTTTGCCAAGATGTTTTGTTATACATGAAGTTAATTCAATATCAGCTCTAATCTTACGCATTGTCTATTATATCTTGACATCTTTGATGGTAATTTGAAATTAAATTTTCCCCATATTCCACAGGAAGCGACCAAGTATGTTGGAGTAGCCAAATAAAATATTTTGTTAAAGTTAAATGTTTTTTTTTTTGATATTAAGGCTTGCATTAAAGCCTTGCTCCTGTGTTTCGGAGAATATTCTTTTTTCAGTATCCAATAATAGTTATTTTTGCTGTAAAGCATTTCAGCTGACTTCAGGTTTTCTGTGAAGTACCTCACAAAAGCAACCATAAACATGCATCTTTTGGGGATGCTCAACACTCTTTTAAATAAATGTTTGTCCTTTTCTTAGCCAAACACGTCTCAAAGGGTTTAACAATACAAAAGTTTACTCATATGTAAATATTACTATTGCTGCAATCACGATTGATGTTTTCCTGCGCCCATTTAAAATTTTTTTATACTCTCGCAACCTATTGCTACAGAGTGTAATAGTTTTGTTCACCTAAAGGTTGTTTGTATCACCTAAAACTAATCGAGTTAGATATAGGGTTATGTATATATAACTGATCAGGATGAAGAGACGAGTTGAAATCCGGGTGACTGTCTGTCCGTCCGACCGTCCAACCGTGCAAGTTGTAACTTGAGCAGAAATTGAGATATCTTTATGAAACTTGGTACACATCATTTCTTCTTACCGTAAGACGGTTGGTATTGCAAATGGGCATAATCGGACGACCACTGCCATGCCCAAAAAACTGATCTCCCTAATGACAATAGCTATAACAACGAAATTCACTGTGGAAATGGGTGAAATTGGGTGACAACTCCGCCCACTTCTCATATAACGGTACTGTTAAAAGGTTCTAAAAGCACGAAGGCACCGCCCACTTTGAGGTGAAAACCTATATCTTGGGATCTGCTTAACCGTTTTCAATCAAATTCGGTACGTAACATTCTTCTCATATTTCTATGTTACAGGGCAAAAATGGGAGAAATCGGATTGCAACGACGCCTATTTCTCATATAACACCATTTTAAATTCCATATGATTCTTTCACTTTCCACTATGCAAATCAAGCAAAATATATAAAGAAATCTCAAAGGAGTATACCGTTTGACTTTGCGAGAGCATAAAATGTTCGGTTACATCCAAATTTAGCCCTTCCTTACCTACTCCAATGTGTGTTTTTGAAAGTAGAGGTTTGATTACAATACTACTGCGTTTGATGCCAGATCTCTGAAGTCTAACGCGTATTGTATTTTTAGATGTCAAGTGATTCCTCTCTCCTCTCCTCATCCTGGCTTGTCATCTACATTTCCAGTTTCTCCCTAATGGTCCGACCACCTCTTCACAAATATACGACTCCTATTTAAATACTTTGTAGGTTTTAAATAATCCATTTGGGACCATTAGGATCTTTGTTGCAAAAGCAACGCGATTCTTATACTGAACACTCATTTTACCCTGAACAGGGTATATTAAGCTTGTTACGAAGTTTGTAACACCCAGAATGAAACGTCGGAGATTGTGTAAAATATATACATAAATGATCAGCATGATGAGGTGAGTTGATTTAGCCATGTCCGTCTGTCTGTATAGTAGTTTTCAAGCTATCGATCTGCAATTTGCACCTGTTCTTTTCTCACTAAGAAGCTGCTCATTTGTCAGAACGGCCGATATCGGACCACTATAGCAGATAGCTGTCAACAAACTGCACGATCGGGATCAAGTGCTTATATCGAAAACTCTTTGATTTGACAAGGTATCTTCACGAAATTTGGCATGGATTATTATTTAGTGCAATAATCCAATATCCGAAGAAATTGTATAGATCGAATGACTATAGCATATAGCTGCCATATTAACTAAACGATCGGAGTAAAATGCTTGCATGGAAAACTTTTTATTTGACGAGGTATCTACACGAAATTCGGCACGAGTTATTGTTTAAGACAACAATGTATTATTCGCAGAAATTGTTCAGATCAGATCACTATATCATATAGCTGCCACACAAATTGAACGATCGGAATCAAGTTCTTGTAAGGAGCCTTTGTATTTATGAGGGGTATTATAGCATCGGTACAAGTTTTTCTTGGTTATCTTATTTCTCAGGACGTTGCTGCCGAAGTTAGCCTTTTTTCTTGTTTGGAATTGTTTTTTTTTTGTTATTTGAATAAGATGAATGATATTCCTAAATAACACAACAAAAATGTTTAATAAGCTTTATTTTGAAAAAAGGCGTCTTATTTTTAAATCACTTAAATTTTTTATCAAACTTAACAGGCTTATAAAAAATTCTGTCAGAAATATTTACCATTATGTGAATAGTACTACACTAAATTTAAATACAATTTAACTGTTTATTTATAAATTGGTCTACAAAAATAAGTTAGTAGTAAAATTACTTATTCTTATATTTTTTCAATAAATGACGATATTATGCATTATTTCTTTAATTTTATTTTATTTTTACCAACTTTTTCGACAGATATTAAATAAAACAAACCGTTATTACGTGAATGGCTATTCACAACATCAAGTAGCATCAGATTATGTCATCACTTTCGTAGATTCTCCACCCAATTCGGAGGAATCTTGGACCGGTATGTGATTGCTAAAAATACACTTGTCTCAATTTCATTATAATTTATTGAAATTTCCATAAAAATAAATAGTTTAAAAGCTTTTTTTGAAAGATTTATTCTAATTTAAAAAATGTTTGAGCATCGTGGAACGCTTATACGATTTTTCGTAATAATTACAATGTTACCTTTAACATACAATGCTACCAAAATAAACTGAAATGGAACAATGGTTTAACTAAATTATAAGTGGGTAATTTACTCATAAATTTTTCAATAGAATTTAAGATTATTTATAAAATTTAAAGTTTTTATGGCAGAGCTTTAACTTTAAAACGACTTACTTGTAATAATCGTTTTCAGACGAGAACACAAAAGAATCGCCTGGACCTCAAATAATCGACGTGCAGACAATTTACTCAAACAGTGGATCGCGAAAGAGACGAATGGATTGGGACTCATTGGACATTGGTCAAAGTGGAAACACAGCTACTACACAGTCTGGAGGATTAGCTTCTAAAATTCCTCATCACGATAAAGACAAGGTCAAAAAGGATAAAACGACAGGTATGTTGATTAAAATTATTACAAATGGTGAAAATTTAGACCCCTTATGTTATACAATCGGACAACAAAGTCGACTAGTTCTCATAAAACTCCATTTTTTCATACTGTCAGCATATACCTACATATGTATGACTTGCATTAGAAAACAGAAGCATTAAGCCTATATATTGGACTGTATACCGCCGCGATTAAACCATTATAACGACTACTGATTTCCAAGGCCACATGTATAATAATAGGCAATATTTACAGAAATTTCATAGCATTTTCCAGTTTTTACTTTGCTTTCTTATAAACGTGTTATATCCTTCTACTGATCTGAAACGATTTGCGATCTGCTTTATAATACATTAATATTGTCGCCTTCAAAATAGTCCCCATTCGATATTACAATGTCGACGCTTCTTCTAGTCGTCGAAACACTTCTCAAACTCGAATTTTGGGATAGCCTTCAGCTTTTTCAGAGATTTTCATCTATCTTGTTAAACGGCAGCATTTTAAGGTTCTCTTTATTTTTGAAAATAGGAAAAAGTCACAAGGTTTGCCAATTTTATACAAAGAAACAATGAAAATTACCATTTAACTTATTCGCTTAACTTTCGCTTTAAAATGTTATATATGTAATTAATTAATATAATAATTATAAGTTGCACAGACTACAATAGTTTTGTTTACCTTACGGTTTTTTGTAACGCTAATTGATTTAGATATAGAGTTATACAAGGTACAATTCAAAAGTTCCAGGACTTTTTAAACAACGTGGCTTCTAGTGGCGCCATCTGTCTGAAATTGTTATCCCTCAATTGCGTATTCTTCAGTGTTGTCGTATAAAATTTATATAACAGCTAACTTGCATAACAGCTGAGATATCGCGCTACATGTGACATTACATTTGTAGTGTCGGTCGGAAAATGAGCATCGAACAAAGAGCCAACATTAAGTTTTGTTTTAAACTTGGTAAAACTTTTACCAAAACTCATTAAATGATGAAACAAGTTTATGGCGATGATTGTCTATCCCGTAGCCATATTCACGAGTGGTTTAAACTTTTTCAAAGTGGTCGTGAGGACATAAATGAGAAATGAGTCGAAACCCAAAAAATCGCGCCTGGAAAAGTGAAATGTGAAGACAATGCTAATTTGTTTTTATGATTCCAAGGGTATTGTCCACAAAGAATTTGTTCCACCCGGCCAAAACGTTAATGCGGTATTCTACCTTGGAGTTTTGAAGCGTTTGGTAGCACTTATTCATCGCATTCGGCCCGAATATCGCGAAGATGGAAGTTGGCGTTTGTTGCACGATAATGCGCCGTCTCATCGATCGACGCATGTGGCCGATTATTTGACCAAAAATCAAATTTTAACAATCAACCACTCCCCGTATTCACCTGATATGGCACCGTGCGACTTCTACCCATTCGGAAAACTACATTTGGCCATGAAAGGAAACCGCTATGCTGACGTTGATGCCATCCAAAAGGCGACGACCGCCATCCTGAACGCTATACCGACAAATGACCTAAAAAAGTCATTCGATAACCTTCTTGAACGTGCAAAACGTTGTATTCAGGCGGAAGGAGACTATTTTGAATGTTTACCAATGCGACCAATAAATTTTTCAAAAAAAAAAAAACAAATAATATTCGTTTTTTAATAAAAGTCCTGAAACTTTTGAATTGCACCTTGTACATATAGAATTGATTAGAATAAGGAGACGAATTGAAATTCGATGATGAAACTTGTTTGACATTGCGGATTAATGAAACTAGGCCAAAGATTAAGCTTAAACATTTAAATTTGGTGCAGAATACTATTTTGTGAATAATATTTATTTTAAAAGTGGACGTGGTTCCGCCCCTATTTTTATAATGCACATAAAAAATTACTAAAAAATTGGGTCTCTAGCATATCGTCATCCGAAATAGGGTGAATAGGGATCAGTTAACAATCACTATCTCCCAGAAGGCTTTAATTTTACATTACAGATATTACGGTTGGGCTATTTGTGAATCGGTGTTAAAATTGATGAACCGCTCACTTTTAGGTGAAATCACATACCGCAGGAACTGCTCGACGAATCTGAACCAAATTTGATGCATAATGTAACCTTGAGATATTTATGTTCCAGTTTTAAAATGGGTGAAATTGGATTCCAACCGCCCACATCCTATATATATATTCTATCATTAAATACATCTGATTTTTACACCTTAAAATATTGTATAAAGCAAATACCAAAGATTTTATCGATATAAAGCATTATTTAAATTAGTCGAAATCGAACAATAGTTATAATATATATGTATATGATTTTTAAGATATTCCACAGAAGAATATAAATCCGATTTAAGTAAGTAAGATTCAGCGTTTTCTTATCATGAACCACTTTTAATACCTCAAATAATTTGGAGTCTGATGTATACATAGTTTAGAGTTGAGTAGTTCCAAATGTTTTGTATACAACCTTCATATGTTGGAAATTCAAATGTTTTACTTATTTTCCTATTGAGATTTGAGCAGTATGTTATTTGTTTCTGTTATTAAGGCATATTGTAACATTGTGAGTATTAATATAATCAAATCTACTTCCCTGATTTTTGTAACGTAATGTTAATATTATTATTCTCAGAGCAGTGTCAAAAGAGGGCCAGATTACAGATTTTCTATTATCTACAATTGATTAAATTTGAATCTTCTACAAAACGACCAAAGTACGCTCAGTTTTTATATGACCAGCAGAATCAAGAGTTGTGTTATAGCACGTGGAATATTTACAAATATACATACATTTTAAACTCATAGACGCTCTTGTGTCAGTGTTATTTTGTTGGAAATTTACTCTGTTATACTGGATTAAAGCCTGTTTTTAACTGACTTGGAACTCTTGTTGGCTATAAGCAATAACATATATAAATGCAGAATAATGCATTTACCAACAATAACAACACTAATCGCCTATACTCTTGGTATCAGACAGATTTATGTGGTATGATATAATGTTAATAAAGTGGATAAACTGATTGCACAAAGAAAAAGATTAAACAGACGATTCATGTGTTGTTGAGTATTTTTTCATTTGCAATCTGGCACTGGTATTAAATAATTAATCCGAGTTCTAAAGTAAAATATTGACCAATCTAAAATTTCTTAAAAGTGGGGAGTCGGTAATGGAAAAGATTTTTAATAAAACGTTGAGAAAAATGGATATTTTTTTAATTTAATATTACTTGTATACATTAGAAAATTAATAATTGTATCTTTTTTACCGATCAAAAAATACAATTAGTCTATTAAATAGTGCATATTATAACCGAAAATAGCAAATGAACTTCGTATGACAGGCTGTGTACAGGCTGACAAAATTCTACTTAGTGATGACAAATAGATAAATTTTCAATTACAATTTTCACCACTCATTATTGCTGAAATAATTAGACTATACTTATACTGTACTATTACATTAATGGAAGTGTGCAGGTATATTCACTAAATATAGTTTGAATAATGCATGGTTAACAATAATAAAATAAAAATAGAAACTAAGAAAGAAATATCTGAAAGAATGCATTAAAACCAGTATTATGTTAGGTGGTGGTATGGATCCATTTTGTTGTTCAAGCACAAGCCATTTCAGTGAGCCTCTCATTCTATTTTGCTTACTGTAACGAATATATATCCCTCAGGAAATAGAAATTAGTATTGCGATGTTATTGCTCATTACTTCTTAGTTAGAACCTCATCGCAATGTCCTTTCATATACATATGTATGTTGCTGTGGAACATTGTAAATATTCCGTTCATCCCGTATTTTAATAATAGAACAGCATATCAAATGACAAAGTATTTTAGTAATTCCTAAATTTTAGTTTAGCAAACATTGCAATTGCTTCAATGTGTACTAAATACCTACTATGATACAGAATATAATAGTCTTGTTCATGTAATAATTGATTGTAAGCCATGATAGTAACAGGAGTAGATATTAAGTTATGTGAAATATAGGTATTATATTGAATTCCGGTTAACTGTCGCTGCTTCCGTCTATGCAAGTGTTAACTTGAGTAAATTGAAATTTCGCCTTTCGCCGCGTCTTTAAACAGTGTGAAAATCCCTATATATCGATTATGTTAAAAATTATTAAAAGAGCGATAACTCACTAAATAAATACACCAGTAGTAGTAACTTTCGCAGCCAAAATGCGACGGAAGGACTTTATAGTAGTCGATGTCAACATTGGACAATGGGTGTGGCACCGCCTACTTTCAGGTGAAATTCTACATCTCTGAAACGACTCGACCAATTTCAACCAAATTCAGTACATAACATCCAGACATCCTTATATTACAGTGTAAAAACGGCACAATCGGACTACAACTTTTACTTACAAATCAAATATCAATGAAGATATCGTGATGAACCTTTGCCCAAATAGTGACTTAAGGTAATAAATCTTAGGCCTAAAAATGTCGAAGTCGGATCACAACTTTTCTAGCTCCCAGATACTAAATATGTGGACCTCAGCGCTTATAGTTGACTTATTGCCGAATTAATCAAATAATTTCTACCCACATCTATCGGTCAATATATCAGATATCTTATCTCAGGATATACCATAGTTTAATGACGAAATGTGTGAAATCGGTCTACAAATTAATGTGAGTTATCTTCCTTCAATTATTACCATGTTTTCGAGTATACCTGTGTATTGCCAAAAATTTATGCAATCTGTCTACCTCTTCCTCTAGCCCCAATCTACCTGATATAGTAATTTCAGACTTTCCAGCTTTAAACTCTTTGTGTTAGTCAATATGTGTGATGTTTAAATGAAATTATGTAACACGTTTTACTCAACATAATGTGGTTTAACACTGAATATAAATCAAATTGGTATATACTCACAATATTGGTTTCAGCCCCTTTAGGATGAGCTTATATCACATATATCTCATTTCAGTAAATAGTTTTGTTCACCTAACGGTTGTTTGTATCACCTAAAATTAATCGAGTTAGATATAGAATTATATATATATATATGATCAAGATGAAGAGACGAGTTGAGATCCGGGTGATTGTCTGTCCGTCCGTCCGTCTTTGCAAGCTGTTACTCGCTGCCACGCCCACAAAACGCCATTAATCAAAAACAAATAAATTGCCATAACTAAGCTTCACAATAAGATACAATACTGTTATTTGGTATACAGGATCACATTAGGGAGGGGCATCTTCAGTTATAATTTGTTTAACAAGTGGGCGTGGTCACGCCCCTGATAGGTTTAATGTGCATATCTCCTAAACTGCGAAAGACATAATTACAAAATTCACTGAGAACGTGTTTTTAGTACTTCATCGAAAATGGGTGAAATCGAGCGACAACCCCGTCCACTCCCTTTATAATGGTCCTGTTAAAAATTACTAAAAGCGTGATAAATCAAGCACGAAACACGCCAGAGACATTAAATTTTATCTCTGGAATGGTATGAGATAACTTTATGGGAACCGCGTTCAAAATTAGACAAGGGGCATGGCACCGCCCACTTTTAGGTGAAAACCTATATCTAGGGATCTGCTTAACCGATTTCAAAGGAATTCGGTACCCAACATTGTCTTCATATTTATTTCTATGGTATAGTGCGAAATCGGATTACAACCACGCCTATTTCCCATATAACACCATTTAAATTCTATCTGATTCTTTCACTTTCCACTATGCAAATCAAGCAACAATGATTGTATCGGGGTAAAACTTTGATTGAATAATGTGTTTAAAGAGTGCCACCTTGTGACAAATATTGTCTAAGTCTAACCAAAACTCATATGGAGGAGATGGTATGTAAGTAGTATGTGGTATTGGCAAAAATTAATAAAATCAGGTTAATACTACCCTCAACTTCCATATTCTACTTATAATTCTTTTCTCTTATTCTAACCAGTCTTATGTCGAATATGTCGGTCAGTGAGTATTCATTTTTTTTCTCTAACGAGTATACCATTTGACTTTGCGAGAGTATAAAATGTTCGGTTACATCCGAACTTAGCCTTCCGTTACTTGTTATGTTCCTAAAATAAAATAAATGTCGTTACTGTTTCGCTATTTGAGTTAAATAAATAAAATTACTTTTTCAATGTTAAATATATTATGAATGTAACGGTTATCAACAATTGCAAAATAATGCATTCCCATCAAATAAATAAAAAATATCAAATGTTGTTTGCTTTACTAATTCACACCTAAATGATAAGTAATGTAACTAGTATGCTAGCATGTTTATAGAACTTTTGTTATGAGCTCGAAAATCTGTAAATGTATGGAAAAGTCAAAAAAACGAATGAAGGGTTTTTTGGGAGTTTCAATAGTTCAATTTAGTAGACACAAAATAGCCGATTTCCCACACAAATGCTTGCCCATATATACATACACGTATTATCAGGTGCTTATTATTTACTAATCTTGCGGTAGCAGAAATTTGATCTTGAATTATGAAGGTACTTTCGCTGGCCTAACACTGCCAACAATAATAGCATTATACTTGTACAATAACCAATATTATGTGTTGTATATTACGTAGCTGTTGGTTCCGCTGAGCTCAAATTTGAAATCAAAATTTATGGTCTTTGAAACACAAGGGTTTTTTCATACCGTCAGATAAATAGATATTTACTATTCGAATGTTATTTGCTGTAACCTCGTTCATGCTTCTGGTAAGTAAAGAAGTATATAAAATTTTAAGTAACCGAGTAAATTTAGTTTTCACTTTAATGGCTAATAATAAAAACTTTTCCGAAATGATATTTGGATCCATCATAGCTACATAAGGTCACTTAAAATTGAAAATAACGTAGCATCACTTTTCATAATTGTAAAGAAGAAGAAAAAAACAATAAACCTAGAAAGTACTCTAATTGAAACAAAATTTAAATTTTGGTTTTATCTGGTGCTAAACCTCAAAATTTTGTACATGCTATTTGAAAAATGATGTAGTGAATCGTTATCAATAAAAAACTTGATTTCGAATTTTTCGATGAAAATGTCAGGATAATAATTATTATATTATTAATATATACGTTAACACGTAATTAAAAAAATGTTGTATGTATACCTTAAAATCCATCAGCCATTTGATTGCAGATAAACTCTTAGTAAGAGCTTTCAATGTTCAGCCAAAAGTATTATATATATTAAAATATTTAATTCGAAATTATTCAAACGGTGGAGACCTCTTTAATATATCTCCACCTCTTTAATATACCACCACCACCAACCAAATTCATGTCGAATCCAAAACGTAAGTTGACATTAAAAAATATTTTTTTGTGTTCTCTGAAGCAAAATATTGTACTTGTATTTTTTTATTTCGACACAATTTGAAAAAATTTGGAGTTATGAATTTTAAAAAAATTTAAATTTTTCCAAAAAAACTGAATAAAAAAGTTTTAAATTGAAAATAAAATTATTTTTTTTTTTTTATAAAAATGTAACTTTTGTTTATAAAAAAGTCAAATAAATCTAACTTATATCTCATTGGAAAGCTGAGAAAAAATCGTAAACTTAGGCCGGCTAGATATTTTTATAATAAAATATTTTTCTTCGATACGCAAATATTTATAGGAACTTTTTTCAGAACGTTGGAGTTTTGAAAATTCATAACTCCAAAATTTTTAAAATTGCGTGGAAATAAAAATAATACGTGTGCAATATTTTGCCCCAAAGAACAAAAAAAAATGTTTTGCACAATAAAATTTTTTCTATGT
The DNA here is from genome assembly GCF_042242935.1 of Bactrocera oleae. Taxonomy (NCBI): domain Eukaryota; kingdom Metazoa; phylum Arthropoda; class Insecta; order Diptera; family Tephritidae; genus Bactrocera; species Bactrocera oleae. The sequence continues at coordinate 37,624,588 of NC_091538.1, forward strand.
AAATTTTGGATGGAATGACCCATATGTATTAACTATGTATACTATAAATATAGATTGGGATGCTTGTGGAAAACTTCACGAAATTATTACGAATAATCTGTCTGGCTAATGACTAGAAATTTATGTTAACGAGTGTGATTGTGCGTAAATATTAATTTTTCTACATATTTGCAGTTCGCGGCAGTTGGACTGAAGATATTGGATTTGATTTGAATACAGACTTCAATAGTAATTCTTATCTCAGCAAGTGAGTGACATAGAGAAGTTATGTCAAATGTAGTCATAGTATACATTTTTATACTCTTGCAACATGTCTCTACAGAGTATAATAAACTAATCGAAATAGATATAAAGTTACATATGTATATAAATGATCAGGATGATGAGACGAGTGGAATCCCAAGTGAGTGTCTGTCTGTCCGTCCGTCCGTCTGTACAAGCGCTAGTTTGAGTAAAAATTGAGATATCTTGATCTTGTACAGACGTCCTTGACATAAAACATATTAAGTGCCACAACTAATCTCCACAATAAGATACAGGACTGTAATTTGGTACAACGAATTGCATTAGAGAGGGGAACCATGGTTGATAAAATTTTTTTTAAGTAGGCGAGGCTCGGCCCTTTCATAATTTTAATGTACTTATGTATCTTCTAAATCATTCACCAAACCTCTGAAAATTGTAGAATTCGGATAATAGCCCTGCCCCCTCCCCATATAGCGGTTTTGTTAAAAACTGGTAAAAGAGCGATAAATCTATAACTAAATGTGCCAGAGACATACTGTTCTACACCTGAGATGATACAAAATGGCGTTATAGGAGGCGATATCAAATTTCTTCGATGGGCGTGGCACCGGCCACCTTTAGGTGAAAACCTCTATCTCGGGAACTACTCGAACGATTTTGTAAGTAACATTATCCTAACATTCCAACATTACAGTGCAAAAACGGGCGAAATCAGACAAAATCCACGCCTACTTCCCGTATAACACAATTTAATTACATTTGATTCTTTCATGTTCCAGTATACAAATACTTTGAGGTGTGCCACCTTATGATAAAAATTGCTCAAGTCGGACCAAAATTATTTAAGCTCCCAGATACCGAATATGTGGCGCGGGTTCCTATTGCGAACTTTTTGCCAAAAATATCGGTCAACCTATCAAATATATTATTGAAATTCGAAAAGAATTTTCCCCGGCCCTTCTTGCAAGTTGCGAGAGTATAAAATATTCGGTTATATGCGAACTTAGCTCTTCCTTACTTGTTATGTATTAATAAATTATTCGACTTATCAACAGTGAATCCTTTTTATCATTCTCCCCGGCCCTGACAGTATTAAAACAGGAGCCGCAAGCCGATCAGTTAAAGGCTAATAAATGTCCATTGAATACTCATCCTGTCGTAACTGGCAGTGGTGGAAGCGTGCCAAAACTCGATAAGCCACCATCACATATAGAAACGGCACCAACAATCGAGGACACACCTAAGAATGCCTTGAACGACATTCTCTGCGTATGTGGTTCGCCAAAAACCGGCACACCACAGGAAATCGAACACAACGGAAACAAAATTGACAAGTCCAACGCGGGAGCATCCAATGCATTTGGTAATGTTGGCTCACCTTACAGTGGCGGCGAAAAAATAATTGGTAAAGTATGACATATCACATATATGTATATACATACATGCGTAGAAATACATATGTCTTGTACGTGTACTTTCAAATACAACAATATTCTTTATTTGGCAACCTTTTCAGCACAAGGAAACTCAGCGTCCCAACAACTGACCGAAGTCGATGGGAGCAAAATTGAGAACAGTACTGGTGGAGGTGCCGCTAATGGAAATAATACCAACGCGCACTCTGATGACCATAAGTAAGATTTAAAGAAGTATAGATTCGAATTATTGAAACTATTTTTGTAATTTTCAGATTTCAGTACATTTTGGCAGCTGCTACCTCAATAGCCACCAAGAATAATGAAGAGACGCTTACCTATCTGAACCAGGGACAAAGCTATGAAATCAAGCTTAAGAAGATCGGTGATTTATCGTTTTATCGTGATAAAATATTGAAGGTACGTTAGAATGTTTAAAAGATATTTAGCATGCAAGGGAAGTTATTTACTAACCGTAAAAAAGAAGAATGAAAAATTTGGTTTTAAATTAAACAATGTAATTCCACATCATACATACATACGTACTTATATATTATACAATTACAAATATCTACACCAATATATACTACGAAAATACCTAAAAATATTATTTTGTGGATATAGTGCTTTGAGTACTTTCGCTTACATATTTACAATATTTGCATACTCATACTTCAATACGTACGTGGTAGTTATATACCATAGTGTCATTTCTAGTTGTGCATATGTATTTGTACATTCAGTACTCATATTCACTTTATTGGAATTTATTCAACTAAATTGATTTTAATATGCTTCAATTAAAACAAATTGCGACAAAAGTAGACGGACATATTCGCACATGTAAGTATGCAGAGCTTAAATATGTGCTGTACAATATGTAGGCGACAGATATTTATCGTCCGCGGAGCTCGGCGAGTAGACTGATTTCATACATAACTATGCTGAATATTTGCTGATTTTTTGCTCAGATTGATTGAGAAACAGAATGATGCGGTGTCGTGTTTTGATGACAACTATCTAACTGTACTTTAAGATCATAAGTGGTCGGCCTACAGACAGCGCTGGGGGGTAGATAGTACCTACTCTTACAATTGACGCAATCATGCAAAATAACATATAACACTTTTGTGTATATACTATTACTCTGTATATGTGCACATATGTATGAAAGTAATATGTACATACATAGATATTTTTTGTTTAGGTGTACATTTTAATTTGCTTTATTATATACTCGTAATAGATCTAAGCTGTATGATGCAATTTTTAAGTAATTTTTTGAAAAAATTGACTGACGCTAAAACGTTAAGCTGATTACACTCACTTGCTCTTAGAAGTGCGCGATTATCATTATAGGTACATAAATATACAAAAGTGTGTTAATTTGTACAACTTATATAAAATATCTCAGTAATTTTCTTTGGAAGAATTTACATCCTGAACAAAAAAATTTTGGAATCACATAGGAATGTAACTATATCCGCGGCACATACATATACATACTTATACATATATATGTATATATCCATATATACACTATAAAAAAAGTAGGTCCATATTATTATTTTTTCATTAATACAAGTTATGAAAAGTGGAAATATAATAAACATTATTATTTTTACAAAAAAACTCGATTTAAAAATATACAGCTTTGCCTGAGCTTTTCGCAGATTCGGAATTCTAGCACTACTCCTACCATACCAATATTCCCTTAGTGCTCATTATTGCTTTTTTATCCCGAATATATTATTTCTAAGCTATTTGCTTTCGAGTCCAGTTTTGTACTGGAAAATAGAAGCCCCTATGTAAACATTACAATTTTAAGAAGTCAATACCTATTCGTGCTTCCTTTAATGACATTTTGGTTCCATTGAACATAACAGGGTTTTTTGGGAAAATTACGACGGATTAGTAGTTAAATTGCTGAATTTCTCTTAATTTCTCAATTAAAAATGCTTGCTTTTCATATTTTATTTATTTTCCATCATAACGTGGATCCTTTGACATCAGCACCGTCGCATTATCAATATGCCTAGTTATAATACTAGTACTGTGGAGCAATAGGTTCCTCCACAACTTTTGGAGATACGTACCCATAATGCGTACATAAGTTATATTTGGAAAATAATATTATATATGGGAAACAGCATTACTACATTTATCCTGAATAAAATCTGTCAAATAAAAAATAAGACTATTTCATCTAATTGCCTAATGATTCATTTATTGAATTCTCTCTATCCTATCGAAATAGATATATTCGGCATAAACTGAGAGTGTTAATTTTTTATTATAAATAAGCTCAAATATCTAGGAATATATATATCATTGCCAATTTTTATTTTTTTGTTATAGAGTGTTATCAAAATCTGCTTCCATGAGCGTCGCCTACAATTTATGGAACGTGAACAAATGCAACAGTGGCAAGCTTCACGCCCTGGGGAACGAATTATTGAAGTAGACGTTCCACTGTCATATGGACTATGTCATGTATCACAACCGTTAAATCCGAACTTCTTGAATACTGTCGAAATTTTCTGGGATCCTTTGAAGGAAGTAGGAGTTTACGTTAAAGTGAACTGCATTTCAACTGAGTTTACCCCCAAAAAACATGGAGGAGAAAAAGGAGTGCCATTTCGATTACAAATTGAAACTTATATAGAATCAACCAACCCTACCGGAGGAACAACAGCATCAGCAATATCGGCTGGTGCTTTATCAATTGCATCTACTTCGGTATCAGGCGGGATAGCATCAGCACCTATCCCGGCCGGAATTAATATACCATCGGGGAACAACCACTCGCTCGTAAATGGCAAGCAACCCGTTCATGCAGCAGCTTGCCAAATCAAGGTTTGTGGTTATAGTTTTAATTTCTTATACTTCACATATATCGTACGCTTTAATATGTATACTTATTAATAATATAATATACGATAACATATGCACACGATTACATATTTATGTCTACAATTTAGCCTGACCATATAAAAATTATAACTAAAGTTATATAATGTTTAATTCGCTACTACAAAAGTAAAATTATGTAAGGGAACGGGAGAACGCGTTAATATATTTTTTGTACTGTTCATGCAACTATAAAACGCACAATTAAATAGCACACTAAAGTTACCTGAGGAAGGTTTATAAAGACGCTAATAGAATTATAATTTTAATTAATAATTTTGGTTAAAGTAATATGCCCAATAGTCCGACTTGTGATCTTGTGATCTTGCTAAAAAATCAGGTCCACCACCTCCCATTCCTCCTAATCAACGAAAATAATAAGAAAGTGATATCTTTACAGATATATGATTATTACTCTCGAAATTTGAAATTATAATGTGTATAATGAACTAGCGCCGAAGCCTTTGAAAATGAAAAAATTAAAGAAATTCATAATAGGTTGAAACTCATCGGAAACGAAAAATAAAATAACAAATATTAATTAATTTTAATAATAATAATAATTTTAATAATAATTATATAATAATAAATTATCTACCCTGGTCTACAAGGAGGATAATAATTATAAGTTATCTACCCTGGTCTATAAGGAGGATAAAGATCTAAACCGATGACGTGAGAAAAATGTTACGAATCCATCTCATGCAGCTTGTGAGATATGAAATATCTTTTTTCGGTGGGCTCAGCGTTACAAGATGTAAATGGTAACTGAGTTGTACTCATAATCATACAATTTCAGCGCTTAAATCCTTTTAACTTTGCCTGTGACGGTACTTTGAGAATGCGAAGAAACTTGACTACAGTACGTTTAACAAGAATTGATTTTATTAAACTATATTTTAAATAAAAATTATTCTAAAAAAATACATAACTGAGGAGCAATTTCAATTTACATTACTACTATTTTTGCACTCGAAATGTTTACATATGTACAATACATACATAAATCAATTAACTCTTACCTCATATGAATGAATGATCCGGTGCACTGCGAACCACACCAACGATAGCTCTCAACGCTATATTAAATATAGCACCTGTGGACATTGCCGGTAGGTGCATTGCTGCGAGGTGTGCTATTAGGCTCAGAGAAGCTGGGCTTTTAAAGAGGTCCGAACAAGGACACGCCGCAATTCTCTCCTCCTTCACCTGCATTCCTGAAAATTTGGATCACTGCGTCACAGCGGCCACTCGAGGCGGCTTTTTCTCTGCTCATATCCCGACGAGGGAGATGTGAAGGGGAAGAAGCCGCTGGAGAAGAGACGCGGTGAGCTTTTTCACGGATGGGTCGAAGCTAGGAGGGAAAGTTGAAGGGGGGGTATTCTGTAAAGAGCTCTCCGTCAATCTTTGCTTCAGGCTACCGGACCACTGTAGCGTTTTTCAGGCGGAAGTGGCCGCGATCAAGGTGACGGTAGAAGTACTGTTACGTAGTGTAGCTTCGTTTAGAGAGGTGAGCATTCACTCCGACAGCAGAGCGGCAATACAAGCCCTGAGTGCGCGAACCGTGCATTCAAAGCTAGTCAAGGAGTGTCTGTCCTCGCTAGAATTAGTATCAGGCTACTTCAATATCAGGATGGTTTGGGTGCCTGGTCACAGCGGAATCGCTGGGAATTGCAAGGCCGATGAACTGGCCAGGGGGGGCACCCTTGCCCCGCTCACATCGGAATGAGATCGAGTTGGTTCTCCACTAACGTCTTGCATTCTGGCTCTGGACCAATGGACCTCGGATGCGCTCAGCAGACGCTGGTCGACGACCAGCTCCTGCGCGACTGCGCGGTCCTTCTGGCCGAGAGTGGATCGCAGGAGGTCGGGGGATCTTCTCGCCTTGAACAAAGTTCACCTCGCCGCCATGGTAGGAGTTCTCACTGGGCACTGTCCAATGGGAACTCATGCGGTGCGGCTTAGAATACTACCCGATGGCAGTTGTCAAAGCTGCATGGAGGAGGGTGAAGTGGAAACATCCCGGCCCTCCATTGTCCGGCTTTTGCTAGGTTGAGATTGAAACATCTCGGCAATCACACTTTTGGCGGACCAGAAGATCTGGCCGAAACAGATATTGGCCGTCTCAACAAGTTTGTCATAGGCACAAAGCGCTTTGTCGACATGTAAGGGTCATTTGATCCGGCTCATAGGAGTTTTGGGTACCACAACGGACCGGCGTTTAAGCTGTCCAAGTGTGATCCTTCTTAGGATCGACCCTCTAACCTAACCTAACCTAACCTAACCTACCTCATATGAACTATAACATTTTTTTATAAGATACTGGCTCGATTTCACCTATATTCAATATCAACCTGCTTAGAGTGCCAAATAACACGGTACCATTATTTCAATTTTTATCATGTTATCGCTTGCACGGAGAGTTGGATAAAGAGATGGTCAGAAAGACATCCGGTTTTCAATTAGTATTATCGTTTCCCCGATCATTTTTATATACCATATAATAGTATATGTATTTCGATTAGTTTTAGTAGTTACAAACAACTATCATCTGTCATCGATTCGCCTTTCTCTGCTTGATATTTTTACGAGCTGCTCTCTTGTCAAACAACAAATACATGTAAAAGCAACAACAAAGTTTCGATTTGAATTGATACAAACAAGTAAGCGGATACCTCATTAAAGTGGTATAGCCGCTATCCTCAATGCTACTATGTGTTTTTAGGCCTGTTTTATCATTGTGAATGGCCCAAAAAACAAATTATTCTCAAAAATCAAAATACATAGTTTTTTCAATTTTTAAAAATTGTATAATATAATTGTTCATAGAAAACAATAAAGACATAATTCGACAGCTTCCTGACAAAACAAATAGATTTTTATCGATATGTATGTATACGTATATATGGGCTGTACAGTTATGTGAAAAATAATAAGGACAGTGGCCTACAATTAATGAAGTTAATTTGCATTCAGAAATGTGAGAAAGACAAAAGCAATTAACTTAGTAAATTTATTGGGAGCAAATTGGAAATAAGTCTTTTTTAAAGTTTTTCCCTGGTTTGGTAAATTTTTGTATTTTATATGCATTTTTTTCAATAATAATGCGATTTTAACATGTGAAAAAAATAAGGACGCCTCTTGTTTTACTAAAAAAGTTACAATATAAAAAAAAAGGAAATAAACTAGTTTTGATTCAATTGTGTTAATATTAATTTCTAATTAGAAAACCCAGAATTGCGTTCCATGAATTTTGATAAGTTGCCAAATCTCATCATTGTTACATTGGCACTTTCTTCTTATTGACGCTTTCACTGTATTCGATTAATTTTCAATGGAATTTAGATCTGGGGTTTGTGGAAGCCATTCCAATTCATTGATGTTGTTGACCCTAAACCAGAGAATGTTAATAAATAGAGAAGGAAAGAAATGCTAGTTGTGCTAAAATGTAAACTGTTAAAAGGGAACATCGAGAATGCGCAAATCCGAACGTTCAATTACACCACGTCAAAAAGGTACCTTCCCCTCATGATAATCGAATTCAACAAACTACACCACTCTAAGCAGGAACCAAGTAAATTGTCACCACCTTATAAAGGAACGGCTAATATATGTATGTATGCGCAGATGTTCTTTGGCATGCGTGTAAGAGAAAATTAGAATAACAAAAAGAAATAATAGATTTTGGATTTAATAAGGAGAAAATGAAAATTAAATTAAAATAAATTTAATAAAAAACGTTTATAGAAATAAAAGAAATAAAACAACATCTGTGATAGGATTTGAACTCAGGCAATATATTTAATGTAAATTTGCAATAAGGAGCTGTGCTATACAAGCAGCACCACAAACAATAATTGAATATGTGAACATTATCATTTTTTACTTGTTTCAAATGTGAATATTCTCGAAATTGCCTTTCCTTCATTCACATATCTAAATATATGTATGTACATATGTCCCTCAATATGCCTTTTGTAAAAAGTTTAAGCATTTGTGCAAGCGATAAAAAAAATCGTAGACGCACCATCATCGACCAATAAGATTCGAGCAAGCTCGCCCTGTATTTTTTAAATATTTCATATTACAACACCAAAAAAATTCATTTATAAGGAACGCGCGTATGCTACAAAACGCAGTGCGATCGTTTATAATTCTGCACTGCGCTCTTTTTCGGTTTTCATATGGAATTCCTACCACAATTGCACGAAAATGAAGTTTAAATAAAAATGCATGAAATTAAATTAGAATGGCTTCAGTAAAATTGAAGAATCAGCAAAATTTCAATTTTACAATTTGTATCACTGAAAATCCTACCATTCCCCTCGCATTTGTATGTTGCCCTTAAGCTGCTTCCTTACACATTTGCTAAAAATCAGAAATTGAAGAATTTGTCTGATGTTCCCTTCAGAAGGAGAATTGGCAACATGACCTAATAGCGAGTTAAAATAATAATATTAATTTATTTCACTATATATGGCATTAAATTATAAAATGTATATAAAATTGCCATTCATATGAAATCCTTTATTACTTCTATATATTCTAAGCACACTCCATATAATACTTTTATATGTATGTTTACTTATAATCATTATTTCATAGTTTTTCGATTTGGCCCATTTTACCTAATAAGAACTATTAATATGCAGCCCAATCGGTATCTTCAATAGCAAACCACTGCAAAAATAAAAACGAGACAACATAGCCGACCGACATTCGGCGTCAATATGTATGCAAGCTCGTATGTATGTATGTTCTCATTTGGTTTTTTTCAACGTTTTATCAGAACTCAATTTTTTGCTCCGCTCGTCTCCGCGCGAACTCGCCGTTACTTCCATGGCGTGACATCATGGTCAGAGGCGTTTTAACGGAGGATTTGTATCATATTATTATATTGCTTAATTTTTATAGAAAAATACTGATATCTTAGGGCTTAGTTACGCAATATTATAACATTTACGTAAAAATATAGATACACATAAATTCATACCTATTTAAACGTTTTTTAAATGAACTCGATTAATAAAAATATATCTGAAATAATTATTGGCATAACCCTATCCCTCCTTGCCTGCGATCGTTCGACTTGCTTCTCGCAAAAAGATAAAAGTGTAAACAAAAGTCATTGTTTGTGCGGGGCAAGAAGAAGCAACCATCAGCGTACGTGTACTTATGAATGTATGTGTGATTTTCACATTTGTATAAATACACATGAATAAGGGAATATGCAATAAACCCAAACTAATTATTTTAGTGAGTAAAATATGATATATAAGTAATTGAATTGAGATCAGCTAAAATGTCAAATAATAAAATAAAATCAGCATAAGAATTAAGATTTATGATTTACAGGATTCGACCATAAGCGTTTGTATTCGGAATGGATTAACTCCTTCACGCTGAGCCACCGCAGAAGTGAAACCGCGGCCGCTTAGCCGTTGTTTTATTGTTATCCTTTACCATTTTGCCATTAGATATTGTTCATGCAGCACACAAAAATGTTTTGAAGAATTTATCTATTAATTACTTATTTTATTGTAAATTCTGGGGCTTTAACCAATAATCGTCTTATATATTAAGGATTATTTTAAATTACAAAAATTATGATTTTTTGGTTATATGCAAATGTAAATCAACATGCGCATAATTCATTTTAAAACATTCTTTGTGTCTATTTATAGCCTTTTCCCGTTACGATTATTGCGTGGTGTATTTCAAATGTTGTTGTATTTTTCGATGTTCCCTCTTGTGAAAAGCTCAATTTAGTACTTCTTAACATTTGCGCCTTCTCTATTTATTAACATTCTCTGCCTAAACCACTCTTTTGTACTCTTAGCCGTGCGTTTGGAGTCTTTGCCTTGCTGAAATATATACCAACTTTAGTGGCATATTATCATCAGATACTGCAGCATACATTCTTGAACTGTTGCGACATAATCGTTTGCCTTCATATAGCCCTGGATCCTATGGAGCGGTCCCCGACCGTTGTATGAAAACGACACCCAAACCATAATGTTTTTGCCACCATGTTTAACGGTCTTTTTTATGTATTTATGGTTGTAGGCTGCATTTTCGGTCTTCTTACTTGATGAATACCTCGATCAGATTTAAATAAGTACTTTTTTTCGACAGATCAGAGAATGTTACGCAATTTCTCTTAAGGCCGAATGCTCCTTAGCAAACTTTAGCCTTATTGCACGTTCTTCTTGGGCAACATTGGCACTTGGGCTTCGGGTCTTGAAATTTTCCTTTGTAAGCACTTTGCGAATAGTTTATGTGTTAACATCAATATTCAAATTACTAACACAGCGAAATATATTTGTTTGGCTGTTAATCTTATTTTAGGCATCATGCCACGTATTCCAATCAGGGGAACGCATTTAACTCCTTGTTCAATAATTTTTTTTGGAAGCTTAAAGGAAATTCGCTGCTTCTTTGTACGAATTTCGTTGTTTGAGTAAATTTTTAATATGCCCATATATATTTATTAAAGAGAAAAACCAGGTTGTAACTGATTGATAATAAACCTGAAAGTATTATTCTTACTTTATCTCTGAAAATTAAATCGCACAACCGTAAGCTGACTTTGTTGAATGGCTTTTTACGAAATGTTATAAATAATTTGGATTTTTCCAAAGAAATTTGTTTTATAAATTAGTGTTAAAAAGATGCCCCTAACTGGCGTAGTTGTGTCTTTATGCATCCCTGTCCTTATTATTATATTTTTCACATAACTGTCTGTATGTGTATATATTTTATACGCATCAATGTGTTTATAAATTTGATTTAATTAAAGATATTTTTTATATTATTTAAAACCAAGTCCTTAAAATTTTTCTAGGTATTCAAGTTAAAAGGCGCTGATCGTAAACATAAGCAGGATCGCGAGAAAATTCAAAGGCGCCCTCAAGTAGAGCAAAACAAATTCCAGCCAAGTTATGAATGCACTATTATGAACGACATACCTCTGGATGTATTACCACCCACAACATCGGGTTGCTTTAGCCCTGAATAGTAAGACACATACATATATTGTACATATATATCCAGTAGTTATATATAATAAATCGTACATAATGTACGCAATTAGTGGATTTACGGTACAATTAATATTAGTAATTTGGTATTTGAAATTATGAATTTTTATCTAGTATAAAAAGTATCAACTACTAACAGTGCGATAAATCTATAACTAAAAGCATCAAGGACATTAAATTTCACATCCAGGATGGCACAAAAGGCCTTTATAGGAGCAGGTGCCCACATTTAGGTGAAATCACATATCTCCGAACCTACTCAACCAAGTTCAACCAAATTTGGTGCGTAAGATTATTTTAACATTTCCATGTTACATGTTAAAATCATCGCCTACTTTTCATATAACATTAAACATTGAATTCCATCTGATTTTAGGGCATATCCTCTCAGGTCTAAAAAATGTCAGACCATACCTATTCAAGCCCCCAGAGACCGGAAATGTAGACCCCAGAGCATTTGGAAGACTTTTTACCGAAAATACTGGTCAATCTGTAAGATATATATTTGAAATTCAGGGAAAATATTTTTTTATAATATACCTTTGTAACAAAAACGGGTTGATTCGGATCTATATTTCCCTTAGTCCCCATTAACCTAATATCAATTAAATTGAGAGAGCGTGTATTTCTAATATCAGTGTATCTGTGCACCTAAAATGAAGAAAATCGGTCGAAAATTTGCCATAGCACCCATATAACTGATATTCACGATTTTGAAACGTCCGGCTGACTTTACTCCATATGTGTATAGGTAGGTAGGTTGGAAAGCTGCTCTTCGCTTAAATCTCCGACCTCGCCCGAGCATCGGAGGGGACCGTTCACGATCAGCTATTCTATTACCGCCCGCTGACCATTTAGCAATCTGCACGGGCACCTCGACACCTTGGCTTAAGGTGGTGTAGGTGCGGGTGTCCTCATAATTCCACAAAGGGGAAGGGCGTAAAGTCGAAGGTTTATTCATCCATGTCCCCATTGTGGCAATTATGCGGATTCCCTCTTAGTTCGTAAGAGGCATGTGCGTACCCATTTGGGTTGCACCGATTACTTTTACCTAAGCCCCTTCGCCACGGCAAAGCGACCAACGATGAGGAAGCCATATGTGTTTAAATTTATATATTATATTTATAAAATTGTTTGAAATTAAATTCTCAAGTATATCTGAGCAATGTAAAAAATGAATGCAATCAGCCCTTCCATTTCTATGCCGCCAATTTTCGCTGATGTGAGGTATAATAAAGTAATAAAACTAAAAGAGTCTATGACCTTCAAAATAAGTTAATATGATACCAAACTTAATTGTAACCCATTCACCATTTCGTCGAATAATGAAGTTGAACCTTTTTGCTACATTTCTTAATATAAAGATTTGCCAACACCTAAAGACATTTCCCCGGCTTTGATCCTTGCAAGTTGCAAGAGTATAAAATGGTTACGCTCGAACTTAGCCCTTCCTTACTTGTTTTATATAAAATTTTGTAATATCTGAAATTATTTTTCCACTTTGGAGCTTTGAAAATTGCGACTTTTCGGTCGGACCCGAACTTAGCGCTTCCATACTTGTTTAATATACAGTTTTGCCAACACCTTAAAGTATTTCTCCGGCTTTGATCTTTGCAGATTCCGAGAGTATAAAATGTTTCGTTACACCCGAACTTAGCCCTTCTTTTTAACATTCTAATACACTTATAATGGGAGATTTGAACAGTCTATACTTTTTGCAAACCTCGTTCAAATATTTCCAGTTGGATTTATTTTAGTAATTAGTATTATTAAGGGGGTGCTTTAATTTTGACACAAAAATTTTTAACTACTGCGAACCAAAGATGAAAATTTAAAAATCAGAAAACTATTGCGTGTTTGGAGTATGCATTATTCCTGGAGGGTGGTTTGGAACAAGTGTCCCCTAGTCACCATCTAGGTGTAATTTTGAGAGACTTTCTGCAGTGACATTGCATTTATTAAAATATATAATTACTTCAAATTAATTGAAACTAATTGGTTTGACTCTATGCTCCTTCTAGTACTAATCGTGGAAATCTGGTAACATTTTTCAAAAGCGTTATCAATAATTAATGGAAATATTCTACTCAATCTCCTGGCTCCATGTAAGAACCATCTCACTAAAGGTTCTCAAAGTTTGGCCAAAGGTCTATGGCATATACATATTATGCTTTCTTCGATCTAATAGGATGTAGTCTTCAGTTCCGCACGGAATGAAGTCTGCTTTTATTCTCTGAGGAAGAGTTTTCACTTTAACTCCTATCCCAAAAATGCTATTTTAGAGCACATTCGTGCTTTTTTTTTTTTTTTTGCACACATGCGTACGGACCCGTATGAATTAATTCAGTGTTACATTCGTATCACACAATACTTAAGACTTATTGCACACAGATCGAGTTAATTAAACAGAAACGGCAGCAGTGTGCTGTGTGTGTTAAAGTTAAAGTTTCGACGGGGTGATAACGACTTCTTTTAGCCAATTTCATTATGATATTGAAGTATGTCGTCCATATCATACCGTAGATTCTCATCGGTGTATTTCTAGATTCCGGAATTTGAATGTAGTGCCCTCACAAGTATTGGGTTAATATATGTAAGTATGTATATGTGTGCTAAACTTTATCAATCTTTACTCATTTACAGAAACAAACACAACCGGTTTTGTCATTGCAACTGAAATTTTTCGCTATTCCTACACATGGGTGTATGTATGGTCATACATATGATATCTACATATGTATAACAAACAAACATATGACTAAACATTCACATACACATGTTGATGCTTGACATATCTGTCATCGTTTCTCAAAATTTGTATGTGTTATTTTGCAAATTTTTTAAAGTCTGACAACAGACTCTAGCGGTAGCGAACTCCACGTCGACTCTGACTCCGACAAAGAGTGCAGAAGACTTTCTCAATTGAATGCACAAATACAAGTGCAAACGCAGAGCTGAACCAGTACTGAATATTCTCTGTGCACCAATACGTGCGTTGATAATACCGGCCAACAAATTCCATCTCACCACTACATGGTGCATTTGCAAAACTTAACTTTTTGCAATATATTTAAGACTGTTGCGTAGGAGCTCCGGTATCGGTATCGTGTTTAGTAAGTATTCGAGTTTGAATGTGATCGGGAGTGTTAGCAAGCCTCAAGCGCAAGCGCGACATTACAGTAAAAAAGAAAGCAAAGAAAGACTTTAATCCCAACGACATATTGGTATTTTTTGTGCTATAAAATCTACTTTACGAACGAGAGCTAAATTAGCCTAGATTCGAGTATTGGCGAAGACTTCAGTTAAGATAGAGCGTTTTTGTGTCGATAGTCTTAGATAAGTACACAAAAATAATTCACAGGGTAGGCGGTAGACGAAAAAACCTGAATGGTCCGATACGTTTCGTCGATCATGTACTCTACGTCAAAGGATTTCCACACAGCTCCACACAACTTTACTGAATGCGTAGAATTGTTAAGCTCAAAAACGAAGTTGTTACGCCGTGTTTGATAGTTCGCTAAACAGACATCGTTGTTTTTGTTAATAATATTACTGAAGAATTGGTCGCTCGCTCGATATAGCCTGTGGTATGTATGTATGAGCTCAAAATTTTAATGCTTGCTACAGCTAAAATCTTTTAGTTTATTATTTGTATGCCATGTTATGTAATACATATGTACTTGTACATACGCATTTGCCCAAAAATGTTTTGTAAGATGTTCAGTTTCAATAATAAAAGCAGCTTCAGACAATTCAGGATCTAAATGAATTTCCCCTAATATCTTGAATTTTAGAAATTGTTATTTTCAACAAACAGTTGAAATTTTTTCCAACAAAGAAACATTTTGATTTTCAAATTCTGACGTTTAATATTACAATAAATTACATAGTACAATACGTTAGGTTATTTTAAATAATACTAAAATTTGTTTTATTTAGAATTAATATTCTTTAAATGTGGAAAGGCAAATAACTTGACATTAAAAACCTTCAAACTAATGTTCTAAACACAAAGACGACGGCAATACACGACGTAGCGACAGCGAAATTTCCTTGTCTGCAAATGGCGTCTAGAAGCCAGCTTCTTGAACATTTTAAAGACAACGACATATCAAACAGCTGATGTACACAATTTCGTTATTACCGTACTAAAACCTTTCACTTCACTGAAATTTAAATATTTTGTTCAAAGGGATTTTTTTTGTGCAAAAAATAAGTAAGAAAGTCGATTAATTTGTTTTAAATTATCAATGTAACAGCTTCGAATAATTTTAGCGTTCACATATTAGTGGCACCACTACAGTTACCCCTTGTCATTGGCAAAATTATAAATAATTTTAATTTAGCGACAACAATAAATGCAAACCATGCTGCTGTAATATCTTTTTGTTTTCTAAATAACTGTGCCCACAAGAACATGTGTTTTTTAATATTTGACACATCCTGCCTGTCGTCTGTCGTCTTCAATCTGTTTAATGCATAAGATATCCCCTACCGTGGAAAAACTAAATACAACGACAAATTTTTGGATTAGCTAAATATATTGGAATAAGAGTGATGTAAAATGAAGGAATAGAATTGGCGTTACATAAAAAACTAGTCGGGGACTGCTTTTCTACTAAAATTAAAACATCAAAACGTTTCAAAAGCTATATGACAAATGCTTTCAGTAGTTGCAGTTTTTGATTTATGATCGGGATGTTCAGATATTTTAATAAAGAAGCGTAATTTATTGATTGTATTGTTTTTAAAATATTTAATGTATCTCTACTCTACTTATATATATTTTCGTGTAACCATAAATAAATATAAATACCGAAACTATTGGTCAAATTGATTCAGTGAAATATGTATATTCTTTTGCTCTTTTTCATTTTTAACCTAGTATGAAGATTTGGCCCAATTCACCGGTACACCTTCCCAAGTACGATGGCATATTGCCGTACACTGGCGGATCAGCTGTTACCAACTCCAGTCCCATAGCCATAAATAGTGTTACTTCAACGAATTCGCCAACGCTGAAACTAATGGAAGCTAACATGGTGTCGCCTCAGCAGTCGGTCACGCCAGACATGGATGACTACGTAAGCATACTGATGGATTTAAAGTTGATAGCATAACTTCATCAACTAAATTTTATAGGCAATCAACATTTTACCAGAATCCTCTCCAAGCCAAGTTGCGCAATGGCTGAGCCACCATAGATTGACCTCTTACCTGTCAACCTTTGCACACTTTTCCGGTTCAGATATAATGAGGTGAGTAAATAAAATCATTTATTCCTGTGTTAAATGTCATGCCAGTTCATTTTGCAGAGAAAATATGTATAAAAGATAGAAGTTAGTATATAAATGATCGGTGCAAGTTGTAACATATGTAAAAATTAAGATATCTCGATTAAACTTAATACACGACACCATAACAATTGTAGATGGGAGCATTTGAACTCCGGCCACACCCATAAAATGCCGTTAATGTAAAACCTATAAAATGTCATAACTAAGCCAAAAATTAATATATAAAATTGTTATTTGGTACTGTGAACCGGAGTAGGAAGGAGCATCTCTGGTTTGAAGCTTGTTTAAAGGTAGCCATGGCCCCACCCCCTATTAAGTTTAATGTACATATCTCACAAACCACTAAAATTTTACTAGCCAAATTCACAGTAAACACAGTGAAAATGATGTTTGGTAACTCCGTCTACTTTCCATATAACGGTTATGCTGAAAACTAGAAGTGCAATAACTCAATAAATAAAAACGCTAGAATCATTAAATTTCACATCCGAATACAAATGGCTCATAGGAGCCAGTATTAATATTGTCGCCGCTTACGAAATCTTATAGCACAGAAACTACTCAACCAATTTTAACCAGATTTGGTGTGTGAGATAATTTTGACATTCCTAAATTACGGTGTCAAAATGAACGAAATTATAAATCGAGAGTCAATGACGTTAATGTAATAAAACGTTGCAAGAATAGTGCCTTTTAGGTATTCCATCTCATGTCTAAAAATTTTCGAAATTATACTATAACTTTTCAAGCCCACAGATACCGAATATGTGAACCCCCGTGCTTCTCGCTGATTTTGAATCGAATATTATATAATATATAATTTATACCGCCAATATGTGAGTTATCTCAATGAAAATGAGAGTGCGTGTTTTTGGTGCGTTCGTGCTACGTAAAAATTGCAGCCGTACAGCAATTGTGTTGCATATTTGCTGATACTCTACTGATGTGCAGACAAAAATTTAGTGTTGCCGATTATTTGCATAAATTGCGTGCAAAAAGTGACAGTAGAACGTGATGCTGTTGCAAGTGTTGCCAGAAATTCACGCAGAATGTGATACTTTGACAAATTTGCAAGACTGAATAGTGTATCTGTATAAAATTTATGTTAATTTCCACCAAATAAAAGAAGTCGTCTTGATCTTACAACAGTCTGTTACGGAATAGGTTGCTTCTTTATTGAATTTCTTCTTAAATATACTGGATATAGCATCACGCGATATGATACATATGTACATACATAGTAGAATGCAAGCAATGCTAAAAGGAGGACACAATTATGCTCATCATTCAGCATTCAGCTATCAGCTGACTGGTATTGGTTTGGGTCCTTGCTAATTATGCACAGGACTGCATTCTAATGTACTTAAATCTTGAACATCCTGCCCGGCTGAACCCTCGCGGTTCAGTAATTCTTCAGCGGGACCTGTTAGGAGGCATAATTTTTGCTCCGGTCGCTGACACCGCTGTTTAATAGAAACTCCATCTGATGATCTCTGGTTTGCATTGCACTTTATCGTCACGGTTCGTACCAGGCCATCACTGCCAGGGTGAACGTCAATCACCCGTCCCATACGCCAAACCGTTGGTAGATTTTCACCACGAATAAGAACGACGTCACCACGCTGAACATTGGGTTCCGCTCTAGTCCAATTATCACTGTATAAAGTGGTGCATACACATACCTCTTCGAGTAATGAAACGATCGAAAACATCTATAAATGCCTGTGTACTCAAGTCCTTTGCCAGCTCAATATGTACCGCTCATGAAGCCATACAAATATAGAAGGGATTGAGTGCTATGATTTGACTACGACCCACTATCCTAGAATGCAATGCAAGCGATTTAGTTTCGTGTTTAAAATTATTAAATTGTGCTTGTCGAACCTGCAGAAGTAACGCCCAGTGCAGCTCTTTGACAGAAACTACATCGTCCCGGTAACCATCGCCTTAACTAAACAGTGGTGTTGAGTAAACGACTCAATTTGATAAATTTCACTACGAGAGGTATCCGCTTGTCTTTCGTGGATGCCATAATCTACTGGTAATCATGCTATGGAGAGTTGTTCTTCCTCTTTCGTCAAAGTGGGTAGGCTCATTGTGCAGCCCACACCTCGGTATATGCACGTCGGTCCCGTCCACCAAAGGTGATGGTGCTAAGGGAGCAGGAGATAGGCCCCTGCTTGCACAGTCGGCTGGATTCGATTCCGAGCGAATGTGTTTCCAAGCATTAATATCTTAATTGGCTTGGCTGTAAGCTACACGATTGGACACGTATTGCTTAAACGTGGATGGAGTTTTGCGGATCCAGCATAAAACAATAGTGGAATCGCTCCAATACGTACATGGGGCGTCCTGTAAATCTACAGCCTTACGTACGTTGTTCAGCGCCTTGGTTAGAAGATCTTCGTATTCGCTGAAACAAGAACCGTGCGTGACGTACCGCTGTTATCGATGGTTTGAACATATATAACTGCTGCATATGCTTTACTACTAGCAAAAGCCATGTAAATGCACCAAAGAGCCCACTCGTATACCCAGCAAACGAGGAATACGAAGCCGTGCAATATCTTGCAAGCTATTGCGAAATATTAACCATATATTGAGCAGCTCTGCTGGGAGTTCGGCATCCCATGACAGACCAGCCTTCCATAAGTCCTGTAGGAAAAGTTTGGCCAACACGACTACAGGTGCTATTACCCCAGTTGGATTGTATAATTTCGCCACGTCACTCAAAACCCTTTGTTTAGTATGCATTGAGGTGTCGTCAACCATGCTTACCTTGAAGAAGAGTTCGTCACTGACCGGATCCCAGTAGAGACCCAATACCTTTGTCGTGAAGTTATCTAACTCCAGTTCCGATGCAGAAACTGTTTTACCGATTATCGTAGATAATACATGTGTAGAGTTGGAATTCCACTTCATTCCCAAAATAAATTGTCCTTGTTCCAAAACAGTTGCTACGTCTTGAGCCCGAGTAACGGCGAGTTTGTCGCTGTCGACGCTATCCAAATAGTCATCAACGTAGAAATTATAAAGTATGCCATAAGATAACTAAGGGCCATAGATAACTTTATAATTGTCATTCGCACATTGACGCAGTGCGCGTACTGCGTTGAATGGGCTACACGCCATTCCATAAGTTAACGTCTTTAATTCATATACTTGAAGAGGTTTATTTGGTGATTCACGCTAGAGTATTCGCTGCCATTTACGATGTCGTTTGTCTATCAATATTTGTCGGAACATTTTCTTAACGTCTGCAGTAATTGCTACGTTGAATTTGCGAAAACGGCTAAGAAAGTCGACAATATTTGCATGTAACTGTGGTCCAGAAAGCTGTGTATCGTTTAAGGATGTCTCACTAGAAGTCTTCGCGGAAGCGTTGAAAATCACGCGAAATTTTGTGGTTACCGCATGATGAGGTATGAAGTAACCAGTTTCTTTGCCAATGAAGGTTTCTTTGCTAACCTCCATATGATCGAGATCAATGTATTCTCGCATAAATTTCTCGCCGCTCGAGTTCTAAAAACTGATGCATTGCCAAGTGCAGGAGCATCTGGTCGAAATAAAATTTGCACCTGGTACCAGCCGTCTGAAGTGCGGGTGCCTGTTTTAAACCCTCTTAAAAGATATCCGTCAGTACGTCAGCACCAAGTGGCAAATCCACCTGACCCGGAGTACCAAATGTTGGGTCGGCAAATCCTTCAAATGGCTCCAGGCTTCTGCGTTTATTTTAGTATCTGGCGTTACTGAGGTTATTTTCGGCACCACAAAAGCCTCAAGTTTAAAGTTACTGCTGTTGTCAAAAGCCGCCTGCATCTGAACTGTTATATGGCCCTTACTATAGACTGCAGCGTTAGAACCAATGCCTTCAATTCGTATCTCTCCTGGATGCCTACGAAGACACATACGTTTTGTAGTAGCATCGGTAACGAGACTCACCTGAGAGCCCAGGTCGCAGAGAGCGCGACATGCAAATTGTCTTCCGTTGTGGGCAATAAGGATGACCTTCGCAGTCGCTAATAAAATGGTCCGGTCTCCATTTACGAGAAACGACCGGACCTCCCTCAAATGTCACTGTTGTCGTGGATATACCTATGGCACCTGTGTTGAAGGTGCGTCTCTGGGTATAGTCCGGTCGGGAATTTGACTGTTAATGTCTTCCCCCATAGTCGGTGAATTGTGTGCAACGTTGGCTTTGCAAAGCATAATATGATGGCGATGATGGCATCTTAAACAATCACGCGATGTACAATCGCGCGATCCATGATCAGCCCTAAGACAATTGAAACATAATGAGAGCCGATTAACTGTATTCCACCGTTAGAGTATTGAAAGATGAACCGTTGACATTTATATATTCGGTGCCCGTTAGAACAAAGTTGGCAAACAACCGTTGCACCTTTCCCACAATGTAACGGCTCAGATGAATTTACCGCTGCCACATGAGCTTTAAAGGGACGGGCTGGTCTCTGAAGAGCAGTTCGCTTCTCAATAAATATTAAAACGTCCTGAGTCATTGGGATGTTGTTCGTCTGAAAGCTCATCCCCCACTCATACCTGGTGGTTGTAGGCAATTTGGGCAGCAGGGCCCTATGCTAGAGTGGAATGCAAGCAATGCTAAAAGAAGGACACAATTATGCTGATTATTCAGCAATCAGCTGACTGGGGTCCTTGCTATTTATGCGTGGGACTGCAATCTAATGTACTTAAATCTTGAACAGTATCATTGTGCCTCAAATGGATAAAATTTGGCGAAAACTTGACCTAGTCCCCATACGAGTATAACTAATATCAGGATTTTCGAACATTCGGCTTACTTTACTCCATATGATTGGTGATGGTATGTCAGGTACCTTAAAGAAAAACCAGGGAGCATTTTATTAGTCTGTGTCATGTTAGTGATATGTGGTATTGGCAAAAATCGGGTCAATACTACCATATACCATATACTACATATAACAATTTGCGTTATTCTAACTAGTTTTTGCCGAATATGTCGGTCAGTGTATGGCCTTTAATATAAGTCAAGAAGATACCAAATTTTATTGTACAATAATTTATTCACGATTTCATCGAATAACGGATGTTGAATTCTTTCGCAACATTTTTTAATATAAAGTTTTTACGGACTTTGATTTTTGCAAGTTGCAAATGTATAAAATATTCGGTTACACCCGAACTTTTCCTTACTTGTTAATATATAGCATTTCCTTACTTGTTAATATATAGTTTTGCAACATCTGGAATTATTCGCTACCTGTAATTTGCAAGTAGCGAGAACATGTGGACTTATTTAGGATCACACCAGAGAATGTTAATGAATAGAGAAGGCGCAAATGTTAAATCAAATCTTTTTGTGTACTAATTTGTAATTCCAGATGAGGGAACATCGAAAAATATAACTTCGAAAAAGAAAAATACACCACACAATGTGCGAAATGCTATAAATAGACACAACGAATATTCCTAAATGAAAAATCATTGCGCATACCTATTTTGATTTATGTTTTCAATTTTTATGATATGACAAAATTTATAATTATGAAAACCTTCTGAATTAAAAAGCTGTATTACCGGCTATATATGTATGTATAAAATAAACATTTAATAGGCTATTTTTCCAACTTATGTATGTGCGTTGCATGAGCAATTTCTTATTGAGCAAAGGATAACAATAAAACGCTGGCTAAGCGGCCGGGTTCCACTTTTGTGGTGGCTGAGGTCATAGGCGGGAAGGGGTTAAGCACAATCCGAATACAAGCCTATACGTTCGAGTCCTAAAACTCATGAAACTGAAATTTTAATTATTTTTTTATTATATATATATGTTTTTTTTTATCGAATTTAGTTTAAAAACGATTATAGGTATGAATTTATGTGTATATATATTTGGTTATTATGTACTTAATGACCCCCACTTCGGAGGGGGTTGGGGTTGCAGATGGTATGTGAAGGGAGTCTGTGAAATACAATTTCAGTGGGTTTAGCCGTCGGCCACCCTTCAAAAAAATTATATGAAGGGTTAAAATTTCGTGAAAACGGCATATTCCCAAATTCAACCCTGGTCGGTCAAAAACCGGGATGTTCATAATTCAATCGCGTCAAACTCCTTTCTGCACTGGCGGCCTTCGGCCGCGCTTCAAAAAAATAACCCTGGTCGGTCCAAAACCGGGGTGTTCATAATTCAATCGCGTCAAAATCCTTTTCGCTGCTGTTTGTGCAGAAAGGAGTTTGACGCAATTGAATTATGAACACCCCGGTTTTGGACCGACCAGGGTTATTTTTTTGAAGCGCGGCCGAAGGCCGCCAATGCGGAAAGGAGTTTTTCCACCCTCCATAACTTTTTTTTAAGGGGTGACCGACGGGTAATTCCTTCGAATTCATAAAAAGGACACTTAATTGTGTCACCCCTTACAACCCCCTACGAAGTGGGGGTCATTATTTGCCAAGCAACATATTAATATTATATTATGAGGCCCCACTTGACACGCCTATGTGCATGGTGGCATGCCAACGAAATAACGGCGAACTAAAACAACGACTTTGTCCACAAATATACATATGTATATACATACATACATACATATATGAGCTCGCAGACATATTGACACCAAATTGTGTGAATCGTCGCGGAGTTGACAAAATTTGTTTCAATGGGCTAAATCGACAAACTATAAAATAATGATAATAAGTAAACATATAAAAGTACTATATGGAGTGTGCTTAGAGTATATAGAAGTAGTTAATGATTTCATATACATGTCAATTTTATATAAATTTTATGATTTAATGTCATATATAGTGCATAATATGAAAAAAATATAAATATTATTTTAAATAGCTAATAGGTCATGTTGCCAATTTTCCTTTCTGAAGGGAACATCAGACAAATTCTTCAATTTCTGATTTTTAGCATCGTCGTGAGGAGGCAGCTTGTGGGGAAAATACAAATGCGAGGGGAATGGTAGGATCAGTTGTAAAATTAAAGAAGTTTCAAGAAGACATTCAAATTCAATTTCACTCATTTTTATTTTCGTGCATTTGCGGTAGGAATTCTATATGAAAACCAAATGTGGTTTAGCAGGCGCACAAAAAAAATTGCGCGGCGCAGAGTTATGAACGAACGCACTTTGCTTTGAAGCAGATGCACGTTCCTTATGAATGCATTTGTTGTCGTTGTAATATGAAATACTTAGAAAATAAGCCGCGAGTTCGCTTGAATATTATTGGCCGATGATGGTGTCTACGTTTTTTTGTCACTTGCGCGAATGTTTGATTTTTTGCGAAAGACATATTGAGGGACATACATATGTGCAAATATTTTTGGACATGCGAATGAGGGAAGGCAATTTCAAGAATATTTACATATAGACATATGAAAATTTGAAGTAAACAACAATAGCTGTTTGAGTTCACAGATTAGACAAAGCTGCTCGAGTATCGTCTGTGGTGCTATTTCTATAGCACACTCTATTATTGCAATGATATATTTTGCCTAAATTAAAATCCTATCAGATATGTTTTTATACTCTTTTTTTATTTTTATAACCCTTTTTTATTAAATGATATTTTTCATATTATTTCCCTCATTATTAATATTTTCTTGTCAGAAGTCAATTTCTTTCGTTTTTATTATTTAAATTTTTGTTAATGCACATACCAAAGAACATCTGTGTGTATGTATATACATTTTGCTTATAGAGTGTTGTAGTTCGTTGCGTACCCTGATAGGTGTGGTGACATTTAATTTTCGGCCTTGCGCGTTTTCGATGTTCCCTCATCGTAATTAATATTTTAGTACAGCTAACATTTGCTCTCTATTCATTAACATTCTCTGTTTGCGCCTTCTCTATTCATTAACATTCTCTGGTCACATTACATATAATGTGTGTACAAAAAACAAATAAATTAATTAATTTAACTTATATAAAAACTACGACAGTATAAAAACTTAAACTATTGTCAGCTCTTAGTCAAAAACAATAAATCTTACACTTTAATTTTGACTAATTATGACAATTTTTTTGTTAGGATGTCTAAAGAGGATTTGGTGCAAATATGCGGGCTTGCCGATGGAATTCGCATGTTTAACATATTACGCGCTAAGTATGACCATATTTTCCTTTTTTAATTGCTTTATTACATATGTATTAATGGAAATTATTTTTCAGAACTATTGCACCGCGTCTAACACTTTATGTAAGTTTGGATGGCAATAGCTACAATGCCATATACTTGCTATCGAACACTTCAAAGGAGCTAATGCAGAAATTGTGCAAACTGCCTGGATTCTACGAGATGATTGCAAATGGCAACACAAATGGACCATTAGAAAATGGCTCAATTTACAGTAGCTGGAGCATGCACTCAAAATATTCCGGCAGTGGTTCAAATATTTTCAATGATAGCACTAAAAACTTTATTTTTCTAGCAGGCCCTTCAGGCGTACATGTAAACGTCACTGACGAGGTATTAAATAATGAGGTGAGAGACGGAAGTCTTTATGCCCTCGAAGTACAAAACGGTAAAGTTGTTATGAAATTGATAAACAAAAATGATAATTGAAGGCATATAATTGTAATGCACACAACCCCATAGATATATATAATTGAATATTCATACATACCTATTTTCTTTGACTTGATTCAACAACAAATATATAGTAATATAACAAACACAATATTATCATAAGCCTTTATTCATATAAATATGTACTAACATATTTTTGTGAAGTTCGAAGGAAATCAAACGAATTTTGTTTATTACTGCATATTAGTTTTTATAACGTATTTTGAAAATTAGCCATATTTAACCTAGCTTCATAAAACGAACTTTTCCCAAGATATTTCTTTCCGACGAGCGCTACGTAAATCATATTATGCACAATAGTATATCAACATACATACATATGTATATATGTACACATACATATATACCTTGCAACTTATTGTATGTATAATATGTGAAAATATGTTTTATTTATTCTTAGTATTTTTTTTTTGCATGCGTTACCTATAAAGCAAGTTTAAACTTAAAATAAAAGCGGGCCAAACACTATCATCACTTTTATTGAGACACAATTACTAACAACCAAATATGTTAAATATAAAAAATTACCAAGATTATAAGCTTCAGCATTGCTTAAATGTACGCCGTTGTAGTCAAAACTATATTTTCATACATATATACAAACATTCTTAATTGTGTATCTGTTATAATTTTAAAATTACATAATATTAAAAAAATACGGCGAAGAAATAAACAAACGGTCTGTAAACAATGCTGTGTTTAAATCTACGTTTTAAAAAGCGTAACTGTAAAAAATCGGAAAATTAAAGGCACTTTAATCTTCTTTAAAATCTAAACCAAATAATTTTTAAGTTTATCATTTAATTTCATTAAAGATACTCTCTGAGTTTCATTAAGGTACCTCACAAATATATAATATAAGAAATAAAAGCAACCGAATGTGTTGAAAATCATATTAGTTATAAGGGTACTACTCACATATTTGTCGATATATGCGGTATAAAGTCAACCTGAAGTTTGAAAATCTTTCTATTAGGTATATGGAGGCTAAGGGAACTATTGACCCGATATATTCTATAAAAAGTTAAGGAAAGTATTGACGAGAAAAAAATATCTCTGAATTTACATAATACATCTCACAGATTGAACGATATTTCGGGTAAAAAGTCAGTCACGGTTACTAGGGTCCACATATTCGTAATCTGGGGCTCGAAAAGTTATTATCCGATTTCATCAATTTTTTATACTTAAGACCCTAAATGCACATTTGTGCAAAGTTTTAATTCGAATGACATTTAATATATTATAACTTAAGAATTTGAAATTGATCGAGTAGGTCTTGAAATATACCTTTTTATCTAAATACGGGCGAAGCTACGTCCATTGTGAAATTATTACCAGTTCCTATAAAGCGCTTTCGTGCCATCTCGGTTGAAAAATGTATACCCCTATTACAGTTTTCAACTCCACTCAGTTGAATTGAAGTATTCAAATTAAACACATTTTTGGTATTACGAACTTCAACTCTCTTCAGCCGAACTTTCATTGCGGTTGCCAGCTGCTGAAAATCTTTAAAAGGTAAAGAAAAAACAATTCAATTCCGTTATTGCTCACGAAAAGGTGAATAATTATTAATATCGACATTAGTTTTGATTTATATTACGATGACAAAAATGTAGGGGTCAAAACTGATGTGCAGCGCATACGAAAAAGCCTTCGTGGTCACTTAAATCCATTATATCTTCCGAACACCAAGTAAGCCGATGTTTTATTGACAGTTAAATTACTTTTAAATATTGTTTGTTGCAGATTTAAAAGTTATTTTCGTTTAAACAGAGAAGCATTTTGATTTTGCTTAATGAGATGAAGGAAAATTTCCACAAACTCTCCGTTTCCTTGTTGACGGTAGTTATCAAAAAACAGTTTAAGTAATTTAAACTTTGGACTGGCGCAATCTATGATATCTATGGTTGCTAATAGCTATGTTTCATGAAATACTACGATGAAATATGATAGTATTGTTACCAGCAATGCTAATATTTGGTGGTACATATTTGGTTTTCGTTCGTAGTATGGTATTGTTACCACATGTCTATCACAGGCATAAGGTGGTTTTAAATATTATGATCACCGTATTTGTGCGCAGTGGTATAAAACACAAATGGCTTAAGAAGAGCAAAACGTTTCAAAAATATAATTGTACTCAAAAAGTACATAAATATTTTCCTAGGGATAGTAGATTGTATTGACTCTTAATGTTTGTAACATTTCCCACGGCCATTTAATTTTTACCGTTTCGAAATAGCGGCATTTCTAGTCTAGTTTCGCGATTGTTCTCAACGAACTCAACAAATTGTTCGCCTTTCTATATACTCGTATTTGTACAAAAGAAGCGATAAAAATAAAAAAAAAATTGTTTGTTTTTACCCTTTTCAATTTTCTGATAATTAAACTTTCAACTGCTTGGTATAAAAAAGAAAAATAAATATTTGTTTCCTTTAAATGTAGATAGATAGATAGATAAATGTAGGAGGATGTGTGCTGTAAAAAATCCTGCTTGCTGTCGCTGCAGATTACAATATGATGGTTAATTGGTGTTCTGCTTGAAGTGGAATTATTTCCCTTATTTCTGCTGCTTTTTTTTGGATGTAACGATCTTTCCTTTTCCTTTCTCATCTTCCATTATTTTTAATCGATTTTTTTTTTGCGAAAGCTATATAACTTCGTGAAGCGGACGGAGGTCAAATAGGCCTTTTAGTGCCACTGTTGAGCATGTCTTATTGTAGCCTGTTATACAGGCGCACGCCCTTCTTTGGAGTTTTGCCAGTGCCGTTATGGCTGAGTTTAGTTTTACTCTTTCCGACCAGGTAATTGCTCCATAAGTTATTACCGTTTTTACTATTCTAGTATAAATCCAGCGGATTATCTTGGATGTACATCCCTATATCTTTCCAGCTATTCTTCTGCTTATCATCAATGACCTTGTTGCTTTACTGATCGCTTGGTCCATGTGCCTTTTCCACGTTACTCTGGAATCAAAAGTTACCCCTAGGTATTTCGTTTCGAGAAGAGTTTCTATTATGCTATTACTTATTCGTATATTTTTCATATTTATTTCATGACTATGTAAATGGCACTATAGCGGTCTTTGCAGGAATTATGCTTAGTCCTGCTTCCAAACACCATTTCTTTGTTCTCTATATATTGTCACACGGTGTGTTTTCGAATTTTCCTACTGTTATTATTACGATGTCATCTGCATATCCTTGGGATCTTATGCCGTTATTTGTCAGAATATCTAGCACATCGTCTACGAGGTAGGGTAGTCCTTTTTGCCTGGTTTGGGGATAAACATGCTTTCTCTCATGATGTGGACCAGCACGGAAATTAGTTGTTGTTCTCCATTCTGTAGGAGTGCTGGCCATATTCCATCTATAACTGGTGATGGTATTTCTCAAAGGAGTTTACTGCTCACTGTAACGTTCTGTAGCTAATTATCTTTTTAGATAATGATCATGTATCGGTTGTTGGGATTGGATATTCCCTATGACTGTTTAAGGTACTTGCTGTGGAGCCTGGAAAGTGTATCTTGAGTAGAGTTATCGCTCGTTCTATTTCATTCCTTGTGTATTCGTTGTTTCCTAGCTTTAATGCCATTTTCCTTTTGTTGTATCTTTTGCTAGGGCCTTATGTAATTTAGATGCTTCTGGTATCGATGATATGCTTTCGCAGAAGAAGAAATGTAAAAGTAACAGAAAACTTTCACGGGCCTCATCTAGCACCAGCAGGTTCCTTTTCCCAACTCGCGCTATTCGCCCTGATATAGTAAAAATCTCATAATAATATTGAATTATTGTTGTTTTTTTTAATAAAAACAATTATATCATTAAACAGAAAGTACAAAATTAGCCTTCCCTTGTGACTCTCGACGCTCTATCAAAATATAGACACAATCATTGTTCAACCAATATCACCAAATTTGTCTATTCATAGAGATAGCTTGAAAGAAGTATCAAACAATTTCATGAATATCAAGAAAATGAATATAAATGTGTTGTTTATTTTTATTACCCCGGTATTGGTGAGATTTTAACATATAAAACCGAACTCAGGTATCCACGATTTGCCTCAAAATTATTTCGCATAGTATCATTGCAGTACTTATCATGTGTTTTGAAGTTAATATTTTGGTCTCATTGGTCTTTGTGGCTATGAATACTCGTATGTATATATAGCGACACCAACCCATATTCGGACAAGGGTTCACTCAAAGTATATGTTCCATATAATGGAACATGTTTACATATATTATATTTAACGATTTTTTTTCACATTTATTCAAAATTCAAAGTTACTCCTCATTGATAATTACAAAAACACATAATATTTTTGAGCACACATAATTGAACAAAGCAAAAAGTTTCGGTATTGTATTCTCGCAACTTGTTGCAAAAGATGATAAAGTTTCGTTCACCTAACGATTGTTTATAGGAGTATATCTTAAAACTAAAATAGTTATATATTGTATTATGACCTAAAATGCAAAACAACGTTTTGTCAAAAAATTTAGTTTTTTATTGATTAATATTCGGTACATAATATTACATATACGAAGTCTTATTTTCTCATACTGTGTGAAAATGGATGAAATCAGATGACCCACCCATCCACTCCATATAAGGGTACGTTGAAAACTACTAAAAGTGCGATAACTCACTAATTAAATTTCACAGCCAATATGGTACTTAAAGCTTTCATTAGAATTCGTATAAAAAAATGGATAAATGGCTTGGCACCCCCCACTTTTAGGTGAAATCCTGCAAAAATCGGAAGTACAAGCTCACTTTTAAGTCAAGTTGTAAATTGCGTATTAAATATTTATTTACACCCGAACAAGGCTTTCCTTTCCTAAGTTTGATAAGGACAGTTAGAACTTCTTTACGTATACATAATGTGTATATTAGGATGGGCCAAAACATAAAATTACTACACAATAATTTGTTCAAATGCATTAACCATCCAAAGAAAATATAAAAATATTCCTGTGTTATTTATATGGGAAATCAAAACTCACAATGCACCACCTATTGATATAAATATTAAGAGTTGAAACCTAACCATATTTTTTTCGACAGATTTGACAATATTTTCACGGTTTCTAATGAAAAAATTGTAAAGTTAAAAAAGTTGTGCAAAAAACCCTAGTGTATACCGTGCTTTCGAAAAGTAACGTTTTTCCTTTGCGTGATCAATTCATGGACAATTTTTTTTATTTTTATTTTTTTTTTTGCAAATTAACATATGTTCAATAGTGACCACTTTGACACGAACAATTTGCTCAGTCTTTTTTCGATCTTCTTAATGTGACACGTTGTGCCGTGAAAAAGTGAGTGCACAGTATAAGAAACGTTTTGAAGCACCCTTTCCAACGAAGCGTCTTTAAGATCCCAAATGGATTATTAAAAAAACTGCAAAATATTTAGGTCAAGTAAAAAGTTCGTTCGGTTTTTATCTAAGAGATGGCGTTATTGTCCATAGTACTAGTGTTACACGTCGCATCATGTCATACTATACGGCGCTGTAAACGTGTTTATTCGCGCTAAAAGTTTGTCCGTTTGTTTGACAGTTTTTCGATTGATTTACTCAGTTCGTGTGAGCGCTCGTCAAAGATGGACACCAACAAAGAGAAAATTCGCTATATTTTAAAATTTTTCTTCGATCAAAGCGAAAAAGCAGCCAAAGCGGCTGAAAACATTAAATTAGTTTATGGGCAGGATACTGTAAACGAACGTGTAGCACAAAAGTGATTTGCTAGGTTCCGTTCCGGTAATTTCGATGTCAAAGATGCACCACGCGTCGGGAGGCCTGTCGTCGAAAATTGCGATAAAATCATGGAAATAGTGGAAACAGACCGTCACGTGAGCACTTATTTAATTGCTGAGGAACTAAAGATAAGCCAGAAAACCGTCTGGAACCATTTGCAAAACCTTGGATTCAAAAAGGAGCTCGATGTTTGGGTGTCACACGAACTAACGCAAAAAACATGATGGACTGAATTTCCATCTGCAAATCGCTGCAGAATCGCAACAAAATCGACCCGTTTCTGAAGCGGATTGTGACTGGCGATGAAAAATGGGTCACTTATGACAACATCGAGCGCAAACGGTCGTGGTCAAAGCTCGGGGAAGCAGCCCAGACGATGGCCAAACCGGATTGACGGCCAGGA
The DNA here is from genome assembly GCF_042242935.1 of Bactrocera oleae. Taxonomy (NCBI): domain Eukaryota; kingdom Metazoa; phylum Arthropoda; class Insecta; order Diptera; family Tephritidae; genus Bactrocera; species Bactrocera oleae. The sequence goes on from NC_091538.1 coordinate 37,656,254, forward strand.
AGGTTTTGCTGTGTGTTTGGTGGGATGGGCAAGGAATCATCTACTTCGAGCTGCCCCCCTATGGCCAAACGCTCAATTCGGCCCTCTACTGCCAACAACTGTACCGCTTGAAGGCAGCACTCATCCAGAAGAGGCCATCTTTGATCAACAGAGGCCGAGTTGTGTTCCATCAGGACAACGCCAGGCCACACACGTCTTTAGTGACTCGCCAGAAGATCCTGGAGCTCGGATGGGAGGTTCTAATGCACCCACCTTATAGTTCGGCTCTGGCACCAAGTGATTACCATCTTTTCCTCTCCATGGCGAACGCGCTTAATGGTGAGAAGCTGCCATCTTGGCTCTCCGAGTTTTTTGGCAATAGGGACGCAGTCTTCTACGAGAGGGGTATAATGAAGTTGGCATCTCGTTGGGTTTTGAAGTGCTTCACGAAAACCTGAACACCGTTAGAATGATATAATTGTATAAAAAGAGTTTTGTGAAGTCAACTGAAATGGTTTACGGCAAAAAATAACCATAATCCAATAGAGAATATTTGGGCTTTAATAAAAACCAAAATATCAAGAAAACATTTAACGTCAACAAAACATTTCATTCGACTATCTGGAGGTCACTTACTATGCAATATAAAATATATGCAGAAAATTAATTCCAAGTTGCCATGAAGGATGTCAGACTATAAAAGACAACGTGGGAGATTGGAGTATAGAATAAAAGTCAGCTATAATAAAACAATGTTTTTTTCTATAATTACAACATTTTCCCAATATACGCTACCTACACTTTGGAAAACTAAAACGTTATTTATTGAACGCACTGTATATTTCTATTTACTTAAATACTTATTATTATACTAAATACATTTACTATACACATGCATATATGTATATTATTGTGTTACATGAAAATAATGTGAGATGCATTAAAGCACTAATTACATTTTAATTATGAAAGTCAATGTTGAAAACAATATCAATACACACTTCAACCAATTTAAACGCCAATGACATCATCGTAAAAAAACTAGTTACTTTTTATGGTCTGTTTCTTTTAAAGATAGAGAATAAGAAAATAGGGCAGACTCAAATTTTGAATACCTTTGTAATTCCAATTTATTTTAAGTTTGTCATTAACGAGTAAAGTAAAACTTAGCCCATAAATTCGGGCGGCAATCGAACATTAAATACTTATTGTATATTGCAAATATCAGTTTGAGTTATCGTATAACCAAAAAAGTAGGGCCCAAAATTAGACTTAAAATATTATAACCAATTGTTACTAAGTTATATTGTAATTGCTAATTTCCCAACAAATAATGCATGAGTAGCAGACGATGTCATTAGCAACATTATTAACCTACGTCATTCCTTTGTATAAAAGTCGGTTACAATTCGCTTATTAAACTAGTTTGCCTTGGAATTATGGACGACGCCAAAGGAATTGTATATTCATTTTATAAAGTACAATATTTATTTTTCAAGTTGTTAGGACTCTTCGGTTTGCCCGCGCACTACTCATCATTTTGGCATTATATGTATAAACTGTACTTTTGGCATGTAGCGATCTTTTGGATGCTACTTTTCGATATCAGCATGTGGATTAAAATAGTCGGCAACATATCGAATCTGAACGAGATAATAAAAGTGTTTTATCTTTGCTCAATGGCTATTGCGGTAATGGCTAAATTTGTGCGCATTCGCTTAAAAAACAGTTCATATGTAGCATTATTCGCGCGTATCCACGACGACGACCTGCTGCCGGTCAATGTATCTGAACTAGAGAAATACACTCAATCTTCACATTTAAGCTGTAGAGTACGCAACAGTTACACGTATCTTTCGTTAACATCACTATCGCTGATTTTCATTACGCAGATTATATCGGAGCCTAGCGAACTACCTCTATCTATTTATATACCCATAAGCGTGGAGAACTTTTGGTGCTATTTAATAGCATATTTGTTTCAGTTTATTGGTTTATCCCTATGTTGTTTGCTTAATATATCTTTCGATTCTTTAAGTTCATCATTCTTCATATATTTGAAAGGTCAGTTAGACATTTTAGCAAATCGGTTAGAAAATATCGGCACCAATCTGTACGTGGATGATAATATGATAAACCTACAGTTAAGAGATTGCATCCAACAGTATGTAAAACTACGGAATATTACCGAAATCATGGAAGAGCTTCTAAGCATTCCAATGTCTGTACAAATGATCAGTTCGGTACTCGTACTTGTAGCTAATTTTTACGCAATGACGTTTGTAGGTGCTTTCAATTTGACCTTTGATCATCTGTACATAGTTCTCTCTTCTTTCAGCTAACCGACCCCAGTGATTATGTTACCTTCATAAAATTTCTAGTCTATCAACTATGTATGTTAGCCCAAATTTTTATGCTGTGTTATTTTGCAAATGAAGTGTCGCTCAGAAGTGCAGAGCTATCATACTCTTTGTACTCGTCCGAATGGACTCGGTGCAGTCAAACCAATCGACGTATGATGTTATTGATGATGGCACAGTTTGATGTACCCATTCGAATCAAAACAATAAATCGTTGCTATTCTTTCAATTTGCCAGCTTTTACGTCGGTAAGTACTAGTAATTTAAAAATAAAAAGAACAAAACACAAATATTCTCAAAAACTAGAAATATACCTCTTCTGAAATGCTTTTGCCTTAAAATATACTTCGTATAAGGTCACATTCAAAATAATCCTTCGAGTTTATTACAAAGCAAAGCTTGTTATTAGTTAGTTGTTAGGCCAGTCAAAGATTTTCAAAAAATTATGTTTTTCATTGGTGACAATCCTGTACTTTGCGAAAAATTGCGAAAATCATTCGTACTTTACTAGTAAGTCTTAAGTAGAATAAGATTCCTTTTTACTTTTGAGTTTGGGTGAGCATTGAATTCTACAATCATAGGCACTCTTCTAAAGGGTCATTCTGAGATTGGCCCAGTAGCCGGGTTTTGTATAAAAGTTTCAATATAACATTTCTATGCAATACAAGTTTAATAACGTTTAATAAATAATTGTTTGGTTTTCAACCTCCCAGAATAAAGGGAGGCTCCTAAGGACTCTACCCTGGCCTAGTCCCTTAAGGGAGTTTGCATTATATATACATATGTACATATAAGTTTATAAGTGATAAACCAGCTTATAATAAGACTACGACGGATTTCATTCAGATTTGGCTGCCTTCATTTATTTCAGATAGTCAATTCCTCATATAGCTACTATGCCCTGCTGAAGAAAATGAAGGACTAAATACAATTCAATAAATTTGCATGTATGAATGTCAATATATATGTATATACAAATACAAAACTTAAATAAATTTTTGAAAAACTGTGGCGTAACATTTATTAATTGAAACTTATACAATTTAAACAGTCTAAAATTCAATATCAATATTAAAATACCGTTATTTCTAGATTACATAGCTAGATTTAAACCCTTTGTTAAAAGTAAATTTATATCTATATATGAAAAGTAAGATAGATACAGAGTTATACTTTGGATATCAAAATGGTGAGGATGATGTACGAGTTGATTTCCGGGCAGCTGTCTCTCCATCCACATTAAGTACATTATTAAACTGTTAAAATTTAAAAACAATTTTTTTTATATTTTTTCTGATCCGGAAGCAATTACTGTGGGTGATTTTTATGTCTGCTCTCCTTCTAAGTATGAAAAGTTCGTTACAAACTTAAACGAAATTTTTGGTTTGATTCAATTTTGCATTGCGTGTTTACTTTTGCGCTGTTAAAATAATAGTATAGATATTTTCGGTAAAAAGTCAACTATACTGCACTGGGGACCACATATTCACTACCTAGGGGCTGGAACAGTTTGACTCGATTTAGACAATTTTTGGTCACAAGTTGGCATACTTTAAACGTATTATTCACGCAAAGTTTTGACCCAATGCAACCATTTTTGCTTGATTTGCATACTTGAAAGTGAAAAAATCAGATGGAATTTAAAATGGTGTTATATGGGATATAGGCGTGGTTGTAATCCGTTTCGCACAATAACATACAAATATGAGAAAAATACTAATGACCGAATTTGGTTTAAATCGGTTAAGCAGATCCTAAGATATGGATTTCCACCTATAGTGGGCGGTGCCGCGCTAAAAACATTTGTTCTCAGTGAATTTTGTTATTACAGCTTTAGTGGTTTAGGAGATATTCACATTAAACTTATTAGGATTTACCTTATTTACTTATTACCCAGCTGTAAGTCTGTAAATACTTGTATATTGACACCCTAAAAGTTGTCTCAAAACCTACATATGGTAGGGTGTACGCAACTATTAAATTTCAAGGTCAAAGGTCACAAAAATCGGTTTTTTGCGCTTTTTTTGTAAATATCTCATTTCCTATGGGTTTTTTGCTATTGGTATTTATTATCAATATTGTAGAATACAAAATTCTCTACAAATTATGTTTAAAAAAATGTTTCATACGGTGAACCGTTTTCGAGATAGAGGGCGGAGAGCACGAGGTCACGGCAGGTCAACCGGTGCCTCCGATCAAAAACGCGCCATATATAGTTGATGAACTATCGATAAATCAATGATTATAAATATTTGTCAATTTTTATTAACTATTATATTATATTTTATCATTTTCTTCATGCCTTCAATCTTTATCTATTCAATAATACTGATCACCGTTTCCTAAAATTAAAAAATAATGAAGGGAAAAACTTAAATCTTACTATAATTATATTCCCATTAACACTAATGACATTTTAACTAGAAAATAATTAAGTGCATCTTCTTTAAAATCTGTAAATTTTAAAATCCTTCCAGTACGTCAAAAATTATACTTGGGAATTATACGGGCCCCTATTATACACTACGGACCTTTCTATTTATAGCCAGTAGGAACAGATGTTCAAGTATATTGTATAGTTACGACCTTCTTCTCTTTGTTTCAGTTTGTATCGTATCTTGGTAAACTACGGACGTACAATTTCAAAAACTATGGCTGATTTGTGTTTTCTATGTAATAAGTCAGATTCGGGAGGTGAAGCGCTTATTGAAGTAGTACGCGGTATGAAATCTCTACGAACTGCAAGTGTCGAACGAAACGACGGAAAATTTGATTATTTAAAATCAGTAACCTCTGTTAAAGTGCATGAAAAGTGCCGAAGTGTTTACATTAGTAAAAACTGTATCCAAGCAGCAAAACGGAAACAAGAAGAAGGAGAAACTATAACTTCTCCATTAGTACTCCGTTAAAAACGAGGTGAAGTGTTTGATTTTAAGAATCAATGTTTATTTTGTGGCGAAGTTGCTGATGAGGCTGCAGAGAAAAAGAAAAGAGAAAAATACAGGCGGAAGATAAAAAATGTGAGTACTCTTGAGTTCAAAGATACTGTTATAAAAAAAGCAGAAGAACGTGGGGATCATCTTCGTTATATGCATTACGTCAAGTCTACAAAACTTAATAAACCTGTGCAGCTTTCAAATATTCCACCAACAAGTGCAGCTGCTCATCAACATTTCGAACGTGTATATTATCAAGTTCAAACTTGGTTAGGGCATGATTTGGAACCCCAGGTATGGGGTTGGGCAATGCGAAACGATTTTCTGGAGCCTATCATGACAATTTTACCACCTGCTCCAGAACATTTGCTAAATACAATTTTCTGCAACTGCAAGAGTGGTTGTGGTTTGCGATGCGGATGCAGGAAAGCGGGCTTGCAATGCTCTTTAGCTTGTGGCCAATGTAATGGGCAAGCTTGTCTCAATGCTCTACCATATCAGAGCGACATTAACGAAGATGGAACTTTTGACCCCGAAATCATGGAAGAACTTGAAACAAATGTCGTTGAAGACGATAATGAAGACCAGTTTGAAATTTACCAGCAGCCGGAAGACGACGATGAAGAGGAAGAAGATGATTAAAATTATAAATTGTAGTTTTTGTACCCTTTATTCCATTTTTTTACTTTTAATAAAAATAAATGTATTGAATGATATTTTTTTTAATTTTTTTTTATCATGTAAGAAGTTATTAATATTAATAAGGTTTAAATTTAAATATAATTCCTATATTTTCATTAACAATTCTGCAGTTTCATGGGCAGGTAAGTGTTGTTAAATAAATTAATACTGAATAAAAAGTGGATAGGTTAGGAAAAAATGATAAAATATAATATAATAGTTAACAAAAATTGACAAATATTTATAATCATTGATTTATCGATAGTTCATCAACTATATATGGCGCGTTTTTGATCGGAGGCACCGGTTGACCTGAAGTGATGCCGTAACCGCGCGCTCTCCGCCCTCTATCTCGAAAACGGTTCACCGTATGAAAAATTTTTTTAAACAAACCTTGTAGAGAATTTTGTATTCTACAATATTGATAATAAATACCAATAGCAAAAAACCCATAGGAAATGAGATATTTACAAAAAAAGCGCAAAAAACCGATTTAATAGTTGCGTACACCCTACCATATGTAGGTTTTGAGACAACTTTTAAGGTGTCAATATACAAGTATTTACAGACTTACAGCTGGGTACCTCGAATTCCGAGATTCTTACCTAATTTAAGCTTAAATGACTGGACTAAAAGTGCCGCTTCTCACTACTGAACATGTAGCAAAGCGCATGAAGTTTGCGAAAATCCACTTAAAATGGCTAACTGAGAGGTGGCGAAACAGTCTTTGGATTGACGAGAGCAAGGTAATTTTGTTTGGTGGCCGATGATCCCGATCTTATGTTAGAAGGCCTATTAATGCAGACCGAGTAATGCCACAAAGCACGCAAGCAAATACCGTAAAGGCCGGCGGCTTCAGTATTATGATTTGGGCGTGCTTTTTTTACTATAGTATTGACCCAATTCATTGGATTAAAACTACGATGAAACAGCATGTAAACGTTGATATTTTGCAAAAGTGATGGTGCCGTATGACCGAGAGGAAATGCCATTAATTTAGACAATGCCGCAAGATAATGATCCGAAGCATACCAGCAAAACGGCGCGTAAGTGGTTCAAGGACAATCGGGAAAGCTTGATGGACTGGCCCCCACAATCGCCCGATCTGAACCCAATTAAATAAAAACCTTTGTGTCCATTTAAAGAAAGTTGTGTTTAATGTCAGCCGAAAAACAATACGGATATGCAAAAATCTATTATAATAAAGTTTTTTATGTAAAATTTAGATACAATAAAATGAATACATATTTTTGTTACACAGTTTTATTATTTTCTTTTACTTAACAAAAATCGAGTGAAGATTCTATTTTTATGACCGAGTGAGTTAATTACAGTTCACAGTTATTATATCGCAACTATAAGGTATTAAATACTGATTTTATTTAGTGATTAATAATCCTGTGTGTTGTTATATAAAAAGTAACGATTGGACAGTTAAACAGTTCCCGAGAAACAGTAATTACCGGTGGAATGCTATTATTTTGACCGCAGCTGTATATCAATTAGACACGAATATACAAAACATTCTGTATACATTGTGAAAATATGTGATATCGAATAAAAACTACATCTACCCCTATTATAACGGTTATGTTGAAAGCAACAATACTACAACTCTCCGATGAAAATCGCCAGATGCATTTAATTTGACCTTAAAAAGAGGCAATACGGCAAGATTGCAAGTGAATCGATACATCAATTGTAAAATGGACGTGGTCTTGTCTCCTTTTTGTCACAATCAAACTACTATTTTGCAAGCCCCCAGATACCTAAAATGAGGATTTTCGGATCGACGTCTAAAATATCAGTCAATTTCCTGGTTTCAAAATCCGTGGTTTAATATGTGTAGAAAGGAAAGGGAATTGGTGAAGATCTTCCTCTAGTCGTAACAATATAGGGATTTTCTACCTCTTGGTGAGTTTACAGTATATCGTTCATGTGTGATATTTTAATGATATTGAGTGGTTTTGACCCCAATGTGGTTTAGTACCAAAAATAAATTCCCCCCAGATACCAAATTTAATTATTTAAGATTTCCCCCTCTTTTCTATTGTAGAATTGGAAAATATTGGGTAAAGTATGCGATATTTTAATAGTGTTAAGTGAATATTTCATCTTAGTCCTAAGGGGTTATGCCTGTCTAAAGTCCTCAGACAAGCCCTGGATTGACAATTTAATCTGAAAATAAGGAAAAATTAATCGAATTTCTCTCTTTGTGGCATAATTGAACATTTATGTTATTTGAGTGTGTAGAAATGTTTGATTGATATTTCATATAGCGAGTATATTTCGGATGGGTGAAGGTGTAGAAGAATCACAATAATTTTGGCATTACTCAAATCACCGATAAATCCGGAATAAAGTCTGCTAGAATGTCGAAAAACATTATTTGTAGTACGGCACAGTATTAACACAAAAAGATGCTCTCAGAGTAGCATTAAGATACCTTGCAGATAGAGCGATGGATATGCTATAAAGTCTACTGTAATTTTGAAAATCCTTATGTAATATTAGATACATAGAAGCTAGGAGAAGTATGGACCCGATTTTTACCATTTTCGGGATATGGACAGATTGTTAATCACATTTTTACCTATATACGCGGTATAAGGTCATAGATGTTTTTTTTGTTACTTTTTCCTTGCAAACAAATACAAGCATATACTATACATATATCTACTAAATTAAGGTATAAATTAGATCATTAGTTAATAAAATGTTACTAATTATTGATAGCGGAGTACTCGAGAGGTCGTCTAAAGACACTGTACGTACATATATATTATCATTTCACTATTGTTTATTATAGTAATTAAGTTCATTAATTTTAATCAAATAAACAAAAAAAAAATATTATTAAAATATTAATATTCCCTCATCTACCCAATAAAATTTTCAAATGAATTTGAACCTTTCCATTCCAAAATTGCGATGACTCATCCTAATATTCATCGCAGTGGTGGGATTGCGTTTGGAGTGCAGCCATTTGTTGCGCTCCTGAAGGCTCATATTGTATGTATTGTTTTGAGAAAAATATCGGTTTTTCGTTTCAAAAGTTATTGGCATGTCCTCAGAAACAATGATGTTGTTCGATTCCCAGAAATCGGTACAGTGGAAGTGAATGGGAGGGTAAAAAATCTGCATCAAAGTTATATTCTCAAAATGATCCCAGTGATTTAATACGTGATCAAGTTAGGAATTAAAAAAAAACTTGTCCAAGCTTTGTGTCGAAAAGTTGAAAGGTGGTTAATTTTGATGGTCCTCAAATACGGAAATTAGTGTAAGATGCAGGTTAAGGTTATGACTGTTTCGGAAGTTTAAGCATGAAAAACTGTTGTTTGATAGTCGAACATTCTAGGTAACCAAAAAGCACCAAATTAAGAAGAAACTGTCACAAATATGCTGACACACTTTTAGATTCTAGGGGCAAATTTGAGTATCAAGCTAAAAAATAGAAGAGTGATTCAAACCTGATTTAAAAGTGATGAAAAAAAGGTGTCAACCTTGATTGGATCGTCATATGATGGCAGATTACTGCTTGTTATTAAAAAAATATTATTAACTGGACAATTGTAAAACAAATACCCATAAGAGAATTTTTTTCAATATAACATATATTTTTGACATTTTTCTCTCTGTATACTTCGATGTACTCTTATTTTTCAGAAGATAACTCACATTATAAATATATCTGTTATTTTGTGTCATGTTTTCTGATTTTTGTATTGTAAAATGGAAATAGAGAGCAAATCTAAAAAAACAAACCATTGATAGCTTCATTAATTGTTAGTACCAATTTATCCAAAATCGATTTTGTACCATGGCAACAATACCAACATAGACCTGTGTAGTCAGGTCTCGAAAATTTTTCTCCCTAAAACTCCAACAAAAACCCCCTAAATTCACCTAAAAAAGACTATTAATTAGATAAATAATAAATTAATATTAATTAAGTTATATATTTAATTATAATAACATTCTTTAACAGAAATTATCAATTATTATTGAATTACCATATATAATTAAATCTGCTCTGCTAAACCACAAAGCAAATTCTTACATCTTTTTTTAACATCTGATTTTTCACATTTTTCAGTTAAAAATTTAGTATTCACAATAAGAAAGCCCCTGAAAACGGCACTCAAAATATAACAACCCTAAAAAGCCCCATTCGACTCTTTAAACGCTTAAATTTAGGGGGAAAATCCATATGTTGGTAACACTGTACTAGACACAGAACTTGTTAATATTTCGACAGTAAATTCCACTGAGGGACGTAGACTACAATATAGATGCGTGAATCTATATCTATAGTATAACTTTAAATTTTCATTGCACACTTTTCTGATTTAAACTTCCTAAACTTCTCATACCTCGCTTCGATATATTTAAAGAATTTTTAAGAACTTAATTATTTTTATTAGTTTTTTAAATAATATATATTATGTTTTGATAAATAAAAAATCCTCAAAAAAATACCCTAAAAAAATGTATCCCTCAAAAGTTTCCCACTACTTGCAAAAAAACTTTAAATTTAGGGGAAAATCCCCTGAGTTGGCATCACGGACTGATTTCTTTCGCTTATTAACAGGGATGGATACGACCACATCTAAACGACCCTCATAAAATGACAAGGTGATAGTGCGATTACTGTGTGATAAAGCAAATTAGCGAGTCTACGCTGGCTTGAATATGTGCACGTGCAAATGAATGTATCAAAATAAATATTATTTCAGGATGAGTGGTAATTAGATTACACTGTTAAAAAATGAAACTTTCTTTTTGTTTTATGATGTTTATAAACTGTTTCTTACTAATTTGCCGTCGCTGATTTCAAATCTACCCTGAGTTTCTTTCTAGCAGCTCTTGTTTTAGTGATACAGGTACTTCTTGAAATATCGTTACTCGGCTTACTTGAATTAATTTTTAGGGCAAAAAATTACTAAATTTCGGCTCAAAATTATTTTCAGTAAAAATCTTAAGAATTTTCAAAAAAGTTTATGAAAATGTCTGCGTTGGTAATATTAAGATTTTTATACTCTCGCAACCTGTTGCTACAGAGTATAATAGTTTTGTTCACCTAACGGTTGTTTGTATCACCTAAAACTAATCGAGTTAGATATAGGGTTATATATATATAAATGATCAGGATGAAGAGACGAGTTGAAATCCGGGTGACTGTCTGTCCGTCCGTCCGTCTGTCCGTCCGTCTGTCCGTCCGTCCGTGCAAGCTCTAACTTGAGTAAAAATTGAGATATCTTTATGAAACTTGGTAGACATGTTTCATGGTACCGTGAGACGGTTGGTATTGCAGATGGGCGTAATCGGACCACTGCCACGCCCACAAAACGCCATTAATCAAAAACAAATAACTTACCATAACTAAGCTCCGCAATAAGATACAAGACTGTTATTTGGTACACAGGATCACATTAGGGAGGGGCATCTGCAGTTAAAATTTTTTTTAAAAAAGTGGGCGTGGTCCCGCCTCTAATAGGTTTAATGTGCATATCTCCTAAACCGCTAATGCTATAATAACAAAATTCACTGAAAGCAAATATTTTTAGCACTCCTATTGACGGTGTGAAAATAGTTGAAATCGGGTGGCAACTCCGCCCACTCCCCATATAACGGTACTGTTAAAAACTACTAAAAGCGCGATAAATCAAGCACTAAACACGCCAGAGTCATTAAATTTTATCTCTGGGATGGTATGAGATGACTTTATAGGAACCGCGTTCAAAATTAGACAGTGGGCGTGGCACAGCCCACTTTTAGGTGAAAACCCATATCTTGAGATCTGCTTAACCGATTTCAACCAAATTCGGTGCATAACGTTCTTTTCATGTTTCTATGTCACAGTGCAAAAATGGGCGAAATCGGACTACAACCACGCCTACTTTCCATATAACACCATTTTAAATTCCATCTGATTATTTCACTTTCCACTATGCAAATCAGGCAACAATGACTGTATCGGGATAAAACTTTGCGTGAATAATGCGATTAAAGTATGCCACCTTGTGGCCAAAAATTGTCTAAATCGAACCAAAACTGTTTAAGCCCCTAAGTACTAAATATGTGGACCCCAGTGCCTATAGTTGACCTTCTACCGAAAATATCAGCCAATCCACAAAGAAATCTCAAACGAGTATACTATTTGACTTTGCGAGAGTATAAAATGTTCGGTTACATCCGAACTTAGCCCTTCCTTACTTGTTTATGTTTGGTTTCGTCATTTATTGTGATATTTTTGAGCGCGGAATATACACTAGCTGCAACGAAAATCGTTCGTATTGTGTTTTACACGGCGGCAACACTCGGCGAAAATTCTTCCGACAGCGTCGCCGAGTACGACGAATATTCGTCGTCGCCCGTAGTGTGTTTAAGCTATAAAGAAGAACTTGCTTAAATGATCCATATAGTTTTTGTGCTGTTTGTGGTGACTATATATTTAAAGAATGACGTTTGAATGAGCCTGATTCTATAAAAAAGGCCCATTTAGCCTACTTTGGGAATAAAATACATAGAAAATAACTGGCTGATATGCGTCGATCTTAAAATGGTAAATTTTGTTTTGGGTCAACAAGGAGGATATACCAAATATCTCTGTTTGTGCATGTGCTTATGGGATAGCCGAGCCAAGACAGAACACTGGACGAAAAAAGTTTGGCCTTTGAGAGGGAATTTAGTACCAGATAGTATGAATGTGATGAATGCCCCTCTAGTAGCCAGGGACCGCATTATATTACCCCCTCTTCATATAAAGTTAGGTCTGATAAAACAGTTTATAAAAGCTCTAAACAAGGATGGGGAATATTTTAAATATATGAGTCAAATATTTCCGAAATTGAGCACAGAAAAAATTAAAGTTGGTATTTTTGGCGGTCCTCAAATCAGGGATCTAATAAAGGACCAACATTTTGAATTTATGAGAATAGTGCAAAATTCCTTAGGAAATAAACAGTCTCCAGACTACATTCAATACATTCAGCAGCTCATGTTGCATTTCCAGAGACAAGGATGTAACCTGAGCATCAAGATGCACTTCCTCTTCAGCTATTTAGACCGCTTCCCAGAAATTTTAGGCGACTTAAGCGAAGAAAAAAGAGAACGGTCTCATCAGGATATTCACACTATGGAAGAGCAATACTAAGGTCATTGGAATGCAAATATGATGGCTGATTACTGCTGGAGCATTCAAAACAAGACGGATGTTTCTTATCACGCCAGATAAGTGCATTAAAGAAAGTTTTTCTATGTTAGATAAGAGCAATATATTTCTTAATTCTATTGTAGTACTTTTGGCTAAAAATGTAATATGTTCATATTTCGAAAACTAGAGTTGCTAGAGAAAAACTAACTACAGATTTGGAATCAGCGTGGCAAAGATCGGGTAAAAAACTTCATAAAACAAAACTACTGTTTCCCAGTGTTATAGTTAGACAATAATCCATTAAAAAGAAGAAACTACAACATATGATTTTTATACAGTAAGAGTTAGTTTAATACACCTTCGTCTGCACCAACCCGTTCAATCAACTGCTAATTGCAGACCATTGTATAAACCTACAAGTAACCAATCCTAAATATGTCACGGTATTCGGTATACTAATAACACATTTACTACTACTACTACTAATATTATACAATTAAAACGTCCAAATGCCTCACTAATGCTTTTGCCAATTTTTGATGGTGGTATTAGAAAAGCAATATAGTAATTGCCAAATAATAAAACCACCCCCTTATAGATTTTCTATAAAAAATCGAAGATATTTATACGCAACATTTTGATTCTACTTGCCATTGGAACGGGTTTTCCCAAATATTATTTGAAGAAATTTTGGACGTAGAACCGTACTATTGTTCTGAAAATTTAAATACCGATATTATAAAATGTCTATCCATTACAATTAGAACATATGTACATATTTCTTAGTAAAGACTTTTAATAAAAAATTGAAACAAAGTGATTTCAAAAACGAAAAGTTCTTGTGAGTTACACATATATAAATAGTAATCACGTCGTTTGTCTGCCTATATGAATCGGAATTTATAGGTCTGTCAGTCTAAATTACTTGATAATTGTCAAAATGTTTATCTGTGGAAGGCCGCCTTTCCATAGTTCCATTGGTCTATGATTTTGAAATGCGAATTTTCGCGATAAATTTTGTACGCTTATAATTTATTATTATACTCTCGCAACTTGTTGCTACAGTTTAATGTGCTTATCTCCTAAGCCGCTAAAGCTATAATAACCAAATTCACTGGAAGCAAATGTTTTTAGCACCTCTATTGACGGTGTGAAAATGGGTGAAACCGGGTGACAAGCCCGCCCAATTCCCATATAACGGTACTGTTAAAAAATACTAAAAGCGCGATAAACCAAGCACTAAACACGCCAGAGACATTAAATTTTATCTGTGGGATGGTATGAGATTAGGAACCGCGTTCAGAATTAGTCAGTGGGTGTGGCACCGCCTACTTTTAGGTGAAAACCCATATCTTGGGATCTGCTTAACCGATTTTAACCAAATTCGGGGCATAACGTTCATATTTCTATATTATATTTTCATATTTCTATGTTATAGTACGAAAATGGGCGAAATCGAACTACAACCACGCCTATTTCCCATATAACACCATTTTCAATTCCATCTGATTCTTTCACTTTCCACTATGCATATCAAGCAACAATGATTATATGGCTGTAAAACTTTGCGTGAATAATACGTTTAAAGTATGCCACCTTGTGACCAAAAATTATCTAAATTGGACCAGAGCTGTTCAATCCCCTAGGTACTGAATATGTGGACCCCGGTGCCTATAGTTGACTTTTTACCGAAAATATCAGTCAACATAGAACAAGGCGGCAATATCCACAAAGAAATCTAAAACGAGTATACCATTTGACTTTGCGAGAGTATAAAATGTTCGGTTACATCCGAACTTAGCCTTTCCTGTTGCCAGCAGATTGCGTTGCCATCTCTCACATCCACTTGTGCTGGTGGTAGTGCTCTCAAGAAACACCCTGTTAACAGGTATTCTGGAGTTGATGATTTGCCATAGTTCGGATCCTGGTTCAAGGGTGCTATAGCCAGGAATTCAGAATGACCTCCACTTCGGCCAGCAGTGTTGACGGCTTTTCCGCTGTGAGTAGCACGTTGCCGATTGCGCGAACGACGTTATTTGGCACTTCCCATAGTCCGCCAAAGTGCAAGGCCGTCGGTGGTATTAATAAAAATAAACAAGATTGAGCCAACAAAATTTCGCTGACGTCATTCTTTTTACAATATAAGAGGCAGCATAGAAAAACTGACAATTGGTCTGTTGTCTATATATATACAGTTGCGAGCATTGAAATAGTAGTGCGTATATGCAAAAAAAGTTTTTCTTTAAATTTTGTTTCTTTTATGATATCGCCGTCGATCATTTTTCTAGTTATATTTTCTGAAGTGTAACGCCCAACAACAACCAGTGTGAAACACTTACCATTCCTTTTTTACAGCTAATTATTAGCGATATCTGTTTTTATGAACGAGCAATAGAATAGATGTGAACGGTAAGGTGTTGCAAACAAATTATTTTGACGACAAAATATTTAATTTTATCAAAAGTAAGTTTCAAGTTCTTTTATTTGTCATTCAATTAAAAAAGCAAAACAAATACGACTGTGCATCTTTTAGTGAGCCGTGGGAAGCACTGTAGTGAAGAAAAACGGAAATGGATTCAATCTCTCATAAACAACGGTAAACAGGTGCACGTTAATTATAGACATCAATCTCAGATATAGGTTGAATAGGTGAGTGGCAATTAACAAAAAAGTGAAAATTTCAAAATTTCTACTTATTGCCTTTTTTGTGTTTCCAGTTAAGGGGGTATATGAGCTGGGGGGATGAAACCAAGTGGAACACCTATAGGACACTCGGGGATTCCATTATCACCATCAACCACCCGCAACCACCACCAGGAGCGTGGAAATCCTATAGAATGCACCATGGGTCATTTTGCCCTACACGCAGGTGTGTATGTATGTATGTCCCATCTAAGGGCGCTCCGTGTACGCCTTACTTCGCAAACTGCGCTTATTACCTTTCTTCAACTAACCTTCGGATATTCAGCCACAATTATTCGCAATACAATTATTTATAGAAAACAAAGGGGCGCAAGGTGAAATCTTTCTGAAGATTTTATACGAAAATTTGTAAGAACTGAACTTGCTCTACGGTGTTCAGCAGTGAGAAGACTTTTATGTATTGACGTGTAAAATTTGCCATAGAACACCTAACTTCGCCGATTAAGAAGTAGAGCAACATCTTATGAACCGACGAGTCGAAAGTGGTTTTATAAAGTACGATCCCAGATTCACCACAAAAGCTTTAAAGCATGGCGGTTCGAGTATCAAGGTTTGTCGCTGTTTTTCTTACAGAGGTGTAGACCCAATTCGCAAGTTTGCTGACATATTGTACCGATACGCATACGTGGATATAATACAAAATATTATGATACCATTTTCTGAAAAGGACATGCCGTTGAAATGGATATTACAGCAGGATAATGACGTGAAGCACACCAGTACGATTGCAAAGGAGTGGTTTAGGGTCAATGGAATTAAGGTTATGGATTGGCATGCTCAATCCCATTAAAAACCTTTGGCATACGTCAAGAAAGCTGTGTGGAATGATAAACCCAAAAACAACAACGAGCTGTGGACCGTAGTGCAGCATACCACTGAAAAGATGCCAGAGTCTCGCAGATTCTATGAAGAGGCGTTGTATTGTTGTTATCAAAAATCATAGTCATGCTACCAAGTACAAAGATCTCATATAGATGAAACTTGCAAATTCACTATTCCTTTAAATTTTTTTTACAATCTTACTACATCACAGCACATCTTTGTAAATAAACGTATCTTGCACCTATTCAAATCAAAATATTTTATTTTAATAGACAGCCTGGAAATGCTCCACTTTTGCATTTCAATGGGTGTTAAAATTGTTTGGTATTTTGCATAACTCAAAGATATGTAAAACTTCCACAGCCACTACTTTTCACTGCCAACAGCTGTATATACCTAAAAATGAACTCGAGAAGGGCTGAACCGATATGGCTAATTTTAGTCTTGAAATATTCGTGGAGATCTAGGGAAGGTTTAAACGTTGAGAAAATATTAAAAAATACCGAGGAAAATACTAAAAAGAACAATTTAATTGTTCCTTCCAGACTGATGTTCCGTTGGTTCAATATTTTTATAGTAAACGTCTATATACATATATAAAAATAAATTCTTGTTCATTTGTATCGCTAAAAGTAGAGAAAGGCTAGACTAATATAGCTGATTTTTAATTTGAAATCTTTGAAAATATGGAAAAATTACGAGGAAGACAATAACAAGATAATTTTCTTTGAGTTGACAACACAATTAAAAAATAAATTTAAAAAAATATAAGTAATATTTTGAAGGTTGCCATTGTTGCTAAGACATTTTTGTCATTGTATTGAAATATTGTATTTTGATGATTGTAATTGATTGGATTCGTTATTCAATTATATAAGGTTGTGTCTGAGTGATTTGTCAAAAACAACAATTTTTTAAAAGTGCTAATAAAAATGTGTCTGAATATGAATAAATAGTAAACCCTAAAACATCATCAAAATGTAAACAAGAAATTCATGAGAAAAACAAAAAAGCTCCGAAGTACCACAACCTGTACATAATTAAATCATGGTTGAAATGTAAAGAATAATTTATTTTGCTACTTCGCACACATAATATCTCTTTTATTGGGATAAAAAAATCGGATGTTGTTGGTTATCGAATGTTTATATTTTAGACATCTGTCGAACGTCACACGAAAACTTATAAAGCTTAATCTTATTCTGTAACTATTGTAATGTTATTAAATAACCGAGAACAGTTGATGGACATCTGTGACCGACTTATCGTGACTCACGATTCGTCAGGCGTGTCAACTACTAGAGTTGCTCGAGAACGATTCGCATTGAGATATTACATCCAAGAAGTCGGTTCTATCCACATCATTAAATTCAAACATTGTTTACAAATGTAATATCGACATGTTTCCCTGCGATTCCGAAAGATTTGGAAAAACGTTAAACATACAAATAAACGATTCCCCAATCCAACCAGCGATATGGCGAAGATTCTCTAGATATGCAAATTGATAATTTAGAACTTTACAACAAGATCAAACTACGATTATATTTTCGAAGCAGTTGCTAGATATCGGAAATGGTAAGGTCGCAATTTACACCTCCACCGGATTAATAATATAAAAAAATTAAAGAAATTTGGCACCATATAGTAGGGATGTATTTGATAGCCGACCTTCTACTCGGACATGCAAAAATGGATTTAGTTTTGCAAGTCTCGTGGTAGAGCGGTCAGTTTTTGAATTCCATACGCAAATTCTGAAATTTGAACCACCTAGACATTTTTCAAGAAACTCAAGTTTATCGTCTGACGTCAGATCTCTTCCCACAGTGAGCATTTTTGGTTGGCTAAAAAATTGATGAGAATAGAAGTTCCATTATTGCATTATTTTGCGAAGGTATTTTTTCTTCTTGTACCGCCAAACCATATCGAATTATTCAATTCGTCCACGTTGAAACCCTGAGACACTTGCTTCTCAGAATTTTGTTTCGTTGACACATGTCGCAAATATATATTATCAGTTAATTTTTGAATATCGGACACTTTATTTGCAACAAAGGTTTGTAATGTGAATGGAATCGTCGATTCAAGATAGCCGAGAGCGTACATTTCAAAATTATGTTTAAAAATAACTTTTAATTATATTTAGATGAAATTGCAAGAGTTATTTGCATTGAATGTGAAATTTTTGGTCTAGTATACTATACTTGAAAACTCAATTAGTTATTGTTAAGACGTAAAATTTGACTCAAATAAGATCATATTAAATTAGAATGATGCTGGTTTAAAATACATTAAAAAATAATTGAATTACATACCGGATTAAAAATTGAAAAAAAAAGTTTAATCCCAAAAACTAACTTAAAAATTAAAAATAAATTTTCAATCCCAACTACCGGATTGAAAAATTAAAAATGTTAATATCAAGCATATAATTAAGATTTTAAAAAATAATTTTCTTTAGAATTAACAATTTTTCGCTTTCATTCAAATCCAAAAATAAAATTTTTAATCCGAAACATCAGGAAACGAGAAAAAGAAGTTAACACGATTTTTGGGTTTTATTTTCTTATGTCTTGTGGAGTAGTATGATGGGGTGATAAATTTGGTGTGTGTTCGGAGGGGCGACTTATTCTCATTTATGTTAGCCATCCCGCGCCCCCTAGCCTAGCACTATATATGTATAAATTGCCAACTAATACCTTGAGGAGCTTGCCTTTTTACAACTTCAAGTGAGACCCTTTAATAAATTCCACAAACTGTTTTTCAGTGCTCCAATAAATGTTTTGCAATTGTCACTCATTATTTTTAGGGAAAACCACGGAGTCCGACGAAGCAAGCGAATACCGCGAGAAAAGCCTCTGTCGTCAGATTTGTACATAGCTTAAAGTGTAGAGCTTTTGTCGTAAAACAAACAAAAACAGCCACATAACCTTTCATTAGGGTGGGTGAACTTAACATTGAGAAATAAAGGACCAGCAAAATCGACACCTGTTATTGTGAAAACCAGACCGAAGTTGCAGCGTCCAGCCATTATCTGCATTCGCATTTTTTGCTTTTACGATGTGCAAACTTTGCGCATGGAAATGCACTTCTTTATTTGAGGCTTAAGTCGAGGAATATAAAATTCTTGACGAACTATTTGTTGCATTAGGCGATGTTCGGCGTGTAGCATTAGTAAGTGGACATACATATGTAATTTAAATAAAGTGTGGCAAGTTGTGATTTTTCTGGGAAAATTATGGGATATCGCTCGTTATACCTATATCAGGCAGGAGTTATATCAGTCAACCATTCGCACGAAGCAGACCTTTCGTGTTCAGAAATGGGTTTAGAAGTAAGAGTGAGCTCTTTTTGTCACTCGGATTCGATTCTCTTAGTAATGATATCTCGCGGCTGAAGTAGCACACTTGATTATATGCGATAAGAGCGACCTTTCCTATTTGTAAGTCTAGGTGCGTCAATGTATCGCAATAGGGGTATACTGTGGGTACTCCCTTAACTTTAATTTTGAGTCGTAGCACGTAGGCTCGGGGTAACGATGAAAATCGCACAACGATGTCCGATGTTGTTGTCATGCAAAAAAATATTAATAGCAATATCTTTCGAAATTTTTCGAGTTTCGAAAAGTTGTTAAAGTTTTATTTTTAAATTATCGTTTAGAACCAAAAAACGTTTATTGTACGCGAAAAGCTCGTTGAGATTGTTTGTTAACTGGGACCATTATTCTAAATAAAGAGGATCGCCCCAATCGCTTCCGTCTAGCAATCATTTTGGTATCACGATTTTCGCTTGTATCATAATTGGCGAAAGCCATCCTGCAGGGTCGAGAAGTTTTGTCACCGAGGATAAAATTTGGCTCTTTGTTATGGCGGATAATGCGGATATTGACTCAATTGTGTATGAAAACTGGTCAGATATCGCATTCCATTGAAGGATTCGTATGTTTGTGGAAGATTGTGACTTCCAGATACAATATCTTCTACATAAGTTTGTGTTTCAACACTCCGGGTTCTAGAGGAAATTCTGACTTTGTGCTTTCTAGAGCACATGTGGAGCACAGTTGACGCCAAAGCAAACTGTTTTAAGTTTAAAGTCGCGTAGTGGACTACTTGTAGTGGGGAATTTTCGAAAAATAATTTTTTGAAAACCTTGACCGTCTTTATGCACGACTATTTGTCGATACATTTGTTCAACCAGAGAACTTAGAAGAACGAGAATTTGCAAATTGAATTTTGTATGATGCTCGATTGGACGGCTAACAGAGCTGAAAAATTGAGATCAAGGAGTTCACAATTTTCTGTAGTATTTGCTGTTATTTAACAGAAATGAGAATTTAGAACAACGTTCTCTGTCAAAATACGTATCTCCCAACATAAAGAGAAAAATGAAATACTTTAAACAAAAAATACAAATGCCACTTCACATATAGAAAAAGTACAAACAATGTTATACAAAAACAACAATTGTCTCAAATATCATGAGCAGCGTCAAAAATCAGTATGACAGCCAAATTGACAAATCCTAAATTTGTAGTAAATCACATAACAACATTTTCATTGATGAACGCTGGCGTACATGCAATAAGCTAAGTCGTGTCATTCATATAAGCAAACGCCTTACACATCTCCCCGAGCATGCGTTTGCCTACAAGCGTCTTTTCGCGACGATGGGAAAAGCTAGAAATTATAAATTGAACAACTTTTTTATGTTCCCTCTAGAAGGGAAAAGTGACAACCCTGAAACCCACAAAACACAGAAAAAAGTAACAAAAGTTGCAACAAAGCTTTTGTCGATTTAAAATATTTTACAATTCTAAAATATTTTTCAATTCAATTCAATTTTACAATTCTAAAATATTTTTCCGTGACTCGCAAAAATCTGCGTCAATATGTATGCATGCTCATATATAAACTTACATATTTACAATGATTTGTGGATAAAGCTGTTAGAGCGGCAAAGGAAGTGGTGACAATCGGCGAGCGTTCGTTTATTTTTCGGCACATCTCGGATTTTCTACCAACAACACAATGTTGTGACGCTTTGTCGTCGCATCATTCTTTCGACAGATTGACTCTTTGACATAAAGCAAAAAACGTGAGCTTCGATCATTGGTTGACAGTGTCAACGGTGATTTCACATGAAGTAATGAGAGTTCATATCTACATACATATGTTGTTTGTAGACAAATTTACAAATATTTTTCTTTCTTATTTGTTTACATGTACACATGATATGAAAATGCCGACGGCAAAACACAATTCTGTACTTTTATGACTCCATAATGGTGTGAAGAATGGAATTATTTTAAGAAATATATCAAAATACTTTATTAGTAATTATTTAAAAGTATATTTCTCATAATAAAATAAAAATGAATTAACATAAAATAATTAAAACAAGTAAGGAAGGGCTAAGTTCGGATGTAACCGAACATTTTATACTCTCGCAAAGTCAAATGGTATACTCGTTTGAGATTTCTTTGTGGATTGACTGATATTTTCGGTAGAAGGTCAACTATAGGCACTGGGGTCCACATATTTAGTACTTATGGGTTTGAACAGTTTTGGTTCGATTTAGACAATTTTTGGCCGCAAGGTGGGATACTTTAATTGCATTATTCACGCAAAGTTTTATCCCGATACAGTCATTGTTGCCTGATTTGCATAGCGGAAAGTGAAAGAATCAGATGGAATTTAAAATGGTGTTATATGGGAAGTAGGCGTGGTTGTAGTCCGATTTCGCCCATTTTCGCACTATGACATAGAACCATGAAAAGAACGTTATGCACCGAATTTGGTTGAAATCGGTTGAGCAGATCTCAAGATATGGGTTTTCACCTAAAAGTGGGCTGTGCCACGCCCACTGACTAATTTTGAAGGCGGTTCCTATAAAGCCAATTTATACCATCTCAGAGATAAGATTTAATGTCTCTGGCGTGTTTAGTGCTTGATTTATCGCGCTTTTAGTAGTTTTTAACAGTACCGTTATATGGGGAGTGGGCGGAGTTGCCACCCAATTTTAACTATTTTCACACCGTCATTAGAAGTGCTAAAAACATTTGCTTCTAGTGAATTTTGTTATTATAGCATTAGCGGTTTAGGAGATATGCACATTAAACCTATTAGAGGCGGGACCACGCCCACTTTTTAAAAAAAGTTTTAACTGCAGATGCCCCTCCCTAATGTAATCCTGTGTACCAAATAACAGTCTTGTATCTTACTGCGGAGCTTAGTTATGGTAAGTTATTTGTTTTTGATTAATGGCGTTTTGTGGGCGTGGCAGTGGTCCGATTACGCCCATCTGCAATACCAACCGTCTCACGGTACCAAGAAACATGTCTACCAAGTTTCATAAAGATATCTCAATTTTTACTCAAGTTAGAGCTTGCACGGACGGACGGACGGACGGACAGACAGTCACCCGGATTTCAACTCGTCTCTTCATCCTGATCATTTATATATATATAACCCTATATCTAACTCGATTAGTTTTAGGTGATACAAACAACCGTTAGGTGAACAAAACTATTATACTCTGTAGCAACAGGTTGCGAGAGTATAAAAATAATAAATAATAGTTCGATAAAAGGGAATATATATCAAATGGCATATCAATATTTCCAGTTTGGCATACGTATTATATTCTCTTCAATATTCGCCGGTTGGTTATGTTAAGAGAGCGTATGTGTACAGATTCACCGCTGTTATAAAAGCGAGAAATGTTATTTGTTCTCCTGCTTGTGAGGTGAACTCCTTGATAAAATTTTACAAATGTTCACTGTCGAACCTGCATCTTGTCGTTCTTCTAAGTTCTCTGACCCGATCACCCTCAAAATAATAAATTATAGTTATCTATTTATAAAAATAATAACGGTAAGCTATTGCGCATATCTCAAGCGGAACAAATCAATTGAAGAGCAGGGTGATTCAAAAATAATATACAATTAAAAAGGTAAATAGCTACCCCACCTTTTGGAACAGTATCTCATTTTAATTAAACAATACAATTGAAATGAGGTATTTTATCTTGGCTGGCGATCTCAACATCAACTTCGCTGATAAAAAATCAGAGGGATCCACAAGAAAACACAATAATATATGGGACCACCATTGACGCGGTATTTTCCAGATATACATATAGAGAATATCAAGTCTCAAAACTATGTTTCTTATTTCAGTTACCATAAACCTATAGTTTCAATCAGAGATCCCTGGTTTCAATGACTAAAATTCCTGAATAACCTACATGTGTTGTAAGATAATAAAAATATTTTAAACAAAATAAGCTTCTTATTTATTCAATAAAAGAAAAAAATTTGTTTACTTTTCGGTAACCACGTTCAAAAAGTGTAACTTGAATTAATATCAAAGTAAAAAATACTGCATAAAAAAACTGAATAAATAATTATAATTGCATTAGTTGATAAAAAGGTGAATTTTGAATTTATTTGAAAAGTACTTATTTATTCATCAATATCTATTTTTCCCCCCTTCAAAGCAATCCCTCTCGGATATAATACACTTGCGCCAACGCTTTTTCCAATCCTCGTAGCACTTCTGAAATGCGCTTTTCGGTATGGTCATCAGCTCTTTCTTCGATTCTGACTTGATCTCATCAACTGTGGCAAAACGTTTTCCTTTCATTCGTTTCTTCAGTTTTGGGCATAGGGCAAAGTCCCAGGGAGTCAAATCTGAATACGGTGGTTGAGGCATGATTACAGTTTTGTTTTTGTCCAAAAAATTACGAATAAGCATTGATGGGTGGGCTGGTGCATTTAGCAATTTCGGAACAAACTTCGCTGCTACACGTTTCATGCTCAAAACATTTGAGAAAATTGAATGTCATGAGCCGATTGATATGCCAACATCCTTTGCAACTTCCCTAATAGTGATTCGACGATTTTCAAGAATAATTTTTTTCACTGTTTTGATGTTTTCTTCGCTTGTTGACGTGATCGCACCTCCAGGATGCACCTCGTCATCAACAGCGTCCCGGCCTTCTGTAAAGCACTTGTACCACTTATAAACACTTTTATTTAAACAAAGTGGACACACCAAATGCCACTATCAACATTTCCAAATTTAATACATATTCTTTCAAACATTTCTTTCAAAAGTTAAAAATCCAAGAGCACACAAAAACGTGACTAACCTTTTCTGTTGTCAAAAACAAACTACTAATCGAAATTGGCTCATATTGCAAGCACATGATAAACATATGTGTTCGATTATAACAAAAATCAAAATATCGATAGTCGAAAGAATACACAACCCGCTTATCCTTTGAACATACCTTGTATATATTAAGTCGCAAGATGGAGGTGGGTGTAATCTTGTATTCTATCAATCTTGCTCTGGAAACTGAAAACTGAAAATATAAAACCAAAAAATAAATAACTTACCAGAAAAAGCGGATGCATTATCTGTAAATTAAATTACATTATATAATGTTTATTTAATGAAAATATAAAACCAAAAAATAAATAACTTACCTATTATTTTTTGTAAAAATTTTTCCATATTCGAAAGAGTTTTATAAATTGAAAAACAGAAAAACTCGAGCCTTTGAACATTTTAAAAAAACCGGTTCACTTGTCGACTATTCTAAATATTCTCTATTGCGTCGACAATATTTTGACCTAAACAAAAAATGTTATAATAATTACTTAAATAAAGTAAAAAAAAATATTGTAAGTAATCCAAAATCGTTTTATGATTTCGTCAACTCCAAACGCAGGATTTCCAAATTTCCGTCCGCAATGAAATACAAATCTATCATTTCAAGTGACAATGATATTATATCCAATATTTTTGCAGAATTTTTCAAGTCAAACTACTGTAATAATTCTTCCAAAACTTTTTCTTATCAGCAAGTGCTGTGTTCGAATACTTTAATTAACGCTCCAATTATTTCTGAAGAAGACGTCCTATTTAATTTAAATAAGTTAAAACCATCTTTTAGTTATGGCCCAGACATGATACCCTCATGCTTCCTAAAAAATAGTGCCAAATATATTTACCTGCCTTTGAAAAGGATATTAAATTCCTCTCTTAAACACGGTATATTTCCTGCAATATGGAAACAGTCATTTATAATCCCTTTGCATAAAAGTGGATTTAGATCCAACATTGAAAACTATAGCGGTATCGCAAAACTATCAGTTATACCTAATTTTTTTGAAGCTATCATCACTGACCATATAACCTTTTCGATTTCTCCGTACAGACTTTAGCAAAGCTTTCGATAAAGTAAATATCTAGATTCTCATACATAAACTTGATCTGCTGGGCTTTCAGCCAAGATTCCTTCAATGGGTATCTTACTATCTTTATAATAGAACACAACGAGTGATATTTGAGGATACACCTTCAGATACAATTAATGTTTCTTCAGGTGTTCCGCAAGGTAGTCATCTTGGCCCGATTCTGTTCTTGTTGTTTATTAACAATATCTCTTCAGTAATAGAATTCTCAAAAATTTTATTATGCGCTGACGACGTAAAGCTTTTTAAATCATACACTTCAACTGAGGAAAGGTGTCTGTTGCAAACAGACTTAAAAAATTTGGTTGCATGGTGTGATATAAATGATTTGCCATTGAATCTCAATAAATATAAAACGATGTGCTTTTCCCGTAGATCTGTGCACCCCTCTTCTTATGTAATAAAACACCATATTCTAGAGAAAGTTTTTAACTATGTTGATTTGGGAGTTAATATTGACCCTAAGCTTAATTTCAGTCTTCATATTGATACCATGGTCTTGAAAGCAAAAGCTGTCCTCAGTTTTGTTAAACGTTGGTCTAAAGAATTTAGAGATCCGTATATTACTAAAACACTTTATACAACTTTGGTTAGACCTATATTGGAATATGGCTCTGTGGTATGGAACCCTAGCTACCAAATCCATTCTGACAAGTTAGAGTCGGTTCAAAAACAATTTTTACTTTTCGCCTTAGAGCATTTCCGCTGGGATGCTAGGGTAAGTCTACCTCCATACACTAGTCGTTTAAAACTTATTAATCTACCTACACTTTCTAGTCGTAGGGAAATGCTTGGCATAATATTCTTAGTGAAACTTTTGAATGGAACTGTTTGCAGTTCTTTTCTCCTGTCTGAAATTAAATTTAATATCCCGGTTCGCCTTTCGAGGCAGTTTAGACCTTTACTGCTAAAATCCTGTAGATCAAATTTTGAACTAAACGAGCCATTCCGCCCTATAGGTATGTCATGATTTGAATTCTCATTCCAGCACATTTGACTTATCTGACTCACTTTTTAAAATTAAAAAGACTTTATTGTTTTCTCTTACTAAATGAAAATGTAACAATTTATTATATTGTAACTTTAGATCTTAGCTGTTGAAATTTTTGTTTCTGTAGCTGAGCAGTTTTAGATCTCAACACTTAAAAAACTCTCTTGAATTTTCTGACTTGGCTAATTCCGCACGTATGCGGATTGCGCCCTTCGCGTCGGTTGGGCGGGAGGAGGGTAATCGTTGGATTTATTATTATATTAATATACATATGCCCATACAAGGTGCGTTCCAAAGTAAACAGTAAAAAAGTAACAAAGTAAACTCTAGTAGCGCCATCTATATGTCGACTAGTGCGTTAGAATCTGCTATCCTTTATCGACTTCCAGTAAAAATTTCTTGACGTTTCATGTATTGGAAGTGAAGTTATTGCGTTTTAAGTGTCAGTATGTTTTTGTCATCGGTGCGAAAATGAGCTTCGAACAATGAGTCATCATTAAATTTTGTTTTAAAATTGGTAAAACTTTTACCGAAACGTTTCAATTGATGAAACAAGTTTATGGCGATGATTGCCTATCCCGTAGCAGAGTGCACGAGTGGTTTCAACGTTTTCAAAGTGGTCGCGAGGACATAAATGAGAAATGAGTCGAAACCCAAAAAATCGCGCCTGGAGAAGTCAAAAGTGAAGACAATGCTGATTTGTTTTTATGATTCCAAGGGTATTGTCCACAAAGAATACCAAAACGTTAATGCGGTATCCTATCTTGGAGTTTTGAAGCGTTTGGTGCGCCGTATTCGACGTGTTCGGCTCGAATATCGCGAAGATGGAAGTTGGCGTTTGTTGCACAATAATGCGCCGTCTCATCGATCGACGCTTGTGGCCGATTATTTGACTAAAAATCTCATTTTAACAATCAACCACTCCCCGTATTCACCTGATATGGCACCGTGCGACTTCTACCTTTTCGGAAAAATGCATTTGCCGATGAAAGGAAAGCGTTATGCAGACGTGGAGGCCATTCAAAAGGCTTGCACCGACATACTGGCGGCCATACCGGGCAATGAGCTAAAACACTCGTTCGACCTGCTTTTGAACCGTGCCAAAAGCTGTATTAAAGCAGAAGGAGACTTTTGAATAAACTTAATTGATTTCGCCGATAAAACCATTTGTTCTGTCTTTATTTTAAAAGTCCTGTTTACTTTGGAACGCACTTTGTATGTATATAAATATTTCCAATTTTATTTCTTACGCGAGGAGCTTATCGGGCAAATTTGGCTGGCGAAATGAAATTTAAAATATATTGCGACGAACATGGTTGATAGAAAAAAATCGAACCGACGATAAATTGCCAGAAGCAACTAGACAGCGAATTCGTAGTTGCCAGAATGTTCTAGAAGTGACGTTTCATTAAAGATGTACTATATAAGGGCTGCCATAATGTGCAGAAAAGAAGCAAGAAGTTAATGGAATTAGAAATAAAGGCAAGTATATAGCCATTAAATTGGCACTTTTATTTAACAACCCAGTGATCGAACTCAAAAGTGAGTTACAAGGTATACGATTTATCGAGAAAACTGTTACAATATAATAGCTTTCAAAGAAATCAAAGGTTTACCGATATCTAGCCATCCTGCTTTCTCATATGCAAAATCAAATCGCTGAAAAAATGGTGAACTTGTGTATCAACTCAGAGAACGTATATTATAGAGAAGATTAAATTGCGGATCAGCGTGTGAATTGTCAAAGTCAAAAAAGATACGATAAGTGGATTTTACCACAGCTACCTCGGAAAGATAAATTTTAACAGTGGTGCGTGAACAGAGCTGAGAATTTAATGAAAATTATGCTCAGAGGCTTGCTTTGATATTACAGCCTCATGTTAGGCTTTTGGCTTATATTTTTGTACGTTTATATGCAATCATATTTATTGATTTGAATTTTATTATGCGAATTTTTTTGAATGCATGCAAAACTGATAAGACTCTAATTAAATAATGGAATTTCCATAATAATTAATATTTATAGTCAATTTGGGCATTTAATAATTTTATTTAGTTTTCACATAATATACATTCCTAATAAATATTTTGTATTATAATTGTTACTAATAGTGATTAAATTTATTAAAACATATACATACATCTTTTATCATATTAATCTTATATATTCATGTGTATGTATATCTGCACATGCGAATTTGAATGCGCGTATTCAGAAATTCAAATCATAATTTTATCACTTATCAATACACTATACTTATGTGGGCGCATTGATTTATATGCACATATATGTATGCATATATGACATTGCCGATCAAATAATGCATACATAAATGTCACCAGCAAAAACTACAAACATTGTTCTACAGAAAAAACAAACGGCACAAGTCAATATGTCAGCCAAATAGCCGAAGCCCAAATTTATAGTAAGTCACACAACAACAACATTTTCAAATTCAACAAATTTCTGATGTTCCCTCTAGAAAGGTAAAGTGACAAACCCGCACACAGAAAATGGGCAACATAGATCTTGTTGATTTAAAATATTTGTCAATTCTAAACTATTTTTAAATGGTTCGCAAAAATCTCTGTCGATATATATGCATGCTCATACAGAAACATTCATATTCACGATGGTTTGTAGGCTACAAACGGTAAATTTTTTTTGGCACAGCACGGATTTTCTACCAACAACACAACGTTGTGATGCTTTGTCGTCGCGCAAACAGTCGTCAATTCTTCGACACATTTACTCTGACATAAAAACAAAAACATGAGCGATCGGTTGACCGCAGTGGACGATTCACGTGGGGATTTATAATAGTTCAGTAATAATAAAATATCGACGAAAAATTTATATAGGTAACAGATCGACTCACCATAAAACCTGAGCGAGGAAAGTAGTTCTAATTCAAATTCAGAAGAATATACGAAGTAATATCAATATTAAAAATATGTTGGGAGGAAATTTCCTTCCAGGAAGAAATTCTGTATCTGCCACTGGTTGTTCGTGACAACGGAGATTTCGCATGAAACAATGAGTGTACATATACATATGTTGCAGGTAGATAAAATTATAAACATTATACGTTCATTCATACAAGTATGTGCAACCGCTCGGTCTTTTCAGGTGTCATCAAAACTTTTAATTACCAAAGCAAATAAATATATGTATAGTAAATATATTATTTATAAAACCGAATTTATTAATTAAATATTTGTTAATAATACAAATCTCACTTTATACTATTTTAAAAGATTTTATGAAAGTCATCATGAAAAAGGTAAATTTGTACATACATTTGTAAATACTTACAGTTTTCCAATAAAGTCTTCGTACAGTACCTAATAAAAAGTTTATTGATTAAAATCAGCAACACTTTGCAAAATTTTTGTTTTGTTTACAACACATTTCATTTAATATTAATTGAAAATTAAATATATCAGGAAATGGTTTCAAAACTATATATAAAAATAATATAATAAAGTCTTCATACATTTCTTTTCAAGTAAAATAAATAAACAGATCTAAATGTATTGGATTTTAGTATTTACGCTACCCCAGCTACCCCTTTGTTTTTAATGATGGTACTAAGGCGGTCTGGCATCGATTCCACAAGCTTTTTGGCATATCTTACATCAATTTTCATTCACTCCTTTTGAAAAACCTCTTTAAGGCGAGTTTTTGAACTTATATGATGAGTCCTGATTCGTTTCTCGAGCATGTTCCAAATATGCTCTATTGGATTAAAATCAGGACTCTGTGGTGTTGTCTCCAGCAAATGCGGGACATTGTACGCCAAGTGTATCCTTGTATTATGCGCCATGTGTTTGGGGTCGTTGTCTTACTGGAAATAAAATGCTTCAGACACGCCGAATTTTTCCACACTTGGCTTCAGATTTCGTTTCAAAATGTAAGCCACTAGCAGCCATGCAACCCCATACCATCACACCACCACCTCTGTGCTTTACTGTTTTAATAGTATTTTTGGTTCTGTATACTTCTCCCGGTTTCCTCCATTCTTTAATTCTGCCGTCAGATCCAAAAATATTGTATTTAGATATTAAGATCATAAGAGAATATAATATTCCGCCAAAACACAGGAGATGCATTTTGGTACTTCTCAGCGAAGGCAATGCGCTTTCGACGGTTTACTATGTTACAAAGTGTTGCTGATTTTTATCAATAAACTTTTAACTAGGTGCTGTACGAAGACTTTATTGGAACACTGTATATGCTTTGATACCGAATATCTTAAAATTATATGCGCAATGTAAATAAACGAATCTGTAAGCGTACATTTCTTAACATGAAATTAGCATTATTTTTCTCATGCTCAATTTTGCTGTTTTCGAGTTGACAGGGGTAAAGCTCTGGTGAAATCCGCTAATAATTTTTTAACTACATAGAAAATCTTCAAGTATTGCCAGATATCTCTGAAGATTTTTTTTAATGAAATTTTGATTTCGTTTTAATATCTTCATTTTAAGATTTTAGTTATATTTTTTGAAAAAATATCTTAGCTTTGTAGATAAATCTTCACTTCCGTCAACACTGGCAGCAATATGTAAAGGCACGTAACATCGTACCCCGCGTTATAGGAGTTCTAAGTGCCAGATCACACACGGACTCTTTTCATCCAAACCGGTTTATTGTGGGCGAGCGGACGACAAGGAAAGACGAAGGGACCAGACCATGCCGCTCGTGCTTGGGTGGCACGCTTTGTGTTCTTGTTCGTAACAGCTCGCTGCTACCCATTTCGGCATTCCTTTTCATTTTCAAATTCTTTTCATTGTTGAAAGAGCGCTCGGTTTCAAATGAATATATACGATTCGTTGAGAAATTCGAATTTTTCAATCTATTTTTTGTATGTAATATGCAAATATGCATCGAATACTAGAAATATTTTGGAAAATGGTGAATAAGAATAAAAATAAGAAACTCAAAAATAAATAATATATAATAACATTTAGCAGTATTAAACGTTATAATATATATAAATGAATTTTATTAAAAATGGAGTTGCTTTTACTTATTTATATTTATTTAAATATATTAAGATGCATTCATATTTATTTCTTTTAAACGTTTTATTTAAAATAAGAAATATAATTAATTCATGAATGTTTGTAATAAATAGAAAATATATAGCTTAAAAAAATCTCGGCTATATACTTCCCGCTAAATTAGGGAATTCCCGTCATAAATTTCGCCTTGAAAATATTAAAAGCGGCTATTTAATACATTCTGACGCATGAGGGAAATCCCTCTCATAAGATTTTCTTTGAAAATATTATATTAATAGCGAGTATTCTAAACACCCTATTGTTCTACCTCTTTCATGATAATTCCTTGTAAGCAAAATCTGAGACCATACCAACCTAAAAACTATGCAATACGCTTTAAGTATCACGTAGCCGAACCACACAAACATTTGCGAAAATTTTATGAAAAGGAATGCCAGAAAACTCGACTCGGGTTGCTGGACTCTTCTCGCTTGTGTGAACGCACAGAGCGACACTAAAAAAAAATTTTCCTATAATAAACGACAAAAGAGTCCCCATGTGAACGCCGACTAAATAGCCGTTTTCATTGTTTAAAAACTACCATGCCGTATACGCCACTGAAAGTAAGAAAAATAATCAATGTATGTTGTGCTCTATATAACATATGTAGATGTTATAAAACCGATGATATTGAACCAGAAATGGGGCTACAAACCGATACAATTGACTAGGAAATAGCTGAAAATGAGGAAAGCAATAGTTTAAATCAGTGGTCGGCATTATTCCACATTCAAATGATTTATTTTTTGAGAGTGTATGCGTGTGGAGAGCGACACACCTGTTCCAATGGTACGTCCTCTATGTTTTCCAGTTCAAGTGTAATTAGGATCCAGGGAATCACTGGTTTGATTTAAATCGTTTTTATATGAAAATAGTGTGCAAAAAATATTTTCTAAAGTTTCGGTTTCAATTAACAACACAATTATTTATAATTTTACTAGTATTGTAAAAAAGATTATTCTTGAAAAATATAAATAATTGTATTTTAATTTATGAACAATTAATAACCGATACATCAATCAAATTAATAAATATCATTCCCAGTCAATATTTAAGAGCATATAAAATCATTGGTTTTTGCTTCATACATGGATAAATTATCCATGGTAGACTTTCCGCGCATGTCTTGTTCGCTGCGGAGTCAAGGACAAGGATGACATGATGCGAGACTCTCATTTTCGCTGATTTTATTCTATTTCCCTGATTATTAAAATCAAATTCAAAAATTTCGAACAGCTGATATAAAAATAGGCGGAATGCCAGAAATAAACCCGCTAAAAATAGCTAACAAAAGCAGTGCGAGACGAAATTTCAAGGAACGACACAAATATTTTTAAATAACGTGCAACTAAATTTTATTTGCTAATTTAATTTAAAAAGTTCATCATAAAACCATGATATTTTATTATGAGCTTTGGCAAAACCCACATTTTTTATAACATTTGTCTATAATGCCACTGTCGAAAGAAAATGGATTGGGTATTATAAAAAAAATTTTGGGTATTTTGCATTTCGATATTATTTTAAGGTGCTCCGTCCCCGAATAAGCCTTTATACCGCATATACATCCCTAAATACGTGTATTCATATTATAAAATTTATAAAACATCATATAACAAAAAAAATTTAATATAAATATAATAAGATAATATATAAAATAATAATACAACTCACAATAAAACATTAGGATTTTATGATTAACGTTTATCATAGCTTGAACGGTGTATAATAAACTTATTAGAGGCGGGACCATGCCTACTTTTAAAAAATCTTTTCAATCATACTTGTAGACGCCCTTCCCCAACGCAATCCGTTGTACTGAATAACGGCCTTGTATCTTATTGAGGGGCTTAGTTATGGCACTTTATAGGTTTTCGAATAATGGCGTTTTGTGGGTGTTGCAAAGGTCCGATTCCGCTCATCTGCAATACCAACTCTCCTTGGGTGCCAAGAAACATGTGTACCAAGTTTCATCAAGATATCTAAATGTTTACTTAAGTTATCGCTTGCACGGACAGACAGACAGTCACTCGGAATTTAACTCGTCTCGTCATTCTGATCATTTATATACATATATAAAGGGTGATCCATTTCAAAATTCCCTACTTATATAAAGAAAAAAACACAGAAAACTCAAATTTATTATTTATTTACTTATTATTTATTTTTACTCTTATTATCATTCGAAAGAACATTATTTTTGAAGATTATCTCTTGCAAATGTTGGTCGCGACGACGTCTCAGATGGTCCATCCGTTCAGTTCAATTTTCGATGACTCGTTTGAGCTTTTCGACTGGTAACTGGCGAATAACACGCGTGATGTCTTGCCTCAAGCCCTGAATCGAAGCGGGAGTGTCCGCATAGTCTTTAGACTTTACATATCCCCACAGGAAAAAGTTTAACAGTGTGATATCACACGATCTTGGTGGCCAATCGACCGGCTCAAAACGTGAGATTATCTGCTCAATAAATCCATTGATTGATGCGATGTGTGGGAAGTGGCGCCGTCTTCTTAAACTCACATGAAGGCGAGATCACGATCTTCAATTTTCCGATATCAAATGGTCGATTATCATGACGCAATAACGGTCGAAACATGGACCGATGATACCACCGGGCCACCGGCGTTTTTCCGGATGAAATGGCAGCTATTGAATTTCTTCAGGTTACTCTTCGTCTTAAGATTCTCTTTTATTTAAGATCTCGACGTAAAATGCGACAAATCGTTCCATACGTCAGTCCGAGTTGCTGCGAACGGCGCCGAATCGACTCTCCACCGACTACGTTGTTATATTTTCTTCACCGTGGTCTATTCGGTCGAATATTATCCAGTAATGAATGCTGGATCTCAAGATGGGTGATAGTGTTGCAAATAGTACGGTCAGTAGGCCGATAATGTTGACCATAAGTTGAGCGAAGCGCGAGAAACACCTCCTTAAAAGAACGTTAATTTTCGTAAAAAAGGTGAACAATTTGTAAACGTTGTTCAGGCGTACGTCTTTCCATGATGAAATGGCAAACAATACTGAAAAAAAATGACAGCTTGACACGACTCAGACGTGATTTGTCAAAAGAGGCTATTAAAAAAAGTACCTCTACTTGGATCTCCCGTTATAACTCGATATCTATCTCGATTAGTTTTAGTGAGACAAACAACCGTTACGTGAACTACACTATTGTTCTCTGTAGCAACATGTTGAAAGAGCATAAAAATCAATGATAATAAAAACAATTGCTTTATTGGACAAAGACGCGAACGGCAACGTATTCAGTAACCTATTACTAGGTAAAAACGTGGTATTATTGGACATGATAATAATTGATGGTCTAGTGTAAGGAGAGTATATGTTGGACTAAACGAAGTAGTTAGGTGAGTGGTATATCCGGGCTGTTGCTTGCTTTTTTCAGAATATTGCCTTCTAACCAGAAAAAAGTGCAGTTTTACAACTCAATAGTGGGAATTGCACAGGCAATATTTATTCTTTGTTTTTTTATAGTTATTTTTTTAAATACAATTTTTTTACTAATTTTATTGGGTACGTAGCGTGGTCTTGTCCTAGTACATAATGTGGTCTTGCTTTTTGCAGGGATTAAATGTACATAGTATGTAATCTAGTATAATTTCACATATTTTCAGCATTAGGATATAGTATATCAAATATTGTTTGAAAATCTTATGTAGTAAATGAAAAATAGGGGTAGTATTGATCCGATTTTATCTATTTTGATCATTACCACATATTATTAACAAAAAACGATGCCCTCTGAGTCACATACCAATATATACAGATAAAAGTCAATCGGATATCTGAAAATGCTGATATTAATTATATAGGGGCTGGGGCAAGTTTTCTCCCGATCCCCCATAAATTTCCCACTAAATTTTATAAAGGTAACTCACATAATAACTGCTATATGGGGTATAAAGTTAATCAGAACTTCGAACATCTTTCTATTAGGTATATGAGAAATAAGGATAGTATTGGCCCGATTGAACGAATTTTTGACATATATATGTATATACATATGTCGGGGTAATATTGATGTCGGACAATGCCATGCCCAATGCAATGCCAATGAGTTCTGTGTCTATAGCTGTCTGAAATGGAACTGCTATCAAGCATTCAGCTTTACTCGTTATATGTATATCCCATTGTTCACTCATATGCGTGAATCTATGCCCCATCTATCTCCTAATATAACCATTATTACATTATTAATCTGTTCAACTTATTTACTATGGAGAATTTCTTTTTACACCTCATCTTATTAATTTTTACATTATTTATTAAACTTCATTACTCTGGTGTATTTCCGTTAACACCCAATTACCGACTCCCACCATAACAAATTCCAAGCATCTACCGTGCCAATCATATCTGTAGTGTATTTCCTCTTGCACCCTATTACCGACCACCACCATAACATATCTATCTGTTATGGTGCGGTCATTATATCTCTTCTTGAGATTCCAAGGCACCTACTGTGCCATCCATATCTTCATTCCCCACTTGGGAATTCAAGGCACCTACTGTCCCATCCTTATCTTTATTTTCCGCTTGGAAAGCAGACGTATGCATCTCATCTTGAGTAGTCCAAATCTTCCACTCTTCGTTCTTTAGCAACAGATGTTCTCCTACGATATATTTTATTATTTTTGCTTTATTCTTCGGAAACCTACGTTTGTCCCAAAGAGCATTAGCTTCTATGTTTTCCTTAGCTTGTTTTCTTAAAGATTCCCTATCAATTAAATTATCCTCATATTCACCTATTGGCAATAGGCCGAAAGATCTAGCTTCCCTACGGATTAGAATTTCTAATGAACTGACCTTGGTGACTCGATTGGCCGTACAATTCATTGTCAACTGTACTTCGGTTAAGGCATCTTGCCACGACTTCTGACTGGTTTCGACGACGGTCAACATATTCTTCAGCGTACTCATTATACGTTCTACCTGGCCGTTTGTCCTAATCGCACCTGTAGCAGTTAAGTGTAGCTCAATTTTTTGGGAAGAACAAAATTCACGAAATCTTGAATTTGGCATACCATACTAACACATGACGGCTTTAACAGTTTTGATAGAACTTTCAGTGTTAATGTTTAGGGTGTGATGAAAATAAACAAATTTTGTGAATGCATCTACCAAAACAATTACGTATTTCTTTCTTTAAATCGTTTTTTCCACTCATCTCATTCCCGTTATGTCTATAAGCACTGTGTGCCACGGAATGTACCTACCTTAGAAATCCAATGTAACTCCGCCTGTATTTTTCCAACTGATGGCTTAGCTAATTTACAGGTGATGCAATTTTCGACAAACCTACGAACTTCGACATATTTTCGAACCAATAAAATCCTTAGACCTAAATGCATAATAGATTCGTGGAAATTATTAATCACTGCCCATCTAAATGCCCTAGGGACTACAGGCAAACATTTGGTTTATCGTTTCTTTATATTTTTCTATAGTATATAAAACTCTTTTTCTCAATTCATAGGGTTTATCTAACTTTTCTATCAATTCGTTTTTTTTTTTAGCTTAGCTGATGATTCTGCTGCCTCAGAATCACGTTGAAACTAGCCAATTATCAGTTACCTTAGTGAAATCAACCCGTTTTTTTTAGCTTTGTATATAGGGTATCAAAAACAAACGACTGTAGAAAGGCCCATCATCGATGCACCCTCGGCGATAATTCCGATTTTGTACGATTAGCTCTTAACAAATTGCAATCAGTATATACTTAAAACTTACGCTCCTGTAAATAATGACGAAAATATTTAGTTAATGGCATTGACGACTGCCAAAGCCACAATTTCGTTCGAGTGGTATTTCCTCGATAAATCAATCAGGTTGCAATCGGAATCTACAAGATTTTCATAATTAGCAAAAGTTACGGCATCAACTCTTTTTGTTTTGTAAATGTATATTAGAAGAATTTGCAATATACTACTGATGGAGTCGTTGAATATGCCATTTAGTTTTACAATATTGTTAAGTCGTTTTCCTTTCAGCTCCAGAGTCAAAGCAAAATGGAATGGACTCACCTCTCGATTCAAAGAGTTTCGGATCATATTAAAAGCATTCGGCTTTATTCTTTATATATCCCATAATTTATTCATACACAGAATCCCTGTCTCTGCTATAAGCACTCAATTGCCTTTCCCAGGAACTATCGAAACTATACACGCCACAAAAATTCATCTGAAACGGGGATCCGAACAATCGCCACAGAAATTCCTGTGAAACTGCGATCAGGATAGTCGCCACAGGAATTAATATGAAACAGAGGTCCGTACAGTTGCCACAGAAACGCATGTGAAATTGCGACATATGTATACTATTTTAAGGAATTTGTAGGAATTTCAATTATATATTTCTTACATTGACCGATATTTTCGGTAAAAAGTCAGCCATAGGCACTTCGGTATCAGGGGTGTGGTTGTAGTCCGATTTCGCCCATGTTCGAACCGTTCCATGGGAATATTAGAATAATGTTATGTACCAAATTTGACTTACCATCTCGGGTGCATTTAGTTTTTGATATATCGCCCTTTCAGTAGTTTGCCGTTATATGGGGAGTGGGCGGGTTATCAACCGAGTTTACCTATTTGCACACTGTCGTAAGAAGCGTCGAAAGGTTTCTACATTTTTGTATTTTAATTTGCTGTTCAGTTAAGGCAATTAAAAGTTTTCAATTAATTGCGTTTTGTGGGCGTGGCAGTGCTCCGATTACGTTAATCTACAATACCGTCCTACCGATTTGACCAAGGAACTCGTATGTCTCAAATTTTACTCAAGTTACAGCTTGTACAGACGGACAGACAGTCATCCGAATTTCTACTCCACTTGTCATCCTGATCATTTATGTATATATAAATCCATGTTTAATTAGATTAGTTTTAGGTGATACAAACAACCGTAGGTGATACAAACAACCGTTATATGAACTATTATACTCTGTGGCAACATTTTGCAAGAGTATAAAAACAGTTGATATTAAAACCAAAATTTTTACTGAGGTCCCAATATATGTATATACACACCGATAACTAACCAATCATATTAAATGCATATGAGAAAGTACACTTACACTTACACTGCGAGATAATTCTTTTAATGTATTGGAGTTACGGGTGTCGTAACTTTATTATTGGCTATCAAGACCAACTAAATCGATATGTGTAAACTTTTTAGAATGATCGATTCTTCGTTGCCTTGTGTAGGACGTAAAACGAAGAACGCAAAAATTCCTTAAATACTAATCGATACAGGTTCAAACAAACACAACAAACAATCCGGTCATTTCGCAAAGCAAATATCCAAATAAAGAATTTTTTGCGACTATTTTTTTAAATTTATTCCGCAAAATTGACACAACTTTGAAAATTTTCCTGCTGCCTACACTAAATTTTTTCGACGCGATATTGGAAACAGTGGCCTAAAGATCTTCGTTAGTACCTATGATAATACCCTGACATTAGGCAATGTCACTAAAATTAAAATTAGATAACTAAACAAAAATTAGAAAACTTAACAATAGCTGATAGATATCCCATCCTAAAAATCAACGAAAAAACTTTCAACATGGTCGAAATAGCAAACATTAAGGCCCAATTAGACAAATGTGAGCTTTTTTCAGGAAATAAGTCAAATTAATTAGATTTTGTTATATCTCAAACAGGCATTAAAATTAATCCTGCCGAAATAAAGGTAATTAAAGAATTTCCGTGTCCAAAAACATTGAAAGGCTTGAGCTCTTTTCTTATCTGCCACGCTTCATCAGAGATTACGTAAAAATTTAGTTGTGCTCAATAAAAACGCCTTTGAAGCTTTCAATAAAATCATCCCTAATACGAAAAGAGTCATATTATCATATCCAAGAAATTCACCTTACCACTAACGCATACAACTATGGTTACGAGCTGTTGTTGAGCTTGAATAACGGGTAAACCGATAACTTTTATATCCTTATCATTAAATAAAACCGAAAAGAGCTATGCCGCAAATGAAAAGAAAATGATGGTAATCATTTGGGCTTCAACTTCCACTTTACTTATAGGCAATTCACAAGCTTCGTCTTATGTCTTAAAAAATACGACACTTGTGAGCACCCCTTAATTGTTGTATGTCATATTATGTAATATTTCTATACCTCAAAATTAAAAATTAAGAATACGAAAATGCCACGTGAAAGTGACAAATAAAATTTTTGCTTCTTTATGTTGAAACGGCGGCATTTTGCAGACACAAAAAATAATTTTTGTGTATAACTTTTCTTCCACTTAATTTACCTGAATTTCGCGGCTTCCTTCCATATTATTAAAAAAAAAAATAATTAAAGAAATTTATTTATTTTATTAATTTTAGACACTTAAACGTTAACAATAAAAAAAGTAAACAGATATGCTGATAGAATAGCACACTCAAAAAACATACCTCGCCGTGTTGTATTTGTCGTATTTCAATTTTTTATGGGAAACAACAACAGTGTCGATATGAGAGTCATAAAAAAATAAGACTATATGACGATATGACACAATATGACACCTTGCAAATACCCTATTAGAAATTATTTATACGGATCAACGAAACTTGTAATATTCACAGGCCACAACCGCTCACTTTAGCATTGAGTAACAAGAATCACATTTACAAATACATTACATACATTGAGTAACAAGAATCACATTTACATTACCTTGACTCATCAATACCCAGCTACAGAAAACATGATGGGAAAAACTCAGGATATATTTTGACATCATTTTGCATATACTAAAATTGAATTCACACAAACCCTACTTCAGGATGTCAAATCAGAAACGTGCAAACTAAACACAAATTTTACAAAAATTTTACTTTCCAGGTAAACGTTCAAAAATAGCAAAAAAACGGACAGACAATGATCCACACGCCAAAAACGTTCTCAGGAAACATTATCCATAACGACATTTCTGCAACAGAAAGGAAGTTAATCCTTACGGTCATTGACCAATTCTCGAAATACGCATATAGGTTAAAATAGAACAAAGCAAAGCAATAGAACACATTAAAGATCCGATAAGAGAGTTAATGATTGCCTTCGGAATATCACAACTCGTAATAATAGAAAGCGAAAAATGTCTCAATCTCGCTACCATAACATCCTTACTCAAGGCCTAATGTCCATCAATGTTTACACCAAACCCACTTATAGTAGCACATGCAATGGACAAATCGAAAGATTCCATAGGACATTTACCGAAATTATGATATGATGATATATTGAAATCAGTACAGACAAAACAACAGAATTTTTACTTAATTTTTTGAAATTTCCAATCTGGGAAAATGGGATTCGCCAAACTGACTATTATTTTCACTGTAATTACAATTACGAAATAGAAGCCGATGTGACAACTCGGAATATACATAAATGGCACTCATGTTTTAATCTACAATCCAATTCTCTACCACAACCCTAAATGTATGTAAGTATGTGAAACCTGTCCAACCAGCCAAATCAACGGCAAAGCCGAATTTTAATGGCGTCAAGGTTCTGTGGGATACAGAATTGAGGAGAGCGATTGCCGAAAACGTCCGGAATTCGTGATTAATTTTCTATCTCTCTTGCAAGTCCGGTTAAAATCTATTTGGAAAGCATCGGCTGGAAAGTTCTGCCTCACTCGTCTTATAACTCAGACCCTGCCTTTTCTAACTACCATTTGTTCCGGTCGATGCAAAACGCCTTCACGGGAATACGGTTCACAATAAAACATTGGCATCAAAAATTTGCTTGATTCATTCTTGGCCCCCACGCCGGCGTTCTTTTGAGATGGAATCCACAAGTTGACCAAAATATGGGGAAAATGTTATAGCTTCAGATGGGAAATACTTTGAATAAAACTACTGTACATGTTTTTCCTAAATAAACGATTAACTTTTGAACGCAAACCGCACGAATGCACCATAAGTAGTTATGGACACAATATTTAACAAAATCGACTTACAACCAATTAATGCTATTCCCGTAATCTTCCAACTAGCCTCATTGGAAAAGAACGCATCATTAGGATGAATATCAAGCGAAAAAATTTTCTCAATAAAGCAACATTATCTATTGGCAGCCTGACATCGGTAGCTCTAATTATCATTATTATACTCTTTACCTTGTTTCGAAAATATTGAATATTTATTTAGCACACACACTCTTTATCACTTTGTTTATATATTCTCGCAACTTGTTGCTACAGAGTATAATAGTTTTGTTCACCTAACGGTTGTTTGTATCACCTAAAACTGATCGAGTTAGATATAGGGTTATACATATATAATATATAATTGATCAGGATGAAGTACAGAGTATAATAGTTTTGTTCACCTAACTGTTGTTTGTATCACCTAAAACTAATCGAGTTAGATATAGGGTTAAATATATAATATATAATTGATCAGGATGAAGAGACGAGTTGAAATCCGGGTGACCTTCTGTCCGTCCGTCTGTGCAAGCTGTAACTTGAGTAAAAATTCAGATATTTTTATGAAACTTGGTACACATGTTTCTTGGTACCGTAAGACGGTTGGTATTGCAGATGGGCGTAATCGGACTACTGCCACGCCCACAAAACGCCATTAATCAAAAACAAATAAATTGCCATAACTAAGCTCCACAACAAGATACAAGACTCTTATTTGGTATACAGGATCACATTAGGGAGGGGCATCTGCAGTTTAAATTTTTTTTAAAGTGGACATGGTCCTGCCGCACTCCCCATGTAACGGTACTGTTAAAAACTACTAAAAGCGCGATAAATAAAGCACTACCCAAGCCAGAGACATTACATTTTATCTCTGGGATGGTATAAGATGATTTTATAGGAACAACGTTAAAAATTAGATAGTGGGCGTGGCACCGCCCACTCTTAGGTGAAAACCCATATCTTGGGATCTACTTAACCAATTTCAACCAAATTCGGTACATAATATTGCTCTTATATTTCTATGTTATAGTACGAAAATGTACGAAATCGTATTACAACCACGCCTATTTCCCATATAACATCGTTTTAAATTCCATCTGATTTTTTCACTTTCCAGTATGCAAATCAAGCAACAATGATTATATCGGCGTAAAACTTTGCGTGAATAATACGTTTAAAGTATGCCACCTTGTGACCAAAAATTATCTAAATTGAACCAGAGCTGTTCAATTCCTAGGTACTGAATATGTGGACCCCGGTGCCTATAGTTGACTTTTTACCGAAAATATCGGTCAACAAAGAACAAGGCGGCAAGATCCACAAGGAAATCTAAAACGAGTATAGCATTTGACT
Source organism: Bactrocera oleae (assembly GCF_042242935.1). NCBI lineage: Eukaryota > Metazoa > Arthropoda > Insecta > Diptera > Tephritidae > Bactrocera > Bactrocera oleae. The sequence continues at coordinate 37,699,526 of NC_091538.1, forward strand.
TTGCGAGAGCTCGGTTACATCCGAACTTAGCTCTTCCTTACTTGTTGTTTTTGTTTCTGTTAATTTCGTTTGTGATTTATTTAATTAATATTGACATGCATTTTTATACTTTCGCAACATGTTATTAGAGAGTATAACAGTTTTTTCACCTGACAGTTGTTTGTAACACCTAAAACTTATCGAGATAGATATAAAGCTATATACATATATGTACATAATATAAATGATCAGGATAACGAGACGAGTGGAATTCCGGTTAAATCTCTGTGATAACAAAATACAAAATAAAGTTAAGCGAAAACTTATAAACAGCTAAAAGTAATTGGTCGTCTTTAGAATACCGTTCCAGCATTTCGTGGATAAAATGTGTATGTGCGGATAGAGGAGGTCCTCCAAATCAAGAATATATATATGTAGATATAACCGCGGGAAACTTATAGTTTTCGAGATGTTTCCGTCTATAGTTTACAAATATAGTGCAAAAATAGCTTTAACTCAATATTTAACTTTGTATCGAATTCTTTCTATTTACACAATAACAAAACGGTTTCATACTGACAAACAACCAGTGTTACCTTATTAATATCTTTGGTAAATTAATTGAAAGAAATAAAGAAAACTTATTGTAACGGTACATCAAATTTTATTCCATAATGTTCTCAGAGTCTTTACGCTCACATTAATGATATAAAAAGCGACTGTTTGATGCTATCTTCAGATATTTTTTGTTTTGTAGAAACTTGAATACTTGCGAAAATTTTGATACACCAGGATTTACTCCAATTAACGAGCTGAGGATAGATGGCACGGAAACAAGTAACAGAAATAAACGGCAGTATTGCTTGCTCTATAGAACCAAAGGCTGTAAAGAAACTTTATTTAGGCCGCAAAGTTTTAGAGACGGTTTTGTTTAAATGTTTCAATATTAATATTTCGATTTTATACATTCAGCTTTCTCTGTCAGACATTTAATTGTAGAACTTCAGGAAGTCTTTACTTCTGAGTTATGCAATCAAAATGTGCTAATAGTTGGAGATTTTAACAAATGTTTAATGTCTACAGGGACTACAATAGGAAATATGCTCCTAGAAAAAAACTTTTAGTTCCCTGCTTGGTGTAGAATATTCAACTACACCTGCCGGTATACAAATTGATTGGGCATTTTCAAACATGGATCCTTCTCATGCTAATGCAATTTCTTTTGAGAGAATAGACAGCTATCATGACAGTATTTGTGTCTCTATTTCAAACTAAAGTTTTCAGACTTAGTCCAATAGTTCTTATATTTTTTTTTTTTAAATAAAATAAAATTAGAATAATATAGCATCTTTGGCAGTAGTTTTTAAGACAATTTTAAGAAAAGTATGTAAACAATCTAATTAAGCAAATTTAAATATGTATAATTTGTAATTATATAAGACATTATTGTATAAATATATGATAGAAATTAAATAGTATAAGGAGAAAAGAAATATAATTTGGATATATGTATAAGATCTCTATGAAATTTATGTTTAATATTGTAAACATTATATACAAATTAATATAATAATATAATTTTTAAAGTTGTTAATATTTATTATTTTTAATGTTTAGCTGTATAGTAATATCGATATAATAAATAAAAAATGTCATCCATTGTCAAAAAACGATTTCTTTTCATATTTCTCAATACAGTTGTAATTCATTCTATATAAAATCAATTATAAGCGTATACAACAAATCACAAGAACGATTTACAAATTGCTCTAATTAATTTCACTCTGAATGTAAATAACTGAGGCAACAGTTCCTACTTCTAATTATTAAAATATTTTGACTATATATTATTTGATTTTGCGAGAGTATAAAATGTTAGGTTACATCCGCACTTAGCCCATCCTTACTTGTTTATCAATTAAATTTTTTTAAAATCCATATTTTTATTTGCTATTAAAAAAACTGTATCTTAAAGATTATTAATTTTCAATCGCCCTGCTCCGTATCTTCAATTAATTTGTTCGGCTTGAGATATGCGAAAATGCGTCTAAAAGTATGCAGAAGTAGGTTTATTTTCGTTACGGAATTTTTTGATTCGGTCACCGCCCTCAAAGCCCGCGATAAAAGCTATGCAATGCTTAAAAAATTATTTTTCTCGTGTAATATATTATATTACATACAAAAGCCAGTTATTATTATTGTTGTTAATACATATCTGTAAAGTACTATTTTGGGAAGATGCCGATCGATTATAATCAGCAGGAGTAACGCGCAGGATCGTTGTTGTCGAAAAGTTGATCTGGCGCCCAGGCCCGTAGGCAAAAACGAATGTATAAGATGCGTGCGGAGTGGTGTCGAGTCGAAATAGTTGGGCGCAGGAGCTGTCGTTCCGAATGAAGTGAAGAAGCTGCTGGGGCCAGCCTTTTTGTTAACTGGTGGTGGAAAATAGAGATTTTCTACTTTCCAGTTTACTTTCTACCGTTAATATTTGTCAACAAGCGTCCCATATTTAATCAAACTAAATGGACATGCTTTGTTAATAATAATTTGGTTTAGTTTTAAATACGAATGAAATCAGACCAAAGCCTAGCCTAGACTCCATACCCCTAAAATAATGATTTCCTTCCCTCTGGTTGACTTTTTCTTCATATATCTCAGTAGCCCGTAGTTGTAACCACGGTATGAGGCTTTCAACGCAGAAATCAGTTGTTCTCTTTTGTTTTCATTTCACCAATGTTGCCATTGTTCGTATACACGATTTTTCACACATTTAGTTTTTTAGTTATAATTTTTCATAATGTAAAAGCTCAAAACTAAAATCCAACTATTAAAAATAGTTTACCTATTTATAAATAAGTGTATTCGACTGTGATTTTGAGTTATTTTAAGAATATTTCAAATATATTCAAGTTCATTTTTTAATTACTACAAAATCTTGAGACTGGCACCCCTGCGTTGCAAGAGATTGCTCTCTCACTCTCAGTTCACTCGTTTCTACGGAAAAAATCCAATTTTTGCGGATATCTTACCGATATTTCGAACAGCGGATGTCAAAAAAGGTGGGAACCCAGAAATAAACCTGCTAAAAATAGCTAACAAAAGCAGTGCGAAACGAAATTTCAAGGAACGACACAAATACTTTTGAATAACGTGCAGCTAAATTTTATTTATATAACATAAAACCATGATATTTTATTATGACTTGTATTGTTTCTTTGTTATCATTTTTTTAATTTATATGCTGTTTTTTATGTTAGATGATGTTTTAAAAATTTTATAATATTAATACAGGTATTTAGGGATGTATATGCGTTATATAGGCTTACTCGGAAACGGAGCACCTAAAAATAATATCGAAATGCAAAATACCCAAAAGTTTTTTTTATAATACCTAATCCATTTTCTTTCGACGTGGCATGATTGTCAAATGTTATAAAAAATGTGGATTTTGACAGCTCTCTCTCGAATCATTGAATTTTGACAGCTCTGATTCGAACTCTTTGATTTGAGAGAGCGCTGTCAAAGTCCACATTTTTTATAACATTTGTAAGTGGTGCCATTAAGGAAAGAAATAAGTTTTGAGATTTTTAAATGTATTTATTGGGTATTTTTCGGTTTCCAATTTACAGAAAAATGTACATAATTAAAATTAGTTTAACAAGCTAGATATCCTATATGACTTCTAAATATAAGTACATGTATTTTTTAATCACAAAAGATTTTCAAAATTAACGTTAAAACTAAATTTAACAAAATATTTTAATATTTCAAAACACACAAGTTTTAAATAACCTAAACATGATCCTTATTTCTTTTTTATATGCTCAATAAACAAATATCTTTTGATAATTTATTCGGAAGTCAAAGTTTACATAACATTTGCTGGGAATTCTAACCAAAATAAGTATATACGTTGGCAATTGGTACTGCTAAGCAAAACAATACTCTGCGACAAAATACCGCTCGTTCTTAACCACGAAATTATATTAAATCTCTTTCAATAAAGATTAGAAGATACGTAAAAGTCACCAAAAAATCTGATCTCACAAATTACCCACTGATTTCGCATATTATTTCTGCGGGAGTTTTAGTGGTAGTTCATTGTTTTGGTTGTCATATGTTCAGTAGCTCATGAACTCGTGGCTTTCTTGGCAGCACTGAAAGTTCATGAGTATGATTTCATCCTTGGAAATAGTGGTGAGTGTTCATTTACATTGCGCTCTCATAAGAGAGGTCGTATCAGCTTATTCGGTCTACGGTTTTGCGTCGGTGACTGTTTGTGCCATAACTTTTGACAAATTTGGTTTGATACGTGCGGTAAGAAAGGAAGGGAGGAATGTCGGTGACTGTTTGAAGCATTTGTCCCTTTGGTTTAGCTTATCACATGTATCGGCATCAGTATAAGATGTGCTAATGGAGGTAGGCGACAATATTTCGATTCCCATGCCAATAATAACATAAATAAAAATCTTTCTAGGATTTCGTAAAACTTCATCAGCTCATTATGTTCCATCAAATCAAATAGTTCTAACACATTTTTTCAGTTTCCAAGATTGTTCGAATTTCATCTTTTCCGTAAAATTCGACTGGGTTTGCTTGAGGGGGTATTCTGGTTCAGAAATTTGAAAAAATCGATTTTTTTGTATGTTTTCAAAGTTTAAACCTTCAGAAATATCTCCCTAAGAGGATTTTTAAAAATTCGAATTATTTCCGTTTGTCGTCGTGGCAACTTTATCTTCAAACGCGTTTGTCCCGAAACTACTTATTTTGAGGGGGTCGACATGATATCTCAAGTTCTCTTAACCGATTTCTTTAAAATTTGATAAAAATCTCTCTATCGCACCTACCTCGGAATTTGAAAAATTTTAATTTTAATTATTTTTAAAAAAATCGAGAAGATCAAGTCGACACGATTTTGTGATTTTTGTGTTCTTTAGCAAAGGTCAATCCCCGACATATATACTAATAAAGAATTTTTCCAATTTGTTTATTTTAGATCACTAGAAGGGTTGGGATCACGTCAACCAGGAACCACCGTTTATTTTTTTTGCAACAACCACTCTACCGGCCAGTAATTCGACGATTTTTTTTTTGATATTTTTTTATCTATTCTTTATATGTCAATAAAAATCATATAAAAAATAGATAGATAAAATGTACTATGTGTATACTGTGTTAAGCATTTTTCATTGCGATTTGGCAGCACTTTTTGTTAGAGATTTCGGTTTGTTGCGCTTATATTTTATTGGTCGTTGTTATTAGTATTTTTTTTTTGTAGTATTTTTGTAACAGATGAACTAATTTTATAGGTGTAATCTGTTTATTTACACTTAATAAATACCGAAATCTTTATTATTTCGGATGCTAAGACGAAGTATATATTCAAAAGAAAGAAAATATAAAATGAGCGAGCATCAACCGGTTTGGAAAAGAGCTGAAGGTGCAGTTAAATACTTCAATTATTCTGATATACAATTAACTTATTGTTACATACTTGTATGTATATTTTTTATTGTCGTACTGCTGAAAATATCTTTTATTAATAGATAATGGGAAACATCGTATCGCAGCAAGCCCAAAACAAATAAAAACACAAATTGCTAAGATTTCTTATACGAGCACCATAAAAACTCCAATAAATAAGAACAAACCAAAGGTGTATCCTCTAAAAGAGGATGATTCTACATCTGATTCAAAAAAAATAATTAAACCAATAGAACTTGAAACACGAAAAATATGTACAAATGATAATACAAGCATTGAGTTTGTTAAAATGAAAGAGCAGTGTGATCAAGAAATTAAAAATCTTAACACATATTTATCAGAAATTATTAATAATTCTGCAGATAAATCAAAATTAACTGAAAACGATAAAGTAGAATGTGAAGCGGAAAATATTGCCAAAAAACGCAACAAATTATTTCGTAGATGTACGACAGAAGTTGATTTTAGACCTGTGTTACAATCCGAACGTCGTTTAAAAACGAGAGTAGGATCTATTATAAGATCAAAGTCCAGTCATCCACCGGACACTAAATCGCATGAACTTTTGCCTTCAGCTGCACAAGACGTTAAAAGGAAATCTTACAACGTTGAAGAAGCTCGAAAGTTTTTAAAAGATCAAAAGCGAAGGAGACGCATTCAACAAGCTACCTCAGCCTTAAAAGTAAAAGGTGAAAAAAATGTTATAGAAAAGGAACAAATAAAAAAAAGGCTTGAAGAACTTCGTAGAAATTCTCGAACAATAATTACTAAAAATGTTAATAAGAAAAAAAAGTCCCTCATTGCACTAGATGACAGAGAAAGGAAAGAAATTAAAGTTGATCTTGACTTACTTAAGCAAATCTATGTAAAAGAAAATAATTGTGGAGAAGCAATCAAAGATATAAAGATAGATCCCGTAATTAAAAAAAGTGAAGCTGTAACAGCGGAGTTTTGTCCTTCGACTACTAATGATAATGTAGTAAAAAATGTGGAGGTGAGTATAATTATTTATTAATAAAATGCAGTGTCAAAAAGAATAAATATTGAAGAAATGATGGTAAATGTATAGTTTAGGTCCCCCAACTAAGGAGGCCCCAAAAATAAATTTTTTTTTTTAAATCGTCTTATTTTTACGCGTAGATTACAAATCCGTGAGCGGAAAGTGAATTTTTTCAATATTTCTATTTTTTTTTTTTTTTTTAATTTTTTTTTAAATCGTTTTTTTTTTTATAAATATACATTAAAAATAAAAAATTGTGATAAATTTAAATTAAGTGTTTAATTTTTTTCTTTGAAAAAATCACATATTGTTCAAGTTTTTGGGTGTATTTACTCCTCTCCTTCATGAACGTTTTTGAAAATTTATATTAAAATATCAATGTTAGTGCACTTTTATTGTGATATTAATAATTACACATACTCTGATGTGATGAAAATTATCATTGAGGTTGAGAGCAGCGAAAAGGAGTTTGACGCGATTGAATTATGAACACCCCGGTTTTGGACCGACCAGGGTAATTTTTTTGAAGCGCGGCCGAAGGCCGGCAGTGCGGAACGATAACCTCAATTCCCACAACAGCCGGTTCTGCGATACCGGAATTGACCCGGATTTTATCCGGCCAAGGGCTGTTATTTCGACGATCTAACCCTGTTTGGATCGGTAAGTTTTAGATTAAGTTTGTCGTCACTGGAGCAACGCCTAGCAGCAGGGTTGCTCCGTATCCTCCTGACCCGTGCTGGCATCGAGTCCAACCCGGGCCCCGAGGTATTCTACTGCTGCGTATGCGCAAAAAGGCTCCATCTAAATTCCACCTCGGTTAGGTGCAATACATGCAATGGATGGAGCCATCTTAAGACCTGCTCGGGCCTTAAGACACACAGGGAGTGGACCACGAGTTACGTGGCCCCATGCTGTCAACGCAATAATGCGACATCTGCCTCAACGGCCGTGCAACCTGCACCATGTTCGCGCACTGCGCTGCCACTCCAGTCGAGTGGCCAAAATAGGACCTCCACGGTCCTAAGGAGCTCACAAAGACAGCACAACTCCCAATCTGACCAACCTCCCCCCCACCTTCATCCAGCTCCAATCCCCGTGCGAGAACCACACAGCAACTCCTGGTTCCTCGCACAGTCTGTTCCGTGTGTCAGACCATAATACGCCGGAATGTCACATCAGTCAAGTGCAATTCTTGTACTGGCTGGTGTCACTTTCTGTCGTGTTCTGGCCTGCGCACCACACGAGAGTGGAGTGCGTCGTATGTTGCCCCATGCTGGGGGAGTCTGCCCCCGCAATCACAAACAGTGGCGTCGCCAACCAACACCATAGTGCGACAACCGCCCATGCGGATAGCACAGCTGCAACAACCACCACCTACACGCACCCCACTCACCCCTAGGATCACGACTGGACACCCGCGACAAACGCGACTCTTACAATTCAACTGCAACGGACTCCAGAGCAAGATCGAGGAGATAGTTGCATTTATGAGCCGGGAGCGCGTAACGATAGCTGCGGTCCAAGAAACCAAGTTAAACAGCCGCTCAGATCTTCTGAGTTGTGCAGGTTTCAACGTTTTACGTAAGGATCGCGAGCGAGATAATGGTGGAGGCCTAGCCTTCATATTGCACAACACCGTGCAATATCGTCTAATCGATGTTGACATCGACCGCAGGGACACTACCCTAGAATGTCAGGGAATAGCTGTCCGGTCAGGCGATGTCGATGTCGATTTGATGTCGAGCTCGAAATATTTAATATATACATCCCCCCAGTTACATGTTGCCCAACAGGATATCACCCGAATATAGATGCGCTACTTCGTGGTGAAAACCGTCTGGTGCTAGGCGACTTTAACGCGCATCACGATCTTTGGCATTCCTGCCTGTCAAACGATCGTAGGGGGATGGAGCTGGCGGAACAGATAGACGATTCGACATTCTGCACAATGAATGACGAAGCCCCCACCAGAATTATGGGCACCTGTAATAGCTCGCCAGATATTACCATCGCTAGCGGTGGTCTGATAAATAGTATAACCTGGCGACCTATGCTAACTCTTGCATCAGACCATCTGCCCATAATTATCTCGATCGAGAAACCTCCTGACTTTATTTCTGTGGATAACCGCACCTATGTTAACTTTAACAAAGCTAACTGGGTCGGCTTCACAGAATTTACTGAGAGCACCTTCAACGCACTATCCATTCCTACGGACGTCATCGTTGGCGAGCGTCAATTCCGCAAGGTGATCGCTGCTGCTACAGCTCGCTTCATACCGGCTGGAAGAATAGCGGAACTCCGCCCTAATTTCCCAGCCGAAGCAGCTGTATTAGCAAATGAGCGCGACACCTTACGCCATGCCGATCCCTGTGATCCCCGAATAAGGGATCTCAATTTGGAGATTCGGCAAATGGTAAACCATCATAAGCGGACAAAATGGATAGAGCACCTGAAGTCCTGCAACCTCTCCACCGGTGTGAGTAAGCTTTGGACTACTGTCAAGGCCCTGTCAAATCCGAGGAAACATGACGATCGGGTTGAAATCCAATTCGATGGCCATGCCTCCTCGGACCCGAAGAAGTGCGCGAGCTACTTTAGCCGGCAGTTTATACTGCACCCTTTGACCGACAAGGCCAAACGATGTGTTACCCGACGGTTGCGCAAAATACCAAAAGACTGCGCACCACTTACTTTCACCGATGAGGAGGTTCAGAATGTCATCAAAAAGGCGAAATCGTCCAAATCCATCGGCCCTGACGGAATAAACATGCTGATGTTAAAACATCTAGGCCCAACGGGAGTAAACTACCTCACCAAGGTCCTCAACCTGTCGATATCCACTCTTCAAATACCCGATGTGTGGAAAGTCGGAAGAGTGGTCCCACTACTGAAACCTGGGAAACCCGCCAACAAAGGGGAGTCTTATCGCCCGATAACTCTCCTTTCCCCAGTAGTGAAGACACTTGAGGCCTTGTTACTCCCGTCATTCACCCACCACCTGAGCCTAGCAGACCATCAGCATGGTTTCCGTAAAGTGCACAGTACCACCACAGCACTTAGCGTCATAAACGCCCAGATAGTTCATGGCCTGAACCAGAAGCCACCCTGCGAGAGGACGAACCTCGTAGCGTTGGACTTGTCAAAAGCTTTTGACACAGTCAATCACGTAACGCTACTTGAGGACCTGGAACAATCAACGCTCCCTCCAGGGTTGAAGCGGTGGACCATGAACTACCTGAGCGGTCGACACTCATCCGTACTATTTCGAGGTCAAAACTCCAAACTCAGGAAAATTAAACAGGGGGTTCCGCAGGGCGGTGTCCTCTCCCCGCTACTGTTTAATTTCTACATTTCGAAACTCCCCCAGCCACCAGCGGGAATTTCAATGACCTCGTACGCAGATGACTGTACGATATTGACGTCGGGCAATGGAATCGATGGCATGTGTTCAAAAGTAAACGGCTACCTCTCCGATCTTTCTCGCTTCTTTTCTGCAAGGAACTTAACACTCTCCCCCACTAAATCCACAGCGACCATCTTCACCAATTGGACGAAGGAGTACAGACTGGACCTGAACATTTCAGTCGATGGCACAAAAATTCCGACAGTAAATAACCCTAAAATTTTAGGCGTCACTTTGGACAGTCTGTGCTCTTTCACTCCTCACACGACCGCGATAACTGCCAAAGTACAGAGCCGCAACAAAATCCTCAAGTCGCTTGCCGGCAGCTCATGGGGAAAGGACAAAGAAACGTTGTTGGCAACATACAAGGCAATCGGCCGGCCGGTCCTCAATTATGCAGCCGCAATATGGTCGCCTGGATGTAGTGACACGCAGAATAAGAAGCTCCAGACTTGTCAGAACACTGCACTCCGGACTATCACGGGGTGCCTCTTGATGTCCCCAATCGAACACCTACACAGTGAGGCCCGTATGCTTCCGGTTAAGGAACATAATGAGCTCCTCTCCAAGCAGTTTCTGCTGGGATGTTTTCGCAGAAACCACCCCTGCAGACGCCTGCTTGCAGCGGAGCAGCCTCCTAGGAACATCAAGAGGTCCTTCCTTGACTACGTCGACGACATCAGACAGCACGTCGACCAGACTTCGGACGCAACTAACTTCAGACAAGCACTGACCGCCATTCACAGTGGAGCCATTAACACCTTCACCGACTCCCTTTCAGTGAATGGCGTAATACGAGTCAAACCACCACCCATTGCAGACACAGAGCTCGAGTTGCCTCGCGAATCTAGAGTGACCCTCGCGCAACTTCGTTCTGGATACTGTAGCAGGTTAAACTCCTACCTATCCAGAATAGACCCCGACATACTAAACACATGTCCTGCATGCAATGAGTCTCCGCATGACACTAACCACCTCTTTGCATGCCCTACAAACCCCACTCATCTAACACCCCTTTCCCTATGGTCCGACCCCGTCGAAACAGCTCGTTTCCTGGGCCTTCCGTTAGATGACCTCGACGACAACGAATCTAGAATTTATCACCCAAACGGGGATTAGATAATCGTTATAACAACAACAACATAACCGATATTCGTCCATACCATCAGATCGCGGCGCAAAAGAAATTGTGACTGTTACATTTCTTCAGTATACTTTTTTTTATAAGAAAATGTTTAACACGCTGAACTGTGATCTGAATTCTACAGAATTTTGCCGCTACAACAACAACAACTAAGTGACTTGAATATGTGATATGTGCAAAGTGTGTTAAATAAATTTTGAAAAATATACATAAATTATTGAAAAAATTCTCTTTCCGCTCACGGATTTGTAATCTACGCGTAAAAATAAGTCGATTTAAAAAAAACATTTTTAATTTTTGAGGCCTCTTTAGTTGGGGGACCTAAACTATACATTTACCGAAATGATATATGTATATTAAAATGCAATAATAAACAAAATCAATTTGTATATTAGAAACTGATGTGATCAGATGTATTCATATACATACATACAATATATATTTTATGTAAGATGTCTGATGAAAAATATATATTTTTTACAGACTGAAGATAAAAGTAAATGTAATAGTAACCGTAAATCGATAATTCTCGACCCAATTAAAGAAACAGTGAAACTGAAATTCCCAGAAAAGCGGATTGGATTATTGCGCAAGCCAGAAACTGAGAATTACTCATTTAGTGCCATTAGAGAATTTAATTTTGATAAGGAAAATATTGCGTTAGAAATGTTGGCCCCAAAATGTATTCAATCAGTGCCAATAACATTAAGTAATGACAAAGATAATGCAAAATATCGAGAAGACATACCATTGGAAGTTACATATCGAAAGCCCACCTGTGTTTTATTACAATATTCGCAGGCGGACGAACTTAAAAACTGCGAAATATCGAAAGAAAATGAAGTTGACTCAATCATTAAAAGTTGCGACGAAATACATTCAAAATGCGAAGTTAATACTGATAATATTACTGTAAATAATCTTCCGTATTGGCTAAAGCCAAGTGCGGTGCAGATTTATCCATACAATTTCATAATGGCCGTAAGACGCAAACTCGAAGCCCTTGCAGATGTAAGGCAAGCTATTAACCAAATCGATATTAAATCTCAAAAAACTGTTAATACTCATATTGCGGATAAAATATCTTTATCTAGAGTTGACTGCTTTAATCAATCACTTAAACAACAACCACACGCAGCAGAAAGTAAATATTATTCAGGGGAATCATTGAAAATTTTTAAAACAGACACAGGGCAGAAATATACAAATTGCAGCAATTCTAATATACATCCTACGCAATCTCAATCGGAAATAAACTCAAACCTTAGCTCAACATCAATTCAATTGCTTCAATCTTCAAATAATGTATCGAGAACATCGTCAAATAAAACAAATAGTATTCCACTGACTTATGCGAAATCCAAAGCCTTTGCTCTGGCTTCGGAAGATGACACTACAGTTTCAAGTTCAATATTTAATAGCCCAGAACGAATTATTCGCCAAAAAAACGACACTAGCAAAAGCAAATGGGAAGAACTGCATGGGGCCATTAGTCCCCTGTCCCTAGAACGTGTGGAAAACTTGACCATAATGTCAAGCAATAAATTGAAAACAGCTATTGCAGCGAAGCATGTAAACCCTAATAGGGGAGATTCACAAACGTCATCTATAATGGAGCAAAATTTTTCCCACAAGAAGAGCACACCAAGTGAAATTGATTTCAATCAGCTTCTAAGCGACTTCAATCGTAGTTTATCACAGGTTATTGAAGTGAATGATCGCCTTAAAACAACTATTAATAAATCTCATGAAATGTGTGGGACGACACATACCGAAAATAGGAATATAAGAGGACCTGATGACTATACCACAGATTTTGATAAACTTTCTAGTCATCGCACACATAATAATTCTTCAGGCGTTCACAATGAAAACGATTTGCGTCATGCTCACATCGAATATTATTCTGAAAAACAAAACTGGGAACTTAAATATGGAGGTAAGCAAACCTCGAAGCAACCGAAAAAAATCATAAAAGCCTCCGAAGAACCCCAGCTACAATTGGATGACCAATTAGACAAAATCAAAAAATCAAAAAGGAAATGCATAAGCTCGCAAAAATATGGATTGAGTAAAGTCTGCCATGAGTCGACGGAAATATGTTCATTACACGTAAAACATAACATGTTAGAAATAGAAAACTCTGAACACGCAGAACATTTAACTGAAACTCTAATTTCAACGAGAATTTCTGAAGAAAGTGAATGCGAGCACACATCTAATATACAGGCAAATACTAGGAGCAAGACTGAAAACGAAAATAAACAAAATGTCAAGACCCTCAAAAAGTCAAAATTTTTATTAGAAAGAAAGAACCCTTTTACTACCATGAAACATGAAGACAGACCGTATCAACAAAATGTATTGTCTCAAAATATTACTGCAAGTCATAAAATTTTAGAAATGTTCGATCATTCCAATCTGGAAATTTCTTTGGGATCTGCAAACAGCAGCAGTTTATCAGACTCTAATTGTAGCTACTCAAATGTCGGCATGGTAAGCATTTGTACACCACTGTAATGATGGCCTCTATTTAAATTTTTTTTTAGTATGAGAAGTTAATAAGAAATGAAACAAACAAATCAGAACATTTGGCCGCTTTATTAAAAATTAGGGAAAAGGCTTTATTCGATCGAACAAAAGGACAAATTGCTTGGTTGGAAGTCCAAAAAGAGCGTTGCAAATCAAAGGGTTTACTTTTGCAAATTGCAGCCATTAAAAAGAAGCAACGTGGAATTTTGCTGAAAATGGAAAAGGAGCGTGAAGAAATCAAGAGGTAAAAGTGAACATTTAATAAATTGTACATGTCAGCAAAAACAAAATATGAGTCTGTTACAATAAGCACCGCCTCTTAGCGTTTTTGTCGCGGGAGCAATTTACTATTGTGTAGTATATTCTCGTAAACGATTTTTCTTAAAATTTCCCCCGAGATAAGCGATTTGTCGAACACTAACTCTTAAAAAATATGTGAGTGACCCTATTAACCAGTCAGTCAGTCCGGCCTTCCCGTTAACTTGAGTAAAAACTGAGATTCCATAAAACTTGATATAAGTGCCCCTTGTCTCCAAAGGTAGAATTGTATTTCATATGAAAATCAGATCGTTGCATCACCCACGATTGCAAACTTTAGCTTAGAGTGACATACTGTGGAATCAAATATCTGGTTTTAATTCATTTGAAAAAAGTTATCTATTAAAAAGGATGGTAATGAAAATGGGGTTATATCTTTGAGAAGTAGAGATTTATAAATATTTAAGTATGTTTAATAAGAATATGATAGACTTGGTTTATTTTCGTAATAATCGTGGTAATTTCCTGACAAAAGAGTGCGTGTGTGAACGCAGTATACTTATGTATTTAAAAAGTGATTATACTATTGCATGTATAAATCCTTCATCTCTTATATATATTTATTTTATTTTTTGCATTTTGTGTTGGATAATATTTATTTTGTGTTTACAATCCTTATTTATGTATAGTTGAGTACGAAAGGCCCAACTCACATTATTTATGAAGAAATCGTCCTGAAAAACATGGCAAACAAAAAAATTATTATACAACAATATGTTCGACATTTTTATTGTGGAACCCGTTTAACCTTTTTTAAATTGCGGAAATGCGAGCTGCGCACTTTCCATACAAGATTTGCATATTCAACACACACACACTCCATAACACTTATTATTATTATTATTGCTCGCTAATATTATATATTTATGTACATATATATTTTTTTCCTGTACCTATAGTTCAAATGTATTTTTGTTTAAAGTTTGGATATTTATACATACATACATATAAGCATATGATGCATGCATGTATCTATTTTTATACTCACACGGTGATGCGCATTCACTACCACTATAAAAAATCCTCCAGATCCATTCATAAATTGTAACCGGGAATTCATATTTACATCTGTTTTTATGAACGAATTCTCTTAATATATTTGTATTCGGATGTGTTCGGCCGACCTTTCGTTTCTGATTATCCAAATCGTTTGTATTGCTCGCGCAAAGACGCTGAACATGGAAAGTGCTGTTGTGAGTTGCGCGAGGGACTCGAAGCCGTTTAGTATTGTGCTTGCTTTTCAGCCGCTGGAACAAACAAATAAAATAACAAAACGTGTGTAGTAGCACTGTTAAGGGCTGTCTCGTTGACTTTTTTTTGGTCTTCTAAAATGCCTTTACACGCTCAAATAATGCGGATCTCTTAGTGTATGCCTGAATTTGAAAATAACTTCGAAAATCTACCGAAACGAAAAGTTGTATACATATATGTATGTACATTCTTCAAAACGCGTAGTAAAATTTTTACTGTGAGAGTTAAAGTTAAAGTTAAGTTACCTTCCGAAAAAACTTAGTAACATTTCTTCTCGCAATAGCTTTAATTCTATATAAATTCAACTAGTTTTAAGACTAGCTATATTTATATATACATATGTATGTACGTGTATGTGCTTTTATTTCAATAAATCTATTTAATATTCATAAATTCCACAGTCAAAGCAACGTATAGTTGGAAATGAATGGAATGTTTAGTTCGTTTGCCCTAGATGTTTTGGTTTTGGCGTAAACACTACAGATGTGTTCCTCATTCACTATAATATGTATGTATGTATGCATGTATGTATGTATGTATGTGAACAAGTGACGATATTGAAATTTAAATTATCATTGATACGGCGTGCTACTATCATAAAAGTATACAGCCGATTGTTGTCATGAATATCGCGCATGTTTTGAAGTAACTGCTCCAATCTCCCAACCGCCTTTTGTATAAAATAAACAAAGACAAAATTATATGGATATACTATAGATGTTTTAGTGATATTTTATATTGAACGTTGATAACTAAATAAAATATACATGTATATACATACATGTATTCTGAATACAATTTTCATCATTGTACAAAATTTAAATAAGGCCCTATTGGTTGAAGTTTTGAAATTTGGTATTATGGTTTTCAAATCAACCCGTCAAAAAAATGTCGGTTTGTTTTCAAACTTCAACTTTTTTGGTATTACGGTTTTCAACTCAGTGCCAGTGGGGTTGGCTAGAGTATCCAAAAATTTCAACTGCTAACAAGCAATTGTAGTTAAACATTGATGAAAATATCTAGGAAAAATACAATAGAAAATTGGTAAAAAGAACTATTTTATTCATAATTTCATAATATTTTAATCAGTTATTATGTACAAATCCAATTAAAGGTGAAAAATTAGTTGAGCTCATGTAGTAAAATTCCGAAACTGGATGAGACAAGCTACAATTTGGAAACATTAAAATAAAATTATGAGACCGTGGGAAGTGTTTCAAACATATGTAAATAGTCGATACAATCGACTACATCTAGCAATGTACTTTTTGAGTAAAATTTAGTTTTTAAAGCGTTTTGCTCCTCTTCAGTGATTGATGCTTTATCCACACACGCACAAATATGGTGATCATAATAGTTAAAAGCCGGTTTTGTAGGTTGCTTTCGCCAAAGTTAAAAAAATTTAAAACTCGTTTATTGTCAATATTATATTATTTAATTGTCAATAAAACTTTGACTTACTTGGTGTTAGGTGCGCACCTTTTAAAATGTAAAAGTATACTCTCCTAATATTGATGCAGTTTTCTCTTTATTCATCAATTGCATTGTTAATAATTTCTAACTAGAAGAAATTATATGAAACTCCACAGTTATAACTGCGAATTTATTATACAAACTCTTATACCACTAAACCCCTTCTTTTCGCTTTTCAAAAGGTTTGATACAAGACTGCATCTGCCTGGCTCAGTTTTTCAGCTCCCTCTAGAGCTAGTTCGATAGTAATAAAATCATATTACACTAGTTTTGTACCAAACTCTTCCGACGGCTTCTACCCACAACGGTTAGAATTTATGTATATTACGCTATTTATCTTTTAATGCAATATCACAATTCCATAGTGCAATTGGCATGCCCTTGTAAATATTTTGCACCAATTTGTAAAATACTGAGGAAATAAAAGATATGTTTTTATTAGTTTCTTTCACATCCAAGTATGTCTCTCGACAGCTGTCAAAGTACTCTTTCCTGGCGAAACAAAGATAAACTGAGCGTGTTTAAATTGGAAAAGTATGAACGACGTCATACTGAATAAAGGTACGGCTTTACAAAGTAAGAAGCGATTCCACAGGACTTCTAACAAAAATTTGTTGAGTCAATGCCATGCAGATGTCAACCGGTAATCGACAACAATGGTTTTATTTAAAAATATTGAACTGTCTTGATAATTACCTTACATAAAAATACACAAAGCGTTGTTAATTAGCTGCACTACCCACTTAGACTTTTCATTATTAAATAGTTTTTACAGAACTGTTTTTCAAGATGCGCAAATATGCTTTTTTTTTTGTTTTGTTTTAAATATACCCATACCTATAAGGTAAACTTTCAAAATTGAAAACGTAGATAAAAAAATCAACATACTATTACTTGATCTTATGTCGTTGTTAATTAGTTGCACGCAACTGTATCTTCAATTTAAAATTTAAGCGCAGTTAAAATTTTGCTATGTTTAATTTAATTAAAGACATTCACATTCACAATATTTAAATCTTTGCGATGTCAAAGTCAAAATGTATGTGTATATTAACATTATAAAAACGTTCTAGTAAGAACGTGTGTACTTGATTGTAGCCAATCTAAAATATTTTCTTATCAGGCCCTCATTTCGCTGCGCTTCCCTTTAATATGAAGATAAAATTCCATTCCAAAATATGTCATGGGTAGCACATATGTTTATACAAATAGTAGGGATGTGCTATTTTTCTCAATTAATCTGGATATTGTACTTTTGTTCTTCAGCACATATTTGTTTATTTCGTCCGAATATATGTATAGGTATTTGCAATTCCAATCAATTCAGATTGATTTTTCAATAAGTATATTCGAATTCAAAGTGGCAAAATTAAATGCTAATATTGATGTATAATAATGGAAGTTAAAATTAGAACACCCCTAAAGATGCTTGGGCGTAGATATATGTATAGTAATTTATCACCTGTATTATAAGATATTTCACATAATATTTTGCTTTAGGCTACTACAATCTACTACCTCAACAAGTTCAACAGAGTTAACGTCGAACCTTGAAACAAAAGCGTTCGTTCCCTCGTCAAGAAAGCCCGATAAGAGTGTGGTTCCACAAAAAACCAACACAAAGATTTACCAAAGAATTACGAAATCCGATCGAGAGAAAAAGTCGCCCACTTCACAGTCTACTTCAGTGAGCAGCATTTACAACAAAGCACCAGGTTTATCGCAGCAGAATATTAAAGTAAAAGTGGATCGTCCGGAACCTGTAGTTCGGGCTAATTACACCCTTGAAACCTCCCGTTCTCTTGAGGAACTTTTGCAGAAACGCGAATTAGATTTACAACGTCGTCGAGAGCATGTTGAGCGATTGATGCAGTGGCATCGCCGACTCGATCAAGAAGAAGCTGAGGTTCTACAAATGGAGAAAAAACTACTTAGCTATAACACTCGCAAAAGTGAATCGAAACATCTTCCCGCTACAAAAACAAAAGAACTGCCTCAAGATCAAGCTGTCACAGTTCCTGTTAATAAATATAATACACACGTAAGAGTTCAGCGACGTTTAAAGGAAATCAAAAACAGTTTAAAGGAATTAAATAGCATTTCAAGAACGCATACTACGGCAGGAAGTAATGAAAGAAGTGGAGAAGAAATTGTAGTCGATGCGATTGATTGCGTCCGTACAACTGGTACGAAGTTAAACAAATTGTGGCGTCGACTAACCGCACAGCAATTTGAAAAATATGAGCCTGACAAACACTATGAACTTTCAAAAGCAGATTTGGAAAATTTATACGAGGCGGCAAAGGTCGCAGTTCTTAAAGACTTTTCAAATAATGAGGGTCACTTTGCAGCTGATCTTCTAGAAAAGAGCATTTTTTCTTGCGAACCAAATATATTACCATCACAGCAATTGTCACAACAGCAAAACCAACTGGAGTCAGTTTTGGTGCCGTCACTGAAATTGTGTACCAGCTCCGAATCTTCTGATAAAGAAGGAGAATCGTGGGAAGATACATCCGTCAATTCTTTACAACGCGATAATTACAGTCCCAGCACTGCTGCAGAAAAATTTCAACACATCTATGCGCGCAATTCGGGCTCTGAAACCCTTAGCTCTATTGTTACGCAATCGTCGTCTGAAGTGAATATATTATTACCAAAAATAACGTCAAGCATGAAAACCACAATTTCTAGTATTGGCTTGGTTCGAAGCCTGTCAGACAGTGTATTGTACTCTAAAGATCGTTTACCGCAAGACGGCAAACAAGAAGCAGTAAATATATGTAAAGAACAATGTACAGCGTTAAATCAAAAATGTTCATCGGCTCTAACTGAAAGCACTTCAAAACAAGTTTTAGAAAGCAATATATCATTACCTATATCAGCAAATGCCAGCAATCAAACACATGGAAATAGTATCTCTGCTATGAAGCATATATTTTCACCAACAGCACTGAATTATAAAAGTGTTTATATGGAAGAAAAAATGGGAGCTCAGAAAAATATCTTCAATATTAGTGACAACAAAGCAGCTAATGACGATTTAAAGGTTTCTTCGAAGAATGAAGTCCTTAGCTGCTTTCAGCAAGATTTGGTATGTGTTAGCCCTGAAACAACAACGACGGAGTATCAAGTTTCAAATGATAACAATAATAGCAATAGTATATGTACAAATTTAGATTCAACTCAAAATGATAACAATAATAGCTGCAGCATATTTGTAAATTTAGACTCAATTAAAAGTCAACCTTTAAGCGAAGAAGATTCGTTTAATTCGAAAATATTCATAAGTCAGCCAAAAATATTTGAATCTGATGAAGCTACGAATGCAAATTGTATTTCCAAGCCATATGATGATGATTTTGAAAGCAGTGGCGAATTAACACAAATAGATGATTTATCAATGCCCCACGTTGAAAGTATTGTTGATGTGCAGTTGACGGGCAGTGAAAACGTGGATCTAAATTATGGTGAAAAAGATAATATGGAAAAAGACATACGGATTTTATCTAGCCTTTCGGAAAAACCCAGAAATTCGCAATTCAATCAGTCTAATTCAGAAATTATAACAGTGATCCCACCGCCCCAAACGTCCGCAGATAATGTACGATTACCAGCACAGGACGCCAACGGGTCTCCAGCATCAAGCTCAATACAACTTATGCCTGACATTATAAATGAACTTGAAATACGCCGTTGTCAACAACTACTAATAGAACCCGAGGTATATAATTTGATATTTTATTAATGCATACTTCTAAAACTAATTAAAATCTAATAAATTCCGCAGAAAGTAAAGCAATTTGATAATGCTTCAACTGTTTTACCGTACATGTATGTCCGGGAAATTCCCAATAAGCCACCACCGCCTTATGTACCTCCTGCTCACGGAAGTCCAATGACAACTATATTTCCATCGGAGGAAAGAATTAAAGAAATAAGTTACCGACGAACACATGAATTGTACTGTGAACTCCTTAAGACTGGTGAGTATTTGTTTAAGCGTCGTCTTAGTATCGTAACATTTATGCGAAAATGTTATTATCTTTCTTTAGATTATATTACGGAAGCTGGTAAAAAATTGCCCACTGTGATGGATGAAAAAATAACAAATATTTACGAGCGCATTATACTAGATATTTGTCGTGAATATCTTGACGAGCATAGTGAGGTTTTAACACAAGGAGATCCTGATAATTTTCATACCCAACTGGCATTTTTTAATCCTCCAAATCGGTTACACTGTATCCAAGAGTCCATATACAAAGAAGTCCGCCGATGTCTGAATATGGACAAAACATTGAAACGACGCACACCAATATATTCAGTGTATGGTCAAAGAGCAAATCGGGATCACATTGGAAAAATTATAATCCAAGAAATGTATGAAGAAGATGATAAATGGTGTAACTTTCATCGGGAAGAAAATGAAGTGGTCGATTTAATTATTTCCGAGATGGTTGGGAAATGTCTAAATACCATAGCAAAGGAAGTTATAATTGAGGAAAATGGAACTTGATATCACATGTAGAGGCAATGAAGATGCATGTGAGGGCGACGTAAATGAATCTTCTCCCGAAGCAAAGTCAAAATACCCGAATAACAGTATAGATCTCCAAATACAGGATGCTCAATAAATGTTTTTGTTATACAGTACTATGATCGATACGGTTTTCGTGCATATTTTTAGAAATGCTTACAGTTTGCATCTCCCGTCAGTTGAATTGAAGTTAAAGCAATTCAAGATTCAGATTAACCATTTTTTTTTTGTATTACGAAATACAATTATTTTCAGTGAAGATTTAACAGATAAATAAGCAGCTGAAATTTTAAACGAAAAATTTAAACAATTCAATCAGTCAAAGGGGTGAATGGTGAATAAATATTGACGTGGGCATTAGTTTTGATTTATATTACAAGGTTCCTTCAGGACTTTCTAACACTAAGATAGCCTAAGTTTTATAGACAGTTAAATGGCATTAATTATGTTTGTTGCATATTCTCATTTGTTTTTTTTTTTTTTTGAAAAATTTTCCGCATTTCCACTAACGTGTACATAAGGGCCATACCTCCTCTCCGTTTTCTTGTTGGCGATAGGTATCAACAATGAGGTGGAAATGATTTGAACGTTGAGCTGGCAAAACTTACGACGACTAAGTTGTTTTAATTGTGGAACACCGTATTTATGTGCAGCGGATTACAGAAGTACAACGCTTTAAAAATTTAACTTTACCAAAAACCTTGTCTTTTCTTTGTATTTGTATAAAATAATTGATTAAAAATTAACTGCTAATTAATGTTGAACTACAACTGCTACAGAGCAAGAAATTGAGTTGGAAACAGTAATAGGCTCACCTATATTTTTTAACACATTCTATCATGAGGGCTTTCTCCTTATTTTTACTCTTATCATTTTAAATGCACTATTTAGTAAACGATATGGGTACATTTTCATCAAAACTATAGCCGTTCATATCAATTTATATACTAAAGCCGCCCGTTTGGTCCGCGGCATAGAATACTTTTTATTAAAAAGAATTATATTTTTTATGTATTGTGAAAAAAATTTTTTTTTACCAGATATGATTTTTTATAAAATAAATTTTAAAATTTAAATGGGAGCATAATTCAATTATATAAGGTTGTGTCGATAGTAGAAGGAAGCGGTAAAAATGGCTGAAGAGGAAGTGCATCTTGATGCTCATGTTACATCCTAGCCTTTAGAAGTACAATATGAGCTGCTCAATGTGTTGAATGTAGTCTGGAGATTTATTATTTCCTAAGAAATTTTGCACAACCCTAATAAATTCAATCCGTGCAGATTTCTCCTTATTTGTCATACAATCATTAAAATGTTGGTTCCTTATTAGTTCCCTGATTTGAGGACCGTCAAAAATACCAACTTTAATTTTTTCTGTGTTCAATTTTGGAAATACTTGACTGATATATTTAAAACATTCCCCCTTGTTCATAGAACTGTTTCATCACCTAACCTAACTTTATACTAGAGGAGCGTTCATCACATTCATACTACCCGGTACTAAATTCACTCTCAAAGGCCAAACTTTTTTTGGCCAGTGTTCTATCTTGGCTCTACCATTTTAAGATCGACGCATATCAGCTAATAATGTTCTATGTGTTTTATTTTTCCATAACCAATGCTACTGTGGGATATTCCCATACCACAAACAGTACAAAAACTATTCGGATCATTTAAACAAGTTCTTCTGAATGTAGACATAGCGGTTTATTTATGAAACTTAGTATTTTTTTGCCCTTGAAATCAGCGACGTCAAATTAGAAATAAACATCTTACCACAACTTACAGAAACACAAATATCACGTCGTTTATTTGTTTTTAACTAGTCGGACGTAGGTATCAATAAAATAGACCACTGGGTTAACAATTCCATATGGGATAAGATTACGCAGCCAAAAGTTAGGTCCCATAAAATTATGTTTTCATGGCTTGTTATTCTGCTTGAATTATTTACGTTGACGCGTTTAAAGTTTCAACAACAGATCAAATATGTTAAGTGACTTCGATGACAGTTGACTTGGTCCCTTCCCCTAAACAGAGTCTGGATAACCGGTACAACAACAAACATCATTTTAGTTTTTGAGATAAAGTATTCAAAAATAGACTTATATTTATGCTTGAATATCTAGAGCAATCAAGTGTATATTTTAAAATGTACTATTAGATAATGTAATTACAACCAGTTTTTGTTATTTATTGTATTAATTTTCAGCAGTGTCGCACAATTTAGCCAAAAGGCTCGTGAGCTGGAGGAAAGAGTTTAAACCGTCAACAACTTTCATATGAGTCACGCCAATTTCTTTGATAAAATTAAGTTTAATATTTTCATCCACGTTAAGACGCTTGCATACCCTAAATATATTTCCTATTATATCTTCTGAGGCATAGCCAAGACGCCACAACTTGGTTAGAATTTTGTAGGCTTTGTGTATATCATTTTGAGTACAATGCTGCAACATGTCTTGTATAAGCATAGGATGAGGTTCGTCACAAACCTTAAATACGTTAGCACCCGTAATCGTACCGAATCCTTGAGCAGTCGATTGCAAATTATTTAACGCTTGCCTCATATCTCCTTGAGCAGTAAAAACGATTGCTTCTAATCCTTCTTCCTCATATGAGACCTGTTCACGTTGACATAATTCAATCAACTTGGCAAGTACTTGACCATCTGAAAGCTTTGTGAAACGAAGCATGGCACAACGGGATTGGATTGGTTCAATTATTTTTTCACTAGTGTTGCATGCTAGCGCAAATCTTGTTGTATTACTATAAATCTCCATGGTTCGGCGGAGGGCTTGCTGAGCTCCTTCTGTCATACTGTCCGCTTCGTCCAATATAACTATTTTATGCCTACCTTTTGGTAAAGTAACTTTTTTTTGTGCGAACATTTTTATTTTGTTACGAACTACGTCGATTCCACGTTCGTTTGATGCATTTAATTCAAGGACAGCTTCTTTGTAGTTGTCCCCAAGCAATATACGAGCTAGACATTGAATGGTGGTCGTCTTTCCTACACCAGGTGGACCCTTCAAAATAATTATAAGTAAGTAGTTTTTTAATTAATAATTAAAAAGTATACCGCTATAATTATATTTGGAGCATTTCCTTGGCTTGCAAACACAGAAAGACGTGCAATTGTGTCTTCATTTCCCACAATCTCTTCGAATTTCGTAGGCCGGTATTTCTCTATCCAGGGTAAATTGCGGCGTTTTAAACCTTCCCAACTTAGTTCTGTTTCTTCTGGCATATTTTTACCACAATATAAAAGCGAATCAGTTGATATTATTTCTAAGACCCAAATTCTATTAGCACAAAATGGTCAATTTTTTATACTAGCAAAGATAATATATCTTTGATACTAGTTCACGCTTGAAAATGTTATATTTCGCAGTGTTTACACTTTTTGTAAGCCGAATTGAATGAGCTCGGGGGACTTGCTTAAAGTAGCTATACACGGCACACTTGTGTGTTAGATCGGTATGAAACCCTTAGAGAGAACCAAGCGGGTTATGTAATCGAATTTCATTCTCATTTATATTTAAAATGAATTTAGTTATTTTTATTTTGCCTTTATTTTTGTCACTTATTTTCTAAAGAGAAACTGTGTTCACGTGAGGCCACGCATGAGTAAATTCCACCCTTACTAAAACTGGTTGAAAACACATGTAAACTCAGTCCGCTATAATTTGACTCTCATTTGTATATGTTGGGAAATAGGATAGTTGGGAAATTAGATTACACAATAATTTTTGTATGGCTTAAATCGTGTTATTGGGTAATTAAACAGTGATTTAACCGGTGACTTGCAAGGTAGTTTTCTTGATGAAATTATTTATGAAAAAAAAAAATTTATAAAAAGTTTGCTTTATTAAGCACTCAACTAAAACTTAAAATATTCCAAAGATAAAAAGTAAACAAAATTGTTCGTAAGTAGTTAAAAAGCGGTCACACTAAATTAAGAAATGCAGGCACGAACACATAAATTAATTTATATAAATTAAGTATTTTATGTCACAATAGGAACATACTTTAGTATATAGAACAGCAAAGAATTATGGCTGATTCGCATATAAACAGAGAACGTAAATGAATAGAGAAGGAGCAAATGTTAGCAGTACTAAAATGTTAATTACGATGGAGGAACATCGAAAACGCGCAAATTGGAAAATAAAATTTTACCACAACTATCAGGGTACGAAACGAACTACACCACTCTATAAGCAAAATGTATACACATACATATGCACAGATGTTCTTTGATATGCGCATAAACAAAACTTAAAATAATAAAAAGGAAAATAATTGACTTATGAAAAGAAAATATAAGTAATGAGGGAAATAATATGAAAATAGAACTAAAATATCATTTAATAAAAAAGAGTTATAAAAATAAAAAAGAGTATATAAAAATATGTGATAGGATATGAACTTAGGCAAAATATTTTACATTGCCATAAAGAAGTGTGCTATACAAGCAGCACCACAGACGATATTCGAGTAATTTTGTCTAATCTGTAAACTGAAACAGCTATTGTTGTTTACTTGCTTCAATGTTCATATGTCTATATCTGAATATTCTTGAAATTGCCTTCCTTCATTCGCATGTCCAAATATATTTGCATATATGTACACAAATGTACATATGTATGTCCCTCAATATGTCTTTCGCAAAAAATCAAACACTCGCGCAAGTGACAAAAAAAACGTAGACGCACCATCATCGGCCAATAATATTCAAGCGAACTCGCGGCTTATTTTCTAAGTATTTCATATTACAACGACAACAAATTCATTCATAAGGAACGTGCGTCTGCTTCAAAGCAAAGTACGTTCGTTCATAACTCTGCGCCGCGCCACATTTGGTTTTCATATAGAATTCCTACCGCAAATGCGGAAAATAAAAATGAATGAAATTGAATTTGAATGTCTTCAGTAAAATTGAAGAATCAGCAAAATTTCAATTTTACAATTTGTATCACTGAAAATCCTACCATCCCCCTCGCGTTTGTATGTTGCCCACAAGCTGCTTCCTCACAACATTTGCTAAAAATCAGAAATTGAAGAATTTGTCTGATGTTCACTTCAGAAAGGAGAATTGGCAACATGACCTCTTAGGAATTTGAATTATTATTTTAATTTTTTTTTATATTATGCACTATTTATGGCATTAAATTACAAAATTTATATAAAATGGCCATTCATATGAAATCATTAACTACTTCTATATATTCTAAGCACAGTCCATATAGTACTTTTATATGTTTACTTATTATCATTATTTCATAGTTTGTCGATTTAGCCCATTTTATCCAAATACGACGCTATGAAAATGCAGCCCAATCGGTAATCGCAATATTTCAAAAGAGCATAAGTCAATTTTCAACAGCAAAGCCCTGCAAAAAGGACAAACGAGACAACATAGCCGATCGACATTGTCGTAAAATTGTTGATTGAAACAAATTTTGTCAACTCCGCCACGATGCGCAAAATTCGGCGTCAATATGTATGCGAGCTCATATGTATATATGTATGCTTGTCGACAAAATCGTCATTTGGTTACTTTCAACAACACAATGTCTGCGCGAACTCGCCGTTATTTCGTTGGCTTGCCACTATACACAGAGGCGTTCTAACTGAAGACTCTAAGTATATTATTATGTTGCTTATTTTGTATTGAAAAATACTGATGCATTTATGAATTATTTTCGTAATATAATATATATTATATATATATATATAAATACACATATATTCATACCTATAATCGTTTTTAAACTAAATTCGATAAATAAAATATATATCTAAAATAATTATGTGGCAGTGCGCAAAAAGCAAAAAGTGTGGACAAAAGTCATTGCTTGTGCGGGGCAAGAAGAAGCAAGCATCAGCGTACGTGTACTCATGAATGTATGTGTGATTATCACATTTGTGTAAATACGCATAAATAAAGGAATATGCAATAAACCCAAACATATGAACATATTTTCCTGAAATATTTTAATTATCTCAGGAAGTTAAATATGCTATTAAAGTAATTGAATTATGATATGCTTAGATTCCAATTAATAAAATAAAAATTAAATAAAATTTCAGTTTCACGAGTTTTAGGATTCGAACGTATAGGTTCGTATTCGGATTGTGCTTAACCCCTTCCCACTTACGACCTCAGCCACCACAAAAGTGGAAATGTGGCCGCTTAGCCACCGTTTTATTGTTATCCTTTGTTTAATAAGCAATTGCTCACATAACGCGCATACATAAGTTGGAAAAATAGCCTATTAAATGTTTATTTTATTATGAAATCTGGGGTTTTTACCGCTAATACAGATTTTTAATTCAGAAGGCTTTTCATAATTATAAATTTGTCATATCATAGAAATTGAAAACATAAATCTAAATAGGTATGCGCAACGATTTTTCATATAGGAATATTCGTTGTGTCTATTTATAGCATTTCGCATATTGTGTGGTGTATTTTTCTTTTTCGAAGTTATATTTTTCGATGTTCCCTCATCTGGAACTACAAATTAGTACTCAAAAAGATTTCATTTAACATTTGCTCCTTCTCTATTCATCAACATTCTCTGATATAACTTTTGCTTCGCTTTTCGTCAGACAGTTGTTTTGCAGAAAAGTTCGTTTAAACTTTAATTTACTTATGCTTTACCAAGCAACAGTCGCCAGTTTTATTAGAGATAAGCATAGAAAGCCAGCAATCATTGCGACATATACCTTGCTTTCTTCGCTACGTTGTTAAAGTATGAATATAGAATGCCAAGTATTAACAGTTATTTTTTTTGGCGTAGACTGTGACAAATGATACAAAATCTAATTTTACTATAAAAATTCATGTGACGTCATTCTAATTGAAAGGAAAAAGGAAGCATGGAAAAGCTCAAATAGCATATAAATTGTAAACAAAAACGTAAAGACTTCTATTTATTCGTAAAATAAACTTAATTTACTAGTTTTCGGTGAAAAAAAAAATTAATGGAAGTAATTGAATAATTTACGGACAAATATGTGAGTAATTTTTATATAATTACTTGTATCTATTCGTTGTTCGTCTTTCAACGTTTTCGTGAGAATAAATGGTTTTAAGGAAAAACATTCTTGGCATCCGGTGAAGGATTTCGTCTAAACCGCTTGACAGCTAATGTGTTAAAGAGGACTGTGATTGCGATGATGCAGTTGATTCTTTTGTTGTAGCATATTGTGAATTGTAAAGTAAAGCGGGGAAAGATGTGTGTGAATCGGCCATTAATCCCCTAAATAAAATCGAAAGGAATGACCGTGAATAATCAATGACGTTGATAGATGTGACAAAAATTTATATCGATAGTACTTTACACCAACCTCTAAAACAATATAAACAAATATTTTTAAAACATTTCGTTAACTTAAAAAATAACATAAGGTTATTAAAAAAAAAGATGAAAAACTCTGATGATTCTATAGTTTTGAGTTCCCGCCGGAAAAGTACAGTATGGACCCGTGAAAAAATTGCACAATTGATTGAACTTTACCGTCAGCATGACTGCTTGTGGAACCACTATACTGAGGCATATAAAAATAAGGAAAAACGAACAAAAGCCATCGACGATATTTGTAATAGCTTACACATAACCAAATTAGAGTTTGGAAAAAAAATTCACAACTTGCGAAATCAATTCAATTCTGAGATGAAAAAACTTGAAAGGAGAGTTGAGGAAACTGGGGACGACACGGAGTCAACTGCAGAAGGATGCCGGTGGAAACATTTTCAATCACTTAGATTTCTTCAAGATGTAATTGAACCACGTCCAGGAGGTTACCAGGCTAAAAAAATTAAAATAAGCTCTAATTTGAAATATGACAACAGCAGTGAAGAGGAGACAAAGGAACCTAATTACAAAGCTTCAAAAGCACGTAAAAATGATGTAGTAATTGAACAAATCACAGAGTATCAATTTGATGATGCGACCATTGTTGACAATTCGGCGGTAATTTCGGAGCATACATCCACAGATCGATCAATGAATTTTAATGAACATGGCAGTGAAAACATAATTTCAACTTTGGGTGCTGAAAGTGAATCAAACCATTTTTTCAATTCTCCAAAATTAAATCAACGTCTGCAAAATGTAAATCATGCAGACATAAATAAAACTTCTAAAATTCTGGACAAAAAGTCTGATTTACAATTGAAACCTCAAAGCCAAGAGGATCCCATAGAAGAACCACAGACTGGTCAAACAAATTTTTGCTGCCACAATTTCAATGCTGGAATGCAGTATCACAAAAATATTTTAGGTATAGGATCTAAACAAATCAAAGATAAAAGTATGTTTATCAGGTCAAGAGATGAATGGGACGCTTTCGGTGAATTGATTGCAACAGAGTTTCGTAATCTCAATTCAGTTAGTTCAAAAAAAAAACTGAAACGAAAAATTATGCAAGCTATGCTGGAAATAGGAGAAGAAGATGATTCTACTTCAGGATGTAACTATTAAATTTATCGATGTTGTAAATATAACTTTTATTATATATTGTGAAGTACTTCTAAACGATCTTTTTTATTATATTTTTTTTTACGTAATGTTGTTGACTTGCAATATTTAAAATTAAAAACGAAATACGGCAAATTTCGTGAAGATACCTCGTCAAATGAAAGTTTTCCGTACAAGCACTTGATTCCGATTGTTTAGTTTGTATGGCAGCGCTATGTACACGATGATCTGATCTAAACAATTATTTCGAAGATTACATTGTTGCCTTAGCAAATAATTCATGCCAAATTTCGTGATGATATTACGTCAAATAAACAAGTTTCCCATATAAGCACTTGATTCCGATTGTTCAGTTTGTACGGCAGCTATATGTTTTAATGGTCCGATATCTGCCGTTCCGCAAATTGACAGCATCTTAGTGAGGGAAAGACAGGTGCAAAATTTCAGAAGATAGATTAAAAACTGAGGGACTAGTTCGTATATATAGACAGACGGACTAGGCTAAATCAACTAAGCTCATCATGCTAATCATTTATGTATATATTTAATAAGTCTCCGACGTTTCCTTCTGGGTGTTACAAACTTCGTGGCAAACTTAATATACAATTACTAGTCAATAGTCTGACGAAACGAAAATTAATAGTATTAATTCAGATGAACGTATTTAGACATTATATTACAAGCGATGCTTGTGTGCTGTGCACATTTAAATAGGGAAAACTACGTCGAATCAACGGAATAATTAAGGTTACCGCCTATATTAGCATTCTAGACGATTCCCCAATTCCTAGCTTCAAGATTTTTGGATACGCACCCTGGGATTTGCAAGACAATGATCCTAAACATACCGTCCGCGTTACAAAATCTTGGTTGGAAAATAACGGAATTCGGGCGATGAAGTGGCCAGCTCAGTCCTCCGATATGAACCGCATCGTAAACTTATGGACGATTAATTGCTCAAAAAGAAACACCAAAAGTTATAGATGAAGTTTTAAGTTGAAAGAGTTTGCAACAGCTTTTTTTCGGATATTTTATATAATATAATTAACCCTATGCCTGACCGTATTAAAGCAGTTATAAAAGTTTAAGGAGACCTCACAAGTTATTAGTTATTGAACTAAATCGCCACATATAATTGTTGACATTATTTGTATGTACTACAACCACCAAATATTATTAAATCAATTTAATCTTGTTTATGTTAAACAGTTTTTAAATACGTATACTTTCGTAAAAAACATTTCATTTGAATGTTTATTTTTCCAAAGAGGAACTATAATGTGATATTTTTTACTTACTATTTCATATATTGTTTGTGGGGTTTATATTGGATATACCTTCTTCGTTCTTTAAAGTACGGTCGGCCTTTAATTTAAAAAGTAAGATCATATTCAATCACTCTTAACATTGACCAAATAAATTCTGTTATCCCAGTTGAATTAATCCAACCCAATAAAAATTATATTTTCTTGAAACATATTTGCAATTTGTATTTCACTACTTGAAAAACAACTATGATTTTTTCATAAGTGCTCACAGAACACATGGAAATGTTTTCCATACTCTTTAGTTATCACACGCTTTTAAATGTAACACATTCATTTGACTTCCTTAACTTGCAAGCCTGGCGGCAAGGACTGCTTGATTTTCTCGGCTTTCTCTTTGTCCTGAACCACCAATGTGTATAAGAACCGCGAGCAACGAATCTTAAACTTGGTGTTAGACGGATTCTTCTTGATTTTCACAGCACGGGCATCAGCACGGCGTGCCTTGTTTAGGAAATCTTTCACCTCTTTTATTTCGCGTGGCATCTGTCACAAATATAAAAAAAAATCATAATATAAGAACTATTACTTAAAAATAAGTTGTATTTACAACACTTACTTTGCACTATTATCGCAAAATTAAATAGAATAAATTTTGCAACAAGAGAAAACCAACCAATGTTGACGTTTCCCACGTTTCGAAAGAAAGAAGGGACGGCCATTTTCAAAATGGAGTCGAACACAACTTCCGGATTTTATGATGACATATTAAAAGTACTGCCCATAAACAGTTTTTAAATACTATGACAGTATTCAGATAGAGCTAAGCTGCAGATAAAACGATGCTTTGACGACAAATAGAGCATCTAACTACTGAAAAAGATAATTTATTTAAAGTTGTGTGCCAAACGGTAGAAAAATTAAAATTCTGAAGGTGAAATTTAAACATTTTCATACGAAACATGCACTAATATAATTACGAAAACTAATTGGGGAAACTTTAGTATACCATCCCACGATTTCAAGGTTAAAAGGGGTATAGTTGGAAAGAGGAGATTCTCCAGATCACGAATTATAGCCGCCGGAAACTTATAGTTTTCGAGATATTTGCATTTTTTAAGTTGACAAATTTTATCTTGCAATTTCTCTATTTATAGTTAACTTTTCTTTTATATAAAACTTCACTACAATGTTTCTACATATTTATTTTATATAAATTATTTTCATATGTGCTTTAAATAAGAATTTAATTTTTACAAATAATAATAGAGGATTATACCCCAGATACATGAACCATAATTCTTTTCGTTAACTTCTCTTGATGAATTGCGGTATTGGATTGGCCAGGGTTATTTTTTTGAAGCGGGGTCAAAGGCCGCCAATGGCGAAAGCAGTAGGACGCGAAAGGAATAAGGATCACCCCAGTGTTGTATCGTCCAAGGTTATTTTTTTGAAGCGCGGCCTGAAGGCCACTGCAAAACCATACGCAACTAACAGAGTCCACTTACTCATAGGCCCTAAAACCGTTTTCTTTTATTAAAATGGAAAATTTAGTTCATAATATTTTGTAGAAGGTATTTTTATTATTTTTTATTTATTCTGATTGCTTTCATTCGTTTGGATATGGCAACACTTATTATATGTCAACATGGAACCCATTTATGGTGCATATAACGAAAATTGTGTAAAAAACACAATTCTTATTTAAAGCACATATAAAAATAATTTATATAAAATAAATATGTAGAAACAATGTAGTGAAGTGTTAGTGTATAATATAACAGAAAAGTTAACTAAAAATCGAGAAACTGCAAGTGAAATTTGTCAAAATTTCAACTTAAAATGCAAATATTTCGAAAACTATAAGTTTCCGGCGGCTATAATTATATATTCTTGATACAGAAAATCTCATCTATCCAACCAAATCCTTAAAATCGTGGGATGGTATACTAAAGCGGACCCAACTAATTTCTTCATATTATTTATTCTGTTTAAAAAAAATCACGCCCAGAAGCTACTGTAAGTAGAATAAGAGTTTAGGAATTAGATTAATAAATAACCTAACTAAACTCAAGTAAGTGAAAGTAAAATTACACCCTTGGAGTTGGTTAGCAGATCTTAATGTATAGCATTTTCAATGACTAAGGATTTGATATTTTACAAATCTCAATAGAAGAGAACGATTCGCTTTAGAACTGCTTTACAATGAGAATGTTTGGAAACTTATTAACATATCTCGTAATGCTAAGGGACCGGTGAAAAGGGGACAGCTGAAGAAGTAGGCAGACACCTTGTCGTGGTGCAGGGGCCTAAGTCGCAAGGTATTCTCGGCATCACCCAACTGCGGCGGGGAGTGCTGTCCAGCACTTCTCAAAAGGGGTGTCAGAAGCCGCATGCGTGCGGTAACTAAAAGCTGCTACCTCCTAATCCAAGGTGTTATGCGACTCCCGTGTCCATTGGATCGCTTGGGCAATCGACAACGGTCGACGCTAGCACCGGTGCAGTTAAGGGAAGTTCAGGGGCTAAACGCAAGTTTATCTTCCTGGACGCTCTTTCGCCAGAGAAGCGAGCGCTGTTGAGGAGCATGCCACAGTCGATGACATGCCCTCATGGCGCGGTGCCCAGCAGGTGAGACTCCCTCGAGCAGGATTAGCTGCTCGGATTTGGGTGAGCTGCAACGGGCCTCTACCGGAGGGAAGAAGAAAGGGCATGAGAGTTACCTGAGGCACCTCCAGGAGGGAAGAACTCTTGAGATAGCCGAAAAGCTCGCACGCAACAGTGCCTCCCTTGCCTCTGAGAGGTGGAATGCGGTAATACCGCGTCCGATACAAAACGGAGCAGCGGAAATTGGAGTCAACGCACGGTAAACGCAACGCAGACCGCAAGGATTGCGAAAAGGCAGCGCCTTTGACCACCTAAGGAGACATAACTCTGTAAATTCGTCTGGAAGGAGAGTTTTCGCCTGAACTACAGGTTCAGCTCGGTGGTCATGAGGTCATATAAGCCTAAGACGACCACCGAGAGCGGAGAAGGAGATGAGGAAGCACTCCGGCGCAAGCATGTCAATGTAGGCTGCGACTGCTAAGACTACGTAAAGGTCGAGAAGTCAGATGCACAAGGGGGGTGCTAAAATCCACGCAGAATCTTCTGGAGGGACTTACGGACTTAGTGGATGGCAATGATGAAAATGGTGATGGTGAGGCAAAGTTCCTCAGGTGAACCTGCACTACGCGGCACCGGTCTCGGCTGTCATCGCGAGCATAGGCGAGAATTTTTTGCAATTAATTGAATTATATTTAAAGGCGATTAAAGCGATACTATTAATTAAAATATTTACTCTGAACTCTACCCTCTGAAAGTTGTCATCCGAATGTATGATCGGCTCCCTTTTTTTTACTAATTGCTCCCGTTTCGCTTATTGGACCAATCAGAACGCGCCACGTCAGTTCATACGCAAGCAGGTAGGACTTCCGAGGATTACGCCAATCATGCTGCCATATCGTTCGTAACACTCTCCCCGGTATATCCTTCTAATCAGGGTGTACCGAATTAATCACATCTAGAACGGCTATTTTGGCGGCAGGTCTCTCAAAGATGCCAGACGATGTCTTCAGAGTAGTGATACGGACTTTTTCATCATTACTTTTTCGTACTTGGATCACTTTGCCTTTAGGCCAGCAGTTTCGTGGGTTACTAGGATCAACTATGTACGCGATATCACTGACTTCGATGGCCTTCACATCTGTAAACCATTTGCTTCGCTTGGTTATGGTGGGCAGGTACTCCAATATCCAGCGTCTCCAGAATGCATTTGCTAGTTATTACGATGTTTGCCAGTTACGACGCAATAAAATGTTCAGAGCTACCTAACAAGAAGTGGTTAGGAGTGAGTGCCTCTTCCTCTTGGGGATGGGGATATAAGTTAAGGGCCGAGAGTTAACCGTCATTTCCGCTTCCATTAAAACTGCACGAAGGAGTTCGTCGGAACGGCTAGTTGTCAAGATTTGTCTAAGCACTTGCTTTACTGACCGAACTAACCGCTCCGACTCTCCACCTTTATGCGGTGAAGCGGTATAAAACGCCAGTTGGTAGCAGCAGAAGTAAAAGTTCTTGTTATATGATTACCTTCTAACAGTCAAAGGTGGTCGCGGTTTGTATGTTCTGTTTTTACAATGCTGACAAATGCGTCGAATCTTTTTAGTCACTGTGCTTAGTTTTATATTCTAATAGTATTGCCTTATTTCGTTGACCACTGTTTCCAAATTGCCATGATGATATTTTGCATGGAAGTGGTTCATGATTAGGTACGTAACACGGTGATTTAAGGGCAATAACTTGATCTGCTCGCCCTGTTATCTTAACGCGACCATTAATTCCCAAAACGCCGTAGTCATCTAGATAAGGTGATAGCTTGAAAATATTGCTGGATTTGTCAGCTGGATTTCCGGATTCTAAACATGCTATTGAGTCTCCGAAGTTTTCGTGTTGGGCCTTTTGCCACAGATAACGTTCCACTTTACGAAAATCTTCAGTAGTTGGGCCATTACCAGCAAGTTGATTATCTCGAATAACGCTTAGCCAGTTCCGAACACAATATATAATATATGAAGGTCCTCTTAACCATCGACTGTCGTTAGAAAAGTCTGGATCACCATTCCACTTCGTAGCTTCATCGGCAACGTTTTCCTCAGTTGGAACCCAGTGCCGTTCCTTAACGTCGGTCATCTCTAGAATTTCACTAACTCGGAAGGCCACGAACTGTTTGTAGCGGCGGTGATCGGATCGTAGCCACGCTAAAACCGTTCGCGAATATGTTGTTGTACAGTTAACACACTGCTGCGTAACTGCTTTCACTTGCATCAACAAATGTATGTAATGCTATTTGTGGAACTCCGGCAAACATAGTTCGCATATAGCATCTTGGAATTCTTAGGCTCTCTATTTTCGGAATTAGTTTAAACTATCTAAGTAAATTGGTCATCTGAGATTAGAACATCCCAGTCGTATCCAGCTCTCTATATCTTTTGCAGAATAACCTTAGCGTATATCACGTAAAAACAGATGAGTCCAAGAGGTTCGTAAATAGTCATAACCAAACTCAAAACCACGCGCTTAGTAGGCCGCTGTTGAATTTCTATACTTAGCGGACACACGAAATGTGAAATGGTCAGTGGACGTTATCCACCACATGCCTAAAAACTTCCCAGTAGGCGGTCTCACGTTCAAGATCAAGAGATAGCTCATCAAGCGGATCCCCATTTAGGACGACTAATACCCGACTCGAGTTGGACAAAAAAATTTTTAAATGAAAGCCTCCAAGTGCATGAACATGACGCACGTCTTGAGCTAATTTAATAGCTTCCTCTTCGGAAAATTCCTCCACAAGGAAATTTCTCTTCAAAGAATTCTCTCTTTTGCTTCTTATTCTTTACGTACTGTGCGCAGCTTGGTGAACATGTGGCCCCAAACGTCATTACTGTCATTCCGCATGTAGTGGGCTTATTGGCGTTTGGTTCATACCAAAGAAAGCGTTTTGGTCTTCTTGTCGTACTCGAAATTGGTGAAACATTTTTAGCTGTTTTGGCTGTTATAGCAATTCGCTTTTGTCGAAACTTAAAGAGCACTGGGTGTAGAGGAGTTGTAAGATTTGGACCTTTCAGCACCATGCTGTTTAGGGACACTCCATTTACCTTAGCTGTTGCGTCCTAGACTAATCTAACCTTTCCTGGTTTATTGAGATTGGTTACTGCAAAAATTGGCAAATACCAATATTTTTTGACGGCAGAATCAAGGGGTCTTAAACGTCTGAAATACTCCTTTTCCATATAATCTATTCTTTTTTAGTGAAGAGTTTTAGCCAGGTATCGCATCTTTTTCCTTAGACATTTCTCCCGAAATAAGGCTATCGGGTATCTCAATGTCCGGATGCTTCCACAATAAACTGGTCTCGAA
Organism: Bactrocera oleae; assembly: GCF_042242935.1. NCBI lineage: Eukaryota > Metazoa > Arthropoda > Insecta > Diptera > Tephritidae > Bactrocera > Bactrocera oleae. The sequence continues at coordinate 37,736,362 of NC_091538.1, forward strand.
AGTTTGGTTGACACTTGGGCAGAGCAATCACAGATGTGGTAAACGTGGTGTATAGGATCGGTACCGGCTTAGGCATCAACCCTTTCAATGTTCATCACAATTTAGACTTCTCTGAGAACCTCCATATTGGAATTTTATTGGAGATCCAAATGACGTGTTATTTAAGCCTATCAGCAGTTGTAGAGTGGCGTTTGAATAGAACTGCAATGACAACGATTTCAAATGTTTCAAATGTAGTCGCAGTTTGTCAGCATCAAGTGATTGCGTATGCAACCGAAGCTTTTTGACGGAGCGAACATCCTTAAGAGTAAATTGCCTATGCTCGTTTATAGCCGATATGGTTAGGTCGGCTACAACAGACTCGTTCTCATACCGATGTGTATCACCAGTCCAACGTAGGCAGAGTGGTTGCGGTGTTCCTCTTACATTAAGCTGTTTAAAGAGATCTTCGTCAATGAGTGTAAGAGACGAACCATTATCTATGAAAGCACATGTTAATACACTACTATGACCAAAGTGTAAAACTACTGGTAGTATTCGAAACAGTGTGCTTGCCCCGGTTACAATATGTGTATTAATGTTGGCTCAGCTACATTGCTACTCAGTACACATGGTCGAATTATACCTTTCACTTCATGGCATTACTTTGCAAGAGGTACAATTAGAAACTTCACTACAACTTTCATCGCAAACGAAACATCTTACCGGACTAAAATGATGATTAATTGTCTCTCGTTTGCGCTCTCGTATTGGTTCCTTTGGAACGAGAACGCAGTTGGCTCCTTGAGCCAACTGAAAAAGCCAAAGACTGAAGTTTTGTAAATTACATACTGTCAAGCTCCGCTTATGTATTCCCCAATATGCTGGTAGAAGCCCAAGTAATTTTGAAACCAACCGCTGTTCAAATGACTAGTCAGGCCTGATACTGACATCGGTTCAGAACACCCTTTTGGTCTACCAAATCTCATATGAAGTGTGGCCATAATTTGGTTGACACTTGAGGAGTGCAATAGAAAATGTTTAACAGCCCTTAGCGCTGAAAGTTCCAATGCCTGTCGCAGTTTTAACAGATTCTCTTCGTCGGAGAATCCGCAAACCTCCGTAGTTTGAATATAAGTGGCATCATATTTGGGCAATTCGAGTCAATCGGCGATAAGCTGCAGCAAAAAGGACAAGCTGTTAGCGTGTTCCCCTGTCGGAAACGTTGTATGTGCTGTTTGCGGCAGAGCAGTCTCTGGATAGAGCATCAAGTTCCGTCGCAACTGTTGTTCAACTGACTGTATTCGGTCCAATAAATATTGAATTGTGGGGGTAGCTGCAGGATCTGGGATGGAGGAGGCACCTGATTTCTAAACCCATTTGAGATCCTAGGCATTGAGTATTGCCTTTCTTCGAGGTCGCCTTCGAAGCCTGTTGCATCTATGTGATCTAAAAAGCTGTGCTGTTCCCTTAATAAAGCCTCCTCTGTCGCAGGATTTCAGTCTTATGAGTTGGCTTTCTTAAAGAGAGTTTTGGCAGAAAGTTTTTTTTTCCGAGAGAATGTTTGGTGTCTTTGGAAAAACGGGCACGGCGGTTCATAAGGAAATGTGGTGCAGAAGCAATGATATGGGATTTCATAGCTAGTAACTATGTGAACCAAAAGGAATTTATAGAGTCCACCATGGTTAAATATGCATACCTTATTACCTTAAAAATAAATTTGAAGCAAATAGCGGTAGAATTTGGTCTTGGAAGTGAGTCCTATTTTCTACAGCATACAGCAGACATAGTTAAGCTTTAGTTACTCTACAAATTATATAATAGTTGAAATAACAAAACAAAAACTGCAACCTCGCTATTGTGTTTGTTTGAATTTAAAGTGACAAAATTTTACTTTCTATTTGGCACAAAAATATGTAAAATTTGTTAACACCTTAGTACAATTTTTCATCCCAATTCTACACAGAGAGAAATGTTACCGATTGGCAGATAGCACTAATAAATACATAGGAAGAATATTTATGCCGCACTAGTGTACGCTTATCTCGTTTCAGTTCTAATTATTGTATCATACATCCGACGAATTTAAATAAAAATTCTTTTTTATAGAAAAAGCAATCAAAATAAGCCTTAATTTAAAAATTTTTAAAAATTTTGCAGTTTTGGTAGAAATGGGGGCTGAAAATAAAACCCGTTACCTAGCCAAAATTTTTCGGCATTTTGCCTTAAATTGTTCTTTAAGTGTTCAAAATTTCCTTATTTGCCCATAGTGGATACAATACATTGAAAGTTTCCTACCCCACCAGCTATCATACTTCCCCATATCATCATACCTACTCCACGATATTTGACAGAAGGTAGCAAATTTTCTCTTTTGAGCACTGTAACTGATTCCACACGATTTTCTGTCCTTTGACATTAAAGATACACCAGGGAAAAAACCTTCTTCCAAGGTGGACTATGCCACTCTAGTGGCATATTTAAATATTTATTTTCGAACGCGACACGTTACCCAAGGAGTTATGTAGTTTCTTACTAGCAAATCGTTCTTGATACCCTGTTTTCTGCAGAACTCTTCTGGCGATGGAAGCGCTTATAGGCTTTTGGAACTCTTGCTGAGCATCAAAGGTCACCTGAGTCGCAGTGATCAAGACGTTTGCCTTCACAAAGTACACAACACCCTTCACTTATCTTTTTGTCAGCTTAGAAGGACGTCCAGATCTCGGCCTCGATACCAATGTCAATGTCATGCAACGAAAAGAAATCGAACAACCACAGCGAAGTCACGTAAGCAGCAGCGAACGGCTTCACTTTAGGATTAGTTTTATGCTGACTTAGATTTAAGTTTTCAGGTCTGTAAAGTATCTCTCAAGGTGCAGCCACGCTCACCATTAATAAATAAATCAAATGAGCAAATTTGATAACGAAAACTTATAAATTTACGTAAGTGTAATATATATATTAATCAGAATAGGTATATATCTCACCAACTTCTAAAGCGATATCAACTAAATTTATATATGTATGTATATTGAAATTCCATCTGATTATATTTAAATTTACAAATCAAATAATGTTAGTGTTCAAAGGTACAAAAAATGAATAAAAGGGACAGACCTCTCTTTGCTTTTTGAGAAAGCTCATGATCTCGTGGTTTACTTTGGCAGCACTCAAAATTCATGATCTGCTGAATAGATGACAAGCGAAACAACGAACTAGCACCAAGAATTCCGCAAAAATAAAGTGCGAATGCAGTGGGTTATATGTGGGATCACATTTTTTAGTGACTTTTACGTATAGTACAAATCTTTATTTAAAGAAATTTAATATAGTTTTGTTTTTATACTCTCGCAACCTGTTGCTACAGAGTATAATAGTTTTGTTCACCTAACGGTTGTTTGTATCACCTAAAACTAATCGAGTTAGATATAGGGTTATATATATATAAATGATCAGGATGAAGAGACGAGTTGAAATCCGGGTGACTGTCTGTCCGTCCGTCCGTCCGTCCGTATGTCCGTCCGTGCAAGCTGTAACTTGAGTAAAAATTGAGATATCTTTATGAAACTTGGTAGACATGTTTCTTGGTACCGTGCCACGCCCACAAAACGCCAGTAATCAAAAACAAATAAATTGCCATAACTAAGCTCCGCAATAAGATACAAGACTGTTATTTGGTACACAGGATCACATTAGGGAGGGGCATTTGCAGTTAAAATTTGTTTTAAAACGTGGACGTGTCCCCGCCTCTAATAGGTTTAATGTGCATATCTCTTAAACCGCTAATGCTATAATAACAAAATTCATTGGAAGTAAATGTTTTTAGCACTTCTATTGATCACTTTTAGGTGAAAACCCATATCTTGAGATCTGCTTAACCGATTTCAACCAAATTCGGTGCATAACGTTCTTTTCATGTTTCTATGTCATAGTGCGAAATGGGACTACAACCACGCCTATTTCCCATATAACACCATTTTCAATTCCATCTGATTCTTTCACTTTCCACTATGCATATCAAGCAACAATGATTATATCGGGGTAAAACTTTGCGTGAATAATACGTTTAAAGTATGCCACCTTGTGACCAAAAATTGTCTAAATCGAACCAAAACTGTTCAAGCCCCTAAGTACTAAATATTTAGACCCCAGTACCTATAGTTGACCTTCTACCGAAAATATCAGCCAATCCACAAAGAAATCTCAAACGAGTATACCATTTGACTTTGCGAGAGTATAAAATGTTCGGTTACATCCGAACTTAGCGCTTCCTTACTTGCTAAGAATTATTTTGTCGCAGAGTATTGTTTTGCTTAGCAGTAGCAATTGTTAACGTATATACATATTTTGGTTAGAATTTCCCGCAAACGTTATTTAAACTTAAGCTTCCGAATAAATTTTCAAAAGATAATTGTTTATTGAGTATATAAAAAGAAGTAAGGTACCTGTTTAGGTAATTTAAAACATGTAAGTGTTTTAATATATTTTATTAAAATACATATATTTAGGCCTCATATAGGATATCTAGCTTCTCAAACTAATTTAAATGTGTATATTTTTCAGTAATATGGAAACCGAAAAATATCCAAGAAATACATTAAAAAATCTCAAAACTTATTTCTTTACTTAGTGGCACCCCTGTCAAATGTTATAAAAAATATCAACTTTGACAGCGCTCTCTCGATTCAAAGAGTTTCGTATCATGTTATCCATGGCGCCGGCAACATACAATTTCGAAACACAACGCATACGGGGAACTGACACATCACACGACCGCTACAAAAATTTGTCAATTAAACCTTTTACAATACAATTTTCGAATTTTTTTTTTCAGATATGCAAATAACTGTCGGCCGCTGGTAAGTCATAATGTACAGTTCCAGAAAGATTGCGTGTTCGCACTGTAGTTACAGCGGTGCACTCAGGTAGGGTTTCAGATGTCCTGATTTGATCAGGACAGTCCGGATTTTTCACCTCCTGTCCTGATTTTTCAAAATTCCTAAATCAGGATGCTAATGTCCTGAATTTCCATTAAAATTCAACAAATCAGGATTGTACTTACTTTTGAATATCGTAATTCGAAACAATAAGTTTATTATTATTTCACTGAAGTTAAGGCATCATTGGTATTTTTTCATGTAACTGAGGCACCCTGTTTTGTTTTGCAAGATTTTTATTCCTGTCTCTTCAAATTTCATAAAAGTACTTGCTATTTAAATACAGTGGCAAGGATGAAATGATGCGAGACTCTTTGAATCGAGAGAGAGCTGTCAAAACCCACATTTTTTATAACATTTGCCAATCATGCCACTGTCGAACGAAAATGGATTGGGTATTATAAAAAAAACTTGGGGGTATTTTGCATTTCGATATTATTTTTAGGTGCTCCGTCCCCAAGTAGGCCTATATAACGCATATACATCCCTATATACTTGTATTTATATTATAAAATTTTTAAAAATGCATATAACATAAAAAATTAGCATATAAATAAAAAAAATTATAACAAAGAAACAATACAAGTCATAATAAAATATCATGGTTTTATAATGAACGTTTTAAATTAAATTAACAAATAAAATTTAGTTGCACGTTATTCAAAAGTATTTGTGTCGTTCTTTTCGCACTGCTTTTGTTAGCTATTTTTAGCGGGTTTATTTCTGGCATCCCGCCTTTTTTGACATCAGCTGTTCGAAATTCCCTGATTTTAATAATCAGGGAAAGAGAATAACAGAAAAATCAGCGAAAATGAGAGAGTCTCGCATCATGTCATCCTTGACAGTGGTAATTAACTCTTGCTGCGTGGGAAGTCGGGTTATTTAAATATTTTGTTGCAAAATTAATGAAACACGCTACAATTTTTTTACTTAGAATAGCCGCATTGATACAATCGCTTGTTAGGGAGTCGTTGTCATCCATGGAGTTATCAGACGGTAGTAAAACAAAATCTAAACGTGCAACTCGTCGCACATGCAAATTCTAAGAAAGTTGAAAAACCGAATTTAATTGGGAGCAGCGAGGCTGCAAGAATACCATGGTGAGATGAATTGCTTGCGTGGGTGAGTTTTCGATAGCAAATGGTGATTTGACTGACGCGCGTAAGCATTTAAAAGCACACGCATCTTAAACACTCAAAAGAAGCCTTCAGTATCCAACTTATTGATAAACAAAGATGGAAAGTTGAATACTGCATTAGCGGAGCCTACGTTCACATACCACTCTGTAGTGCATAGTCATTTATCTGCAGATTGCACAACAAGCTGTTTAAATATTTTATATTTAATGACTCACATATCGCACCTGATTTTACATGCAGAAGAACGAAGTCAACAAAGATATGTACTAACGTTCTGTCTAAGTTTGCAACAGATATGGTTATCAATGACCTTCAAAATAACCGTCCTTTTTCGATCACAAAAGATGCTTCTAATAATGGCAATATTAAAACCTTTCCTTTATTAGTACGGTATTTTAAAAAACAAAAAGACTTGAACATTAAACCTTTAAGCTTTTATGAATCAGATTCTGAGCTATCAGGAAATATGGCACATTTTATTAAATTAAAGTTACGTGATTGACCTAAATTTTAAAAATATAACTAGCTTTTGTGTTGATAACGCAAACGTAAATTTCGGAGTAAAGAAAAGTGTGTTTGTTGATTTGAAAAAAGAAAATGATAACAATAATTGGTATTGGTTGTTTGTGCCATATAATTCATAATACCGAGGGTTTTACATAACATTGGAACCACGCAGAGTTGTACTATTAAGAAATTAGAAGAAAATAATTTAATTGTAATTGATATGTTTGATATAATGTGTGATTTGCGCTGGAAATTAATTCAGAAATAAGAGGAATCATTTTATGTGCAAATCGCGGAGACATTTCGTACCAATTGTACCGATTTTATTGAGTATAATTTGTTTAAAAGAAGAGCTGACACTTTTCAAGTATGGTAATTTAGAAAATAATTTTCAATTTACTAAAAACAGATTTGAAAAACTTTGTTTATTTCGCCTGGCATTCATTTTTCTGATTGATTTAGTGCAGTTTTTGACGAATTCGTTTCTTTAAAAAAATGTTGCACTATACACTGTACAGTTTTCAAACAGTGGTTTATATCCTCAGTTTGAAATTTTATTTGTTTAATACCACACTAAATATTTAGTTTGATGTTTTCTGTCTGGCGCCAAGAAAGAAATCGACTTTTAATCAAGAATGTAGAAAGTGAAAGTGAAAAAGGAAAGGATCTCGTTAATGCCATCCAAAAATCTAATTAATATTAGATAAGCAAATCTAAGCAGTTCCAGAAACATTTCGTGTTTGCAATATAATTACAGCGGTGCATTCAGAGCACAGTTGCAGCATAAAGTGCAGTTTCAGAAAGATTTCGTGTTCGTGATACAGTTGGAGTGGCGTGATCAGGGCACAGTTCTGTATAACGTACAGTTCCAGAAAAGACTTTGTTTGCGTGAGACAGTTACAGCGGTGAGCTCAGGGCACAGTTCAGCATAAGGGGTTAGGGGTAGTCAGAGGCACGATAAAAGTAGTAATATGGCACGAAATTTTCAAAAAAAAAATTTTATTTCCAAAGTTATAGCTGTCAGTTCCAAAAAAAAGGTCTTTGCGGTGACAATCATAAGTCCTTGGAGATTCGTCTTAAATCAATCGGATAAAAAAAATTAGTTTTATAAATCGGGAATCCTAAACCTGATCGAAGCTTTTTTTTTTCAAAAATTAACAAAATGGCGGCATAAGAGGATTTTTGTAGATTTTTGAAAAAAAATCAACAGTTAAAAGAAATGTTCGATCAGGCCCGATTTCATAATGTATTATAAAAGCTGTATAAATTTCATTAAAATCTACTGAGCGGTTTTCGAGCAACAGTTGTCACCATTTCAAAAAACATAGTTTTGAAAAAATGAATTTGAAGTTTCACACTAACGAATAACTCAAAAAGTAATTATCGGATCAACTTGATATTTTCAAAGAATATTTCCAAGATATTACACTTAACGAACGTTGTAAGATAGCGCTTGGGGAACTGTGCTAAGGTTTAGAAAGGTGGGTTGCAGCATAACATACAGTTCCAGAAAGATTGCGTGTTAGTAATACAGTTACAGTGGTGTGTTTAGGGCACAGTGTAAAATAGCGGTACAGTTGTAAAATAGCGTTTGGGTTGCAGTGCCAATTAACAATTACATGACGGCGTGTAGTACAGTTTCAATTTTAAAACTTTACTGAATATTTCGTTTCTCTAAAACGTAAAGGTCGCGCTTTAAAACCAAAGTGAATATTTCATTTCGGTAAAACATAAAGGTCGATCGGTGGATAATGATTTAAGACCAAAACTATTTCGTTTCTGTAAAACAAGTCGGATATTTCAGAAATTTATAAACAGCTTATATTGCTGTGAACCTTTGAGTATCGTGTAACTATACATACAGCCGAAACCATGTACAACCTGTGAAAACAGAGTGAGCAGCGCGACCAGGAAGAAGAGTTGGAGGAAACCCAACAGACCTTATTTTCGGCATTAGTAGCTAGTTTAAACGCCTTGACCATGATTGTTTAATGTTCTTGAGATAAAGCATATTGGTTGGCCTTGCTATGAAAGAACAGCTCAAATGGCGTAATCGCTTGCATCCGTAGTAATTGTAAATTTCTTGTCATATTCAGGAAATTTTTGTGATGAGATAAGGATTTTTAAATTTTTAAAGCTGGCTATATATTGAGGATCTCTCGGATTTATTTTGTTATCTTTCTTTAAATATTTTATCATTGGGTAAGATATTCTAGAGTAATCTTTAATAAACTTTCTATAATAGCCTGTGGTCCCTAGAAACTCTTTTAATTGCCTTTCTGTTGTTGGTATTGGTAATTTTGTATTTCTAAAATTTTTTCCGGGTTGGGCTTTATGCCGTCTTTTGTCAAAACGCGGCCTTAAAGTTCGGTTTCTCTTTTTAAAAAACTACACTTATTTGCCTGGATTTTTAAGTTATTTTCCTGAAGCTTTGAAAAAATAGTTCCTAGTGAATGTATGTGTTCTTCTAGTGATGTAGAAAATATTAATGTGTCATCTAGATAGACTACACATATTTTATTAATTTGTTCCCTTAGGATGTCGTTCATTAATCTCTGAAAAGTGGCTGGAGCATTTTTAAGCCCAAAAGGCATCCTGACGTATTCATACAGGCCTGCTGGAGTCACAAAAGCTGTTTTCTCTATATCCTTTTCTGCCATTAGGATCTGATGGTAACCTTTAGCTAGATCTATGGTGCTAAAGTACTGTGCTTTGCCCAATTTATCTAAAATTCGATCAATATTTGGCAGGGGATATTTATCGTCAACAGTAATTTGGTTTAACCTCCTGTAATCAACCACTAATCGAAATTTGTTTATACCGGAACTATCTGATTTCTTTGGCACAATTATTATTGGTGAGCTGTACTTGCTTCGACTTTTTCGTATTATTCCTTGCTTTTCCATTTCTTTAATTTGCCTTTCCGCCTCATCCGCATGTTTGGGGGGCAATCTGTAAATTCGGGAATTAATTTGCTGATCCGTTGTTGTTCTAATTTCATGAACAACGGTATTGGTGTTTGTCAGATTATCTCCTTCTTTATAAATTAGCTTTTCGTACTTTTTTTAATAGTTTACTTATTTTCATCTTTTTTTCTAGGTTTAAATGGTCGAGATTGATTTTACTAACTTCTCTTTCTTCCAACGAATAAACTTGCTCATGCATAATTTTCGTATGGAATAGAAGCTTGACACCATTTCTCAATGCCATTTCTTTGTTTTCAATGTTTATTGCTTTCACATTTTAAAATATAAAATCATTCAATCAATCAAACCAGTATATGGTCGTATGGCTTGTTAAAATCCATTTTTAACCATCGCATTCTTGCATTTTGAGAATATCTAAATTCTAGTGGGCATGATGTCTTAACTCTTTCGTTCATTGCCCTTATTTCGCCATTCAGTGTACTAATTATTCTTTTATTTTTTTCTAAAACTGGTAAATTATACTTTTCGAAACTGACTCTTTTCATTATGCTTATGGTAGAGCCTGGAGGTTGACACTATGAGCAGAACAGAGGAAACAAATAACAACGAGGAATTTTTTACCAATTAGCCTCGGAAAATCAAAATAAAATTTTAATTTCACTCACTCTATTTAATAAGAAATGGTGTGCATTAGTAGACAATGGTTTGGTCAAAGTCATCTGGTCATTTGTTGGCCTGAAGTGCTGTTTTAATTTAGCTTTACAAGTTGCCCAATCTTGAGGTGGGTTTGCTTGCAAAAAATTTTTTGCAGAACCACCAATTTTTAAGTCATAGATCACTCTAAAAAATATTTCTTCCTGTGCTCCATAGTCCCTTCGTACTCTGTCAATGAAATTCCTTCTGAATTAAAAAGCTGTATTACCGGTAAAAACCCCAGAGTTTATAATAAAATAAACATTTTATAGGCTATTTTTCCAACTTATGTATGTGTGTTGCGTGAGCAATTGCTTATTGAGCAAAGGATAACAATACAACGGTGGCTAGACAATGGTTTGGTCAAAGTCATCTGGTCATTTGTTGGCCTGAAGTGCTGTTTTAATTTAGCTTTACAAGTTGCCCAATCTTGAGGTGGGTTTGCTTGCAAAAAATTTTTTGCAGAACCACCAATTTTTAAGTCATAGATCACTCTAAAAAATATTTCTTCCTGTGCTCCATAGTCCCTTCGTACTCTGTCAATGAAATTCCTTCTGAATTAAAAAGCTGTATTACCGGTAAAAACCCCAGAGTTTATAATAAAATAAACATTTTATAGGCTATTTTTCCAACTTATGTATGTGTGTTGCGTGAGCAATTGCTTATTGAGCAAAGGATAACAATACAACGGTGGCTAGACAATGGTTTGGTCAAAGTCATCTGGTCATTTGTTGGCCTGAAGTGCTGTTTTAATTTAGCTTTACAAGTTGCCCAATCTTGAGGTGGGTTTGCTTGCAAAAAATTTTTTGCAGAACCACCAATTTTTAAGTCATAGATCACTCTAAAAAATATTTCTTCCTGTGCTCCATAGTCCCTTCGTACTCTGTCAATGAAATTCCTTCTGAATTAAAAAGCTGTATTACCGGTAAAAACCCCAGAGTTTATAATAAAATAAACATTTTATAGGCTATTTTTCCAACTTATGTATGTGTGTTGCGTGAGCAATTGCTTATTGAGCAAAGGATAACAATACAACGGTGGCTAGACAATGGTTTGGTCAAAGTCATCTGGTCATTTGTTGGCCTGAAGTGCTGTTTTAATTTAGCTTTACAAGTTGCCCAATCTTGAGGTGGGTTTGCTTGCAAAAAATTTTTTGCAGAACCACCAATTTTTAAGTCATAGATCACTCTAAAAAATATTTCTTCCTGTGCTCCATAGTCCCTTCGTACTCTGTCAATGAAATTCCTTCTGAATTAAAAAGCTGTATTACCGGTAAAAACCCCAGAGTTTATAATAAAATAAACATTTTATAGGCTATTTTTCCAACTTATGTATGTGTGTTGCGTGAGCAATTGCTTATTGAGCAAAGGATAACAATACAACGGTGGCTAGACAATGGTTTGGTCAAAGTCATCTGGTCATTTGTTGGCCTGAAGTGCTGTTTTAATTTAGCTTTACAAGTTGCCCAATCTTGAGGTGGGTTTGCTTGCAAAAAATTTTTTGCAGAACCACCAATTTTTAAGTCATAGATCACTCTAAAAAATATTTCTTCCTGTGCTCCATAGTCCCTTCGTACTCTGTCAATGAAATTCCTTCTGAATTAAAAAGCTGTATTACCGGTAAAAACCCCAGAGTTTATAATAAAATAAACATTTTATAGGCTATTTTTCCAACTTATGTATGTGTGTTGCGTGAGCAATTGCTTATTGAGCAAAGGATAACAATACAACGGTGGCTAAGCGATCGCGTTTCCACTTTTGTGGTGGCTTAGGTCGTAAGCGTGAAGGAGTTAATCTGAATCCTACTACGAGCCTATACGCTCGAATCCTGTAAATCATAAATCTTAATTTTTATTTTGATTTTATTTTAGCTGATGATATGAGTCCTCACTTGACACGCCTCTGTGTCGGCTATGTTGTCTCGTTTGTCCTTTTTGCAGTGGTTTGGTATTGAAAGTTGACTTATGCTCTCTTGAAATATTGCGATTACCGATTGGGCTGCATTTTCATAGCGTCGTTTTTAGATAAAATGGGCTAAATCGACAAACTATGAAACAATGATTATAAACATATAGGTAATAGTACTTTTACTGCAGTATGCTTAAAATATATAGAAGTAGTTAAAGATTTCATATGAATAGCAATTTTATATAAATTTTATAATTTAATGCCATATATAGTGCATAATATGAAATAAATTAAAATATTATTTCATTTCGCTAATAGGTCATGTTGCCAATTCTCTTTTCTAAAGGGAACATCAGACAAATTGTTCAATTTCAGATTTTTACCATCGTCATGAGGAAGCAGCTTGAGGGCAACATACATACGTGAGGGGATAGGTAGGATTTTCAGTGGTGGCTGTCGAATTGTAAAATTAATGAGTTTTTCTCGTTTTACTGAACCATTCAATTTCATTCGTTCATTTTATTTTATAAACTTAATTAAATCGCATTTGCGTAGGAATTCTATATGAAAACCAAATGTGGTTTACCAGGCGCACAAAAAAAATAGCGCGGCGCAGTTATAAACGAACCACTTTGCTTTAAAGCAGACGCACATTCCTTATGAATGAATTTGTTGTCGTTGTAATATGAAATACTTAGAAAATATGCCGCGACTTTGCAGTTCGCAGTCTACGATTTTTTGTCACTTGCGAGAATGTTTGATTTTTTGCGAAAGACATATTGAGGGACATACTTGTACATATGTACATATGTACATATATTTGGACATGCGAATGAAGGAAGGCAATTTCAAGAATATTCACATACAAATAGATGAACATTTGAAGCAAGTAAACAACAATAGCTGTTTGAGTTCACAGATTAGACAAAGTTGTTCGAAAATCGGCTGCGGTGCTGCTATAGTATAGTATAGCACACTTCCTTATTGCAACGTGAAATATTTTTCCTAAGTTTAAATCCTATCAGATATTTTTATATACTCCTTTTTCCGAAGTTATATTTTTCGATGTTCCCTCATCTGGAACTACAAATTAGTACTCAAAAAGATTCTCTGCTAAAATGTTAATTTTCCCATCCTATCATTTTACCAGAGAATGTTAATGAATAGAGAAGGAGCAAATGTTAAGTGAAATCTTTTTGAGTACTAATTTGTAGTTCCAGATAAGGGAACATCGAAAAATATAACTTCGAAAAATAAAAATACACCACGCAATGTGCGAAATGCTATAAATAGATACAACGAATATTCCTAAATGAAAAATCGTTGCGCATACCTATTTAGATTAATGTTTTCAATTTCTATGATATGACAAATTTATAGTTATGAAAAGCCTTCTGAATTAAAAATCTGTATTACCAGTAAAAACCCCAGAATTCATAATAAAATAAACATTTAATAGGCTATTTTTCCAACTTATATATGTGCGTTGTGTGAGCAATTGCTTATTAAACAAAGGATAACAATAAAACGGTGGCTAAGCGGCCGCGTTTCCACTTTGGTGGTTGAGGTCGTAAGCGGGAAAGGGTTAAGCACAATCCGAATACGAACCTATACGTTCGAATCCTAAAACTCATGAAACTGAAATTTTATTTAATTTTTTATTTTATCAATTGGAATCTAAGCATATCATAATTCAATTTCTTTAATAGCATATTTTACTTCCTGATATAATTAAAATATATCAGGAAAATATGTTCATATGTTTAGGTTTATTGAATATTTACTTATTATGCGTATTTACACAAATGTGATAATCACACATGCATTCTTAAATACACATACGCTGATGCTTGCTTCTTCTTGCCCTGCACAAGCAATGACTTTTGTCCACACTTTTTGCTTTTTGCGAGAAGCAAGCTGAACGATCGCTGGCAAGGAGGACTCAGGGGCGCACTGCCACATAATTATTTCAGATATATCTTTATTAATCGAATTTATTTTAAAACCATTATAGGTATGAATTTATTTGTATTTATATTTTTATGTATCTATTAATTATATTACGTCAATAAGTCATTAATGCATTAGTATTTTTCAATACAAATTAAGCAACATATTAATACATTATGAGCCCTCACTTGACACGTATCTGTGCATGGTGGCAAGCCAAGGAAATAACGGCGAGTTCGGGCGGACATTATGTTGTTGAAAAAAACGAAAAGACGACTTTGTCGACAAACATACATATTTACATACATACATACGAGCTCGCATACATATTGACACCGAATTGTGTGAATTGTCGCGGAGTTGGCAAAATTTGTTTCAATCGACAATTTTGCGACAATGTCGATCGGCTATGTTGTCTCGTTTGTCCTTTTTGCAGTGATTTGCTATTGAAAGTTGACTTATGCTCTTTTGACATATTGCGATTACCGATTGGGCTGCATTTTAATAGCGTCGTTTTTAGATAAAATGGACTAAATCGACAAACTATAAAAGAATGATAATAAGTAAGCATATACAAGCACTATATGTAGTTTACCTAGAATATATAGAAGTAATAAAGGATTTCATATAAATGGCAATTTTACATAAATTTTATAATTTAAAACCATATGTAGTATAATATATGAAAATTAAAAAACAAAAATATTAAATCGGCAATGACCCAAGTTGCCATTTTTCTCTTCTGGAGTGAACATCAGAAAATTCTTCAACTTCTGATTTTTAGTATCACCATGAAGAAGCAGCTTTTGGGCAACTTGTAGAATATGCGCGTTCTTATGAATGAATTTGTTGTTGGTGTTATTTGAATGCGTAGATATATGTATGAATGAATTTGTTGTTAGTGTTATTTGAATGCGTAGATATATGTATGAATGAATTTGTTCTTTTTGTATGAATATATGGCATATTGAAGAGCATATGACGTGTGTACATACAAACAGACCGTGACATATTCACGTTTTCATGTATGTAGATATGCAGATACATGAATGAATTTTTTCTTCTTGTAATTATGAATACAAGTATATGGCATATTGAATTGGTTGTATGTATACAAGTCATAGTGCATACAAACAGACCGTGGCAATTCACGTATTTATGTATGAATTTCTATTTTTAGCTGCTTTGTGTAAACGAAGTGAACACTAACTGGTGGTCAAATCAAAAAATTGTATACTTACCTATGTATTATCAAAACCTCAAATATTTAACGAATTAAATGCAAATAAATTAATTTTTATTTATTTATTTTTTATTAATTAATTTATTATTTAATTAAAATAATAATAAAATATACTTATAGGTATTTCTTAATTATATTAATCTAAATAAAAATCTGAAATGGAAAAATAGAAAACACTGAAAATAAAAAAAACAAATGCATATAAGTAATTTTGTTATTTAAATTGTAACGATTTTCATGGCATGTTTATGTTGTTTTTTACGAGCATATAGTCGTCTGATGTGTATATAACTGCGTTTAGCTGTTTTAGGCTATCGTTGCCAAGAATTGTATGAAAGGATTTAAGTGTGGGTAAGATAAAAAACTTGTGTTTTTCTTCCTTGAGTCCGAAAAGGTTGAGTTCGGTGTGTCGTGATATTTCGATATTGCCGCCTACTGATTTTGCGAAAAAAAGGTTTTCATTGGGTTTGGGGTTTTTTACTAATAAAGTTTGAATGTAATTCTTATTTGAACCGGTATCTATTAGAAATTTTAATATTTTTCCATCGCTCGTCCTACACTCGAAGTAAGGTAGCGATAAGGAGGTTAGTCTAAAAAATAAACGTCTACGAAATCATTAAAATTATTTTCTGGGTTGTCCTGCTCTTTTCTCATATATTCGTTGTTGCATTCTTCCCATGGTTGCATTTCCTCATATTGGGTGGTATCTTCTTCGTAGTTTTTATTATTTTCGTTAGTATCTTGTGCAATATAGTTGATTCGTTGAAATTTGTTCGGGTAGTTGTTGCTTAATTGGTTAGATGATGGTGATGGTCGTTTGCCTGCAATTGCGTTGAAGTTGGGTCTATTGATGTAGTTGACTGCTGTTGTTTGTTGCGAATGGTCTATATCCATTGGAATTGTCTTGGGCTGTGGCTTTGGTCCGTTAGGTCGTGGTGGTTAAAAGTTTTGTTGATACTGTTGGTATTGTGGTCTGCCGTATTGGTTTTGGCCGATAGGTTGTCTATTGAAGTAATTTTGTGACATTTGGTGATATGGTTTTGTTTGGTAATACGGTGTTGTTTGGTGATATGTTGTTATTTGTGGTTGGTATGGTCTACTGACTCCTTTATTCCTAGGAGTCTAGGAAAATCTCCATTGAGTCCTTTTATGAATGTATCTAAAGCTTTGTTCCTATAGGTTTGTGTTAAAAGGTGAAGGGCTTCGGGTCCCATTTCAAGACTCGATAAATTATTGAGAAAGGTGATTGTAAATTTCTTGGTAAAACTCTGAGATAGTTTTCCGTCCCTGTACTAAAAAGGCTAATTGGCATTCAAGGGTGGTAACGTCGCGTTTGTCCGCGTAATAGGTTGTTAGGCATGTAAGATAGCTTTCCAGTCAAGTGGAGTATTATACGATTCTAGGACAACGTCGGCGTTGTCTACAATTTTGTTTCTAATGACGCTTAAGATACTGAAGTACTTTGGGGTACCTCTGATGCCTTCGTAGATCTTAAGCACGCGGTCTATACTTTTTCTCCACGAGTTAAATACGCCGGGGTTTCCAGAGAATTCTCGCAGGCTTCGTATAATGTCAGGTATTTTGTCAAGATCGTCCACGGTATTCTGGGTCAATAGTCTGGTCAATTGCGTTAGTCAGTATGCTATTTGGGTTATTCGTTATGTTCTCTCTAACTACAATTTCCTTAACAATTCTACTGATAAGAGCTTCTAGTTCGGGAGTTGTATTGGGATTTTGTGGAGGGGGAACGTTTGGATTTAAAACGGGTGGTCTAATAATGTTTTGATTTTGCAATTTTGATTTAATGGTTGCTTTCTAACTTAAATGAAATCAATTAATTTAAGTTATTCTTTTTTTTTCTTTACTTTTTCAAATCAATTATTAATTTAAGTGATCAATCTCTGGAGGTCCCTTTGGTGGTGAATCGCAGTTGTTGTGTGTTATAAAGCCGGAGGGTCCCCCTTAAAGGTGGTGAATCGCGGCCTTGCTTTTATTTAATTATTGACTGTATAATCCTTTAATAATTAATTATTATTTTATATTATTTTAATAATTAATTTTTTGTTTTTGTTTTCCTATTTTCTTTTTTTTTTCTTTTTTCTTATAGTTTCTAATGAAAATTTTTTCCCCAAAATTGAATATTATTCTCTTTCGTTAATTTTAATTGGTATATTTAACTCTACTTTTCTACAAGTGTATATTTTTATTTTATATATATATCTTCTTTTGAAATGTTTTACTGTTTTTTTATTTTAAATTTGATATTTTCCGTTTTTATTTATTATTTTAATTTGAATATTTCATTTTTTTTCTTTTTTGCCCACTTTTACTTTTTTATCTCCATTACTATTTTGTTTTTCGGTTCTATAAACTTTATTTTCACGATATTTTCTTATTTTCTTTCGCTTACTTCTATAACTGAATATGTTTTCTATTATTGTTTTTCTATGATATCTTAGTCTATGCTTACAGTAGGATCATCCCGCGGCGAAGTGGATTTTTGTTTGTTTTCCACTACTGAGGTCCACTCTTTTTCGCACTCTTTGCGGTTAGTGCGTTCTGCTGTCCCAGGAGATTGCACTGATGTTGTAGGTTGCTGCTACTTGAGGAGCTGTTGGTTTCCCCGATGTTGTTGCTACTTAAGGAGCTGTTGGTTCCACCGTTGTTGCTGCTACTTGAGGAGCTGTTGTTGTCACCTTTGTTGCTGCTACTTGAGGAGCTGTGTAGGTGCGGTAGTCGCGGTACAGATATTAGCACTACATTAGTTATTATTTATTACGGCGATCGCGACTGGCAGTTGGGCGCCAGTTATTATATTTTATGTTACGTTTTGCAAAAAAATATAATTTTTAGGCCGAAGCCGTCTTTATTGAATCAAAGTGAAACTTAGACTGATTTTTACAATATTAACTTCTCAACATTAAACTTCTGCATCACGTTGCGGGCACAGGTGTCTTCTTGCTGATTTGTCGGAATGGATGCGCATGCACCAGCTATTGTTACGTTGATCCGGCCAGGCAGACATGGCATCAGCATTTTATAAGTATTGTTGTTGTTGATGCGCTTCCGTATCGTTGGAAACGTATAGTTCAATCTTTTGAGCGTTAACAGCGTTAACTTGTACAAGTTGTCCCTCAATATGTCTTTCGCAAAAAATCAAACATTCGCGCAAGTGACAAAAAAACGTAGACTGCGAACTGCAAACTCGCGGCATATTTTCTAAGTATTTCATATTACAACGAAAACAAATTCATTCATAAGGAATGTGCGTCTGCTTTAAAGCAAAGTGCGTTCATTCATAACTCTGCGCCTCGCTATTATTTTTAAAAATAAAACCTTTTTAAGGTAAAAATCTGAAATTGAAGAATTTGTCTGATGTTCCCTTGCAATTGGCAACATGCGAAATAAAATAATACTTTAATTTATTTCATATTATGCACTATATGTGGCATTAAATTATAAAATTTATATAAAATTATATATTCTAAGCACACTCCATATAGTACATTTATATGTTTACTTATTATCATTGTTTCATAGTTTGTCGATTTAGCCCATTTTATTTAAAATCGACGCTATGAAAATGCAGCCCAATCGGTAATCGCAATATTTCAAAAGAGCATAAGTCAACTTCAAAACCAATACCAAACCACTGCAAAAAGGACAAACGAGACAACATAGCCGACCGTCATTGTCGTAAAATTGTCCATTGAAACAAATTTTGTCAATTCCGCGACGATTCACACAATTTGGTGTCAATATGTATGCGAGCTCATATATCTATGTATTTATGTATATACATATGTATGTTTGTGGACAAAGTCGTCGTTTGGTTTTTTTCAACAACACAATGTCCGCGAGTTAAGGAACGTATTACTTATCACATTATATCACCAATATCCTAAACAAACAAACATCAAAACAACCTTATCTCTGAATGAACAGAATGTATGAAAACAACAAATACCAATAGAAATGCACTATTAATAACAACCCAAATATAACAATAGAAACTAATAGTTTTATCTGTTAGTAAACAGATAACTATCGATACAGCTCAATAGTATAAGTAGCACTAAGATTTATGTAAATTAGTTAGTCTTAAGAAGATCAATAAAGAGTACACATTTCTATGCAGCTCAAAAGTATATTTCTTTCGACTCATATCGTGTAAACGATATTAACTGGGGGCTCAACCGGGATGGCAAATTTTTACTTGCTATCAAAAAAAGCCAGGAGACATCCTTGAAAAGACAGGAACTCCGCGATTCTAAAGAAGGATAAAATTAAAATACCACGGGAAGTAGGACTTCCAATACAAACTGCTTGAAAAAGTAGCATACGATTCAAAGCAGATCCTGAAAAAGCGGACAGCGCCGAATCCAACAACAACGAAACAGCAGTAATCTAAGAAAGAAGATCTCATGTTTACACCTCGACTAAACAGCAAGAAAGCAGCCTTTGACGACAACAAATAACAGTTGTCAGTTAATTCGCCAGTAATAACAAATCAAAGTGGAACACCAAATGGTTAAACTCCATGCAGAAATCGCTGCATTGAGGAAACATTGAAAAAGCAACTAGAGGAATTCACCTAAAGATTATCCTCAGTGGAACAACGCAAAATTTCCACAAACAATATCAACATGGAGACACCCATAACCAATATACCATATTCCCACCGAGAGGACAGACACCAGCATAACTACATACCAAACTTAAGGATTCAGAGAAATAAATGTCAACAAAGTAACCTCTTCAATAAACAACGACAATCAGCACCAGTCCCAATGGACGTTGATGATTTCAGACGATGATCTTATGAGAAGAAATTATAGCACTAGAATGAATACCGTTTACGACCACAATACAAGCATCAATTAGGACCAAATAAGAAGATCCGATATGGACAACACATTATCCACATCTAATGCCTGATCACGAATTTGTCAAGAAAGAAATTGAAAAATTGTTAAATGGCGGAATTATCCAACCAATAGTTCCAAAAAAAGGTACCGAAAACAAGGGAAACTTAAAAAGGAAAATGGTTGTTGACTTCAAGAAAATTCACGCTCATACGATTATCCTACGAGATTCCCGAGGTCAATACGACTATTAAAAACTTAGGAAAAGCAAAGATTTTTTCTGAAATCGCTTTTGAAAAAAATATCACAACTAATTTTAAAACATTTTTTATAAAAACAAAATCATTAATAAAAATGAAATCAAACATATCAAAAGAAACCCACAATAATAATTCCATATATAATATAAAAAGATTAATAATAATGATAATATCAGCGAAAAAAATATTAATTAAATAAAAGCACGATAATTAAAAATATACTTATAAACATCAAAATTTAATGAAACAAAATATTGTACAATAGTTAATAATACAATTACACATTGATAAAAATAATCAATGAATGATAATAGTAATATGCGATAGTACAATCAAATATCAATCGATTTAAAAATTCCGACATTTCATTTTGAACACCGGGGAGAGTTAAGGAACGTATTACTTATCACATTATATCACCAATATTCTAAACAAACAAACATCAAAACAACCTTATCTCTGAATGAACAGAATGTATGAAAACAACATATAACAATAGAAATGCACTATCAATAACAACCCAAATATAACAATAGAAACTAATAGTTTTATCTGTTACTCTACTTTTACACATAGATTCTTTTGTAACCCCGGTTTATTGAGGGCGAGGGGACGACGAGGAAAGACGAAGGGACCGTGCCACTCGTGTTCGGGTGGCACGCTTTGTGTTCTTGTTCCTAACAGCTCACTGCTACCCTTTTCAGCATTCCTTTTCACTTTCAAATTCTTTGAATGGTTGCAAGAGCGCTCGGTTTCAAATGAATTCGTTCACAAATTTGAATTCTGTTATCTATTTTTTGTATGTAATATGCAAATATGTATGCATAGAATAATAGAAATATTTTGAAAAATTGTAAATAAGGAGAAAATTAAGATATAGATTATGGAGTTAGAAAATTATGAATTGTTAATACTTAAAGATTAGGAAATTCTTGTTATAAATTTGGCCTTGAAAATATTAGTAGCGGATATTCAATACATTCTGGTGGAATTCCCATTCCCGTCTTAAGTATTTCTTTGAACCTATTAAGCGGGAAGGTATTATGCATATTGTTCTACCATATTCATGGTAATTCATTGCAAGCAAAATGTGTGACCATCATCTCAACATATAAATGAAATATGCAACACGCTCTAAGTGTTGCGCCGTCGAACCGCACAAATATTTACGAAAGTTTTGTGAAAAGGAATGCAGAAAAACTAGACTCGAGTTGCTAGACTCTTTTTGCCCGTGTGAATGTACAGAGCGACACCAAAAGAGAATTTGAAAAATATGAGGGTCAAAAGAGTACCAATGTAAAAGCCGTCTTAGTAAACAGATAACTATCGATACAGCTAATAGTATTAATAGCACCAAGATTTATGTAAATTAGTTAGTCTTAAGAATATCAATAAAGAGCACACATTTCGGTGCAGCTCAAAAGTATATTTCTTTCGACTCATATCGTGTAAACGATATTAACTCGCGGGAACTCGCCGTTATTTCGTTGGCTTGCCACCATGCACAGAGGCGTGTCAAGTGAGGACTCATATATTATTAATATGTTGCTTAATTTGTATTGAAAAATACTGATGAAATGCGATCGTTCAACTTGCTTCTTGCAAAAAGCAAAAAGTGTGGACAAAAGTCATTGTTTGTGCAGGGCAAGAAGAAGCAAACATCAGTGTACGTGTATTTAAGAATGTGTGATTATCACATTTGTGTAAATACGCATAATAAGGGAATATTCAATAAACATATGAACATATTTTCCTGAACTATTTTAATTATCTCAGGAAGAAAAATGTGCTATTCAAGTATTGAATTGAGATCAGCTAAAATGTCAAATAATAAAATAAAATCAAAATAAAAATTAAGATTTATGATTTACAAGATTCGAACGTATAGGCTCGTATTAGGATTGAGCTTAACTCCTTCACGCTAACGACCTAAGCCACCACAAAAGTGGAAACGCGATCGCTTAGCCACCGTTGTATTGTTATCCTTTGCTCAATAAGCAATTGCTCACGCAACACACATACATAAGTTGGAAAAATAGCCTATAAAATGTTTATTTTATTATAAACTCTGGGGTTTTTACCGGTAATACAGCTTTTTAATTCAGAAGGATTTTCATATATATGTATTTTGTCATATCATAGAAATTGAAAACATAAATCTAAATAGGTATGCGCAACGATTTTTCATTTAGGAATATTCGTTGTGTCTATTTATGCCATTTCGCACAATGCGTGGTGTATTTTTCTTTTTCGATGTTTCCTAACTGGAATTACAACTGAGTACACAAAAAGATTTGATTTAACAGTTGCGCCTTCTCTATTCATTAACATTCTATGGTATAGATATAAAAGGATCTTTCTTCGTCTTTTAATTTTTGTTATATGTTTGTGCCTTTGCTTATTTTACGCAATCCTAATTATACTTGATAAAGTATAAGGGGTATTGCCGGAAAAAGGTGCCAGTAAATACTTGAATTTGATTTTTATGTTTGTTAATAGGTGCATTGGAATACACAAAGGTAAGCTTGTAGTTAGGCAGTAAGTTAATATTAATTTTGTGTTTTTTAATTAATAAGTATGTATTTTGAAATATATGTTATACCAGACTGTGTTCGGTTTTTCCCGCAAAAAAACTCGAAACTGTGACAGTTTGGTAACCGTGTTTTTGGTATATATAAAACTATAATTTTTACATACATACAATATATGCATGATAAAATAAAAGAATAGGAAACGATACGACTCACTTTATGCTCCCTCAAGGGTTTTTTGAGGGGATAATATGTGCGTACATGTGTGTATTCCTTTGTTGTCAATTCCTTTTTCTCCGCTTCCAGTTGTGCCTGGTTTTAGTGAGTGTTGTTTTGTTTATTATCGTTTGTTTTAAATTCGCGGCCGTTTAAGTTGTTTTTATTTGTGTTGTTGTATTTAAGTGCTTTAGTATTTCGTTCCCGTTTGTTTTTCTAGCAGATTGTGTTTAGGTTTCGCGCCCGATTTGTGAGTTTTTTGTTTGTTTAAAATGTTCTCTACTTTGTGTATTTTGTTTAGCCCGCACTTATTTGTATGTATGTTTGAATTTCTCTTCTTTTTCATATATTATATTTAATTGTATCTTTTCATTTTTATTTGTTACTACATTGCACTGCACTTTTAATATTTATGTGTATATGTATATATCTCTGTTAAAAGACAAATTTTGTAAATATGTATATTTTTTCTCAGACTGCACTTTTGTGAAACAGCACTGTATGTATGTAAGTTTTTATAGCAAAAACCAAAGGTGCCATTCGGTATGGCTCGAAGGACCATGAACAATTTGTATGCAATATATTGGGGAACACCACCGAGATATTAGGACTTCTAAAAAGTTCACTTCGAATTGCATAAAATTAAAAAAAAAATGTAAGTTTTTTTCTTTGGTTAAAACAAGTTTAGTGACACTTATTTAATTTACGTTGCCTTAAGGTGCGCCATTATTTTCCTGGGTAGAGTGGTGTGTACATGTATAGGGAGGCTTAACCCATTTAATCACACGGCTCTTCGTAACCGCGACTGTAATTTGGACTTTACTTTCTTTGTTGCCAAGCCACGTTTTTCTAGCTCCTTTTTTGTAGTTGTGATGTTCAGACTTAAACTTAACCATTCTCAAACAATTCTCTCTTTGGAAGTTTATTTGACAATCCCACTTCTGACACCAATTGTAACGGATTTCTCGATAATTCGTCTTCCTTTTAACACATTCTTGAGTTCGACCACTGGATTGTTACTTATCTTTATTTCTAATTCCCACAACTTAACGCTTTACTAATTATCCGAGCTTGCAACTTCTTGCTTATAGCCTAATTGCTCTTAACACGACAACATTCTAACTAGAACCAGAGAACGTATATCATAGAGAAGGTTCATGGTGTGCCGATTGTCAAAATGTTCCTCTTGACGAAGGGTTACTCGCCAACATTAGTGCATTTCACCACAAACAAATTATAAGCTGATTTCACCAGAATTTTACCCCTGCGGAGCGCAAAATAGCAGAATTGAGCATTTTGAATGTTAAGAGAGAAAAATAATGCTAAATTCAATGTTAAGAAATGTACGCTTACAGATTCGTATATTTACAATGCGCAAACGAATTTACATATAATCTTAAGATATTCTGCATATACAGGGCGGCTCACGAATCGTGCTACAAAAATAAACCGTAATAAGTTTCTTTTTAATCAATGCATTACATTAATTTTTTTTGTATTGTATATAAAATCTTATTTTATTTTATACAATTAATTATTCCTCCATGCTCAGCCACGCATATGCGACACCTAATTAGAAAATTAATGCGGGCTGGAGGGTTCGTCGGGATTGCCTCAAATATCTATTTCATGGACTGCTTCAGTTCAGTTCAGTCATACAGTCAGCTTGACATAAGCCCATAAGAAAAGACCAAGCGGTCGCAAATATTCTTATACATATATATGTAAGTATATGTATAATTATGTGTGCATGTAAACAAATATGAAAGTACCCATTATAATTGTTAATTTGTCTATATGCAACGTATGTATGTAAATATGTACACTCATTGTTTCATGGGATATCAGAACCATACACACTCTTACAAACATACATCGCATATGGCAATTGCAAAATCAACCCTTTTTCATATACAACGTGGCATGCGTAAATGGAAACAAAGTCAACAAGTCATGTGCATATATACGGGCAGATGTGTGTACAAAAAATTCGCATATTTACATACGCACATTCTTTGACCAATACAGTCAAACCCGGTTAAGTGCCAAAACCAAAGTTGCAGATTTTTTGTGCTTTGTAGTACATAAGCGATTGTGGTACTTAAGCGACTGGTACCAAAAAAATAATTTCTATGTATTTAAAAAAAAGTTACCGTTTTCCTTAAAAAATTAAGAAAAAAAAACGTGAGATGCAGCAAGACACAGGCAGATAAGAGGGATTGGAGGAGTGATACTTAACCGGGGCTTACTGTATACATAAATCAGAGGAATATTGAATATTTTCTTTAAAAAGTTTCTTGAATTGTAAATCGACAAATATACTATGTTGTCACTTTTATTCTAAAATATTTTAATACTCATATTTGAGGGGTTGTCACTTTTCCCTTCTAGAGGGAATATCAGAAATTTGTTCAATTTATGACTTTTAGCTTTTGCCATCGTCGTGAAAAGACGCTTGGGCAAAAGCATGCTCGGGGGGATGTGAGGGTATCTGTTTTTATGAATGAAGCGAGGTTGCTTTTTAAAAGTACGCCTGCGTTCATGAATGAAAATGTTGTTGTTGTGCAATTTACTATAAATTTGGGCTTCGCCTATTTGGCTGACATATTGCCTTGTGACGATTGTTGTTTTTGTAGAACAATGTTTGTAGTTTTTGCAGGTGACATATATACATGTGTACGGATATTCATATGTATGTAGGTTGGTTTGTGTATGCATTATTTGTTGGCAATGTTATATGTACATACATACATATATATGTTGACATATAAATCAATGTGCGCACATATAGCAGAGAATGTTAATATATGAATATTTATATATTTATTAACATTCTCTGCATATAGTGTATTGATAAGTGATAAATTATGATTTGAATTTCTGAATGCGTACATTCAAATGCGCATGTTCAGATAAATGTACATATGACTATAAAAGATTAATATTATAAAAGATATAAAATTATATAAGAATGCATATTATGTAAAAACTATATAATATTATTAAATGCCCAAATTGACTATAAATATTATTTCGAAATTTCATAATTTAATAGATCTTATCAGTTTTGCATGCATTCATAAAAATGCGCAAAATGATATTCATATCAATAAATATGATTGCATATAAACGTATAAAAATATAAGCCAAAAGTCTAACATGCAGCTGTAATATCAAAGCAAGTCTCTGAGCATAATTTTCATTGAATTCTCAGCTCTGTTCACTCTCCACTGTTAAAATTTCTCCTTCCAAGCCAGATTTGGTGAAATTCACTAATAAAATCTTGTTAGGTTTTGACAATTCACACGCTGGTCCGCAATTGAACCTTCTCTATGATATACGTTCTCTGCTAGAACTGTGTTTGCTGCACAGTCTGGCAGCCCTTATATAGTATATCCTCAATTATAGTTCATTCTGGCAACTACGAATTTGCTGTCCAGTTGCTTCTGGCAATTATCGTCAGTTCGATTTTGTGTTATCATCCATGTTAGTCACAATATTATCTCTTATCGTAGTACAAAATATGTCTATTGGTAAGTAGCTTATATTCTGTTCATTAAAAAATGTGTGCAAAGTGTTTAAAACATAGTGAAATATCGTACACTACTTT
This sequence comes from Bactrocera oleae, assembly GCF_042242935.1. Classification (NCBI taxonomy): domain Eukaryota; kingdom Metazoa; phylum Arthropoda; class Insecta; order Diptera; family Tephritidae; genus Bactrocera; species Bactrocera oleae. The sequence goes on from NC_091538.1 coordinate 37,763,126, forward strand.
ACAATTTTAGAACTTAAAATACAGATATCTCGAAAGCTATAAGTCTGAGGCGGGTACAAGTTTATACATTTTTTAATCCTGAGGACCTCTATCCCTCCATACCATCAGATCACGGCGCTAAAAAAAATCGTGATTTTATTCTTTACCAATATCTAAAAATAAATTCCCTTTTTTGGGACCTAAAAATGACGAGACTATAAAATGTTCGATTACTCCCGAGGTTAGCCCTTACTTACTTATTTGAATAATTTTGCACACTACTAATTTTTAATAATTGTGACTAAACTTAGTTCTTCCTTTCTGCTTTATAATGAAGCGTAACCGGCTGTTCTAAATATTTAAAACTTCTTCAATCATTTTTCAAAGTTAACGCTTCTAGTCTAGAAATAAATAAAGAAAATACGTGTAGCACTCGGGGACTGCTGCGGTAAGGCTAAGCATTTTTTATCAACTGTTGGCGGATAAAATATGTATAAACAAAATGGGCGGATAGAGGAGATCCTCCAGATCAAGACTATATATATAGATATAACCGCGGGAAACTTACAGTTTTCGAAGTATTTACGTTTAAAGTTGAAAATTTCAACTATTTAAAGTACGTATTTTTTCGATTTAAAATGAGTTATACTCTTATATTTCGTTCGTACATATTTATTTTACATTATATAGTGCAAAACCAGTTGAATTCAAGACAAAAGGTCAAATAACCAGTGTTACCTTATCAACATCTTTTGTAAATGAACTGAAAGACATGAAAACAGATAATACCACAAATACAGGAATCCGAAAAAATATTAGAGAGCATTGATGTTAAGGATTATGTTATATGCTTTATTACAATGTTACTTTTTCGCACAGAGCTTCTTTTTGCTCTGGCGGCCTTCGGCCGCACTTCAAAAAAATAACCCTGGTCGCTCCAACACCAGGGTTTATCAAGTGAAGGAAACTAAAAGATTTATTAGTGTCCATCAACGATTATGATTCCTGTATTTATGATTCCTCTCTTTTTATTTTATTTTTCTTCGTTTGCAAAATATATAAATATGGCAATTTTATTTTTGCATCATCATCATTTTGCATACGTTAAAATAAATGGGGTCAGCTTTAGTATACCGTCCAAGGCTTTCGGGGATAAAATGGGTATGGGCGGATAGAGGAGATACTCCAGATCAAGAATATATATAGAAATAGCCTTGAAAACTTAAAGTTTTATAACTTCTCGATTTATGGTTAACTTTTCTTTTATATTATGCACTTATTATACACTAACACTTCACTACACTTGCACTTATTATACACTAACACGTTTCTACATACTTGTATTTATTTTACATTAAATATTTGCTTTAAATAAGCATTTAATTTTTACACAATTTTCGTTATATGAACAATAACAAATGGGTTTCAAGTTGTCAGATAATAAGTGTTGCCATATCCAAACGAATGAAAGCAATCAAAAAAAAAATAAAAAACCCAATTACCCTCTACAAAATATTATGAACTAAATTTTCCATTTTAATAAAAGAAAAAGGTTTTATGGCTTAAACGTATGTTTTATTGCATCTGATAATTTCACAAATGAATCATGATGCTGATTTGCTATATTTTTACGCCATATGTATTCATATATAAAATTTTCAAATTCTTCACTGTTATTATAATTATCCTTAATAAAAATTGAAGTTTATAGAGAGTTATATACCATCTTTAACATTACTTGTTTTTTGTTTAGATTTCTTATTTGCACTGGCGGCCTTCGGCCGCACTTCAAAAAAATAACCCTGGCCAATCCATTACCATAATTTATCAATAGAAGGGAATGAACAAAATTATAGTTCATGTATTTGGGGTATAATTCTCTTTTATTGTTCATTTTAATTCGCTTTCAAAATATAAATATATATATATATATATTGTGGCGAACACGAGTACCAGAACAAATCAGAATTGACGATAAACTGCCAGAAGCAACTAGACAGCGAATTCGTAGTTGCCAGAATGTTCTAGTAGCGAACTTTTGTTCAAAATTTACTATATAAGGGCTGCCGGATTGTGCAGCAGACACAGTTCTAATTAGAGTGTTGCCGTGTAAAGAGTAATTAAGCTACAAGCAATAAGTTGTAAGTTCGAATGGCGAGCAATAAGTGTTAAGTTGTTGGAATTGGAAATAAAGATAAGTGTATAGCATTAAATTGGGACTTTAATTTAACAATCCAGTGATCGAGCTCAAGAGTGAGTTATAGTTAGACGATTAATCGAGAAATCCGTTACAATTGGTGTCAGAAGTGGGATTGTCAAATAAATTCCCAAGGAGATAATTATTTGAAAATGGCCAAGTTTAACGATCTAAAGATTCACCACTGAAAAAGGAGCTGGAGCAACGGGGTTTGGCGACAAATGGATTAAAAACTGAATTACAATCACAGTTGAGGGAGGCCATGGAGGCGGAAAACATTAATGTTGAGGAATATGTCTTTCACATGGAATTAGAAGAAGAGACAACAAAGATAAAAGGAAAAGGATCAATGCTTGTCAAAGATTGTGAACATAAACATGGTTTTTGCTGCAATATCGCAAATGTCAACGCAAATGTCGACACAATTTAAAGAGCAGGATGCACGTATAAGCCAACAAATAGCAGAGGTGTCATCACAAATGTTGACACAACAATCCCAATCGTCCTCGTTACAAACGCGGTTGGAAGAGCAGTTCACAGCGCAAGATGCACATATATCAGCACAGGTGACGGGATGAAATTTAACTGAAAAAGTGGCCATATTGCACGCAACTGTAACCAGCCCAATAATCCAGTTGGACGTATACGCAAAGCTGTGGAAGATCAAGCAAATGTCAAATAAAACCAATCGTTAAACTAAAGCGAGCCAGCCGAAAAGGGCACGGGCTGGCTCCCGCAAGCAAATGCCCTGTAATCTCCATTTCACAAATAAGCAGGAATACGAGTAACGTTACGGTTAGTGGATGTGTAGACGGTAAAAAGCGCATACTGACTGGATACGGGCGCATCACATTCCATAATTCGATCTGATCTGGTTGAGAAAGAAGTGAGCCCATTAGCTGGGGCAAAGTTGCGTACAGCAACTGGAAAAGATACTATAGTTCCCGGAAAGATAACATGCGAGATTGTAATTGGAAAGGCAGCCGTGTTACACAATTTTATAGTGGCAGATATCGGTAACGAAGTCATAATTGGAGTAGACTTTCTAGCGAATCAAGGAATCAAAATTGACATGAAAAACAGGATTATGTCCTATAGAAATGTGGAAGTGCCACTTATGTTCGGTTACGATAATAAGTACAACGTTAGACGAGTGATAACAACAGAGATCCAGCAGACTCCACCAACATCAGAAGCAGTTATTTGGGCAGAAATATATGGAGAGTATGGGTCAAACAAGTGGTGGATTGTTGAGGTTACAAAAGAATCTATACCAAACCTGGCTATGACAAGACAAGATAAACGTGTTCCAGTAAGAGTACTTAATGAGTGCAAGATATCAATCAAACTCTCCAATGGAGCTGTATTAGGGCAGTGTCAAGAGGTTGAGGCCGTGATAAATTGCGAAATAGGTCTTGAGGAAGATTCCATGGACGAAAACGATATATCGAGCGAAATTAACGCATGGACCGAAGAACTAGAGGCAGGCTCCTCGGAGCATTCCTTTAGCAAAACGTGAAGTTGTAAGCCAGTCCATACGTGAAATGAGCGAAAGCGGAGTAATCGAACCATCAGAGAGTCCGTGGAGCTCACCTGTAGTACTTGTGAAGAAGAAAGATGGCAACATGAGATTTTGTGTGGACTATAGAAGGTTGAATGATGTAACGAAGAAAGAAAGTTATCCACTACCTAGAATCGATGACACACTTGACTCGTTATTAGGCACAAAATGGTTCTCAACACTTGATTTAAAATGTGGTTATTGGCAAGTGGAGGTCAACGAAGAATACAAAGAAAAGACGGCTTTCAGCGTTGGAGATGGTCTATGGAATTTTGCCGTAAGGCTCTTTGGATTATGTAACGCTCCTGCTACTTTTGAGAGACTTATGGACCAGGTATTAAAAGGATTACACTGGAAGACCTGTTTGGTATACCTCGACGATATCATCGTGTTGGGTAAAAGCTTCGATGAACACCTTAAAAACTTGGAAGAGGTTTTCCAACGGATAGCTAGCGCTGGTCTGAAGCTGAATCCAAAGAAGTGTTCCCTTTTCAAAAAGGAAGTAAGCTATATGTATGTAAATATGTACACTCATTGTTTCATGGGATATCAGAACCATACACACTCTTACAAACATACATCGCATATGGCAATTGCAAAATCAACCCTTTTTCATATACAACGTGGCATGCGTAAATGGAAACAAAGTCAACAAGTCATGTGCATATATACGGACAGATGTGTGTACAAAAAATTCGCATATTTACATACGCACATTCTTTGACCAATACAGTCAAACCCGGTTAAGTGCCAAAACCAAAGTTGCAGATTTTTTGTGCTTTGTAGTACATAAGCGATTGTGGTACTTAAGCGACTGGTACCAAAAAAATAATTTCTATGTATTTAAAAAAAAGTTACCGTTTTCCTTAAAAAATTAAGAAAAAAAAACGTGAGATGCAGCAAGACACAGGCAGATAAGAGGGATTGGAGGAGTGATACTTAACCGGGGCTTACTGTATACATAAATCAGAGGAATATTGAATATTTTCTTTAAAAAGTTTCTTGAATTGTAAATCGACAAATATACTATGTTGTCACTTTTATTCTAAAATATTTTAATACTCATATTTGAGGGGTTGTCACTTTTCCCTTCTAGAGGGAATATCAGAAATTTGTTCAATTTATGACTTTTAGCTTTTGCCATCGTCGTGAAAAGACGCTTGGGCAAAAGCATGCTCGGGGGGATGTGAGGGTATCTGTTTTTATGAATGAAGCGAGGTTGCTTTTTAAAAGTACGCCTGCGTTCATGAATGAAAATGTTGTTGTTGTGCAATTTACTATAAATTTGGGCTTCGCCTATTTGGCTGACATATTGCCTTGTGACGATTGTTGTTTTTGTAGAACAATGTTTGTAGTTTTTGCAGGTGACATATATACATGTGTACGGATATTCATATGTATGTAGGTTGGTTTGTGTATGCATTATTTGTTGGCAATGTTATATGTACATACATACATATATATGTTGACATATAAATCAATGTGCGCACATATAGCAGAGAATGTTAATATATGAATATTTATATATTTATTAACATTCTCTGCATATAGTGTATTGATAAGTGATAAATTATGATTTGAATTTCTGAATGCGTACATTCAAATGCGCATGTTCAGATAAATGTACATATGACTATATAAGATTAATATTATAAAAGATATAAAATTATATAAGAATGCATATTATGTAAAAACTATATAATATTATTAAATGCCCAAATTGACTATAAATATTATTTCGAAATTTCATAATTTAATAGATCTTATCAGTTTTGCATGCATTCATAAAAATGCGCAAAATGATATTCATATCAATAAATATGATTGCATATAAACGTATAAAAATATAAGCCAAAAGTCTAACATGCAGCTGTAATATCAAAGCAAGTCTCTGAGCATAATTTTCATTGAATTCTCAGCTCTGTTCACTCTCCACTGTTAAAATTTCTCCTTCCAAGCCAGATTTGGTGAAATTCACTAATAAAATCTTGTTAGGTTTTGACAATTCACACGCTGGTCCGCAATTGAACCTTCTCTATGATATACGTTCTCTGCTAGAACTGTGTTTGCTGCACAGTCTGGCAGCCCTTATATAGTATATCCTCAATTATAGTTCATTCTGGCAACTACGAATTTGCTGTCCAGTTGCTTCTGGCAATTATCGTCAGTTCGATTTTGTGTTATCATCCATGTTAGTCACAATATTATCTCTTATCGTAGTACAAAATATGTCTATTGGTAAGTAGCTTATATTCTGTTCATTAAAAAATGTGTGCAAAGTGTTTAAAACATAGTGAAATATCGTACACTACTTTACAATTTTAGAACTTAAAATACAGATATCTCGAAAGCTATAAGTCTGAGGCGGGTACAAGTTTATACATTTTTAAATCCTGAGGACCTCTATCCCTCCATACCATCAGATCACGGCGCTAAAAAAAATCGTGATTTTATTCTTTACCAATATCTAAAAATAAATTCCCTTTTTTGGGACCTAAAAATGGCGAGACTATAAAATGTTCGATTACTCCCGAGTTTAGCCCTTACTTACTTATTTGAATAATTTTGCACACTACTAATTTTTAATAATTGTGACTAAACTTAGTTCTTCCTTTCTGCTTTATAATGAAGCGTAACCGGCTGTTCTAAATATTTAAAACTTCTTCAATCATTTTTTAAAGTTAACGCTTCTAGTCTAGAAATAAATAAAGAAAATACGTGTAGCACTCGGGGACTGCTGCGGTAAGGCTAAGCATTTTTTATCAACTGTTGGCGTATAAAATATGTATAAAAAAAAATGGGCGGATAGAGGAGATCCTCCAGATCAAGACTATATATATAGATATAACCGCGGGAAACTTACAGTTTTCGAAGTATTTACGTTTAAAGTTGAAAATTTCAACTATTTAAAGTACGTATTTTTTCGATTTAAAATGAGTTATACTCTTATATTTCGTTCGTACATATTTATTTTACATTATATAGTGCAAAACCAGTTGAATTCAATATTTAAATCATTGTTCAATTCAATTAATTCTGACAAAGACAAAAGGTCAAATAACCAGTGTTACCTTATCAACATCTTTTGTAAATGAACTGAAAGACATGAAAACAGATAATACCACAAATACAGGAATCCGAAAAAATATTAGAGAGCATTGATGTTAAGGATTATGTTATATGCTTTATTACAATGTTACTTTTCGCACAGAGCTTCTTTTTGCTCTGGCGGCCTTCGGCCGCACTTCAAAAAAATAACCCTGGTCGGTCCAACACCGGGGTTTATCAAGTGAAGGAAACTAAAAGATTTATTAGTGTCCATCAACGATTATGATTCCTCTCTTTTTATTTTATTTTTCTTCGTTTGCAAAATATATAAATATGGCAATTTTATTTTTGCATCATCATCATTTTGCATACGTTAAAATAAATGGGGTCAGCTTTAGTATACCGTCCAAGGCTTTCGGGGATAAAATGGGTATGGGCGGATAGAGGAGATACTCCAGATCAAGAATATATATAGAAATAGCCTTGAAAACTTAAAGTTTTCGAGATATTTATAAAAGTGGAAAATAAAAGCATAAAATTCATTTGAAATCGAAAAAATACGTCCTTTAAAAAGTTTAAATTTTCGGGAAAACTTTAGTTTAGCATCCCACGATTTCAGGGTTTAGAGGGGTATGGTTGGATAGAAGAGATTCTCCAGATAACGAATATTGCCGCCGGAAACTTATAGCTTTCGAGATATTTGCATTTTAAGTTGAAAATTTCACAAATTTTATTTTATAACTTCTCGATTTATGGTTAACTTTTCTTTTATATTATGCACTTATTATACACTAACTCTTCACTACACTTGCACTTATTATACACTAACACGTTTCTACATACTAGTATTTATTTTACATTAAATATTTGCTTTAAATAAGCATTTAATTTTTACACAATTTTCGTTATATGAACAATAACAAATGGGTTTCAAGTTGTCAGATAATAAGTGTTGCCATATCCAAACGAATGAAAGCAATCAAAAAAAAATAAAAAACCCAATTACCCTCTACAAAATATTATGAACTAAATTTTCCATTTTAATAAAAGAAAAAGGTTTTATGGCTTAAACGTATGTTTTATTGCATCTGATAATTTCACAAATGAATCATGATGCTGATTTGCTATATTTTTACGCCATATGTATTCATATATAAAATTTTCAAATTCTTCAGTTATTATAATTATCCTTAATAAAAATTGAAGTTTATAGAGAGTTATATACCATCTTTAACATTACTTGTTTTTTGTTTAGATTTCTTATTTGCACTGGCGGCCTTCGGCCGCACTTCAAAAAAATAACCCTGGCCAATCCATTACCATAATTTATCAATAGAAGGGAATGAACAAAATTATAGTTCATGTATTTGGGGTATAATTCTCTTTTATTGTTCATTTTAATTCGCTTTCAAAATATAAATATATATATATATATATTGTGGCGAACACGAGTACCAGAACAAATCAGAATTGACGATAAACTGCCAGAAGCAACTAGACAGCGAATTCGTAGTTGCCAGAATGTTCTAGTAGCGAACTTTTGTTCAAAATTTACTATATAAGGGCTGCCGGATTGTGCAGCAGACACAGTTCTAATTAGAGTGTTGCCGTGTAAAGAGTAATTAAGCTACAAGCAATAAGTTGTAAGTTCGAATGGCGAGCAATAAGTGTTAAGTTGTTGGAATTGGAAATAAAGATAAGTGTATAGCATTAAATTGGGACTTTAATTTAACAATCCAGTGATCGAGCTCAAGAGTGAGTTATAGTTAGACGATTAATCGAGAAATCCGTTACAATTGGTGTCAGAAGTGGGATTGTCAAATAAATTCCCAAGGAGATAATTATTTGAAAATGGCCAAGTTTAACGATCTAAAGATTCACCACTGAAAAAGGAGCTGGAGCAACGGGGTTTGGCGACAAATGGATTAAAAACTGAATTACAATCACAGTTGAGGGAGGCCATGGAGGCGGAAAACATTAATGTTGAGGAATATGTCTTTCACATGGAATTAGAAAAAGAGACAACAAAGATAAATGGAAAAGGATCAATGCTTGTCAAAGATTGTGAACATAAACATGGTTTTTGCTGCAATATCGCAAATGTCAACGCAAATGTCGACACAATTTAAAGAGCAGGATGCACGTATAAGCCAATAAATAGCAGAGGTGTCATCACAAATGTTGACACAACAATCCCAATCGTCCTCGTTACAAACGCGGTTGGAAGAGCAGTTCACAGCGCAAGATGCACATATATCAGCACAGGTGACGGGATGAAATTTAAACTGAAAAAGTGGCCATATTGCACGCAACTGTAACCAGCCCAATAATCCAGTTGGACGTATACGCAAAGCTGTGGAAGATCAAGCAAATGTCAAATAAAACCAATCGTTAAACTAAAGCGAGCCAGCCGAAAAGGGCACGGGCTGGCTCCCGCAAGCAAATGCCCTGTAATCTCCATTTCACAAATAAGCAGGAATACGAGTAACGTTACGGTTAGTGGATGTGTAGACGGTAAAAAGCGCATACTGACTGGATACGGGCGCATCACATTCCATAATTCGATCTGATCTGGTTGAGAAAGAAGTGAGCCCATTAGCTGGGGCAAAGTTGCGTACAGCAACTGGAGAAGATACTTTAGTTCCCGGAAAGATAACATGCGAGATTGTAATTGGAAAGGCAGCCGTGTTACACAATTTTATAGTGGCAGATATCGTTAACGAAGTCATAATTGGAGTAGACTTTCTAGCGAATCAAGGAATCAAAATTGACATGAAAAACAGGATTATGTCCTATAGAAATATGGAAGTGCCACTTATGTTCGGTTACGATAATAAGTACAACGTTAGACGAGTGATAACAACAGAGATCCAGCAGACTCCACCAACATCAGAAGCAGTTATTTGGGCAGAAATATATGGAGAGTATGGGTCAAACAAGTGGTGGATTGTTGAGGCCACAAAAGAATCTATACCAAACCTGGCTATGACAAGACAAGATAAACGTGTTCCAGTAAGAGTACTTAATGAGTGCAAGATATCAATCAAACTCTCCAATGGAGCTGTATTAGGGCAGTGTCAAGAGGTTGAGGCCGTGATAAATTGCGAAATAGGTCTTGAGGAAGATTCCATGGAGGAAAACGATATATCGAGCGAAATTAACGCATGGACCGAAGAACTAGAGGCAGGCTCCTCGGAGCATTCCTTTAGCAAAACGTGAAGTTGTAAGCCAGTCCATACGTGAAATGAGCGAAAGCGGAGTAATCGAACCATCAGAGAGTCCGTGGAGCTCACCTGTAGTACTTGTGAAGAAGAAAGATGGCAACATGAGATTTTGTGTGGACTATAGAAGGTTGAATGATGTAACGAAGAAAGAAAGTTATCCACTACCTAGAATCGATGACACACTTGACTCGTTATTAGGCACAAAATGGTTCTCAACACTTGATTTAAAATGTGGTTATTGGCAAGTGGAGGTAAACGAAGAATACAAAGAAAAGACGGCTTTCAGCGTTGGAGATGGTCTATGGCAATTTGCCGTAAGGCCCTTTGGATTATGTAACGCTCCTGCTACTTTTGAGAGACTTATGGACCAGGTATTAAAAGGATTACACTGGAAGACCTGTTTGGTATACCTCGACGATATCATCGTGTTGGGTAAAAGCTTCGATGAACACCTTAAGAACTTGGAAGAGGTTTTCCAACGGATAGCTAGCGCTGGTCTGAAGCTGAATCCAAAGAAGTGTTCCCTTTTCAAAAAGGAAGTAAGCTACTTAGGACACAAAGTAACAACGGAAGGCATTTGCACAGCTAATGAAAAGATCGAGGCAGTATGAGATTGGCCCACTCCTAAAAATTTACATGAATTGCGGAGTTTCTTTGGACTATGTACTTATTATAGACGATTCGTTCCAAATTTTGCCAGCGTAGCTTGTAGCCTCCATGAACTCATGAAAAAGAACAGAGTTTTTGAATGGAATAAAGAACAGGAAGTGGCTTTCCAAACTCTGAAGAAACGGTTAAGTACTGCGCCAATGTTGGCATACCCGGTCCCAGGATCAACGTTTATTTAGGATACGGATGCTAGTGGATTTGCCGTAGAAGGCGTTCTATCACAAGTCATTGGTGGGCAAGAGAAAGTGGTTGCGTATTACAGGCAGACCATAAGCAAGCCAGAGAGAAATTATTGTGTTTCTCGGAGGGAATTACTGGCGTCTGTGAAGTGCATCAAACATTTTCATAAGTACCTTTATGGCCAGCGATTTCGGGTGAGGACAGACCATGCAGCATTAAAATGGCTTCTACAATTCAGGAATCCTGTGGGACAGTTGGCACGGTGGATTGAGAGACTCCAAAGTTACGACTTCTCTATAGAACATCGCAAATGTAGTAGTCATGGAAATGCTAATGCCATGTCCCGCCGTCCCTGTAATCTGGAATGCAGACATTGCTCAAAAGCTGAGGCCAAAGAAGACATTATAGATGTCCGATTAATGACTATAACATCAGACTGAGATCCGGAGAAGCTACGGAAATGTCAACAAGAGGATCCAGATTTGAAAAGTGTAATACATGGATTGGAGATGAATAAACGTCCAACGAGAGAAAAAATAGCTGCAGAAAGCCCAGTCGCAAAGGCATATTGGGCACAATGGAATAGTTTGAAGTTAGTGTCTGGCTGCTTGCATTGTGTATGGGAAAGCGAAAATGGGCAAAGTTCGCGAGCTCTGATGATTGTTTCAAAAGTAAGAATTCCTGAAGTTCTCAACGAGCTGCACAAAGGTCCAAGTGGAGGACACATGGGTATCAATAAAACCTTGGAGAAATTAAAACAAAGATTTTGTTGGGTTGGTTGTCGTCAATCAGTTACGGAGTGGATCGCCAATTGTGGCGAGTGCATTGCTGCTAAAGGGCCGCAAACGCCCAAAAAGTGTAACTTGAATTAATATCACAGAAAAACCTTAAATAAATATCAAAGAAAAAAAAATACTGCGTAAAAATAAATACATTATAATTGCATAAGTGGATTAAAAAGGCTATGCAATAGTTTTACCGCGGCAGTCCCCGAGTGCCACATGTTCTTTTGTTTTTTGAATTTTTCCTGTGTTCTTGTCATGTTAATAAATAAGTAATAGAAAAATTGATATTAAAAATATTGCCTGTTTTTACGACACTTCAAAAATTACCTGAAAAGCTCTAGACAGAATACTCCCTTAATGAATTCTATAAATCAATTTGAAACAGAAGTAAATTGGGTTGTAGTAAATTGTATTGTTTTGAATGAATAAAATTAAGAATTTTAATATTTCAAGCGGTTATCACGCGTTGTTTATCCATATTTTATAAATTCATGTTTGTATATTTTAAATAAACGTGGTTTATTCAAATGCACGCTAAAATAATTACTTAGCGATTATTGCAAATAAGCGATACTTGTTTTTTCTTTCGCTTAGGGGTTTCTTGGCCAGATATATTGATCAACTGTTCATCATCTTTCATATTATTTTCCATTCCATTTTTAGGTTCAATTTTAACGTCATATGATTATTTTCTCTTTAATGAAAAAATACTTATACCGGCTTCTCTTTGATAGCAATCGGAATTGCAACTAGTTGAGGAAAAAATGTATGGAGTGGATATGTTGACATCATATTCGTCATCAAAAATGTATAATAATCGATATCTGTAGTTGACAACGTAGGCAATGTTGTTGAACTAATAGAAGAAGTCGACCCATTGCTGGTAGTAAATGAGTCCAATATTAAGGTTGCTGAAGTTTGAGTCGGTCAGAATTTTAAATCTTTAATCGCTTGGGGTAAATCGGGAAGTTTTATATCCTTTATTTGTTGAGGAATGTTCATGCTTTTAACAGCACTTACTGCACGTGCGGGGGCAGCAGATATACCTGCCTACAAGTAAAATATTTTGATTAATATTGGTCCATATCAAGATATGGGCTGCGATTTAGAATACTATCTATTGAAAATGTAACAGATGTTAACATAAGCAAACACATAATCTGGCAACTCGGTATTCAGCATAAGTCGATGCTTTGCTATAGCATTAGATTTGATTATTACAACAGTTATTAAATTACTACAATAGGTTATGGGCCCAGTAGAGAACGTGTCGGTCTAAAAAAAAAAGAAAAAAAAATAACTATTCATTTTACTGTAACTCACGGTTTGATATTACTTGTAGTTAATGTTGTGCGCGAATTAACATGGTAAAATAAGCAAAAATGAATATGTCGCTTCAAATCGAAAAACTTGATGACGACAACTATGAAATATGGCACATGGCCATGAAAAGTCTTCTCGTAACGGCAGACTTATGGAAAGTTGTGTGTGGAAAATATGTGAGAAAAGACGAAAATGCATTAGAAGCAGAAAAATGGGATACGCTAGATCAAAAGGCACTGGCGTACATGGTGTTAAACGTAAAACCAACTCAGTTGATGCACATGAAGGCGTGCACAACGGCAGAAGCAGCTTGGAAAAAAAAAACTAAAGCAACTACACACACAAATTGGGCCTGTACGGAAAGTACAATTATATCAGAGGCTGTTGCGTTTCAACATGCAGCAAGACGAAAATGTAGGAGCACATGTAAATTCATTTGTGGAGACAATTGAGAGGTTGGCAGAACTGGACATTAAAATCAACGAAGAGTAGAAGGTTATAATGTTGTTGAGCAGTTTGCCTGATACATGGGAAAACTTCGTGGTCACAATAGAAACTCGCGATGAGTTGCCCACATTTGAAGTCGTCAAAGTAAAAGTGATGGAAGAAGGCGCTCGCAAGCACGAAAGAGAAGAACGCGAAGGCAACGCGACGTCACAAGCGGTGTACACACGCAAGCAAAAGACAACAGGGACAAAGGAGAAAATGGCAACACCAAGAGGAACGCAAGAACAAGCGAAAAGCAGAAATTTAAGGGGAAATGTTTTATCTGCGAAAAGCCAGGGCACCGAGCTAGCGAATGTCGTAATAAGAAAAAGAGCACGACGGACAGTGCTAAAGGGCATCAAGCAACTTGTGCATTGCATAACTGTGTTGACAAAGGGTGCGAAGGCATTTGGTGTGTAGATAGTGGTGCAACATGTCACATGTGTTGCGATCGCAACTTGTTCGTAACAATTGACGAGAAGAAGAAGACTCCAGTCATGTTGGCAGCAGACAAATTTGTTGAGTCTCAAGGCGTTGGTATTGTAAAATTACAGTACAAAAACACTCAATTAATGTTGCAAAATGTTTTATTTGTTCCGGAGCTGCGTATGAATTTTTACTCGGTAAGCGCAGCAGCAAAATACGAAATTTCCACTATTTTTAATGGGAAGGAAGCGCCGGTAAAAAACAAATACGGCAAAGTAGTGTTAAGGGCAGCACAAGAAAACAATTTGTACGTATACTCAGAAAAAAATGCTGTATTTATATTAAACACTTTGGCACCTGCAGTAAATTGGCACAATAGATTTGGCCATCTAAATTTCCAAGATCTAGAGTTGCTTAGCGAAAAGAAATTAGTACATGGAATGCACATCGAAAACATGCACGAGAAAATTAATTGTGACACCTGTAATCAGGCAAAACTGTGCTCGTTGCCGTTCCCACAAAAGGCGCATCGAGTTACAAAGGCAGTGCCCGAGTTGGTACATACAGATGTCTGTGGGCCAATGAATGTGAAGTCAATCGCTGGAAATAGATACTTTGTAACATTTATTGATGATTACTCGCGTAAAATCTATGTTTACTTCATGCAAACTAAAAATCAAGTCGCTACGAAGCGACAATGGAACGGAATATGTTAACAAGGAGTTCACATCATATTTGGAAAAATGCGGGATTAAACGGCAGTTGACGGTTCCCTACACCCGCAGCAGAAGGGTGTAGCAGAACGCGCCAATCGTACCATTGTGGAAATGGCGAAGTGTCTGTTAAATCACGCAGAGCTAGAGGAGTAGAACAGAACAGAACAGATGCCCCACAAAAGCACTACAGGGAGGAACACCATTTGAGGCTTGGAAAGGCCACAAGCCATCAGTTAATCACATGCGAGTGTTTGGATCTCGCGCGTTTGCTCTTGATAAATGCACAAAAGGCAAGTTCAAGGCAAAGGGCAAGGAATATATCTTCGTTGGCTATTCCTCTGAAGCAAAAGCATATCGCTTATATCATAGAGATAGGCGATCCATAATTGAAAGGCGAGACGTTCGATTTGTTGAAGGTGAGTTTTGCACAAAAACTATCAAAAACTGCGAACCTTGTGAACAAAATAACGACTTTATGACAAACATCATTCGCCTTGAGCCATGCACTTATACTCCAGAAAACGAGCAGATTGAGCATAAAGAAGCTGTGAGAGACCTGCGCAGTGACTCTGGCAAAGAGGAGGAGGAGTTTGTGAGCGCAAGCGATAATGAAGGCAGTGATGACGGTGATGGTACAAGGAAGCCTCACCAGGACGATACCTCACCCATCCGAGGACCAGGTAGGCCCAGACTAGTACGTACAGGGCAACCAGGCCGACCGAAGAAACAATACCAGGTGCTCAATAGTCTGAACTATATGGATGTCATTGAGACACCGAAATCCGTTGCAGATGCATTGCAGGGCCAACATGCGCATGATTTGCAAAAGTCAATGCAAAATGAATTCGACGCTCTTCAAGCAAACTACCTCCAGGGCACAAGGCTATCGGCTCGAAATGGGTATATCGAATCAAGAGAAGCAAAGACGGTGATATTGAAAGCTTCAAATCACGATTGGTTGCTCAAGGCTGTGGGCAACAGTTTGGCATAACAATCAGGAAGAGTGTGGAACAACACACTTGATGACGTCTTAAAGAATATGGGTTTCAAGCGATGCAAGAACGAGGCTTGCTTATACGTTAAGCAAGAACAACGGCAACTCAGCTACATAGCAGTCTACGTCGATGACTTAATCATTTTGTGCGCGATCGAAAATGACATAACCGAGATTAAGAAGAAGATTGCTGCAAACTTCAAGATGCACGACGGCGGTCCGATCAACTATTTTCTTGGCATGGAAATAAAACGAGACGGTGAGAGAGGATCTATCAAGATGTGCCAGAAAACGTACATACAAGGGCTATTGGATACGCATGGTATGAAAAACTGTCGTCTAGTAAGCACACCGTTAGACCCTGGGTACCAAGTGGGATGCAATAATGAAAGCTGTGTACAGGTAAATATGAAAGGATTTCAGTCACTAATTGGTTCGCTTATGTATTTAGCAGTCCTGAGTCGGCCAGACATTTTGCACGCTGTGAGCAAATTGTCGCAAAGAAACACAGATCCACACGAAGAACACGAGAATGCAGCGAAACGAATTCTGAGGTATCTTGCCGGTACTCTGAATCTGAGTATCATATACCGCAAGTCTGGTGAATCGGTAAAAGGCTTTGTTGACGCTGATTAGGCCAAAGAGAAAGACAGAAAATCCTACAGCGGCTACGCATTTTTTATGGCTGGAAGTGCGTTCTCTTGGTCACCAACGAACCAAAGCGTTGTCACGTTAAGCAGCACAGAAGCAGAGTACATCGCACTATCCATGGCTGCCAAAGAAGCTATATACTTGAGAAGACTTCTACATGAGATTGGGTGGTCTGAACAACCAGAACCGATGACCATATTTGGCGACAACATAAGTGCGCAAAACATAGCGCAGAATCCTGTGCATCATAAGCGCACAAAACACATTGATATAAAATATCATTTTATAAGAGAAAAAGTAGAGTCAAATGATATTGTATTAGAGTATGTAACAACAAATGATAATATTGCCGATATATTGATAAAATGTCTAAATAAGCATAAGCACAACGGCTTTGTAAAGTCTCTTGGCAGGATTTGAATTTTTGTTAGTATTAATTATATGTAGCTTAAGAAGAAGTATTGAAAATGTAACAGATGTTAACATAAGCAAACACATAATCTGGCAACTCGGTACTCAGCACAAGTCGATGCTTTGGTATAGCATCAGATTTGATTATTTCAACAGTTATTAAATTACTACAACACTATCCCGAATTCGGCATTAAAATGGGTATCAGAGAAGGTTTTTCAGATTAAGAAAATACATACATCGCTTATGGTGTATTTGCATTTAAAATTTAAAAATTCAACTATTTAAATAAAACCTTGGAGAAAGTAAAACAAAGATTTTATTGGGTTGGTTGTCGTCAATCAGTTACGGAGTGGATCGCCAATTGTGGCGAGTGCATTGCTGCTAAAGACCGCGGTCCAAAAGTCGTGGTCAGATGAAGCAGTACAATTCAGGTGCGCCGTTTGAGCGAATAGCCTACATCCATGGTCCATTTCCTATCAGTCAATTAGGAAACAGATATGTTTTGGTAGTCATGGACTATTTCAGCAAATGGCCAGAGGTATACGCAATTCCTAACCAAGAGGCAGGAACAGTAGCGGATGTATTCATCAACAATTGGGTATCAAGATATGGTGTTCTAATAGAATTACATTCTGACCAAGGAAGAAATTTTGAATCAGCTCTAATACAGGGGATATGCCAGAAGCTGGGTATCCGGAAAACCCGTTTAACTGCACTACATCCGCAGGTCGATGGCATGGTAAAACGATTCAATCGAACTTTGGAAGAACATTTGAGGAAAGTTGTGGACAAGTATCAGAAAGATTGGGATACCCATATATCCTTGTTCCTGATGGCTTATCGCTCTGCTGTACATGAAACAACGGGGCAGACTCCAGTAAAGGTAATTTTTTGGTAATGATCTTCGACAACCGATTGATTTAAAATTTGGAATTAACGCCAACGAAGGAAGGAATACTAAGGAATTCAATAGCATCCTAGAAGACGAGATGAGGGATATACATGCTATGGTGAGACAGCGCACCAAAGTTATGAGCGATAAGATGAAACCAAAATACGACAAGGCAATAAACTTTGAGGGTTTTATTGAAGGCGATTGGGTATTGTTATATAATCCACAACGAAAGAAAGGGCTGTCTCCCAAATTACAGTGTAATTGGGAAGGACCATACCAGGTTATTAAACGACTCAATGATGTAGTGTATCGCATACAGACATTGGAAGACCAAGGGATAAAATGAAGCTGGTTCATCTGGAATGGCTTGCAGCGTTTGGTACCGCAAATATGTCTAATCGGGACGATCAGACTAAGGTAGAGGGCAGTGTGGCGAACACGAGTACCAGAACAAATCATAATTGACGATAAACTGCCAGAAGCAACTAGACAGCGAATTCGTAGGTGCCAGAATGTTTTAGTAGCGAACTTTTGTTATACTATATAAGGGCTGCTGGATTGTGCAGCAGACACAGTTCTAATTAGAGTGTTGCCGTGTAAAAAGTAATTAAGCTATAAGCAATAAGTTGTAAGTTCGAATAGCGAGCAATAAGGGTTAAGTTGTTGGAATTGGAAATAAAGATAAGTGTATAGCATTAAATTGGGACTTTAATTTAACAATCCAGTGATCGAGCTCAAGAGTGAGTTATAGTTAGACGATTAATCGAGAAATCCGTTACAATATATATAATAGATATGGCAACACTTGTTAGCTGTCAACATGGAACCCATTTGTTATTGTTCATATAACGAAAATTGTGTAAAAATTAAATGCTTATTTAAAGCAAATACTTAAATATTTAATATTATATAAAATAAATATGTAGAAACATTGAAGTGAAGTGTTAAGTGTAATAATATAAATAGTGCATAATATAAAAGAAAAGTTATACAGTGCATAATATAAAAGAAAAAAATAAGTGCATAATATAAAAGAAAAGTAAACCATTAATCGTGAAATTGTAAAATAAAATTTGTGCAATTTTCAATTTAAAATGCAAATATCTCGAAAACTATAAGTTTCCAACCATACCCCTCTTAACCCTGAAATCGTGGGATGCGTAACTAAAGCCGACCCAAATTTTCAATTTTAAACGTAAATATCTCGAAATAAATTTTTTTGTTTTGGCAACGAATACAGCGGTAATGGCATAGCATTCCAAATGAAATTATACAGAATTTGGTGGAAAGTATACCAAACCGTGTACAAAGTGTTGTGTGTAATAAAGGGTTATGGATTAATACTAAAAATTAGCTATTTTCTGAAAACTTGTTGTTTTAGTTTTTTTTTTTAGAATTGCATTTTTTTTCTATTATTAATTATTTTGTTTAGAATTAAACATCAACTAAAGGGAAAAAACTTTGAAAATTTTCTTTGCTACTTCTATCATTATTCAGTAATTAATATACGAATCACAAACATGTACTCATTTGTGCTCCCACTGTATATATAAATGATCAGGATGAAGAGACGAGTTGAAATCCGAGCTGTCTGTTCGTCCGTCCGTCTGTGCAAGCTGTAAATTGAGTAAAAATTGAGATATCTTTATGAAACTTGGTACACATATTTCTTGGTACAGTAAGGCGGTTGGTATTGCAGATGGGCCTAATCGGACCCACGACAAAACGTCATTAATCAAAACCAAATAAATTGCCATAACTAAGCTCCACAATAAGATACAACTGTTATTTGGTATACACATAAGGGAGGAGCATCTGCAGTTTAAAATTTGTTTAAAAAGTGGGCGTGATTCTGCACTCTAATATGTTTAATGTGCATATCTTCTAAACCGCTAAAGCTATGATAACAAAATTCACTAAAAGCAATGGTTTTAGCACCTCTATCGACAGTGTGAAATTGGGTGGCAACCCCGCCCACTTCCCATATAATGGTACTCTTAGATACTTAGAACTACTAAAAGCGCGATAAATCAAGCTCTAAACACGGCAGAGACATCAAATTTTATCTCTGGAATGGTATGACATTCCATTCTTCTCATATTTCTATATTATAGTGCGAAAACGGGCGTAATCGGATTACAACCACGCCTATTTCCCATACAACACCATTTTAAATTCTATCTGATCCTTTCACTTTCCACTATGCAAATCAAGCGTGTGTCCAAAAATTGTCTAAATCGAACCAAAAATGTTCAAGCCCCTAGGTACTGAATATGTGGACCAGTGAATATAGTTGACTTTTTACCGAAAATATCGGTCAAGGTGTAAGATATATATTGAAATTCATATAATAAAATAAATAAATGAAACTCTCGATAATAGTATGTTTTTGTGTCAAAAATGGTAATTTCTCCTGCTTTGATCCTTGCAAGTTGCGAGAGTACACAATCTTCGGGCTTTGAGCGCGGCGACCGAATCAAGAAATTCCGTAATGAAAATAAACCTAACACGATCACAAAGTACGCGCAAAATGTTTGCATACTTTTAGGCGTATTTTCGCATATCTCAAACTGAACAAATTAATTGAAGATACAGAACAGGGCGATTCAAAATTAATAATCTTTAAGATAAAATTTTTTTAATAGCAAATAAGAATATGGAATTTAATAAAAATAAATTGTTCAGTATTCGGAGTCATAATATTAGTAACATTACTATTATTTTGGTAAATAGCTACCCCACCTTTTGGAACAGTATATCGTTTGAATTGAGCAATATAATTGAAATTTTGTATTTCGATGGGATTATCAATTGATCAATTTCCACTTATCATGGCTGGCGATTTCAACATCAACTTCGCTGATAAAAAATCAGAGCTGTTGACAACTTTTCGGAAAAATTAAATTTAAAAATTAATAATGATCCAAAAGAATGCAGAATAAAATATGGGACCACCATTGACACGGTATTTTCCAAATATTTAGAAGATATCAAGTCTCAAACTTATGTTTCTTATTTCAGTTACCATAAACCTATAGTTTCAATGATAAAAATTCCTGAATAACCTACATGTATTGTAAGATAACAAAAACATTTTAAACAATATTAACTTCTCATTTATTCAGTTAAAGAAAAAAATGTTTTCTTATCGGTCACCACGCCCAAAAAGTGTAACTTGAATTAATATCAAAGAAAAACCTTAAATTAATATCAAAGAAAAAAAATACTGCATAAAAATAGATTATAATTGCATAAGTGGATTAAAAAGGCTATGCAATAGTTTTACCGCGGCAGTACCCAAGTGCCACATGTTTTTTTGTTTTTTGAATTTTTCTTGTATTCTTGTCATGTTAATAAATAAGTAATAGAAAAATGGATATTAAAAATATTGCCTGTTTTTACGACACTTCAAAAATTACCTGAAAAGCTGTAGACAGAATACTCCCTTAATGAATTCTATAAAGCAATTTGAAACACAAGTAAATTGGGTTGAAGTAAATTGTATTGTTTTGAATGAGTAAAATTAAGAATTTTAATATTTCAAGCGGTTACCACGCGTTGTTTATCCACATTTTATAAATTCATGTTTGTATATTTTAAATAAACGTGGTTTATTCAAATGCACGCTAAAATAATTACTTAGCGATTATTGCAAATAAGCGATACTTGTTTTTTCTTTCGCTTAGGGGTTTCTTGGCCAGATATATTGATCAACTGTTCATCATCTTTCATATTATTTTCCATTCCATTTTTAGGTTCAATTTTAACGTCATTATGATTATTTTTTGTCTCCAATGAAAAAAAACTTATACCGGCTTCTCTTTGATAGCAATCGGAATTGCAACTAGTTGAGGAAAAAATGTATGCAGTGGATATGTTGACATCATATTCGTCATCAATTAGTTCGTACGTATTTTGACGCAAAAATGTATAATAATCGATATCTGTAGTTGACAACGTAGGGAATGTTGTTGAACTAATAGAAGAAGTCGACCCATTGCTGGTAGTAAATGAGTCCAATATTAAGGTTGCTGAACTTTGAGTCGGTCAGAATTTTAAATCTTTAATCGCTTGGGGTAAATCGGGAAGTTTTATATCCTTTATTTGTTGAGGAATGTTCATGCTTTTAACAGCACTCACTGCACGTGCGGGGGCAGCAGATATACCTGCCTACAAGTAAAATATTTTGATTAATATTGGTCCATATCAAGATATGGGCTGCGATTTAGAATACCATCTATTGAAAATGTAACAGATGTTAACATAAGCAAACACATAATCTGGCAACTCGGTATTCAGCATAAGTCGATGCTTTGCTATAGCATTAGATTTGATTATTACAACAGTTATTAAATTACTACAATAGGTTATGGGCCCAGTAGAGAACGTGTCGGTCTAAAAAAAAAAGAAAAAAAATTAACTATTCGTTTTACTGTAACTCACGGTTTGATATTACTTGTAGTTAATGTTGTGCGCGAATTAACATGGTAAAATAAGCAAAAATGAATATGTCGCTTCAAATCGAAAAACTTGATGACGACAACTATGAAATATGGCACATGGCCATGAAAAGTCTTCTCGTAACGGCAGACTTATGGAAAGTTGTGTGTGGAAAATATGTGAGAAAAGACGAAAATGCATTAGAAGCAGAAAAATGGGATACGCTAGATCAAAAGGCACTGGCGTACATGGTGTTAAACGTAAAACCAACTCAGTTGATGCACATGAAGGCGTGCACAACGGCAGAAGCAGCTTGGAAAAAAAAAACTAAAGCAACTACACACACAAATTGGGCCTGTACGGAAAGTACAATTATATCAGAGGCAGTTTCAACATGCAGCAAGACGAAAATGTAGGAGCACATGTAAATTCATTTGTGGAGACAATTGAGAGGTTGGCAGAACTGGACATTAAAATCAACGAAGAGTAGAAGGTTATAATGTTGTTGAGCAGTTTGCCTGATACATGGGAAAACTTCGTGGTCACAATAGAAACTCGCGATGAGTTGCCCACATTTGAAGTCGTCAAAGTAAAAGTGATGGAAGAAGGCGCTCGCAAGCACGAAAGAGAAGAACGCGAAGGCAACGCGACGTCACAAGCGGTGTACACACACACGCAAGCAAAAGACAACAGGGACAAAGGAGAAAATGGCAACACCAAGAGGAACGCAAGAACAAGCGAAAAGCAGAAATTTAAGGGGAAATGTTTTATCTGCGAAAAGCCAGGGCACCGAGCTAGCGAATGTCGTAATAAGAAAAAGAGCACGACGGACAGTGCTAAAGGGCATCAAGCAACTTGTGCATTGCATAACTGTGTTGACAAAGGGTGCGAAGGCATTTGGTGTGTAGATAGTGGTGCAACATGTCACATGTGTTGCGATCGCAACTTGTTCGTAACAATTGACGAGAAGAAGAAGACTCCAGTCATGTTGGCAGCAGACAAATTTGTTGAGTCTCAAGGCGTTGGTATTGTAAAATTACAGTACAAAAACACTCAATTAATGTTGCAAA
This sequence comes from Bactrocera oleae, assembly GCF_042242935.1. Taxonomy (NCBI): domain Eukaryota; kingdom Metazoa; phylum Arthropoda; class Insecta; order Diptera; family Tephritidae; genus Bactrocera; species Bactrocera oleae. The sequence continues at coordinate 37,786,184 of NC_091538.1, forward strand.
ATGTTTTATTTGTTCCGAAGCTGCGTATGAATTTTTACTCGGTAAGCGCAGCAGCAAAATACGAAATTTCCACTATTTTTAATGGGAAGGAAGCGCCGGTAAAAAACAAATACGGCAAAGTAGTGTTAAGGGCAGCACAAGAAAACAATTTGTACGTATACTCAGAAAAAAATGCTGTATTTATATTAAACACTTTGGCACCTGCAGTAAATTGGCACAATAGATTTGGCCATCTAAATTTCCAAGATCTAGAGTTGCTTAGCGAAAAGAAATTAGTACATGGAATGCACATCGAAAACATGCACGAGAAAATTAATTGTGACACCTGTAATCAGGCAAAACTGTGCTCGTTCGTTGCCGTTCCCACAAAAGGCGCATCGAGTTACAAAGGCAGTGCTCGAGTTGGTACATACAGATGTCTGTGGGCCAATGAATGTGAAGTCAATCGCTGGAAATAGATACTTTGTAACATTTATTGATGATTACTCGCGTAAAATCTATGTTTACTTCATGCAAACTAAAAATCAAGTCGCTACGAAGCGACAATGGAACGGAATATGTTAACAAGGAGTACACATCATATTTGGAAAAATGCGGGATTAAACGGCAGTTGACGGTTCCCTACACTCGCAGCAGAAGGGTGTAGCAGAACGCGCCAATCGTACCATTGTGGAAATGGCGAAGTGTCTGTTAAATCACGCAGAGCTAGAGGAGTAGAACAGAACAGGAGTAGAACAGAACAGATGCCCCACAAAAGCACTGCAGGGAGGAACACCATTTGAGGCTTGGAAAGGCCACAAGCCGTCAGTTAATCACATGCGAGTGTTTGGATCTCGCGCGTTTGCTCTTGATAAATGCACAAAAGGCAAGTTCAAGGCAAAGGGCAAGGAATATATCTTCGTTGGCTATTCCTCTGAAGCAAAAGCATATCGCTTATATCATAGAGATAGGCGATCCATAATTGAAAGGCGAGACGTTCGATTTGTTGAAGGTGAGTTTTGCACAAAAACTATCAAAAACTGCGAACCTTGTGAACAAAATAACGACTTTATGACAAACATCATTCGCCTTGAGCCATGCACTTATACTCCAGAAAACGAGCAGATTGAGCATAAAGAAGCTGTGAAAGACCTGCGCAGTGACTCTGGCAAAGAGGAGGAGGAGTTTGTGAGCGCAAGCGATAATGAAGGCAGTGATGACGGTGATGGTACAAGGAAGCCCCAGCAGGACGATACCTCACCAATCCGAGGACCAGGTAGGCCCAGACTAGTACGTACAGGGCAACCAGGCCGGCCGAAGAAACAATACCAGGTGCTCAATAGTCTGAACTATATGGATGACATTGAGACACCGAAATCCGTTGCAGATGCATTGCAGGGCCAACATGCGCATGATTGGCAAAAGTCAATGCAAAATGAATTCGACGCTCTTCAAGCAAACGATACATGGACGTTAAGTGAACTACCTCCAGGGCACAAGGCTATCGGCTCGAAAGGGGTATATCGAATCAAGAGAAGCAAAGACGGTGATATTGAAAGCTTCAAATCACGATTGGTTGCTCAAGGCTGTGGGCAACAGTTTGGCGTAAATTATTGGGAAACGTTCTCACCTGTTATCAGGTATGAGACGATTCGTATGCTGTTTGCAATCGCCGCTGAAAAACAATTGTATGTGCACCAAGTCGTCATTGCGAACGCATACCTGAACATTGTTTACATGAAGCAGCCGCCGAATTTCATTGACAAGCATCATCCGAACAAGGTTTTAAAACTGCAAAAGGCCATCTACGGGCTTAAACAATCAGGAAGAGTGTGGAACAACACACTTGATGACGTCTTAAAGAATATGGGTTTCAAGCGATGCAAGAACGAGGCTTGCTTATACGTTAAGCAAGAACAACGGCAACTCAGCTACATAGCAGTCTACGTCGATGACTTAACCATTTTGTGCCCGATCGAAAATGACATAACCGAGATTAAGAAGAAGATTGCTGCAAACTTCAAGATGCACGACGGCGGTCCGATCAACTATTTTCTTGGCATGGAAATAAAACGAGACGGTGAGAGAGGATCTATCAAGATGTGCCAGAAAACGTACATACAAGGGCTATTGGATACGCATGGTATGAAAAACTGTCGTCTAGTAAGCACACCGTTAGACCCTGGGTACCAAGTGGGATGCAATAATGAAAGCTGTGTACAGGTAAATATGAAAGGATTTCAGTCACTAATTGGTTCGCTTATGTATTTAGCAGTCCTGAGTCGGCCAGACATTTTGCACGCTGTGAGCAAATTGTCGCAAAGAAACACAGATCCACACGAAGAACACGAGAATGCAGCGAAACGAATTCTGAGGTATCTTGCCGGTACTCTGAATCTGAGTATCATATACCGCAAGTCTGGTGAATCGGTAAAAGGCTTTGTTGACGCTGATTGGGCCAACGAGAAAGACAGAAAATCCTACAGCGGCTACGCATTTTTTATGGCTGGAAGTGCGTTCTCTTGGTCACCAACGAACCAAAGCGTTGTCACGTTAAGCAGCACAGAAGCAGAGTACATCGCACTATCCATGGCTGCCAAAGAAGCTATATACTTGAGAAGACTTCTACATAAGATTGGGTGGTCTGAACAACCAGAACCGATGACCATATTTGGCGACAACATAAGTGCGCAAAACATAGCGCAGAATCCTGTGCATCATAAGCGCACAAAACACATTGATATAAAATATCATTTTATAAGAGAAAAAGTAGAGTCAAATGATATTGTATTAGAGTATGTAACAACAAATGATAATATTGCCGATATATTGATAAAATGTCTAAATAAGCATAAGCACAACGGCTTTGTAAAGTCTCTTGGCATGATTTGAATTTTTGTTAGTATTAATTATATGTAGCTTAAGAAGAAGTATTGAAAATGTAACAGATGTTAACATAAGCAAACACATAATCTGGCAACTCGGTACTCAGCACAAGTCGATGCTTTTAGCTGGAATTATGTTAAAATTGGGGGGCTATGGGTTGTTACGAGTTTTTTCTTTTTTACAAGTAAGAGGAATTAAGTATAATTATTTATGAGTAAGAATTAGATTAGTTGGGGGGGTTTTAATTAGATTAGTTTGTTTACGTCAAACTGATTTAAAGGCTTTAATTAGTATAGCATCAGATTTGATTATTTCAACAGTTATTAAATTACTACAACACTATCCCGAATTCGGCATTAAAATGGGTATCAGAGAAGGTTTTTCAGATTAAGAAAATACATACATCGCTTATGGTGTAATTGCATTTAAAATTTCAAAATTCAACTATTTAAATAAAACCTTGGAGAAAGTAAAACAAAGATTTTATTGGGTTGGTTGTCGTCAATCAGTTACGGAGTGGATCGCCAATTGTGGCGAGTGCATTGCTGCTAAAGACCGCGGTCCAAAAGTCGTGGTCAGATGAAGCAGTACAATTCAGGTGCGCCGTTTGAGCGAATAGCCATGGATGTAGCTGGTCCATTTCCTATCAGTCAATTAGGAAACAGATATGTTTTGGTAGTCATGGACTATTTCAGCAAATGGCCAGAGGTATACGCAATTCCTAACCAAGAGGCAGGAACAGTAGCGGATGTATTCATCAACAATTGGGTATCAAGATATGGTGTTCTAATAGAATTACATTCTGACCAAGGAAGAAATTTTGAATCAGCTCTAATACAGGGGATATGCCAGAAGCTGGGTATCCGGAAAACCCGTTCAACTGCACTACATCCGCAGGTCGATGGCATGGTAAAACGATTCAATCGAACTTTGGAAGAACATTTGAGGAAAGTTGTGGACAAGTATCAGAAAGATTGGGATACCCATATATCCTTGTTCCTGATGGCTTATCGGTCTGCTGTACATGAAACAACGGGGCAGGCTCCAGTAAAGGTAATTTTTTGGTAATGATCTTCGACAACCGATTGATTTAAAATTTGGAATTAACGCCAACGAAGGAAGGAATACTAAGGAATTCAATAGCATCCTAGAAGACGAGATGAGGGATATACATGCTATGGTGAGACAGCGCACCAAAGTTGTGAGCGATAAGATGAAACCAAAATACGACAAGGCAATAAACTTTGAGGGTTTTATTGAAGGCGATTGGGTATTGTTATATAATCCACAACGAAAGAAAGGGCTGTCTCCCAAATTACAGTGTAATTGGGAAGGACCATACCAGGTTATTAAACGACTCAATGATGTAGTGTATCGCATACAGACATTGGAAGACCAAGGGATAAAATGAAGCTGGTTCATCTGGAACGGCTTGCAGCGTTTGGTACCGCAAATATGTCTAATCGGGACGATCAGACTAAGGTAGAGGGCAGTGTGGCGAACACGAGTACCAGAACAAATCATAATTGACGATAAACTGCCAGAAGCAACTAGACAGCGAATTCGTAGGTGCCAGAATGTTTTAGTAGCGAACTTTTGTTATACTATATAAGGGCTGCTGGATTGTGCAGCAGACACAGTTCTAATTAGAGTGTTGCCGTGTAAAAAGTAATTAAGCTATAAGCAATAAGTTGTAAGTTCGAATAGCGAGCAATAAGGGTTAAGTTGTTGGAATTGGAAATAAAGATAAGTGTATAGCATTAAATTGGGACTTTAATTTAACAATCCAGTGATCGAGCTCAAGAGTGAGTTATAGTTAGACGATTAATCGAGAAATCCGTTACAATATATATAATAGATATGGCAACACTTGTTAGCTGTCAACATGGAACCCATTTGTTATTGTTCATATAACGAAAATTGTGTAAAAATTAAATGCTTATTTAAAGCAAATACTTAAATATTTAATATTATATAAAATAAATATGTAGAAACATTGAAGTGAAGTGTTAAGTGTAATAATATAAATAGTGCATAATATAAAAGAAAAGTTATACAGTGCATAATATAAAAGAAAAAAATAAGTGCATAATATAAAAGAAAAGTAAACCATTAATCGTGAAATTGTAAAATAAAATTTGTGCAATTTTCAATTTAAAATGCAAATATCTCGAAAACTATAAGTTTCCAACCATACCCCTCTTAACCCTGAAATCGTGGGATGCGTAACTAAAGCCGACCCAAATTTTCAATTTTAAACGTAAATATCTCGAAATAAATTTTTTTGTTTTGGCAACGAATACAGCGGTAATGGCATAGCATTCCAAATGAAATTATACAGAATTTGGTGGAAAGTATACCAAACCGTGTACAAAGTGTTGTGTGTAATAAAGGGTTATGGATTAATACTAAAAATTAGCTATTTTCTGAAAACTTGTTGTTTTAGTTTTTTTTTTTAGAATTGCATTTTTTTTCTATTATTAATTATTTTGTTTAGAATTAAACATCAACTAAAGGGAAAAAACTTTGAAAATTTTCTTTGCTACTTCTATCATTATTCAGTAATTAATATACGAATCACAAACATGTACTCATTTGTGCTCCCACTGTATATATAAATGATCAGGATGAAGAGACGAGTTGAAATCCGAGCTGTCTGTTCGTCCGTCCGTCTGTGCAAGCTGTAAATTGAGTAAAAATTGAGATATCTTTATGAAACTTGGTACACATATTTCTTGGTACAGTAAGGCGGTTGGTATTGCAGATGGGCCTAATCGGACCCACGACAAAACGTCATTAATCAAAACCAAATAAATTGCCATAACTAAGCTCCACAATAAGATACAACTGTTATTTGGTATACACATAAGGGAGGAGCATCTGCAGTTTAAAATTTGTTTAAAAAGTGGGCGTGATTCTGCACTCTAATATGTTTAATGTGCATATCTTCTAAACCGCTAAAGCTATGATAACAAAATTCACTAAAAGCAATGGTTTTAGCACCTCTATCGACAGTGTGAAATTGGGTGGCAACCCCGCCCACTTCCCATATAATGGTACTCTTAGATACTTAGAACTACTAAAAGCGCGATAAATCAAGCTCTAAACACGGCAGAGACATCAAATTTTATCTCTGGAATGGTATGACATTCCATTCTTCTCATATTTCTATATTATAGTGCGAAAACGGGCGTAATCGGATTACAACCACGCCTATTTCCCATACAACACCATTTTAAATTCTATCTGATCCTTTCACTTTCCACTATGCAAATCAAGCGTGTGTCCAAAAATTGTCTAAATCGAACCAAAAATGTTCAAGCCCCTAGTCAGTACCTGTGGACCAGTGAATATAGTTGACTTTTTACCGAAAATATCGGTCAAGGTGTAAGATATATATTGAAATTCATATAATAAAATAAATAAATGAAACTCTCGATAATAGTATGTTTTTGTGTCAAAAATGGTAATTTCTCCTGCTTTGATCCTTGCAAGTTGCGAGAGTACACAATCTTCGGGCTTTGAGCGCGGCGACCGAATCAAGAAATTCCGTAATGAAAATAAACCTAACACGATCACAAAGTATGCGCAAAATGTTTGCATACTTTTAGGCGTATTTTCGCATATCTCAAACTGAACAAATTAATTGAAGATACAGAACAGGGCGATACAAAATTAATAATCTTTAAGATAAAATTTTTTTAATAGCAAATAAGAATATGGAATTTAATAAAAATAAATTGTTCAGTATTCGGAGTCATAATATTAGTAACATTACTATTATTTTGGTAAATAGCTACCCCACCTTTTGGAACAGTATATCGTTTGAATTGAGCAATATAATTGAAATTTTGTATTTCGATGGGATTATCAATTGATCAATTTCCACTTATCATGGCTGGCGATTTCAACATCAACTTCGCTGATAAAAAATCAGAGCTGTTGACAACTTTTCGGAAAAATTAAATTTAAAAATTAATAATGATCCAAAAGAATGCAGAATAAAATATGGGACCACCATTGACACGGTATTTTCCAAATATTTAGAAGATATCAAGTCTCAAACTTATGTTTCTTATTTCAGTTACCATAAACCTATAGTTTCAATGATAAAAATTCCTGAATAACCTACATGTATTGTAAGATAACAAAAACATTTTAAACAATATTAACTTCTCATTTATTCAGTTAAAGAAAAAAATGTTTTCTAATCGGTCACCACGCCCAAAAAGTGTAACTTGAATTAATATCAAAGAAAAACCTTAAATTAATATCAAAGAAAAAAAATACTGCATAAAAATAGATTATAATTGCATAAGTGGATTAAAAAGGCTATGCAATAGTTTTACCGCGGCAGTACCCGAGTGCCACATGTTTTTTTGTTTTTTGAATTTTTCTTGTATTCTTGTCATGTTAATAAATAAGTAATAGAAAAATGGATATTAAAAATATTGCCTGTTTTTACGACACTTCAAAAATTACCTGAAAAGCTCTAGACAGAATACTCCCTTAATGAATTCTATAAAGCAATTTGAAACACAAGTAAATTGGGTTGAAGTAAATTGTATTGTTTTGAATGAGTAAAATTAAGAATTTTAATATTTCAAGCGGTTACCACGCGTTGTTTATCCACATTTTATAAATTCATGTTTGTATATTTTAAATAAACGTGGTTTATTCAAATGCACGCTAAAATAATTACTTAGCGATTATTGCAAATAAGCGATACTTGTTTTTTCTTTCGCTTAGGGGTTTCTTGGCCAGATATATTGATCAACTGTTCATCATCTTTCATATTATTTTCCATTCCATTTTTAGGTTCAATTTTAACGTCATTATGATTATTTTTTGTCTCCAATGAAAAAAAACTTATACCGGCTTCTCTTTGATAGCAATCGGAATTGCAACTAGTTGAGGAAAAAATGTATGGAGTGGATATGTTGACATCATATTCGTCATCAATTAGTTCGTACGTATTTTGACGCAAAAATGTATAATAATCGATATCTGTAGTTGACAACGTAGGGAATGTTGTTGAACTAATAGAAGAAGTCGACCCATTGCTGGTAGTAAATGAGTCCAATATTAAGGTTGCTGAAGTTTGAGTCGGTCAGAATTTTAAATCTTTAATCGCTTGGGGTAAATCGGGAAGTTTTATATCCTTTATTTGTTGAGGAATGTTCATGCTTTTAACAGCACTCACTGCACGTGCGGGGGCAGCAGATATACCTGCCTACAAGTAAAATATTTTGATTAATATTGGTCCATATCAAGATATGGGCTGCGATTTAGAATACCATCTATTGAAAATGTAACAGATGTTAACATAAGCAAACACATAATCTGGCAACTCGGTATTCAGCATAAGTCGATGCTTTGCTATAGCATTAGATTTGATTATTACAACAGTTATTAAATTACTACAATAGGTTATGGGCCCAGTAGAGAACGTGTCGGTCTAAAAAAAAAAAGAAAAAAAATTAACTATTCGTTTTACTGTAACTCACGGTTTGATATTACTTGTAGTTAATGTTGTGCGCGAATTAACATGGTAAAATAAGCAAAAATGAATATGTCGCTTCAAATCGAAAAACTTGATGACGACAACTATGAAATATGGCACATGGCCATGAAAAGTCTTCTCGTAACGGCAGACTTATGGAAAGTTGTGTGTGGAAAATATGTGAGAAAAGACGAACATGCATTAGAAGCAGAAAAATGGGATACGCTAGATCAAAAGGCACTGGCGTACATGGTGTTAAACGTAAAACCAACTCAGTTGATGCACATGAAGGCGTGCACAACGGCAGAAGCAGCTTGGAAAAAAAAAAACTAAAGCAACTACACACACAAATTGGGCCTGTACGGAAAGTACAATTATATCAGAGGCAGTTTCAACATGCAGCAAGACGAAAATGTAGGAGCACATGTAAATTCATTTGTGGAGACAATTGAGAGGTTGGCAGAACTGGACATTAAAATCAACGAAGAGTAGAAGGTTATAATGTTGTTGAGCAGTTTGCCTGATACATGGGAAAACTTCGTGGTCACAATAGAAACTCGCGATGAGTTGCCCACATTTGAAGTCGTCAAAGTAAAAGTGATGGAAGAAGGCGCTCGCAAGCACGAAAGAGAAGAACGCGAAGGCAACGCGACGTCACAAGCGGTGTACACACACACGCAAGCAAAAGACAACAGGGACAAAGGAGAAAATGGCAACACCAAGAGGAACGCAAGAACAAGCGAAAAGCAGAAATTTAAGGGGAAATGTTTTATCTGCGAAAAGCCAGGGCACCGAGCTAGCGAATGTCGTAATAAGAAAAAGAGCACGACGGACAGTGCTAAAGGGCATCAAGCAACTTGTGCATTGCATAACTGTGTTGACAAAGGGTGCGAAGGCATTTGGTGTGTAGATAGTGGTGCAACATGTCACATGTGTTGCGATCGCAACTTGTTCGTAACAGAAGAAGAAGACTCCAGTCATGTTGGCAGCAGACAAATTTGTTGAGTCTCAAGGCGTTGGTATTGTAAAATTACAGTACAAAACCACTCAATTAATGTTGCAAAATGTTTTATTTGTTCCGAAGCTGCGTATGAATTTTTACTCGGTAAGCGCAGCAGCAAAATACGAAATTTCCACTATTTTTAATGGGAAGGAAGCGCCGGTAAAAAACAAATACGGCAAAGTAGTGTTAAGGGCAGCACAAGAAAACAATTTGTACGTATACTCAGAAAAAAATGCTGTATTTATATTAAACACTTTGGCACCTGCAGTAAATTGGCACAATAGATTTGGCCATCTAAATTTCCAAGATCTAGAGTTGCTTAGCGAAAAGAAATTAGTACATGGAATGCACATCGAAAACATGCACGAGAAAATTAATTGTGACACCTGTAATCAGGCAAAACTGTGATCGTTGCCGTTCCCACAAAAGGCGCATCGAGTTACAAAGGCAGTGCCCGAGTTGGTACATACAGATGTCTGTGGGCCAATGAATGTGAAGTCAATCGCTGGAAATAGATACTTTGTAACATTTATTGATGATTACTCGCGTAAAATCTATGTTTACTTCATGCAAACTAAAAATCAAGTCGCCACGAAGCGACAATGGAACGGAATATGTTAACAAGGAGTTCACATCATATTTGGAAAAATGCGGGATTAAACGGCAGTTGACGGTTCCCTACACCCGCAGCAGAAGGGTGTAGCAGAACGCGCCAATCGTACCATTGTGGAAATGGCGAGGTGTCTGTTAAATCACGCAGAGCTAGAGCAGTAGAACAGAACAGGAGTAGAACAGAACAGATGCCCCACAAAAGCACTACAGGGAGGAACACCATTTGAGGCTTGGAAAGGCCACAAGCCGTCAGTTAATCACATGCGAGTGTTTGGATCTCGCGCGTTTGCTCTTGATAAATGCACAAAAGGCAAGTTCAAGGCAAAGGGCAAGGAATATATCTTCGTTGGCTATTCCTCTGAAGCAAAAGCATATCGCTTATATCATAGATAATTGAAAGGCGAGACGTTCGATTTGTTGAAGGTGAGTTTTGCACAAAAACTATCAAAAACTGCGAACCTTGTGAACAAAATAACGACTTTATGACAAACATCATTCGCCTTGAGCCATGCACTTATACTCCAGAAAACGAGCAGATTGAGCATAAAGAAGCTGTGAAAGACCTGCGCAGTGACTCTGGCAAAGAGGAGGAGGAGTTTGTGAGCGCAAGCGATAATGAAGGCAGTGATGACGGTGATGGTACAAGGAAGCCCCAGCAGGACGATACCTCACCAATCCGAGGACCAGGTAGGCCCAGACTAGTACGTACAGGGCAACCAGGCCGGCCGAAGAAACAATACCAGGTGCTCAATAGTCTGAACTATATGGATGACATTGAGACACCGAAATCCGTTGCAGATGCATTGCAGGGCCAACATGCGCATGATTGGCAAAAGTCAATGCAAAATGAATTCGACGCTCTTCAAGCAAACGATACATGGACGTTAAGTGAACTACCTCCAGGGCACAAGGCTATCGGCTCGAAAGGGGTATATCGAATCAAGAGAAGCAAAGACGGTGATATTGAAAGCTTCAAATCACGATTGGTTGCTCAAGGCTGTGGGCAACAGTTTGGCGTAAATTATTGGGAAACGTTCTCACCTGTTATCAGGTATGAGACGATTCGTATGCTGTTTGCAATCGCCGCTGAAAAACAATTGTATGTGCACCAAGTCGTCATTGCGAACGCATACCTGAACATTGTTTACATGAAGCAGCCGCCGAATTTCATTGACAAGCATCATCCGAACAAGGTTTTAAAACTACAAAAGGCCATCTACGGGCTTAAACAATCAGGAAGAGTGTGGAACAACACACTTGATGACGTCTTAAAGAATATGGGTTTCAAGCGATGCAAGAACGAGGCTTGCTTATACGTTAAGCAAGAACAACGGCAACTCAGCTACATAGCAGTCTACGTCGATGACTTAACCATTTTGTGCCCGATCGAAAATGACATAACCGAGATTAAGAAGAAGATTGCTGCAAACTTCAAGATGCACGACGGCGGTCCGATCAACTATTTTCTTGGCATGGAAATAAAACGAGACGGTGAGAGAGGATCTATCAAGATGTGCCAGAAAACGTACATACAAGGGCTATTGGATACGCATGGTATGAAAAACTGTCGTCTAGTAAGCACACCGTTAGACCCTGGGTACCAAGTGGGATGCAATAATGAAAGCTGTGTACAGGTAAATATGAAAGGATTTCAGTCACTAATTGGTTCGCTTATGTATTTAGCAGTCCTGAGTCGGCCAGACATTTTGCACGCTGTGAGCAAATTGTCGCAAAGAAACACAGATCCACACGAAGAACACGAGAATGCAGCGAAACGAATTCTGAGGTATCTTGCCGGTACTCTGAATCTGAGTATCATATACCGCAAGTCTGGTGAATCGGTAAAAGGCTTTGTTGACGCTGATTGGGCCAACGAGAAAGACAGAAAATCCTACAGCGGCTACGCATTTTTTATGGCTGGAAGTGCGTTCTCTTGGTCACCAACGAACCAAAGCGTTGTCACGTTAAGCAGCACAGAAGCAGAGTACATCGCACTATCCATGGCTGCCAAAGAAGCTATATACTTGAGAAGACTTCTACATAAGATTGGGTGGTCTGAACAACCAGAACCGATGACCATATTTGGCGACAACATAAGTGCGCAAAACATAGCGCAGAATCCTGTGCATCATAAGCGCACAAAACACATTGATATAAAATATCATTTTATAAGAGAAAAAGTAGAGTCAAATGATATTGTATTAGAGTATGTAACAACAAATGATAATATTGCCGATATATTGATAAAATGTCTAAATAAGCATAAGCACAATGGCTTTGTAAAGTCTCTTGGCATGATTTGAATTTTTGTTAGTATTAATTATATGTAGCTTAAGAAGAAGTATTGAAAATGTAACAGATGTTAACATAAGCAAACACATAATCTGGCAACTCGGTACTCAGCACAAGTCGATGCTTTGGTATAGCATCAGATTTGATTATTTCAACAGTTATTAAATTACTACAACACTATCCCGAATTCGGCATTAAAATGGGTATCAGAGAAGGTTTTTCAGATTAAGAAAATACATACATCGCTTATGGTGTATTTGCATTTAAAATTTAAAAATTCAACTATTTAAATAAAACCTTGGAGAAAGTAAAACAAAGATTTTATTGGGTTGGTTGTCGTCAATCAGTTACGGAGTGGATCGCCAATTGTGGCGAGTGCATTGCTGCTAAAGACCGCGGTCCAAAAGTCGTGGTCAGATGAAGCAGTACAATTCAGGTGCGCCGTTTGAGCGAATAGCCATGGATGTAGCTGGTCCATTTCCTATCAGTCAATTAGGAAACAGATATGTTTTGGTAGTCATGGACTATTTCAGCAAATGGCCAGAGGTATACGCAATTCCTAACCAAGAGGCAGGAACAGTAGCGGATGTATTCATCAACAATTGGGTATCAAGATATGGTGTTCTAATAGAATTACATTCTGACCAAGGAAGAAATTTTGAATCAGCTCTAATACAGGGGATATGCCAGAAGCTGGGTATCCGGAAAACCCGTTCAACTGCACTACATCCGCAGGTCGATGGCATGGTAAAACGATTCAATCGAACTTTGGAAGAACATTTGAGGAAAGTTGTGGACAAGTATCAGAAAGATTGGGATACCCATATATCCTTGTTCCTGATGGCTTATCGCTCTGCTGTACATGAAACAACGGGGCAGACTCCAGTAAAGGTAATTTTTTGGTAATGATCTTCGACAACCGATTGATTTAAAATTTGGAATTAACGCCAACGAAGGAAGGAATACTAAGGAATTCAATAGCATCCTAGAAGACGAGATGAGGGATATACATGCTATGGTGAGACAGCGCACCAAAGTTATGAGCGATAAGATGAAACCAAAATACGACAAGGCAATAAACTTTGAGGGTTTTATTGAAGGCGATTGGGTATTGTTATATAATCCACAACGAAAGAAAGGGCTGTCTCCCAAATTACAGTGTAATTGGGAAGGACCATACCAGGTTATTAAACGACTCAATGATGTAGTGTATCGCATACAGACATTGGAAGACCAAGGGATAAAATGAAGCTGGTTCATCTGGAACGGCTTGCAGCGTTTGGTACCGCAAATATGTCTAATCGGGACGATCAGACTAAGGTAGAGGGCAGTGTGGCGAACACGAGTACCAGAACAAATCATAATTGACGATAAACTGCCAGAAGCAACTAGACAGCGAATTCGTAGGTGCCAGAATGTTTTAGTAGCGAACTTTTGTTATACTATATAAGGGCTGCTGGATTGTGCAGCAGACACAGTTCTAATTAGAGTGTTGCCGTGTAAAAAGTAATTAAGCTATAAGCAATAAGTTGTAAGTTCGAATAGCGAGCAATAAGGGTTAAGTTGTTGGAATTGGATATAAAGATAAGTGTATAGCATTAAATTGGGACTTTAATTTAACAATCCAGTGATCGAGCTCAAGAGTGAGTTATAGTTAGACGATTAATCGAGAAATCCGTTACAATATATATAATAGATATGGCAACACTTGTTAGCTGTCAACATGGAACCCATTTGTTATTGTTCATATAACGAAAATTGTGTAAAAATTAAATGCTTATTTAAAGCAAATACTTAAATATTTAATATTATATAAAATAAATATGTAGAAACATTGAAGTGAAGTGTTAAGTGTTATAATATAAATAGTGCATAATATAAAAGAAAAGTTATACAGTGCATAATATAAAAGAAAAAAATAAGTGCATAATATAAAAGAAAAGTAAACCATAAATTGTGAAATTGTAAAATAAAAATTTTCAATTTAAAATGCAAATATCTCGAAAACTATTAGTTTCCAACCATACCCCTCTTAACCCTGAAATCGTGGGATGCGTAACTAAAGCCGACCCAAATTTTCAATTTTAAACGTAAATATCTCGAAATAAATTTTTTTGTTTTGGCAACGAATACAGCGGTAATGGCATAGCATTCCAAATGAAATTATACAGAATTTGGTGGAAAGTATACCAAACCGTGTACAAAGTGTTGTGTGTAATAAAGGGTTATGGATTAATACTAAAAATTAGCTATTTTCTGAAAACTTGTTGTTTTAGTTTTTTTTTTTTTAGAATTGCATTTTTTTTTCTATTATTAATTATTTTGTTTAGAATTAAACATCAACTAAAGGGAAAAAACTTTTAAAATTTTCTTTGCTACTTCTATCATTATTCAGTAATTAATATACGATTCACAAACATGTACTCATTTGTGCTCCCACTGTATATATAAATGATCAGGATGAAGAGACGAGTTGAAATCCGAGTAACTGTCTGTTCGTCCGTCCGTCTGTGCAAGCTGTAAATTGAGTAAAAATTGAGATATCTTTATGAATCTTGGTACACATATTTCTTGGTACAGTAAGGCGGTTGGTATTGCAGATGGGCCTAATCGGACCCACGACAAAACGTCATTAATCAAAACCAAATAAATTGCCATAACTAAGCTCCACAATAAGATACAAGACTGTTATTTGGTATACACATAAGGGAGGAGCATCTGCAGTTTAAAATTTGTTTAAAAAGTGGGCGTGATCCTGCACTCTAATATGTTTAATGTGCATATCTTCTAAACCGCTAAAGCTATGATAACAAAATTCACTAAAAGCAATGGTTTTAGCACCTCTATCGACAGTGTGAAATTGGGTGGCAACCCCGCCCACTTCCCATATAATGGTACTCTTAGATACTTAGAACTACTAAAAGCGCGATAAATCAAGCTCTAAACACGGCAGAGACATCAAATTTTATCTCTGGAATGGTATGACATTCCATTCTTCTCATATTTCTATATTATAGTGCGAAAACGGGCGTAATCGGATTACAACCACGCCTATTTCCCATACAACACCATTTTAAATTCTATCTGATCCTTTCACTTTCCACTATGCAAATCAAGCGTGTGTCCAAAAATTGTCTAAATCGAACCAAAAATGTTCAAGCCCCTGGGTACTGAATATGTGGACCAGTGAATATAGTTGACTTTTTACCGAAAATATCGGTCAAGGTGTAAAATATATATTGAAATTCATATAATAAAATAAATAAATGAAACTCTCGATAATAGTATGTTTTTGTGTCAAAAATGGTAATTTCTCCTGCTTTGATCCTTGCTAGTTGCGAGAGTACACAATCTTCGGGCTTTGAGCGCGGCGACCGAATCAAGAAATTCCGTAATGAAAATAAACCTAACACGATCACAAAGTATGCGCAAAATGTTTGCATACTTTTAGGCGTATTTTCGCATATCTCAAACTGAACAAATTAATTGAAGATACAGAAGAGGGCGATTCAAAATTAATAATCTTTAAGATAAAATTTTTTAAATAGCAAATAAGAATATGGAATTTAATAAAAATAAATTTTTCAGTATTCGGAGTCATAATATTAGTAACATTACTATTATTTTGGTAAATAGCTACCCCACCTTTTGGAACAGTATATCGTTTGAATTGAGCAATATAATTGAAATTTTGTATTTCGATGGGATTATCAATTGATCAATTTCCACTTATCATGGCTGGCGATTTCAACATCAACTTCGCTGATAAAAAATCAAAGCTGTTGACAACTTTTCGGAAAAATTAAATTTAAAAATTAATAATGATCCACAAGAATGCAGAATAAAATATGGGACCACCATTGACACGGTATTTTCCAAATATTTAGAAGATATCAAGTCTCAAACTTATGTTTCTTATTTCAGTTACCATAAACCTATAGTTTCAATGATAAAAATTCCTGAATAACCTACATGTATTGTAAGATAATAAAAACATTTTAAACAATATTAACTTCTCATTTATTCAGTTAAAGAAAAAAATGTTTTCTAATCGGTCACCACGCCCAAAAAGTGTAACTTGAATTAATATCAAAGAAAAACCTTAAATTAATATCAAAGAAAAAAAATACTGCATAGATAAATAGATTATAATTGCATAAGTGGATTAAAAAGGCTATGCAATAGTTTTACCGCGGCAGTACCCGAGTGCCACATGTTTTTTTGTTTTTTGAATTTTTCTTGTATTCTTGTCATGTTAATAAATAAGTAATAGCAAAATGGATATTAAAAATATTGCCTGTTTTTACGACACTTCAAAAATTACCTGAAAAGCTCTAGACAGAATACTCCCTTAATGAATTCTATAAAGCAATTTGAAACACAAGTAAATTGGGTTGTAGTAAATTGTATTGTTTTGAATGAGTAAAATTAATAATTTTAATATTTCAAGCATATTGCTGGTAGTAAATGAGTCCAATATTAAGGTTGCTGAAGTTTGAGTCGGTCAGAATTTTAAATCTTTAATCGCTTGGGGTAAATCGGGAAGTTTTATATCCTTTATTTGTTGAGGAATGTTCATGCTTTTAACAGCACTCACTGCACGTGCGGGGGCAGCAGATATACCTGCCTACAAGTAAAATATTTTGATTAATATTGGTCCATATCAAGATATGGGCTGCGATTTAGAATACTGTCTATTGAAAATGTAACAGATGTTAACATAAGCAAACACATAATCTGGCAACTCGGTATTCAGCATAAGTCGATGCTTTGCTATAGCAATAGATTTGATTATTACAACAGTTATTAAATTACTACAATAGGTTATGGGCCCAGTAGAGAACGTGTCGGTCTAAAAAAAAAAGAAAAAAAATTAACTATTCGTTTTACTGTAACTCACGGCTTGATATTACTTGTAGTTAATGTTGTGCGCGAATTAACATGGTAAAATAAGCAAAAATGAATATGTCGCTTCAAATCGAAAAACTTGATGACGACAACTATGAAATATGGCACATGGCCATGAAAAGTCTTCTCGTAACGGCAGACTTATGGAAAGTTGTGTGTGGAAAATATGTGAGAAAAGACGAAAATGCATTAGAAGCAGAAAAATGGGATACGTTAGATCAAAAGGCACTGGCGTACATGGTGTTAAACGTAAAACCAACTCAGTTGATGCACATGAAGGCGTGCACAACGGCAGAAGCAGCTTGGAAAAAACAAAAACTAAAGCGACTACACACACAAATTGGGCCTGTACGGAAAGTACAATTATATCAGAGGCTGTTGCGTTTCAACATGCAGCAAGACGAAAATGTAGGAGCACATGTAAATTCATTTGTGGAGACAATTGAGAGGTTGGCAGAACTGGACATTAAAATCAACGAAGAGTAGAAGGTTATAATGTTGTTGAGCAGTTTGCCTGATACATGGGAAAACTTCGTGGTCACAATAGAAACTCGCGATGAGTTGCCCACATTTGAAGTCGTCAAAGTAAAAGTGATGGAAGAAGGCGCTCGCAAGCACGAAAGAGAAGAACGCGAAGGCAACGCGACGTCACAAGCGGTGTACACACACACGCAAGCAAAAGACAACAGGGACAAAGGAGAAAATGGCAACACCAAGAGGAACGCAAGAACAAGCGAAAAGCAGAAATTTAAGGGGAAATGTTTTATCTGCGAAAAGCCAGGGCACCGAGCTAGCGAATGTCGTAATAAGAAAAAGAGCACGACGGACAGTGCTAAAGGGCATCAAGCAACTTGTGCATTGCATAACTGTGTTGACAAAGGGTGCGAAGGCATTTGGTGTGTAGATAGTGTCACAACATGTCACATGTGTTGCGATCGCAACTTGTTCGTAACAATTGACGAGAAGAAGAAGACTCCAGTCATGCTGGCAGCAGACAAATTTGTTGAGTCTCAAGGCGTTGGTATTGTAAAATTACAGTACAAAAACACTCAATTAATGTTGCAAAATGTTTTATTTGTTCCGAAGCTGCGTATGAATTTTTACTCGGTAAGCGCAGCAGCAAAATACGAAATTTCCACTATTTTTAATGGGAAGGAAGCGCCGGTAAAAAACAAATACGGCAAAGTAGTGTTAAGGGCAGCACAAGAAAACAATTTGTACGTATACTCAGAAAAAAATGCTGTATTTATATTAAACACTTTGGCACCTGCAGTAAATTGGCACAATAGATTTGGCCATCTAAATTTCCAAGATCTAGAGTTGCTTAGCGAAAAGAAATTAGTACATGGAATGCACATCGAAAACATGCACGAGAAAATTTATTGTGACACCTGTAATCAGGCAAAACTGTGATCGTTGCCGTTCCCACAAAAGGCGCATCGAGTTACAAAGGCAGTGCCCGAGTTGGTACATACAGATGTCTGTGGGCCAATGAATGTGAAGTCAATCGCTGGAAATAGATACTTTGTAACATTTATTGATGATTCCTCGCGTAAAATCTATGTTTACTTCATGCAAACTAAAAATCAAGTCGCTACGAAGCGACAATGGAACGGAATATGTTAACAAGGAGTTCACATCATATTTGGAAAAATGCGGGATTAAACGGCAGTTGACGGTTCCCTACACCCGCAGCAGAAGGGTGTAGCAGAACGCGCCAATCGTACCATTGTGGAAATGGCGAGGTGTCTGTTAAATCACGCAGAGCTAGAGGAGTAGAACAGAACAGGAGTAGAACAGAACAGATGCCCCACAAAAGCACTGCAGGGAGGAACACCATTTGAGGCTTGGAAAGGCCACAAGCCGTCAGTTAATCACATGCGAGTGTTTGGATCTCGCGCGTTTGCTCTTGATAAATGCACAAAAGGCAAGTTCAAGGCAAAGGGCAAGGAATATATCTTCGTTGGCTATTCCTCTGAAGCAAAAGCATATCGCTTATATCATAGAGATAGGCGATCCATAATTGAAAGGCGAGACGTTCGATTTGTTGAAGGTGAGTTTTGCACAAAAACTATCAAAAACTGCGAACCTTGTGAACAAAATAACGACTTTATGACAAACATCATTCGCCTTGAGCCATGCACTTATACTCCAGAAAACGAGCAGATTGAGCATAAAGAAGCTGTGAAAGACCTGCGCAGTGACTCTGGCAAAGAGGAGGAGGAGTTTGTGAGCGCAAGCGATAATGAAGGCAGTGATGACGGTGATGGTACAAGGAAGCCCCAGCAGGACGATACCTCACCCATCCGAGGACCAGGTAGGCCCAGACTAGTACGTACAGGGCAACCAGGCCGGCCGAAGAAACAATACCAGGTGCTCAATAGTCTGAACTATATGGATGACATTGAGACACCGAAATCCGTTGCAGATGCATTGCAGGGCCAACATGCGCATGATTGGCAAAAGTCAATGCAAAATGAATTCGACGCTCTTCAAGCAAACGATACATGGACGTTAAGTGAACTACCTCCAGGGCACAAGGCTATCGGCTCGAAATGGGTATATCGAATCAAGAGAAGCAAAGACGGTGATATTGAAAGCTTCAAATCACGATTGGTTGCTCAAGGCTGTGGGCAACAGTTTGGCGTAAATTATTGGGAAACGTTCTCACCTGTTATCAGGTATGAGACGATTCGTATGCTGTTTGCAATCGCCGCTGAAAAACAATTGTATGTGCACCAAGTCGTCATTGCGAACGCATACCTGAACATTGTTTACATGAAGCAGCCGCCGAATTTCGTTGACAAGCATCATCCGAACAAGGTTTTAAAACTACAAAAGGCCATCTACGGGCTTAAACAATCAGGAAGAGTGTGGAACAACACTCTTGATGACGTCTTAAAGAATATGGGTTTCAAGCGATGCAAGAACGAGGCTTGCTTATACGTTAAGCAAGAACAACGGCAACTCAGCTACATAGCAGTCTACGTCGATGACTTAATCATTTTGTGCCCGATCGAAAATGACATAACCGAGATTAAGAAGAAGATTGCTGCAAACTTCAAGATGCACGACGGCGGTCCGATCAACTATTTTCTTGGCATGGAAATAAAACGAGACGGTGAGAGAGGATCTATCAAGATGTGCCAGAAAACGTACATACAAGGGCTATTGGATACGCATGGTATGAAAAACTGTCGTCTAGTAAGCACACCGTTAGACCCTGGGTACCAAGTGGGATGCAATAATGAAAGCTGTGTACAGGTAAATATGAAAGGATTTCAGTCACTAATTGGTTCGCTTATGTATTTAGCAGTCCTGAGTCGGCCAGACATTTTGCACGCTGTGAGCAAATTGTCGCAAAGAAACACAGATCCACACGAAGAACACGAGAATGCAGCGAAACGAATTCTGAGGTATCTTGCCGGTACTCTGAATCTGAGTATCATATACCGCAAGTCTGGTGAATCGGTAAAAGGCTTTGTTGACGCTGATTGGGCCAACGAGAAAGACAGAAAATCCTACAGCGGCTACGCATTTTTTATGGCTGGAAGTGCGTTCTCTTGGTCACCAACGAGCCAAAGCGTTGTCACGTTAAGCAGCACAGAAGCAGAGTACATCACACTATCCATGGCTGCCAAAGAAGCTATATACTTGAGAAGACTTCTACATAAGATTGGGTGGTCTGAACAACCAGAACCGATGACCATATTTGGCGACAACATAAGTGCGCAAAACATAGCGCAGAATCCTGTGCATCATAAGCGCACAAAACACATTGATATAAAATATCATTTTATAAGAGAAAAAGTAGAGTCAAATGATATTGTATTAGAGTATGTAACAACAAATGATAATATTGCCGATATATTGATAAAATGTCTAAATAAGCATAAGCACAATGGCTTTGTAAAGTCTCTTGGCATGATTTGAATTTTTGTTAGTATTAATTATATGTAGCTTAAGAAGAAGTATTGAAAATGTAACAGATGTTAACATAAGCAAACACATAATCTGGCAACTCGGTATTCAGCACAAGTTGATGCTTTGGTATAGCATCAGATTTGATTATTACAACAGTTATTAAATTACTACAACACTATCCCCCGAATTCGGCATTAAAATGGGTATCAGAGAAGGTTTTTCAGATTAAGAAAATACATACATCGCTTATGGTGTATTTGCATTTAAAATTTAAAAATTCAACTATTTAAATAAAACCTTGGAGAAAGTAAAACAAAGATTTTATTGGGTTGGTTGTCGTCAATCAGTTACTTAGTGGATCGCCAATTGTGGCGAGTGCATTTCTGCTAAAGGGCCGCGGTCCAAAAGTCGTGGTCAGATGAAGCAGTACAATTCAGGTGCGCCGTTTGAGCGAATAGCCATGGATGTAGCTGGTCCATTTCCTATCAGTCAATTAGGAAACAGATATGTTTTGGTAGTCATGGACTATTTCAGCAAATGGCCAGAGGTATACGCAATTCCTAACCAAGAGGCAGGAACAGTAGCGGATGTATTCATCAACAATTGGGTATCAAGATATGGTGTTCTAATAGAATTACATTCTGACCAAGGAAGAAATTTTGAATCAGCTCTAATACAGGGGATATGCCAGAAGCTGGGTATCCGGAAAACCCGTACAACTGCACTACATCCGCAGGTCGATGGCATGGTAAAACGATTCAATCGAACTTTGGAAGAACATTTGAGGAAAGTTGTGGACAAGTATCAGAAAGATTGGGATACCCATATATCCTTGTTCCTGATGGCTTATCGGTCTGCTGTACATGAAACAACGGGGCAGGCTCCAGTAAAGGTAATTTTTTGGTAATGATCTTCGACAACCGATTGATTTAAAATTTGGAATTAACGCCAACGAAGGAAGGAATACTAAGGAATTCAATAGCATCCTAGAAGACGAGATGAGGGATATACATGCTATGGTGAGACAGCGCACCAAAGTTGTGAGCGATAAGATGAAACCAAAATACGACAAGGCAATAAACTTTGAGGGTTTTATTGAAGGCGATTGGGTATTGTTATATAATCCACAACGAAAGAAAGGGCTGTCTCCCAAATTACAGTGTAATTGGGAAGGACCATACCAGGTTATTAAACGACTCAATGATGTAGTGTATCGCATACAGACATTGGAAGACCAAGGGATAAAATGAAGCTGGTTCATCTGGAACGGCTTGCAGCGTTTGGTACCGCAAATATGTCTAATCGGGACGATCAGACTAAGGTAGAGGGCAGTGTGGCGAACACGAGTACCAGAACAAATCATAATTGACGATAAACTGCCAGAAGCAACTAGACAGCGAATTCGTAGGTGCCAGAATGTTTTAGTAGCGAACTTTTGTTATACTATATAAGGGCTGCTGGATTGTGCAGCAGACACAGTTCTAATTAGAGTGTTGCCGTGTAAAAAGTAATTAAGCTATAAGCAATAAGTTGTAAGTTCGAATAGCGAGCAATAAGGGTTAAGTTGTTGGAATTGGAAATAAAGATAAGTGTATAGCATTAAATTGGGACTTTAATTTAACAATCCAGTGATCGAGCTCAAGAGTGAGTTATAGTTAGACGATTAATCGAGAAATCCGTTACAATATATATAATAGATATGGCAACACTTGTTAGCTGTCAACATGGAACCCATTTGTTATTGTTCATATAACGAAAATTGTGTAAAAATTAAATGCTTATTTAAAGCAAATACTTAAATATTTAATATTATATAAAATAAATATGTAGAAACATTGAAGTGAAGTGTTAAGTGTTATAATATAAATAGTGCATAATATAAAAGAAAAGTTATACAGTGCATAATATAAAAGAAAAAAATAAGTGCATAATATAAAAGAAAAGTAAACCATAAATTGTGAAATTGTAAAATAAAAATTTTCAATTTAAAATGCAAATATCTCGAAAACTATTAGTTTCCAACCATACCCCTCTTAACCCGGAAATCGTGGGATGCGTAACTAAAGCCGACACAAATTTTCAATTTTAAACGTAAATATCTCGAAATAAATTTTTTTGTTTTGGCAACGAATACAGCGGTAATGGCATAGCATTCCAAATGAAATTATACAGAATTTGGTGGAAAGTATACCAAACCGTGTACAAAGTGTTGTGTCTAATAAAGGGTTATGGATTAATACTAAAAATTAGCTATTTTCTGAAAACTTGTTTTTTTTTTTTTTTTTTTTTTAGAATTGCATTTTTTTTTTCTATTATTAATTATTTTGTTTAGAATTAAACATCAACTAAAGGGAAAAAACTTTGAAAATTTTCTTTGCTACTTCTATCATTATTCAGTAATTAATATACGAATCACAAACATGTACTCATTTGTGCTCCCACGATGAGAGACGAGTTGAAATCCGAGTAACTGTCTGTTCGTCCGTCCGTCTGTGCAAGCTGTAAATTGAGTAAAAATTGAGATATCTTTATGAAACTTGGCACACATGTTTCTTGGTACAGTAAGGCGGTTGGTATTGCAGATGGGCCTAATCGGACCCACGACAAAACGTCATTAATCAAAACCAAATAAATTGCCATAACTAAGCTCCACAATAAGATACAAGACTGTTATTTGGTATACACATAAGGGAGGAGCATCTGCAGTTTAAAATTTGTTTAAAAAGTGGGCGTGATCCTGCACTCTAATATGTTTAATGTGCATATCTTCTAAACCGCTAAAGCTATGATAACAAAATTCACTAAAAGCAATGGTTTTAGCACCTCTATCGACAGTGTGAAATTGGGTGGCAACCCCGCCCACTTCCCATATAATGGTACTCTTAGATACTTAGAACTACTAAAAGCGCGATAAATCAAGCTCTAAACACGGCAGAGACATCAAATTTTATCTCTGGAATGGTATGACATTCCATTCTTCTCATATTTCTATATTATAGTGCGAAAACGGGCTTAATCGGATTACAACCACGCCCATTTCCCATACAACACCATTTTAAATTCTATCTGATCCTTTCACTTTCCACTATGCAAATCAAGCGTGTGTCCAAAAATTGTCTAAATCGAACCAAAAATGTTCAAGCCCCTAGTCAGTACCTGTGGACCAGTGAATATAGTTGACTTTTTACCGAAAATATCGGTCAAGGTGTAAGATATATATTGAAATTCATATAATAAAATAAATAAATGAAACTCTCGATAATAGTATGTTTTTGTGTCAAAAATGGTAATTTCTCCTGCTTTGATCCTTGCAAGTTGCGAGAGTACACAATCTTCGGGCTTTGAGCGCGGCGACCGAATCAAGAAATTCCGTAATGAAAATAAACCTAACACGATCACAAAGTATGCGCAAAATGTTTGCATACTTTTAGGCGTATTTTCGCATATCTCAAACTGAACAAATTAATTGAAGATACAGAACAGGGCGATTCAAAATTAATAATCTTTAAGATAAAATTTTTTTAATAGCAAATAAGAATATGGAATTTAATAAAAATAAATTGTTCAGTATTCGGAGTCATAATATTAGTAACATTACTATTATTTTGGTAAATAGCTACCCCACCTTTTGGAACAGTATATCGTTTGAATTGAGCAATATAATTGAAATTTTGTATTTCGATGGGATTATCAATTGATCAATTTCCACTTATCATGGCTGGCGATTTCAACATCAACTTCGCTGATAAAAAATCAGAGCTGTTGACAACTTTTCGGAAAAATTAAATTTAAAAATTAATAATGATCCACAAGAATGCAGAATAAAATATGGGACCACCATTGACACGGTATTTTCCAAATATTTAGAAGATATCAAGTCTCAAACTTATGTTTCTTATTTCAGTTACCATAAACCTATAGTTTCAATGATAAAAATTCCTGAATAACCTACATGTATTGTAAGATAATAAAAACATTTTAAACAATATTAACTTCTCATTTATTCAGTTAAAGAAAAAAATGTTTTCTAATCGGTCACCACGCCCAAAAAGTGTAACTTGAATTAATATCAAAGAAAAACCTTAAATTAATATCAAAGAAAAAAAATACTGCATAAAAATAGATTATAATTGCATAAGTGGATTAAAAAGGCTATGCAATAGTTTTACCGCGGCAGTACCCGAGTGCCACATGTTTTTTTGTTTTTTGAATTTTTCTTGTATTCTTGTCATGTTAATAAATAAGTAATAGAAAAATGGATATTAAAAATATTGCCTGTTTTTACGACACTTCAAAAATTACCTGAAAAGCTCTAGACAGAATACTCCCTTAATGAATTCTATAAAGCAATTTGAAACACAAGTAAATTGGGTTGTAGTAAATTGTATTGTTTTGAATGAGTAAAATTAAGAATTTTAATATTTCAAGCGGTTACCACGCGTTGTTTATCCATATTTTATAAATTCATGTTTGTATATTTTAAATAAACGTGGTTTATTCAAATGCACGCTAAAATAATTACTTAGCGATTATTGCAAATAAGCGATACTTGTTTTTTCTTTCGCTTAGGGGTTTCTTGGCCAGATATATTGATCAACTGTTCATCATCTTTCATATTATTTTCCATTCCATTTTTAGGTTCAATTTTAACGTCATTATGATTATTTTTTGTCTCCAATGAAAAAAAACTTATACCGGCTTCTCTTTGATAGCAATCGGAATTGCAACTAGTTGAGGAAAAAATGTATGGAGTGGATATGTTGACATCATATTCGTCATCAATTAGTTCGTACGTATTTTGACGCAAAAATGTATAATAATCGATATCTGTAGTTGACAACGTAGGGAATGTTGTTGAACTAATAGAAGAAGTCGACCCATTGCTGGTAGTAAATGAGTCCAATATTAAGGTTGCTGAAGTTTGAGTCGGTCAGAATTTTAAATCTTTAATCGCTTGGGGTAAATCGGGAAGTTTTATATCCTTTATTTGTTGAGGAATGTTCATGCTTTTAACAGCACTCACTGCACGTGCGGGGGCAGCAGATATACCTGCCTACAAGTAAAATATTTTGATTAATATTGGTCCATATCAAGATATGGGCTGCGATTTAGAATACTATCTATTGAAAATGTAACGATGTTAACATAAGCAAACACATAATCTGGCAACTCGGTATTCAGCATAAGTCGATGCTTTGCTATAGCATTAGATTTGATTATTACAACAGTTATTAAATTACTACAATAGGTTATGGGCCCAGTAGAGAACGTGTCGGTCTAAAAAAAAAAGAAAAAAAATTAACTATTCGTTTTACTGTAACTCACGGTTTGATATTACTTGTAGTTAATTTTGTGCGCGAATTAACATGGTAAAATAAGCAAAAATGAATATGTCGCTTCAAATCGAAAAACTTGATGACGACAACTATGAAATATGGCACATGGCCATGAAAAGTCTTCTCGTAACGGCAGACTTATGGAAAGTTGTGTGTGGAAAATATGTGAGAAAAGACGAAAATGCATTAGAAGCAGAAAAATGGGATACGCTAGATCAAAAGGCACTGGCGTACATGGTGTTAAACGTAAAACCAACTCAGTTGATGCACATGAAGGCGTGCACAACGGCAGAAGCAGCTTGGAAAAAAAAAAACTAAAGCGACTACACACACAAATTGGGCCTGTACGGAAAGTACAATTATATCAGAGGCTGTTGCGTTTCAACATGCAGCAAGACGAAAATGTAGGAGCACATGTAAATTCATTTGTGGAGACAATTGAGAGGTTGGCTGGAGAGAACTGGACATTAAAATCAACGAAGAGTAGAAGGTTATAATGTTGTTGAGCAGTTTGCCTGATACATGGGAAAACTTCGTGGTCACAATAGAAACTCGCGATGAGTTGCCCACATTTGAAGTCGTCAAAGTAAAAGTGATGGAAGAAGGCGCTCGCAAGCACGAAAGAGAAGAACGCGAAGGCAACGCGACGTCACAAGCGGTGTACACACACACGCAAGCAAAAGACAACAGGGACAAAGGAGAAAATGGCAACACCAAGAGGAACGCAAGAACAAGCGAAAAGCAGAAATTTAAGGGGAAATGTTTTATCTGCGAAAAGCCAGGGCACCGAGCTAGCGAATGTCGTAATAAGAAAAAGAGCACGACGGACAGTGCTAAAGGGCATCAAGCAACTTGTGCATTGCATAACTGTGTTGACAAAGGGTGCGAAGGCATTTGGTGTGTAGATAGTGGTGCAACATGTCACATGTGTTGCGATCGCAACTTGTTCGTAACAATTGACGAGAAGAAGAAGACTCCAGTCATGTTGGCAGCAGACAAATTTGTTGAGTCTCAAGGCGTTGGTATTGTAAAATTACAGTACAAAAACACTCAATTAATGTTGCAAAATGTTTTATTTGTTCCGGAGCTGCGTATGAATTTTTACTCGGTAAGCGCAGCAGCAAAATACGAAATTTCCACTATTTTTAATGGGAAGGAAGCGCCGGTAAAAAACAAATACGGCAAAGTAGTGTTAAGGGCAGCACAAGAAAACAATTTGTACGTATACTCAGAAAAAAATGCTGTATTTATATTAAACACTTTGGCACCTGCAGTAAATTGGCACAATAGATTTGGCCATCTAAATTTCCAAGATCTAGAGTTGCTTAGCGAAAAGAAATTAGTACATGGAATGCACATCGAAAACATGCACGAGAAAATTAATTGTGACACCTGTAATCAGGCAAAACTGTGCTCGTTGCCGTTCCCACAAAAGGCGCATCGAGTTACAAAGGCAGTGCCCGAGTTGGTACATACAGATGTCTGTGGGCCAATGAATGTGAAGTCAATCGCTGGAAATAGATACTTTGTAACATTTATTGATGATTACTCGCGTAAAATCTATGTTTACTTCATGCAAACTAAAAATCAAGTCGCTACGAAGCGACAATGGAACGGAATATGTTAACAAGGAGTACACATCATATTTGGAAAAATGCGGGATTAAACGGCAGTTGACGGTTCCCTACACTCGCAGCAGAAGGGTGTAGCAGAACGCGCCAATCGTACCATTGTGGAAATGGCGAAGTGTCTGTTAAATCACGCAGAGCTAGAGGAGTAGAACAGAACAGGAGTAGAACAGAACAGATGCCCCACAAAAGCACTGCAGGGAGGAACACCATTTGAGGCTTGGAAAGGCCACAAGCCGTCAGTTAATCACATGCGAGTGTTTGGATCTCGCGCGTTTGCTCTTGATAAATGCACAAAAGGCAAGTTCAAGGCAAAGGGCAAGGAATATATCTTCGTTGGCTATTCCTCTGAAGCAAAAGCATATCGCTTATATCATAGATAATTGAAAGGCGAGACGTTCGATTTGTTGAAGGTGAGTTTTGCACAAAAACTATCAAAAACTGCGAACCTTGTGAACAAAATAACGACTTTATGACAAACATCATTCGCCTTGAGCCATGCACTTATACTCCAGAAAACGAGCAGATTGAGCATAAAGAAGCTGTGAAAGACCTGCGCAGTGACTCTGGCAAAGAGGAGGAGGAGTTTGTGAGCGCAAGCGATAATGAAGGCAGTGATGACGGTGATGGTACAAGGAAGCCCCAGCAGGACGATACCTCACCCATCCGAGGACCAGGTAGGCCCAGACTAGTACGTACAGGGCAACCAGGCCGGCCGAAGAAACAATACCAGGTGCTCAATAGTCTGAACTATATGGATGACATTGAGACACCGAAATCCGTTGCAGATGCATTGCAGGGCCAACATGCGCATGATTGGCAAAAGTCAATGCAAAATGAATTCGACGCTCTTCAAGCAAACGATACATGGACGTTAAGTGAACTACCTCCAGGGCACAAGGCTATCGGCTCGAAATGGGTATATCGAATCAAGAGAAGCAAAGACGGTGATATTGAAAGCTTCAAATCACGATTGGTTGCTCAAGGCTGTGGGCAACAGTTTGGCGTAAATTATTGGGAAACGTTCTCACCTGTTATCAGGTATGAGACGATTCGTATGCTGTTTGCAATCGCCGCTGAAAAACAATTGTATGTGCACCAAGTCGTCATTGCGAACGCATACCTGAACATTGTTTACATGAAGCAGCCGCCGAATTTCATTGACAAGCATCATCCGAACAAGGTTTTAAAACTACAAAAGGCCATCTACGGGCTTAAACAATCAGGAAGAGTGTGGAACAACACACTTGATGACGTCTTAAAGAATATGGGTTTCAAGCGATGCAAGAACGAGGCTTGCTTATACGTTAAGCAAGAACAACGGCAACTCAGCTACATAGCAGTCTACGTCGATGACTTAACCATTTTGTGCCCGATCGAAAATGACATAACCGAGATTAAGAAGAAGATTGCTGCAAACTTCAAGATGCACGACGGCGGTCCGATCAACTATTTTCTTGGCATGGAAATAAAACGAGACGGTGAGAGAGGATCTATCAAGATGTGCCAGAAAACGTACATACAAGGGCTATTGGATACGCATGGTATGAAAAACTGTCGTCTAGTAAGCACACCGTTAGACCCTGGGTACTAAGTGGGATGCAATAATGAAAGCTGTGTACAGGTAAATAAGAAAGGATTTCAGTCACTAATTGGTTCGCTTATGTATTTAGCAGTCCTGAGTCGGCCAGACATTTTGCACGCTGTGAGCAAATTGTCGCAAAGAAACACAGATCCACACGAAGAACACGAGAATGCAGCGAAACGAATTCTGAGGTATCTTGCCGGTACTCTGAATCTGAGTATCATATACCGCAAGTCTGGTGAATCGGTAAAAGGCTTTGTTGACGCTGATTGGGCCAACGAGAAAGACAGAAAATCCTACAGCGGCTACGCATTTTTTATGGCTGGAAGTGCGTTCTCTTGGTCACCAACGAACCAAAGCGTTGTCACGTTAAGCAGCACAGAAGCAGAGTACATCGCACTATCCATGGCTGCCAAAGAAGCTATATACTTGAGAAGACTTCTACATGAGATTGGGTGGTCTGAACAACCAGAACCGATGACCATATTTGGCGACAACATAAGTGCGCAAAACATAGCGCAGAATCCTGTGCATCATAAGCGCACAAAACACATTGATATAAAATATCATTTTATAAGAGAAAAAGTAGAGTCAAATGATATTGTATTAGAGTATGTAACAACAAATGATAATATTGCCGATATATTGATAAAATGTCTAAATAAGCATAAGCACAACGGCTTTGTAAAGTCTCTTGGCATGATTTGAATTTTTGTTAGTATTAATTATATGTAGCTTAAGAAGAAGTATTGAAAATGTAACAGATGTTAACATAAGCAAACACATAATCTGGCAACTCGGTATTCAGCACAAGTCGATGCTTTGGTATAGCATCAGATTTGATTATTACAACAGTTATTAAATTACTACAACACTATCTCCCGAATTCGGCATTAAAATGGGTATCAGAGAAGGTTTTTCAGATTAAGAAAATACATACATCGCTTATGGTGTATTTGCATTTAAAATTTAAAAATTCAACTATTTAAATAAAACCTTGGAGAAAGTAAAACAAAGATTTTATTGGGTTGGTTGTCGTCAATCAGTTACGGAGTGGATCGCCAATTGTGGCGAGTGCATTTCTGCTAAAGGGCCGCGGTCCAAAAGTCGTGGTCAGATGAAGCAGTACAATTCAGGTGCGCCGTTTGAGCGAATAGCCATGGATGTAGCTGGGCCATTTCCTATCAGTCAATTAGGAAACAGATATGTTTTGGTAGTCATGGACTATTTCAGCAAATGGCCAGAGGTATACGCAATTCCTAACCAAGAGGCAGGAACAGTAGCGGATGTATTCATCAACAATTGGGTATCAAGATATGGTGTTCTAATAGAATTACATTCTGACCAAGGAAGAAATTTTGAATCAGCTCTAATACAGGGGATATGCCAGAAGCTGGGTATCCGGAAAACCCGTACAACTGCACTACATCCGCAGGTCGATGGCATGGTAAAACGATTCAATCGAACTTTGGAAGAACATTTGAGGAAAGTTGTGGACAAGTATCAGAAAGATTGGGATACCCATATATCCTTGTTCCTGATGGCTTATCGGTCTGCTGTACATGAAACAACGGGGCAGACTCCAGTAAAGGTAATTTTTTGCTGGATTGTGCAGCAGACACAGTTCTAATTAGAGTGTTGCCGTGTAAAAAGTAATTAAGCTATAAGCAATAAGTTGTAAGTTCGAATAGCGAGCAATAAGGGTTAAGTTGTTGGAATTGGAAATAAAGATAAGTGTATAGCATTAAATTGGGACTTTAATTTAACAATCCAGTGATCGAGCTCAAGAGTGAGTTATAGTTAGACGATTAATCGAGAAATCCGTTACAATATATGTAATAGATATGGCAACACTTGTTAGCTGTCAACATGGAACCCATTTGTTATTGTTCATATAACGAAAATTGTGTAAAAATTAAATGCTTATTTAAAGCAAATACTTAAATATTTAATATTATATAAAATAAATATGTAGAAACATTGAAGTGAAGTGTTAAGTGTTATAATATAAATAGTGCATAATATAAAAGAAAAGTTATACAGTGCATAATATAAAAGAAAAAAATAAGTGCATAATATAAAAGAAAAGTAAACCATAAATCGTAAAATTGTAAAATAAAAATTTTCAATTTAAAATGCAAATATCTCGAAAACTATAAGTTTCCAACCATACCCCTCTTAACCCTGAAATCGTGGGATGCGTAACTAAAGCCGACCCAAATTTTCAATTTTAAACGTAAATATCTCGAAATAAATTTTTTTGTTTTGGCAACGAATACAGCGGTAATGGCATAGCATTCCAAATGAAATTATACAGAATTTGGTGGAAAGTATACCAAACCGTGTACAAAGTGTTGTGTGTAATAAAGGGTTATGGATTAATACTAAAAATTAGCTATTTTCTGAAAACTTGTTGTTTTAGTTTTTTTTTTTAGAATTGCATTTTTTTTTTCTATTATTAATTATTTTGTTTAGAATTAAACATCAACTAAAGGGAAAAAACTTTGAAAATTTTCTTTGCTACTTCTATCATTATTCAGTGATTAATATACGAATCACAAACATGTACTCATTTGTGCTCCCACTGTATATATAAATGATCAGGATGAAGAGACGAGTTGAAATCCGAGTAACTGTCTGTTCGTCCGTCCGTCTGTGCAAGCTGTAAATTGAGTAAAAATTGAGATATCTTTATGAAACTTGGTACACATATTTCTTGGTACAGTAAGGCGGTTGGTATTGCAGATGGGCCTAATCGGACCCACGACAAAACGTCATTAATCAAAACCAAATAAATTGCCATAACTAAGCTCCACAATAAGATACAACTGTTATTTGGTATACACATAAGGGAGGAGCATCTGCAGTTTAAAATTTGTTTAAAAAGTGGGCGTGATCCTGCACTCTAATATGTTTAATGTGCATATCTTCTAAACCGCTAAAGCTATGATAACAAAATTCACTAAAAGCAATGGTTTTAGCACCTCTATCGACAGTGTGAAATTGGGTGGCAACCCCGCCCACTTCCCATATAATGGTACTCTTAGATACTTAGAACTACTAAAAGCGCGATAAATCAAGCTCTAAACACGGCAGAGACATCAAATTCTATCTCTGGAATGGTATGACATTCCATTCTTCTCATATTTCTATATTATAGTGCGAAAACGGGCGTAATCGGATTACAACCACGCCTATTTCCCATACAACACCATTTTAAATTCTATCTGATCCTTTCACTTTCCACTATGCAAATCAAGCGTGTGTCCAAAAATTGTCTAAATCGAACCAAAAATGTTCAAGCCCCTAGGTACTGAATATGTGGACCAGTGAATATAGTTGACTTTTTACCGAAAATATCGGTCAAGGTGTAAGATATATATTGAAATTCATATAATAAAATAAATAAATGAAACTCTCGATAATAGTATGTTTTTATGTCAAAAATGGTAATTTCTCCTGCTTTGATCCTTGCAAGTTGCGAGAGTATACAATCTTCGGGCTTTGAGCGCGGCGACCGAATCAAGAAATTCCGTAATGAAAATAAACCTAACACGATCACAAAGTATGCGCAAAATGTTTGCATACTTTTAGGCGTATTTTCGCATATCTCAAACTGAACAAATTAACTGAAGATACAGAACAGGGCGATTCAAAATTAATAATCTTTAAGATGAAATTTTTTTAATAGCAAATAAGAATATGGAATTTAATAAAAATAAATTGTTCAGTATTCGGAGTTATAATATTAGTAACATTACTATTATTTTGGTAAATAGCTACCCCACCTTTTGGAACAGTATATCGTTTGAATTGAGCAATATAATTGAAATTTTGTATTTCGATGGGATTATCAATTGATCAATTTCCACTTATCATGGCTGGCGATTTCAACATCAACTTCGCTGATAAAAAATCAGAGCCGTTGACAACTTTTCGGAAAAATTAAATTTAAAAATTAATAATGATCCACAAGAATGC
The DNA here is from genome assembly GCF_042242935.1 of Bactrocera oleae. Lineage (NCBI taxonomy): Eukaryota > Metazoa > Arthropoda > Insecta > Diptera > Tephritidae > Bactrocera > Bactrocera oleae. Next base: position 37,819,821 of record NC_091538.1, read on the forward strand.
AGAATAAAATATGGGACCACCATTGACACGGTATTTTCCAAATATTTAGAAGATATCAAGTCTCAAACTTATGTTTCTTATTTCAGTTACCATAAACCTATAGTTTCAATGATAAAAATTCCTGAATAACCTACATGTATTGTAAGATAATAAAAACATTTTAAACAATATTAACTTCTCATTTATTCAGTTAAAGAAAAAAATGTTTTCTAATCGGTCACCACGCCCAAAAAGTGTAACTTGAATTAATATCAAAGAAAAACCTTAAATTAATATCAAAGAAAAAAAATACTGCATAAAAATAGATTATAATTGCATAAGTGGATTAAAAAGGCTATGCAATAGTTTTACCGCGGCAGTACCCGAGTGCCACATGTTTTTTTGTTTTTTGAATTTTTCTTGTATTCTTGTCATGTTAATAAATAAGTAATAGAAAAATGGATATTAAAAATATTGCCTGTTTTTACGACACTTCAAAAATTACCTGAAAAGCTCTAGACAGAATACTCCCTTAATGAATTCTATAAAGCAATTTGAAACACAAGTAAATTGGGTTGTAGTAAATTGTATTGTTTTGAATGAGTAAAATTAAGAATTTTAATATTTCAAGCGGTTACCACGCGTTGTTTATCCATATTTTATAAATTCATGTTTGTATATTTTAAATAAACGTGGTTTATTCAAATGCACGCTAAAATAATTACTTAGCGATTATTGCAAATAAGCGATACTTGTTTTTTCTTTCGCTTAGGGGTTTCTTGGCCAGATATATTGATCAACTGTTCATCATCTTTCATATTATTTTCCATTCCATTTTTAGGTTCAATTTTAACGTCATTATGATTATTTTTTGTCTCCAATGAAAAAAAACTTATACCGGCTTCTCTTTGATAGCAATCGGAATTGCAACTAGTTGAGGAAAAAATGTATGGAGTGGATATGTTGACATCATATTCGTCATCAATTAGTTCGTACGTATTTTGACGCAAAAATGTATAATAATCGATATCTGTAGTTGACAACGTAGGGAATGTTGTTGAACTAATAGAAGAAGTCGACCCATTGCTGGTAGTAAATGAGTCCAATATTAAGGTTGCTAAAGTTTGAGTCGGTCAGAATTTTAAATCTTTAATCGCTTGGGGTAAATCGGGAAGTTTTATATCCTTTATTTGTTGAGGAATGTTCATGCTTTTAACAGCACTCACTGCACGTGCGGGGGCAGCAGATATACCTGCCTACAAGTAAAATATTTTGATTAATATTGGTCCATATCAAGATATGGGCTGCGATTTAGAATACTATCTATTGAAAATGTAACAGATGTTAACATAAGCAAACACATAATCTGGCAACTCGGTATTCAGCATAAGTCGATGCTTTGCTATAGCAATAGATTTGATTATTACAACAGTTATTAAATTACTACAATAGGTTATGGGCCCAGTAGAGAACGTGTCGGTCTAAAAAAAAAAGAAAAAAAATTAACTATTCGTTTTACTGTAACTCACGGTTTGATATTACTTGTAGTTAATGTTGTGCGCGAATTAACATGGTAAAATAAGCAAAAATGAATATGTCGCTTCAAATCGAAAAACTTGATGACGACAACTATGAAATATGGCACATGGCCATGAAAAGTCCTCTCGTAACGGCAGACTTATGGAAAGTTGTGTGTGGAAAATATGTGAGAAAAGACGAAAATGCATTAGAAGCAGAAAAATGGGATACGCTAAATCAAAAGGCACTGGCGTACATGGTGTTAAACGTAAAACCAACTCAGTTGATGCACATGAAGGCGTGAACAACGGCAGAAGCAGCTTGGAAAAAAAAAAACTAAAGCGACTACACACACAAATTGGGCCTGTACGGAAAGTACAATTATATCAGAGGCTGTTGCGTTTCAACATGCAGCAAGACGAAAATGTAGGAGCACATGTAAATTCATTTGTGGAGACAATTGAGAGGTTGGCTGGAGAGAACTGGACATTAAAATCAACGAAGAGTAGAAGGTTATAATGTTGTTGAGCAGTTTGCCTGATACATGGGAAAACTTCGTGGTCACAATAGAAACTCGCGATGAGTTGCCCACATTTGAAGTCGTCAAAGTAAAAGTGATGGAAGAAGGCGCTCGCAAGCACGAAAGAGAAGAACGCGAAGGCAACGCGACGTCACAAGCGGTGTACACACACACGCAAGCAAAAGACAACAGGGACAAAGGAGAAAATGGCAACACCAAGAGGAACGCAAGAACAAGTGAAAAGCAGAAATTTAAGGGGAAATGTTTTATCTGCGAAAAGCCAGGGCACCGAGCTAGCGAATGTCGTAATAAGAAAAAGAGCACGACGGACAGTGCTAAAGGGCATCAAGCAACTTGTGCATTGCATAACTGTGTTGACAAAGGGTGCGAAGGCATTTGGTGTGTAGATAGTGGTGCAACATGTCACATGTGTTGCGATCGCAACTTGTTCGTAACAATTGACGAGAAGAAGAAGACTCCAGTCATGTTGGCAGCAGACAAATTTGTTGAGTCTCAAGGCGTTGGTATTGTAAAATTACAGTACAAAAACACTCAATTAATGTTGCAAAATGTTTTATTTGTTCCGGAGCTGCGTATGAATTTTTACTCGGTAAGCGCAGCAGCAAAATACGAAATTTCCACTATTTTTAATGGGAAGGAAGCGCCGGTAAAAAACAAATACGGCAAAGTAGTATTAAGGGCAGCACAAGAAAACAATTTGTACGTATACTCAGAAAAAAATGCTGTATTTATATTAAACACTTTGGCACCTGCAGTAAATTGGCACAATAGATTTGGCCATCTAAATTTCCAAGATCTAGAGTTGCTTAGCGAAAAGAAATTAGTACATGGAATGCACATCGAAAACATGCACGAGAAAATTAATTGTGACACCTGTAATCAGGCAAAACTGTGCTCGTTGCCGTTCCCACAAAAGGCGCATCGAGTTACAAAGGCAGTGCCCGAGTTGGTACATACAGATGTCTGTGGGCCAATGAATGTGAAGTCAATCGCTGGAAATAGATACTTTGTAACATTTATTGATGATTACTCGCGTAAAATCTATGTTTACTTCATGCAAACTAAAAATCAAGTCGCTACGAAGCGACAATGGAACGGAATATGTTAACAAGGAGTTCACATCATATTTGGAAAAATGCGGGATTAAACGGCAGTTGACGGTTCCCTACACCCGCAGCAGAAGGGTGTAGCAGAACGCGCCAATCGTACCATTGTAGAAATGGCGAGGTGTCTGTTAAATCACGCAGAGCTAGAGGAGTAGAACAGAACAGGAGTAGAACAGAACAGATGCCCCACAAAAGCACTGCAGGGAGGAACACCATTTGAGGCTTGGAAAGGCCACAAGCCGTCAGTTAATCACATGCGAGTGTTTGGATCTCGCGCGTTTGCTCTTGATAAATGCACAAAAGGCAAGTTCAATTCAAAGGGCAAGGAATATATCTTCGTTGGCTATTCCTCTGAAGCAAAAGCATATCGCTTATATCATAGAGATAGGCGATCCATAATTGAAAGGCGAGACGTTCGATTTGTTGAAGGTGAGTTTTGCACAAAAACTATCAAAAACTGCGAACCTTGTGAACAAAATAACGACTTTATGACAAACATCATTCGCCTTGAGCCATGCACTTATACTCCAGAAAACGAGCAGATTGAGCATAAAGAAGCTGTGAAAGACCTGCGCAGTGACTCTGGCAAAGAGGAGGAGGAGTTTGTGAGCGCAAGCGATAATGAAGGCAGTGATGACGGTGATGGTACAAGGAAGCCCCAGCAGGACGATACCTCACCAATCCGAGGACCAGGTAGGCCCAGACTAGTACGTACAGGGCAACCAGGCCGGCCGAAGAAACAATACCAGGTGCTCAATAGTCTGAACTATATGGATGACATTGAGACACCGAAATCCGTTGCAGATGCATTGCAGGGCCAACATGCGCATGATTGGCAAAAGTCAATGCAAAATGAATTCGACGCTCTTCAAGCAAACGATACATGGACGTTAAGTGAACTACCTCCAGGGCACAAGGCTATCGGCTCGAAATGGGTATATCGAATCAAGAGAAGCAAAGACGGTGATATTGAAAGCTTCAAATCACGATTGGTTGCTCAAGGCTGTGGGCAACAGTTTGGCGTAAATTATTGGGAAACGTTCTCACCTGTTATCAGGTATGAGACGATTTGTATGCTGTTTGCAATCGCCGCTGAAAAACAATTGTATGTGCACCAAGTCGTCATTACGAACGCATACCTGAACATTGTTTACATGAAGCAGCCGCCGAATTTCGTTGACAAGCATCATCCGAACAAGGTTTTAAAACTACAAAAGGCCATCTACGGGCTTAAACAATCAGGAAGAGTGTGGAACAACACACTTGATGACGTCTTAAAGAATATGGGTTTCAAGCGATGCAAGAACGAGGCTTGCTTATACGTTAAGCAAGAACAACGGCAACTCAGCTACATAGCAGTCTACGTCGATGACTTAATCATTTTGTGCCCGATCGAAAATGACATAACCGAGATTAAGAAGAAGATTGCTGCAAACTTCAAGATGCACGACGGCGGTCCGATCAACTATTTTCTTGGCATGGAAATAAAACGAGACGGTGAGAGAGGATCTATCAAGATGTGCCAGAAAACGTACATACAAGGGCTATTGGATACGCATGGTATGAAAAACTGTCGTCTAGTAAGCACACCGTTAGACCCTAGGTACCAAGTGGGATGCAATAATGAAAGCTGTGTACAGGTAAATATGAAAGGATTTCAGTCACTAATTGGTTCGCTTATGTATTTAGCAGTCCTGAGTCGGCCAGACATTTTGCACGCTGTGAGCAAATTGTCGCAAAGAAACACAGATCCACACGAAGAACACGAGAATGCAGCGAAACGAATTCTAAGGTATCTTGCCGGTACTCTGAATCTGAGTATCATATACCGCAAGTCTGGTGAATCGGTAAAAGGCTTTGTTGACGCTGATTGGGCCAACGAGAAAGACAGAAAATCCTACAGCGGCTACGCATTTTTTATGGCTGGAAGTGCGTTCTCTTGGTCACCAACGAACCAAAGCGTTGTCACGTTAAGCAGCACAGAAGCAGAGTACATCGCACTATCCATGGCTGCCAAAGAAGCTATATACTTGAGAAGACTTCTACATAAGATTGGGTGGTCTGAACAACCAGAACCGATGACCATATTTGGCGACAACATAAGTGCGCAAAACATAGCGCAGAATCCTGTGCATCATAAGCGCACAAAACACATTGATATAAAATATCATTTTATAAGAGAAAAAGTAGAGTCAAATGATATTGTATTAGAGTATGTAACAACAAATGATAATATTGCCGATATATTGATAAAATGTCTAAATAAGCATAAGCACAATGGCTTTGTAAAGTCTCTTGGCATGATTTGAATTTTTGTTAGTATTAATTATATGTAGCTTAAGAAGAAGTATTGAAAATGTAACAGATGTTAACATAAGCAAACACATAATCTGGCAACTCGGTATTCAGCACAAGTTGATGCTTTGGTATAGCATCAGATTTGATTATTACAACAGTTATTAAATTACTACAACACTATCCCCCGAATTCGGCATTAAAATGGGTATCAGAGAAGGTTTTTCAGATTAAGAAAATACATACATCGCTTATGGTGTATTTGCATTTAAAATTTAAAAATTCAACTATTTAAATAAAACCTTGGAGAAAGTAAAACAAAGATTTTATTGGGTTGGTTGTCGTCAATCAGTTACGGAGTGGATCGCCAATTGTGGCGAGTGCATTTCTGCTAAAGGGCCGCGGTCCAAAAGTCGTGGTCAGATGAAGCAGTACAATTCAGGTGCGCCGTTTGAGCGAATAGCCATGGATGTAGCTGGGCCATTTCCTATCAGTCAATTAGGAAACAGATATGTTTTGGTAGTCATGGACTATTTCAGCAAATGGCCAGAGGTATACGCAATTCCTAACCAAGAGGCAGGAACAGTAGCGGATGTATTCATCAACAATTGGGTATCAAGATATGGTGTTCTAATAGAATTACATTCTGACCAAGGAAGAAATTTTGAATCAGCTCTAATACAGGGGATATGCCAGAAGCTGGGTATCCGGAAAACCCGTACAACTGCACTACATCCGCAGGTCGATGGCATGGTAAAACGATTCAATCGAACTTTGGAAGAACATTTGAGGAAAGTTGTGGACAAGTATCAGAAAGATTGGGATACCCATATATCCTTGTTCCTGATGGCTTATCGGTCTGCTGTACATGAAACAACGGGGCAGACTCCAGTAAAGGTAATTTTTTGCTGGATTGTGCAGCAGACACAGTTCTAATTAGAGTGTTGCCGTGTAAAAAGTAATTAAGCTATAAGCAATAAGTTGTAAGTTCGAATAGCGAGCAATAAGGGTTAAGTTGTTGGAATTGGAAATAAAGATAAGTGTATAGCATTAAATTGGGACTTTAATTTAACAATCCAGTGATCGAGCTCAAGAGTGAGTTATAGTTAGACGATTAATCGAGAAATCCGTTACAATATATATAATAGATATGGCAACACTTGTTAGCTGTCAACATGGAACCCATTTGTTATTGTTCATATAACGAAAATTGTGTAAAAATTAAATGCTTATTTAAAGCAAATACTTAAATATTTAATATTATATAAAATAAATATGTAGAAACATTGAAGTGAAGTGTTAAGTGTTATAATATAAATAGTGCATAATATAAAAGAAAAGTTATACAGTGCATAATATAAAAGAAAAAAATAAGTGCATAATATAAAAGAAAAGTAAACCATAAATCGTAAAATTGTAAAATAAAAATTTTCAATTTAAAATGCAAATATCTCGAAAACTATAAGTTTCCAACCATACCCCTCTTAACCCTGAAATCGTGGGATGCGTAACTAAAGCCGACCCAAATTTTCAATTTTAAACGTAAATATCTCGAAATAAATTTTTTTGTTTTGGCAACGAATACAGCGGTAATGGCATAGCATTCCAAATGAAATTATACAGAATTTGGTGGAAAGTATACCAAACCGTGTACAAAGTGTTGTGTGTAATAAAGGGTTATGGATTAATACTAAAAATTAGCTATTTTCTGAAAACTTGTTGTTTTAGTTTTTTTTTTTAGAATTGCATTTTTTTTTTCTATTATTAATTATTTTGTTTAGAATTAAACATCAACTAAAGGGAAAAAACTTTGAAAATTTTCTTTGCTACTTCTATCATTATTCAGTGATTAATATACGAATCACAAACATGTACTCATTTGTGCTCCCACTGTATATATAAATGATCAGGATGAAGAGACGAGTTGAAATCCGAGCTGTCTGTTCGTCCGTCCGTCTGTGCAAGCTGTAAATTGAGTAAAAATTGAGATATCTTTATAAAACTTGGTACACATATTTCTTGGTACAGTAAGGCGGTTGGTATTGCAGATGGGCCTAATCGGACCCACGACAAAACGTCATTAATCAAAACCAAATAAATTGCCATAACTAAGCTCCACAATAAGATACAACTGTTATTTGGTATACACATAAGGGAGGAGCATCTGCAGTTTAAAATTTGTTTAAAAAGTGGGCGTGATCCTGCACTCTAATATGTTTAATGTGCATATCTTCTAAACCGCTAAAGCTATGATAACAAAATTCACTAAAAGCAATGGTTTTAGCACCTCTATCGACAGTGTGAAATTGGGTGGCAACCCCGCCCACTTCCCATATAATGGTACTCTTAGATACTTAGAACTACTAAAAGCGCGATAAATCAAGCTCTAAACACGGCAGAGACATCAAATTTTATCTCTGGAATGGTATGACATTCCATTCTTCTCATATTTCTATATTATAGTGCGAAAACGGGCGTAATCGGATTACAACCACGCCTATTTCCCATACAACACCATTTTAAATTCTATCTGATCCTTTCACTTTCCACTATGCAAATCAAGCGTGTGTCCAAAAATTGTCTAAATCGAACCAAAAATGTTCAAGCCCCTAGGTACTGAATATGTGGACCAGTGAATATAGTTGACTTTTTACCGAAAATATCGGTCAAGGTGTAAGATATATATTGAAATTCATATAATAAAATAAATAAATGAAACTCTCGATAATAGTATGTTTTTGTGTCAAAAATGGTAATTTCTCCTGCTTTGATCCTTGCAAGTTGCGAGAGTACACAATCTTCGGGCTTTGAGCGCGGCGACCGAATCAAGAAATTCCGTAATGAAAATAAACCTAACACGATCACAAAGTATGCGCAAAATGTTTGCATACTTTTAGGCGTATTTTCGCATATCTCAAACTGAACAAATTAATTGAAGATACAGAACAGGGCGATACAAAATTAATAATCTTTAAGATAAAATTTTTTTAATAGCAAATAAGAATATGGAATTTAATAAAAATAAATTGTTCAGTATTCGGAGTCATAATATTAGTAACATTACTATTATTTTGGTAAATAGCTACCCCACCTTTTGGAACAGTATATCGTTTGAATTGAGCAATATAATTGAAATTTTGTATTTCGATGGGATTATCAATTGATCAATTTCCACTTATCATGGCTGGCGATTTCAACATCAACTTCGCTGATAAAAAATCAGAGCTGTTGACAACTTTTCGGAAAAATTAAATTTAAAAATTAATAATGATCCAAAAGAATGCAGAATAAAATATGGGACCACCATTGACACGGTATTTTCCAAATATTTAGAAGATATCAAGTCTCAAACTTATGTTTCTTATTTCAGTTACCATAAACCTATAGTTTCAATGATAAAAATTCCTGAATAACCTACATGTATTGTAAGATAACAAAAACATTTTAAACAATATTAACTTCTCATTTATTCAGTTAAAGAAAAAAATGTTTTCTTATCGGTCACCACGCCCAAAAAGTGTAACTTGAATTAATATCAAAGAAAAACCTTAAATTAATATCAAAGAAAAAAAATACTGCATAGATAAATAGATTATAATTGCATAAGTGGATTAAAAAGGCTATGCAATAGTTTTACCGCGGCAGTACCCGAGTGCCACATGTTTTTTTGTTTTTTGAATTTTTCTTGTATTCTTGTCATGTTAATAAATAAGTAATAGCAAAATGGATATTAAAAATATTGCCTGTTTTTACGACACTTCAAAAATTACCTGAAAAGCTCTAGACAGAATACTCCCTTAATGAATTCTATAAAGCAATTTGAAACACAAGTAAATTGGGTTGTAGTAAATTGTATTGTTTTGAATGAGTAAAATTAAGAATTTTAATATTTCAAGCGGTTACCACGCGTTGTTTATCCATATTTTATAAATTCATGTTTGTATATTTTAAATAAACGTGGTTTATTCAAATGCACGCTAAAATAATTACTTAGCGATTATTGCAAATAAGCGATACTTGTTTTTTCTTTCGCTTAGGGGTTTCTTGGCCAGATATATTGATCAACTGTTCATCATCTTTCATATTATTTTCCATTCCATTTTTAGGTTCAATTTTAACGTCATTATGATTATTTTTTGTCTCCAATGAAAAAAAACTTATACCGGCTTCTCTTTGATAGCAATCGGAATTGCAACTAGTTGAGGAAAAAATGTATGGAGTGGATATGTTGACATCATATTCGTCATCAATTAGTTCGTACGTATTTTGACGCAAAAATGTATAATAATCGATATCTGTAGTTGACAACGTAGGGAATGTTGTTGAACTAATAGAAGAAGTCGACCCATTGCTGGTAGTAAATGAGTCCAATATTAAGGTTGCTGAAGTTTGAGTCGGTCAGAATTTTAAATCTTTAATCGCTTGGGGTAAATCGGGAAGTTTTATATCCTTTATTTGTTGAGGAATGTTCATGCTTTTAACAGCACTCACTGCACGTGCGGGGGCAGCAGATATACCTGCCTACAAGTAAAATATTTTGATTAATATTGGTCCATATCAAGATATGGGCTGCGATTTAGAATACTATCTATTGAAAATGTAACAGATGTTAACATAAGCAAACACATAATCTGGCAACTCGGTATTCAGCATAAGTCGATGCTTTGCTATAGCATCAGATTTGATTATTTCAACAGTTATTAAATTACTACAACACTATCCCGAATTCGGCATTAAAATGGGTATCAGAGAAGGTTTTTCAGATTAAGAAAATACATACATCGCTTATGGTGTAATTGCATTTAAAATTTAAAAATTCAACTATTTAAATAAAACCTTGGAGAAAGTAAAACAAAGATTTTATTGGGTTGGTTGTCGTCAATCAGTTACGGAGTGGATCGCCAATTGTGGCGAGTGCATTTCTGCTAAAGGGCCGCGGTCCAAAAGTCGTGGTCAGATGAAGCAGTACAATTCAGGTGCGCCGTTTGAGCGAATAGCCTACATCCATGGTCCATTTCCTATCAGTCAATTAGGAAACAGATATGTTTTGGTAGTCATGGACTATTTCAGCAAATGGCCAGAGGTATACGCAATTCCTAACCAAGAGGCAGGAACAGTAGCGGATGTATTCATCAACAATTGGGTATCAAGATATGGTGTTCTAATAGAATTACATTCTGACCAAGGAAGAAATTTTGAATCAGCTCTAATACAGGGGATATGCCAGAAGCTGGGTATCCGGAAAACCCGTACAACTGCACTACATCCGCAGGTCGATGGCATGGTAAAACGATTCAATCGAACTTTGGAAGAACATTTGAGGAAAGTTGTGGACAAGTATCAGAAAGATTGGGATACCCATATATCCTTGTTCCTGATGGCTTATCGGTCTGCTGTACATGAAACAACGGGGCAGGCTCCAGTAAAGGTAATTTTTTGGTAATGATCTTCGACAACCGATTGATTTAAAATTTGGAATTAACGCCAACGAAGGAAGGAATACTAAGGAATTCAATAGCATCCTAGAAGACGAGATGAGGGATATACATGCTATGGTGAGACAGCGCACCAAAGTTGTGAGCGATAAGATGAAACCAAAATACGACAAGGCAATAAACTTTGAGGGTTTTATTGAAGGCGATTGGGTATTGTTATATAATCCACAACGAAAGAAAGGGCTGTCTCCCAAATTACAGTGTAATTGGGAAGGACCATACCAGGTTATTAAACGACTCAATGATGTAGTGTATCGCATACAGACATTGGAAGACCAAGGGATAAAATGAAGCTGGTTCATCTGGAACGGCTTGCAGCGTTTGGTACCGCAAATATGTCTAATCGGGACGATCAGACTAAGGTAGAGGGCAGTGTGGCGAACACGAGTACCAGAACAAATCATAATTGACGATAAACTGCCAGAAGCAACTAGACAGCGAATTCGTAGGTGCCAGAATGTTTTAGTAGCGAACTTTTGTTATACTATATAAGGGCTGCTGGATTGTGCAGCAGACACAGTTCTAATTAGAGTGTTGCCGTGTAAAAAGTAATTAAGCTATAAGCAATAAGTTGTAAGTTCGAATAGCGAGCAATAAGGGTTAAGTTGTTGGAATTGGAAATAAAGATAAGTGTATAGCATTAAATTGGGACTTTAATTTAACAATCCAGTGATCGAGCTCAAGAGTGAGTTATAGTTAGACGATTAATCGAGAAATCCGTTACAATATATATAATAGATATGGCAACACTTGTTAGCTGTCAACATGGAACCCATTTGTTATTGTTCATATAACGAAAATTGTGTAAAAATTAAATGCTTATTTAAAGCAAATACTTAAATATTTAATATTATATAAAATAAATATGTAGAAACATTGAAGTGAAGTGTTAAGTGTTATAATATAAATAGTGCATAATATAAAAGAAAAGTTATACAGTGCATAATATAAAAGAAAAAAATAAGTGCATAATATAAAAGAAAAGTAAACCATAAATTGTGAAATTGTAAAATAAAAATTTTCAATTTAAAATGCAAATATCTCGAAAACTATTAGTTTCCAACCATACCCCTCTTAACCCTGAAATCGTGGGATGCGTAACTAAAGCCGACACAAATTTTCAATTTTAAACGTAAATATCTCGAAATAAATTTTTTTGTTTTGGCAACGAATACAGCGGTAATGGCATAGCATTCCAAATGAAATTATACAGAATTTGGTGGAAAGTATACCAAACCGTGTATAAAGTGTTGTGTCTAATAAAGGGTTATGGATTAATACTAAAAATTAGCTATTTTCTGAAAACTTGTTGTTTTAGTTTTTTTTTTTAGAATTGCATTTTTTTTTTCTATTATTAATTATTTTGTTTAGAATTAAACATCAACTAAAGGGAAAAAACTTTGAAAATTTTCTTTGCTACTTCTATCATTATTCAGTAATTAATATACGAATCACAAACATGTACTCATTTGTGCTCCCACTGTATATATAAATGATCAGGATGAAGAGACGAGTTGAAATCCGAGTAACTGTCTGTTCGTCCGTCCGTCTGTGCAAGCTGTAAATTGAGTAAAAATTGAGATATCTTTATGAAACTTGGTACACATGTTTCTTGGTACAGTAAGGCGGTTGGTATTGCAGATGGGCCTAATCGGACCCACGACAAAACGTCATTAATCAAAACCAAATAAATTGCCATAACTAAGCTCCACAATAAGATACAAGACTGTTATTTGGTATACACATAAGGGAGGAGCATCTGCAGTTTAAAATTTGTTTAAAAAGTGGGCGTGATCCTGCACTCTAATATGTTTAATGTGCATATCTTCTAAACCGCTAAAGCTATGATAACAAAATTCACTAAAAGCAATGGTTTTAGCACCTCTATCGACAGTGTGAAATTGGGTGGCAACCCCGCCCACTTCCCATATAATGGTACTCTTAGATACTTAGAACTACTAAAAGCGCGATAAATCAAGCTCTAAACACGGCAGAGACATCAAATTTTATCTCTGGAATGGTATGACATTCCATTCTTCTCATATTTCTATATTATAGTGCGAAAACGGGCGTAATCGGATTACAACCACGCCTATTTCCCATACAACACCATTTTAAATTCTATCTGATCCTTTCACTTTCCACTATGCAAATCAAGCGTGTGTCCAAAAATTGTCTAAATCGAACCAAAAATGTTCAAGCCCCTAGTCAGTACCTGTGGACCAGTGAATATAGTTGACTTTTTACCGAAAATATCGGTCAAGGTGTAAGATATATATTGAAATTCATATAATAAAATAAATAAATGAAACTCTCGATAATAGTATGTTTTTGTGTCAAAAATGGTAATTTCTCCTGCTTTGATCCTTGCAAGTTGCGAGAGTACACAATCTTCGGGCTTTGAGCGCGGCGACCGAATCAAGAAATTCCGTAATGAAAATAAACCTAACACGATCACAAAGTATGCGCAAAATGTTTGCATACTTTTAGGCGTATTTTCGCATATCTCAAACTGAACAAATTAATTGAAGATACAGAACAGGGCGATTCAAAATTAATAATCTTTAAGATAAAATTTTTTTAATAGCAAATAAGAATATGGAATTTAATAAAAATAAATTGTTCAGTATTCGGAGTCATAATATTAGTAACATTACTATTATTTTGGTAAATAGCTACCCCACCTTTTGGAACAATATATCGTTTGAATTGAGCAATATAATTGAAATTTTGTATTTCGATGGGATTATCAATTGATCAATTTCCACTTATCATGGCTGGCGATTTCAACATCAACTTCGCTGATAAAAAATCAGAGCTGTTGACAACTTTTCGGAAAAATTAAATTTAAAAATTAATAATGATCCACAAGAATGCAGAATAAAATATGGGACCACCATTGACACGGTATTTTCCAAATATTTAGAAGATACCAAGTCTCAAACTTATGTTTCTTATTTCAGTTACCATAAACCTATAGTTTCAATGATAAAAATTCCTGAATAACCTACATGTATTGTAAGATAATAAAAACATTTTAAACAATATTAACTTCTCATTTATTCAGTTAAAGAAAAAAATGTTTTCTAATCGGTCACCACGCCCAAAAAGTGTAACTTGAATTAATATCAAAGAAAAACCTTAAATTAATATCAAAGAAAAAAAATACTGCATAAAAATAGATTATAATTGCATAAGTGGATTAAAAAGGCTATGCAATAGTTTTACCGCGGCAGTACCCGAGTGCCACATGTTTTTTTGTTTTTTGAATTTTTCTTGTATTCTTGTCATGTTAATAAATAAGTAATAGAAAAATGGATATTAAAAATATTGCCTGTTTTTACGACACTTCAAAAATTACCTGAAAAGCTCTAGACAGAATACTCCCTTAATGAATTCTATAAAGCAATTTGAAACACAAGTAAATTGGGTTGTAGTAAATTGTATTGTTTTGAATGAGTAAAATTAAGAATTTTAATATTTCAAGCGGTTACCACGCGTTGTTTATCCATATTTTATAAATTCATGTTTGTATATTTTAAATAAACGTGGTTTATTCAAATGCACGCTAAAATAATTACTTAGCGATTATTGCAAATAAGCGATACTTGTTTTTTCTTTCGCTTAGGGGTTTCTTGGCCAGATATATTGATCAACTGTTCATCATCTTTCATATTATTTTCCATTCCATTTTTAGGTTCAATTTTAACGTCATTATGATTATTTTTTGTCTCCAATGAAAAAAAACTTATACCGGCTTCTCTTTGATAGCAATCGGAATTGCAACTAGTTGAGGAAAAAATGTATGGAGTGGATATGTTGACATCATATTCGTCATCAATTAGTTCGTACGTATTTTGACGCAAAAATGTATAATAATCGATATCTGTAGTTGACAACGTAGGGAATGTTGTTGAACTAATAGAAGAAGTCGACCCATTGCTGGTAGTAAATGAGTCCAATATTAAGGTTGCTGAAGTTTGAGTCGGTCAGAATTTTAAATCTTTAATCGCTTGGGGTAAATCGGGAAGTTTTATATCCTTTATTTGTTGAGGAATGTTCATGCTTTTAACAGCACTCACTGCACGTGCGGGGGCAGCAGATATACCTGCCTACAAGTAAAATATTTTGATTAATATTGGTCCATATCAAGATATGGGCTGCGATTTAGAATACTATCTATTGAAAATGTAACAGATGTTAACATAAGCAAACACATAATCTGGCAACTCGGTATTCAGCATAAGTCGATGCTTTGCTATAGCATTAGATTTGATTATTACAACAGTTATTAAATTACTACAATAGGTTATGGGCCCAGTAGAGAACGTGTCGGTCTAAAAAAAAAAGAAAAAAAATTAACTATTCGTTTTACTTAACTCACGGTTTGATATTACTTGTAGTTAATGTTGTGCGCGAATTAACATGGTAAAATAAGCAAAAATGAATATGTCGCTTCAAATCGAAAAACTTGATGACGACAACTATGAAATATGGCACATGGCCATGAAAAGTCTTCTCGTAACGGCAGACTTATGGAAAGTTGTGTGTGGAAAATATGTGAGAAAAGACGAAAATGCATTAGAAGCAGAAAAATGGGATACGCTAAATCAAAAGGCACTGGCGTACATGGTGTTAAACGTAAAACCAACTCAGTTGATGCACATGAAGGCGTGAACAACGGCAGAAGCAGCTTGGAAAAAAAAAAACTAAAGCGACTACACACACAAATTGGGCCTGTACGGAAAGTACAATTATATCAGAGGCTGTTGCGTTTCAACATGCAGCAAGACGAAAATGTAGGAGCACATGTAAATTCATTTGTGGAGACAATTGAGAGGTTGGCAGAACTGGACATTAAAATCAACGAAGAGTAGAAGGTTATAATGTTGTTGAGCAGTTTGCCTGATACATGGGAAAACTTCGTGGTCACAATAGAAACTCGCGATGAGTTGCCCACATTTGAAGTCGTCAAAGTAAAAGTGATGGAAGAAGGCGCTCGCAAGCACGAAAGAGAAGAACGCGAAGGCAACGCGACGTCACAAGCGGTGTACACACACACGCAAGCAAAAGACAACAGGGACAAAGGAGAAAATGGCAACACCAAGAGGAACGCAAGAACAAGCGAAAAGCAGAAATTTAAGGGGAAATGTTTTATCTGCGAAAAGCCAGGGCACCGAGCTAGCGAATGTCGTAATAAGAAAAAGAGCACGACGGACAGTGCTAAAGGGCATCAAGCAACTTGTGCATTGCATAACTGTGTTGACAAAGGGTGCGAAGGCATTTGGTGTGTAGATAGTGGTGCAACATGTCACATGTGTTGCGATCGCAACTTGTTCGTAACAATTGACGAGAAGAAGAAGACTCCAGTCATGTTGGCAGCAGACAAATTTGTTGAGTCTCAAGGCGTTGGTATTGTAAAATTACAGTACAAAAACACTCAATTAATGTTGCAAAATGTTTTATTTGTTCCGGAGCTGCGTATGAATTTTTACTCGGTAAGCGCAGCAGCAAAATACGAAATTTCCACTATTTTTAATGGGAAGGAAGCGCCGGTAAAAAACAAATACGGCAAAGTAGTGTTAAGGGCAGCACAAGAAAACAATTTGTACGTATACTCAGAAAAAAATGCTGTATTTATATTAAACACTTTGGCACCTGCAGTAAATTGGCACAATAGATTTGGCCATCTAAATTTCCAAGATCTAGAGTTGCTTAGCGAAAAGAAATTAGTACATGGAATGCACATCGAAAACATGCACGAGAAAATTAATTGTGACACCTGTAATCAGGCAAAACTGTGCTCGTTCGTTGCCGTTCCCACAAAAGGCGCATCGAGTTACAAAGGCAGTGCTCGAGTTGGTACATACAGATGTCTGTGGGCCAATGAATGTGAAGTCAATCGCTGGAAATAGATACTTTGTAACATTTATTGATGATTACTCTCGTAAAATCTATGTTTACTTCATGCAAACTAAAAATCAAGTCGCTACGAAGCGACAATGGAACGGAATATGTTAACAAGGAGTACACATCATATTTGGAAAAATGCGGGATTAAACGGCAGTTGACGGTTCCCTACACTCGCAGCAGAAGGGTGTAGCAGAACGCGCCAATCGTACCATTGTGGAGTAGAACAGAACAGGAGTAGAACAGAACAGAACAGATGCCCCACAAAAGCACTACAGGGAGGAACACCATTTGAGGCTTGGAAAGGCCACAAGCCGTCAGTTAATCACATGCGAGTGTTTGGATCTCGCGCGTTTGCTCTTGATAAATGCACAAAAGGCAAGTTCAAGGCAAAGGGCAAGGAATATATCTTCGTTGGCTATTCCTCTGAAGCAAAAGCATATCGCTTATATCATAGAGATAGGCGATCCATAATTGAAAGGCGAGACGTTCAATTTGTTGAAGGTGAGTTTTGCACAAAAACTATCAAAAACTGCGAACCTTGTGAACAAAATAACGACTTTATGACAAACATCATTCGCCTTGAGCCATGCACTTATACTCCAGAAAACGAGCAGATTGAGCATAAAGAAGCTGTGAAAGACCTGCGCAGTGACTCTGGCAAAGAGGAGGAGGAGTTTGTGAGCGCAAGCGATAATGAAGGCAGTGATGACGGTGATGGTACAAGGAAGCCCCAGCAGGACGATACCTCACCCATCCGAGGACCAGGTAGGCCCAGACTAGTACGTACAGGGCAACCAGGCCGGCCGAAGAAACAATACCAGGTGCTCAATAGTCTGAACTATATGGATGACATTGAGACACCGAAATCCGTTGCAGATGCATTGCAGGGCCAACATGCGCATGATTGGCAAAAGTCAATGCAAAATGAATTCGACGCTCTTCAAGCAAACGATACATGGACGTTAAGTGAACTACCTCCAGGGCACAAGGCTATCGGCTCGAAATGGGTATATCGAATCAAGAGAAGCAAAGACGGTGATATTGAAAGCTTCAAATCACGATTGGTTGCTCAAGGCTGTGGGCAACAGTTTGGCGTAAATTATTGGGAAACGTTCTCACCTGTTATCAGGTATGAGACGATTCGTATGCTGTTTGCAATCGCCGCTGAAAAACAATTGTATGTGCACCAAGTCGTCATTGCGAACGCATACCTGAACATTGTTTACATGAAGCAGCCGCCGAATTTCGTTGACAAGCATCATCCGAACAAGGTTTTAAAACTACAAAAGGCCATCTACGGGCTTAAACAATCAGGAAGAGTGTGGAACAACACACTTGATGACGTCTTAAAGAATATGGGTTTCAAGCGATGCAAGAACGAGGCTTGCTTATACGTTAAGCAAGAACAACGGCAACTCAGCTACATAGCAGTCTACGTAGATGACTTAACCATTTTGTGCCCGATCGAAAATGACATAACCGAGATTAAGAAGAAGATTGCTGCAAACTTCAAGATGCACGACGGCGGTCCGATCAACTATTTTCTTGGCATGGAAATAAAACGAGACGGTGAGAGAGGATCTATCAAGATGTGCCAGAAAACGTACATACAAGGGCTATTGGATACGCATGGTATGAAAAACTGTCGTCTAGTAAGCACACCGTTAGACCCTGGGTACCAAGTGGGATGCAATAATGAAAGCTGTGTACAGGTAAATATGAAAGGATTTCAGTCACTAATTGGTTCGCTTATGTATTTAGCAGTCCTGAGTCGGCCAGACATTTTGCACGCTGTGAGCAAATTGTCGCAAAGAAACACAGATCCACACGAAGAACACGAGAATGCAGCGAAACGAATTCTGAGGTATCTTGCCGGTACTCTGAATCTGAGTATCATATACCGCAAGTCTGGTGAATCGGTAAAAGGCTTTGTTGACGCTGATTGGGCCAACGAGAAAGACAGAAAATCCTACAGCGGCTACGCATTTTTTATGGCTGGAAGTGCGTTCTCTTGGTCACCAACGAACCAAAGCGTTGTCACGTTAAGCAGCACAGAAGCAGAGTACATCGCACTATCCATGGCTGCCAAAGAAGCTATATACTTGAGAAGACTTCTACATAAGATTGGGTGGTCTGAACAACCAGAACCGATGACCATATTTGGCGACAACATAAGTGCGCAAAACATAGCGCAGAATCCTGTGCATCATAAGCGCACAAAACACATTGATATAAAATATCATTTTATAAGAGAAAAAGTAGAGTCAAATGATATTGTATTAGAGTATGTAACAACAAATGATAATATTGCCGATATATTGATAAAATGTCTAAATAAGCATAAGCACAACGGCTTTGTAAAGTCTCTTGGCATGATTTGAATTTTTGTTAGTATTAATTATATGTAGCTTAAGAAGAAGTATTGAAAATGTAACAGATGTTAACATAAGCAAACACATAATCTGGCAACTCGGTATTCAGCACAAGTTGATGCTTTGGTATAGCATCAGATTTGATTATTACAACAGTTATTAAATTACTACAACACTATCCCCCGAATTCGGCATTAAAATGGGTATCAGAGAAGGTTTTTCAGATTAAGAAAATACATACATCGCTTATGGTGTATTTGCATTTAAAATTTAAAAATTCAACTATTTAAATAAAACCTTGGAGAAAGTAAAACAAAGATTTTATTGGGTTGGTTGTCGTCAATCAGTTACGGAGTGGATCGCCAATTGTGGCGAGTGCATTTCTGCTAAAGGGCCGCGGTCCAAAAGTCGTGGTCAGATGAAGCAGTACAATTCAGGTGCGCGGTTGAGCGAATAGCCATGGATGTAGCTGGGCCATTTCCTATCAGTCAATTAGGAAACAGATATGTTTTGGTAGTCATGGACTATTTCAGCAAATGGCCAGAGGTATACGCAATTCCTAACCAAGAGGCAGGAACAGTAGCGGATGTATTCATCAACAATTGGGTATCAAGATATGGTGTTCTAATAGAATTACATTCTGACCAAGGAAGAAATTTTGAATCAGCTCTAATACAGGGGATATGCCAGAAGCTGGGTATCCGGAAAACCCGTACAACTGCACTACATCCGCAGGTCGATGGCATGGTAAAACGATTCAATCGAACTTTGGAAGAACATTTGAGGAAAGTTGTGGACAAGTATCAGAAAGATTGGGATACCCAAATATCCTTGTTCCTGATGGCTGTACATGAAACAACGGGGCAGACTCCAGTAAAGGTAATTTTTTGCTGGATTGTGCAGCAGACACAGTTCTAATTAGAGTGTTGCCGTGTAAAAAGTAATTAAGCTATAAGCAATAAGTTGTAAGTTCGAATAGCGAGCAATAAGGGTTAAGTTGTTGGAATTGGAAATAAAGATAAGTGTATAGCATTAAATTGGGACTTTAATTTAACAATCCAGTGATCGAGCTCAAGAGTGAGTTATAGTTAGACGATTAATCGAGAAATCCGTTACAATATATGTAATAGATATGGCAACACTTGTTAGCTGTCAACATGGAACCCATTTGTTATTGTTCATATAACGAAAATTGTGTAAAAATTAAATGCTTATTTAAAGCAAATACTTAAATATTTAATATTATATAAAATAAATATGTAGAAACATTGAAGTGAAGTGTTAAGTGTTATAATATAAATAGTGCATAATATAAAAGAAAAGTTATACAGTGCATAATATAAAAGAAAAAAATAAGTGCATAATATAAAAGAAAAGTAAACCATAAATCGTGAAATTGTAAAATAAAAATTTTCAATTTAAAATGCAAATATCTCGAAAACTATTAGTTTCCAACCATACCCCTCTTAACCCTGAAATCGTGGGATGCGTAACTAAAGCCGACACAAATTTTCAATTTTAAACGTAAATATCTCGAAATAAATTTTTTTGTTTTGGCAACGAATACAGCGGTAATGGCATAGCATTCCAAATGAAATTATACAGAATTTGGTGGAAAGTATACCAAACCGTGTACAAAGTGTTGTGTGTAATAAAGGGTTATGGATTAATACTAAAAATTAGCTATTTTCTGAAAACTTGTTGTTTTAGTTTTTTTTTTTAGAATTGCATTTTTTTTTTCTATTATTAATTATTTTGTTTAGAATTAAACATCAACTAAAGGGAAAAAACTTTGAAAATTTTCTTTGCTACTTCTATCATTATTCAGTAATTAATATACGAATCACAAACATGTACTCATTTGTGCTCCCACTGTATATATAAATGATCAGGATGAAGAGACGAGTTGAAATCCGAGTAACTGTCTGTTCGTCCGTCCGTCTGTGCAAGCTGTAAATTGAGTAAAAATTGAGATATCTTTATGAAACTTGGTACACATATTTCTTGGTACAGTAAGGCGGTTGGTATTGCAGATGGGCCTAATCGGACCCACGACAAAACGTCATTAATCAAAACCAAATAAATTGCCATAACTAAGCTCCACAATAAGATACAACTGTTATTTGGTATACACATAAGGGAGGAGCATCTGCAGTTTAAAATTTGTTTAAAAAGTGGGCGTGATCCTGCACTCTAATATGTTTAATGTGCATATCTTCTAAACCGCTAAAGCTATGATAACAAAATTCACTAAAAGCAATAGTTTTAGCACCTCTATCGACAGTGTGAAATTGGGTGGCAACCCCGCCCA
Organism: Bactrocera oleae; assembly: GCF_042242935.1. Lineage (NCBI taxonomy): Eukaryota > Metazoa > Arthropoda > Insecta > Diptera > Tephritidae > Bactrocera > Bactrocera oleae. The sequence continues at coordinate 37,841,351 of NC_091538.1, forward strand.
CTTCCCATATAATGGTACTCTTAGATACTTAGAACTACTAAAAGCGCGATAAATCAAGCTCTAAACACGGCAGAGACATCAAATTTTATCTCTGGAATGGTATGACATTCCATTCTTCTCATATTTCTATATTATAGTGCGAAAACGGGCGTAATCGGATTACAACCACGCCTATTTCCCATACAACACCATTTTAAATTCTATCTGATCCTTTCACTTTCCACTATGCAAATCAAGCGTGTGTCCAAAAATTGTCTAAATCGAACCAAAAATGTTCAAGCCCCTAGGTACTGAATATGTGGACCAGTGAATATAGTTGACTTTTTACCGAAAATATCGGTCAAGGTGTAAGATATATATTGAAATTCATATAATAAAATAAATACATGAAACTCTCGATAATAGTATGTTTTTGTGTCAAAAATGGTAATTTCTCCTGCTTTGATCCTTGCAAGTTGCGAGAGTATACAATCTTCGGGCTTTGAGCGCGGCGACCGAATCAAGAAATTCCGTAATGAAAATAAACCTAACACGATCACAAAGTATGCGCAAAATGTTTGCATACTTTTAGGCGTATTTTCGCATATCTCAAACTGAACAAATTAATTGAAGATACAGAACAGGGCGATTCAAAATTAATAATCTTTAAGATGAAATTTTTTTAATAGCAAATAAGAATATGGAATTTAATAAAAATAAATTGTTCAGTATTCGGAGTTATAATATTAGTAACATTACTATTATTTTGGTAAATAGCTACCCCACCTTTTGGAACAGTATATCGTTTGAATTGAGCAATATAATTGAAATTTTGTATTTCGATGGGATTATCAATTGATCAATTTCCACTTATCATGGCTGGCGATTTCAACATCAACTTCGCTGATAAAAAATCAGAGCTGTTGACAACTTTTCGGAAAAATTAAATTTAAAAATTAATAATGATCCACAAGAATGCAGAATAAAATATGGGACCACCATTGACACGGTATTTTCCAAATATTTAGAAGATATCAAGTCTCAAACTTATGTTTCTTATTTCAGTTACCATAAACCTATAGTTTCAATGATAAAAATTCCTGAATAACCTACATGTATTGTAAGATAATAAAAACATTTTAAACAATATTAACTTCTCATTTATTCAGTTAAAGAAAAAAATGTTTTCTAATCGGTCACCACGCCCAAAAAGTGTAACTTGAATTAATATCAAAGAAAAACCTTAAATTAATATCAAAGAAAAAAAATACTGCATAAAAATAGATTATAATTGCATAAGTGGATTAAAAAGGCTATGCAATAGTTTTACCGCGGCAGTACCCGAGTGCCACATGTTTTTTTGTTTTTTGAATTTTTCTTGTATTCTTGTCATGTTAATAAATAAGTAATAGAAAAATGGATATTAAAAATATTGCCTGTTTTTACGACACTTCAAAAATTACCTGAAAAGCTCTAGACAGAATACTTCCTTAATGAATTCTATAAAGCAATTTGAAACACAAGTAAATTGGGTTGTAGTAAATTGTATTGTTTTGAATGAGTAAAATTAAGAATTTTAATATTTCAAGCGGTTACCACGCGTTGTTTATCCATATTTTATAAATTCATGTTTGTATATTTTAAATAAACGTGGTTTATTCAAATGCACGCTAAAATAATTACTTAGCGATTATTGCAAATAAGCGATACTTGTTTTTTCTTTCGCTTAGGGGTTTCTTGGCCAGATATATTGATCAACTGTTCATCATCTTTCATATTATTTTCCATTCCATTTTTAGGTTCAATTTTAACGTCATTATGATTATTTTTTGTATCCAATGAAAAAAAACTTATACCGGCTTCTCTTTGATAGCAATCGGAATTGCAACTAGTTGAGGAAAAAATGTATGGAGTGGATATGTTGACATCATATTCGTCATCAATTAGTTCGTACGTATTTTGACGCAAAAATGTATAATAATCGATATCTGTAGTTGACAACGTAGGGAATGTTGTTGAACTAATAGAAGAAGTCGGCCCATTGCTGGTAGTAAATGAGTCCAATATTAAGGTTGCTGAAGTTTGAGTCGGTCAGAATTTTAAATCTTTAATCGCTTGGGGTAAATCGGGAAGTTTTATATCCTTTATTTGTTGAGGAATGTTCATGCTTTTAACAGCACTCACTGCACGTGCGGGGGCAGCAGATATACCTGCCTACAAGTAAAATATTTTGATTAATATTGGTCCATATCAAAATATGGGCTGCGATTTAGAATACTATCCCCCGAATTCGGCATTAAAATGGGTATCAGAGAAGGTTTTCCAGATTAAGAAAATACATACATTTAATTGTCGCTTATTATGTATTTGTATTTAAAATTTAAAAATTCAACTATTTAAAGAGCGTGTTTCTTTCATTTATGATGAATTTTACACTTATATTTTTAACTTTTATTTTCACTTCAAGACTTCTAAATATTTAAATATTTATGTTATGAAGGGAAAACTTTAGTTTAGCATCCCACGATTTCAGGGTTAAGAGGGGTATGGTTGGATAGAGGAGATTCTCCAGATCTCGAATATATATAATTATTGCTATAAGTTTCCGAGATATTTGCATTTTAAGTTGAAATATTCACAAATTTCATTTTACAATTTCTCGATTTATGGTTATCTTTTCTTTTATATTATGCACTTATTACACAGTAACACTTCACTACAATGTTTCTACATATTTATTTTATATTAAATATTTAAGTATTTGCTTTAAATAAGCATTTAATTTTTACACAATTTTCATAATATGAACAATAACAAATGGGTTCCATGTTGTCAGATAATAAGTGTTGCCATATCCAAACGGATGAAAGCAATGAAAATAAATAAAAAACCCAATCACCCTCTACAAAATTTTATGAACTTAATTTTCCATTTTAATAAAAGAAAAAGGTTTTATGGCGTATGTTTTATTGCATCTGATAATTTCACAAATGGATCATGATGCTGATTTACTCTATTTTTACGCCATATGTATTCATATATCAAATTTTCAAAATCTTCACTGTTATTATAATTATCCTTAATAAAAATTGAAGTTTATAGAGAGTTATATATTCTCTTTAACATTGGTTTTTTTTGTAAAGATTTTTTATTTGCACTGGCGGCCTTCGCGCTTCAAAAAAATAACCCTGGTCGGTCCAACACCGGGGTGTTGATAATTCAATCGCGTCAAACTCCTTTCTGCACTGGCGGCCTTCGGCCGCGCTTCAAAAAAATAACCCTGGTCGGTCCAACACCGGGGTGTTCATAATTCAATCGCGTCAAACTTCTTTCAGCACTGGCGGCCTTCGGCCGCGCTTCAAAAAAATAACCCTGGTCGGTCCAACACCGGGGTGTTCATAATTTAATCGCGTCAAACTTCTTTCCGCACTGGAGGCCTTCGGCCGCGCTTTAAAAAAATAACCCTGGCCAATCCAATACCATAATTTATCAATAGAAGGGAATGAACAAAATAATAGTTAATGTATTTGGGGTATAATCCTCTTTTATTGTTCATTTTAATTCGCTTTCAAAATATATATTTATATATATATATATATATATAATAGATATGGCAACACTTATTATCTGACAACATGGAACCCATTTGTTATTGTTCATGTTACTAAAATTGTGTAAAAATTAAATGCTTATTTAAAGCAAATACTTAAATATTTAATATAAAATAAATATGTAGAAACACTGATGTGAAAAGTTAGTGTATAATAAGTGCATAATATAAAAGAAAATATAACCATAAATCAAGAAATTGTAAAATGAATTTTGTGAAATTTTCAACTTAAAATGCAAATATCTCGAAAACTATAAGTTTCCGGCGGCAATAATTATATATATTCGTGATCTGGAGAATCTCCTCTATCCAACCATACGCCTCTTAACCCTGAAATCGTAGGATGCTAAACTAAAGCCCACCCGTTATGAATTTTGTATTGCATGCAACAATTTTGTTATTGTGTGAATAATTGAATTTGAACAAAAGTTAAATATTGAATTAAAATTATTTTTGGACCATTCAATATAAAATAAATGGGAAGAAATAAATCAGTAGTGTAATAATAATTAAAAATATAAGGGCAAAATTCAACATAAATCAGAAAAAGACGCACTTTAAATAGGATTTTGGAACTTTAAATGTAAATATATCAAAAACCATTAGTCAGTGGCAACTAAAAGTATATATGTACTTTCTTAATTTGGAGAACCCCTTATATCCGTACATACACATTTAAGCCCGAAGTCGGGGGATGCTATTTTAAAATTTACCCAAAACATGTATAAACAGCTTACTTCTTGCTTCACTAGTTTATTTTGTTCTTCGATTCGTGCTAATATATCAGTCATATTTGTCTGCAGAACCATTCCTCCCATTACTAGCTCAGCGAGAATGTGATGTACCGCATCAGCATGAAATATCAAATCTAACTCACAAACATTTTCAAAACATTTGTCTAAAGTTTCCACAAAAACTTGGATAAGGTCTAAAATTCCCAATTCGCTTTCAGATGAATCCACACAAAAGACAAAATAAAGCGTTGCATAGTGACGATATATTAATTTGTAATCTGACCCACCAATAAGGCTTAAAAAGATATTAAAAACAATATTTTACAATTTAAATTAGGTTTACTCACCTTCCCCCTTCTAAAAAGTTGCAAACATTATCTTCTCGTTTAGAAACCAGCTGGAAAGTCTCCTTTATTATTTGCTGTTGCATATCTTCATTCTAATATTATTCAGAATAATAAATAAAAACGTTGCCAAATATTTATAGTAACTTACAAAATATTGATAGAATTTCGAAAGTCTAGGCTTTCCGTGGTTGTTAAAAACTAAAATAGCCTTTATCATTTCAATTGTACGTCTACCGGGCAGTACGGAGAAATTCTTATATACAACGTTTTTTCCACAAATTCACGCAACTTAACATTGAACATATACCATGGTAATTGGGAGTAGCGAAAGACTCATTCACAATAGTTTCGCCACCTCTGAGGTGTACGTTCACAATAAAACCAACATGGTGGCCATGGTGAGTTAGGGTAGCGAGGGGCTAAAACGGGTTGCGCATAGCAGAAAACGCCTAAATAATTATTTATAAATATTTTAAATTTTGGTTATTAATTGATGTTTAATGCTAACAATATATAATATCATACCATATAGGTAAATATGCGGCATATTTTTAATCATTTTAAATAACTTAATAATGGGCAAACTGAAAATTTAATTTAACTATGAGTGGACGGGAAGAAATAACTATTGTAACTAAATTTGATACTATAAGTAATAATAATTTATATAATCAAAAAAGCAAAACTTATCATAGCCATACAAGTGATAATAATTCATTTAAACAATAAAGCAAAATTTATCATTGTAATAATATCAAGAAATTTTACTAGTGCTCTAATTTAAGTATATATTTATTTAATCACAAATTAAATAAATTTTTTACGTTTTATATATCAGCAATTAATGGTGGATATATGTACAATAGTTTATTACAACTTTTGACACACAAAATTACCAAATTATTATATAGTTCTAAGTTTAGTTTTTAAATATATAGACTTCTAAAATAAATTATTTTTTGAAGTTGCAATATCTTTATAGTATAAAATACGGTAGGCATATCAGGTAGCTGTCTCTGTATTTCAGCCTGTAGCCATTATAATATGTACAATATATTACATATAACTCTTTACATAAATCAATTACCATATTGTTCTATAGTTCTAAATTTAGTTTTCAAAGATATAGACTCCTAAAATAAATAATTTGTTGAAGTTGCAATATCTTTATAGTATAAAACATTTTATAAGGGTATAAAATACGGTAGATATATTTATTTTTTAAAAAGTATTATAAAATTAGCTTGTGCAACACTGTTATGCAATGCTCAATAGCAATACTGGCATTTGAATTTATTAACAACTTTTAGTCAAACGCATTAATACACACCTGCTTATTGATAAAAATTCTTTTTTGAGCAGTTTTATCAGGAGCAATATGAAATATTCATTATTTTACGAAGATTGTATTGCAAATTTATAAACATTGCCCTCAGTTTCGTTGAATAAGCATTTTCCGCATGCCGTTATTTGACATGGTTGCTTAATTGCACCTTACATTTTTCTGTGGTGAATATTTATTAAGTTACCACAGTAAAAAAAAGGCATTAATATATATCGTAATTATTCTGAAATTTGCCAATAATAGTCGCTTTTTTAAAAACATATATTTAAATAAACTTATTTTATTTTGAAAACATATTAAAGTTTTACATATAATCAATATTTTTTAGACAACTTTTTCATAAATTAAGAGAAAAAAGCAAAATGCAACCATTTTCGGGTTAAAAGTCGGCCATCTTGGCTTTCAATAGAAACTCAACCCCTAGGCGGACTTGATGTTTCTCCATGGACCCCTCTCAGCTGTAGCATTGATTAAATCCATCAGCTGATTCTTTCTCTACTCCCCCTTTACGATGCATATACTATAAATATACGATATAAGAATTATGCTATTTAGTTGAGAAGTTGTTTTCAAAACTTGCTAAACTTATCGTTTATCGATAATTTATCGGCAGTCTACGTTCAGTATTTCGCGACTGCTACACGTTCAACATATAGTGGCGAACACGAATACCAGAACAAAGCAGAATCGACGATAAACTGTCAGAAGCAACTATACAGCGAATTCGTAGTTGCCAGAATGTTCTAGTAGCGAACTTTTGTTAAGAATTTACTATATAAGGGCTGTCGGATTGTGCAGCAGACACAGTTCTAATTACAGTGTCGTGTAAAGAGTAGTTAAGCTATAAGCAATAAGTTGTAAACTCGAATATCGAGCAATAGGTGTTAAGTTGTTGGAAATAGAAATAAAGATAAGTGTATAACCATTAAATTGGGACTTTTATTTAACAATCCAGTGATCGAATTCAAGAGTGAGTTACAGGTAGACGATTTATCGAGAAATCCGTTACAATTGGTGTCAGAAGTGGGATTGTCAAATAAATTCCCTAGGAGATAATTATTTAAAAATGGCCAAGTTTAACGATCTGAAGATTCAACAACTGAAAAAGGAGCTGGACCAACGTGGTTTGGCGACAAATGGATTAAAAACTGAATTACAATCACGGTTGAGAGAGGCCATGGAGGCGGAAAACATTAATGTTGAGGAATATGTCTTTCACATGGAATTAGAAGAAGAGACAACAAAGATAGAAGAAAAGGAAAAGGATCAATGCTTGTCAAAGATTGTGGACATAAACATGGTTTTTGTTGCAATATCGCAAATGTCGACACAATTTAAAGAGCAGGATGCACGTATAAGCCAACAAATAGCAGAGGTGTCATCACAAATGTTGACACAACAATCCCAATCGTCCTCGTTACAAACGCGGTTGGAAGAGCAGTTCGCAGCGCAAGATGCCCGTATATCAGCACGGGTGTCCTCACAGTTGGAAGAGCAGTTTGCAGCGCAAGATGCACATATATCAGCAAAGGTGACGGGATGAAATTTAAACTGAAATGGATGAATTAAAAGATCGTCTCCGCGAGCTACAATTAAATTAGCCAATTGTGTTCACAGCTTCTGCCAAGGAAAAACCTCCATCCTTTAATGGCACTGTTCCGTTCCACGTTTTTAAGCTTCAATTCGAAAAGACGGCATCTTCAAATAATTGGAACGCTGAAGATAAAGTAGCTGCATTGTTCGTTGCATTAAAAGGCTCTGCAGCGGAGATATTACAGACCATTCCAAACTGCGAGACGAGTAGTTATGAAACGTTGATGGGTGCATTAGAAAGAGGGTATGGTAGTGAGCACAGGAAGCAGATCATTCAAATCGAGTTGCGAAATCGCCGCCAGAAAGCCGATGAGTCTTTGCAGGAGTTTTCTACAGAGATTGAGAGGTTAGCTCACTTAGCTTATGCACATAAATCCATGGAATACATCGAGGACACGAAAATTCAGACTTTCGTCAATGGAATACGAGATAACACTACACGATTCGCTGCATTAGCATGTCCAAAATTAACGTTTGCAGAAACCGTTTCGTATGCTCTGACACAGGAAACTGCATCTCTGCTTTGTAATCAAACATTTAAAGCTCACAAAGTAGAAATAGAGGAACACACTTGGGTGAACCAATTACTTGAAAAAATGGACAACATGCAGAAAGCACTGGAAAAATCTACGGAAGCGCATAAGAAAAATGATGGTGTGCTTAAATGCTTCAACTGCGGAAAAAGTGGCCATATTGCACGCAACTGTAACCAGCCAAATAATCAAGTTGGACGTAAACGCAAAGCTGAGGCCAAAGAAGACATTATAGATGTCCGATTAATGACTATAATACCAGACTGGGATCCGGAGAAGCTACGGAAATGTCAGCAAGAGGATCCAGATTTGAAAAGTGTAATACATGGATTGGAGATGAATAAACGTCCAACGGGAGAAGAAATAGCTGCAGAAAGCCCAGTCGCTAAGGCTTATTGGGCACAATAGAATAGTTTAAAATTAGTGTCTGGCTGCCTGCATCGCGTATGGGAAAGCGAAGATGGGTAAAGTTCACCAGCTCTGATGATTGTTCGAAAAGTAAAAATTCCTGAAGTTCTCAACGAGCTGCACAACGGTTCAAGTGGAGGACACATGGGTATCAATAAAAACTTGGTGAAATTAAAACAAAGATTTTATTGGGTTGGTTGTCGTCAATCAGTTACGGAGTGGATCGCCAATTGTGGCGAGTGCATTGCTGCTAAAGGGCCGCGGTCCAGGAGTCATGGTCAGATGAAGCAGTACAATTCAGGTGCGCCATTTGAGCGAATAGCCATGGATGTAGCTGGTCCATTTCCTATCAGTAAATTAGGAAACAGATAAGTTTTGGTAGTCATGGACTATTTCAGCAAATGGCCAGAGGTATACGCAATTCCTAACCAAGAGGCAGGAACAGTAGCGGATGTATTCATCAACAATTGGGTATCGAGATATGGTGTTCCAATAGAATTACATTCTGACAAAGGGAGAAATTTTGAACCAGCTCTAATACAGGAGATATGCCAGAAGCTGGGTATCCGGAAAACCCGTACAACTGCACTACATCCGCAGGTCGATGGCATGGTAGAACGATTCAATCGAACTTTGGAAGAACATTTGAGGAAAGTTGTGGACAAGTATCAGAAAGATTGGGATACCCGTATATCCTTGTTCCTGATGGCTTATCGGTCTGCTGTACATGAAACAAAGGGCCAGACTCGAGCAAGGGTAATTTTTGGTTATGATCTTCGACTACCGATTGATTTAAAATTTGGAATTAACGCCAACGAAGGAAGGAATACTAAGGAATTCAATAGCATCCTAGAAGACGAGATGAGGGATATACATGCTATGGTGAGACAGCGCACCAAAATTATGAGCGATAAGATGAAAGCAAAATACGACAAGGCAATATACTCTGAGGGTTTTGTTGAAGGCCATTGGGTATTGTTATATAACCCACAACGAAAGAAAGGGCTGTCTCCCAAATTACAGTGTAATTGGAAAGGACCATACCAGGTTATTAAGCGACTCAATGATGTAGTGTATCGCATATAGACCAATGGAAGACCAAGGAATTAAATGAAGCTGGTTCATCTGGAACGGCTTGCAGCGTTTGGTACCGCAAATATGTCTAATCGGGAAGATCAGACTTAGGTAGAGGGCAGTGTGGCGAACACGAATACCAGAACAAATCAGAATCGACGATAAACTGCCAAGCAGCGAATTCGTAGTTGCCAGAATGTTCTAGTAGCGAACTTTTGTTAAACATTTACTATATAAGGGCTGCCGGACTGTGCAGCAGACACAGTTGTAGTTAGAGTGTTGTCGTGATAAGAGCAATTAAGCTATAAGCAATAAGTTTTAAACTCAAATATCGAGCAATAAGTGTTAAGTTGTTGGAAATAGAAATAAAGATAAGTGTATAGCCATTAAATTGGGACTTTTATTTAACAATCCAGTGATCGAACTCAAGAGTGAGTAACAGGTAGACGATTTATCGAGAAATCCGTTACAATATTGTGAACACGGATAAATTGCCAGAATCAACCAGACAGCGAAAGTCGTGGTTGACAGAATGTTTTAGTGGCGGAGTTTTGTTAACGATCTACTATATGGTATAAGGGCTGCCAGACTGTGCAGCAGACACAGTTCTAGTAATAGTGCTGCCATGTAAAGAGCAAATGAGATATAATTAAGAAGTTGCAAGTTCGGATGCCCAACTTATTCCATTGTACGCCTCGAAATTAGCATTTTTTTATAACATTTTGGATTGTAGTGTAGTCAGATCAGACAATATACTTGTTTTTGGATATTTAAATTAAAACACCCAACATATACTACGTTAAAAAAATTTTCTACATTGGACGTTTAATATATGGAGAAACTATTTATATATTTTTATTTTATTTCATGGTATGCTAAAACAACTGAGTTTTGAACTTTCAATACTTAGCCAAGTGATTTAAGCTTGTTGGCTCTCAATTATTAAATGTTTATAATAATTTCCAATTGAAAATAATACTATGATGCATCACATTACAAAATATTTCATTAAATACAATACGTTTAAATTTCGCATTTTCTTTAATTTTCTTTGTTTAAAAATTTTTTTAGTAATCTTGAACGGCCGAAAAAAATCCTCCATTCACATATATTTTTCGGTAGAATTTCCATTTGGCCGTTCTTCTTTTTCCAATTGCGAAACTTCAAAACCTCCTAAACTCAATCCAACTGTCAAAGTTCAGGAGGTGATTTCCGCTCTCACTGCCACATGAGAGTTGGGCATATCTTTATCTATGTTAAATGCAGAGGATTTGTTGTTGCTAACAATTTAAAATCACTTTATTAAGTATTGAAAGTTCAAAACTCAGTTGTTTTAATATACCATAAAATAAAAATATATAAATAGTTTCTCTATATATTAAACCTCCAATGTAGAATAATTTTTAATCGTAGTATATGCTGGGTGTTGTAATTTAAATACCCAAAAACAAGTATTTTGTCTGATCTGACAATGCAAAATGTTATAAAAAAATGCTAATTTCGAGGTGCACACTGGAATTAGTTGGGCATCCCGAACTTACAACTTCTTACTTATATCTCAATTGCACTTTACATGGCAGCACTATTACTAGAACTGTGTCAAAAGTCTGTTGTTGCAATACACAATAACATCGTAAGAAATTTATTGAAATATTTTTTCCATATATTCAATGGCCAACCAATAATAATTTTGAATCGTAATAAATGTTGGGTATTTTTATACCATCATCAAAATTAGTTTAAGGAGCTATCTATCCTATATGAGGCGCAAATATATGTACGTATATATATTAATCTCAAAAGATTTTCAATATTAGACCAACGCTTATTCCAATCCTCGAAGCACTTTTGAAATGCGCTTTTCGGTATGGCCATCAGCTCTTTCTTCGATTCTGACTTGGTCTCATCAGTTGTGGCAAAACGCTTTCCTTTCATTAATTTCTTCAGTTTTGGGAATAGGCAAAAGTCGCAGGGAGCCAAATCTGGTGAATACGTTGGTTGCGGCAATTTACGGTTTTGTTTTTGGCCAAAAAATCTCGAATAAACATTGATGTGTAAGCTGGTGCATTTAGCAATTTCGGAAGAAACTTCGCTGCCACGGGTTTCATGTCCAAAACAATCGAAAAATTGAATGGCATGATACATCATTAAAAACTTCTCGGTCTTCTGTAAAGCGCTTGTACCACTTGTACTCGTAAAATTTAATACATATCCTTTGATCTATCTCTTCTAAAAGTCAAAAATCGATGAGCACACAAAAACGTGACTAACCATTTGTGTTGTCAAAACTACTAGTCGAAATTGGCTTCTAATGAAAGCACATAATAAGCATATTGTAACGGGTTTCTCGATAAATCGTCTACTTATAACTTACTCTTGAGCATTGTATAAATCTACCAGTAGCCAATCCTAAGATTTTCACTAATTCACACGCAAAAATGTCCCACTTGGTACGGGTTGCCTCAAAAATTCTACTACTAAAATTACACATGGTACGGGTTGCCTACTTATATTCTCTACTAAAGTCACACTTTGAAGCGACTAGTTAGAGAATTTGTAGTTGCCAGACCTTGCCTTGAGTCTGGCCCGTTGTTTCATGTACAGCAGACCGATAAGCCATCAGGAACAAGGATATATGGGTATCCCAATCTTTCTGATACTTGTCCACAACTTTCCTCAAATGTTCTTCCAAAGTTCGATTGAATCGTTCTACCATGCCATCGGACTGCGGATGTAGTGCAGTTGTACGGGTTTTCCGGATACCCAGCTTCTGGCATATCTCCTGTATTAGAGCTGGTTCAAAATTTCTCCCTTTGTCAGAATGTAATTCTATTGGAACACCATATCTCGCTACCCAATTGTTGATGAATACATCCGCTACTGTTCCCGCCTCCTGGTTAGGAATTGCGTATACCTCTGGCCGTTTGCTGAAATAGTCCATGACTACCAAAACATATCTGTTTCCTAATTTACTGATAGGAAATGGACCAGCTACATCCATGGCTACTCGCTCAAACGGCGCACCTGAATTGTACTGCTTCATCTGACCATGACTCCTGGACCGCGGCCCTTTAGCAGCAATGCACTCGATACAATTGGCTATCCACTCCGTAACTGATTGACGACAACCAACCTAATAAAATCTTTGTTTTAATTTCTTCAGGGTTTTAGTGATACCCATGTGTCCTCCACTTGGACCATTGTGCAGTTCCTTGAGAACTTCAGAAATTCTTACTTTTGGAATAATCATCAGAGTTCGTGAACTTTGCCCATCTTCGCTTTCCCATACGCGATGCAAGCAGCCAGACACTAACTTCAAACTATTCCATTGTGCCCAATAAGCCTTTGCGACTGGGCTTTCTGCAGCTATTTCTTCTCTTGTTGGACGTTTATTCATCTCCAATCCGTGTATTACGCTTTTCAAATCTGCATCCTCTTGTTGACATTTCCGTAGCTACTCCGGATCCCAGTCTGATGTTATAGTCATTAATCGAACATCTATAATGTCTTCTTTGGCCTCAGCTTTTGAGCAATGCCTGCATTCCAGATTACAGGGAGGGCAGGACATGGCATCAGCATTTCCATGATTACTACCTTTGCGATGTTCTATAGAGAAGTCGTAACTTTGGAGTCTTTCAATCCAACGTGCCAACTGTCCTTCTGGGTTCCTGAATTGCAGAAGCCATTTTAATGCTGCATGATCTGTTCTCACCCGAAATCGCTGGCCATAAAGGTACTTATGAAAATGTTTGATGCACTTCACCAACGCCAGTAATTCCCTCCGCGTAACACAATAATTTCTCTCTGGCTTACTTATGGTCTGGCTGTAATACGCAACCACTTTCTCATGTCCATCAATGACTTGCGATAGAACGCCTCCTACTGCAAATCCACTAGCATCCGTATCCAAAATAAACGTTGATCCTGGGACCGGGTATGCCAACATTGGCGCAGTACTTAACCGCTCCTTCAGAGTTTGGAAAGCAATTTCCTGTTCTTTATTCCATTCAAAAACTCTGTTCTTTTTCGTGAATTCATGGAGGCTACTAGCTACGCTGGCAAAATTTGGAACGAATCGTCTATAATAAGTACATAGTCCAAGGAAACTCCGCAATTCATGTAAATTTTTAGGAGTGGGCCAATCTCTTACTGCCTCGATCTTTTCATTAGCTGTGGAAATGCCCTCCGTTGTGACTTTGTGTCCTAAGTAGTTTACTTCCTTTTTGAAAAGGGAACACTTCTTTGGACTCAGCTTCAGACCAGCGCTAGCTATCCGTTGGAAAACCTCTTCCAAGTTCTCAAGGTGTTCATCGAAGCTTTTACCCAACACGATGATATCGTCGAGGTATACCAAACAGGTCTTCCAGTGTAATCCTTTTAATACCTGGTCCATAAGTCTCTCAAAAGCAGCAGGAGCGTTACATAATCCAAAGGGCATTACGGTAAATTGCCTTAGACCATCTCCAACGCTGAAAGCCGTCTTTTCTTTGTCTTCTTCGTTTACCTCCACTTGCCAATAACCACTTTTTAAATTAAGTGTTGAGAACCATTTTGTGCCTGATAACGAGTCGAGTGTATCATTGATTCTAGGTAGTGGATAACTGTCTTTCTTCGTTACATCATTCAACCTTCTATAGTCCACACAAAATCTCATGTTGCCATCTTTCTTCTTCACAAGTACTACAGGTGAGCTCCACGGACTCTCTGATGGTTCGATTACGCCGCTTTCGCTCATTTCACGTATGGTCTGGTTTACAACTTCTCGTTTTGCTAAAGGAACGCTTCGAGGAGCCTGGCGGAAATGTGTCAACATTTGTGATGACACCTCTGCTATTTGTTGGCTTATACGTGCATCCTGCTCTTTAAATTGTGTCGACATTTGCGTTGACATTTGCGATATTGCGGCAAAAACCATGTTTATGTCCACAATCTTTGACAAGCATTGATCCTTTTCCTTTTCTTCTATCTTTGTTGTCTCTTCTTCTAATTCCATGTGAAAGACATATTCCTCAACATTAATGTTTTCCGCCTCCATGGCCTCTCTCAACCGTGATTGTAATTCAGTTTTTAATCCATTTGTCGCCAAACCACGTTGTTCCAGCTCCTTTTTCAGTTGTGGAATCTTCAGATCGTTAAACTTGGCCATTTTTAAATAATTATCTCCTTTGGAATTTATTTGACAATCCCACTTCTGACACCAATTGTAACGGATTTCTCGATAAATCGTCTACCTGTAACTCACTCTTGAGTTCGATCACTGGATTGTTAAATAAAAGTCCCAATTTAATGGCTACACACTTATCTTTATTTCTAATTCCAACAACTTAACACTTATTGCTCGTTATTCGAGCTTACAACTTCTTGCTTATAGCTTAATTGCTCTTATCACGACAACACTCTAACTAGAACTGTGTCTGCTGCACGATCCGGCAGACCTTATATAGTAAACTTTTAACAAAAGTTCGCTACTAGAACATTCTGGCAACTACGAATTCGCTGTCTAGTTGCTTCTAGCAGTTTATCGTTAATTCTGATATGTTCTGGTACTTGTGTTCGCCACAATATTAACCGGGTATTGAGAAAACGGGTATCCTAAACTGTTGTTATGGTGCTTTGACAGTTCTGTTCTGTCCAAACAAATATGAAATGTCAGTGCCTAATGTTTTGACGCGGAATTTGAAATTTAGCAATGTAATATTCAAATCATATATTTTAACAACACATGAAAAGTAGTAATTAAATACTTAAATACATATATATGTATATGTGTAGATAATATTTTAATAATAATTGTTAGTATATATAAACATCTGTTTATCTACATATTTACTAATTGAATTGGTAAATCAGCTTACTATTATATCTGTTCTCTCACATATAGTTGTCATCCTCATAATATTTCTTACCAGTTGAACAGCTCAAACATACCCTGTATTAGCTCGAATATATCTAACCGACGCCATTTGGGAAATGATTATTGCGTGATAACAAATGCCCACACAAAAAAATTGTCAATTTTAATAGCGATCAACTGGACAGGTGATTGCCAAAAGCTATTGCCTGTGGAGATGCCGCGTAAAGTTATCAAGATAACATCTCTTACCAGCCGGGGTGCTTTCCAAAATATGTTTACAATAGCAATGAACTTATTAAAAAAGTTGCCATTCAAATGCAGGTATTTTCCTTTTAAGAAATGTGTGATCAATATTAATTCATGTTTCAATTTAAGTGTTAGTTCTGTGCAAGGAAAGGATGTAAAGCAATACGGGAAGCAACACATGTTTGACTCGGTGGCGGAAACCTCGTGGAATTCAAGCGAAGCAAGTGTTTACATTCAGTTTGTATATCTTTCATAATCATTTCTAGTTATCCGAAGTATGGAAGTGTCGTTAAGTATTTATATAGTACTTTAGGGTCGGCTTTAGTATGCCATTCGACGATTTCAGGGTTAAAAGGGGTATGGTCATAATTTTAACGCCGGAAACTTATTGTTTTCGAGATATTTGCAATTTTTATTTTCCTTTAAGATAACCTGTTTTGAACTTTACAAAAAGGTTATTTGTTGTTTTCAGTGCAAATGTTTATGGGCTAAGGAGGTGCTCCAGATTAGGAATATATTTATATATATATATATACAGTATCTCACGCTTAATTGATTACCGTTTAATTAATTTTCCTGCTTATTTGAACCACCTGAACGGTCAAAAATACATTGTATACAAAATACGTGTAATTGAAAAAACTATACCTTTAATTTCGGGTCGGCTTTAGAATAACGTCCCACGCTTTCGGGTATAAAATGGGTATGGGCTATGGGCTCTATGATAGAGGAGATCCCCCAGATCAAGAATATATATAGATATAGCCGCGGGAAACTTATAGTTTTCGAGATATTTAGGTTTAAAGTTGAAAATTTCAACTATTTAAAGTACGTATTTTTGCGATTTAAAATGAATTATACACTTATATTTTTCACTTTTATATCCACTAACACTTGACTAATTCGTTTTTAGAAATTTTTTTTATATTAGATGCTGCAAAAATAGCTTTATTTCAATAATTAAATCATTCTTCAATTTTATTAATTTTGACAATAACAATATGGTTGTGAATGTCAAAACATCAGTGTTGCCATACTAATATATTTTGTGAACGAAGAAAAATAAAATAAACAGAGACATTGTATCCTAGATACAGGAAACAACGCAAAAAGGATTTCTGCGCGTAAAAACTTTGGTACACCCCGGTGTTGGATCGACCAGGGTTATTTTTTTAAAGCGCGACCGAAGGCCGCCAACGCAAAAAGGAGTTCTGCGCAAAAAAACTTTGATACACCCCGGTGTTAGACCGACCAGGGCTATTTTTTTTGAAGCGCGGCCGAAAGCCGCCAACGCAAAAAGAAGTTCCGCCAACGCCGTATACCGTCCCAAGCTTTCGGGGATAAAATGGGTATTGGCGGATAGAAGAGATCTTCCAGATCAAGAATATATATAATATAGTGGGAAACTTATACTTTTCGAGATATTTACGTTTAAAGTTGAAAATTTCAACTATTTAAAGTCCGCATTTTTTCGATATAGTATGAATTATACCCTTATATTTTTCACTTTTGTATCCACTAACACTTCACTAACTCGTTTTTAGAAATTTGTTTTATATTTTATGTGGCAAAAAAAAACTTTATTTCAATATTTAAATCATGCTTAAATTTTATTAATTTTGACAGTAACAAAAGGGTTGTAAATGTCAAATAACTAGTGTTGTCATACTAATGTATTTTGCAAACAAAGAAAAAAAAATAAAAGGAAAAATTATACCCTAAATACAGGAACCATATTTGTTGATGGGCACTATTAAATCTTTTTTTTTGCAAATTAAGACTTTATTGTGAAAAAATTGTTATACATTTAATGTTCAAAATATTGCCCATCGAAAGCTACGACGTTTGCCCATCTTTCTGGCAGTTTGTTTATCCCATCCCAAAAGAACTTCTTCGGCTTGGGGGTCAAGAAAGAATCGAGCCAATTTCTGATACCTTGTTCTGAAGTGAATCGTACTCCGGTGAGGGCATTCTGCATTACTCTGAACAAGTGGTAATCGGAAAGTGCTATGTCTGGGCTATAAGGCGGGTGAGGTAGAACTTTCCACCCACAGTTTTCCAAATATTTTTTAACTGGCCTTGCAACATGTGGCCGTGCGTTGTTGTGATGAAAAATTATTGATTCGTGTCTGGTCGCATATTCTAGTCGTTTTTCCGCGATGGCCTTTTTCAAACGAATCAATTGTTTTCGGTAGAGGTCCCCATTGATCGTACATAGCATAACCTTGGCACCATGGATATTCGGCTTTGCCGTGGATGTCGATGGTTGGCCGGGCTTCACATACGTTCTCTTGCGCTTTGGGTTATCATAATGAATCAATTTTTTATCGCCAGTGACAATCCGATGCAAAAATACCTTATTTTGGTGGAGTTGAAGCAACATTTCCGACATGCAGAATCGACGTCTCTTGGCTTTAATGCATAAGGCACCCAATTTCCAAGCTTCTGGATAAACCCTAATGATTTTAATCGTCTGGAAACGGTTGCTTGATCAACTTCTAATACTTTTGCAAGTTCTTCTTGCGTCTGGCATGCATCTGCGTCGAGCAATGTCTGTAATTCTTCGTCTTGAAATTTTTTTGGCTGTCCGGGTCGTTCTCCGTCGTCTAAGTCGAAATTGTCACTTTTAAATCGTGCAAACCACTTTTGGCACGTTCGTTCGGCTGAAGCATGGTCACCATAAACGTCCAGTAAAATACGATGGGTTTCGGTAGCACTTTTCTTCATGTTAAAGTAATGAAGAAGAACTTCCCGCAAAAACACTTTATTTGGTGCAAATTTCGACATTTTCAAATGAATAAAATAAATTATTGTTCACGCTAAAACAAATGACATCTACTGAAAACGACGCAAAATAATACTAGTAGAGCTCTCTCTTAGAAAACCGCACGAATTAATGCATACACCCAATAGTTTCCTTCACTTCATAAACCCCGGTGTTGGACTGACCAGGGTTATTTTTTTTTTTTGAAACGCGGCAGAAGGCCGCCACCGCAAAAAGGAGTTCTACGCGAAAAGACCTTGGTACACCCCTACGTTTGATCACCCAGGGGTATTTTTTGAAGCGCGGCCGAAGGCCGCCAACGCAAAAAGAAGTTCTGTGAAAAAGTAACATTGTCATAGAGCATATAACATAATTCTTAACATCAATGCTCTGTAATAGTTTATTTTTCTAGGTTTTGGATTCCTGTATTTGGGGTATTATCTGTTTTTATTTCTTTCAGTTCATTTACAAAAGATGTTGATAAAGTAACACTGGTTATTAGACATTTTGCAACCCTTTTGTTATTGTCAGAATTAATAGAATTTAACAATAATTTAAATATTGAATTACACTATTTTTGCACTATATAATGTAAAATAAATGTGTACAAACGAATTAGTGAAGTGATAGTGGATATAAAAGTGAAAAATATAAGCGTATAATTCATTTGAAATCGAAAAGATGCGTACTTTAAATAGTTGAAATTTTCAACTTTAAACGTAAATATCTCGAAAACTAAGTTTACCGCGGCTATATCCATATATATTCTTGATTTTGAAGATCTCCTCTATCCGCCCATACCCAGTTTACCCCCGAAAGCCTGTGACGGTATACTAAAGTTTTCCCAAAAAAATATCTGGCATACCACTCATAAGGTCTTCGTCGGTTCTCGAAGTTTTAAAATATATACTTACAACAACTTTTTTTTCTTACGTGAATTAGTAAAAATGATCGATTTAATCTATTTTATTCATAAGATTGCTGTAAACTTCGTTTTTAAAGCCTTATTGCCAACAAAATCATATTCCAAAAATGAAGGTGTTTTAAGGGATCTGCAGCAATAGGAGCTCAGCTAAATATGCAATTGTTTTCTCTTACCGTAATTTTTTTTTGGAAGATCATCGCAAAAGGTGGTAATATTGACGGAAAATCTCACGAAGATTCGTCAGGTGCGCACAATGTCAAAAGTGCCAAAATGTTTCGTATAATGGAGTTGAGGTTAGGGATTAGCCTGCGCAATATCTAGATTTTAGAAGAAAGTAAAGCCTGGTACTTGATCCTGCAAAAGAGATGCTAGGATTAAGAGAGTCTATGCCCAAACGCTGCATGGACATAATTGCCAATAAAAGATATTCTCTCAAATACAATATAATTAATAGTGCATAATTTTTTGGTTTTAAAAACTGATTTGGTTTTGAACCTATTTTTATGTCCAAAGAAATTCTAATGAGGTCAAATAGTTTAATCTTTGTAAGTTGTGTAAGGTTTCTTTCACATTTGCAATGAAGACTAAGATGAAATATATTATATCAATTCATTCCTTTTTTATCGTTTTTTCCATAACTGTATAAAAGCATTTAACCAGTAATTTGCATATTAATTATTTTATTTTAATTTTAGGGCACTCCCCAATGGGTAATAATACGTTTTGAAGAGCCACAGGCGGTCAGTAAGTTTTCATTCCAGTTTCAGGGAGGTTTCGCTGCGAAAACCCTGTCAATCCACGCGGAAACGGAAGACGGTAAACAAATTTTGGAGGAGGCATTTTATCCAGAAGATATAAATTCCACCCAATCATTTATATTAAATCATCCTATAGAGAGCAAAGAAGCCGTAAAAATTAAGTTTTTATTTCCTTCAAGTACAGACTTTTTTGGTAGAATAATACTGTATGAACTTGAAATATTCGAATAAAGCGAACGATTTTAACCATGGTAGACGTGGAGATACTTTTGCTGAAAAATTTACAATTCACACTAAAAAATTTACAATGCGACGTGGTAGATTCAGAAAAAAATTATACGTAAAATTATTAGTTAATTATTAAAAAACAAACAAGAAAAAACATTTAACCGTTGCAAGAGGGTTTGTTTTGAATCGCAGTTGTCAAAATTTTACATTTGAAATTTAAAAAAATGTCAACCAATTCAACACATATCGTTTTAATTAATTCTATCGGCAATGTGTTATACAATCTTAAACCTATATAAAACATTGACTTTTGTGCTTAATAAAATCACAGTTCATATTTTTGTGATTTTTCGACATAATCAGCTTTGTGGCCTATCATATGGGTAATTAGTTCAAATCAAGCTTTAGTGAATATCAGTTATATGGGGGCTAAGGCAAGTTTCTGCCCGATTTTATTTATTTTAGGCACAAAGATAAACTGTCAGTAGAAAATCACACTTTCTCAATTTCATTAAAATAACTAGCACATTAGCCTATATATATCAACTGGAAGTTTGAAAATCTTTATATTAGGTATATGGGAGCTAAGGGAAGTATATGGGAGCATATTTCCGGTATTTGGAGGCTTGAATATTTATGGCCCGCTTTTGACAATTTTTAGACCTGAGATGGCATACCTTAAAGGAAATGTTCGTGCATATTTTTACCCCGATGTATTAGTTAGTACTTGGTTTGTATACTGGAACGTGAAAAAATCAGATGGAATTTAAGATGTGTTATATGGGAAGTAGGCGTGGTTGTGATTCGATTTCTCTAATTTTCACACGGTAATGTAGAAATGTAAGGTAACATTACATACCGAATATGGTGAAATTTATTGCGCTTCTAGGAGTTTATAACAAAACCGTTTTATGGGAAGAGGGCGGGGTTATAATCTGATTTCATCCATTTTCACACTGTCGGTGGGGGTTATTAAGGGATTTTTCCTAAGCGAGTTTCGGTGATATAGCTTGAATGGGTTGGAAGATATGTATATTAGATTTATTAAAGGGCGGAGTCACGCACACTAAACCAAATTTTAAGCCCACAGGTGCCTTTTGCTACTGCAATTCCCTGTACCAAATTACAGATTCATACGATTAATCTACGAACTCGTCCTCACTTTTTTGCCAATGAGTTTCATTACGATCTCTCAATTTTTACTCAAGTTACAGCTGGCCTTCAGACGGGCGGACAGACAGTCACCCGGATTTCAACCATGTACTTATATAAGTCCATATCTATCTCGATTAGTTTCAGGTGATACAAACAACCGTTAGGTGAACAAAACTATTATATTCTGTTTCAAGAGTATAGAAAAACTTAAATATAAGAGAAAAAATTTCAAACAACTTTTTGTTACAACAAAAACCAAATACTAAGTTAGTTTGATTAACTAAAAAAACATGAATGCTGCTGAGAATTTAATCAAGTTTTAGTTAAATTAATAAAAGTGTGACCATATTGTTTTAAATCAGATCTAAGTAGCAATTGTATCGAGCCAACAAGTTTTTTATTGTATTGGGAAGAAATGCTGTTTTTGGGTTTTGTTGTATATGCACCTAGCGATTGTTTGTAACACCTAAAACTTATCAAGATGACGAGTGGAGTTGAATTTCGTGTGGCCATCTGTCCGTCCGTCCGTGCACACGATAACTTGAGTAAAAATGAAAATAAATTAAGATTAAGTTGGCACCCAAGACAGGTTGTTATTGCAGATGAGCCGATTTGGACCATTTCCACACCCAAAAAACGTTAATAACCTCCCCAATAAGATAAAAAAAAATTATTTGTTACAACGCATTGCATTAGAGAGGGGCATGTTTTTGAAAAATTAAAAAAAGTGGGTGTGGCTCCGCCTCCTAATAGGTTTAATGTACTTATCATCCAAACCACTTAAGTTAAATCAACCCAAAGGACATATTTTTTTTGGCACATCCTCCGACAGTGTGAAAATGAGTGAAATCGGATTATAGCCCCGCCCACTCCCTTTATAACGGTTATGTTGAAATCTACTAAAAGTGTGATAACTCAATAAATGAATGCGTCAGAGACATTAAATTTCACACCAAAGATGGTACAAGAAAGCTTAATAGCAGCCAGTGTCAGAATTGGTTGAGAGGCTTGACACCGTCTACCTTTTGGTGAAATCATATATCTCCAAACGTACTCGACCAATTGTAAAAAATTGGTTTCATAGCCCATCAAAATGGGCGAAATCGAATCACAACCACGACTACTTTCCATACAACACAATTTTAAAATCCATCAGATTCTTTCACTTTCCAGTATACAAATCAAGCAACAATGAATGTATCGGACAAAAACTTTGCATAAATACTGCCCTGAAGGTGTGCCATTTCGATAACCAAATTCGAAACATAACTAAGCCCCCTGATACCAAATATGGAAATCCCAGTGCTTATTGCCAACTTTTTACTCAGAATGATACCAAATATGGAAATCCCAGTGCTTATTGTCAACTTTTTACTCAGAATGTCGGTCAATCTGTTAGATATATTACTGAAATTCGGAGAGAATCCTTTTGTGATAATAGTATTCAAGTTTGTCAAAAATGGGTTGAACCGCGTTAACATTCTGATTAACTTTATATCTTAATGAAATTGAAAGAGTTGGTTTTTTTAATAACAGTAGATCTTTGTGTCTAAAATAGGCTTAAACTTTGCCCTAGCCCCCATATATTGGTGCGCCAACAGATAGCTCCAGAAGTTAGTGGTGATCGATTTTTATTAATAAACGTGATTAACTTAACCTAGACATTTGAAAAAGAAACTGCGTTTCCACATTAATGATTTTGTTTATGTGTCATATATAAGGTTGTCAAATATCTCCCTTCCCTTGCTCTTCATTCAATGCTTTATAAAAAGTGTTACAGTGATTGGATTTAGTTAAAATATGCGCCGTTTTGTTCGATGATCTGTTTCCATCTAGACGGCAACTTCATAATACCTTCCTCGTAGAAGCCCCCCTCCTTATTTGCGAAGAATTCGGACAGCCACTTTTCATAAGCCTCTTTTGAGTTCAACTTCACACCACCAAGGGCATTCGCCATGGACAGGAACAGGTAGTAATCACTTGGCGCAACGTCCGGGCTATATGGTGGATGCGATAAAACCTCCCATCCGAACTCCCGTAGCTTCTGACGAGTCATCAACGAAGTGTGTGGTCTGGCGTTGTCTTGGTGGAACACTACACCCTTCCTGTTGGCCAATTCTGGACTCTTCTGGTCGATTGCCTGCTTCAAGCGGTCCAGTTGCTCGCAGTAGATGGTTGAATTAAGCGTCTGGCCATATGGGAGCAGCTCATAGTGGATGATTCCCTTCCAATCCCACCAAACACACAGCAAAACCTTCCTGGCCGTCAATCCCGGCTTGGCCACTGTTTGGGACGATTCACCGGCCTTCGACCACGACCGTTTTCGCTTGATATTGTCGTATGTGATCCATTTTTCGTCGCCAGTCACCATCCGCTTCAAGAATGGGACGAGTTCGTTCCGTTTCAGCAGCATATCGCAGGCGTTGATTCGGTCCAGAAGCTTTTTTTGCGTCAAATTATGCGGCACCCAAACATCAAACTTTTTTTTGTATCCAGCATTCTGCAGATGGTTCAAAATGGTTTGGTGACTAACTCCCATCTCCTGGGCGATGTCACGAGATGCCATATGCCGGCCTAACTCGATGTATTCCATGATTTGATCGGTATTTGTCGTCACAGGTCTTCCGCCGGCTGGCTTATCCATGGTGTCGTTTTCACCGGCTCAGAATCGTCGAAACCATTCCTCCGCGGCTCGAAGTGATAGAGTACCATCCCCCAAAACACCATTAATCTCACGGAACGTTTCTCTAGCGGATTTGCCTTTAACGAAGGAAAACTTTAAAATAGCGCGAATTTCGGCGTTAGTGAACTCCATGTTTACACGTCTATAACTGTTGAACGCAATATCCAAACTAATCATGCATAGTGTTGTTTTGTAGGTTATGTCAAGACCTTTCAAATTATGTATATTGTTGCCAGATACGAGCTCTGTAGCGCTTTGTACATAGCCGCGAAATTCAAAAGACAAAAAAAGCGGAAGGGAGATATACTTACAACCCTATACTTTTGGTTGTTCGAATATGTCCGATTTTTTGCCAAACAATCGTTATTTGCCGGAAGTGTTGTTTTTCTTCTTTCAGTCAAAGAAATCGGCGGCTGAAGCACATCGGGAACTCCAAAAAGTTTACAGAGGTACTGCCCCAAGTGAAACAACATGCCGTAATTGATTTCGTCGATTTAAAGACGACGATTTCGATAGAACCTTTGAAGACGGTGAAATGGAGACGCTGCTCAATGAGAATTGACAGTCACTCGCCAAGCCGTTTCAAAGCGACTACATGAGCTGGTGGAAAAAAAGTGATTTCGCTGCATGACAACGCTCGGCTTCACGTTGCCAAACCGGTTAAAACATGGAAACATGTAATGGTATTCGAGCTTTGCCAGAAAGATGGGAAAAAGTTGTGACTATCGATTACTTCGAATGATTCATTTGTAACCATTTTCTTACAATAAAATTGCATTTTCATTTTAAAAAAATTCGAGAAAAGATATTTTAATAAAATTAGGTATACAATTTTTAATATTTTAAATATAACATATATAATATTATTAATTACCATAATTAAATTCCGTCATTGCTTACGAAAGAGTGAATAAATATTAAAATGGACATTATATTTCATTTATATTATAATGACGGAAATGTTGTGGCTATACAAAAAAGCCTTTGCGATCACTCAAATCCAGTGGAACTTCCAAACACTATAAATTTTATTGACGATTAAATGGCTTTTAAATAATCATTGTTGCAGATTCATAAGTTATTTTTGTTTACATAAGAAAACACTTTAAAAAAAAGGTGAAGAAATGTTTGAAACAATAAACGTGTGCGAAGAACGGCTGTACCTCCTATGCTGAAATTATGCGTGGTTATCGAAAATGCAGTGGAAATGATTTTCACGTTGGGCTGGCCCATCCTATGATATCTATAGTTTTTAAGAAGGTTCCTAATTGCGGCTTGCCTTATACAGTTTCAAGATTTTTCTCTGAGGTCAACCTTTTCTCTCGCTGTAACCCTATTTTTTACGCACTGAAACTTAACCGTAATACCACCAAGTCGAAGTTCGACAATACAAGTACTTCTGACGCAAGTTGTTGATGGATTGAGTTGATATCTATAATACCACATTTCAGAACATCATGGAATCCGTAATAGAAGCTTTAATTACATTCCGCTCGTGTTTTTCGTAAACATTTTTGTTTTATATTTTACAGAGACCGTAATCATTATAAGTTTGATTTTAATAATCAAGTAATAACGATTACATATTGAGTTTTACGATTTTCTTCACCGATAATGATTTATTTTGATTAATATTATAACAAATCGTAAATAATCATTATTTTTGATTATTATTTATGATTTTTATTTTCTTACGCTTGAAATAAAAATAACTTTTAGATCATATTTTTGTTCTAAAAGGGCTTGCAACGAAGTTAGCAAAACACTTCATAAGAAACCTGTGATTCAAAAATGAATTTTATTTTGAGCAAAATAAAAAAATTGTTATAAATCATCACAATAGATATAAAAGGGACTAACGAAGGATCCCGGACGCTTTTTAGCATCGATTCGCTTACGACGAAGCATCTTTCGGTTCGAGCACCCGTCTTCACTAAAACTCGATTCGTTTCCATCAACTTAGTGTATTATTAACGGTGAGTAAAACCAAATTTAACAAATTCAGTGGTTATTTATGGTCCTTCGAGCCCTAGTGTACGGCACTATGGGTTATTAAGCATAAAACTAAAAAAATAATGTAGTGAACAAAAAAAAAGTGCAGTGCACCACATAAAGACAAGTATATGTACATATATATACATTCATACATACATATGCATTAATTAATGAAGATGAGAGTTGAGTGACCGAACATATGTTTGTACACATACACATATGTATATGACATAAAAGTAAAAACTCGGCAAAACATATTAAATCAAAACGCGGCGCGAAACCCAAAAATATACAAAAAAAATGAACAACAATATATCTACAGCAGCAAAAACACAGGGAGAGAGCTGCACAACAGGCATCGGAACAGCTGGCTTTCAGGAAAAAAAAGGGCAAAAAAAAAACCCAAAAAAAACACATACATTCTCCCCTTAAGGGCAAGACAAAGTAAGTGTATCGTTTTCAAATAAAACTAGGAAAATCCGTTTAAACAGGCTGAAAAAACGGGTATAGGAAACGTTTACGGAAAAAAAAATAAAAACGGAACAAAAAGTTTCAGTACTATATACTTATATTTTCCTAACGTTACCCAAAAAATCGCGCCTGGAGAAGTCAAAAGTGAAGACAATGCTGATTTGTTTTTATGATTCCAAGGGTATTGTCCACAAAGAATTTGTTCGACGTGTTCGGTCCGAATATCGCGATGATGGAAGTTGGCGTTTGTTGCACGATAATGCTCCGTCTCATCGATTGGCGCTTGTGGCCGATTATTTGACCAAAAATCACATTTTAACAATCAACCACTCCCCGTATTCACCTGATATGGCACCGTGGGACTTCTACCTTTTCGGAAAAATGCATTTGCCGATGAAAGGGAAGCGTTATGCAGACGTGGCGGCCATTCAAATGGCTTGCACCGGCATACTGGCAGAAGGAGACTATTTTGAATAAAATTAATCGATTTTGCCGATAAAACCATTTGTTCTGTCTTTTTTTTTTTTAAAGTCCTGTTTACTTTGGAACGCACATTGTATATGTATATGTATATATTATATTAACAAATTATTGCTTGCCTTAACTAATGCGCTTACATTTGTATACATATATGTATACACACAACAACCACAAAATAAAAATTAAAATTCAAGTATTTACTTGCAAAAAATTTCCGGCAGGACCCCTTAGGCTTAATAAAGCAATAAGCAGGACTGCATAACAATAAGTAAGCTAAAGGCACAATAACAACTAAAGCTAGAATCTACAGCAAAAAGACAAAAGTACAAACATACATATATATACATTCAATCGGCAAACAATATGCAAATTGCATTTACCGATGTATCTTATAACTAAACACTCATTTGTATATTTACATATATAATTATATCCTGATATATTGACATAAGCGCAGTCGGTAAAATACCTGCGTATTATAATTTTTATTTTTTTCTCCACACTTTGCTCTCACGCCGAAAATATCACGCGTGCACATTCATACATAAACACATTTGTTCATACGGCATACGATCTGCCTACGCCCATATACCCCATATACAGTGGGTACAATTACATATTTTTATTTCATTTAAGCATATAAAAATCGGTTATTTTGAAACTTATTAAACAGTGCGATTTAATTAACAACAAATAAATAGCTTTTTCCATAAACAAAAAAAAAAAAATAACACGCGATTTAATATAAAAGTTAATCAAATAAAAATACGTTCATATCTCTTTAAAGTCCATTTTGGCGTATATCACGCAATATCCCTTGTTCTTTGGCAAACAAAAACAAGCAGGATTGTGCACGAACATTTCAGCACAAATAATTCGTGCATACCTAGATTCAAAGTGCATTGATCTCTTTAACGAGCTCTCAATTGCACAACTACATAAATACATACTTATAAGTCCACGCATTGGGGTGTACCTACGTACCCCTACATAAGGACATAAAAACGATAAGTAAATAAAAGTTCGATGGTTAATAAATTTAAAAATGAATAAATAAATACAACCGGTAACTATAAAAAAAACTAAATCTGCGTATTTAAGATACTTAATTCGAATTAAAAACTCTTATTTACTCAAAAGAGCTTGCGGTCATTCATATTTACGAGCATATAGCTTGAATCCCATCGGTCTATACTGAGAAATTTTAAATTTATTTCAATCTTTTCTAAATGAACTCAGATTGAAAAGAATCCAAAACAACACAGTCTCTAAAAGAACCGAAAATGATTTCTGAAGAAAAGAATACATATACACCTGCAGAAGCTACACGCTTAAAGCAAGGTGCTACAAAACAAAAACGGGTGAAAGATATTTCATACATCAAATTTATCTCTGAGAGTGACAATCTAATACGGTACTGCACTCGATTTTCCTCTTCGCCGATTCAGGACAATTCTGAATCGGTATTAGAAATCAAAAAGGAAAATCTTTATCTTATCAAGATGCATATCACACAATAGTAGAATATGACGACTCAGATCTACCTGAAAATTTTAAATTCTCGGCTAACGGCAAGTACGAAAACTGCTTAGACTAGTTAATTAAAGCAATTGCAAGTACTCCATAACCGAGAGTAAAGCTGCCACAAATTCAATGTCAAGATTCAAATTCAGGCATTCGTCTCAAGGGCGCGGATGTGATACATAAATCTTTCATGGTGGTTATGAACAATGGCCGTCCTTCCGGGACATGTTTACAGCCGTTTACATAAACCGCCCAAAATTATCAAATGCACAAAAATTGTATCACCTCCGATACAAAACGAAAGGTCAAGCAGGCGTCATAGTCAGTTCGCACTAAATTACGATAATTTCAATCTGGCTTGGGAAGCTCTAAAAGCAAGATACGAAAATGAAAGAATATTGGTCGATAAGCAACTAACGATACTAATGAACTTGCCTAAAATTTAGAAAGAAACAAGTGAAGAATTTATTAAACTACAATCCACTGTTTCTAATGGTTTGTCGGTTCTATCAACACAAAATATTCCCTCAGACAGCCGGGACCCTATTCTGGTAAATATATGCATCGCAGCAATCTTTACTTTTGTGGGAGCAATCGCTCTCATCTCGGAAAAAATGACTAACGTGGCAGCAAATGAAAGAATTTCTAACTACAAAATTGAAATAGCAGAAAGGGTAGGCAAAAAACTAGTTAGAACTAAAAACGTTCAAAATGAACGCTTCAATAGACCCCAAACCAGTAGCAACAACAATTTAAATATAAGTTTTTTTTTTAAATCATGCGAACTGTGTACAGGAGGGCATAACCTCAAATCTGAAGAGAAATTCCAAAAATGAAATATTGTCGAAGTATTGTGTGAAAGCAAATTCAATTGCGTGTATTGCCACAAAAGACGTCATTCAACTCAAACTAAATTTGCCCCAATACCCTAACTTCTCCCAAAGCGGATAAGCGCATTAAAACAGAAGCTTTGTCTTACCGCAACTAACAAACATGCTTCCAAGCTATCACATAAATAGCAAGCATTGGCAAAAGGTTTCACACGTAAAGCTAGAAGATCCTAACTGCAACACTCCCGCTCAAATAGGTCGTCTATTAGGCAGCGATCTTATACCAGAAATAATACTCGAAGGTATTAAGAAAATTTCAAACACACTTCTGGCACAAAATACTTTTTTTGTTTGGACCCTAAGTGGCCTAGTTACGGTTCCAGTTACCACCATGACTACTCAAGTTGAGGAAATCTCAAACGAATACCTCAATACACAATTGAGAAAACTTCGGGAGTTAGAAGAACTTGCCCCCATTTCAATTACAACCCCAGAAGATCAGTATTGTGAAGACTTTTACAAAGCCACAACTACTAGATCAGATAATGGTCGGTACGTCGTACGACTACCACTAAAACAACAATTTCCTAACTCACTCGCCTTAGGGCACTCTCGCAACTCTGCAATACAGCAGTTTTTAAGTATGGAAAAACTTACTTAAAAAAGGTGAGCTTAAGTCAGAATATGATGGCGTGTTAGAAGAATACCTCCGTTTAGACCACATGGAGGAAGAAAGCGCAGGCGAAAAAATCATAAATGGCAAATATTACTCATTTTACTTGCCTCATCACGCAGTAGTAAAGCCAGATAATAAAACAACAAAAGTCAGAGTGGTCTCCAATGCCTCAAGATCCACTAGCTCAGGAAATTTCCTAAATGATATTCTATTTAAGAGACCCACACTCCAACCAGATTTAATGCTCTTCATATTAAAATGGTGTATATTCAAATACGTATTTAATGGGGACGTTAAGAAAATGTATCGGCAAATAGTCGTACATAAAGACGACCAAGATTTGCAGCGAATTATTTTCCGAAAATCTCCCAATAGTCCACTCTGCGACTATAAATTACAACAGTTACCTTTGGCGTCAACTGTGCTCCATATTTAGCCATTCGAACACTCCACGAATTGGCAGAAAACACAAAGTCAGAATTTCCTCTGGCAACCGAAGTGTTAAAAACTCAAACGTATGTAGACGCTATCCTGTCTGGAAGTCACAGTCTTTCACAAGCATACGAGTCACTAGTACAAGTGACACAAGCCCTCAAAACCGCAGAGTTTCCGTTAAAAAATATAGTGGTGAACCACCCTAATATCTTAAAGGACATACCTAAAGATAATCTGTTGAACACTAATCTCTTTAAATTCGAAAAGGAAAGTACAACAAAAACTCTGGATTCAATGCAATACAATATCTGACCAGTTTTCATACACTACAGAATCATTATCTGCATTATCCGCTATAACAAAGCGACAAATTCTATCCTCTATGGCAAAACTTTCCGACCCCGCAGGATGGCTTTCATCAATTATGATACAAGCAAAAATCCTAATACAAGAATTAAGGCTAGATGAAACCGACTGGGATAAACAAGTGAAACCAGTTCATTTAGAAAAGTGGTACCAGCTTGAGGGCAATCTAAATGATATCTCACAGATACAAATCCCTCGATGGGTAAACTATTCCCCAGAGCACAAAGTCGAACTATACGACTTCTGTGACGCCTCTGAAAAAGCATATTGCGCCACTATACACGTTCGCATACAAAGCGACATTACGACCACAAGCCACTTACTAGTAGCAAAAGCAAAAGTAGCTCCTTTAAAAACAAAAAGTCTACCTCGACTTGAACTGTGTGGAGCGCTACTACTAGCCAAACTAGTATCCATGGTGCGAATACATTTAAAATTGACAAAATACAAATTATATCTGTGGTCCGATTCTGAAATTGTATTAGCCTGGTTAGAAAAACCCCCACATGCATTTAAGACTTATATTTCCAATCGAACGTCTCAAATCCTTGACCTAGTAGGATCACTTGGCGACATGTAGCCGGTGGTGACAATCCTGTTGATCAAGGTACAAGAGGGTGCAAACCCTTGCACCTTGTCACCACCACCCTCTGGTGGAATGGCCCCCGATGGTTAACAGAATCTTCCGATTCTTGACCACAATCGCCCATGCGCAATGTAATTGCCCCAGAAAATCGAAAAATCGACTACAGCAGTGGATGATACCGACATCCTCGAATGATTTTCATCGTTCCCCCGAGACCTCAAAGTAGTTGCTTACATGTTCAAATTTATAGAGCGACTCAAAACCAAAGTCAAGGGATCAGCAAACTCCCAATGCGATACAGTGACGCACCTAATCTTACAAAAGGCAAAGGTCGCTCTTATCGGATATACTCAAGCGCGCTACTTCAGCCGCGATATATCTCTACTGAGAGAATCAAAACCTCTTGATAAGAGAAGTCCACTCTTAGTTCTAAACCCATACCTCGACACGAAAGGTCTTTTTCATTCGCGACATTATTAGTTCGAATTGAAGCCGTTCTTAATTCACGGCCTCTCACAATCCTCTCGCAAGATCCCTCAGATTTCACAGCCTTAACTCCAGGGCACTTTCTCAAAGGAACACCCATTCTGGCCATACCTGAGCCAGGCGTGGAGTCGCTATCCTTATTAAATCGCTGGGAAAGAATTAAAATTCTCCATCACGATTTCAGCCGGCGATGGAAAGAAGAATACATAAAGAATCTCCATAAAAGATACCGTTGGCAGACTCCTGAACAAGCGCCAAAACTTGGAGGTTGTGTTATCATCCATTATGATTGCCTACCTCCTAGCGAATGGCGGCTTGGGCGCAAAGAAAAGCTACATTACGGCTTCGACGGTCACATACGAGTAGTTGATCTTCGTACGAAAAGCGGAACGCTATCCAGACCGCTCTTAAAGCTATGCTTTCTACCAACCGCCGATAAAAGCAACACAGCAGATCGCAAACAATCAACCGGTACTACCGCAATACAATAAAATAATCAAATCAAGAAGCAAAAAACCGAAAAACTCGCTAGTAACCGTTAAAAATAACAAATAACTAATAAAAAATGGTCGATACGACGACCCATTCATGCCACAAAGCGTGGCACGATTATCCATATCGTTTATATGACAGATCTGCATAATCAAACAACTCTTTTATACAGATTAACATGGATGTGGATACGCCAATAACTCCAACGCTAACGAGATTTTCCCAACGCCCCGAGCTGCAGCTGCAAATACCCCTGCAACAGCACCTGCAATGACACCGGTATCAGCACCCGCTCATGGAGGGCGGCATGCGACTACCACCGACGCTATCATCACTGCCTTTAGAATCACATCGCATAGGATTTTCCATATGTTGTCGCCTGCAACATTGTGGGATTTTTAAAGGTATGCAACGACAGCAAGTTCCCAAGCACACGGGCATTGTCTAAACTACCTATCGCATTCGCATGGGACTCAAGAGTGTGAGTCCACGGGTCTGTGCCAAACTTGCAGCAGGCCACACCACACGCTACTTCATTACACCTCGAAGCGCGATGTCGGTCGGCCACCTGCTTTTCGCAGCCGCGCAACACGACCTCAACCCTCAACTCGTGTGGTACGCCCGCGGATTGGAGCATCAATGCGGTCGTCGAAAATAAAACAGCAAGCCGGGCATATAGGATTTTAGCCATAATTTTTTAGGATGCACATATGCTAGAATTATTTTAATCGACTACTTCATTAACAAAAACATAAACAATATTAGTGTGCGTTGTTGGATCAATTGAGCGTGAAGATTAAAGTTTGGCCAACAGCTTTTCAGCTCGGACATAACTTTTCTAGTTGTTTGTCAGAAGTTGGTATCATGATTCTTTCAGACTGTTAAGAGACAATAAAGTTCCCATTTTCACAATTTTGCTAAACAGTTATGTAAAATTGCCACATAAAAAGCGTTGTAAATATGTACATTCATATAAGTATGTAAGTTAACAAAATAAAAATTTTGTTGCAAAGTATACTGTGCTATGCTTAATAATGCTCAGGAAAACAGGTATAAAATTCGGCAAAATGTATCACGCCACCTTTACCGCTACACACTACAAGAATGTCAAACTACAATTAAAAGAATTTAATGACGCTAATAGCACGACACTAATATAGTAAATTATAAGCTTAGAATTATGTTTCACTTTTAATTCGGCTGTTAAAGGGATAAGTACCCATTCATGAAGAAAAATAAAATGTAAATAAGTTAACTGGCGCCCAACGAAATGGAAAAACAAGTGGGGAAAAAACCAAAAAATATAAGACAGCCTCAAGAAGCCTGCCGTTGAAAAATTTTTTCTATCATCGTTCTCCAAGCTGATCTTCCAGCATCGAATGGACCTACTGAAGCCGATCTACGCCGAATTAATTGTCAATCTCTTACCCATTCATGAGGAAGAGAAGCGTACCTAAAAGTGGCCATCGGGGGAACCCTTAAAAACTTAAGGATTAAACGGGACACTTCCTCCAGCCATAGACGTGATAATTTAATGTAAGCCATTATATAAATTCAACTACGTAAAAAGAAAGTGTTCTGATTTTACAAAAAGTGTATGCGGAAAATGTTAGTTCAATACAAAAAACCTAATTAAAAAGGACCAAGTACTTATTACGAATTAAGTAATACATATAAGATAGTTAATAGTAAGAATAAAAAAAAAGTTTCTATTTATATGTATATATCGTTTCATAAAACTTACACAAAGAAATGTATATATGCATACTTAAATTCAATATAAAATAAAAGCAAACGTAACTAGCTAATTATAGTAAAATTCTATAAAATAATTCTTATAAATAAATAAAATAACATCATTATATTTAAATTAAACATAAAATAAAAGCAAATTTCAATAAAGAAGGGACCTCAAGTCCTTATAAAAAAAACTTAAAATAAGTATCTCTGCGGATCACCACCTTCGGAGGGACCTTTCAGAGGTCGGATATAATTCGAAATTAAAACCGAAATAACCATTTTAGAGGGTTGTACAGCTATAACTCAAAAATATTTAAAAAGGCCGGTTCTTATAATAAATAAAACCTCTCTGCGATTCACCATCTTGTAAATAAGTTAACTTGTATATCAACAAATCAGATGAAATATCAAATATAATGACTGAATATACCTGGCTTTTATATGGTCATTACTAAAATTGGAAGCCCCATATTGTTAATGAAGAATTCAGAGAAATATGTGAAACAACCTATCCTTTCCGTAATTTTCGAAAAGTGTAAACTCACCTTTAACTCTAATGTTGTACTAATATTTTTTTATGTTTCTTATTTGTAACCACATTTTTATACTCTCGCAACATGTTGCTACAGAGTATAATAGTTTTGTTCATCTAACGGTTGTTTGTATCACCTAAAACTAATCGAGTTAGATATAGGGTTATGCATATATAAATGATCAGGATGAAGAGACGAGTTGAAATCCGGGTGACTGTCTGTCCGTCCGTCGGTCTGTGCAAGCTGTAACTTGAGTAAAAATTGAGATATCTTTATGAAACTTGGTACACATGTTTTTTTTTACCGTAAGACGGTTGGTATTGCAGATGGGCGTAATCGGACCACTGTCACGCCCACAAAACGCCATTAATCAAAAACAAATAAATTGCCATAACTAAGCTCCTCAATAAGATACAAGACTGTTATTTGGTATACAGGTACACAGGTACAAATTTAATTTTTAAAGTAGGCATTGTTCCGCCCCCTAAACAACAATTCAACCTGATTCTTTCACTTTCTATTCTGCAAATCAAGCAACAATGATTGTATCGGGATAAAACTTTGCGTAAATAATGCGTTAAACGTATGCCACCTTGTGACCAAAAATTGTCTTAATTGAAACAAAACTGTTCAAGCCCCTAGGTACTGAATATGTGGACCCCAGTACCTATAGTTGACCGAAAATATCGGTCAATGTGTAAGATATATAATTTAAATTCATATAATAAAATAAATAAATGAAACTTTCGATAATAGTATGTTTTTGTGTCACAAATGGGTTGAATCGGATCAAAATTTCCTATAGCTCTCATTTACCTAATATAAAGATTTTTGAACTTTCGCGTGACTTTATACCGCATATATCGGCCAATATGTGAGTTATCTCAATGAAAATTAGAGAGCGTGTTTTACTCATAACAAGGTATCTTTGTGCCTAAAATATATCAAATCGGGTGAAAATTTTACCTAGCCCCCATGTAACTAATATCAGGATTTTCGAACATTCGTTTGATATTACTCCATTTGATTGGTGATGGTATGTGAGGTATCTTAATGAAACAGTGGGAGCATTGTATTAGTCTGTGGCATGTTAGTAGTATGCGTTATTGGAAAAAATTGATAAAATCGGATTAATACTACCATCAACTTCCATATACTACTTAGTAGTATATGAGAATTAATATTTTTTTTTATATAAAATTGCTTCAATATATGTTCTCGAGTATAGATGAGCAATGTCAAAATTAATATCTTTCTCTATCCCCAATATATATATGATTTCCGTCTTTCCACCTGACTTTAAACCGTTCCGGTTGATCAAAATCTTAAAAATTATGTGGTTTGACGCTGAATTAGAATGAAATTAGTATATACCTTGGTCTAAACCTCACATCTTCATATAATGAATTCCGATTCTCTGATTCACGTTTGCCATATAAGCTTATAATATAAAATTTAGCCACTTTGGTAAAGTTAATATCACATTCATACTTATGTATATCTCACTTCAATCAATAAAACTAAGACTAAGCTTATGGCCTTTAATATAAGTCAAGAAGATACCAAATTTGATTGTAATTTAATCACGATTTCATTTAATAATGGATGTTTAATTCTTTCTCAACATTTTTTTAATATAAGGTTTGAAAGAATTTCCTGGCCTGGCCGTTTGGCTTTATAAAAACGTAAAATATTAGATAGTTAATTGCCGAAAATGTGTGAAATCGTTCCACGATTATTATGGAATAATTTTTATTGTTAATTTGATAATTTAATGAAATTAAATGGACAGTTTTTCTTAAAAATAATGTAGTATATCGCTGCATATGAATGAAATTGGTCTAAACCTTTGTTTAAACCTTATAACCCTAATTCTTAAATCTTATAGTTATTTCCGCTCCTCTGGTACAACAGCAACCTTATATACCTCACATATTAATCTAATCCCTTTGGTTCTGTTTTTATTAATATATCATGTTTGAGTTAAATAGCTTCTTTTTATTAAAGCTAACATTTCGGAGAAAAAATAGTATTGACACTAAATAAATCTATGATCAATAACATAGATAAGTTAATAAGATACCAAATAATAATTGAATAATGAATGTTGAATTCTTTCGCAACATGTTGCAACAGAGTATAGTGTTGTTCACCAAATCGAGATAGATATAGATTTCTATATACATATATTTCTTCTAATATTTGGTGATAATCAGTGGATAAGTATATTTTCCCAGCCATCCTGTTGAACTTATAACAATATATACCAGACAACAATGTAAAAAAGTTTCTTTGAGTGCTGGACTTTGTATAGAGCAAAAATATCTTTCTAGAAAAAATCGCATGAAATAAATATTAGTAGTGTAGTATCAAAAGGGATAAAGACCCTTTTTATGTGGTAATAGATAAACTGCGACCCCATCGGTTTAAAAACTACTGTATATTATTTCAGTTTTGCGACACATTTTAATATGAACGTCATGATGTGAACTGTAAACTAAAGAAAGTTACATTTTTACCCAGCGCCGTTGGCAGCTGATGAAAGGTTTAGATATTAAGACGGAAAGAAGAAAATCAACATACCTGCTCTACATATGTGCATACCATACTTAATTCTAATTAATCTTAGTTAATTTAGCCTTCATGAGCAGATCTTTCAAAATAGGTACCATAGATCCCTCTGTTTTAAAAAACGTTAGACAAGAGCAATTTACTGAGGGGTTTTCCTAGCACTTAATTTCAATACAATGAAATAAACTACTAATTTCTAAAATATAAATATAACAAAATATTATGTATTATTATGTTAGTGAATATCTAAGTAATATATAGGTATACAAAAGCATGTAAGCTGTGTGTACAAAAATATACCATAACAAAACTAAAATACTCTGTAGCAACATCCCTACAACCCTACAAGGAACTGCTGATGGGTTCACCAATACACTCACATTTATTATGTCAGTACTGACAGTCAAATGACCGTCAATGTTTACGATTTTTCCAAAAGCAAGTTCTGTAGACGTCGCAAGGAGACAGCATACATAGAAGTTTCGAGAAGTTGTGAAATACTGGTTTAGCTGTTATTTGGTGCGATAAACCAAAAGTGTTGCGTGCTTCTATGTAATAACAATTTTTGTTTTATTAAAAATAAATAAATAACAAAGGAGTTTTAAAATATAATGTACGTAAGTTATTATTAAGTTTAAAATAAAATTATATTTTTAGTTAATTTTCATTTTTATTTAGGCATTTTTAAATTCCGAAATATTCATGAACTGGAGAAATGCGTACAGCAGAGCATTTGAGAGTAGCAAGAATGGAATTAAGTGAACATTTCTTTTAATAATTTATTATTTAAATATAATTTTGTTACACTCTTTTTTTTGTATTTTGTATATTATTATAACTAATTTTAATGAAAAGTTTCGAATTTGTTAAAGAAATAAAAATTATATTATCTACTGCGCAAAATAATTTTTCATTTGTGACAGATTTACAGTCATAACTGACAAATTGCAGCTATGATAGCGTTTCAGTCATAACTGACAATTTTCAGCTATGATGGATTTATGGTCAGCAATGACTCAGAAAAAGACATGAGAGTGAGCAGTATAGATATATAGCGAATCAATTCCGAATACCCCTGTGTTAAAGAGAGATGCAAACTCATACACATGCGTTTGTTTACATCAGTTTTTGCACCAGGTTCTTAAGAAAATTATAGAAACTTTGTTCTGCGCGCTGAAAAAATTTTTTCAGCTATGACTGTCATATTACCCATCAGATGACCGTCACTGTTCTTGTAGGGATGTTGCAAGAGTATAATAAATGTCAGTGTGTTTGTAGTTTCAGTTACACTAGATTTCTTGACCAGCAAAGTGCTTTATTCAAACTAATTTCAGTGTATTAGCTATATAGTGTTGTAACTATTATTATATAAAGTGCCGAGAAAACACATATACATATGTGCACCAGTATACCATAGTACCTATACACCGAACAGGAATGGAGTCATACAAGGGACTCAATTACAGTGAAAGAGAGCAGTTCCTAGGATCCAACTTTTCACACCCGGAAGTATTTTACATATTAAGCCATTTATTATTTATTTATTTTGCTTAGTATAAGTAGAAAATCTGTTTATTATTAAGTCGTCTTCAGAATAGAAGACGTATGAGAGTTCTTCGTGCAAACTCTTTATATAGAGATGGTGAGCAGTCACAAGATACTGGAAGTCACGCTAATCGTAGATTAGATTCCGATGTACGTCTGTCCGAACAAATTATCAGTACAAATCAACAAAGAACCAGGCGGGAAAATCTCGCAGTACGGCCGTTTGAACAAAATTTAAATACTGTTCAACATAGGGCAAGACGTCTAAATCACCAAATTCGCTCTGAAGAGTAAATAAGAAATACTCGAGGTCATAGATCTCGGCTCGAAGACCCCGAGGTTCGATCTGTTGAGCAAATGAGAAATACTTGAGGTCATAGATCTTGATCCGAAGACCCCGAGTTTCGATCTGTTAAGCAAATGAGAAATACTGTTCAACATAGAACAAGATGGCAAGATCACACAAATTCGCTCTAAAGAGCAAATAAGAAATAGTCGATGTCGTAGGTCTCGTCGAGAAAATCCCGAGGTACGTTATGATGAGCAAAGTAGGAACACTAGGGATCATAGAGAACTTCGCGAAAGAAATTCTGAGTATAGGAATTTAGAGCGCATTCGTGATCAAATGCAAAGAGAACATACAAGAAGAAATCCTGAAATAAGGGGAGAGGTGCGTGATAGAGAAACACAACGTCGACAGCTTAGTAGGAGGGGTATGAGGAAAGAAATTTTGAAACAGAGACGTCTTAGACAAAATCAGGTTCGCCTTTGTAGAGATAACCCGGTCGGTAGGCAAATTGAAATTCGAAAGGCAGTCCCAACGATTCCGATTAACGAGAGAAAATAATATTATAGAAACTGATTATAGTGGCAATTTAACAGATTTCAAAAAAATTTATTTCCAAAATATAAATAAGGGCCGTACTAAAATATGTATTTGCGGCGGATTATGGTTTTCCGACCAAGTTCGCAAATTAAAATTTGAAACTATTGCCCAAGGTCAATTGAATGCTGCATCCGCCTTCGTTTTAATGCAAAAGTTTTCTTCAGAAGATGGAAATTAAAATTTTTGTGCTACTTGCAAAAATGCGGTTGTTAAAACAACGTTCCAAAAATATGTTCAGCTAACGGTCTATACTTTCCTGAAATACCGGATTTTTTGAAAGTTTTAACCTTAATTGAAGAACGTCACATAATGCCTAGATTGCATTTTATGACAATCCGTCCGTTAGGATAGGAAGGTCAAAGTTTGCTCAAAGGTGCTGTTGTTAATATACCAATTTCTGTTAACAATATTGTGACATCTCTACCAAGGTCCTTTGATGAGGCTCATGTGATACAAATTCACTTAAGAAGGAGTTTGGAATACAATCACGATTACAAGATCGATACCATACGCCCCGCGAAGATTATGGAAGCTTTGCAATTCTTAGTGAATACCCCTCTGTTCCCCTACATATTAATGGGAACTGGATTTCAGAATTTAATAACCAAGAAGCAACTGCAGAGGATTCCGGATTGGTTCAATCTTTTCAAAAACTCTTTTGGACAATATTCCTGTAGAAAACATAGACTATAACCGTTTAGTTATAGCGCCAGGTGAAGGGCAAATACCAATTGACATAATTCAAAATAATAATTCAGAAAAGTTGTCATTTGGAACAATACACGTTGGGCAGAAACGTACATGCTCTGAAACATATAGCAAGATAATACGTTCTGAAATTCGCCGTTTTGACATAAGAACGTGTACCATTCCAAAGTTGTTCTATTATTACAAAAATTAGAACTGCAACAAATTAAGAATAGTAAACACATTTGCCTTAGAAAGTTTTCAGGTCGCAACCGAGTTACGGCCCTAAATTTATTAAACGAAAACTTTGTTCAAAACTTGATTCAACACGATGATAGTTACAAGGTTTTGAAAGGCGTTAGATCTTCTCCTGCACACTGAGAAGCTGAGAAGAAAAAGGCAATCGCTATGATTTTACAATTTGGGCTTCCAACCTTCTTTATCACTTTATCGGCTGCAGAATCTCAGTGGGTTGAGCTTTTGGTCGTCCTCTTTAAAACCGTTGATTCTAAAGATATTTCGGAAGACGAAGCCAACAGTTTAACAACCCAAGATAGATATCGCTTAATTCGGTCAGACGCGGTTACTTGTGCTAGACATTTTAACTACCGCTATCGACAATTCTTAGTTTTTTAAAGATAATGCCGGCATTTTTGGAGAGCATTTTGTCACAAATTTCTACTCATCATAGGAAATTTTATTCCTCCTAACAAATTTTCTGAATCGGATCCTGTATTTAGGGAACTGAGGGAATTGAACACAAATAAAGTTCTGACAACAAGTTTAAATATTATGATTTCCCGAACATCAGGACATCAAATTTTATTCCATAATGTTCAGAGTCTTCACGCTCACATTAATGATATAAAAAGCGATGCTATCTTCAGATATTTTATGTTTTGTAGAAACTTGGAGTTATTCTTGCGAAAGTTTGGATATACCAGGATTTACTTCAATTAACGAGCTGAGGATAGATAGCACGGAAACAAGCAACAGAAATAAACGGGGCATTATAATATATGCAAAGCATAGTTTTGCTGGTCTATAGAATCTAAGTGTTTTTTTAGGCCGCAAAATTTTAGAAGCGATTTTGTTTAAATTTTTCAATATTAATATTCTGGTTCTATATAGAAATTCTGCTTTCTCTGTCAGACATTTAATTGTAGAACTTCAGGAAGTCTTTACTTCTGAGTTGTGCAATCAAAATGTGCTAATTGTTGGATATTTTAACATTTGTTTAATGTCCACAGGGACTAAAATAGGAAATCTGCTCCAAGAAAAAAACTTTAGTTCCCTGCTTGGTGTAGAATATTCAACTACACCTGCCGGTACACAAATTGATTGAGCATTTTCAAACATGGATCCTTTCCATGTAATGCAATTACTTTTGAGACAGTACACAGCTATCATGACAGTATTTGTGTCTCTATTTCGAAACAAATTTTTAGACTTATTCCAATAGTTCTTCATTTTTTTTTTCAAATATAATCGAATTAGAATGGTATAGAAATTTTGACAATAGTTTTTAATTCAATTTTCAATTTAAGGAAAATATTAAAATAATCTAATTAAGAAAATTTAAATTATATGTATAATTTGTTATTATATAAGACATTATTGTATAAATTATGATAGAAATTAAATAGTATAAGGCAAAAAGAAATATAATTTGGATATATGTATAAGAATCTCTATAATAATTTATGTTTCATATTGTAAATATTATATAAAAATTAATATAATAGTATAATTTTTAAAGTTATTAATATTTATTATTTTTAAGATAAACATGTATAATATTATCGATATAACAATAAGAAATGTTATTCATTGTCCAAAAACGATTTCTTTTCATACTCCTCAATACAGTTATAATGCATTCTATATAAAATCAATTATAACCGTACACAAAAAACACAAGAACGATTTCGCATAATTTGAGTAAATTTAGTTTATAAATTGCTCTAATTAATTTCACTGTGAATGTAAATAACTGAGGCAACAGTATACGATTTAACGATAGTTTGTGTATTCAGAAAAATTACAGAAAAAGTTTTTCTTCCAACATATTTTTAATACTGATGCTACTTCGTATATTCTTCTAAATTTTAATTAAAGTTTAAAATTAAATTAAATTTCTTCTAAATTTGTATTATAATTGAAATTTGCGAGAGGTTTTACATCACCGTGCTAAAGTCGACGAGCGTTTGCATCAACATCTATCTGCTCAACCGCTACGTACACTAGCAAAACTTTTCAAAATGAAATAATCGAGATCTATCAGAACTTGATTACAAGATACATTATCAATAATGTTAATAAATCCCACGGATTCTAGTAGATGGTACAACAGATAGTCCAGCAATGAGCGGTGAATTTCATGGAGCTCAAGCATACGTATGTATATACATACATACATATGTACATTGCGCTGCTCATAGCTTGAATTTAGCTATTAATTCATCTCTACAAAAATTCCTGCGTTGACACAAAATATTGAAGAATGTAATCGGAAGTCTGAAAACAAAATTCAGAAGCAGAATGGAATGAACCCGTTCCAATTTAAGTACATATATATATCGAATTGCATCCATTTGTAGTACTAGGAGAAGCAAAACGAAATTTCAAATCTTTGACTTTATTATGGGATCGGTACATTCAGTGACTTTACCTCTTATTCTGTAATTGTAGTTATCTGATGAGAATCTTGCAGAAACAATGAAATTAGCAGAAGACGCTTCAAACGAAATTGAATGTGTGCGGCAAAATGCAGACAAAAACTTTCATTTGATCTTCTAACTCGTTGAAGAAGTATGTACTGAACTAGACACAGAAATCAA
This sequence comes from Bactrocera oleae, assembly GCF_042242935.1. NCBI lineage: Eukaryota > Metazoa > Arthropoda > Insecta > Diptera > Tephritidae > Bactrocera > Bactrocera oleae. Next base: position 37,884,730 of record NC_091538.1, read on the forward strand.
GGTACTACGATACAGTAGTCGCCAAATGTATTGTTTTCATTACAAAATGACGCATTTTACATTCCTTTTCTCGACACGTATATTGGCCAATTGAAGAGCAGGTTTTTAAACCATTTCGCCATACCCTCTCGACGTGTTAGACATTGTAAACAACACATCTTTCCCAAATATTTTTAAGATTTTACGTATACTCGCGCTTTAGCCCCCGTCAACTTGAACGAAGTTTTTCAAGTTTGAAAGGAATCAAAGCAACTTGCGGAATGCAGCAGGGTAAGAGAGACTCAAAGGTGGCCTCCCAAAACGCTTCCTCGTCCCTCGATCCGCCACTGGTGCAAACAAATATGTACAAGTTAGAATGGACTAAGTTTGGATGTAATCGAACTCTTGCAACTTGCAAGGATCAAAGCCTGGAAATACTTTCAGGTTTCGGCAAAACTTTATGTTAAAAAAAGTTGCGAAAGAATTTAACATTCATTGTTTGAAGAAGTCGTGAATGGATTACAATCAAATTAGGTATCTTATTAACTTATGTATATTATAAGTTGTTGACTACTTAGTTTCATTAATACATTTAGCATGTCCGAAAAATAGTATTAACAATATCAACCTAATTAACTTAAGTAAAATATTTGTGTTATAAACTCAATCAAAGGGCTACTTTTAATATACAAACGTCAACAAGAGGATGACGAATTCCAATTTTATTCTGGATTAATGAAAATCATTATAAATAGTATATGGGAGTTGGGCTATATTCAATATTATACTTTCACTTTATTTTGCTAAGATATCTTACATGTTGACCAATATATACGGCATAAAGCCAATCGGAAGTTTGAAATTCGTATATAATTGACCAATATACAAGTATATGGCGCCCAGGGCCATTTTTGTAAGAGAATACACTATTATTAAAAAGAGATTCACTGAATTTCACTAAGATTTTTTACATATTGATCAATAGATGTGGCTCATTTATTAAGTGAATTATCGCACTTGCAGTAGTTTTCAACACAACCGTTATATGGGGAGTGCGCGTGGTTATTACCCGATTTTACCCATTTTCACTGCGTATAAGAAGGTGCTAAAAGGACTTCTTCTCAGTTGTCCGATATATATGTATATAACTCCATATCTATCTCGATTGGTTTTAGGTGATACAAACAACCGTTAGGTGAACAAAACTATTACACTGTGTAGCGACATTTAGCAGGAGTAAAAACATGCATTTGGCTGCATAAATCACGAGGTACAATAGCGGTACACATAACGGGATATTGGCATCAAAATATGAAACAAATTTTTAATGTGATGATTCTTTATCTGCATTGCTAATTCTCGGAGAACCTTAATATAGGAGTGTTAGACATTCGCTTTCAAAAATTATGTTTAACCTAAAATATATTCACAAATTTAGGAAGTTAAGTTCCATTATCTATCAGCAATTTGAATTAATTATTGTTAAATTATTGGATTTTTCTTCAGCGGAAACGTTTTAGAGATAAATTGGAAAATGGTAACAAAAAATAATGAGAAACTTATAAGGAAATCCAAGATATGGAAGTATATTTTGCTTAAATAGTAACCAATGCCTTAAATTATAGGAATTATAAATTAAAGTTTTTAAAAATTTTTCATACTACATGGAATACTCTATTTTAAGGAACTAGTTTTTCCATTTATTTAGCATACATTTTAATTTATATATAATATATGCACTATGGAAATATTAATACATCATTTGTGAATATGTTGTGCAAAAATTTGAAGACAAAAACATTTTTCTTATTAAAAATTTAAAGATTTGTTTAGTACATGTAATCAATCCCTTTTTTAGGTGACAACTGTATGCACATATTTGTAAATGAGAAATATTTATTTTTTTGTAGATAAACTTTAAATACATTCATTATTACTAAATATGACTTCGTCATATTTTGTTTATAATAAAATATTTTTAAATAAGAAAATCTAAATATACATACATTTTTGACAACATAGTTAATAAAATATTAAAAAATTATGTAAACAAGATCATTTTTAAATAATACCCATATTTTCAAATAATAAACGATTTTGCGCATAGATGTTTTTAAAATCGTGAATATCCGAGATCAAGAAATACAATAACTTTATGTTACTTTATATACATATATTCTATTTTATACATACAACTTAAGATTGTAAATTTTATCCACGAAATAAAGTACTAATACTTTATCGCAAATATGTACGTATGCATTTGCGTGGATATACAATTGTATGCGAGTGGTGAGGAATTTGAAACATCATTTGGGATATATGTATATATATACGCGGTATATGTATATATATACGCAGTAAATGTATATATATACGCAGTATATGTATATATATACGCAGTAAATGTATATATATACGCAGTATATGTATATATATACGCAGTATATGTATATATATACGCAGTATATGTATATATATACGCAGTATATGTATATATACACGCAGTATATGTATATATATACGCAGTATATGTATATATATACGCAGTATATGTATATATATACGCAGTATATGTATATATATACGCAGTATATGTATATATATACGCAGTATATGTATATATATACGCAGTATATGTATGGCAAGATGTAAAAATTTTGGAAATCTCAATGAATATGTTTCCAATTGCTGCCAAATAATAATGTTAAAATTTTGGCTTATTACTCACATTACGAACGAAACTCGTCAATTATATTATATAATAACCATCCAAATATTTTGGATTGTATAACCCATTTTTAGTATAATGCATTTATATTTATTTATCCATATAACATACGTTTACCATTTGCTTAATATAACTACCGAAATTTAGTATGAGTTTTAATATGTTTTTTTAAATGATCACTACGCATGAACCGCCGCTCACATTCTATGCATACAAAAGGTTTCTCTCCGGTGTGAGTGCGAAGGTGACGATTGAGATCATCCTGTCGTTTAAATGACTTTTTACAAAGGTTACACCGACAAGGACGGTGGGGATCAATTAAATTTTCCAAAGTTTCTTTTCCCAGTTGGGCCCAATCCATAAATGCTCCCTGTACAGGTAGCATTGTTAAATGTTGTTCTGTCGTATCAGAATGCTGCTTCTTGATTGTCTGTGTCACGAATTCAGAAGATATTTGATCTTCCGACACCAAATCTGAGGTTCTTGGTTCGTTTGTTTCGGGTGGCACTATATGGTATTCATCGCTATTTTCCGGCCGTTCTAATTTTATTTTTATAGGTTTGTGACCCAATAAGCCATCAGATGTTAGCTTTTCAGCTACTGGTTTAACTTTCGCATCAGACGTTACATCTTTAGACTGACCACAATTTTCAATTAGAGCTGCCATAAAATGCATCCCGTTGCTATATTCTTCAGTTTCGCTAGGAAACTCTGAATCATCATAGCTATTTTTAGAATCCGATGATTCGTTCAAAAAACATCCCTTTTTGGACCGTCTTTCCTCCTCTTGCAATCGTACTTTTTTAGTACAATTTTGCATCTGTTTAGCATGAGTAGCAAGGTGTTTTGTTAGATGGTCACTACGAGAGAATTTCTTTGTGCACTGTGAAAACGCAAAGCAATTTTAAAATGTTAAAATTGTATTTATAAGTTTCCAACCTGTATACATTCAAACGGTTTTTCTCCCGTATGAGTTCTGACGTGACGATTAAGCTCATCGGATCTAGTAAATCCTTTACCACAGTTTTGTTGTGAACAAACAAAAGGTTTGATTCCAGTATGCCAGGTTAAATGTGAACGTAAATGAGAACTCTTTCCATAACTTTTCGTGCAATTTTCATAGGGACAGGCAAACCTTCGTTTGGGATCTATCGGATTTGGGATGGCCATCAGCTTAATTGTTGGTGTAAGACGGATTTTAGGACTATTCGTACGTTCATTGAGATTTATATTGCAAACATTTTTAAACTTTAAAATACTTTCTGGGCGGTCATCAATATCTTCGGGAGGTTCATGCTTTATCTCCGATCTTAATCCTGGAATCAATAAAACTAGACCGTTATTCACGGTAAATGTATAATCATATCTACATTACCATCACTCCCACATATAGCAGTTGGTAACAACAGCGATGTTGCAGCTGACGTCATCTCTTGTGGTGTGGGCGTGTCATTTATTGTGGCAGACATTTTGTCGAGTACTTTCAATCTATTTTTTATTCAAATATTGACTATTAGTATATTAGTATATTTATTTGTATAATATATGAGTATTTTAATAAGTACTTTTGGACTGTGAAGCTAGATGTTCGATTTGCTTTTAAGGTTTTCTCGTCGCTATTTTTCAGTAGGCGTTCCCGTTTGTTTTAGTAGTCCAATCCCACCCCGCTTATCTTTTCAATTTTCGTACACTATTGTTTTTCCATTTGTACAAATAACAATCTTTAAAACATACAGTATCTTTTTCCGCCGGCTAAAACTAAACAATAACAATGTTTTACAATCAATAAATTAATTATGTTAGCCACGTTTAAAACTGATTTTTTTTAATCCATGTCCACATACCGGGGAAACCAATTGCATTTACTATGCACAATAAATTACAACGTCGCACAATGGCATTACCAACATAAATTTATTCTAACTAATATTGTCTTCACACAGTGTTTTAATTAGCATCTCAATTGCACGAATAGGCATCTCCGAAAACTATATAAGATATTTCAATTTCACATAGTAATATTCAATAGGTAAAAGCCTTGGTTAATAATAGAGATAATATATGCATGTACATATATTTAGGCCTCATATAGGATATCTAGCTTCTCAAATTAATTTTAATTATGTATATTTTTCTATAAAATGGAAATCGAAGAATATCCAAAAAATACATTAAAAAATCTCAGAACTTATTTCTTTCCTTAGTGGCACCACTATCAAATGTTATAAGAAATATGAACTTTGACAACGCTCTCTCGAATCAAAAGGTTTCTTCCATTGTATAATTGTTACCTATGTGTGTAACATCCGTGATCACCTCATCGGATCTGCATTTTTTTGACACAGAGATGTAAATAAAAGGAATGTATTTCAGTTTAACAACTTGTTTGTGAACATGTATTTGTAATGGAGAATATAAATGAAAACTTTCAAGAATATTTTCGAAACAAAAGATTATTATATATATATTTCTTTTCCTCACCACCTCTGAGGTGTTCGGTTCCCCAGGAGGCCTATATTTACCCATATAATATATACAGTTTTTAAACAATCTTAATTTTCTTAATAATTACACCTCGAAAAGATATATACATAAAATCAGGTACATGAATATAAATTACATTAACAATTTAACATTAACAATATAAGTTGAAATATTCAACTTGATTTTACCAAAAACGAAAATAGGTATAAAAAATGAGGTACAATTCAGGAAAATAACAATAATCAAAACAATATACGAAGTAACAAATAATATTTACAAAGTATTCTAAATCACCGTTACACAATAATATATTTGATAAAATTGGAAACATTTAATAATATTTTAATACAATAAATAATAATTTAAATAATACTATGTAAATTTAATCTTTAGGAATTAAAACAACTGAAAAATATTTGAATATGTAATAAAAACATTCTTAAAGTTATAAATTTTAAAACATAACACGGCAACACACTATAGCAGATTTGTATCATTTGGACCTTTTAGTAGCAGAATATTGGTTGTGAGTCCGTACCAAGTGTGACTTTAGTAGAGAATATAAGTAGGCAACCCGTACCAATTGTGAATTTAGTAGTAGAACTTTCGAGGCAACCCGTACCAAGTGGGATATTTTTGCGTGTGAATTAGTGAAAATCTTAGGATTGGTTATTAGGACGGCTTTTACGTTGGGACTCTTTTGACCCTAATTTTTTTCAAATTCTCTTTTGGTGTCGCTCTGTGCATTCACACGGGCAAAAAGAGTCCAGCGCTCGAGTCTACTTTTTCTGCATACCTTTTCAAAAATTTTCGTAAATATTTGTGCGGTTCGACTGCGCAACACTTAGAGCGTGTTGCATGTCATTTGTATGTTGAGATGTTGGTGACACATTTTGCTTGCAATGAATTACCATGAATATGGTAGAACAATATGCACAATACCTACCCGCTTAATAGTTTCAAAGAAATACTTAAGACGGGAATTCCCTAATCCACCAGAATGTATTGAATATCCGCTACTAATATTTTCAAGGCCAAATTTATAACAGGAATTTCCTAATATTTAAGTATTAAAAATTTATAATTTCTTTACTCCATATTTTTGTCTATTTATTATAAGACATCCTTGAAGTAATTACAGTTCTCATTTTAAATAAAATAATATCGAACTAACTCTTTTGCGGTTAAAAGAAATATATATGAAAGCATCTTAATATTTTATGTTAATATAAAACACCAAAGTTACCATTTTTATTAGAATTATTTTATGTATACATTATTACATTTAATACCGCTATATGTTATTAAAAATGGAAATTAAATATTTGTGAGTATCTTAATTTTTTCCTCCTTATTTACAATTTTTCAACATATTTCTATTATTCTATGCATACATATTTGCATATTACATACCAAAAATAGATAACAGAATTCAAACTGGATTATTGGGCTTGATGGGTGCATTAGAAAGACGGTGGTAGTCAGCACAGGAAGCAGATCTTCCAAATGAAGTAGCGAAATCGCCGCCAGAGAGCCAGTGAGTATTTGCAGGAGTTTTCTACAGAGATTGAGAGGTAAGCTCACTTAGCTTATGCACATAAATCCGTGAAATACATCGAGGACACGAAAATTCAGACTTTCGTCAATGGAATACGAGATAACACTACACGCTTCTCTGGGTTAGCATGTTTGACATTTGCGGAAACCGTTTCGTATGCTCTAACACAGGAAACTGCATCTCTGCTTAACAGTAATAATTAATCATAAAGTAGAAATAGAACACACTTGGGTGAACCAATTACTTGAAAAAATTGACAACATGCAGAAAGCACGAAAACGCGTAAAAAAAATTATGGTGTGGTTAAGTGCTTTAACTGCGGAAAAAGTGATCATATTGCACGTAACTGTAACCAGTCCAGTTATCCAATTGGACGTAAACGCAAAGCTGAGGAAGATCAAGCAAATGTCAAATCCAACCAGTCGTTAAACTAAAGCGAACCAGCCGAAAAGGGCTCGGGCTTACTCCCGCAAGCAAATGCCCTGTAATCTCCATTTCACAAATAAGCAGGAATACGAGTATCACATTCCATAATTCTATCTGATCTGGTTGAAAGTTGCGTACTGCAACTGTAGAAGATACCCAAGCTCTCGGAAAAGTAACATGCGAGATCGTAATTGGAAAGGCATCCGTGTTACACAATTTTATAGTGGCAGATATCGTTGACGAAGTCATAATTGGAGTAGACTTTCTAGCGAATCAAGAATTTAAAATTGACATGGAAAACAGGAGTATGTCCTATAGAAATATGGAAGTGCCACTTACGTTCGGTTACGATAATAAGTACAACGTTAGGCGAGTGATAACAACAGAGAGTCAGCAGATTCCACCAAAATCAGAAGCAGTTATTTGGGCAGAAATAGATGGAGATTATGGGCCAAACAAGTGGTGGATTGTTGAGGCCACAAAAGAATCTACATCAAACTTACTTATAGGAAATGACAAGACAGGATAAACGTGTTCCAGTAAGAGTACTAGTGCAAGTTACCAATCAAACTCTTTAAAGGAGATATATTGGGGCAGTGTCAAGAGATTGAGGCCGTGATAAATTACGAAATAGGTCTTGAGGAAGATTCCATGGACGAAAACGATATATCGAGTGAAATTAACGCATGGACCGAGGAACTAGAGGCAAACCATCAAACTTCGGCTAAACAACTTCTTCTCAGACATTTATCCATATTTGTTAAAGACGATGCCAAACCAGGAAGAACCAAAGTTGTGAAACACTTTATTAACACAGGTGATGCAAGACCAATCGGGCAGGCTTATCGAAGCGTTCCATTAGCAAAACGGGAAGTTGTAAGCTAGACCATACGTGAAATGAGCAAAAGCGGGGTAATTGAACCATCAGAGGGTCCATTGAGCTCACCTGTAGTACTTGTGAAGAAAAAAGATGGCAACATGAGATTCTGTGTGGACTATAGAAGATTGAATGATTTATCAAAGAAAGACAGTTATCCATTACCAAGATTCGATGACACGCTGGACTCGTTATCATAGATTATGTAACGCTCCTGCTTTGAGAGACTAATGGATAAGGTATTAAAAGGATTACACTGGAAGACCTGTTTGGTTTTCCAACGGTTATCTAGTGCTGGTATAAAGCTGAGTCCAAAAAAGTGTTCCCTTTTTAAAAAGGAAGTAAGCTACTTAGGATCCAAAATGACAACAGAGTGCATTTGCACAGCAAATGAAAAGATAGAGGCAGTAAGAGATTGGCCCACTCCTAAAAATTTACATTAATTACGGAGTTTCTTCCGACTGTGTACATATTAAAGACGATTCGTTCCAAATTTTGCCAGCGTAGCTAGTAGCCTCCATGAACCCACGAAAAATAACAGAGTTTTTGAATGGAATAAAGAACAGGGAGTGGCTTTCCAAACTCTGAAGAAACTGCGCCAATGTTACTATACCCGGTTCTAGGATCAGCGTTTATTTTGGATACGGATACTAGTGGATTTGCAGTAAGAGGCGTTCTATCACAAGTCATTGATGAGCATGAGAAAGTGGTTGCGTATTACAGCCAGATCATAAGCAGGTCAGAGAGAAATTATTGTGTTACTCGGAGGAAATTACTGGCGTTGGTGAAGTGCATTAAACATTTTCATAAGTATCTTTATGGCCAGCGATTTCGGGTGAGGATAGATCATGCAGCATTAAAATGGCTTCTACAATTCAGGGCAAAGTTCCCGAGCCTGATGATTGTTCCGAAAGTAAGTATTCCCGAAATTCTCAACGAGCTGCACAACAGTCCAAGTGGAAAACACATATGGGTATCACAAAAACCTTGGAGAAATTAAAACAAAGATTTCATTGGGTTGGTTGTCGTCAATTAGTTACGGAGATGGATCGCCAACTGTGTCGAGTGCATTGCTACTAAAGGGCCTAGGTCCAGGATTGATGGTCCATGCGCCATTTGAGCGAGTTGCCATGGATGTATCTGGTCCATTTCCTATCAGTAAATTAGGAAACAAATATGTGTTGGCAGTCATGGGCTATTTCAGCAAATGGGCAGAAACATTAGCGGATGTATTTATCAACAATTTGGTACTAAGATATGGTATTCCATTACCATTACATTTTGACCAAGGAAGAGTTAGCTCTAATACAGGATATATGCCAGAAACTGGGTATCCCGAAAACCCGTACAATTGCACTACATCCGCAGTCCGATGGCATGGTGGAACGATTCAATCGAACTTTGGAAGAATATTTGAGAAAAGTTGTGGACAAGTATCAAACAGATTTGGATACCCATATATCCTTGTTCCTGATGGTTTGTCAACAGCATCCTAGAAGATGAGATGATGGATATACATGCTATGGTGAGACAGTGCACCAAAATTATAAGCGATAAAATGAAAGAAAAATACGACAAAGCATGAACTTTGAGGGTTTTATTGAAGGCGATTGGGCATTGTTATATAATATAATCTACAACGAAAGAAACGGTTACCTTCCAAATTATAGTGTAATTGGAAAGGACCATACCAGGTAATTAAACGACTCAACCACCAAGGAATAAAATGAAGGTGGTTCATCTGGAACGGCTTGCAGCGTTCGGTACCACAAATATGTCTAATCGGAATGATCAGACTCAGGTGGAGGGCAGTGGGGCGAACACGAATACCAGAACAAATCAGAATCGACGGAAACTGCCAGAAGCAACTACACAGCGAATTCGTAGTTGCCAGAATGTTCTAGTAGCGAACTTTTGTTAAAGCAGCAGACACAGTTCTAATTACAGTGTTGCCATGTAAAAAGCAATTAAGCTATAAGCAATAAGTTGTAAACTCGAATAGCGAGCAATAAGTGTTAAGTTGTTGAAATTAGAAATAAAGATAGGTGTATAGCCATTAAAATGAGATTTTTGTTTAACAATCCAGTGATTGAACTCAAAAGTGAGTTACAAGAAAGACGAATTAACGAGTAATCCGTTACAATATTTATAAGTTGTCACAAATTTATCTACCTCGGGAGTTGTGTAAAATTCTTACATTCGGATTCACCACGGAAAACGTAAAAATTTCACTTTTATTTGTCAGAATTATAATTTAAAGTTTGGCACACAGCCTTAAATGACGATACGCTTACAGATTCGTTTATTTACAATGGGCAAACGACTCTGCATATAATTTATATGTATAAGTTAATGGGTTGCGGTCCCACGCTGTTGATAGATGCCTAGCTTGGATGTGGTGAAACGCAGTCGGTTGATTGCGTTGGGAGCTTTACTTATCGCTGGCTTCTGGCTCAGTGATTATATCAATAATAAGAAAGTATGTTATAACGGCAAAGCCGGAGAAAGTACATTTATTGAAAGCCAAATACTAACTGGTTGTGGTAAAAAATTGGATTTAAGGCTAAACCTAAAAGCTGGACCCATAAGCTACAAAGCTACAGCTGGCAAGCTGACTCAGCATAAGCAATAACGTAGACATTTGCAGCATAGTCAAATATCAGATTACGGTAGCTGACCACAGTAGTCAGGCCACTGAACCCACGCGTGAGCGGAATATGTTTGAAGATAAGTGCAGTGCAAGTTTTTTTATATTATTTGTGTGCAATTCTTATGTGTTAACTACTCCCCCCTTTCGGTTATTTTATAGCTGTTGATGAACTTCTGTACCTCCCGCGAAGTTTGTTTGATTTTCATTGTTCATCCTATGGGGTTGCGGCATACTCAAGACTGGGTCGTGACTAACGATGTTAAGCAAAGGTGACCCCGCTATGCCTGGCTCCCTATTTAGTATCTCACATATTACGTGCCATTGATGATTGAGGAGAAACGGAAGGTGACGAGGTGTGTCCCGTTCATAATGATCTCAGGGCCATCGTTTGTACTGACCCTTGCTGTGCCCTCGTAGATGAATATGATTCCATCTACTTGCGAGACAGACTTCAGGGGACTTGGCTGAGTGCGGCAGGAGGCCGCGCCGTTACAGCGCAGGGCTCGTGCAATGGTGTCTTGTGCGGTTACGGTATCATCTAGTAGCTGTAGTCTTTCATATTGATGTGATACCGGGAAGATAGTGACTCTGATACAGATGAGTGAAAAGTGGAATATATTATTATTTTTCATTCATCGTATCTGTAAGCTTATTAATTTGTTTCTGTGTTTCTAAACAAATTACTATTTGCCTATTGTTTGCATCGATTAACTTTGACTCGGACTATCTAACTTTTTCAAAATCGGTCGCATCTGGCATGCTGGCTATTACCTTGAGTGCTGAGCCTAGGAAATCCAGACTTCTTGCCATTCTATGGTGTATTTTTATTACGGACAACACCGTAATATAATTGGAATGAGAATAGTCGATAATCCGAGAATATATGACCCCTAACAATAAAAGAACTGCAAATTTAATCCTGCAAAGATAGAAGAAAAGGGAATAAAGATCGTTGTGTGCTTAACTATTAGCCTTAGTCTCTGCGTGTAAGTAAGTGCTACTTAAGTTTATCATTGTGGACCACCCTCCCTTTAATAAGGACAGACGTTCCCAGATCGACGTGAATCGTTTCCTCGATGCTAAGCGGTGTTAACTTATTTCCTAACCTTTTATTGTTTTTTCGATTTTTCGCCTACTTCAAAAACTCTATTTTGCCTGGTCGGGTGTATGGATAGGTTGTAGGGTATAGTTGACCTCAAAATTAATGTGCAATCACAATGTCTATATCATACCCGTCTTTTAACAGTAATCTAATTGTCTCCAAATTGAAAGCGGCTTCATTGCCGCAATAAATTGTTTTTGTTTGAGGAAACAAATTTAGAAGTTGGATAATGGGCAATTTTATATCTATTATCATGCGAGACGCGATCGGTTGTACAACGACAAACTTCGATAACTTGCCAACGCAATTAAGAAACGATTTTTTATCCGTTGAAAAAATGCATTTGTTTCTTGGTGTGATTGCCGTGTTTCGCTTTGGTACATGTTTTGCAATTGATCACCACCTCATTGGCTAACTTTGCCATTTTCGGGAAAATAAAAATCACGATTTGTTTAATATTTTCCTGAGCGGTCCTATGCGCGCGATTTTGTTCAGTGATGATAATTTCAATTTGTTCACCTTTGCTTGTGTTGTCGACAACGATATTCTTGCAGTGCCAGAACTTAGTTACCGGAAATTTTAAAACCAAATCATGTTGTATACTGGCCAACGTCGGTAAATCACAGTAAATTGCGTTTACTGTGTGGGTACTAACGAGTGGTTTAATTACTTCGAATAGAGTGTTTTTATCTGTATAATTTATTAGGTGGCGTATTTTTCTGCCAAAGAGTATGATGTTTCTTTTTAACGGAAATTTGGCGTCTTCGAGAACGAAATGGTTGGTGGAATGTAGGATAATGATATCTCACAGTGAATCGTCGCAGCATCTGACTGCACTTCATTTTCCAGATTGTTCACATTCTGTCGAGACAAAGCATCCGCCACAAAATTTTCTTTGACGGGTTTGTTGAACACTTTTGCATTGTGTTCATCAATGCATGATTTCCATCTTTTGATTTTCGCATTTGTGTTCCTATCAGAGATAGCGAAGGTGAGGGGTTTGTGGTCTGAACAAATGTTGATTTTTTTTTTACCCTTATAGGTAATTTTGCAATTTACCCAAAGCCCAGACAATAGCTAACAACTCCCTTTTGTTTGTGGCATAGTGCGCTTCGCTTTGTTTTAGCGTTTGCGAAATCATGGTAACTGGTTTGCCTACTTGAGAGAGAACCGCACCGTTGCCGTCCATGGAGGCGTCAGTGGTTAAGTCAAAAGGCTGTTTGAAATCCGCTTACATGAGAATAACATCCTCGGATGCCAGGATATTTTTCAAACTTTCAAAGGCGTTTCGTTGATTTTCATTAAACTCAATTTTCATCTTTCAGTTTTTGCCCCGTTTTTGCATACTACAAAGCCCAAGAATTCAATGCTTTCCTAGATTTGCAAGAATCATTGGAATGCTCGGCGTATCGATCGGCTATTGTTCGCTCATTTATCTTCCTAAAGTCGATTAATTATTTTTATTGCCATTGTTATCAGACAATTTTTTGTCAACAACCCAAACAGGGCTGTTACATGGGGATTTGGATAGTCTAATGATACCATCTTTGACCAGTTGCTTGATTTCGTTGTGTACGGAATCAGAGACCCCATTTGGGTACGGTTATAGTTTGGCATGGATTGGTTTATCAACTATAGTGCGGATCGTGGCAGTGACCAAAGTGTTAAAGAGTAATGCCTCGTTAGATGTCGAAAACGCCTTTGACATTCTCAATACCATGCCTCTGAACTCCTTTTTGACGGAGATGGACACTACTATATCATTAATATCTGTGAAGTTTACACTGTCACAGTAGGAAGTTCAATTGCTTTGATTTGTTTTGGTATTTAATAGTGCTATTTTGTAAGGCCAATGCCGCTCCTGCTTGTGTTAACAAGTCAAACCCTATAATGGCATCAAATGAACTTAGCGTGTGAAGTACAAATGGTGAAATTTGGCCAAAACTATTCATAAGGCATTTGTTTGTTATTCTGCTCGAACCATGTACCGAGCTCACAATGAAGGGTTTTTTGACATGAATTACTTTTTTTTTAGCTCCTTTATGGGCTTAACGTAATTCTTTGCCGCCAACTGTCGTTTGATGTACGGCAGTGAGTCATTGTCACACAGCGACTCAGTGTCCTCTTCAATTTCAATTGCAGAAGCCTCTGCTGCGTTTTCGTATCTTGGCGTTCAGCATTAAGGTCACGTTGCACAACAGCTTTTGGCGTCATTGCCCTGTCGTCATTGAACTGAACGGGCGCATGTCAGCGCAGGTGTCCTCGCAGTCGGAAGAGAATGAAGCGTGTGTACCAGTACAAAGGTCCTCACAGTCGAAAGAGCTAGACGTGCGTATGTCAGCGCAGGTGTCCTCGCAGTTGGAAGAGGAGGAAGCATGTGAACCAGTAAATGGGTCCTCACAGTCAGAAGAGCAAGAAGCTTGTATACCAGCATAAGCGTCCTTACTGTTGGAAGAGCAAGAAGTGTGTATACCAGCACAGGTGGAAGAGCAGGATAAAATTAAACCTGAAATGGATGACTCTTTGCAAAAAGGTCCAGAATGTTCAGTAGAGGTTATTTATACTGCGTTCGAATCCTTCTTTGAGAGTTTTTCAGCACAGTTGTCAGCACCGAAAGAGCTCGACGTGCATATGTCAGCGCAGGTATCCTCCCAGTTGGAAGAGGAGGAAGCATGTGAACCAGGATCTTCACAGTATGAAGAGTAAGAAGCTAGTATACCAACACAAGTGTCTTCGCAGTCGGAAGAACTGAACGCGCGCATGCCAGCGCAGGTGTCCTCACAGTCGGAAGAGGAGGAAGCGTGTGTACCAGTACAAGGGTCCTCACAGTCGAAAGAGCTGGAACTGCGTATGTCAGGGCAGGTGTTCTCACAGTTGGAAGAGAAGGAAGCGCGTGAACCAGTAAAAGGTTCCTCACAGTTGAGGATGGTCCATTCCCCACCAATGAATTAGGAAATAGTCATGTTTTGGTAGTCAAGGACCATTTCAACGAATGGCCACAAGTATACACAATTCCTTACCAAGAGACTGAACCAGTGGCGGAGGCATTCATCAACAAGTGGGTAACGAGATTCGGTGTTCCAATGGAGTTACGTTCTGATCAAGAATGGAATATCGAGTCAACTTTAAGTCAAGGGATGTACCAGAAACTGAGTATCCGGAAAACGGATGGAATTAACTCCAAGAAGAGAAGGACGGCTAACGATGTCAGCACCAGCCTAGACGAGATGGGGGACATAAAATCTTTGTGTTTGGTATCGTATGTCTAATCGGGACGATCAAACTTAAGTGGAGGGTAGTGTGACGAACACGGATGATAGAACAAAATCGAATCAACAATAAACTCCCAGAAGCAACTAGTTAGCGAATTCGTAGTTATCAGAATGTTCTAGAGGCAATGTTTTGTTACAGATTTACTATATAAGGGCTGCCGGATAGTGCAACAGCGAAAAAAATAAACGAGTGATCGCTGATTGTCACTGCTTTCTTTGCCGCTTTAACAGCTTTACCTAGAAACCATCGTAAATATTGTATATATGTTAATGTATGAGCATGCCTACATATTGACGCAGATGTTGCGATCCACGGAAAAATATTTTAGAATTGACAAATATTTTATTTTCTTGTTCAATTTATGATTTTTAGCTTTTGTCATCGTTGAGAAAAGACGCTTGTAGGCAAACGCTTACTCGGGAAGATGTGATGGTGTATGCGCTTGCGGTCATGAATGAAAATGTTTTCGTTAAGTGATTTACTATAAATTTCGGCTATTTGGGTGCTATTGCTAATTTACCCTACTAAAAAAACATCTCAAGAAACTAATTCGTAGCTTTATTATGAGTCCCCTGCGGAACTACCGTTAAGTATTACATCGCAGGGGTAGCTAAGCCTATTGGCTAGAACGTCTTAGAGATTTACAAACTGATTTGGCTCCTTGCCGCGCTATATCGCAGTCGCTCTGGTCTTCGCTGCTCTTCAAGAACCTTTGTGGCCCAACACTTTACATAATCACGCACCTTCTTTGGTCGTAACCTGTGTAGCACTTGATTTTCTGGCGTTAGTCTCTCAAAAATTTGGGTTTCCAATTTTTTTCTATCTGTCTCATATTTCGGACAGTGTAAAAAGACGTGTTCAGAATTTTCTCCCTCACGACCACAATATGAACCAATTTCTGCCTTAATTTGTAAAAGTATACCCTGAAACAACCATGCCCACTTAGGAGCTGCGTCAAATAAAAATCAACGTAGCCATGTTTTATATTACATCAATGTTTTTGATCAACCTGTGCGTCCATTATCCTTTAGATCGTTTTCCACCGTCCTTGCCATTCATTTACTCACTGCTATCTTTCTTCTTCGCACTCTTTAGCTGTTAAAGGCATGTCTACATTTTTGCTTTTATCGTATACTCTCTTATACTCCAAGGCCATTATGTCACGTGGCATTATACCAAATATCACTCCAGCGGCTTCGTGAGATACTGTGCGGAAAGCGCTGAGAACTCTAAGTGCACTTTACCGAAACAAGGATCTAACTGGTTCGGCGTATGATTTTTGCTTTAGAGCGTTAGCCTATACTTGACTTAAGGCTTAAGGCGACATTTGCTTTATAATTAATTCTCGCATCAATTACGTGATGCTATGTCCGTCAATATTTAGTGTGATGTGATGGAACACGGCTTCTGTTTTTCGCCTTGCCAGTTGCAACTTCGCTGTTGTTAGCCGTTCTTTAATTATCAGAGCATATGTATTAGGTGTAGTTCTTTTGCCACGATTGTCACCGCAATATCGTCAGCATACCTTATTATTTGCACTTCTTTCGGAATTGATAGTCAGATAGGCCCGCTACTTCTTCAAGGTGTTTTTCTTCCCGATTGTCTTTTCCATATATTCGGAATAATTCCATCCCACTTATTTATAGCAGTTTTTAATGCTCTGTTTGGAATACCAACTAAACCAG
The DNA here is from genome assembly GCF_042242935.1 of Bactrocera oleae. Lineage (NCBI taxonomy): Eukaryota > Metazoa > Arthropoda > Insecta > Diptera > Tephritidae > Bactrocera > Bactrocera oleae. Next base: position 37,901,495 of record NC_091538.1, read on the forward strand.
GCACTTTTGAATTACCAAACGTTCCGATGCTTGCAATACCTCAATACATCGGCTGGTGGAAAAACAGGAGGCTCTAGGCCGACAGAGAGTAGTTCTAACTTTGCTTACGTTTGTTGTGCTAAAAACATGGTTTCTACTACATCCTTTAGTAATACAGGACAGGTTGGCATTTGTTCTTTATCGCTCTAATTTTTGACATTACTGCCTTATACGCTCCACCCCATGGGTTTTCATCTGCTTTGTCACAGAGTTCTTTAAAGCATGTATATTTGCTTTTTCTAATTGCTGCTTTACGTTCTTTTCGTTTTGTTTTAAAAATTTCGCGTAGTTGCTCACATTCTACAGTATATCTACTTCTTTGATATTGCCGCCTAACTCTGTGACAGATGTTGTATTCGTAAAGGTGTACGTACGAGTACATATCTACATTTGTGCATGATACGTGCGTATATATGTATGTAAGTTTTAAATGATAAAAGGTAGGATTTATATAAATTAGTATTGTAATATGTTAAGTTTTTTAGTATATTATGTGTATAGTATCAATTGTGTATAACTTGAATACCAAAACATGACTATTTCCTAATTTATTGGTGTGAACTGGCGCATCCGAATTGTATTGTTTCATCTGGCCATGTCTCCTGGATCTTGCTCTTTTAGCTACAATGCACTCAACATATCTTGCAATTCTCTCCATAGCTGATTGACGACAACCAGTCCAATAAAACCTTTGCTTCAATTTCTATAAGGTTTTCGTGATTCTCAACTGCCTTTCGCTTGGGCCTTTCTACTGCACGTTAAGAACTTTAAGAATTTTAACCTTTGGAACAACTATAAGTACTCGGGAGGTTTGCCCATTTTCGCTTTTCCATACTCGATGCAAGCAGCCACACACCAACTTTAAACTGCTCCGCTCTGTCCAATATGCTTTTGCGACTAAGCTTCCTGAATTTATTTCTCCACTTGTTGTACATTGGTTTAACTCCACTTCATGCATTACACCTTCCAATTCTGGACTTTCTTGCAAAGAGTCATCTGTTTCAGGACACCTGAGCTGGTATACACGCTTCGTGCTCTCCAAACTGTGAGGAATCTTGTACTGGTATACACATTTCCTGCTTTTCCAACTGTAAGGACACTTGTGCTGGTATACAAGCTTCTTGCTCTTCTGACCGTGATATCCCTTGTACTGGTTCACATACTTCCCAATATTCTAATTGTGAGGACACCTGAGTTGACATACGCACGTCCAATTCTTTCAACTGTGAGGACCTTTGTGCTGGTATACAAACTTCTTCCTCTTCTGACTGTGAGGACCCTTTTACTGATACACACGCTTCCTCCTCTTCCAATTGTGAGGACACCTGCGTTGACATACGCATGTCCAACTCTTTTAACTGTGAGGTCCTTTGTGTTGGTATACAAGCTTTTTGCTCTTCTGACAGTGAGGACCCTTTACCTGGTGCACAAGTTTCTTGCTCTTCTGACTGTGAGGACCCTTTTACTGGTTCACATGCTTCCTCCCCCCCAACTGTGAGGACACCTGCGCTGGTATACAAGCTTATTGCTCTTCATACTGTGAGGACCCTGGTTCACAACTCTTTTGACTGCGAGGACAGTTGTGCTTATATATGTGCATCCTGTGCTGCGAACTGCTCTTCCAATCGCGTTTCTAACTGTGATATTTGTAGGGTCATTCGTGCATCCTGCTCTTTAAACTGTGTCGACAGTGTTGACATCTGCGATATTGCAGCAAAAATCATGTTCATGTTCACAATCTTTGACGGGCACTGAATATCTTCTTCTAATTCCAATTGAAGCACATATTCGTCAACATCAATGTTTTTTGCTTCCATAGCCTCTCATAACCGTGATTATAATTCGGACTTTACTCCGCTTGTTGCTAAACCACATTTTTCCAGTTCCTTTTTCAGTTGTGGAATCTTCAAATTCTTAAATTTTGCCGTTTTCAAACAATTCTTTCTTTGGGAATTTATTTGACAATCCCACTTCTGACACAAATTGTAACGGATTCCTCGATAAATCGTTTAACTTGTAACTCATTCTCGAGTTAGATCACTGGACTGTTAAATAAAAGTCCCATTTAATAGCTATACACATATCTTTATTTATAATTCCAACAACTTACCACGTACTGCTCGTTATTCGAGCTTACCACTTCTTTCTTATGTCTCAATTGCTCTTAACACGACAATACTCTAACTAAAACTGTGTTTGCTGCACAATCTGGCAGCCCTTATATAGTACATCTTTAATTAAACTTCGCCTCTAGAGCACTTTGGTAACTACGAATTCGCTGTCTAGTTGCTTCTGGCAATTTATCGTCGGTTCGATTTGGTTCTATCATCCATGTTCGCAACAGTATAAAAATATAAGCCAAAAGGCTAAGATGTGGCTGTAATATCAATGCAAACTTCTTAGCAAAATTTTCATTGAATGATCAGGTCTTTTCACGCGTCACTATTAAAATTTCTCCATCGGAGCTAACTGTAGTGAAACACGCTCATCGGATTTTGTAAGGTTTTGACAATTCACACGCTTGTCCATAGTTGGACCTTCTCTATAATTTACGTTCTCTGCGCATACTTTCTTGGATGAATTTAACTTGTGAACTTTGTTGTTGCTCTTACATGTAATTTTTTTTGACAAGAGACCAGAAGCGAGCAGACAAATGGCGAATCGAAGACAGCTAAGAGCATACATTCAACTCTTCTGTCAAAGCAAATGTCTGACGCAAAGCGAAGCAAAAGTTCTATATAAAATATTCTTAAAATAACTCAAAATCACAGTCGAATTGAATTATTTATAAATTGGTAAACTATTTTTAATAGTTGGATTTTAGTTTTGAAAATTATAACTAAAAAACTAAATGTGTGAAAAATCGTGTATACAAATAGAACAATGGCAACATTGGTGAAATGAAAACAGAAGAGAAAAACTGATTTCTGTGTTGCAACTACGGGCACAACTTCTGACAAATTTGGTTTAATACGGGCGATAAGTACGGAAGGAAGGAATGTCGGTGACTGTTTGTGCTTGAATTCAGCTGTCATTAACCCGACTTCATGCGTGCACCAATCTCAAAGTAGTATACACACTAACGATGCAACATGACCGTTTGTGCCATAACAATTAGGCTGTGTGCCAAACGGTAACATTTTTCGATGTGTTGAAATGGAGTGAAAAAAATTTCCTATAGTGTAAATAAATTTTAAATTTTGATGTTTCAAATGAAAAGTAAAATTTTTACAGTTGAACGTGCCAGGCTACTACGACGCTACATGCATTCGGTACACATATATCTTCATATATACAAGCATCTCCTAATCAACTACAAAAATATTATTTTTTTAATATTTAATTCTTATATCTTAATTTTAGTTTGAAATATTTCGACTAAACAATATAAATTCAAAAGGAGTCGTAAGCTTATTTAGAATAATTACGAATTTATAAAAATTTTATAACATACTTGTTATGTATGCAGCGATTATATTAAATTCGTTTATTCCTGAATGCATATCTGTATTCATAATTGTAAGTTGTCAAAATTTTTCCTAGCGCGAGAGCTGGGTAAAATTCTAACATTCGGATTCTTCCCGAAAATAATCACAAACACCTTGGATTAAAATGCCGTAGTTGGATTGGTTAAAACAACTGGTATAATTTGTTCGATTCTGCCATGATTCAAATATAAAAGGTTGTGTCGATAGGCCAAAAACCATAATTAAGAATTAAAAAAAGAATTTCTCAAAATTAATTGGATCCATAATATCAAAATCAGCGTTTAGCTTCGCATTGTTTTGATTTTTTGATTCAAAAATAAGTTTTTCAACCAATGTAAGTGCGTTGTTTAAGTGATAACTGAATACAAAATCATCAAATTGTAAACAGAAAATTCATAAAAAAAATACAGTTTTTTGACCTTATGGATGTGCTGGTACTAAAATGCTCTGTTTTCATTTCCCAAATAAATTTGGTGCGAAACACGTACAAAGTTCCTGATGCATGATGCCAGCATACGACTATCGAATATTTTAATATTCATATGCACTTATTTTCTTATCACATTTATTTTATTGGTACATGGACTTTGAGCAAAAATTATTGAAGTTTTAAACAATATAAATATCCATTTTTTTCCCCAAAAAATATATACCATATGTCAAAAGATTGATTTTTGACCTTTCCATTTCCTGCGTACATCCTCATAAGATTTTGGAACTGTGTATCTAAAAAGCACAGGCATGTGCTTCTATAACTTGATAATACCTGCCCAACGCTATTTCGCAAAAGATTTTGTGAATAGTCGGCAATAGTTAAGGCCGTGCAGTCCAACAATCGGTTAAGTCGCTGACTACCTACCAAGCCACCTATCGGTTAAGTCACCGATAAACTACCCTATAGCGCTACCAGAGATGACTTTTTAAGCTTCTTTAAATTTTTGCAATTGACAATTCTAGCCAAAACTCTTGTGTACGTATAATCTGACGGTGTGGATGTGTTGGTTTAGACTCCAAATCTATTCAATGTTTAAACCATACTGAAACGCCTACTGAAAAATATCATGAGCAAATCGAATATCCGTAGCTTCATAGTCCAAAAGTACTTATGAAAATATTCATATATTATACAAATATATACTAATGGTTAATATTTGAAGAAAAAATAGGTTGAAAGTTCCTTATAAAATGCCACATTTAATTTTTTATACGCTAAGAAATGCAAATGCATAACATGAAAAGAGTTATCCGTTTATATATTTCCAAATATAGTCTGAGTGTATTGCCCATAAATGTTAAGTGGCATGAAATGCAACCCTAACGAGTTAGTCAGCCATCGTACAAACATAAAACTTAACGAAATCCGCCCGTATAGGTGTTCGTTTCTACGTGTTTTCTGACGTATTGGAAATTAAGGTTTTTGTTAAAGTGATAAATTGTGTACAAAGAATTCCAAACATATTATCTTTATATTTAGTATATGTGGATTTGTGAGTGATAGTGTTTTAAGTAGGTATTAGGAAAAATTTAAGTGTTGATGCAGGTGAGCAATGAACAAGCTGTAGTGATGACAAAGAGAGACTTGATTGGAATGCAGTGGATGAATAGAAGCAACTGAACAAAGTAGACAGCTACAAGCCAGTAATAATTCGTAGCTACACACTTTAAACATTGAAATATGTTCAATTTGTTGTGTGCGTTTGCAATTTGATAAAATATAACATTTACGTTAATGTTGGAGATAAGGTGTTGAGTTTTCAGAACGTGTGTTGGTATTTGTTCATAGTATTGTGAGAATAATTAAATAAAAAGGGTGACTCAGATGCAACACTGTTCGGCTGGTAGATATTTGATTTGAAGAAAGAAGCCGGTCGTAGTCGTTTGAGAGTAGAGTAATTGAGAAGTCGTTTAACGAAAGTGGAACAAAGTGAGGAAGTATGTGCTGAATTAAGGAGTGGAGTTAAATATTTTAAAAATCTCCAAGAAAGGATTAAAGTGTCGTGGAATTTAAATGTATCGGAATTCTTTTTTCATCAACATCTTAAGAAACTAAACACACACATTTAATATACGAGTAGCGGTTAAACCTTCATTCGTATATACAAATGTGCGGTACATAATAAAAAAAAAAAACGAATGTAAATGTAATAAAGAATACGAATAAATTGTAAAGTGGAAACCTTGTGTGCAACCAACGGTATTACACAAACATCAGTATATATGTACTACATTTGCATCATATGCCCAGTTACAGTCGTGATGAAAAATTTCTCCATTGAGTACTTTTTAAACGTACTTTTAGTTACTTAGAAATCATAAAATGCCAGCTGACAAAACTTTATTAAATTTATAAAAAAAAAAAAATATTGAAAAAATACACTTTCCGCTCACGGATTTGTAATCTACGCGTAAAAATAAGACGATTTAAAAAACAAAATTTCATATTGGACTCCTTAGTTGGGGAACCTAAACTATACATTTACCGCAATTTTTCCTTTCAGTTGCTATGAATTAATGACAAATTGTCCAACTTTTTGTAATTAGGGAAGATGAATGAGTCGAATAAGAATGGGTTGTACAATGGATTTAAATTATCTAAATCAATTTTGGCTAAATTCTTTCGCTAAAATAAACAATTCTCGGAACAATTTATATAAAAATTAAAAGTAATAAAACAAACACTTCATATTTATGTATATATTTATATATGTATAATATATTACATATGGGCATGTTTGCAAATTCGGATAATAACTTCTTCATATTAGTGTAGTGCGTTATTGTGTTATAAAAAATTGTTTTGTTTCAGGTTAATCTGTTTATAACCTTATAAGTGCTTACACCATATTGTCTAAAAGTGCCGAAATAACATTTCTTAAAAGTAAAATATCAATTAATATAGTAAAATGGCCGAAGAAGTCGATCGTAACGATCCCGAATTGAAATATCTTTCCGTCGAACGGAACCAATTTAATGATCCAGCAACTCAAGCTGAATGGACACAGAAGCGCCTTGTTTGGGTCCCACATGAGAACCAGGTATGTATGATTGACCTAAGTATAAACTTAATTCAAGTAATACGAAGCCGTAAGTAAAATTTTTAAATCGCTACTAAAACATTTTGGTTGTCGCATCATATTTATGATATTTCACACGAAAAGTATTCTGATGAAATCTCTAAACTCTTCAACTTAGTCTAGTTTAAATTACTAGGTCTTTCCATATGTTGGACAACTTTAATTTCCATTAATTTGGTGACAGTCGAATTTCAATACATTTGACTTAAAACATACATACAAGTATTACTGTATGAACTTTGATATTTTTACCAACTATAAATTTGCCTTGTAAAATTAACAATTAGTCCTTGGCTAGATAGTATACTTGTACATAACTTGTGTAAGATGGGCAACAGAATTCAAAATAACTTTGGATTTCAAATGGAATGAAGCTGAAATACCTAATATATATTTATTTTCTAATCGAAAATGCTTCATATTTTAAATATAATTTTATAACTGAATTAAAAACAAACATATAAACTTTAAAGCAAAGCTAGATCAAATTTGTGTCGTATTTACAGTTCATAGTAGTAGTTCGACCAAAAAAATATTATTGTTAAAGGCGTTGGTTATGTTTAAGTAGTTGCGGTAGCTTATTTATGTAGCAACATAAATATGTATATACCTATGTAGGTATATTTTAGACCGTTCTATACGCAAATGTGTAAATTGCTTTGGCCGATTGCTTTTTGTCGAATGCAAATGCTTTGCGAATAACCGATTGGCATAAAAATTGTAGTTATGTATTGTAAGCCCGCGGTGATATATTTCTACAAACATTCTATATATGTACGCGTATGATGATCAGTGTTGCCTCTTGAGAAAATCTTTGGGTACCAAAATGCCTATCAAATTTTTTGCAAAACTCCCAAACTTATCATCAAAACATTGGGTTTTATTTCACTTCACTTTTGGAAAAATATGTATTTACACACAAATACACACCCTTCCTTTTCTTCAAGCTAATCGAATATTTTTAATCACACCCTAAGAAATTTCGCTTTGAAGGTCAGGCGAGCATTCATCTCTACAAAAGATTGTTAAGTTGTCAAGAACTATCTGAGTGGTCGGCCGTTGTTCTGTTTCGAGGGGAAAATTCTAAGTTAAGAAGGATCATGCAGGGGGTTCGGACACAATGCACTCCTCTCCAAGCAGTTTCTGCTGGGATGATTTCCCAGAATCCCAATGAGTCCCACTCATTTAACATCCCCCTCCCTAGTGTCCGACTCCGACGAAACCGCTCCTTTCCCGGCCCTACCGATAGGTGACCTCAATGACCTACTTGAACCTTACCACCTAAGCAGGGACAACAACAACAACATGGCCAAGTTGTTAATTAATATGTCGTAAAAGTTTTCATTTATCTGACGTCGATATTATTTTGTTGGCTTACTGCGGAAGTTTTAGGCACTTTATTGTTATACATAAAACAGTGGAAAGTATAATATTAACAATTATTTAAAATAGTTACTTGCCCATAAGCCCCTTTTTCTCTAATTTGATCCATGAAATTAAAGAAATGCGGGAATATATCACATTATTGACACTCAATCTTTATTTCAGTTCGAATTATAGTTAGATCTCTCATTTTCAAACATTGATCAGGTTCCCCTTCATAAATTTTTTTCGATAGTATTAATAGCAAGCAAGAAAATCAGAAATTTTAAGCTGATAAAAATATTGCGTACCAACCGAACTAACAAAGGTACATGTATTTTTATAAGTGTGATTTTGATTTTTCATTATTTAGGATGGTTGTACGAATATTCATACATACTAGTATTTTGAAAGGTTCAATGACTTGATTAAGCCTGCATGAAAGGAGAGGTTTGTTGGTCTCGCTAACGTGTGGTTGCCTGTAATTAAGAAAATTGTAATACGAACAATAATTATATTATAAAACGCTGTCTTTAATCACACCACTATGCATAAACAATTGTTTTACTCTTAACCGATTTGGATAAATTTCGTGGGTGTGTGGTAAATAAAAACTGGTTTTTTCTTAATGGTTTTTAAATATTGTTGGCTACAAATCATAACATTGTTCTATTGTTGGCCGTGTATGCTAAAAAAGAGAGGGAAACATAAACTTTTAAAATTCTACAAGTTTGAAGGCCATACCGGCGATCTTAAAATTTCATACAAGAGAGAAATGTTTTCATTTCGTTTTAGGGTAAATAATCATTTATTCCCTTTTACGCAAATCTAAAGTTTCAAATCAAATGTACTTGTATATTACTTAGAATGTGCGTCCATTAAAATCATCTTTGAATGTTCTTAACTATTGAAATATGGTTGAAAATTCAGCGTATAATCTTTAAATTTTTTAGATCTTAAACCTTTAAATGTAAGTAAAATCCCAGCATAAAGTTATGTTCTCCAACAAGATACGTCAATATCTACAAATCTTTTAGTTTTAGATGGCTGCCGTTTTTAAACTAATATGCTGTAGGAAAAAGTGAGAAACATTCATTTAATTAGGATATTTATAAGTTGGTTGTTTCTACGCCGAAAAATTTTGACAACAACAATAAAATATTTGTTTAAATACCGAATTTTTTATTTTGTGTAATTAATAAATGCGGTTTTATTGTAAAGAGTGAAAAGTGGAAGATACGAAATACAGAAGTATAAAGTGAAAAGTCTAAATTGCTGTTTTTATTTGGATGATCAATTTTCCTTTTCTCTTTAATGTTTTTATTTAAAATCTACAGAAAGTGTTAGTACTTGTAAAAACTGCATCAATTAAGAGGGAGCACACAAATAAATATAATTTTTTATTTTGTGTACAACTACTTATATATACAATATACAATTTTTCTGATGTTGTTTCTAGATACAGCTGCGGTCGAATTCTTAGTAGTGTACAAATGTAGAAGAGGAACTGTTAAAAAATATGGGATATCACTTTTATAAAAAAAAATAATTTTACACCATAAAAGCCCTAACAGTATATAAAACAAATCACAAAAAAATACTCATTGTTTAACTAATTTCAATGAATTAATTATAAATATATTAAACAATTTACGAGAAATTTCAATGGTCAAAAACTTAGTAGTAAAATTTCGACCAAAAGTTAGTGAAATGTATTGGAAATAGACTCCCGTTCGTTCTTCACAGCCTCACATAGTTGCGTTGTCTGTTTACATACATCGGTTTAGATAGTCCTTGACATCAGACCAAAAATTCTCGATGGGTTTGATATCAGCGGACTGTGGTGACGGTTCCATTACGTTGACATTTCTTTCTTCAAACCACATTTTAGCTATTTTATGTGTTATAATGTGTTTGGGGCCATTGTCTTCCTGGAACGCCCGCAGGAGCTGTATTTCTTCATTGGCATACGGCAGAATGGCGTTAAGAAGTATTTCGGCATAGGAGTCACTATACATGTTATCCTTGATCCAATAAATTGGTAATACATCTTACCAAAAAAAGCACGCAGAAGCCTTGATAATCATACCTCCATGGCTTACCGTTTTGGTTGCGTATTTCGGCTGATATTCGGTATTGGGTGGACGTCTAACATATTGACGGGAACGCTTTCTACCATACATAACAATTTTCGATTCGTCCGACGATAAAATGTTGCGAAATTTTATCGAAGACCAATTCAAATGTTCTTTGGCGAATCGAATTATTTTTCCCCCATTTTTACATGTCAAATTTGAGCTCGATCTGTCACATAGTTTTTTTTTTAAGGCACTATAAACAAGTCAACCTCGAGTATGTTTTTCGAATTTTACTATGGAAATTAACGTTGAGCAAAAAGTGTTTGTTTGAAATTTTGTTATTCCAATGGAATAAGTGCGACGGACGCAATGAAAATGTTGCAGAAGGCATATGGGGAGTCTTGCCTATCACGTGCACGTATTTTTGATTGGTATAAGTCGTTCAAGGACGGCCGTACATCGCTGGAGAACTTGCCCCATGATCGTCGTTCAGCAACGTCAATAAACGAAGAAAACGTCGAAAAAGTAAAGAAAATTGTGTTGGAAAATCGTCGTGTGACTGAAAGAGAGATAGCTAGTGAGCTCAACATATCAAATGGATCCGCTCATAGCATTATTCACGATGTTTTGGGCATGAGACGTGTGTCTGCTCGACTTGTTCCAAAATCAAGCTCATACGTCTCGTCTTGTACGCGATTATTTGACCAACGTAAATATTGTTCCTCAAGCACCGTATTCACCCGACATGGCACCGTGTGACTTTTTTCTTTTTCCTAAACTCAAATTGCCGCTTCGTGGAAAGCATTTTCAGTCGATTGAAGTCATAAAAGAGAATTCGAAGAAGGAACTGAAAGCCATATCTAAAGCCGCCTATCAGAAGTGTTAGGAAGATTGGAAAAAAAGGTGCCATATGTGTATCGCCTCTAATGGTGACTATTTTGAAGGGGATAAAATAAATATTGAAGAATAATTAACCGTTTTTGTTGTTTGAGCCAGTCTCGTTTATATTTGAGCAGAAGGTATATCTTTTTAAACTATATACGTTTATATAAACTCATATTTATAATTGTATAGAAAGTACTGAGAAAATGAATGTTTAATTTTTTTACAGGGATTCGTAGCTGCGAGCATTAAACGCGAACATGGTGACGAAGTTGAAGTGGAGCTCGCTGAAACTGGAAAACGTATGATGGTTTTGCGTGATGATATACAAAAGATGAATCCGCCGAAATTCGACAAAGTCGAAGATATGGCGGAGCTGACATGTCTTAACGAAGCTTCTGTTTTACACAACATCAAGGACAGATATTATTCTGGTTTAATTTATGTAAGTATGATTGTGTATTATTGGTTAAATTATCTTTCGAAAGAATTTACGGGAGTAACAGACATTAATATACATAATTAGGTTTCCCTAACATATTTTAGTATAACAAGTTTATCAAAGTCAAAATACATACATCTACATACATGACAGTAAGGAATAGCAAATTTGAAGAGAGATGGTAGTATAGAATTTTCTTTGTACAGAAATGTGCTTTTGGTTCTTGTTTGTCGGTTTCTCTTAATAAATAATGAGAGAAATGAAATGGTGAATACCTTCTGCCTGCTAATTTGGATAAAAAAAATTAATTTGGTTTGGTAATAATAATACTATTGTACATATTATTCAAAGTATTGCTCATTTGAAGTTATAACAAGTTCCCATATTTCTAGCAATTTGTGGACTCCATCCCCCAAGAACTGTGTCGGCTTGGCGGCTAAGAATGAATCAAGCCAATGTTTGATACCTTGTTCTGATGTGAACCGTTTTCCCGTGAGGGCATTCTACAACGGCCGGAGCAAATAGTGTTGTTGTAGCGGTTATGTAATCGCAGCTTGGGTGGTAGGGTTTAGATTGATTGTCATCTAACGGTAGGCTCAGGAAACTTGCTGTTTAGACAAAGTCGGACCATAGGGAGAAAGTTATTAGATGAGTGGGGTTTGTTGGGCATGAAAAGAGGTGGTTGGTGTCATGTGGCGATTCATTGTATGCTGGACATGTATTTGGTATGTCGGGGTCGAGTAGGAGTTTGACCTGATACAGTATCCAGAACGAAGTTGCGCAAAGGACACTCTAGATTCTCGTGGCAACTCGAGCTTTTCATCTGCAATGGGTGGTGGTTTGACTCCAAGTACGCCATTCAGTGAAAGGGAGTCGGTGAAGGTGTTAATGACTCCACTCTGGTCGGCGTACTGTTGTGTGCCGATGTATTCAAGGAAGGACCTCTTGATGTTCCTAGGAGGCGGTTCCGCTTCAAACAGGTGACTGCAGGGATGGTTTCTGCGAAAACATCCCAGCAGAAACTGCTGGAGAGCATACTAGCCTCGTTGTGTAAGTGTTCGAGTGGAGAAGAGTGGATCTGAAGCTTCTGCGTCTGCGTTTCACTGCATCCAGGACACCATATGGATGCGGCGTAGTTTATGATTCCCTTGTATGTTGCCAACAACGTTTCTTTATCTTTTCCCCATAAGCTGTCGGCTAGCGACTTGAGCATTTTGCTGCGGCTTTGTACTTTGGCAGTTATCGCGGTCGTATGAGGAGTGAAGGAACACAGACTGTCAAATGTTACACCTAAAATCTTAACTTTGTTGACAGTCGGAATTTTAATGACATCGACGGTAATGTTAAGATTCAGTCTGTGCTCCTTCGTACAGTTCGTGAATATAGTCGCTGTGGATTTAGTGGGGAGAGTGTTAAGCTCCTTGCAGAGAAGAAGAAAGGAGAGATACCGGAACAAATAGTAGTCAGAAGGGACAAGGGCTATAAGGCTGGAGAGACAAAACTTCCCGTCGCTGTTTTAACCAGTTTTGCAACAAGAGGCCGAGCGTTGTTTTGATAAAAAATTAATCGCTCGCTTCATATTGAAAAGCTGTTGTCGGTACCGCTCCCCATTAATGGTTTCACCCAGTTTTAGAAGATAATAAAGTAACACGCCCTTCTGATCCCACCAAATACACAGCATTACCTTGGCGTCATAGATAGTTGGCCAGGTTTCACATATGATTTTTTGCGTTTACTTTTGTCGTAATAGATCCGTCCCGACACTAGTCACAATCCAAAGCAAAAACGTCATCTTTTTATAGGGTTCAAGAAGCATTTTTGACATTTAAAATCGTTTTTCAACGTTTCTTGTCTTTAATTCTTATGCCACACAATTCCCTTGCTAAAGATTCTGCCACCTCTTTTTGAGTTTGGCAACATTCTTCTTCGAGTTATTCTTCCAGTTCCTCATCTTTAAATGAAGTTTTTCGTCTTCCTAGCCAAAATTAAAACTTTCAAATCGTGCAAACTTTTGGGACGTTTGCTCAGCTAAATCATGTCCACTATAAACTTCCACCAAATATACTCCGCATCGCTGAACACTGTAATGATTTTTGACTGTATTTAGGAATTATAATTTAAGAGTTGTAAAGCAGAAAGTCTGGGAACCATTTGCTATATCTAAATGACGTCAGTTTTTCTCTAAAAAATAAAGAATAATTGAAATAATTTGTGTGTATTAAATATTTCACACAATTTTTGTGTGACATTCATTATAATTGGCACAAAAACCAATTTAAAGTGAGGGCGAGTATCTCCATTTGTACATCATACACACAGATAAATCGTTACTTAAAATGCAATTTGATTAGGCTGTATTCTTTAACACCATCAACTTTAAAATTATTGGCGCAAAATCTTGTGTTTTGACTACCTTCTGCGTCAATAAACAACCCAATGCTTTTTTAAACTTTAATTTTTATGAAATCTTAAGAAATGTAAGGGAAAAAAGTATTTGTGATATACTGATACAAAAACAGTGTCATTAATATCCTATATTATATTTGTTTCCTCCGCCTTAATTTTGGCAAAGTTATGCGAAATTTTGATATTTAAATTATTTTATAACACTCATATCACTCACACGAATTTCGTCCATATCTTTGCTAACAACAATCCACTGTGTCCTCGTTGATAAATGAATGAATTAAAAAAATGTGTATAAATTGATTTTCATGTTTCTTTTTTATAAACAATTCGCGTCCGCCACGAATTTACAAATTTTATAACGAATCTGACTTATTTAAATATGTCGTTTTTTCAAATGTCATGAGGCAGTTAGAGTTGCTATGTGTATAAAAATTTTGTGAAAAATTAAAACTTGATTATAAATTGAAATATTTTTGAAGACTAAAATAATATTTTTAAATGCAAAACTACATATTTCATAACATTTCTGATACAAATTATTATTAATTGCTTACAAGTAAATTATCAGTTCATAGCTTACATATATAAAAGAACATGTGGTAAATACATTAAAAATACTATGACAACCAACTTCGTCATCAAACATATGATTTCAAACTTGTCGTAACCTTGTATAACCTTGTATTCTATGAACGTTGAGATATTACCAACTTATAAACAAAATTCAAATTTTTTTTCAGTATGAGTCCTGTAAACTTATGAAAAGTGATAATACATTTTATTTGCATTTTAGGTAACGATATATACTTTATGTTAAAGCAAGAATTGAATTTATTTGAGATTCCAAAGTAAATAAATATTTATATAGCGTTTTAATATAGTATATACATATATATTTTTATAGTAGGAATTCGAAATCATTATTTTTCTTATGCCTGTTGGGATGACTGAGAATGGAAACCCACATCTACGTGGGTCAGCAACAATCAAAACCGGCGCGTCATTATTGACCAATAAATCTTTGACGGTGCTAGATCCAGTTTAAACTGAAAAAGCTATTTTCGTTTAGGTAGACACGTATTTACTTTTTATATAATAACTTTTTCGCAATCTATTTAAGAAATGTACATTTTGTCGAGGTTTAGTAGCTCAGTCAATTAATTAGGCAACACTACGTATACGTATTACTAGCTTAAGTACACGTATTTAGCAAGTTTCAGTTTGGAACTCATATATATTTAGTATTGAATAATTCGATAAATGTATCTAGGCGTTAAGCTTATAATAAAAGACGAATGGTTAATGTCTCGTGCGAAATGTGCAGTTGCTATGATTCAACATCGTCGTGTTCGCTTGTTATTAATTGCTCGCATCTGTTTTGGTTTAAGAATTCGATTAATAAGCTTGGTTAACATTATGGCGCTATACTCTTTCTGTTTTAGTATATTCAGTTTTCATATTTCTGACTTAGTAGAGAAATAAATTTGTCGATAAACATTCAAACGGGTAGTATTCCCTTTTTTTTGATTTAGGAGATATTGGGTGTTGTGTTATTTTGAGCTACTATTTTAAAATTATGTTGCAATTATTTTGGCCTATTTTCATAGTATTATATACGTGTATATTTTTATAAGACAAATTGTTTTGCTACATGGTTGAAAACTTTGCATTTCGACAAGGTTGTGTTTGGTACCAAAATCGGTGAATTAGCAAATGAAATCAGATCGAGGTGCCGTGTTTAGTTGTCAAGTAAGCGAGTTGCTGATTTGTTGAGTCGTTAAATTCGTCGCCATCTCCGGCTTTAATTGCTGAGCTTTGGCCGACCACCTTTCGCCTTCAATGTGTTTTCTTGATTCTCAGTGCATTTTAAATCAATGCACGTACACTGTCCCATCCATTCAATTTAAAATTGCTGTCGCGTTACATTTCATTTGAAAATGCAAGAAATGTGCATAACTGGTACATAACACACCATATAGTATATACATAGAATTAAACATTGTCGACTTTTAACATATATTGAATTATTAATTTTCAA
Source organism: Bactrocera oleae (assembly GCF_042242935.1). Classification (NCBI taxonomy): domain Eukaryota; kingdom Metazoa; phylum Arthropoda; class Insecta; order Diptera; family Tephritidae; genus Bactrocera; species Bactrocera oleae. The sequence continues at coordinate 37,917,307 of NC_091538.1, forward strand.
CAAATCATTTACCACCATATTATTTTAAGTCGTTTTGAAACCTTTCAGTTAAGGGATGCCCATGGCATTATTATGATGTATTATAATGCACAATTATTATAAATGTAATTCAGTAGTTTATTTGATCCAATTGTAGATTCGTATTTATGTTAAAGAGATATAATAATGAAAATCAAAAATAAATTGAATTTACCTTAAATTTTTAATATATACTTTAGGTATGTATGGTTTTAGTAGAAGCAATTAATGTAGGCCAATATTGAGGTAAACTGCAAAATTACTTACACTCTACAAAAGCTAAAAAGGCACTACATACATACATAGATACACATGGTGTACAACAAAAAAGGAAATAAATTTATTACACTTTTATATATTATAATTATACAATATTTATACATAATGTTTGTTCACAATAAATTTATATAAGTATTATGTTGTCATACTGTTTACAAAGCCAGCCACTTAGGAAAGCACATAACATAGAAATAATATGGTTAATGGCGCTGATAGGGGAAATTCAGTCAATTTGTCGATTCAATATAAAATTTTTCAAACCATATTTGCTAAAAATTTTATAAACTCAAATGTGAATAATTCACATTAAGAGCCGTCACTCTCTCTTTTATTTATTTGTCTTTAGGAATTAAGGGAGATGAGTAGTTACATAACAATGCTGGTAGTACCCGGCTGATTTGATTATCTTGGAAATACTTTGAAATCCGTAATGGAAGTTTATTTATTCGTTTTACAGAACAAGCTGAGTCGATTTAGCGTCTGTTCGTCGGCCTGTCTGTATATACGCGAACCTAGTCCCTTAGATTTTATATATCGATCTGAAATTTCGCCCAAATTCTTTTCCCCCCAAGAAGCTGCTCTTTTGTCGAAACCACCAATATCGGACCACTATAGCATATATTTCAAACAAACTAATCGATCAAAATCATGTCCTTGTATGGAAAACTTTTTTATTTGACGAGATACTTTCTCGAAATTTGCCATACATTTTTCTCCAAGACATCGGTACAATCTCTCGAGAAATTTTTGAGATCGGACCACTATAGCATATTACTGCAATCCGAACTGCATTTTTATACACAGGGTATATTAAGTTTGAAAGTAAGTAAGAAATGTCGAAGTTCAGCGTGACTCGATTGTATACTAAAAATGCATATAAGTTAGAACTTTGTTGCAAAACCTTTATTTGCGAGTACGGCAACTCACATTTTCGGCATAGATTCCACTAGAATACCACGCCGGTATTGAACACCACGCCTCTTGGACGTTTTCCCACAGTTCCACCTTATTTCGTGGTTAAATGGGTTGTAGCTTTTCCTTTACAATCTTTCACATGTATTCTATAGGTTTTAAATCCGGATATTGCGCCGGCCAAGTTATAACTTCAACATAAAAAAGCATTACATCGTCTAAAATTCTTAGTAAGTGATCACGTTCCACGATTTCCCCGAATGCAAACCAGCGCTCCGACTCCGTACCACGAAATATACCCCCATATCACGATATTACAACCACCATGTTCGAAAGATTTTGTCATACATCGGGGAATCATTTCAGCATTCTTCGGACGTCGAACCCAAACTTTTCCATCGCTACCTACCATATTTATTTTAGATTCATCGGACCAAAGGACCAACATCTTACGCCACTTTTTTACATTTTTTTCACAGGTACAATTGATAAGCGCTGAAGCAAAAACAATCCGATTTTTCCGCTGTCTTTTTGTCCACATTAGGACTTTCCGGGACATCTTTCTAAACAGATTATTTTCTACAAGGCGCCGCGGAACATTTCTCGAAGAAATTTCTGCACCCAATTCTCTTTTGATAGCTACAGAGGTCTTGAAAGGATCGCGTTTTGAAAAAACCTCTATGTACCATAATTGTCATTCTGAGACGTCGTTTTTGTTTAACAAAATGTCAAGTTTGAACAAATATTCTAAAGATTATATACTTACAATATAATTGTTTACTAAATCACTCCTATATTTTTATTTCTTGATTAAATTTTTTTGTCACGACAAAAAAGGCACACTTTTGTTTAATTTAAACTCAAAAATAACAGTAAAATGTAACAGAGTGTTTTAAAAGATAAGTATTGTCTGTATAGTAACTGTACGTGCATACATATATGTACCTATGTTTGCGAGCAAAAGTTTAAAACAGTAAACAGTTAAATAAAATATGTACTGAAAACACTGTATTTAATATAACAAATTGTGATAAGGTTTCCCTTAAAGAACTTACTATAACATTTATATAAGTACATATGTATGTATGTATATAATTATTCGTTTTTTACTTAACTTAAGTCATATGTATGTATATAAGATATTCATGCTTCTTTCTTCTGTACTGGTGCTTGATAATCAGGGAATGTTCTTATTAATTAAGTTTTTTATTCAACCACAATATATGAGTTCGTTTCCTTTATTATTATCTCGAATATTATTAATTTTTATTATATTTTTTCTTTTACAGACTTACTCGGGCCTATTCTGTGTTGTTGTAAACCCTTACAAAAAATTGCCAATCTATACCGAGAAGATAATGGAACGGTATAAGGGTATAAAAAGGCATGAAGTGCCTCCCCATGTTTTTGCAATAACCGACACCGCATATAGATCTATGCTACAAGGTAAATTTCATTCAATTCCCAAAACCTGATCATATAAAATATCAATAGATATTAGGGAACAATGTTATGCAAGCAAACATGTATATCACAAACCTAAATTGGCAATAGTAATAGTGTACACTATTGCGATATTGATGTATTAAGTTTGTAGCGAATTTTAATAGCCTCTTTTCAATTTAAGTCAACACTCTGAATACGGTGTTATTACTGAGTTTTGCCATAAATTCTGTTACAAAGTTTATAATGCATACAGCGAGGACAAATTCGCCAAAAAAGCATATGTCGCGCAGATCAATGTCTAGACTTATTTGAGACAATCTCCACATGAAAGCCTACCGTCGGTCAACTGGTCATCTTCAATCTTTGGTTCGAGTAGCGTCGTCAATACCAATAGAAACTGTGCGTGCGCTATTGATCAATGGCCGAATCATTTAAGGGCTTGAAAGCAAAAGATGTCCATTTCGAATAAAATTTTATAAATCGCTCTTTTAGTATACGTATTGTTATATAAAATGAACTTAATTAAAAAATATATTATAATTTCATTTTTATAACGACCTGTATTTCTAACAGAACTTATGGCAGGGCTAAGGGAGCCTGCAGATGCTTTTATATTCGTACAATTATTCCTTTTTTATTTTATAAGTTTTTTTTGTGTTTATGCATGTGGAAAGAGAAGAAATTGATCCCTCAGATTAAGAATATTTTACTTGCAGCTCTGTGGTAAATATTAAAAAAAAATCGCAATTCGTCAGCTTTGCGCTCGGCTCGGCTACCAGCGTCCACTCTGCAGGCACCCCAAGTGGTATATTATGTATTCGTGCCAAAATCGAGTAGACTTGCATTGCCGGTTTTAGAAGTATACATTTTAGTATTGCAGATATGTGAGAAGTTTGCAGATGCGCTAGCTGCAAGATAATCTCATTCAGTTTGGTTCGCCAATATGTCTAACTACGGGTGCTAGTTTAAGTTCTTTGTAAAAAATATTAAATTTTAATTTTTTTTATTTTATATGGTCGATTTTATTCAAAGACAACTTCATTTACACTCCAATTGTGTTAGCCTACTGGTATACTTGCGCTGGCTACTGCCACAGAATTTTGCTTTGCGAATGCCTATTGAACCGATTTTGAGAATTCTGTATACTATAATAAGGGATAGTAGTAATAGATATTAAAAAAAAAAAATGGCGACAACTGAGTTGCCGCTTGTGATTGGTATTCGTTCATAACGTATATTTTGGTATACTGTTGCCTATCGGCTACTATGCTCGCGTAAGTATTAATACACAATACGGATGTTAACCTATCCATTTATAAGCATTTCCATTTTCGGTTCACCAACTATTAGTTTATTTTTAATGATAATGATATATATAAATATGCATCTTTATATATTTAAGATCATTAACTTAGACTTATTCTTATTGCTATATTTTAGTTCGCGTCAGCTAAAATTATATTTAAAACATCTTTAAATGAGATATACATATGTACATATGTATGTGTATCACTCAACCGAAGAGGCTTAATTTAATATATTGAGTTGATGTGGACAACGTCAACTAGAGGATCAGAATTCATTATATTAGGGATATGAGGTTTAGGTCAAGGTCTAGACCAATTTCATTCTAATTCAGCGCTAAACCACATAATTTTTAAGAAAACTTGTATTTAATTTCATTAAAATATCATATTTTGACCGACTTCAACAGTTTAAAGTCAAGTGGAAAGACGGAAATCATTATATAGGGTATATTGGGGTAGAGAAAGGGATGTATTATATGGGAGTTGAGGGTAGTATTGACCCGATTTTATCTATTTTTATTTTATCCAATACCACGTACTATTAACATGCCACAGACTACTAAAATGGTCCCTGGATTTCATTAAGGTACTTCACATACCTGATTCTGATTAGACATTTTAGGCACAAAGATACACTTTTATTAGCAAAACACGCTCTCATTTTTATTGAGATAACTCATGTATTGTTCGATAAATGTGGTATAAAGGCACCTGGAAGTTCGAAAATCTTTATATTACGTATATGGCGGCTAATAGAAGTATGGATCCGATTCAACCCATTTAGACATACCATTATCAGGAAAGGATACTCTCCGAATTTCAATTATTTATCTCACACATTGATCGATATTTTTGATAAAAAGTCTACTATAAGTACTTTGAACCCCATGTTCGGTACCTAGGCGCTTGAATAGTTTTGGTTCTATTGGGACAATTTTTGGTCATGGTGGCACAGTTCAAACGCACTATTCGTGCAAAGTCTTATCCCTTTAAAATAATTGGTGCTTCATTTTTATACTAGAAGGTGAAAGCCTCAGATGGAATTTAAAATTGTGTTTTATGGGAAATAGTCGTGGTTATAGACCGATTTCTCTCATTTTCGCTGTAACATGAGAATGATAAAATAGTCTTATGAACCAAATTTAGTTGAAATTGGTCGAGTAGTTCCGGAGATATGTGATTTCACCTAAATGTGGGCGGTGCCATATCCATCATCCAATCCAGTGCTCCTTACCTTTTTGTCAACTAGCATGTGTACCAAGTTCCATCAAGATTTTTTGCTCAAGTTACAGCTTGAAAAGTCAGACATACGGACGGACAGACAGTCACCCGGATTTCAACTCATCTCGTCACCTTGATAATTTATACTTATATTTATAACTCCATATCTATCTCGATTTGTTTTAGGTGATATAAACAACCGTTAGGTGAACAAAACTATTATACTCGTATGCCTTCTATATTTAAAAATAAGTTAAATTAGTTGCATTGGAAATTATTTATTACATAAAACGTTATTTCAAAGCATACCCTGCAAGACAGCTGTCGGCTTCGTCACCGGTTAATTACCCAACAGCGCTACCAGAGATTTCGGTTAAAGTTTCTATCAGTTTCTTAAGGCCCAATTGACAATTCTAACTGAAACTCTTGTATACGAGTGATCATTCATCACTCATCTACATAAAGGCCTTATGATTTGCACGGTGTGTATGTGTTGGTTTCTGCGCTCATTCTTTGAATTTATCGAAGTTGTTGAGGAATAAGTAAACAAACAATGTCATACTATTTTAAAATAATTACTATTTCAGTGATACGATATCTTTTGCTTGGGGTATTCGTTTTAGATACCCTAAGCTCCTAAGAAAGCAGCAAATGAGCTCCATTTGCTTTACATTGGTATACATATGTATGAATTTTTCGTAGAATTGTTTATGCCATGTTTTCATATGGCGAATGTTCGGCAACAAAAAAAAAAAAGACAAGAGTGACTCCTATTTAAGTATGTTGGTATGATTGTGTACACATACTTGTATGTACATATTATTTACATATGTATGTAGGACATATATATACATAAATAACGAGAACTTTTAATAAGTATACTTAGTGTTTTACAAATAAAGGCATTCGATGGTCATATTGAACATTTTTAAGCGTAAATTTATGAATCACACGGTGACAAATCAGTTGGAGCCAACGAGCCCGTTAGCTATCTTTATTTGCAGTTGGATTTTTATATTAAGATGTTTTTCGTATGTAAATTCAAAAGCAACTGCTGAAACTGGTTTTTGGTTACACATTTGAAACCTTTGATCGCAAAGTGGCATGAGTAAAGAAAGAAACCGATTTCTTTCTCCAACATCAATTCCTCAAATAATTCATACCACGGAACGGTTAATAGTAGAAACAACCGTTTATTCGTTCATCATTTCATATATGTATATGACATATTAAGAAATTGCAAAGGAATACTAGAATTAAAATTCTCAATCCACCAGAGTGTTTAATACAAAATCTAAAGCGTGAAAGTTTCAAATATCAAGTACCACCCATGTATACATACACATACACATACACATTTTCAATACTGAATTTTCAACTATTGTTTAAATATAATTTTATGATTATGATATTGGTTATTATATTGTAGAACGTTAACGCCAGTGGTAGTTTTTGTAATACACATAGTACATAATTGGCGTAGTTCCAATGATTAACGAAAATTTAGATATGTACCATCTACATATGTACACCAGTGACCAAGTAAACCTTACCACTTCACATTTTGCAATTATTCTCCAATTATCGCGGCTTAAATAATTCAGTTTTGCTAAAAACTTGAAAACCTATGAAATGGAGAATTATATTTCATTTGCAAAAAAATTTTTTTTTAAATATACTAATTTTTATATATTTCCATAGTAAGAAAACAAAAAGTATAAATGTATAATCTTTCTGTGAAATGGATCCGATATGTTTAATTATATATTGTGTTTTCAATATTGTAATAATCCTTGTATATTTTTTCAATAATCTATAACTATTGTACTAAATGTTCTAATAACTAGTTGATCAACCCTTGGCGGCTATAACTGCTTTGATCCGTTCGGGCATTGAATTAACAAGTTTTTCGAAAACCTCGTTCGAAATTTCCTGTGGCCACACATTTTCAAGATTTTTTTTACTCTGCCTTAGAGCGCTGAGTATGTTGAGCCACTTTCTTTTTCATAGCGTGCCAGAGATGCTCAATCGGATTTAAATCGGGTGAAATTACTGGCCACGTCATATGTGTTATCCGAGGTCTTCAAACAATTTGTGCACCTGGAAGAGAAAAAATGATGACAGATTGCACTATTTTAAATGGAAAGTATGCAAATGTATTGGGAATTAAAAACCATATCAAACTTACCGATTTGGCCCGATGGCATTGTGCCGAGTCATACTGAAAGATGGCCGCGGAAGTATGCCCATATTGGTCTTCTATAGCCGGAAGAATAAAATTTGATATAACCTCCCCGTATTTCTGTGTCTTCATCATACCGTCAACAAAAAGTAAAGGGCATCGTTTATGGTGAAAAAGCATACCCAGACCATTTGACTTTCAGGATGCTTAACCGATCTCACCATACAATTATCTTTAAATTGTTCTCCCTCAAATCGTGGTACAGTGCAAATTAAATTTGCTCTCATCTGACCATATTACCGTTTTTTATTGCTGTAAAGACCAGTTACGGTGGATTCTTGCCCATTCCAACCGCGCCTGTCTCATCCTTGTAGTCAAGAGTGGTTTTTTCGCTGGCCTCCTTCCACTTAAACCATACTCTTGTAGCCTCATGCGTACAATTCTTGAACTAATTGATTTGATGTTGCTCTTCCAGGTCTTTTCTTATTTGTATGGAGTTCCTGAAGCGATCTTTCAAACTAATCCTATGAATTATATTATCTGTCCTAGACGACGTCTTCCTCCTGATTTGAATCCTACTCGAATGCTCCAAACGTCCTGGTTTTTTTCTTCAGTAAATTTATTATTGTTGGATGGCTGCATCCCACTTCTTGCTATCTCGCGAACCGGCACTCGTTCTTTTTCCAACGTAAAAACAACCACTTTTTGGTCACGAGTCAACTGCTTATATTTAGCGAACATTATTCTAACCGTTCTCTATATTGTAAGAGTTAAGTTTATTTGTCAATATTTTATATTTCAATTTCAAATAAACCCAATTGCTTAGATCAGACTGAAACTTTAAATTTGTATCGAAAAATAGCGTTACAATTTCAAAGCTCAGTGGTAACGTTTATGTGGCCAATGGTTTATATGTCAAATTCATTCATTCAGTTTTCAAAACATGCAATTGAGCGTAACAATAAATTTGGTAATCCGTATTCAAGCATACCTTTGTTAATATAAGTCCAAAGTTTTGGTGTATGATTTTAATTTAATTACGGAAATTCATTAGAAATGAAAAGCAACTGGTATTAGATACATTTTAGCACCAGAAAATATGTATCTACATAAGAGCTTTGCTCTTGACATAATTTCATATTTAAAGAATATTTTGAAACACAAAATCAACGGAAACCTAGTTAAAGTTTTTTTTAAATGATAGTAGTGTTATTAAAGTTTTTGTCGCCTTAATTTCCTCAATAGTGCCTCGTCTAATTTCAATACGTCTATTACAAAGAGAAAATGTTTTATATTAATTATGTTCTTTGATATATTCGTTACTTATTATCTCAAAGTTTTATTTTAACAGGTATCACTCAGTATTTTAGCGTTCTTTTGATTCAGTCTAAAGTACTTTTGAGTTACTTAGATATGAGGCCAGCTAGCTTAGAATTTTAGAACTATTTCTTAATGTTTATTATTTCTTAATGTTTATTAAATAATCGTTTATATAATATTTCAGATCGCGAAGACCAATCGATTTTATGTACAGGTGAATCTGGTGCTGGTAAAACCGAAAATACGAAAAAAGTGATACAGTATTTGGCGTATGTAGCGGCTTCAAAACCAAAAGGCTCGGGAGCGGTAAGTCTATAAATTCGATTGCTCGAGTTCTAAGTAATGCATTTCACACTTAAATCAATTAAGTGTAAATGTATAATATGTATGTATGTATGTATCATCATTTGTTCTTAAATACACTTTTCTTTTCCCAATCCCTTCTTAAATTAAAAAAAATACAAATTTCGAAAGCGTCATTTATAAGCTTTCATTATTTGGACTTGTAGTATGTAGTATGTATTGTATGTGTAAATGTATTTATATAAAATGCCATATGTACTATATACTACGTTAATGAGTAATGAAATTGTATTCATTATTATTATTATCAGAGAAAACGAGTAAAAGCAAACATTAACTCATTCTCCTAAAAAATTATCTGAAGTGAAATGATTAAAAACCTTTTCGTTAGCAATACAAAGTGAAAATACTTATGTGGTGACTCATCAGTTCAGTGAATAAACAAAGAAACAGAAATATCTGTAAAAGTAAAAAAGACGAATGTCAGTTGAAAACAAACCACAAATCAAAAAAGTAGAAAATAAATAAATAAAATCGAATGTACAAACGAAGAATGGGGCAGAGTGTGCAGGGCTATATGGCGTAATGTTAATAAAAAAATGGTGCACAGGCTGAGACCGTGCTGTTTGAATAAAATATCTAGCTCTCAAAAGTGTTGCAGCCTCGACTGCGGCTTTTAATTCCATTTAAGGTGAACTGTGTCGTCTACTATGGAATGCTTAAATCCTAAGTTTATACAAATATTGAAAAATATATAGATGCATGTACAAATATACACAAAGCTATGTACAAAAATAGACAATCAGTCGGTATATATGTATGTAGTTCCATGCAAAATGCAAGCATGAATTTGTGATAGGCGATAATTCATACATACTGAGGGCTGTGTTCCAGATCTTTTAACTTTTTAAAAAAGTTGAGAAAAACGAGATTTTATTTTTAACCCTTGTAGAACTGTAAACACTGTGCACATACTTTCAAAATAAAAAAGACAAAACATACATATGCTGGTGTTGGAGCAATGATATATGACGTAGGAGTCACATTTTACAATTTCGGCGTTTATTCCATTAATGTTGGTGTGTTAATTTAAATATATATGTAGATACTTTTTCCAACTGTTAACCATTGAGAAATTTGCTACATCAATTGGATCGATTTAAACGGGATGTAAGAACGTGAAATCATATGCTTTGACGCAGTGTTAAAATTGAAATTGAAGATAGCAGCATCTTAAACATAGCTTCACTTTAAAGTAAAAGCTTTGCCGCATGCTCATTTGTATAGATACATGTGTATGTAAGTATATATATTATTAACGTATATTTCAAACTGTCTACATACATGTTATACATATACACATATATATGTATACATATGCAATGTGCAATTATGTTTAAATAAATTGATTGTAAGTGATTAATACTTATTCGGGTGTATTTCTGTTTCATACGGGCAAAATATAAAAACAGCAACAATGTCATGTTCGAAAATATGCTCGTGCACTTGAACTGAGATATTATATATATATATAATATTATATACATACATATATATTATACATATGTATGTATGTATCTCAGTTCAAGTGCACGAGCATATTTTCGAACATGACATTGTTGCTATTTTTATATTTTGCCCGTATGAAACAGAAATACACCCGAATAAGTATTAATCACAATCAATTTATTTAAACATAATTGCACATTGCATATGTATACATACATATGTTATACATACATATGTATATATGTATAACATGTATGTAGACAGTTTGAAATATACGTTTGGTTTATATCTAAACTTATTATACTCTCGCAACCTGTTGCTACAGAGTATAATAGTTTTGTTCACCTAACGGTTGTTTGTATCACCTAAAACTAATCGAGTTAGATATAGGGTTATATATATATAAATGATCAGGATGAAGAGACGAGTTGAAATCCGGGTGACTGTCTGTCCGTCCGTCCGTCTGTCCGTGCAAGCTGTAACTTGAGTAAAAATTGAGATATCTTTATAAAACTTGGTAGACATGTTTCTGGGTACCGTGAGACGGTTGGTATTGCAGATGGGCGTAATCGGACCACTGCCACGCCCACAAAACGCTATTATTCAAAAACAAATAAATTGCCATAACTAAGCTCCACAACAGGATACAAGACTCTTATTTGGTACACAGGATCACATTAGGGAGGGGCATCTGCAGTTAAATTTTTTTTTAAAAAGTAGGCGTGGTCCCGCCTCTAATAGGTTTAATGTGCATATCTCCTAAACCTCTAATGTTATAATAACAAAATTCACTAGAAGTAAATCTTTTTAGAACCTCTACCCACAGTGTGAAAATAGTTGAAATCGGGTGGCAACTCCGCCCACTCCCCATATAACGGTACTGTTAAAAACTACTAAAAGCGCGATAAATCAAGCACATTAAATTTTATTCTGGGATGGTATGAGATAACTTTATAGGTACCACGTTCAAAATTAGTCAGTGGGCGTGGCACCTCCCACTTTTAGGTGAAAACCCATATCTTGAGATCTGCTTAACCGATTTCAACCAAATTCGGTGCATAACGTTCTTTTCATATTTCTATGGCATAGTGCGAAAATGGGCGAAATCGGACTACAACCACGCCTATTTCCCATATAACACCATTTTCAATTCCATCTGATTCTTTCACTTTCCACTATGCATATCAAGCAACAATAATTATATCGGGGTAAAATTTTGCGTAAATAATACGTTTAAAGTATGCCATCTTGTGACCAAAAATTGTCTAAATCGAACCAAAACTGTTCAAGCCCCTAAGTACTAAATATGTGGACCCCAGTGCCTATAGTTGACCTTCTACCGAAAATATCAGTCAATCCACAAAGAAATCTCAAACGAGTATACTATTTGACTTTACGAGAGTATAAAATGTTCGGTTACATCCGAACTTAGCCCTTCCTTACTTGTTTTATTTGATTTTGTACTAATATGGACTTTGGCATGTTTTTGAGCGGAGAAGTTTCCTTTTAAGGCAACCAAAATTTCGTTAAGAAATTCTTTTAAAGATTTTGAAGTGATTAAAAATATTCCATAAATGCTTGCGTATGCACAAGTGTGGCGATGTAAGTATGTACACATACATACATATAATTATTATTTAAGTACATACATTTGTAATAAAGTCGAATTCGTTTTGATATGTGTACATCGAAATGAACATACATGTATGTATATGCTATGTATGTACATATGCCTATCTGTCTATTGAGCACCATATAAGGATCAAATTATTTTAACTTTGTAAATATGTTTTATTCGCTGCTATCGTTGTCACCGTACGAGCACAAATATAGGTATGTAGGAATCTGTATATAGATACAAATTTGTGTGTGCACTTACACATGTTGGTATGAATAGTATTTTATGTTATGTTATTCTCGTAATTTATGAGCAAACCAAGTACTCGTGAACCATATACACTCATACATTTAATGTTCGTATGTCAGCCATGACCGAAAGCGTTGTGTGTGACTACCAACTTATGGGTTTTGGGGTAATTCCGACCGAGTCAATTTCCAAAAAAATATGTTTTTTTTTTATTAATACCTGGCGCCAAGCTGAAGGTAGGACCAAACCTCCGCTTACTAATGTCTTTAGTTAATCTCGTTTCTTTATTTTAAAGCGAAGCTCTGCCAAAACTCCTGATAATATAATATATAATATTTGCAATATAATACACAAGTTCAATCTTATAAACATATATTATATATGTGCATATTTAATAAGTGATAACATGCCTCGAAGTACAGAACTAACTAAATATGTAATTTAAAATGAATAAAATAAAAGTATTACAAGAACTTTAGGTGTTTAATATGAATATTTAAATATTATTTCTTGTTAAATATATAAGTATTTAAAAAAGTATTAGGACTTAATTTTATATTTAACTTGTGATATTTTTATTTTTATTTCATGTTTTCTCTTCAACTGCTCTACTTACTACCCACTACCACTACTATGTTGTATAATTGATTGGTTGATGTCTACTATTCGAACATTTTTTACGCCGATTTTATTTAAATGAATATACAAAATAATGTAAATATTGAAAAAATAATAATAATATTGCATCAAAATGAAAAATATATACTTGAAAATAATTTATTACACCCACACACTGCAATCTACTATTAACGTCTGTCCACCTTTATTGCTACAACCTTCATTACCGTCACCAACAAATAACTTTAAAAACGATACCACAATCACTAACACCACGAAATGTCCAATCAACCGACCGATTACCAACAATCAACCCAAACAAAAAATTACCTCAACAATTTCTGCCAAAAAGGGACCTCATCCGGCTTTAATTATTGTAAGTATCTGAAACAAACCCATTTTTCCATGTTACTATGATCTATTGTTATTTTGATTGCGTATGTGTTCTTTTAATACTTTTTAATTTGGTTATTTATGTTTTTATTTAACTTAATCCTTAAGGTTTTAGTTTGGAAACAAAGATAAGCATATTCTAAAAGTTGTGAATAACTGTGTAATTGAATAAATGTTAGGTAGTGAATAATTAATTACTTATTTTTCACAAAATGTTCTGTGTTGCCACATTTTGTTACATATACATTTGTTTAGTTTTGTTTTCAACTCTGCCCTTTGACCTAAATAATCGGTGTGTTGCATATTTCAATATTTTATTACATGCATATTTTGTAACAAATATCAACCTTTGAGTACTCGTATTATAAATTATTCTTTAATTCACGATACTGTTTTGGTTTTTACAAGCATACAATAGGACAATATATGAAATATTTCTCCAAAAAGCAAAGAAATTGTTAATATAATTGTCCTCTATTTCCTAGAGTAAACTAATATTTGTATTGTGTTGATCGTTATTTATTACGTTTAAAAGGCTTTTATTGCTATTCATTCACTTAATTGATCATAGAAAATTGTTTGATAGAATCCCTTAGGATTCAGTACTCTTTCGAGCTTGGATACATTATAGTTTATTGGTTTTCTTTGTTAAAATTGACAATGATTGTAAGTCCTCATTTCAAAGTTATTTCGATTTTTTAGGTCAGAATGCATTTATAATATTTTACCCAAATCAATAACAATTAATTTTTCTAACATATCGACTATGGATATTTTCGCTATATACTATACTATTAACGCTTTTACCGTTTTAAACCACAATAATTATAACTCAATGTTATTTGTTCGCCCTGAATGTTGGTCTTGGTGACTTTGAAATCAACTATTTATATTTCTGTAATCATTTCGGCGTTCATCGAATCCACTAAATGATTCGTCACGATTTAATCACGTATACAACAAATATGAATTTTAGAGTAATAATGCGGAAACGTTTGCGGTAAAGTACCATAATGCTATAAGATTTGCCTATACCATTTTTGCTTGAGTAAGATTTTTTATGAATTTTTATCCTTAGATTGAGAATGTAATTTTGTAAAATGTGTTTATTGTATTTGGCTGTTTTGTAGTAACTGTAATCAATTTCAACCTTTTCGTTGCCGATATTATTTATTATTATTATTGTTATTGGTGCACTAATTTTCTTTAGACTGCTACACTTTACTACAGTTTAGATACATTAATTACGATATAATATGTATGCCGAAAGTATTAATTTAAAACCAATGGAGCGTAGTAATAGTATCTTAGGTGGAAATCGGTTTAACTGATTACGGCGCCTCAAAAAGTTAGTTTATTTTACCGAAAACCCCAATTGAAAGAATTCTGTAAAATATTCATCCATTAATACCTCCACCACAATGCCCTGAACATAAAACACAAGTCTTTAATAAATGAGTATTATAATTATACAAATAGAAACGCAGATTGCATTTAAACAAATGCAATTAATGCTACACTATTCTGGATAAGACAGACATACTCGTACTTACTTTTCGAAGTGCACTTTTTAATTGGCATTGTATATATTCATGAAATTAAAGCCAATTATTCGAATTTTACAGAGTTTGCAAGTTAATGCGAAGAGAAGTTATAGAATCAAATGTAATGTTCATGGTGTGTCAGATTCTGTTTGTGTTAAGAATGAAAGTCGAAAAGATGTTCCTAATTTGAAAGAAAATACTGGATGCCTATGTATGATGTCGAAGGTATTTTCGTAGTTGTTATTTTAATACATCAATACTGTTGCAAATAGGCTATTTGGTAGTTTTGTGCTGATTTACATATATAAATATGTAAATATAAAGTAGACGTCCGAATATTATACACATAAGTACGTATTTACATATATGTAAGTACGCAACAATTTGGCTTTGTAAAAAATATAGTCCCATTTTTAATTGAATCTTCATATATCAATACTAAATATTTTGTTCTTTTTTAATTGTGATAAATAATTTGTCTCTCTGCAAATGTATAAGAAGAACACTCTAATACTGTAGTTAGAATTAAATAATTTTTATATGCATGATTCAGTGAATGTTAATTTTCTGAATAATTATAATGAAGATATGCATGGACGAATCAGATATGTCGCAAAGGAACGCAAAAATTAATTTTTTAAATAGATTCACTTGAGCTTTTTTACTTACTATATTCTCATTGAGGAATATTCCCCTTAGGAATATTTACACTCTGACATTTCTGTTCATTCATTCAAGTCGTCAATATAAATAATTCTAATTTTCAATATAATTATTTCTTAATTTTATAAGTCGCTTATATTAGAACAATCGTGAAGTAATTTTATTTGGCCTGATTATCCTAAATAATAAAGTAATGAAAATAATTTATTACACAGGGCGAACTGGAACAACAACTTTTGCAAGCTAATCCCATTTTGGAAGCTTTTGGAAATGCGAAGACTGTAAAAAACGATAATTCATCTCGTTTTGTAAGTATCGACTTAACAAATTGTACTACTAAAACTTGTGTATACTTGTAGATCTAAATTTTGAAAATTAATATATAAAAATTTTAAATTTAATTTGTTTTTGAACAAGAATTGATCAAATTAGAGCACGGCAACAATCGTTTTCGGTTGATAAATGATTCATTTGTAGGATGATATTTTCTATGGACAATTACAACACTTATTAGCTAATAAAAAATTGACACTTGACTATTGTCAAATCTCGGCAATCTGCCTCATAATTTATCACTTTTAAGTAAAATAGTACCATAAATCTTGACTTCTTGTCATATTTCTATGTTATAGTGGGCGAAATCGGATTACAACCACGCCTATTTCCCATATAACACCATTTTAAATTCCACCTGATTCTTTCACTTTCCACTATGCAAATCAAGCAAAATATATAAAGAAATCTCAAACGAGTATACCGTTTGACTTTGCAAGAGTATAAAATGTTCGGTTACATCCGAACTTAGCCCTTCCTTACTTGTTTTATTTATTTTTATACCCTGAACAGGGTATAATAAGTTTGCCACGAAGTTTGTAACACCAAGAAGGAAACGTTGGAGAACCTACAACATAAATACATAAATGATCAGCATGATGAGCTGAATTGATTTATCCATGTCCGTCTGTCTGTCCGTTCCTCTGTATATTAGGTCAAGTAAAAAGTTCGTTCGGTTTTCTAAGAGATGGCGTTATTGTCCATAGTACTAGTGTTACGTGTCGCATCATGTCATACTATACGGCGCTGAAAACGTGTTTATTCGCGCTAAAAGTTTGTCTTTGACAGTTTTTCGATTGATTGACTCAGTGCATTGTGAGCGCTCGTCAAAGATGGACACCAGCAAAGAGAAATCGCTATATTTTACAATTTTGCTTCGATCAAGGCGAAAAAGCAGCCAAAGCGGCTGAAAAAATTAATTTAGTTTATGGGCCCGATACTATAAACGAATGTGTAGCACAAAAGTGGTTTTCTAGGTTCCGTTCCGGTAATTTCGATGTCAAAGATGCACCACGCGTGGGGAGGCCTGGCATCGAAAATTGCGATAAAATCATGGAAATAGTGGAAACAGACCGTCACGTGAGCAATTATTTAATTTCTGAGGAACTAAAGATAAGCCAGAAAACCGTTAGGAACCATTTGGATAACCTTGGATTCAAAAAGAAGCTCGATGTTTGGGTGCCACACGAACTAACGCAAAAAAACATGATGGATCGAATTTCCATCTGCAAATCGCTGCTGAATCGCAACAAAATCGACCCGTTTCTGAAGTGGATTGTGACTGGCGATGAAAATGGGTCACTTACGACAACATCGATCGCAAACGGTCGTGGTCAAAGCTCGGAGAAGCGGCCCAGACGGTGGCCAAGACCGGATTGACGGTCAGGAAGGTTTTGCTGTGTGTTTGGTGGGATTGGCAAGGAATTATCTACTACGAGCTGCTCCCCTATGGCCAAACGCTCAATCGGCCCTCTACTGCCAACAACTAGACCGCTTGAAGGCAGCATTCATCCAGAAGAGGCCATCTTTGATCAACAGGGGCCGAATTGTGTTCCATCAGGACAACGCCAGGCCACACACGTCTTTGGTGACGCGCAGAAGCTCGGAT
This sequence comes from Bactrocera oleae, assembly GCF_042242935.1. Taxonomy (NCBI): domain Eukaryota; kingdom Metazoa; phylum Arthropoda; class Insecta; order Diptera; family Tephritidae; genus Bactrocera; species Bactrocera oleae. Next base: position 37,934,831 of record NC_091538.1, read on the forward strand.
GGGAGGTCCACCCACCTTATAGTCCGGACCTGGAACCAAGTGATTACCATATTTTCCTGTTCATGGCGAACGCGCTTAATGGTGAGAAGTTGACCTCAACAATTGAAACCTGTGAAAATTGGCTCTCCGATTTTTTTGCCAATAGGGCGCAGCCTTCTACGAGAGGGGTATAATGAAGTAGAAGTATTGGCAACAAGTTCACGAACAAAACGGCGCATATTTGACTTAAATCGGACAAATGTACACAAAGTTTTCGTCTTTTGTAAAATCAATTAAAAACCGAACGAACTTTTTACTTGACAAATATATGCAAACAAGTCGTTCAGTTTTTAATACTATGTTCGCACCGAATTGAAATCCTCTTGAAAACACAATTTGTGGATTGTGGAACCAAAGTCGTTCTGACCGACAAGAACAGTGACGGTCATCTGATAGGTAATATAACAGTCATAGCTGAAAAAATTTTGTCAGCGCGCAGAACAAAGTTTCTATCATTTTCTTAAGATCCTTGTTTTCTTTTTGTTTGTTTGTTTTGTTTTTTCTGAGTCATTGCTGACCATAAATCCGTCATAGCTGAAAATTGTCAGTTATGACTGAAACGCTATCAGAAGTGAAAAATTCTTTTGCGCAGTAGATAATATAATTTTTATTTCTTTAACAAATTTCAAACTTTTGATCAAAATTAGTTATAATAATATATACTTAAATATAAAAAGGAATGCAACAAAAAATAAAATAAGTAAGGAAGGGCTAAGTTCGGATGTAACCGAACATTTTATACTCTCGCAAAGTCAAATGGTATACTCGTTTGAGATTTCTTTGTGGATTGGCTGATATTTTCGGTAGAAGGTCCACTATAGGCACTGGGGTCCACATATTTAGTACTTAGGGGCTTGAACAGTTTTGGTTCGATTTAGACAATTTTTGGTCACAAGGTGGCATACTTTAAACGTATTATTCACGCAAAGTTTTCCCCGATATAATCATTGTTGCTTGATATGCATAGTGGAAAGTGAAAGAATCAGATGGAATTTAAAATCGATTTCGCCCATTTTCGCACTATAACATATAAATATGAGAAGAATGTTACGTACCGAATTTGGTTGAAATCGGTTAAGCAGATCTCAAGATATGGGTTTTCACCTAAAAGTGGGCTGTGCCACGCCCACTGTCTAATTTTCAATGCGGTTCCTATAAAGTCATCTCATACCATCCCAGAGATAAAATTTAATGTGCTTGATTTATCGCGCTTTTAGTAGTTTTTAACAGTACCGTTATATGGGGAGTGGGCGGAGTTGCCACCCGATTTCAACTATTTTCACACTGTGGGTAGAGGTTCTAAAAAAATTTGCTTCCAGTGAATTTTGCTATTATAACATTAGCGGTTTAGGAGATATGCACATTAAACCTATTAGAGGCGGGACCACGTCTACTTTAAAAAAAAATTTAACTGCAGATGCCCCTCCCTAATGTGATCCTGTGTACCAAATAAGAGTCTTATATCTTATTGCGGAGCTTAGTTATGGTAATTTATTTGTTTTTGATTAATGGCGTTTTGTGGGCGTGGCAGTGGTCCGATTACGCCCATCTGCAATACCAACTGTCTCACGGTACCCAGAAACATGTCTACCAAGTTTCATAAAGATATCTCAATTTTTACTCAAGTTACAGCTTGCACGGACAGACGGACGGACGGACAGACAGTCACCCGGATTTCAACTCGTCTCTTCATCCTGATCATTTATATATATATAACCCTATATCTAACTCGATTAGTTTTAGGTGATACAAACAACCGTTAGGTGAACAAAACTATTATACTCTGTAGTAACAGGTTGCGAGAGTATAAAAATATGAAAATATAAAAATAAATTTTCACTTGATGCCATCTCTCAATAGCTCTGCGTACGTCTTTCTCCAATCAGTGGATAGTTCTGAATTTAAAAATGCAAATGTAAATTAACAGTACTGACATATCAAATGTGAGTGTATTGGTGAACTCATCAGCAGTTTCTTGTAGGGTACGTTTAGGCCAATTATGGAATATAAACAAATTGTCTACTAACATTTAGGGCTGGCAAAATATGTCTTCTAATAATATCGATTAAACTAGAGCAGGCACCGATTATAATGAGTGGAATGTAAGTTTTCAAGGGGTTTTCAGCGAAAACTGTGTTTTCGTTTGACAGATTTTGTTTTTATGAAAACACAAGTTTTCGCATGAAAACCTCTTTTGTCTATGAAAACACGAATTTTGTGTCGGTGCGAACATAGTATAAGCTATCGATCTAAAATTTTACACATTTGCTTTTTTTTTTACTAAGAAGCTGCTCATTTGTCGGAACTGGCCGATATCGGACCACTATAGCATACAGCTGCCATACTAACTGAACAATCGGAAGCAAGTCCTTTTTTATTTTACGTAATATCTTCACGAAATTTGGCATGAGTTATTTTCTAAGGCAACAACGTAATCTACGAAAAAATTGTTTAGATCAGATCACTATAGCATATAACTGCCATACAAACTGAACGATCGGAATTAAGTGCTTGTATGGAAAACTCTTTCATTTGACGAGGTATCTTATTTTTATTTAAGGCAATAGTGCAATCTCCGAAGAAATTGTACAGATCGGATGGCTATAACATATAGCTGTCATATTAACTGAACGATCGGAGTAAAGTGCCTGCATGGAAAACTTTTTTACTTGCCGAGGCATCTTCACGAAGTTAGATCGGAATCAAGTTATTGTACATTTGTACCTGTGAAGGATATTATAGATTCGGCGCAACCGAAGTTAACGTTTTTTCTTGTTTATTATTTTTTTAAATTTTAGTTATAACAATTTGGGATGCAATTTTAACAACTTTTTGTCTACCATATTTAGGGTAAATTTATACGCATAAACTTCGATGCGTCGGGTTACATTTCGGGTGCGAATATCGAAACATACCTGTTGGAGAAATCTCGTGCCATTCGCCAAGCGAAGGATGAACGGACTTTCCACATATTTTATCAATTACTTGCCGGTGCATCACCGGAACAACGAGAAAAGTTCATACTCGACGATATCAAATCATACCCGTTTCTTTCAAATGGAAGCCTACCAGTGCCCGGCGTGGATGATTTTGCTGAATTTCAGGCAACAGTTAAGTCTATGAACATCATGGGAATGACCAGCGATGACTTCAATTCTATATTCCGCATAGTTAGTGCTGTACTGTTATTTGGGTGCATGAAATTCCGACAAGAGCGTAATAATGATCAAGCAACGCTTCCAGACAACACTGTGGCTCAAAAGATTGCTCATTTACTTGGTTTGAGTGTAACGGATATGACAAGAGCCTTCCTAACACCTCGTATTAAGGTGGGCCGGGATTTCGTTACAAAAGCCCAAACTAAAGAGCAAGTAGAATTTGCTGTGGAAGCCATTGCCAAAGCCTGCTACGAACGTATGTTCAAATGGTTAGTAAACCGTATTAACCGGTCGTTGGATCGTACCAAACGCCAGGGTGCATCTTTTATAGGTATACTTGATATGGCTGGTTTTGAGATATTCGAATTGAATTCATTCGAACAGCTTTGCATTAATTATACCAATGAAAAATTGCAACAACTCTTCAATCACACGATGTTCATTTTGGAACAGGAGGAATATCAACGGGAAGGTATTGAATGGAAATTTATTGACTTTGGACTAGATCTCCAGCCAACGATTGATTTAATTGATAAACCTGGCGGTATAATGGCATTATTGGACGAAGAATGTTGGTTCCCAAAGGCTACAGACAAAACGTTTGTGGACAAATTGGTATCGGCACATTCCATGCATCCGAAATTTTTGAAAACAGATTTTCGCGGCGTAGCTGATTTTGCTATTGTTCACTATGCTGGAAAGGTTGATTACTCGGCTGCCAAATGGCTAATGAAGAATATGGATCCTTTGAATGAAAATATTGTTTCGCTGTTGCAAGCATCGCAGGATCCTTTCGTTGTGAATATTTGGAAGGACGCTGAAATTGTGGGCATGGCTCAACAAGCATTAACCGACACTCAATTTGGTGCCCGCACCCGTAAGGGGATGTTCCGAACTGTATCACATTTGTACAAAGAACAACTTGCTAAATTAATGGATACCTTACGAAATACAAATCCAAACTTTGTACGTTGCATTATTCCAAATCATGAAAAGCGTGCTGGCAAGATAGATGCGCCTTTGGTTTTAGATCAGTTACGCTGCAATGGTGTATTGGAAGGAATTCGTATTTGTCGTCAGGGCTTCCCTAATCGCATTCCCTTCCAAGAGTTTCGGCAACGCTACGAACTACTTACGCCGAACGTTATACCCAAAGGTTTTATGGACGGCAAGAAAGCATGCGAAAAAATGATTCAAGCTTTAGAATTGGATACGAACCTGTTTAGAGTTGGTCAATCGAAAATCTTTTTCCGAGCAGGTGTATTGGCTCATCTGGAAGAAGAACGTGATTACAAGATCACCGATTTAATTGTGAATTTCCAAGCATTCTGTCGTGGCTATCTAGCACGCCGCAATTACCAAAAACGTTTACAGCAGTTAAACGCAATTCGTATAATACAACGAAATTGTGCGGCATATCTGAAGTTACGCAACTGGCAGTGGTGGCGTCTGTACACAAAAGTAAAGCCCTTGTTGGAGGTAACTAAACAAGAGGAGAAACTGGTGCAAAAAGAAGATGAGCTTAAACAGGTGCGTGAAAAACTGGATGTTTTGGCCAAAAGCACACAGGAGTACGAACGTAAATATCAACAAGCGCTAGAGGAAAAGACCACGTTAGCGGAACAATTACAAGCTGAAATTGAACTTTGTGCTGAAGCAGAAGAGTCACGTTCCCGTTTGATGGCTCGCAAGCAAGAGTTAGAGGATATGATGCAAGAATTGGAAGCGCGTATTGAAGAGGAAGAAGAAAGGTCACTTGCACTCGGAGCAGAGAAGAAGAAGTTAGAGCTGAATATTCAAGATCTCGAGGAACAGTTGGAAGAAGAAGAGGCGGCTCGACAGAAATTACAACTAGAAAAGGTACAGTTAGACGCTAAAATCAAGAAATACGAAGAAGATTTGGCTGTTACTGATGATCAAAATCAGAAGTTGATAAAAGAGAAGAAAATACTAGAGGAACGTGCCAATGACCTTTCTCAAACATTGGCGGAAGAGGAGGAGAAAGCAAAGCACTTAAGTAAACTAAAAGCTAAGCATGAAGCTACAATAGCTGAATTAGAGGAACGATTACATAAAGATCAGCAACAACGACAAGAATCCGATCGTTCCAAGCGTAAGATTGAAACCGAGGTGGCCGACTTGAAGGAGCAATTAAATGAGCGTCGCATTCAAGTAGAGGACATGCAAACGCAATTGGTGAAACGTGAAGAGGAATTGACGCAAACCTTAATGCGTATCGACGAGGAATCTGCAGCGAAAGCCACCGCACAAAAAACGCAGCGCGAATTGGAATCACAATTGGCTGAAATTCAGGAAGACTTGGAAGCCGAAAAAGCTGCTCGAGCGAAAGCAGAAAAAATACGCCGAGATTTAGGCGAGGAACTGGAGGCACTGAAAAACGAACTCCTAGACTCTTTGGATACAACAGCTGGTGAGTAAGCAAAATCTCTTATATGAATAAGCTATAAGGTACTTTTGAAATTTTGATCAATGAGTTATGAAAGCTGTTCACATAAATATTTGAGGTATTTATTTTTATATGCACGTATATTTTTTTAAAAGATTTTTTAATTTTACAATTGAATTGAATGTCTTGCTTTTCTTTCCCACTTGTAGCTCAACAAGAGTTACGTTCAAAGCGGGAACAAGAACTGGCCACTCTGAAGAAATCACTAGAAGATGAGGCAGTCAATCATGAATCATTTTTATCTGAAATGCGACACAAACATTCCCAAGAACTGAATGCAATCAACGATCAATTGGAAAACTTGCGCAAAGCAAAAGCAGTGCTCGAAAAATCGAAGGGCACTTTGGAGGCGGAAAATGCAGACTTGGCAACTGAACTGCGTAGCGTTAATAGTTCACGTCAAGAAAATGATCGCCGAAGAAAACAAGCGGAATCGCAAATTGCTGAACTTCAGGTATGACGTATGAATTTGTATGTCAATATTAAGGCATTTCTGATAAATATAATATTATTTCTTGTGACATTATATATTACGCCGTTGTCAAATGGATACTAAATTAGCATTGTCGCAAACATATATATGTATAAGAGTATATACAAGGTATATTAAAAAATAACGGAATTTTGAAAAAGATATTCATTTATTCGTCTACATTAATGTCGTCGGCTTCCAAATAGTCCCCATTCGATATTATGCACTTATGCCAACGCTTCTTCCAATCGTCGAAACACTTCTTAAACTTAATTTTTGGGATAGTCTTTAGTTTTTCATCGATTTTCATCTGTCTTGCAAAACGCCGACGGCCCGGAAAAGGTTACACGGAGCCATGGCTGGCGAATATGGAGGCTGGGGCATAATTACTGTAAATTTTTTTGCTCATAAAAACACGTCTAACCTTAGCGGCTGCTACAAACAATGTAAACAAATGAATACAGCTGAAAATTATATTTTACTTCAGGGGCATGTACATATATCAACATAATCACATCAATTATTTTCTAAACACACCTCGCATGTATTTATGTATATCCATATTGCAATGTTATCATGTAACCAAACTGGATGCATCCAATTTCTCAGCTCCGAGTTTTGTGGTTTATATACTAATTTATAAATTATCCAATAATATTCTTCGAGTCGTGTTCATAAACATAGCAGTGCTTTCAGTTTAAATTTTAAGTCATAGCTGCATAATTTGATTTTGCATGAAATCTCGATTTCACAATTAGGGCATGTTAATACTTTCAGAAATATTTTATTTCACAAAAAATGTCAGTTAAACACGTCAAAATCATATTTAAAACAATTTCATATGTTTTTATATTTCATGTATTTTAATCCGATCAAATTAGACACAAAATAAGAGTGAAGGTACACAAATTTAGGAGAGTTATTAAAAACAACATACGAGAACTCCTCCATGTCCCAGTATGTGGAAAAAAATTTATTCGAGGTCAAAGATCAAAAAAATTTTATTTCGCGATTTTCAGCGAAGCGGTGAATTTTAATATACAAAAATCGGAGACCATAAAATTATCTATGAAAACTGTATCTCACCATTTTTGAGATATAATAAATCAAAAAGTTGTTAAAAACGTACAAGTGGCGTGAAAACGTGTGCCTATTATAACAATCAATATATCCCAGAAACGGTGGCTCTTAGGAAAAAATTATTTACACATTTTATGTAGATAATATTGTAGAATGTTTTTGAGGTAATTTTATGATAAATTTTACCGCTTCGCTTTGAAAGGCTAGATTGATTTGATTGATTGACTGATGTTATCTAAAAATTTGTTGAAATTCTGAGAAATTTCTGTATTAATCACATATTGCAGTTTAATAGTATTAATAAATAACAATATAATTTGTTCTCCATCCAGTTGTTGCACAATATACCTAATTGATAAATATTAATAATGTGTAGGTAAAACTAGCTGAAATCGAACGTGCCCGATCAGAACTCCAAGAGAAATGCACAAAACTGCAACAGGAGGCAGAAAATATAACGAATCAGTTGGAAGAAGCCGAATTGAAAGCATCGGCTGCTATAAAATCTGCTAGTAATATGGAATCTCTACTGACAGAAGCGCAGCAATTACTTGAGGAAGAGACGCGGCAAAAGTTATCGTTGAGCTCAAAACTAAGGCAATTAGAATCAGAAAAGGAAGCATTGCAGGAACAACTAGAGGAGGATGAAGAAGCGAAACGTAATTATGAGCGGAAATTGGCCGAGTTAACCGCACAAATGCAGGATATTAAGAAAAAGGCAGAAGAGGATGCAGATCTGGCTAAAGAGTTAGAGGAGGGCAAAAAACGTTTGAATAAAGAGCTTGAAGCTCTTGAAAGACAAGTTAAAGAATTGATTGCTCAAAATGATCGTTTAGATAAAAGTAAAAAGAAGATACAGTCGGAACTGGAGGACACAACTATTGAGTTGGAAGCACAACGTACAAAGGTATTGATATCTGAATTTTTGAATGTTTGAAAATATATGTATTTTTTGCTTTTGGCAGGTACTTGAATTGGAGAAGAAACAAAAGAATTTCGATAAAATACTTGCGGAGGAAAAAGCCATTTCGGAGCAAATAGCTCAAGAGCGTGACACTGCGGAGCGGGAAGCCCGGGAAAAAGAAACTAAGGTGCTTTCACTAACTCGTGAATTAGATGAAGCTTATGATAAAATCGAAGATTTAGAAAACAAAAGAAAAGTGCTTCAGAACGAGCTAGATGATTTGGCAAATTCACAAGGTACTGCGGATAAAAACGTGCACGAGTTAGAAAAGGCCAAACGTGCATTGGAGTCGCAGCTGGCTGAATTGAAGGCCCAAAATGAAGAACTTGAAGATGATTTACAATTGACCGAAGATGCCAAGTTGCGCTTAGAAGTGAATATGCAAGCATTGCGATCACAATTTGAGCGAGATTTACAAGCGAAGGAAGAGCAGGCGGAAGAGAAGCGCCGTGGTCTTATTAAACAAATACGTGATTTGGAAGCGGAGTTGGATGAGGAACGAAAACAGCGCACTGCTGCTGTGGCAGCAAAAAAGAAGCTAGAAGGGGACTTAAAAGAGATGGAAACAACAATGGAAATGCATAACAAGGTCAAAGAGGACGCGTTGAAACATGCTAAAAAGCTTCAAGCTCAAGTTAAGGATGCTTTGCGCGATGCTGAAGAAGCCAAGGCAGCGAAAGAAGAATTGCAAGCAGCAAGTAAAGAAGCTGAACGTAAAGTTAAAGCTTTGGAAGCGGAGCTACTCCAATTAACAGAAGATTTAGCAAGCTCCGAAAGAGCTCGTCGTTCTGCCGAAACCGAACGTGATGAACTTGCCGAAGAAATTGCAAATAACGCCAGCAAAGGTTCACTTATGATTGATGAAAAACGTCGATTAGAGGCCCGAATCGCTACGTTGGAAGAAGAACTGGAAGAAGAACAATCCAATTCAGAATTGCTATTAGATCGTAGTCGTAAGGCGCAGTTATCCATTGAGCAACTTTCGACTGAGTTGGCAAATGAAAAATCAAATTCTCAAAAGAATGAAAATACTCGTGCATTACTTGAGCGCCAAAACAAAGAACTTAAAGCCAAATTAACTGAGATTGAAACGGCTCAGCGCACTAAAGTGAAGGCTACAATCGCAACGCTGGAAGCAAAAATAGCCAACCTTGAAGAGCAGTTAGAAAATGAGGGTAAAGAACGCCTTTTGCAGCAGAAGGCCAATCGCAAAATGGATAAAAAGGTTAAGGAGCTAACAATGAATATCGAAGATGAGCGTCGTCATGCTGATCAATACAAGGAGCAAATCGATAAAGTACGTTCCTGTAAATGTCACAATAAATAACGAATTATACTAATTACCTATTTCCTAATATAGCTCAACAGCCGTATGAAGCTACTTAAGCGAAATCTTGACGAAACCGAAGAGGAATTGCAGAAGGAAAAAACGCAAAAGCGCAAATATCAACGCGAGTGTGAGGATATGATTGAAAGTCAAGAAGCAATGAACAGAGAGATCAACTCTCTAAAAACAAAATTAAGGTAAGAGAAAAAGAGTAATAGAACATAGTTCCAGAAAAATACAGGGTGGCTCACGAAACGTGTTACATAAACAAACCGTCATAAATTTATTTTAATCAATGCATTACATTAATTTATTTTTTTTTTGTATTGTAATGGAAATTTTATTTTATTTTATATAACTAATAATTTTTAAAAATTAATAATATTTAAAAATTAATAATATTTAAAAATTATTGATAAATGACCTCCGTGCTCAGCCACGCATATGCGACACCTAATTAGAAATATATTCATTGCGGCCTGGTTGAAGTCGGAATTGCCTCATGTATCTATTTAATGGACTGCTTCAATTCAGTCAGATTTATGGGTTTTGTTTTGTACACCTCTTGCTTGAATGTGACAAATACAAAAAGTCTGGTTCAGTCAAGTCAGGTGACCTTGGGGGCCAGCGGAAAGTGGAGTTTCTTGATAATAATTTGTATTCAAATTTTCGCTGGAGCTCCGCAATGATTGGTCTGTGTGCGAAGGTGCTCCATCTTGCTGGAACCAAACGTTATTGAAAGAGATACGTCTTCGGCGCAGTTCTGAATTTGACATTGCAATAATTTTTTGGCAAAATTCCAGCCGAATTGGCAAATCTAAGAGGGTTTAACCGGCTTGTTATTTGAACTTTTTACGGAAACATGTTTAAGTCATCATGAATTATCCGTTGTAATGACCGTCTGCTAACTCCAAGTTGCGAGTCGAAACTCTTGGATTTGCCTGAATTGACGATGCAACAACTGCGATTGTTTCTTGAACACGAACATACGGATCTCGATGGTACGGTCTTCTTGCGATACTTCTAGATTGTGCAAACATGTTTACCAACTTCATAATGATCTATCTACTCGGGGGAGTGCCGCCAAAATCCCGTCTGAGATCCCTTAGGACGGAAATAACGGACTGAAAACCATGATACCGCTGCACTATCCAAACCCTCTTTTCGGTATCCCAAGCATTCATTTTTAAAAAACTTAAATAATAACCTGAAAAATAAATAGAAAAAAGTAACTCGATTACTTACACAGAAAAAAAGTTATTACGGTTCGTTTTTGTAGTACGATTCGTGGGCCACCCTGTACTATAGACTCATAAATATATAGCGAAATTATACCAATATATATTTTAATTTCACCTATTACATACAATTGTATTTCTAAGCTTTAATTTATAGTTATTTCTCATGCTCATTGATGATTATGCTTAAATTATTTAAAATAAAATTACAAATACCATTTGAATGTCAAACTATAGATCGATGCAAGTGGCAGAAACTGAAAAGGCTAAAGCCTATTCACCTAAGAAGGACGCTTCACTTATTATGAATTGTGAAGGCTTGTAAAGCGGCGGTTAAAAATGTTTAAAATGGGGAAAAGTTTAAAATGTAAGAGCGTCGAAATTTGTTTTGCCTTTCTGAGTTCTCGCACGTATTTTAGATAATTTGACCCTATCCACAAATATCACAAGCCAACCTAAGAAACTCTTGAATGTTCTTACATATTTCCCTTATCTCAAAAAATACTTGGATTTCGTTTTCAAATACCCTGAAAGTGATTCAAATAATCAACCATAGAAGATACGAATTATTTACAGATGTATATTTTAAATATATTGTATTTTGTGTTAGTTTAATCAGAGTTAAATATAAATGGTACGGTACAATATAAAAATTATGGTATACTTTCCTCACTAAACAATGTTTCAGCAATAAAGAAATTATAGTTGACGATCAGCACTTATTTATCTATTTATGTTGTCTACATCATTCTAAATACAGTAACAAGAAGAAGAATATATTAGGAAAGTGTTGATTGTTGTTTCTTTGAAGTATTTTATAAATCTCTTGGGCTGATGGAATACGAAAATTTCACATTACATTATAATTAGATAAGTCTTAGATTATTATCATCTACAGTCTAAAATAATTACATTCTCATAGGAGATTTGTACTAAAATGTATATACCCATACCTTTTTTTAAAAAAATATGTCGAATGTAAAAATATAATTTTTTTATGTTTTCATGAATTCAGATGGTATGTTACAAGTATTTTAACTGTAAGCGTTATTGAATAGAAGCATGCGATTTATGTTTGATAACGTACAATACTAAATGCCATTAGCTATCCTGCATGCCACAAAAGTCATTCCCGGCGTACCAAAGTGGACATTTGTACATTATTTGTATGAATCATAATTCTCTTAAAGAACAACCAAATCTTTTGATTTCGTTTTGTATTGTGCATGCAAAATTGTTGTTGTTAATATTTCCTCGCTCATTTTATCTTTAGATATAATAATGCTTTAATTTCTTTGCAGACGAGCTGGTGGGGGTATGGGTTTAAGTTCGAGCCGGTTGACTGGCACACCATCATCGTCGAAACGGGGCGATGATAGTTCCTCGGTGCAAGATGAATCATTAGATGGAGAAGACTCGGGCAATTAATATGTTAATTGGAAGTTTATTTTTTAATTGAATTAATATACGAAAGAAATTTGTATTTTTTGTTAAAATCAAACACTCCATTATCTGTTGACTATTGTGAGCAGCAACTAAAATGTAAAACGTATTTGAAAAGAGCATTCACTCTCATACACAACACATCAACTCGGACACATGAATAAACACATCGAAATATGAATTGATTAACGATTAGAAGCATTTGTACACTTTTTATACGCAATGTCATTTTATTCATTTCCTTTTAAGCATCGACGTACAATTTACGAGCAAGCATACCCCAACTTAACATAACTACATAAACATTTTATACACCTACGAAATTGATGATTAAACTGAGCCTACAAACGAGTATTCGAGTAATTACGGAAAATTGCATTTATACGATTAAGATAAAAATAAAGTAATAAAAATATGGTAACACGGGAATTATAATATTTATTTCATACAATATGTACTCAGTACACACGGTGTACAGTCGTTCAGCCCATTGCGATTTTCCAAAATACTTAAATTGGTCAAATCTAACTAGTACTACTATTACATATGTCTGAACATGGTGACGATAGTAAATAATGAAAATACCTTTATTTCTTTATGTTCACAATTGTTTATAACTATGTATGTGAATATTAGGAACTTTTGCATCACACCACAACAAATAATAAAATACTTCACAAATACCTTTAAGCTGTGAGTAGAATTTATCAAAAACCTTGTATGGTGGCAAGATAATAGATAACAATGTTATAACATTAAAAAAGTCAGTATTTTTCAACGTCATATTTTGATAAATTGCTTTCTTTTGAATTATTTTTGTGTTATTTTCTGCCAGAAGTTCTTAAATGTGTAGCTGTACTATAAACGAATTGCGGTATGACCTCGGTAGTCGGTGGGGCAGGATTGTTAAAAACGCGTGCACTGTCCATAAAAGAAATTGATTAGTAGAGATATGATGCAATTTATTGAAGGATTTCTCTATGCCACCTTATATAATTTCATATAATAAGGGAGATGGCACAGGGATTCAAAATAAAAATTCAGTTGTAATTCAGTCATATGCACATACAGTACTGACATGTGGAAAGGCCAGAATAAAATCATATCAATCATTATATTACACAATTGAGTATTCTTTTTCCATTCTATTTCCCACGGGATTTTTGAAGGTTTATAAATAGTATTTATATGCATAAAAGAAAACAAATTTAAAGGAGTGTTGAGTGCCTTTATACATTTCAGTGACGATGATCCATACATATACATACATACTTGCTCTGTAATGTAGTAATATCTACGGCAAAAACCTTATTCATATAAACTTTATATATCTATTTGTCGCCGTTCTTGCAATATACATACACATATGTCATATGTACATAAGTATAAAAATATGAAAATATCCAAGTTTACATGAAATTGAACGAACTCATTTAGTATCCGAATATAACGTTACATTAATGTTATGAAACTGGAATTTCTATATTTCTAGCTTGAAAACGTTATGTATTCTCTAAGTGTTTCTAAAGACGTACATACTCACATATACATATGTCTTCAAGATGTCCCCCATATCATATAAAATATATTTTGTTGTTATGTTCTGCAATGTGCCATTAACAAATCCTTCAAATCAATATAACTCCTCGTCCAACAGTTATGTATTCTGTTATTTTTTAAATTTGAAAAGCATCTTGTGTTGCCTTTTAATATTACAGTGTTTCTTATTGCATCGTAATTAGTCGATAGTATGCGACAATTGTTTTATTTGAAACTTCCCCTATCTGTATTAAATGTTCGCGTTACACTTATTTGTTATAAAAATTAACTTTAAGAGTAAAACGAATGCGGAGTAATTGTTCAACTTCAGTATAAGGAATTTTTATGCTTTTGAAGCAGGCAATGGGCGCTAATTCTTAAAAATAACACAATTTCACAATTGCCTGTTTGCGTACAGTTTTCCAATTTGTATTTTGTACTTAAGACGTATACTACATATACCATTTACATATTTCTAATACTTTCCTCGTAATTAAAAATAAATAATAATGACATAAAAGAGAAAACTACTCTATATTAGATATAAGATTTTAATTTTTTATATATTTTGTTTAACATTATAAAAATTGTATTACCAATATTAAATGTTTATAACTAAATTATCACATTATTCTTTATAATTTAATAAATACTGAAAAAAACTATTTTTTATCTATAGAAAAGATTAAAAATTATAAATTACAAATCTTTAAATTGTTTTTTGCAACAATGTTTTCAGCAGTCCATCCTTTAAACCAAGGATATACTATTTTAATATTTGGAGATTTTATGATGTCGCTCTTTGCAGATTAAATTGATTCTTTAATTTTTTTTATCCAAAAAACAATTTTAATTTCCAAATAGAACTACTGAACGTTATTAGAAATTAGAAACTTAACTATAACGACTACATTTACTTATTGCTCCAAGACAGAATGAAAGTAAATGTGTAAAATGAGAGAGAAGGAGTAAGGAGAGGGTACGTTTGGGTGCATTATATACTCTCACAATTCGTCAGACTCTGGCACGTAAAAATTTAAAAAGTGTCTACAAAACTTTATAATAAAAACGCTCTTTCCTCTTTCCTCAACCGCTACGCACGGTTCTGGTCCTACCATGTTTGATGAGGCTGCAGAGCGGGCCAACTCGTCAACCAGTTAATTTCCTGCTATACCCCTGGGACCAGGCACCCAGATGAGGTGCATTCTATTGAGACTTGATAGGCTGTTCAGCCGTTCTATACACTCCTGCACTAGTAGCGATTCGACCTCAAACGCCGAGGTTTAAGTGCTGTCTGACTATCGCTGAGTATGGCGATACTCTTATTGCGATAGTCGCGTTGGAGGTTTATCTCTACACACCGACTTATAGCATATACTTCCGCCTGTAATATGCTAGGAAAACTTCCCATGGGAATGGAGAGCTGGTGCGTGGTCCTACGACCACTGCGCCAATCCTCTCCGCCGTTTTCGAGCCGTCGGTGTACCACTTGATAGTACTGTTCCTTAGTAGTAGGTCTAGCGTGGAATCGTTCCATTCTGCCTTACTGCCAAGGCTGACCCTGAACTTTCTAGTGAAGCTTACTGTTTTGGTAATGCTGTCCCTCGGAAGAAGGGCCAGTGGCATTGCGTCACTTAGGGCCTTCATCTTCCCCCACACCTCTTATCTCTAGTGCTCTTGACACGCTCTCGTGAGACGTATTGTCAAAAGCATCTTCGATATCAAGGAAGGCGCATAACAGCACCTCACCCCCGTCTAACGAACTTCGAATCTCTGAGGTTAGCTGATACAGAGCAGTATTGGTTAATCTGCTTGCTCTGTAAGCATGCTGAATCGCGTGTAGCGGTGCAGCCTTCAGCACCTTCGATCTTATTTCGTGATCAATGATCTTTTCCATACTTTTCAGTAGGAAAGAAGTTAGACTTATTGGTCTAAATGAGTTTGCCAACGAATAGTCTTTCCTTCCTACCTTGGGTATTAAGATCACCTTTGCAGTGCGCCAAGGTTCTGGGATATCCCTCATCAGCCGAACAAGGTGGGGCAGTAGGACCTGGCCCCTCTGTTGCATAAAAGCTGGAAGGATGCCATCCGCACCCGGAGACTTATATTTTTCAAAGGAGGCCACAGCCCACTTGATGGTGCCCACTTCTCCGCAGTGAAGAGCTGTTTTGCGACTGTCCAATCTAAGCGAGATGGCTTTTGTTCGACCCTGGGTCGAATTAGGTCTTCTCTAATTGTCTCCGGGAAGTGCGCAAGTAGAAGGGCCGTGGCTCTTTCCTCCGCGCTGGACGTATAGGTCCCATCCGGTCTTTTAATTCCTAGTACTGTGTCGGTCTTGCCCCTAGCCAGAGCCTTATGCAGCCTTGCAGCCTCTGGCGCTGAGAAGACGCTTTCACAAAACTTCCTGAAGCTCTTCTGCTTTGCTGACCTAATCTCCTTGTTGTAAGCAGTTAGGCCGCACCTATAGTTCTCCCAGTCCCCGGTACGCTTAGCCCTGTTAAATAGCTTGTGTACCGTTTTCCTTAGGTCTGAGAGCCTACTTGACCACCAGGGACAGTTGCACTGCCGTCCAGCTGCCCCCCCCTATTGAGATTTATTTCAAGCGTATCCCTAAAGGTGGCCCTGTCCGTGTTTTCGGGGATACGCCTGGGAGGGAGTTGCCTGACCTCTACCCCTAGTGCGAATCTTATGATGCGGTGATCTGACATGGAGGGTTCCGATGACACTCTCTATTGCCCGATCAGCCCTGTCGTGAGTTCGTTACCAAGAGTGATGGCAAGCACCTCCCTTCTTACACCGATTATAAAGGTGGGTTCGCACCCCACGTTTACAATGCTTAGATTCCTACTTACTATAAATTCAAGTAAGGACTCACCCCGTGTATTTCAGTCTGTGCTGCCCCATTCCGTGTGATGGGCGTTGGCGTCGCATCCCAGGACGAGGGGCAGTTTGTTCCTCCTGCAGTATTCCACGAGGTTTCCGACGGCCTCTGGGATTGCTGTCGGCGTGTCTCTCGTAAAGTAGGCCGCTGTCAGGACGAAGTCCGCTCCTTCGTTACTTTTTGCCTGCACAGCGACCAGGTCTTGTGTTAGGAACCCTGAAATACAAAAGAAATCAATATCGTTCCTAATTACTTTACAGGTTCTGGGTCTCTCACTTGATAGATCCCAGATTACCTTATTATTCCACATTTTGAGGCCTCTGACCTCTCCCTTGTAGATCCATGGCTCCTGGATCAGTAGTATGCCCAGACCATCCGCTGTGAACCTGCTCGCGATGACAGCCGAGGCCGACGCCGCGTGGTGCAGGTTCACCTGGGCAACTTCTATTTGTGGACCCACTATAAGATCGGTTCCATGAGGAGCTCCTCACCTTCGCCGTCCTCCGCGTTGCCACCCGCTAGGTCCTTGAGTCCCTCGAGAAGCTCTTGCGTGGAGGGTAGCGCCCCCCCCCCTTGTTCGCCAGCCTTCTTCGTAGGGACCATCACCATGGTTTCGGCAGTTGCCGCCTGCTCCAACGTACTGGTGCCGGGATGAGTCGCAACCTCATCTACCAGCATCTTCTCCCCCGTTTCGCTTTCGGTGGCCGTCTTAGGCTTAACAGGCCTCAGGACCACCGAGGTGAATCTGTAGTTCAGTCGGAAGCTCGCTCTCCTGACGAATTTATACGATTCGTCATCGATGCAGAGATTGAGCCTCCACCCTGAATCCTCGACCTTGCTGGTGACTACTCGCCAGGCCGATATGCTAAGGCCCTCCTTCTGATTTTGAATGAGCCCGAGAGCAAACTTATATGGCTTACCTGCGCACCTGGGGAGGAACACCGTCATGCTATGCATGGGCGGTATGTCTCCCCCTTTTTTGCGCAGAAGACGGGGCCCTTCCAGCTTGAAAGCGATCTCCTTTAGCCAGCTAGCAGACCTCTCGTCCTTGCAGTCCACCTGCAACATCCCTCCTTTAAAGTATACTCCATGCCCCTGTGCATTGCTGCCGCTTGGTGTTAGGCGGCTCCTGTGGCGTTAGTTTAAGTGTAACAAACAACCGTTAGATGAATAAAACTATTCCGTCTTAACTATGATCGTCTCACACTAATATGTGAACTTGCTGAATATCTTTGGCGTTAACGAAAGCTGTTAAAAAGTGGGAATAATCATTTCAAATGATCATATAATCAAATGCATTTTATATAATATTTCTTATAATAGTTCCGTTCAACCCATATCAATATCATGTACGCAATACACAAAACTGCACTCTTGTTTTCCAGTCATAATTGCTTTATGTCGTCCACTGCTCGAGATCTTGCAGAGTTCTCGGGATCTTTTAATAAATTTATGATAACTTTACGACTTCTCTTTCAATCTTAACAAAAAAGGCTGAAATAAACAATATTGTGGTGGAAGTATACATGACATACGGCAAATCATTTTAAAACCGCAAATATCCATTAATCCGTATTAAGTCAAACATATAAATAATTTTCTCGGTTTATTATACTAAAACTTCATCTAAAAACTGAAAAATATATTGTAAAAATAAAAAGTTTAATTTTATATAAATTACATATTTAAAAGATTTACAACTAACTAAAATAAATTATTGAAATTTGTACATATAAATATATGTACTTTCAGTCAACACGGTAGTTATTATTAATATATATTCACAATTATATAAAATATTAAGGGAAGTGTTAAGTTATCTATTTGATCTGTATGCGCCTCAACTAAGGAAGTTGTTAATATTGCTATTGCTGTGGTAAACCACTTCATAGGTGTCAAATTAATGTAACCACAGTAGTTTAAAAACATTGTTGCCAAAAAAGTCATCCCCATAAATCCTAAAGTACCTTCTAAAGATTTTTTCGAGCCTGTAAAATTTAAATTGTATTAAAATAGTGTTGCACATTTATTTATTGGTTTATATACTTACAACGCCACTTAATGCGGCCAAATTTTGAACCAACCACACTGGCAGCAGTATCGCCGAATCCAATAGTCAGAACTCCAGCTAAAACTGGAAGTATTTGGGAATGTTCATTCGTATACACATTTTCCCCACAAGGGCAAGAGCTTATCCAAAGGGGCATGGAACAGCCAATAA
This sequence comes from Bactrocera oleae, assembly GCF_042242935.1. Lineage (NCBI taxonomy): Eukaryota > Metazoa > Arthropoda > Insecta > Diptera > Tephritidae > Bactrocera > Bactrocera oleae. The sequence continues at coordinate 37,953,660 of NC_091538.1, forward strand.
GTAGACAGAATGGTGTTAATGCGAGTAAACCAGAATCTTTCTCATCGGAGAATGATGCGAATGCTCTGCGCAAAGGTATAGCCAGTGGCGGTATGTTGCAAACACGAATTAGTTCAAAAACAGTGAAAATTGCAAAAGCCACTCCAGTAGCAATATATAGAAAACTACATTGATAAATTATTCCAGGTACGAACACAAGCACTATAAGGATATGAAATATTTTTCTTATTCTTGTGGAAGCTTTCTCCCCATTGCCAATTTGCCACCTCACAGTCAAAATTGTCAACACCACCAATATTAGGTAGAAAACAACTATGTTAACCTGTAAGTTCAAAATGACCAGAAATTTCATATTGCAAAATTACTGTGTTACTTACCCTAACTTGGTCTTGTAATATAAAATTCAATAAGAAAATTATGGGCACTGGAATCGTAATAGGAGTGCATGTTACACCTATAACTAAAATAAACATTAAGGCATAAAAGTAGGCAGGCCCGCGTAGAGCTTTGGCAGCCGATAGTAACCAACAGATTGCAAGAAGATAAGTTAGTGCACACTGCAAAAAAAATATGCTTAAAAATACACAACGTTATATTTATTTACAAACCAGCATTATAATATTAAGATCTTCAAATGTACTCCTATTTCCAGTTTTTCGCAATAAACTGAAAAACTTTAAAATTACATTTAATAGGAAAAGCATCAATCCCTGAACGAGTATAGATGCCTCGCCGAAGCTAAAACAATCGGGTAATCCACATAGTACACGCATGTAAGAATTCTGATATATAAAGGTTATGATAAAGCCCAAAAATAGTCCATAGCTCCACGACTGTTGCAATAAAACTTTGTATAATATTGCGGTAATAAAGCCAGGTACAAATGCAATAAATAGTTTGAGCAGCAAAGTCGTCTTGCAGTATATATTCAAAAAGAAGCAGAGGTTTTCTATGCTCATACCGATTGCGGCAATTGTGAGTATGGGTTGCGTGGAAACTTGCCCATTACATTGGTTTTCGTGGATTAAGTTTGAAGCAAAGGCAAGTGGAAGTAGCAAACACAGCCAGTAACCAGGAGAAGCGTTCGGTCTGGTAATGTTAATCATAAAACCATAAAATATTACTCAATAATAGCATAACCTTATCTAAGATTATAAATTAGGCGATCAGATGTTACTATATTATTGAAGAAAGGCGCACTAATAGTCATCAGTGTCCATGTACCATAATTATATTTGTACCTTACAAATAGGGCATTTGGAATTCTTCCGTTTCCTGTGTCCGCAATTCCATCTTCATTCTCACTTGATTCTGGACCAACGTCATCCTTTTCTATTCCCATTATTTTATGTCGTCATTTACTATAGCGTGCACTTGCCGAAACAATGTCTTCGTATTGTAGAAATACAACGTTTCCGTCTGTTCTTACAGCTAATAATAAATAAATACAAAACTGAATATTTTTAACAGAGGCTGCTTCTTTTTACATGCACAATTCATTCACAGTTGAATATATTGAGACGTATTATTGTGGCGAACACAAATGCCAGAACAAAATAGAATCACCGATAAACTGCTAGAATGTTGGAGTAGCGATGTTTTGGTAAAAATCTTCTATATTAAGGCTGCCGGCTCATAAAAAACTACAGTTCTAATTAGTGTGCTGCTTAGTAAACAACTATAAACACTAAGTTCCAAACTCGAATAACGAGTAATAAGTGTTAAGATGTTTATATTAGAAATAAAGATAAGTGTATAGCCATTAAATTAGTGATCGAACTCAAGAGTTTAAGGCACGGTTACCGTTTGACATTTTTTTTAAACCAAAAACTGGACCAAATTGGGTAAAAATGGGGAAAACTTTAGTTTAGCATCCCACGATTTCTGGGTTAAGAGGAGTATGGTTGGATAGAGGAGATTCTCCAGATCACGAATATATATAACCGGAAACTTATAGTTTTCGAGATATTTGCATTTTAAGTTGAAAATTTGACAAATTTTATTTTACAATTTCTCGATTTATGGTTAACTTTTCTCTTATATTATGCACTTATTACACACTAACACTTCACTACAATGTTTTTACATATTTATTTTATATTAAATATTTAAATATTTGCTTTAAATAAGCATTTTATTTTAACACAATTTTCGTTAAATGAACAATAACAAATGGATTCCATGTTGTCAGATAATAAGTGTTGCCATATCCAAACGAATGAAAGCAATCAAAATAAATAATTCGTGATCTGGAGAATCTCCTCTATCCAACCATACCCCTCTTAACCCTGAAATCGTGGGATGCTAAACTATAGCCCACCCTAAAAATGGACCAAACCTAATTCAAATCTGAAGAGCGGAATATGGGGGGGATGTTATTTGGTGTATAGTGTGAGAAAAGTAGTGGGTATGCAGTAGGAGGCGTTCTATCACAAATCATTGACGGGTATGAGAAAGTGGTTGTGTACTACTGCCAGACAATGAGCAAGCCAGAGAGAAATTGTTGTGTAACTCGGAGGGAATTACTGGCATTGGTGAAATGCATCAATCATTTTCAAAAGGCCTCTACAATTCAGGAATCCAGAAGGACAGTTGGCACTGTGGATTGAGAGACCCTTGAGTTATGGCTTCTCTATTGAACATCGCAAAGGTAGTAGTCATGGAAATGAGGATGCGATGTCCCGGCGTCTCTGTAGTGGAATGTAGACATTGCTCAAAAGCTGAGACAAAAGAAGACATTATAGATGTCCGATTAATGACAGACTGGGATCCGGAGGAACTATGGAAATGTCAGCAAGAAGATCCAGATTTGAAATGTGTAATAAATGGATTGCAGATAAATAAACGTCCCACGAGAGAAGAAATAGCTACAGAAAGAATAGGGTCAAAGGCATATTGGGCACAATGGAATAGTTTAAAGTGAGTGTCTGGCTGCTTGCATGGCGTATGTGAATGCGAAGATGGCAAAGCTCCCGAGCTCTGATAATTGTTCTATTTTCCAATATAAATATTTTTAATCGGGACGATCAGACTAAGCTGGAGGGAAGTGTGGCGAACACGGATGCTAGAATAAAACAGAATCGACGATAATCACATTAGAGAAGACAGCGAAATTCGAGTGGCCTTGCTCGATAAAAACGTCTACTTTGAAACTCTACCTTGAGTTCGATCACTGGATTGTTAAATAAAAGTCCCAATTAAGAAGTATACAGACCATATTTGAAAACGAAATATAAAACTATAGGTTTTTTTATGTAAAAGATATTGTACATTTTTTATCGCAAAATGCTGATATATAAAACGTAAATAAAATTTGTGATGTTAGCAATTTATAACCAAATTAAAGAAAACATCAGCTGTACAATTTTCTCTATATACCATACATATATTATATCTTAGAATAACAAGTTTTCTTTTATTGCTCAAATTAATTTTTATCACTTGTAATGCCGCATTTTGTTACAATATTTATTTCTTCGGGTCCACTCATATTAAAATTGAAATTAACTAATTTGCCTTTAAATAAGCTACAAAATGTATTGCATATTTACATATGTACATATTTCTATCGAGATATGAGATATGAACATGTGCGTTGGTACCAAGGGGCGTCAGACGATTTGCAATTCAGTACAAGACAGTCAAAAAAAATTTTCGAATCTCTCAATTGAAAACGAACAGATATAATCAGCTTTTAAATTTCGTTATTTAGAGATGTAGATAAAACCTGAAAGAGAAAAACATGTCGATAACAAATATTTAAATTTCATTAACGCAGTCAAAAAGTATAATATCAAAAAAAGAATAAAATTTAATAAAATGTTGTCTATGTAACACGATAGTTTCGAAATTTATTTGACATTGATTATTTATTATACTTTTACCTGATTGAATTTTTACAAAATATTGTAACGGATTTCTCGATAAATCGGCTAACTATAACTCACTCTTGAGCTCGATCACTGGATTGTTAAATTAAAGTCCCAATTTAATGCTATACACTTATCTTTATTTCCAATTCCAACAACTTAACACTTATTGTTCGCTATTCGAACTTACAACTTATTGCTTATAGCTTAATTGCTCTTTACACGGCAACACTCTAATTAGAACTGTCTCTGCTGCACAATTCGGCAGCCCTTATATAGTAAATTTTTAACAAAAGTTCGCTACTAGAACATTTTGGCAACTACGAATTCGCTGTCTAGTTGCTTCTGGCAGTTTATAGTTAATTCTGATTTGTTCTGGTACGCGTGTTCGCCACACTGCCTTCTACCTAAGTCTGATCGTCCTGATTAGACATATTTGCGGTACCAAACGATGCAAGCCGTTCCAGATAAACAACCTTCATTTTATTCCTTGGTCTTCCAATGATCTGTATGCGATACACTACATCATTGAGTCGTTTAATAACCTGATAGACAGCCCTTTCTTTCGTTGTGGGTTATATAACAATACCTAATCGCCTTCAATAAAACCCTCAGAGTTTATTGCCTTGTCGTATTTTGCTTTCATCTTATCCCTCATAATTTTCGTTGGCGTTAATTTCAAATTTTAAATCAATCGGTTGTCGAAGATCATTACCAAAAAATTACCCTTGCTGGAGTCTGCCCCGTTGTTTCATGTACAGCAGACCGATAAGCCATCAGGAACAAGGATATATGGGTATCCCAATCTTTCTGATACTTGTCCACAACTTTCCTCAAATGTTCTTCCAAAGTTCGATTGAATCGTTCTACCATGCCATCGGACTGCGGATGTAGTGCAGTTGTATGGCTTTTGCGGATACCCAGCTTCTGGCATATCTCCTGTATTAGAGCTGATTCAAAATTTCTTCCTTGGTCAGAATGTAATTCTATTGGAACACCATATCTCGATATCCAATTGTTGATGAATACATCCGCTACTGTTCCTGCCTCTTGGTTAGGAATTGCGTATACCTCTGGCCATTTGCTGAAATAGTCCATGACTATCAAAACATATCTGTTTCCTAATTTACTGATAGGAAATGGACCAGCTACATCCATGGCTACTCGCTCAAACGGCGCACCTAAATTGTACTGCTTCATCTGACCATGACTCCTGAACCTTGGCCCTTTAGCAGCAATGCACTCGACACAATTGACGATCCACTCTGTAACTGATTGACGACTACCAACCCAATAAAATCTTTGTTTTAATTTCTCCAAGGTTTTAGTCATACCCATGTGTCCTCCACTTGGACCGTTGTGCAGCTCGTTGAAAACTTCAGGAATTCTTACTTTTGGAACAATCATCAGAGCTCGTGAACTTTGCCCATCTTCGCTTGCCCATATGCGATGCAGGCAGCCAGACACTAACTTCAAACTATTCCATTGTGCCCAATAAGCCTTTGCGACTGGGCTTTCTGCAGCTATTTCTTCTCTCGTTGGACGTGTATTCATCTCTAATCCGTGTATTACACTTTTCAAATCTGGATCCTCTAGCTGACATTTCCGTAGCTCCTCCGGATTCCAGTCTGATGTTATAGTCATTAATCGGACATCTATAATGTCTTCTTTGGCCTCAGCTTTTGAGCAATGTCTGCATCCAGATTACAGGGACGGCGGGACATGGCCTCAGCATTGTCATGACTACTACCATTGCGATGTTCTATAGAGAAGTCGTTACTTCGGAGTCTCTGTGCCAACTGTCCTTCTGGGTACCCCTGCGGGCAGGGGATAGAATATGCCCGCGGCAAGGCATGCCTGTCGTAAAAGGCGACTAAAAGCCAATATGCACTATGACTGTTATTATATTCTTTGCACAGTAATATCAGCATAGTATATGGAGTGATAGTGCTATAATACTCAGCTTGAACTGATATTAGAAACACTTTAAATGAAAAAAGCGAATAAAAAGACATTTGAAGTTCAAGCGACAAATGTCACCAGTCATTTGAGTAATGGGTTGCTCAACTGGCAGTAGTTTAGGCTACGCAGTCTGACCGGAGACTTTCCGGTACCACGGGGAGCAGAAAGCCCTTGGACTTCTGTTCAATCTGCTCATTGGGTTCGGCCCTTTGGGGAGTATCGTGGTGGCTGTGGTTGAAACCTAAATGCTGGAAGAACTGAATTTTCAGTTCGAAAAAAGAAGTTACACAAGTAACTGGGTGCCGTACCCGAAAACGGAAGAGGTTTTAGGTCGGCCTCGAATCATACCAAGATGGTAGTGTGGACCCAGACACACTGCCTTTGGTATCCAAAAAATACTTGCCAAAATTCTTGTATTATTTGGGGCGTTTATCAGACGCGTGTATTGATACGCCGTGCTCTTGAGCACCGTGAGGTAAGGCCGTCGCCGGCAGGTACTCACGTTAATCTACAACGCAAGTTGTCCTTCTGGGTTCCTGAATTGTAGAAGCCATTTTAATGCTGCATGATCTATCCAAAATAAACGTTGATCCTGGGACCGGGTATGCTAACATTGGCGCAGTACTTAACCGTTTCTTCAGAGTTTGGAAAGCCACTTCTTGTTCTTTATTCCATTCAAAAACTCTGTTCTTTTTCGTGAGTTCATGGAGGCTACTAGCTACGCTGGCAAAATTTGGAACGAATCGTCTATAATAAGTACACAGTCCAAGGAAACTCCGCAATTCATGTAAATTTTTAGGAGCGGGCCAATCTCTTACTTCCTCGAGCTTTTCATTAGCTGTGCAAATGCCCTCCGTTGTCACTTTGTTTCCTAAGTAGCTTACTTTTTGAAAAGGGAACACTTTTTGGACTCAGCTTCAGACCAGCTCTAGCTATTCGTTGGAAAACTTCTTCCAAGTTCTTAAGGTGTTCATCGAAGCTTTTACCCAACACGATGATATCGTCGAGGTATACCAAACAGGTCTTCCAGTGTAATACTTTTAGTACCTGGTACATAAGTCACTCAAAAGGAGCGGGTGCGTTACATAATCCAAAGGGCATTACGATAAATTGCCATAGACCTTCTCCAACGCTGAAAGCCGTCTTTTCTTTGTCTTCTTCGTTTACCTCCACTTGCCAATAAGCACTTTGCAAACCAAGTGTTGAGAACCATTTTGTGCCTGATAACGAGTCCAGTGTATCATCGATTCTAGGTAGTGGATAACTGTCTTTCTTCGTTACATCATTCAACCTTCTATAGTTCACACAAAATCTCATGTTGCCATATTTCTTCTTCACAAGTACTACAGGTGAGCTCCACGGACTCTCTGATGGTTCGATTACGCCGCGTTCGCTCATTTCACGTATGGTCTGGCTTACAACTTCACGTTTTGCTAAAGGAACGTTTCGAGGAGCCTGTCGGTCTTGCATCACCTGTGTTGATAAAATGTTTCACAACTTTGGTTCTTCCTGGTTTGGCATTGTCTTTATCAAATATGGATGAGTATCTGAGAAGAAGTTGTTTAGCCATAGTGTGATAGTTTGCTCTAGTTCCTCAGTCCATGCGTTAATTTCACTCGATATATCGTTTTCGTCCATGGAATCTTCCTCAAGACGTATTTCGCAATTTATCACGGCCTCAATCTCTTGACACTGCCCTAATACAGCTCCTTTGGAGAGTTTGATTGGGAACTTACACTCATTAAGTAAGTAAGTAAGAGTAAGTTTGGTGTAGATTCTTTTGTGGGCTCAACAATCCACCACTTGTTTGACCCATAGTCTCCATATGTTTCTGCCCAAATAACTACTTCTGATGTTGGTGGAATCTGCTGGCTCTCTGTTATTATCACTCGTCTAACGGTATACTTATTATCGTAACCGAACATAAGTGGCACTTCCATATTTCTGTAGGACATAATCCTGTTTTTCATGTCAATTTTGATTCCTTGATTCGCTAGAAAGTCTACTCCAATTATGACTTCGTCAACGATATCTGTCACTATAAAATTGTGTAACACGGCTGCCTTTCCAATTACGATCTCGCACGTTACCTTTCCGAGAACTAGGGTATCTTCTCCAGTTGCAGTACGCAACTTTGCCCCAGCTAACGGTCTCACTTCTTTCTCAACCAGATCAGATAGAATAATGGAATGTGATGCGCCCGTATCCACAGTCAGTATGCGCTTTTTAACGTCTACACATCCACTAACGGTAAAGTTACTCGTATTCCTGCTTATTTGTGAAATGGAGATTTCAGGGCATTTGCTTGCGGGAGCCAGCCCGTGCCCTTTTCGGCTGGCTCGCTTTAGTTTAACGATTGATTTGTTTTGACATTTGCTTCATCTTCCTCAGCTTTGCGTTTACGTCTAACTGGATTATTGGGCTGGTTACAGTTGCGTGCAATATGCAGACCATCATTTTTCTTATGCGCTTCCGTAGATTTTTCCAGTGCTTTCTGCATGTTGTCCATTTTTTCAAGTAATTGGTTCACCCAAGTGTGTTCCTCTATTTCTACTTTGTGAGCTTTAAATGTTTGATTGCAAAGCAGAGATGCAGTTTCCTGTGTCAGAGCATACGAAACGGTTTCTGCAAACGTCAATTTTTTACATGCTAATGCAGCGAAATGTGTAGTGTTATCTCGTATTCCATTGACGAAAGTCTGAATTTTCGTGTCCTCGATGTATTCCATGGATTTATGTGCATAAGCTAAGTGAGCTAACCTCTCAATCTCTGTAGAAAACTCCTGCAGAGACTCATTGGCTTTCTGGCGGCGATTTCGCAACTCGATTTGAAATATCTGCTTCCTGTGCTCACTACCATACCGTCTTTTTAATGCACCCATCAACGTTTCATAACTACTCGCCTCGCAGTTTGGAATGGTCTGTAATATCTCCGCTGCAGATCCTTTTAATGCAACGAACAATGCAGCTACTTTATCCTCAGCGTTCCAATTATTTGAAGATGCCGTCTTTTCGAATTGAAGCTTAAAAACGTGGAACGGAACAGTGCCATCAAAGGATGGAGGTTTTAGCTTGGCAGAAGCTGTTGACACAATTGGCCGATTTAATTGTAGCTAGCGGAGACGATCTCTCAATTCATCCACTTCAGTTTTGAATTCATCCCGCTCTTCCGAAATCTGTGAGGACGCTTCTGCTATTTGTGAGGTCACCTGTGCTGATATACGTGCATCTTGCGCTGCAAACTGCTCTTTCAACTGTGTGGACACCTGTGCTGATATACGTGCATCTTGCGTTTTCCGCCCCCATGGCCTCTCTCAACCGTGATTGTAATTCAGTTTTTAATCCATTTGTCGGCAAACCACGTTGCTCCAGCTCCTTTTTCAGTTGTGGAATCTTCAGATCGTTAAACTTGCCCATTTTCAAATAATTATCTCCTTGGGAATTTATTTGACAATCCCACGTCTGACACCAATTGTAACGGATTTCTCGATAAATCGTCTAACTATAACTCACTCTTGAGCTCGATCACTGGATTGTTAAATTAAAGTCCCAATTTAATGCTATACACTTATCTTTATTTCCAATTCCAACAACTTAACACTTATTGCTCGCTATTCGAACTTACAACTTATTGCTTATAGCTTAATTACTCTTTACACGGCAACACTCTAATTAGAATTGTCTCTGCTGTACAGTCCGGCAGCCCTTATATAGTAAATTTTTAACAAAAGTTCGCTAGTAAAACATTCTGGCAACTACGAATTCGCTGTCTAGTTGCTTCTGGCAGTTTATCGTTAATTCTGATTTATTCTGGTACTCGTGTTCGCCACAATATAAAAACCAACAATCGATTATTATCTATGGTGATCTCTATAAGTGAATTGTCAGTCTATTAAAAAATTGGCAATGCAGTAATTGTATGGGCCATTTGAAAAAAAAATATAACACTAAAACGAACTGGAAATAGAAAACCAATATCTAGTAAAAAAAATTTCATTTAAATGAATGAATACTCACCCAAATTTCAAACGGAATAGCTGACCTCCTCGATTATCGTGGGGTTTCAAATCCTGTATAAGCTCCCATCATAATGATTTCGGAAAGCAAAAATATCTCCTAAACACTGATTCCTTTAATAAAAATGAATCCTCCGTATTCCCCAAGTGTGCCAAATTTCGTCTGTTAGTGTTTCTATTGGAAAGAAGTTAAAAATATTGTTATGTTCACTGCTATTAAACAATACTTATCTTTCTTTCTTGCTTGTAATATTAAATAAAAAGCTACAACTTCTTCGTCCATTGTTTGTTTTCTTTATTCTTATTAGTTTTGTGACCAGCTCATTTATTATTTTAAAAATAACTTTTGGACCTCGGTTCTCGTGTAGACGTATATCACGCATATACAGCCCTAAAAGTATGTGTATTCATATTATAAAATGTTTAAAATTATATAACATAATAAAATAACATATAAATGAAAAAAGCTATAACAAAGAAACAATACAACTCATCATAAAATATCATAATTTTATGCTTAACGTTTTAAATGCAAATCAGTTGTGTTGCAGAATATGATAGTTGTATATAGTCAGAATTGAAACCGATAAGAAAATGTAGTAGGTGCCATGAATTCAGATATTATTGGATTGACGTTCGAAACAGAAATTTTATCGGAAACCAATTTGATCGGTTTTGTTATCCGAAACACAACAAGAGGATATTCGTTGACAGACTTGAAATCATGGTATAAACCCACAAGTAACCAAAGAATCAGCTGTTTTCCTATGTGTGTGAAACAGCCGTGATCACCTGATCGAATCTGCATTTTTTTGACACAGAGATGTAAATAAAATACAATGCTTGAAATGTAAGTTAAGAAAATAATTTGTATTATTGTTACGATTTAATTTATCGTTATTTCTATAGGGAAAAACATAAGAATAAAACACAAAATGTCATATTTAATAAGTTTATGGGACAAAATTCAGATATTTTAAGAGGAATTACAAAACGTAATTTAACATCCAAATGCGTCTTTATTCAGTCGATAATGTGATACAAATCTGTAAAGTAAGCATGTATACAAACAAACAATTAAATGCAAGCCAAATTTTACATGCGACTCCCCTAGTGGATCAAAAGGATTACTTTGATCTTTTTAAATCTTCCTTTTAATTTTTGCGTTGTTTTTTTCTTCCAATAAAATAAATGTTAAAATAGTATTGTAACCATTGTTACCTTTAGTAGACTTTATACGGTTTTTCAAATTTATCAAACATCTTCAAATTTATTCATTTGCAAGTTTTGTCACAATAGTAAACAGCTAATTCGAATATTAGTTTTGCATATGTTCGAAAAGACGAAAATCCAATCAGATTCTGTGACACCATTGAAAATCAGAATTGGTTTGCAATTCTGACAACTACGCAAATCTGTCTTGGATTCCAAAACACCCCTGAATATTTCGAATTTATAACAAAGAATAGCAAACAAACTTTAGTTGCACGTTATTCAAAAGTATTTGTGTTGTTCCTTAAAATTTCGTTTCGCACTGATTTTGTTAGCTATTTTTAGCGGTTTTATTTCTGACATCCCGCCTTTTTTGATATCAGCTGTTCAAATTTCCCCGATCTTCATAATCAGGGAAAGAGAATGAGATAAAAATTACAGAGTCTCTCACGCTCACGTCAACCTTGACTAGAGATTGCTTACGGAATTGCGCTATAAGTTTTATATTTCAAACAGTCACCTCCTCCACATTTCTCCCTTCCGTACTTACCGTCCGTATCAAACCAAATTTGTTCCAAGTAATGCTCGTAGTTGCAACGCAGAAATCAGTTGTTCTCTTATGTTTTCATTTCACCAATGTTGCCATTGTTCTATTTGTATACACGATTTTCACATATTTAGTTTTCTCGTTATAATTTTTCTTAATGTAAAAGCTCAAAACTAAAATCCAACTATTAAAAATAGTTTACCTATTTATAAATAAGTGTATTTGACTGTGATTTTGAGTTATTTTAAGAATATTTTACTACAAAATATCGTGATTAGCAGGCGCGGGCGTTGCAAAAGATCTCACTCGTATCTACGGGAAAAATCTAATTTTCGCGGATATCCTACCGTACGGTCTGTAGAATCGGACGGTAGAAGCGGTGGTGAGTGTTCATTCACATTGCGCTCTCATAAGAGAGGTCGTATCAGATGATTCGGTCCACGGTTTTGCGACGGTGACTGTTTGAAAAGTTAGTAAAAACATGTTATCTATAACTCTATAATAAGAACACATACAGTCCACTCATTTAAAATAATTACTTTGACCTCGGTAAAATGTTCAAGTATCCTATTTATCTTCGACAATGCTGAGACAATACAAAAGATATAAACATAAACAAATATAAAAGAAATCTATGCATGCAATGCATGTGTACATTCAACACTTAAAAATACAAAACATATTTACCTAGATTAAGAACTTGCAGATAAACAAACATATTACCTATGCAATACAATGTAATATACATGCACATGCATGACAAAACAATATACACATGCATACGCACATTTAGGTAGATGAAATTGATCTTAAAAATAGTATAAATATAGTATAGTTAAAATGAAATAGTTCTACCTAGATGACGATGTGTATCAATTTTAAACCCCCACCAGAGGGTAGGCAATTGAATAAATCAGACACTTGCACAAACCATCGTAAATAAAAATGTCCGAGTAACGAGTACAAACTTTAAATTATTTATTAATATATTAAAATATTAAATTGACGCTACAAATGTTCGTGCCGAAAACTGGAGGCGGTGAAGATCCAAAACTACGTTCGCGAAACGAGTTTGGGTTTGCGAAAAGTATGGTATGCGCGCAGGATCGCTATTACTTCGAATGTGTTGAATTGATGATCCAATTCCTCTTTTTGTTGATTGTGTGGGGAGTCATGTGACATTATTTACCCTGATGAAGCGGTGTAGTTGGAAGGGGAGTTTATAGTCATTTAAACATCCTGGGCCCCCTAGGCGAATATTTTGCCTAGTAGTACAGATATGCTGTGAATGTCCCAGGTATCACGGCGTACTGCAGTTGGAGTAGCCGAGGGCGCGGTATGCATGATAATGCAGTAGTGGTAGATCCATATTTACCTGTACGTGTAGGATGGAATCTTGATTTTGAAATGGGTATTATGTTTTTTGATTTGGAAGTTAGTGCGTTAAGCAAGCAACGTTGTTTTGCATTTATTCGATTTGTTTGTTTAAAACTTCTTTACCATCGGTTTATTACGGTTAGCGACTCCACGCCTGGCTCAGATATGGCCAGAATGGGTGCTCCTTTGAAACCTTTGAAGAGGGATCTTGCGAGAGTGAGATTTAAGATTTTCGCCCACTTTTTAAAGTGAGGTTTACAACTTTTACAAGTGTTTCCCATAAACTACTGAGCGCTTAGATATTTGGGATAAGTGCGACCTTTGCTTTTTGTAAATCTAGGTGCGTCACTGTTTCACATTGGGAGTATGGTGCTCCCTTAACTTGATTTTTGAATTATTTATAATTATGAAAATTGAGGCAACTATGAGCCACTATAGTAAGATAGGTGTCGATATTTCGACTTTCTAAGACAACTATACTGCGAACGATATTATGTATGGGCGTGGGCGATTGCGGCCAAGAATCGGGAGATTCGAATATCGTTTAGATTATTTGAGAATTGTGATTAGGATTTTCGCTTGTATCATAATTGGCGAAAGCCATCCTGCGGGGTCGAAATTATTATTGCGAATAATGCGGATATTGACTCAGTACGATATGAAAACTAGTCAGATATTGCATTCTAGTGGATCCCCTGTATTTTTATATTGTTGGAAATTATTTTCTTTTGGTATATTTAGTTATATATTTGGATGATTTAGTTGTTTTATAAATATTTGTGTTGTTAACACTAGGGGTGTCAGAAGAAGCTCTGACTTGGTTTCTTGTGCCAATTTGTGGAGTGTTGGAAAGTTGTGGCTTTAGTGGTAGTCGTACGACGTACCGGCCATTATTTGATCGAGTAGTTGTGGCTTTGTGGAAGTCTTCACAATACTGATCTTCTGGGGTTGTAATTGATATGAGGTGGCATTTTTCTAACTCCCAAAATTTTTTCAATTGTGAATTGAGGTATTCGTTTGAGATTTCCTCAACTTGAGTGGTCATGGTGGTAACTGGTTCCGAAACTAGTCCACTTAGGATCCACCCAAAAATAGTGTTTTGTGCCAGAAGTGTATTTGAAATTTTCTCAATACCTTCGAGTATTATCTGTGGTATGAGATCGCTGCCTAATAGAAGGTCTATTTGAGCGGGAGTGTTGCAGTTGGGATCTGCTAGCTTTAGGTGTGAAACCTTTTGCCAATGCTTGCTATTTATGTGATAGCTTGGAAGCATATTTGTAAGTTGCGGTAAGACTATAGCTTCTGCTTGTATGTGCTTATCCGCTTGGGGGGAAATTAAGGTAATGGGGCAGATTTTATTAGAGTTTTGAACTACTCTTCCGCCCATTCCTGTAATTTCAAAGTTGGCTTGTTTTGTTGGCAGTTGTAGCCTTTTTTGAGCCCTAGACGCTATGAAAGATCGTTGTGATCCTTGGTCTATTAAGGCCCTAAGTTTAAACAGTTCTCCTCGGTGTTCGATGGAGATGACTGCTGTGGGTAGTAATACCCTATTTTGTATTTCGCTGTGTAGCGTTTGAGTTTTTTGTGCCTTTGAGCAACATGGTGTCTTTTGGCAATTTTTGGGATTTCGGTTTTTGGGAGTTGTTGTTACCACTAAACCTGTGGTTCTTTTTGTATAAGCGCTTCTTTGAGGTGATATGGGAAATTTGCTGTAATGAAGCATTGAGTGGTGTCTTTTGTGACAATATAGGCAATTGAATTTGCTTTTGCAATTTTTATATGTATGCGCATGTGACAAGCAATTTGTACATAATTTTTTGATATTTGATTTTTTTTGTCGATAAAACCGACAAACAGTTTGAAACAGTGGATTGTAGTCTTATAAACTCTTCACTGGTTTCTTTTTGAATTTTTGGCAAGTTTATTAGTGTCGTTACTTGGTTATCGACCAATATTCTTTCATTTTCATATCTTGCTTTTAGAGCTTCCCAAGCCAAATTGAAATTGTCGTCATTTAGTGCGAACTGTTTTACTATTGCGCCTGCTTGACCTTTAGTTTTGTATCGGAGGTGATACAATTTTTGCGCTTTTGATAATTTTGGATGGTTGATGTATACGGCAGTGAACATGTCCCGGAAGGACGGCCATTCTTCATAACCTCCATAAAATATTTCTGTGTCACATGCGGGCACCTCGAGATGGATGCCCGAACTTGCCTCTTGACTTTGAACATGTGGCAGCTCTACTCGCTGTTGTGGAGTAGGTGCAATTGCTTTTATTAGCTTTAGTTGATCGGAGATCATAGCTTTTGTAGCTTCGTACTGGTCTAAGCAGTTTTCGTATAGTGCGTAAGCCGATGATTTAAAATCGTGTGGTATATCTGAATTGTCATAATCTACTATGGCGTCATGAGCCGTTTGGAGACGAGTCCAAAAATTGTCAATATTTTGTTTTTTTTATTTCCAATAACGATTCAGAAAGGTCTTGAATAGGTGAAAATGAAAATCGAGTGCAGTATCGTGTTAATCTGTCACTCTCGAAAATGAATTTGGCAACACAAATATTTTTGCTTTTTATGTGCTTTGTGGTAACCTGTCTTGCGCGTGTAGCTTCTGCAGGTGTAATTTGATTTTTATCGTCATTAACCATTTTTGTTTTGTTATTTATTACTATATGTGTCAAAGTTAATTAAAATTTTCTCAGTGTAAACTGATTTAAATGCAGCAATAAATGATAATTAATACCGAATACTATTTTACGTATATACGATTTTTTTTCGGACTAGATAAATATTTACTTGCGAAATAATTTTTTAATATGAATTTTATTTTAAATATATATTTGTGAGCGTAATTTAAATTTTCTTAATTTAGTTATTAAGAATGTCACTTTTAATTTAATAATACTTATTATGTCCTTATGTTGATGTATTTAGGTACACCCTAATACACGGACTTGTTAGTATATATTTATGTGCTCGTGAAATTGAGAGCTCGTTGAAGAGATCAATACACTTTGTACATAAGTATGCACGGATTGTTTGAGCGTATGTATGTATATTCTCTAATGCAATTGAGAGCTCGTTGAAGAGATCAATGTGCTTTTAGTTTTTTATGTACGCAATCCTGCTTGTTTGTTACAAGGGGTATTGCGGGATGTATGCCAATGTGGACTTAGAAAATTTGTACAACTACAATTGTATATGTTTTAATGTATTAAGTACAAATTTATTTATTTATTTTTTATTTCTGATAGTGTTAATTTTACTACAACGTTTATTATTTTATTTTTTGTAATTTTACAACTTTTTATATAATTTTCTAAATTTTCATAGTGTAATTGACCCAATGTATGTAAGGTATATAAGCATAGGCATAGATTCTATGCCGTATGTATAAATATGGTAAATATGTATTATTTTCCCGGTACGAATAAAGCGAAAACAGAGAATTGATAATGCGCAGGTAGTTTACCGTCTTGGCTATAGGTAAATATTTTATTGTGCAAATTTGTATTTATCACGTATGTACCATATAGTTTTGCAGTTTCTAAATTTCAGTTATGAATATATCTGAAATGTATATAAGTACATATATGGTATATATTGCGCTTGGCAATTATATGTATAAAGAATATATGTACGGATTATGAATAAGTACATATATTTTTGCACTAAAGTATGCATATATGTTTGTATGTTTACTTGTATTTATATATTTTTTTGTTGTTTAATTTTGTGTGGTTAAATATACGAAGGTAAGCGTATATTAACAAAAAATTATTATTTATTGTTATTAATGTTTCAGAATATGTATGTGGATACATATATATATAATATAAAAGTTTATATAAAGATAAACTGTATCCTTTCGATAAACATATGTGCAAAAATAAATAAAAGTGAAATGAATACGCTCACTTTGATTCTGTAGGGTATTTTGTGGAGCGCTTATGTATATATATATGCTGCCTTTATGCCTTCTGCGTTTTGTTCCAGTGTCTGTCCTCTTCGGCATCCAGCTGGCTAGCTCCTTATGCGTGTTAAATTGTTGTTTTTATGATCGCGTCCGATTATTTTAGTTTCGCGACCTCCTTAAGTTGTTCTTGTTCATTAAAATCGCTTTATAATTGTTTGTATTTTGTTTTTGATGCACACACTTTCATGTATATATGTTTGAGGGATCGCGCCCGTTTAAGTTGTTTTTATTTATGTTTTGTGTTTAGGTGCTTTTAGGTTTCGCGCCCGATCTGTGTTTTAGTTGTTTTTTGTTTTTTGCTTATACAGTTTTGTATATTTTGTTTTTCACATGCACTTTGGTTTTGTCTCTTCACCCTTTTTTAACTATGTATGTATATTTGTCAATATGTAACTATTATTTTGCACCGCTTTTTTGTATTATTTTTGTTATATATATGCTTGTTTACTTATCTGTATGTATGTTGTTTGTACCACTATATATAATATTATATAGTTTTGGGTCACCGAACTTTGTGGATTTTTTTTTTTTTTTTTTTAATCCATAGTGCCGCTCACTATGGCTCGAAGGACCATGAATAAATCAGACACTTGCACAAACCATCGTAAATAAAAATGTCCGAGTAACGAGTACAAACTTTAAATTATTTATTAATATATTAAAATATTAAATTGACGCTACAAATGTTCGTGCCGAAAACTGGAGGCGGTGAAGATCCAAAACTACGTTCGCGAAACGAGTTTGGGTTTGCGAAAAGTATGGTATGCGCGCAGGATCGCTATTACTTCGAATGTGTTGAATTGATGATCCAATTCCTCTTTTTGTTGATTGTGTGGGGAGTCATCGTGTATGGTGGTAACTTCTGTGGTGATATCGTGTGCAGTGTGGTCGTGTATGTTGTGAGTGCGAGTTGTGTTCCAAGGTGTGGTGTGTTGTATTAGGGTGTGACATTATTTACCCTGTTGAAGCGGTGTAGTTGGAAGGGGAGTTTATAGTCATTTAAACAGCAATATTGTACAGCGCGGTCATCAAGATGGTATAATTTATTAATTTTGTTAATAGAAACAAATTATAGCGTTTTGGTTTTGCACAATCCATTTGGTGAATATGAACTACTGCCTCCCTGACTCACCAGAGGTTGGTTTTTCTATCAAATTCACACTACTCCCTTATACCATAGTTATAATGCCTATTTGTGAAAAGTGATCCCCACAAATTAGCCTCAAACTGTCTGCGGCATAGTCTAACAACACACATATTTTTATATTGTGGCAATATATTGCACATATGTTATTAGATTAGATGCAGATAATAGAAAAAGTATTAAGTGCTATTACTAAGTCACAAATTATACTACACAACTTGAACTTGGTACAGGGAATCATGGTAGAGAACGGAATCTGCGTTTTAAAAATTTTAATTATTCCGTTTTTTTTGTTCCGCCACTCTATCGGTCAGACGCTTCTTAAGTGTTATTAACCAAGCTTAGTGAAAACATTTGCTTGTTATATAAAACTGTGAGAAAATGGTTTAAATCGGATGTTAACCACAAACTACAAAATTTGCGAAACTATAAAGAAACATGCCAGATGAAATACTGTTTACAGAAAAGAAATCGTAAATCGGTGCAAAAGTCGATAGTAAGCGTGACACGATGATTTAAAACGATCAGCCTTGCTTTTTCTTATGATGACTCCATTAGAATGTTCCGTTGATTTAGGATCACTTTTAACAAAATTAATGTCGTTATATACCATTTTCCTTAAACTATTCGGTTTTTTTCTTTTTCTTGTAAATCAAAAATTATTCTATTTTTTTCCAAAGTACAATGCAAATGTCTACCCATTTTTAAAATATTTAATTTTTATTTGAAAGCTACAGTTAAAACAGCTTCTTTCCAAGACTGCCAATTAATAATGAATACAAATAACTAAATATGTGTTATTTCTTCCCAATCAAATTTCGTTCCATATCGATTAGAAGGAGTAACAACAAAAAAAATTGCGCTAATCGAAACACAAACGTAGGAAATTATTTAGTAGAAGACAGTAGGCCACAAGAGGAGTGATAGTTTCCTCAGGCCCTAAGTTCTCAGGACGGCCCGGCGCTCTGCAACAATGTTTTGCAGATTTTTTTCTCCAACTATTGGTGGATCAGAGAGATCGTATCCTATATCCTCCCCAGGTCCGGGTTTTCTCTCTACGACTCTGATAGCAGATGATAAATTTGATTTGTAACGCTATTATTATCTTTTTAATAAGAGATTATTCATTCCAGAAGCTGACTGATTTACAACACATCTTTTTGGTTTATGAATAGGTCAACAAATGAAAATGGCTTTATATATGCCTTATTGAACACTTCTGTGTTTGATAATCGTTTCTGAAAACTTAAAAACGGAATAGCTACCAATGAATTTTTATACATCATTTTTAAATTACAGGTTTTTAACATACATGTTAGATTTTCAATCTAGTAATAATAAATAAAAAAACACATAAATCAATTATTTTATATAAATGCAATTTTATTAATCTATATGGTATGCACCATATATAATATACCAAGTTTATTTGTATGTTCCTTATAAACTCCGAAACGGCTGGACCGATTCCAATGAAATTTTCGGTCGATCTTCAGGATAGCCCAGCGGATTGGGGTAACAGTTGATTGGAACGGTAAAATAGATCTGCAACCAAATAGCAAATGCCCCGAACTGCAGGACAATTTGCACACTATTATAAATGAAAAAAATTGATTGGCAAAATTTTACCGCACACACAAAATAATTACTTAAATCATAATTGGCTCTGTAATCGGGCTATATTGAAAGCTAGAAATGCAGAAATTGTTACTCAATATATAATTTATTTATACCTTAGCCACAGCAAGGCGTGGCCGGGGTGTTCTAATGGTATATATAATAGAATCGCTAAAAATAAAATAAGTGTACATTTTTCTTACAAATATGAATTAATATAAAATCCTATAATGGCTAATGAAAAATATAACAATTTATAAAAAACCTTATGTTAAATTTACAATATTTTAAACCGGGGAAATTGTTAAATGGGTTCCTGTTGGAAGTACTCGTGCTTTAAGCAAGCCAATGCGGAGGGTCGTGATCGAAAATCGTATGAAAGCATTTGCTGAATTATAATAAACAAAAAATTATTTAAATTTGAATAACGTAAAATTTAGTATAAAAAACTTACACTTAAAAGATCATTGGTATAGTCACATAAATTTGGACACAACTCTTTTGGCTGCTTTTGAAGACGGGGTGGAAAATGTTCTCTTGAAAGCGAAATTGATTGGGGCCACTGTTGAGATGTGGGACGTCCAGTTAACCTGAAATTGAAAATGGATGAATAAAGACATTGGATCTCGAATAAATTCAAATATATTTTGTTAGGAAAACCACAAAATTTTAGAAAATGGTTTATCTTTCTCTTCAACACTTACTCAAAAACTCTATCCAGTTGATTAGCTTCTGACGTGCCTGGGAATAGAGCCTTGCGTGCAAACATTTCAGCTATAATACAAGCAACACTCCAAATGTCAACCGAACTATTGTACGATTGGGCCAACAGGACTTCAGGGGCACGATACCAAAGTGTCACCACTACGGATGTTAGTTTCATTTCAAAATCATATGTTTTTGCCAATCCGAAATCTGCTATTTTCAGATGTCCTTGCGAAGAAATGAGTAAGTTTTGTGGTTTTAAGTCACGGTGAATAATTCGATGTGAGTGCAAAAAGTCCACCCCGGTCAATAGTTCACGTGATAAGCGCTATTGTTCAATATTTTGTTATTAAGAGTATATTATTTAAGAGCGAACAATACCTAAATACATATTTACGTGTATGTTTCTGTAGATAAGTATTCACCTGTATTGTAACTGATGGCATTCCCGATTTTGGAAGACGTTCAATCAAATCAGACAGATCTTGTTCCAAATGTTCAAAAACTAAAAGTACCATCAACTGATCCTCGCGCTCAAGAACTTGGCACACTTCAAATAGTCTAAAAAAATACAGTATATTGAAATATCTGTACATTATGAAATTATGATTATGAGTTCAGTAATTATGCTCATCAGTTGGATATACATACATGGCCACATTTTTGTTTATAGGAGTCACTGCATCTGTTGTATATCACATGGAATGTGGTTGGTGCCGGTCATAATGTGTCATAATCAAAAAAATCAAGTTAAGAAGATAAAAGTAAGCTTTGCTATCTCTTTCACGCTGTGTGCTACGACGTACTGTACGCAGAGCGAATGGAGCTCTTCGAATGAAATTATAATGATATTCTGACTAACCTGTGTGTATGGCAAGTTTTTGGTAAATATACTTTGTCTGGCAACATTAATAATCAGTCAATCAATTTTAAACGACAAGAGCGACAAGACAATAAAGCGGGCATTCCAATAACACCAATTCAACTCAGCAAATGAGTACTTTTTGTACAACTTGTATATGAGTGAATCAATAGAAAATGAGTATCTGAGAGAGATGTTGTATTCTCGCTAAGAGTTAGAAACGCAGTTCATAAATTTTTAGTTCCCTTCTCTGAAGAGATTAATTCAATGATGGCGTGGTGACTGTTTAGTTGGCAATTTCTCCTTTTAACCGGAGAAGATTCACAATCAGCTGTAGCGCAAAGTTACAAACAAATGCACAAATGCAGTATATCAAGTGGAGCTAACAGTATTTATACGAATAGCATAGAACTTAACAAATGCACACCCAAATATAATATATTTGTAAGTAAGAACAAGCAACTAATAGCTGACATTGTCGCCAGATGTGATTCCTCTCAATTCAGTTTTTGGCTTATACAATATCTATGTACATATTGTACATACATTCAGTGCTGGAGAATAAAGAACTACAAAAAAACTATGTACCTCACACATATGTTACTATAATTTGGATGAATGTTATAATGGTTTGAAGTTAATCTTCTTTCGGCACGGTAACAAGCAGAAGCCTTTAGAAGCATATAAACACAATTGTGGTCTCAATAAGAACCCATATTTATAACGAAGTTGCATTCAGCTATTTTTTCATATCTGATAGCAACAACACAGCACGTCACGACTAGCCGAAACTCAAATACATTAGCTATCTTCCATTTGCCATTTCTCTGTTCGCTATCCTTGCGCGCTGCTCTCTTGTCAAAAAGATTACTTGTAAAAGCAAGAAAGTTATCAAGTTAAATTTTTGTAAGAATACCTTATTAAAGGATTATAACCGCTATCTTCAATGTTATCAAGTTTTGTTTGTAAACTGCTCCACGAATGAAGATATACATTTTTTTATTCTTTGATGTTAAAAACTTAAGATTTAAAATCAACTATAATATTTTATAAAAAATAAAACAAGAAAGGATCGTAACACAATTGCGCTTGCGTCAGAGGTGACTCTAGTGCTGGATTGCACCACAAGTGCTGCCTATTTGTTTGAAGACCTCGTTCATAGTTTGATCGATTGGTACCCAGCTTCACTTATTTTTTGAAGATAGTTCGTACAAAGTAGGTTGAGTAGTTTCTGATATACCTTTGGCACAGCTCCATTTGTAGTTCTAATAATTCAAATCATTTCATATGCTACATAAAATATATTTTCCTTAGATCCCAATGAAACCACTAAAGTATAAGGTAGCCAGCACAGAACTAGCTTGATATTACGGTTTGCCAAAAAGTGATTCATAATCTTTTAGATTTTCAGGACTGACCCAATAAACCAAACGTTACCACTCCATTAACATTACATTTACATTAAAATAAAAATTCAAACGGCCCTATCTTCAGGAATTCCCTTTATATCATATACACATTTACTTACTTAACAATGTGTGGATGATCTGAGGCATTTAAATGTTTCAGCAAAGCGATCTCTCGTAGTGTTGACATTGGGACTCCATTGTCCGTTATAGGTATGCGAACTTTTTTGATAGCGACAATTTTTCCTGATTGATTATCTTTTGCCCGATATACAGTACCGTAGGCTCCTTAGGAAATTAGATCAATAAAATAGAAGATAATTCGTAAATTATTGTTTTGGTTTCAGTGTCCCAATTCCGAGGTTAGATATTGAAGTTGAATGAGCGAAAGACATAAAAAAACGAAATAAAAATTATACAAATTAAATAATAAGGAATCGGAAACATGTAATTTTAGTAATATAACATTAATATGAGAAGAAAAAAAGGGAATAAGAGAAATTCATTTTTATCCCCGTAGCACTACGAGCTATTTTGTTGTACATACTATAGATACTGAGAGAAGTAATATAAAAGAAAAAAAGTTGTGATGTCGGTATTGAGTATATTTAAATAAATGCTAAAACGAAAGACTTAGTGTTAATTTAAAAGAAAAAAGAAAAAGGCTTCCTTTACAAATACTTCATGGTCTCAGTAATGTCTTATAATTGCGATAATGTATGAATTTAATAGCTTTTCCTCACATTTATCCGTCATTCTTATGAAGGCATTTTGTTTTTAATTATTAAACTAATAATATTTCAATAAGTTTACTTAATACCTACTTCAAAATTGATTCATAAATACACAGCCAGCATCAATAGTGACCGTTAGATAGTGTTTTATATTGAATGCTCCAAATAAAGAGCAAATTTTTAACAAAGTTTAATCGCATCAGATTATAAAATATATACATAATATTGATCTTGATTGAAAGCATAATTAATAATTTTACTTTTATATACTTTTTCATGTACCCAGTTTGAATGTTCAACTAAATATGTAAGTCCACGATATGAGATCAACTTCTCTGTCCATACGCCATAGATAGGATGAATTTTGAAAACTAGCTGTTGGTAGATAAAACTGACACTTTATATGTATATTAAAGGGACGTGTTGCATATATTAACTTCCCGCTAAGAAAATTGAAAATTTTCTAAAAATTGGGAAGTTATTGGTTTCACCCCATTTTGCAAAAATCGAGTTCTCAACAGATCTCGACGTTCTGAGGGTCGAGGAAGCTTCCCCGAACATTTCTACGATAATGTCCGTATGTCTGTATGTATGTGTGGATGTGTGTGTGGATGTATGTATACCTCTTATAACTTTTAAGCGGCTCAACCGATTTGAATAAACTAAAAGGCATTCCAAAGGGTTTCATTGCACTTGAATTTCTTATAAGTTTGGACTCAATCGGACCAGTATATTTCGAGAAATCTAAAAAATTTCGAAATCGAATTTCTTCCAAACGACTTGACCGATCGACATCAAAATTTGATTTGCTTTCGAGAAATCGTTAACGAAAGAAATCACCAAAATTGATTAGTCTTTGATAAATTTGGGAAATGTGTTATATTAAACTCCCATTAAACTTTTGAGCTCGAACTTTTGATGCTCTACAAAATTGTCTCTTACGGCTTTTTCATTTTAAATTGAAAAGCATAGTCTTGTAGGATCTGCTCAACAAAATTGGTCTATATAATGTTTGGATTATGTAAAGCGTGAATAAAAAGAGACCTAAAGAAAATTGTTGCTAGAAATAAATTTAGCGACGATGTCTGAGGTCTATTTTGAAGCAAATATACACACTCAAATATACACATAAATGTATATAAACATATGTCTTTTACTACAAATAGGAGAAAAGAACGTGTGCAAAATTTCAGATCCGTATCTCAAAAACTAAGAAACTAGTTCGCGAATGTACAGACAGACAGACAGACAGACAACATGGCTAAATCGATTCAGCTCGTCACAGTGATCATTTACATATATCTTTTATAGGGTCTACGACGTTTCCTTCTGGATGTTACAAACTTCGTGGCAAACTTAATATACGCAGTTCAGGATATAAAAATATTTATAATATGATCTTTAGCAATTTATTTTATTCAATTCAACAAGTTCTAAATTCAACACTCTCTGTTTTATTCGCGATATGCTCCTAATGGGGCAGTGTATTCAGACTCGATCAGCGCAAAGAAGGTGTCGCCTCAACCTGTACCTACCACTCCAGCTTAAGGATGACTATAGGGGAACATATGTACTCCGAGGCATGCTAGGGTTTTAACAGGACGCCGGCAGTTTCGGAATTAGCATTTGTAGGTGTATGTTAATTGCAAGTAGTTTCTTATCCTTGAAACATAAACATTATCTCTGACTTTGCTAAGACCTCGGGGAGTGGGTTGGTGATGTAAACGACCTCTACACATACTATCTACCTTTGCATTCACACATAAATTGAACAATCAGAAATGTGTACGAAATTTTATTAAAAGTGAATCTAAAAATGATAAAGTGCTGGCATACTTTAATTTTATTCTTATCTGTATTAAACACTATTCATTATCAAGAAACGCCACATACATATTTACGTGTAAAAGTTTTATGTGCATACGAATTTCACACATACCCATACACATGTATGTATTTCTATGAGAGTATAGCTGGTGATTCTGACTAAAGCACAGAAATTAATTTAATATTTTAAAAGCTTTAAAGTATCTATAATCTTTACATTTTTCCCTTTGCATAACATTTATACATATATATTTAAAAAACCTCTATATTCAAATACAGAACAAAAAAATGTATAATATTTTGTTAAAAATGTTTTCAGAGCATTTCTATCTAGTCTATCTGTGTATACATATTCGGTTTAATGTACAAAACAAACTAAATATTTCACCTTCCTCTGAACACAGTGACATCACTTCAAGACTTTTTAGATCAATTATAAATTCGCGTCTAGCCAAACAACAAGACGTGTGCGAAATGTTCGTTGAATCGTTTGCCAAAATGACGAGAACGTATAGGTACAATCGCGGATGAAATATAAGCGGTGGAGAGGCAGAAAAGCGGACATACTAGAAGAATGTAATCACGAAATTCGACAGAATATTCAAGTCGAATCATACACATACATATGTTATACATAAATATATACGTAACGAATTGGCGATGGAAATATGTATTTTGCTTTTATCTTGCATTTCACCAAATGGCGTTAAATTAAACAGCTTAAAATTCATTTAGTGCACCTACAAATAGGAATATATGCGACTATATACACAATTATGGTATCATAATACCCTGAAAAAATCAACATTGTGGCATATCCAGAAGGTTTATACTTACTTGTATATAAATAATCAGCGTAACGAGCTGAGTCGATTTAGCCATGTCCATCTATCTGTCTGTACATACGCGAACTAGTGCCTCAGTTTTGAGATATCGATATGAAAACTTGCTAATGCTCCTCAAGACGCTGATCATTTGTCGGAACCACTGATATCGGGCTATTAAAGCCTATACATGTCATACAAACTAATCGTTCAAAATTAAGTTTTTGTATGAAAAACTTTTTTTATCACACATTATCTTTACGAAATTTTGAGATATCGATATGAAAACTTGCAAATGCTCCCCAAGAAGCTGATCATTTGTCGGAACCACTGATATCGGAATATTATCGCCTATACATGTCATACAAACTAATCGTTCAAAATTAAGTTTTTGTATGAAAAACTTTTTTTATTACACATTATCTTCACGAAATTTTGCATACATTATTACCTAAGCTCCGAAAAAATTTTTTCAGATCGGACCACTAAAGCACATATGTAGCTACCATTCAAACATATCGGTCAAATTGAAGGATTGATTTGTTTATCCTTTCTTGCTAAAATATACATATAAACCTAAAAGCTACTGCACCGATTCTTTTGAAATTTTTTTTCAGTTACAAATTAGTGGATTTTCTCACTAAAAATTAGTTTTTTCTTCAAAGTGTTCTAAAAGTTAAAAATTGGAATTTTGAAAAACCCTCTCTATATTATCTGGGTAAAACTAATATCTAACGAAAACCTTATTTTTTTGATTTCGGATGATCCAGCACCAAGTTATGAGGGGCACCGAAATGGTATGAAGGTATTTTTCCGATACGCGATCGAATAATTGCAGCTTAATTTTATACACCATTCCTCGAATGTCGTACTTTACCAAAATGTACCAATGGTTTTACTAAAAAAAGTTTTGCTGTATCGTCACACAAAATTTACAAAAACATACATAAATTAACCTTACCCTTACCTATATTTCGAGAAACCTTCTCAAATATGTTCTTAAGAATTAGTTTTAGAAATCCGTAAACAGAATATCATATGTATATCGATTAATTTAGGACCATTCTAGATAGAACTTTCGCAATTTTAGAGTTATGATGATAGGCAAGTGTGCGCACACACATTTAGTTTTTTGATATTTGCTTTGATACATGAATTATCTATTGTAAAATTAATTAAATCTATTTTATTTAACATAATTTGTAGGGGAAATAACCACCGTGGGTGGGATTCGAGTTTGTCTATTTTTTTGCTTTTAGAGTATAAAAATGATGTTAATGCTTCAAAATGTGAGAGCAAGAAAAACTTTTTTTCTTATACAACAACAACCATGGGTATTACCATATGTGTACTTATACGGCGTTCGTTAAATTATGCTTTTGTACTAAATTCGTACATTCTCCGCGTAATGTGAAATCGTAATCAGCAAAGAACGAAGAGTAATGCTAGTTCTGACAGGAAAAGTTACCATAGAATATCTTAATTACATTTACAGTTCTACCTCCTAGGCTCCATTATTAATTTGACAATATACATAGATCTATGTATGTAAATCTACGCAGTTACAGTCGTTATTGTTTTTATTAAATTTAATAATTACCTGTGCCAATGACGTTGAGCTCTTCATAGTTCAAGGATTCGCTGTCTCCACAATGCGCCGTCGAGGACATTATCCAATTTTCATTCCGCATTAAAGCAGTTTCAATGGTTTAATTAAAATGTTCCGTTTACGTTTCTGTTTTATTTTATTTCTGATTATTTTGCGTTATTTCTCTTTGCAATTTAATTTGCATTCACATTTATTTGTTGCCAAACTATTTTCTTGCGGTTGTTAAACACGATTCTTTTAAGCTTTTATTCATATTAAATAAATGAAATCATTAGCGAAATACCAACAATTTGAGATGTAGATATGTGTGTATGAAGAGTAATGCAGAGTGGACAAGGTCAAGAAAGCAATGAAAGCTAAGAGCAGCTGTAGAAACAGTTTATGGTCAATCTGAAGTGAGCGGATCAGTGCAATAATTTGCTCCACAACTCAACTCTGCAGTTGATGCTCGGACAGACACACACCGTCAATCGGTTAGTGGTCAAGACAACTTGACAAAAGTTTTATACAATATTGTTTGTTGCAATTGATTAGAGGAATGATGAATATATTAGACAGTTATCGTCTCTCTCTGTTACTAAGTACACATATGTATGTATGGGATCAATATACATATATATATTATGTACATAATTTAAGTATATTTTAACGGGTTTGTAGTGCTAATGATTCTTATATATTATATGTACATATATGTATCTACAAGTATATACATATGCATATGTAATTTTGGAAAGATAACCAAGTACTGAAATTTGGAAGTAGTTCTTCACTTCTCTTAAGTATGCGTATATACATAAATATCAATTGTAAATTTAGACTGAAGACCTATAGTTAAAAATATTATACTAATAAAAAATTACAAAAAGCATTGTAGTAAAACAAGAAATAATTCAAGTGTGATGTTTTTATAAATACTTTATTACAAACTGAATACATAACAATATACCGGAACAAAAAAGGTTATAAAGTTTTTGAGTATTTAGATCCTACATTTCCTTAAATCATTTTTCCCATTTTATGGGTACGAAAGAAGGGTTCTAAACATCAGCTTCACTTTGAATATTATATGCTTATTAAACCGTGTATCTTTGCACATTTTTCTTTTCGAAACCTGTTCAATTTGACCTAAGTTTTTTTAACTTTGACCTAAGTTAAAACGTCAATTCAAATTTTAAATACTTTTTCCACTTATTTTTACAATTCAAGAACCATTAGTAAAACTATTACTTCGAGGTGTTTCTTTGAATCATTTCCGCGCACTGAAAATGAGGATCTTTTTTAATAATATTATTTCAGCATTTCAGTTGACTGACAGTTAAGTTAGTGCGAAATGTCACCCCAAAAAAATAAGAAAATGTGGCCATTTGAAATCTTCTTTTGTCATATTGTATATAATTGAACGATAAGGATAAGGCACTCTACGTCTAAAATAAATATGCTGTCAAACATAAATAGTAATTGCTCTCTTTCTTTCATGACGTCATGAACTAATATACTTTTTGTCAAATGCATTCCAAAATAGTAACGGGACAAAATTGTCGTAATTTTTAATTCTATAATTCTTGATTTTGGTGGAAACATGTTTGTGGGTCATCGAACTACTTTTGTAATTTTAACTGATTGTTTTGTCAATTAATTTGACATAGGGAGTAAATCATCATTATAAATTTATTCAAGATTCGTTTTTCTGCAATTTAATGTTGCATGTTTTTAGGCTGTTAAGCACAAGTAGATTGAGATGTTTTAGATTGAACGAAGGCCTTTTCAAGATTTTAAGTGAGAACTATACCTGTTCTCTACCTATTCCTACTTTGGGATTCCATATTTATAAAACAATACTCACATATAGACACACAGTTAATACAGATATGTAAGTATATGTATGTACATATGTGCTGACATTAATACATGGACGAAAGAGTTTCCATCCGCACTAACTTTAACAAAGTATTGATATACTCCTAGATCGATTTTTCTTATGTATATATATTTAGGTACATGTTTTCATACATATCTACGAATATTAAGTGCATATATGCAAATTTAATGTGTTTTTAGCGGTTAGAAAAACCGAAATGTAATTAGAATGAGTAGCATCTACTTTGATACATACTTGTACATGTATCCATATAACCATATATGTATATGAAGACATAATATGCATATATATTTTACATGCATAAATCACAGGTAAAGTATCTTCAAATAAGGCATATAAAAATAGCGAAGAAGTAACAAGACGTGATGGCGGTTGCGTGTTATGTTTACGGAACTCAACAGAGACAATGGTGCACGGAGTGTATAGAGAGATGCTTGAATAAATATTGCAGCCGTCGGAAACATTGCTGCAAATTATTCCTCTGTTGCT
The DNA here is from genome assembly GCF_042242935.1 of Bactrocera oleae. Classification (NCBI taxonomy): domain Eukaryota; kingdom Metazoa; phylum Arthropoda; class Insecta; order Diptera; family Tephritidae; genus Bactrocera; species Bactrocera oleae. The sequence continues at coordinate 37,983,718 of NC_091538.1, forward strand.
TCGGTACGATTAGGATCGCAATTTTGTTTGGCTGACATCTGCTGGCTGCAACTGCGACAGCTCTGCGGTAGTATGAGGTAGTACAGACAAAGAACTTAAAACTGTTTTAAGTTCTCTGTTTGAACATACTATTTTTTGGTCTATATTTTAGCACACGTTTGTATGTATGTACATAAAGAGGTATCTATTGTTGATCGATCGTGCATGTATATATATAGGTACACAACTAGATTACTACTCAACATACCCATGTATGTAAAATATGCATTTACTTGTGTAGGTCGTCATTTCGAGCCTCTTTGTAACATGTCAACATCTGTATATGTGTACGTAAGAACAAAAATTTGCACAAACGCATAAGTACCTTTATATATACATAGGCACAATCACACACGGCTGTTATTGAATGTACATGCAGTAAGTATGTATACATTTATGTATTTGGGCAGTACTGATTAGGCGGTAAATAAGGCGATAGTATGTTTGCTTTGCTTTTTGTGTAGTTCTTTTAACATATAACGCGTTCGAGAAAAAGTAAACAAATATACCTGCATCACAGGTAAAGATTTTACAAGTTTATTGACACATCCGCTGGACGTAAGCGCGATTTTATACAAACAAACTACTGCATAGGGCGTTCATTCGCTAGAAATTGCGTGGAAATGTAGTTCGCGCGATAGCCAGCTATTAAAGGCGAACACATAACAGAAAGGCCAACAAGCAAAAGCTGTTTGGAATAGCGGCGATGAGAACAATTGATCGAATAGACGTTAGGCACATAAACTCATGCAAACATTTCTATGTATGGATAACAGGAACCTATATATGTACATAAATACTTATATTCATATGTCTATACAAACAAGTCGTTCGAATGCGAAGAGCAGAAACAGCAGAATGCTGAAGAGAACAAAAGGCAATAGTGAACGAATATCGCTTGCGATGTTAAAATTATTTGCCTACGTTTTGCAATTACCTACGAATGTATGTGTATATATATATATATATATATTTATACATTTAAATTTCGTATACTATGTTATTTAATTACCTAACCGCTTTCTATTGAGCACTAACAACTATTAACCTAGCTATATAACATATGTACATAAGTACATACATTCATATAACCGAGAGAGAGCAAGTATATTGCCTATGGAACGGCTTAATGGAGTAGTACTTTCTTGTTCACCATTCCATTGACCAAGATTGTTACAAGTGGCTCTTCTATTAAGGCCTACGATTTTAGACTTTATAAAGTCACCACATGGCATTATGACGACGTCGAAGTCATCAACGCAGTCGCAGACATTGTCGCCCTCGTATATTCGTACTCAAGTAATCGGCGGTGCACATCGCACATGCATATTGCCTGTGTATACAGATTTGTATCTATGTGTATGTGCGTATCTATGTACGCGCGTGCGATAGCAACAACAGGGGAGAACACACGCAAGCACAAATACGCACACGTTACCTTGGCTTGCTTGTTTAGCAACGTATGTATAGATTACGTGTATTTCAGTTAATTGTTTGCCGAATATTTATTGAATCAACCTTAAAAGTCTCTAAAGTCGATTTCTTGATTTTATTTAATCGCTTGTTCCGATTTAACATTTACCAAATGCCGCTATCAATTTTTATCCCGAACATATTGTTGTATGTATATCACGCACGAAAATCCACTTACACTAAAGCAGCCCGATGAACAAGCCAAAAAATACTCTAGCATAAATAATCGCACTCAAATGCCGTAATGACGGATATCTGAACCGAACTCACTCATATTAACACTTCGCTCAGACCGCAATGTCATTGCATGCAGTTCCAACACACCGATGTATAATCGCTGATCCCGCTGTCAGCACTAAAATTAAAAGAGCTGGAGAGTTCCACTGCGAAGAGCACATGCTTTCAGTAGACTGTATGATGTATGCACATACCATACATACATATGGAATCGTACAGAGCGCTGCGAGAACAGCTCGGTTTTCTAAAAACTCTGGAGGGGAAAGTTTGATCAGCTAACAGCCAACACCACTGCAGAAGTAAGTAACCACAGTTATCTAGTTCGTGGGGTACACTGTTATCAATATCGCTGGCTATTAACAGCAGCTCTGTTGTTGAGCAGAGAATGTAATGAAATATCGAAAATTAGATAGGCATATTCATTAACATTTTCGCTCAGACAGTCTGAACATGGCAATTAATAAGAGAATGCGAACAAAATTATTTGTTTTGATAAATGGTTTTTGTCCATTCTAAACATATCTGTCAAAAGAGCATTAGGCAGATCCACGACAACTATCGTTTCCACTCTTCTCTGAGTGCATATTTGATTGAAAATTAAGAGAAATTACGAGCTCAGTGCGATAGCAAGTGGCAATTTTACGATAACATTATGCAGCAACTGTTTTGCACTTATTTTTACAAAAAATATTACGACTCAAACAATATTTAGGGCACTAGAGTTACAGTTGTTAAGAATAAGTATGCATAAATTAATTAATTTTTCATACCTAAAAATTTATGGAACTTTCCAATTTATACACAACCATTCTATGGGGTAATGATTAGCCGTTAGTGAACTTACAAATACGAGAGATTACAACCAAAATTTTACCGTTCAAAACACGTGTTCAATTGTTGTCACAGAACCAAAAGACAAGCATCGGTACAATTCAACTTCATTTGTCATAAAAGATTTTATTATATTTAACTCAATCGACTTTCTCTAGTGATCATTTCTCAGAAGCAATAACAACATTTCCCTAATGCTTTCATTTATCTTTACAAGCGTAGTCAGGGTTTTTTTTTTCGTTTATCTTATATATTTATATAGCTACTTGTACTACATTTTTTTCACTACGAGGCGATGTAATAAATGCCCTTTTTTATTTAGTACACTATGGCCAGTGCAAACCACTCTGTGTCTAAATTAAACCCGGTGTCGGAATAAGCTAAATTATCAGTCAGGTGTTCATCTAACAAGACCACCCTGTGTGCTTTAATATTTTATTTGCACTGAAGCTCCACAATGTATGGCTCTCACGTAAATATTGTATAATAATTATGTTTGAGGTCTAGAGGGATTAAAATTTTATCCATACTTTATACTTTTATATATAAACCGATTTCAATCAAATTTTGCGCGCTATTTTTTACCCTTTTGAGAGATGGATATAAGCTTGATATTGGGTATGAACTTCTCTCTAAATTTGCAGTATTTTTTATTGTGAATTATTTGACTGATAGCTAAAGAAAAAAATTATTTAGAATCGGATTATGCGGTAAGGTAGTTTTTAAATCGTTGTTCTTGGCGAGATACGGTCAGAACAGTTTTGTGTAATTTCTGTTAAAGCGTAGTTTTTAGTTTGGCCTTAAATTCCACAGAGGTCTTTAAATTTATAACAATTAAATATATTGTGTAAAGTATTACCTCCCATTAGTCATTAAAGAAAGAACTAGTGCTGTTCTAATGCATTTCCTTCTTGATTTAAAAACGAATGCAATGAGTTTTGAGTCGGTATTTCCTTAAGGTTTTTAAGGGAATTTTCTCCCCTAGGTCTTAAATTGTAGTTTAAATTTGTAAAATCGTATAACATAATCAAGCTTGTAACAAATTTTCTGCAGACAAACTGAGATCCAACGATTTTGTACCTTTAGAAATATCTTCTTGAAATATTCGTGCACTGAAAACAGTTTCAGTTACTACTGATGCTTCTAAAATTCGGTTTTAATAATTATTGGCTAGTTATCTTTTATTTGTTAATTTTTCATTAAGGATGTCCCAGGCGACAGAAAAGTTCGCCGAGGTTGACGGCATACTATCCCAGAGTTTCTTTAAATTAAACAATTCTTCATTTAGATCCATATTATCATGGCTCTAAAATTTGGTTTTTGCAGTTCTTCTGCCATTTTAGATTGATTCTCCATAATATTTTTTTGTTTTAATAAAATATTTATATTGAGAAAAACATAAAGAAATTTCTTATCTTTATATACCAATTTAACTGATTAATGATTATATGTACTAAATAATTGTTTCGATTGCGCACTCACCTTTTGCACTTATTTGCACCAATTTAATTAAAATAAAAACGGATACGGCTTATAGAAAATACAGGCGGAAAATCCTGACGTCTCGACCGCTCGAATTGTTAACGAAAAAGAAGAAATCTGGTCCTCTGTTAGTCCCTTTTGAGTGTTGGATTGTGTAGAGTTGTGGTGTGATGTGATGTGTATGTGTGGGTGGTCTGAGTGGTGTGATGTCTTGTTGTGGATCGTGTTGATGTGCCCCCCTAGTTGAATTCTAGCCTGGCAATCGCTGTAGTTGCTGCAGCGTGGCAACAACACTGCTGAGGCCAGTGGAGCGGCGGTATGTTGATCTACGGCTTGGGGCGAGTTGTCGCCCGACGGCCCGCTTTGGGGTGCGGTGTGGCATGGTGTGGTGCTGCCTATTGCACAGTTGAGTGCAACCGACGTACACTCAGAAGTCGTGTGGACCGTAGCTAAACAGTTGAGGCAGTGCCCGTAAGCTTGGGCAACCTGCTGACGTTGGTGGGGCTGCATACTTCAAAAAATGCTGCAGTGTTGCAGCCGGTGTGTGCGTCGACACAGTGGGCATCGGTTACGTTGAGATACCGTTGCTGGTGCTGATGAAGGTGGTAGTGGTCGCGGGCCATTACGGGGAGCGGTTGCATTAACAATTGCCGCTGCGGTTCGTGGTGCTGGAGTTGCCCCAGGGCGCGGCACATTGATGGCAGACCTCACAGCTAGCGTTGGTGTTGCTGCCATATCTACTTCCATATTTATCTGTATGAAGAAGTTGGAATGATTATACATTTGTGGCATGTAAATTTATGGCGAATGTGCCACGGTATGTGCCAGGAATGGTTGGTTTACAACGGTTTTGTCATTTGCGGGTTTATTGGTTAGTTATACGACTAATTCATTTGCGTCACGGTAATATCGGCGGATTGTTTGTTATTTGCGGTTTCGTCATTAGATGCGGTTGGCAGAAAACATAATTTCACGAGCGGTCTTGTCAGCGTTCCGCTTTGAGTACGGAGATCAACTACTCGTATATGACCGTCGGAACCGTAATATAGTTTTTCTATGCGGCCAAGCCGCCATTCTGTGGGGGGTAGACAATCATCGTGTATGATGACAGTCACCAAGCTTTGGTGCCTTTTCTGGAGTTTTCCATCGGTACCTTTTATGAAGGTCCTTGATGTACTCTTCCTTCCATCGGCGGCTGAAATCATGATGGAGAATTTTGATTCTTTCCCATCGATTTAATAGGAATAGCGACCCCACGCCTGGCTCAGGTATGGCCAGAATGGGTGCTCCTTTGAGAAAATGCCCTGGAGTTAGGACTGTAAAGTCGGAGGGATCTTGCGAGAGTGTTGTGAGTGGCCGTGAATTGAGAACGGCTTCAATTCGGATTAATAAGGTAGTGAATTCTTCATAATTGAATTTATAATTTCCAGCTACTTTTTTGAAGTGGGGTTTGAAGCTTTTTACAGCTGATTCCCATAAACCACCCATATGACGAGCGCTTGGGGGGATAAACTGCATATTTCTGAACAATTTCAGGTGATACTTGTTTAATAAAATCCACAAACTGATTTTGAGTGGATCTTTGGGCTCCAATGAAGGTTTTGCCGTTATCGCTCATTAGTTTTGAAGGGAAGCCGCGTCGTCCGACGAAGCGAGCAAATGCCGCGAGAAAAGCCTGCTTAGTCAGATTCGTACATAGCTCGAGGTGCACTGCTTTTGTCGTAAAGCAGACAAAGACAGCCACATAGCCTTTCATTATGGTGGGCGACCTTAGCATGGACACCTTTAATTAAAAAGGCCCAGCAAAATCGACACCTGTGACTGTGAAAGGCAGAGCGAAGTTACAGCGTTCCGGTGGAAGTGCTGCCATAATCTGCGTTCGAAACTTCTGCTTATGCAGAGTGCAGATCTTGCACATGAAAATGCATTTTTTTATTTGGGGCTTTAGACGGGACATATAGAACTCTTGGCGGACTATATGTTGCATTAGACGATGTTCTGCGTGGAGCATAAGTAAGTGAAAATAATGAGGAGTAAAGTGGCAAGCCGAGATTTCCCTGGTATGATTAGAGGGTGGCGTTCATTATACGTGAGGCTTGAATTGGCAAGCCGACCATTCGCACGAAGCAGACCTTTCGTGTCTAGGAATGGGTTAAGTACTAAGAGTCAACTCCTTTTGTCAATGGGTTTTGATTCTCATAATAGTGTTATATCGCGGCTGCAGTAGCGCATTTGAGTTGATGCGATTAGAGTGACCTTTGCAATTCTAGGGGCGTCAGTGTATCGTATTGGGGGTATTCTGAGGGAACTCCCTTAACTTTAATTTTAAGTCGCTCTATGAACTTTAACATATAGGCGATTACTCTGAAGGCTCGGGAGAACGATGAAAATCGCTCAAGGATGTCAGTATCCTCCACTGCTGTGTGAAAGGAGTCGATTTTTCGACTTTCTGGGGCTATTATATTGCGCATGGGCGATTGTGGCCAAGAATCGGGAGATTCTGTTAACCATCGGGGACCATTCCACCAGAGGGTGGTGGTGGTAAGGTGCAGGGGTTTGCACCCTCTTGTACCTAGATTGGCAGGATTGTCAGCACTGGCTACGTGTCGCCAAGTGGCTGATCCCACTAGGTCAAGTATTTGAGACGTTCGATTAGCAATGTCCATTGCATGTGGTGGTTTTTCCAACCAGGCTAGAATAATTTCAGAATCGGACCAGAGATACAATCTATGTTTCTTCATGTTTAAATGGGTCTGCACCATGGAAGCTAATTTTGCGAGTAGTAGCGCGCCACAGAGCTCAAGTCGAGGTAGACTTAGCGTTTTTAAAGAAGCCACCTTTGCTTTTGCTACTAATAAGTGGCTTGTGGTCGCAGTATCGCTTTGTGTGCGCACATAGATAGTGGCACAGTATGCCTTCTCCGAAGCATCACAGAAGCCGTGTATTTCGACTTTGTCTTCGGGGAAATAGTTTACCCATCGTGGGATTTGTATCTGGGAAATGTCTTCCAGATTGTTTGCGAACTGGGATCATTTTTCTAAGCGAAGAGGTTTCACTTGTTCGTCCCAGTCGGTTCCGTCTAGCCATAATTCTTGTATCAAGATTTCCGCTTGTATCATAATTGGCGAAAGCCATCCTGCGGGGTCGAGACGTTTTGCCACAGAGGATAAAATTTGGCGTTTTGTTATGGCGGATAATGCTGATATTGACTCTGTAGTGTATGAAAACTGGTCAGATATCGCATTCCATTGGATTCCCAGAGTTTTTGTTGTACTTTCCTTTTCGAATTTAAGGAAATTAGTGTCCAACAGATTTTCTTTAGATATATTTTTTTAAATATTAGGGTGGTTCGCCGTTATCTTTTTCAACGGAAACCCTGCGGTTTTGAGGGCTTTTACCACTTGTGATAGTGATTCGTATGCTTGTGGAAGACTGTGACTTAGAGACAGGATATCGTCTACATACGTTTGTGTTTTTAGCACCTGGGTTGCCAGAGGAAATTCTGACCTGGTGTTTTCTGCCAATTCGTGCAGTGTTCGAATGGCTAAATAGGGAGCACAGTTGACGCCAAAGGTAACTGTTTTCAATTTATAGTCGCGGAGTGGACTATTGGGAGATTTTCGGAAAATAATTCGCTGAAAATCTTGATCGTCTTTATGTACGACTATTTGTGTATACATTTTTTCGACGTCGCCGTTAAATACGTATTTAAATATACGCCAATTTAAAATGAGTAGCATTAAGGATGAGTAGTATTGCAGAGGTGCGAGAGTGACCTAAGGCGATTGTGTTGGGAAATTGTTGTTTTAGTGTTGTGGCTTTGTAAAAGTCTTCACAATACTGATCCCAAAATTTCTTTAATTGTGAATTGAGGTATTCGTTTGAGATTTCCTCAACTTGAGTGGTCATAGTGGTAACTGGTTCCATAACTAGTCCACTTAGGATCCAACCAAAAATAGTATTTTGTGCCAATAGTGTATTTGAAATTTTCTCCATACCCTCGAGTATTATCTGTGGTATCAGATCGCTGCCTAATAGAAGATCTATTTGAGCAGAAGTGTTGCAGTTGGGATCTGCTAGCTTTAGGTGTGAAACCTTTTGCCAATGCTTGCTATTGATGTGATAGCTAGGAAGCATATTTGTAAGTTGCGGTAAGACTATAGCTTCTGTTTGTATGTGCTTATTCGCTTGGGGGGAAATTAAGGTAATGGGGCAGATTTTATTTGAGTTTTGGACTACTCTTCCGCCCATTTCCGTGATTTCAAATTGGCTAGTTTTGTTGGCAGTTGTAGCCTATTTTGAGCCCTAGACGCTATGAAAGATCGTTGTGATCCTCGGTCTGTTAAGGCCCTAAGTTTAAACAGTTCTCCTCGGTGTTCGATGGAGACGACTGCTGTGGGTAGTAGTACTCTACTTTGATTTTCGCTGTGTAGCGTTTGGGTTTTTATTGCCTTTGAGCAGCATGGTGCTTCTTGGCAATTTTCGGGATTTCGCACTTCGGGATTTGCTGTTGCAACTAAACCCGTGGCTCTTTTCATATTTGCGCTGTCTGGGCATGAGCTGGAAAATGTGCTGTAATGCAACACTGAATGATGTCGTTTATGACAATAAACGCAATTAAATTTGCTTTCGCACTCTTTAAGTGTATGTGCATGTGATAGGCAATTTGTACAAAGTCTTTTTGTTTTTACAAAATTGTTTCGGTCGATAATATTCAATTTTTTGAATCTCTCGCAAGATTTGAGCTTATGCCCCCCTGTACATAGTTCGCATGACGTTTGTTTGTATTGTTTGGATGTGAACGTTTGATTTCTGAAGAAGCTTCTATTTAAATTGTTGTTGCTACTGGCTTGGGGTCTGTGGAAGCTTCTATTTAGGTCGTGTTGAACGGTTTTCGTTCTGACCATTTTTTTATCTACCCTTTCTGCTATTTCGTATTGGTTTATTAAAAAGTCATCTGTTGCCACGTTGGGCATTTTTTCCGAGATGAGAGCGATTGCTCCCACAAAAGTAACGATTTTTCTGGTAAAGCGGCGGTGCATATATTTACCAGTATTGGGTCCCAGCTGTCTGTGGGAATATTTTGTGTCGATAGAACCGACAAGCAATTAGAAACAGTGGATTGTAGCTTTATAAACTCTTTACTTGTTTCCTTTTGAATCTTAGGCAAGTTCATTAGTATCGTTACTTGCTTATCGACCAATATTCTCTCATTTTCATATCTAGACTTAAGAGCTTCCCAAGCCAAATTGAAATTATCGTCATTTAGTGCGAACTGTTTTACTATAACGCCTGCTTGACCTTTTGTTTTGTATCGAAGGCGATACAATTTTTGCGCATTTGTTAATTTTGGGGGGTTTATGTAAACGGCTGTAAACATGTCCCGGAAGGACGGCCATTGTTAATAACCACCATGAAAGATTTCTGTATCACATGTGGGCACCTTGAGATGGATGCCTGAACTTGCCTCATGACTTTGTTCTTGTGGCAGCTCTACTCGCTGATGTGGAGTAGGTGCAATTGCTTTTATTAGCTTAAGTTGATCGAAAATCCTTGCTTTAGTTTCTTCGAATTGGTCTAAGCAGTTTTCGTATTTGGCGTAAGCCGAAGATTTGAAATTTTCTGGTAGATCTGAGTCGTCAGATTCTACAATTGCGTCATATGCAGCTTGGAGACGTGACCAAAAATTGTCAAGATTGTCTTTTTTGATTTCTAATACCGATTCAGAATTCTCTTGAATCGGCGAAGATGAGAATCTAGTGCAGTATCTTATTAAACTGTCACTCTCAGCAATGAATTTACTGTATGTAATGTCTTTCCCCCTTTTTTTCTTTGTAGCACCTTGCTTTGAGCGTGTAGATTCTGCTGGTGTACATGGACTTCTTTCGTCAGAAATCATTTTTGGAACTTTTAGCAACTGAGTTGTTTTAGAATCTTTCGAGTCTGAGCTCATTTAAAAGATGTGCCGAAATAAAATAAAATATTTTCAATGTAAGAAATATATGTATATGTTTGAAACCTCTTTTAAGAAAATAAGAGTTTTTATTTAATGAAATGAATATATTACGCGTATTTCGTGTTTTATCGCTTTTTTTTCTTTAATATTATTTAATTAATTAATATTAAACGCAAATGTTTTTTATTTTTAATTTTATTTGTATGTATTTTGTGTTCGTAATTCCTATAGGGTATACCTACAAGCGGATCAGCTGATACATATGCACTTGACGTTATGCGCAATTGAGAGCTCGTCTTAGAGATCAATGCACTTTGTACATATGTATGTATGTAATATATTATGTTTAAATATGTTTTGCGCAATCCTGCTTGTTTTTGTTGGTCAAAGAACAAGGGGTATTGCGAGTATGTGCCAAGGTGGACTTAGAATATTATATGTATATATGCAATCCTACTTGTTTTTGTTTAACAAAGAACAAGGGGTATTGCGGAATATTTGCCAATGTGGACTTTGAAGCGAAGTACTAATGTATGTTTGTATACCTGAGCGTGTAAATGAGGAAAAAATATACCGCAGGTATTCTTGTAAAATGTATGTATATTTGTATGGATATCACGTAATATATTTGTGCGGAATATATGTACGCAGTGCGAAAAGGCCGGGAAAAGTAGAATAATTTACCGCAGTTATTCGAGTGAAATTTATGTGTATATGTGTGTATATAAATTTTTAGTAATATATGTATGTATAGCAATTATTAGTATTATATGTATTTTTGTACGTTTTCATACATACGTTAATGCTTTAAACGGAGGTTTTCTCCTATTATAGTATGTATATATTTATATATGTTAAATATAATATGTATATGTATGTATCATAAATTGCATTGGCCTTTATGTATGTATGTTTAAATATATTTTATAAGTTTTCGCTTTTTTTTTTTTTTTTTTGCTTTTGATTTGCCTTTGCTTATTTTACGCAATTTTGCTTATACTTGATTAAGTATAAGGGGTATTGCTGGAAATAGGTGCAAGTAAATACTTGAATTATTTAGTTTTAGAGATATTTTTGTGTATTTGAACGCAACGGTAAGCAGTTAGGCAATCAAGAGTTCTTGGATATATATATTTTACCAAACTGTTTTATCTGTTAGCGGTATTTCGGTTTTTACCGGAAAATAAACCGAAATATAGAAACAGTTTGGTAACCGCTCTTTTTTGTTATTGCCTTTATTAAGATGGATTTATGTAATAAATAAACCGCAAAGGCATAAATTTTAACATACATATAATAAGAGGATATATACAGATACTAAATGGAATCGATACGACTCACTTTGGGGTTTCCGCCAAGGGGTTTTGGGGACAATATTTCATCTGTGCTTGTGCGTGTGCCTTTTGTTATGTTGCCCAGTCCTTTGCTGCTTGGCTGCGGTGGGTGACTTTGGTGAGCTGGAGTGGTTGTTGTTATTTGCTGTTAAGGTTTTTGGTTTAATTCGCGCCCGTTCTGTATTTTTATGTATGTATTTTTGTTGTTTTTTGTTCAAATTCGCGCCCGTACCTAATTTCTGATTATTTCGCGCACGTTGTTGGTTTTTCTTGTTTTTTTTGTTATGTATATATGTTTGTGCCACTTCACTTCACTCACATTCTTCTGTTTTTTTTGGTTTCTATGTGTATATGTATGTCACTCCACTGCACTGCACTTCTATCTATGTATAGGTAGGTAGGTAGGTAGAGTGGCTGTCCAATGACGCACCTAGGCCTATAGGATGCCCATTGTGATACCACCGGGACTAATGTTCCCTCACTCTATCGTCTCCTCTCTGAACCAACCTGTGCTCCTGATGAAGTTCATCAGTACAAATAATTTTATATTAGCAACTTCTGATACGTCGTCAAGGAATCCACGACCGATAGTTGCGATTCTTTTCCTATATAGAGCTTTACATTCGCATAGAAGATGCTTTACAGCCTCCTCTTCTTCTACTTCCTGACAGCTTCTACAATAGTCGTTGTATGGTACACCTAGCCTACTGGCATGTCTACCAATTAGGCAGTGACCTGTTAGTACTCCTATCAGAGTTCTTATATCATCCCTTTTAAATTTTAGTAGTCGGTTTGTGCGACTCACGCTCCATTCCTGCCACGTTAGTCTGCTGGTTGTGCAGGTTATTGATTGTCTCCACCGAGACTCAGCTATATTTATAGCATGTTCGCTGATTAAGTGTTTGCAAGTTGCCAGAGGCATAAAGATACCCTCTTTTTCAGGGGTTAGTTGCAGAGTGGTGCCTGTTCTGGCTAGTTCATCTGCTTCGCAGTTACCAGGAATATCACTATGTCCTGGAACCCATTGCAGGTTTATTGTGAAGTAGGATGTCAGATCCTCTAATAGGTCAAGACAATCTTTCACTAGCTTGGATGAAACCATTGGAGACTTGAGAGATTTCAAGGCCGCTTGGCTATCCGTATATATATATATGCTCCTTGTTGTGAGCACACTTTTTGTCAATACCACTAGGCTTTCTTTAATTGCTGTGATCTCCGCCTGGAAGACACTGCAGTGGTCTGGCAAACGGAAGGCGATGTTGGTGTCTAATGTTGCGCAAAAGACACCACCTCCCACTCGATGATCCAGTTTGGATCCATCCGTGTAGAAGCTAATTCCTGTATTCCTGTCCACCTCGCCCCTCTTCCACTCCTCTCTTGTGGGGAAGGCAATATTGTGGACCGAATTTAGTTTCCGTTCTATTGGATTGTGGAAATCCGTGGTTTTGGGTAGGGACGGGAATATACTAAGTATCCTTGAATGCCCCTTGTTGCATGCGACTAGCTGGGAGGATTCCCTCAGTCTAACTGCTGATTTTGCTGCCACTTGCTTACAGAACAGGTCTGTTGACAGTAAATGCAAAATGACGTTTAGAGCTTGGCTTGGCGTTGTTCTAAGAGCTCCACTAACGCATATACTGGCTGCTCTCTGTATACTTTCCATACATTTTACCGCGTATTTCTTTTCCATTATTGGCCACCATACCAATATACCGTATGTCATGATTGGTCTGACAACTGCTGTATAGAGCCAGTAAGTTACCCGAGGCGTAAGACCCCATTTGGGGCCCACCATCCTTTTACAGGTGTAGAGGGCTGTGGCTGCTTTCTTCACCCTAGCATCCAAGTTTTGTTTCCATGAAAGCTTCCTGTCTAAGATTAGTCCCAGGTAGATTGCCTTATCTCCAATTGTTAGTCTGCAACCATTTATTATTGGCGCAGTAACTTCTGGAGCTCTATGTTTTCTGGTGAACAATACAAGCTCTGTCTTACCAGCATTTAAGTTTAATCCTCACGATACTGCCCAACGATTTATATCGTTCAAGATCGTTTGCATAAGCATTGCAAGAGTATTCGGGAATTTGCCTCTGACCGATACTGCCACATCGTCAGCGTAGGCCACAACATGTACCCCCTTCTTTTCTAGATCCACCAGCAACTTATTCATTGTCAGGATCCAGAGAAGTGGGGATAACACGCCTCCTTGAGGTGTACCTCTTTGGACAGATCTGCACATCGTTGACGCTCCCATTGTTGAAATTATTGACCTGCTCGTGAGCATCTGTTCAATTAATTTCCTGAGAGGTTCAGAGATGTCCAGATCCTTAAGCGCACTCCTTATGGCCCCAGGCTGGATATTATTGAAGGCTCCTTCTATATCTAAGAAGGCAAATAGTGTGTATTCTTTAACTTCCAGAGGTTTTTCAATCTCCGCCACCACAGAGCTTAGTGCTGTTTCTGTGGATTTTCCTTTGGAATACGCATGCTGCGAACCAGCCCACTTTTCTGATTTCAGTTTATTCCTTATATGTAATTCTATTAGTCTTTCCAGAATTTTTAGAAGGAATGAGGAGAGGCTAATTGGCCTAAAGTCCTTTGGACTTGTATGCGAGCTTTTGCCTGCCTTTGGTATGTATATTACCTTGACTTTCCTCCAAAGCGAAGGGATGTAGTTTAAATGCAGCGCCCCCTTAAGAATGTCAATTAGCCAATTCATTATGTAATTCTGCGAATGCTGCAATTGAGCCGGGAATATACCGTCTAGTCCCGGCAACTTGAAGGGCTTAAAGCTGTTTATTGCCCAGCGTAAGTTGCTTTCTGACACTATGTTTCTAAGAGTGGAGTTCATTTCTGCTCCTCTGTCTTGAGTATATTCTGCAGCATGGCTTTCAAAGCTGCCTGGGAAGTGGGTATCCATTAGTAGCCCCAAGGACTCTTCACTGTATACCGTCCAACTTCGGTCTGGCTTCTGAAGATAACCGATACTATGCACCGATTGTGCCATTATTTTAGTAAGTCGAGACGCTTCCGTCGTGTTCTCGATATCATTGCAAAAAGATTTCCATGAATTTCTTTTTGCTCTCCTAACTTCCTTTTTGTATGACCTAAGGAGGTTGTAATAATAATCCCAGTCTGACTCGCCTTGGGATTGCTTAGCTAAATTGAACTGCTTTCTGTATTCTTTCTGTAGCTTTTTAAGTTCTGGAGACCACCAGGGGGGCCTTATTCTACCCCTGCTTCGTGTTATTGGACAAGCCACTTCTAGTGCTTGCCGACACGATTCCGTGAGTCGATTAACGAGGATATCTAGATCCTCCTTGCTATTGGGCTGAAACGGTAGAATCATAGGAATACGTTTTTCTAGCTCTTACATATGCACCTGCCAGTTCGTTTTCCTATGATTCCTAAAGTGAATGCCTCTATCAGCCCTTTCCTCTATTGTACATTCAATACATCGGTGATCCGAAAAGGAATGTTCTTCGAGAACCCTCCATTGGGTTACCCTGTCAATTAGTTCTTCCGACACAAGTGTGATATCCAGCACTTTTAGTCGGTTTCTTGTAATAAATGTTGGCGTGTTTCCCTTATTACACACCAGTAACTTAGTACCTAGTAGGTAATTAAAGAGACACTCACCTCTGTCATTGACATCTGTGCTGCCCCAGATTGTGTGATACGCATTTGAGTCGAATCCAAGTATCGTCATGCACTTGGATGCCTCGCTATCCCATACCACCTCTTTTACCATCAGAGGTGGCACCAGTTCCTGCTCATATGGCATATAGCACGACACTAGCCGGTAACTGCTTGTGCCCGTTTCCCAGCTTACTGCTGCTGTGTCGTTGTTGCTATCACATATTATCTATATTCTTATTTTTTTTAATTTTATTATTATTATTATTTTTTTTTTGTTCACTCCATAGTGCCGTTCCCTATGGCTCGAAGGACCAATAATTAATTGTTTCGATTGCACACTCACCTTTTGCACTTATTTGCACCAATGTCTCGATCGCTCGAATTGTTAACGAAAAAGAAAAAAATCTGGTCCTCTGTTAGTCCCTTTTGAGTGTTGGATTGTGTTGAGTTGTGGTGTGTTGGCGCGCAGTGGCATCTAGCCACGTACATACATAACTTTTCTTTCACTTCAATTATTATTTTCACTCGTGTACTCAAATCTGGTTGTTCAGAGCACATTTATTTATACTAATTTCTTATGCTAAATCACGTATGTAACATACATAGTTGTGTTATATCGAGATGGTATAATATAATTATTTGTTAATAGCAAAAACATTATTCCATAACCAAAATTGCAAATATAGCGTTTTTGATAAACCATTTTGGTGAATATGAACTATCGTTATCCTAACTCACCACAGGCGGCCTTATTGGTTTTTCTATGAATCCTCCGCTCTGAAGGTGAAAATTGGGACACTATTACCTTATACAACGATTTTGCTTCGTGTATGAAATATTTATATTAAAATCAACTTAATTTACTAAAGTTATATACATACATATGTGATATAAACTCAACCAAAGGGACTAAATATATTGGGTATATAATTGGAGGTCATTGTATAAGTGATGCGTTTGAAGCAATGTCTAGACCAAATTTAGCGCTTAATCTTATTATGGTTAAGAAATCCACTTAATTTCATTATCACACATTTTGGCAAACATCGCCGGTTTAATGCCAGATGGATCAAAATGGTTGGAGTAATTCTTGGACCAATTTTAGCATTTTGAAATTAAGTCGTGTATGTCCAATATTATATGTCCACTTAACTTTCCTAAGTCCTCTTACATATTGACCGATGTACATGTTATAAGCACGTAGTTACAGGTTGGTTGAAAAGTTTCTACGCTCGAAATGAAAAAATACTGTTTTTGGTACAAAATGTATTTTTTTATTCAATATAATCTTCCTTAAATTCAAATAACTTATTCCAATTATCATCCAATAATTGTATACCATTCCTATAATGACTTTCCGGAAGCTCTGTAAAATACCCGTCTACGGCTGTAATAGCTACTTCATTCGACGAAAAACGCTTTCCACGAAGGAATTGTTTCAGGTTTCTGAAGAGGTAGTAGTCGCTGGTTGAATACGGTGGCACTTTAACTCGTTTCATTTTGTCATTGTTAAAACACCTTTGTGAGCAGGTACATTGTCTTGATGAAAAATTATTCTTTTATGCTGCAAACCAGGTCTTTTCTCACGAATGTTTTACCAATATTAATATATTAAACCAAAAAAATATTGAAACCACTTATGGCCGTCTCTACCTTGATACCTGTATTTACAGTTTTGATTTTAATTCGGAGCTAAGTTATAGCAGTTAATAAGTTTTTGATTAATAACATTTTTCTGGGCGTGGCAATTTGCGCTTATCTGAAATACCAACCTTCTTATGGTGCTAAGTTTCATCAAGATATCTCAATTTTTCATGTTTAAGTCTATATGTATCTTTCTCGATAAGTATTAGGTGATACAAACAACCAAAAGGTGAGCAAAACTATCATACTCTGTAGCAACATGTTGCGAGAGTATAAAAATTAATTATATGTATGATTACTAGTAATTTTTAATAGCTGTAACTACTCTTTTTGTAACGATATATTAATACTTTGCCTTAGGGTTTAGTGTAAAGGTTTAAGAATGTAAAATGTTTTTTGTTTTTATTTTAATTTAAATATAAATATTTAAAATAAATGTAAAAAAAAAAATAATTTGATCAAGAGGGCTCATGTTTGGTGGGCATAGAAACATTTGAGAGGGTAAGTGTTGAAAAAAGAAATATTAAAAATTAATTTTTTTTGTTGAAGAACCCTATTGTAAATATGTATATACTTGTATGTATGCATGAATATATTAATATTTATTTATTTTTTTGTTATGACAACAACATTATAAGCTTAACTGTTATTTTCCCGAATTCTATACAGTCAATTACTCAAAAACGCATAAAATGGAAATAATCGAGTTCTTGCAACATACGAATCATCGTAACTTGAAATCCAATATTAAATCTATGGTAAATCTAGTACAGATAACCCAGAATCAATCAATTGTCAGCAGTTGAATTTCATAAAGTAATTATTGATTATATACACTTCCAATTCAGGTTAAAGTCAGGTTACGAAGGATAAACGATGATCTTAATGAAAGGAGATTGTTGTTAGTATTCACTTGTGTATATGTATTTACATATTAATATTTTATCACCGGTTTGTATTTGCATGAATGTACATTCGAATGTATTTATGCATGCAGGTTACGATATAATTTAGAGTGTGAGAATTTAAGATATTCCGAGGAATTGGCATTGTTCATGAAGAATCGTATTGAGGAAGCAGCCAGAAAGAGAGAGCAATGGTTTGGTATCCAGAGAATACAGCGGGAGCATGACAAAGATAAATTTCTTCAACTTAAGGCTTTGCAGAGAGAAATGTACAGTTAAATATGACATAAAATATTAAATTGTGCACATTAAGATTTTTGTTATGTATCTAAATGGAATTTTATATAGGGAAAACTGTGAAGCAACGAGGCATTGGCAAAGCAAAGTGATGCTATTGGATACCAAACAAGCCCAACTGCATCAAATCAAGGAAAAAGAAGCAATACGACAAAGAGAAAAGCAGATCGAATTGATATGGAGAGACGTCACTCTCCGATATAACGAAGAAAAAGTAAAACTAGCCTTTTCCTTCTGCAAGGACTTCACTAAAAATAATTTTGTGTTTCTCAACATATAAATATATAATATATTAATTACATATGTATGTGTATATAGGCTAAGCAAGATGTTGTGGAAGCGAAATTGCTCAAAACCATTGCAAGAATCAATCAGAACATTAACATACAACATGAGGAATGTCAGAGCAAGAACAACAAAGTTGCAGAACAAACAACACATGAACAGTTCGTTAAGGAGTAAGTATTTTACGAATTATTAATCTTTTTTACATACTACTACAAATATTTTGTATATATTTTATACATTTGTACCCTAAACAGGGTTATTATATTATATTAAGTTTGCCACGAAGTTTTGTAACACCCAAAGGAGAAGTCGGAGACCCTATAAAATATATGGTATGAATATGTATATATGTATATAAGAAAATGGTCAGCTTGACGAGCTGAATTGATTTAGCCATGCCCGTCTGTCTGTCCGTTTGTTTGTATATACGCGAACTAGTCCCTCAGTTTTTGAGATATCGATCTGAAATTTTGTTAACGTCTTTTTCCCCTCAAGAAACTGCCGATATCGGAACGAAAACTTTTTTATTCCATGAGATATCTTCACGAAATTTGACATGGGTTATTGTTTAATTCAATAATTGTAATTGTAAAGAATCTTTTGTATTTCTGAAGGGTATTATAGCTTCAGTGCAACCGAAGTTAACGTTTTTTGTTGTTTTAAAGTAAAATATTGCCAAATATGTTGGTATGTCAGCTATATGCTATAGTTGTTCGATATCAGTGGTTCCGACAAATAAGAAACTTTTTGAGAAGAAAAGGATGTGTGCGAAATTTCAGAACGATATCTCAAAAACTGATAGATTACGTAGCACGTAGCTAAATCGACTTACTTCTGTACGTTGATTATATACATATGTATGCACATATATACTTTATAGGACCTCCGACGTTGCCTTGTGGGTGTTACAAACTTCGTACCAAAACTTATATATCCTGCTCAGGGTATAAATATCAACTAAAATGCTTTAAGCCCGTGATCGGCAATTAAGTAACTCTCAACATGCACTCATTTTCACATTATTAATAGTTTGGTACACACATTTTACATATTACTGGTCCCGAACTTTTCAGTCCAAGTGAGTTCAGGATCATCACTGACTTCTTAACAACGGTTTTTATATGGCAATAGCGCGCAAAAAGTTTTCAAAAGCTCCTGTTCAAATTAACTACAAATTTTTATAACTCTCGAGTAATAAAAAAACATTAACGAAAAAGAAAAGTACACAGTTGTATTTTCATTTGCGTACTGGCTCGAAAAAAGGTCCAAAAAGAAAAAATATATATTTATATGTATATTAATATACATAACGCAAGCATAATCAAATAATATATATTGCTTTCAATGTAGTCACAGAAGATATTATTTTCCTAGCTACCAATTTTTTGAGTCTTTTTTACTGTGTCAAGTTTATTCAAGTTGGAACTGAAACAACAACTGTTACTCCTTGTAACGAAAGCAATCAACTTCGTATAACACTTCATTTTACTGTTTAAACTTATATATGTATACTTACCCTGCCATAAGTTCTTTTACCAGTTCAAGCCCTTATAAAAATGAAACTATAATGCATAGAGTTAATTTTATTTAATAATGCATATATTAAAAGAGCGATTTTTATTTCAAATGGTCACATTTTACTGTCACACAAGCCCTCAAACAATTCGGCAATTGATTAATAGCAGTACGCACAGTTTCTATTGGTATTGACAGCGCTGCTCGAACCAAAATTTTTTGAGGCTCTTTAATTCTGTGCTTTATTCGACAGACCATGTTCTAAAACTCTGACCACAAACTATGAAACTAGGAATATTGGCCACTTCTGGGGTTTTGCCTTGTGTGCTGGAGTAGAATCTTGCTGGAAAGAAACAATGCTCTCCATCGAAGAGAGAGAGAGAGTATTGCTTAATTACCCTACTATACCTTCTAAACATCCTACTAGTACACTTTTACCACAGTTTTAACCCCTTTTTTACAAAAATTAAAAGGTGTAACGGTTTACAGGAGACTTACCACCAAACCATTAGCTGGATAGTAACCACGTTGAACCCTTAGAATAAAATTTTTTTCCTCTTTGGAAGTTTTTGCGTAGATTTTGTTTTCGTCACTTCTTCAACAGTGGAAAGTAAGAAAGGAAAGTTTCTCATCCGTAAAAAGTATACTTTCAGGGCAGTTGACCGAGTTAATGACACATTCCTTATGACATTCACCCACCCAAATGCATGTGTGTAGCATATCTTAACATGCATTAACGCGAACTGCAATGGATGAACATAAGAACAATAAAAATACACTATACAACTTGTACATATGAATGTAACATGATATTGTTAACAAGGCTGACTTCGACAACGTACTACTGCAAAGCATAGATAAAGAGATGCCCAACTCATCTCTCACTGGAAATGAGAGCGCAATTGCTAAACGTCAAAACCTCCTAAACTCAGTCAACTGTCAAAGTTCAGGCGGTTTTGACGTTTAGCAATTGGAAAAAGGGGGAAGGCTAGACTGAAATCCTACAAAGAAATAGATTTGTTGCCGCTGTTGAAGATCACTATCAAAAATTGGAAAACAATGAAAATTAAAGAAAACGCGAAATTGAAATGTACATAGTATTTGTACATATGCATTTTCAATAGAAATGATTAAAAATATTTATATATACATATATAGTATTTAAAGTTCAAAAATCAAATGTTTTAATATATAACAAATTTACAAAAAAAATTTTTAAATAGTTTCTCCATATGTGTAAAGGATACGTATATAATATTATTCTTAATAAATGTTGGCTATTTTAACTTAAATGCCCAATTTATTATTTTATCCGATCTGGCTACTATGTTATAAAAAACGCTAATTTTGAAGCACCTTCAGACTGGAAGAAGTGGGACATCCCTTTATCCCTGCTAAAAAGTATCAATAGAGTATGAATACAGTCAATACGTCGTCGGTATGCAACGTGAAACAATATTGCAAAATGATGCGATGTATATTTTGCTGTTACTGAACACGTTTACTGCAATTTTTATTTTCGCAAGAAGCTGTTTGTTTTTGTGAGCTTATTTAGATAAAAAAAAATTTAAAATTAAAACCAAATAGTTAAAAATAGATCATTTCATCCGTTTCATCAAAAATACAAGCACAATATCATTAAAATATGTAGGAAAATATATAATATTCTTGCCATCATACATTATTTGTCATAACCTCTAAATTTAATACAAATTAAGCATAAAGTAATAAAACAACTAATAACAAGCTTTATAATATCACTTCGCCTTCGTTGTATGTCTAAAAGCATTAATTATATTTTTTATGCGCGAGTTTCTCTGCACATCGACTGCCGGTTTAATGCGTTTCAAAACATGATGCAAAAAAACATGTCAAAAATATTTCGTTTGCATTAAAGAACATTATACTTTGTTCTTATACATTGCAATAGACGTTTTCGAAGTCAGCCCAACTATCAACTATTAATAAGTACACACACATTTTAGTATAAATAGCACTAATGCTTCAATTACCATCCGTAACGTGGCATTTCCGCGAAAATTGGATTTTTTCCGCAGAAACGAGTCAGCCGATTGCATTTTTACAACGCAGGGTTGCCAGTTTCGATATTTTGTAGTAATTAAAAAAACACTTGAATGTATTTGAAATATTCTTAAAGTAACTCAAAATCACAGTCGAATACAACCATTTATAAATAGGAAGACTATTTTTACTAGTTGGATTTTAGTTTTCATCTCTTATATTATGAAAAATTATAACTGAAAAGCTAAATGTGTACAAAACCATATATGTATATAAATTGAGCAATGGCAACATTGCTCAAATAAAAACAAAAGGCTGTCACTACGGGCATAACTTTTGATAAATTTCGTTTGATGCGGACGGTAAGTACGGAAGGACGACACGTCGGTCACTAAGTCCAGCATAATATCTGTGCAACAAATTAATCTTAAGAATACCAATAAAGAGTGCACAACTCGGCACAGCTCAAAATTATATTTTTCTGACTCATATGGTGTTAACGATATTAACTACCGTGTGTCACTGAAGAACCGCTTGCATCTGTTCAGCTTCAAGAACGTTGCCAGAAGATGACCAGTTTTTTTTGGCAGAATTGGCTCGAACCACGCCATCAAATGTAGATGTTTGGAAAACACGATCAAAAACATGCTGCGGTAAACGAACATTCTTGCAATATTAAATTTTTTGAGAAGTTCAAAAATTTCACTTGTGTTTTTCATACCCTGAACAGGGTATATTAAGTTTGCCACGAAGTTTGTAACAACTAGAAGGAGACATCGGTGACCCTATAAAGTATATTATGTATAAATGATTAGCATGACAAAATATATTGATTTAGCCGTGTCCGTCTGTCTGTCCATCCGTCCGCCAGTCTGTATATACGCAAACTAGTATCTCGGATTTTCAAAAATTAATTTTAAAATTTGCTCACGAGCTATTGCTCGCAAGAAGGTGCTCATTTGTCGAAACCGATTTAGTTCCCGTCAGCTAAAATTATATTAAAAACATCTTCAACTAAGATATACTAAGTATGTAATATCAACCTGACCGAAGATACGAAATTTAATATATAATATATTAAGTTGAACGTCAACCAGAGGATCGGAATTCATTATATTAGGGATATGAGATTTATACCAAGGCATAGACAAATTCTATTCTAATTCAGCGCTAAACTTTATATACATATATTATATATTATATTTATCTAGAAAACTTGTCATCAACTTGTCGGAAATCATTATAACATATGGGGTATATTGGGAGCAGAGAAAAGGACCGGTGGGTATATTAGATTTATTTTTGTCACACATACTGGGTTTCATTAAGGTATCTCACATACCATCACCAATCTATATGAAGTAAAGTCAGCCGGATGTTCGAAAATTTTGATATTAATTATATAGGGGCTAGGTCAAGTTTTCATCCGATTTTATTAATTTTAGGCACAGATACGCTGTTGTTAGTAAAACACCCTCTCTCATTTTCATAAACTGAGATAACTCACATATTGGTCGATATGGTATACTCTATAAAGTAACCCGGTAGTTTGAAAATCTTTATATTAGGTATATGAGCTAAGGGAAGTATTGACCTGATTCAGCCCATCTTTAATATTCAGACATACTCCTAATAGGAAATTATTCTCCCGAATTTTAATTATAAATCGCACACATTGACCGATATTTTCGATTAAAAGTCAACTATAGGCACTGGGGTCTACATATATGGTACCTAGGGGCTTGAACAGTTTTGACCAAATCCTTACTTTACCTTAGCGTTTATTTAATGGCTTAATATAAATTTTAAGAAAACTTATCCACTTAATTTCATTAAAGTATCACATAATTTGACTAAGCAAAAGTTGGAAATCACTATACAGGGTATATTGGGGGCAGAGAGAGGTACAAGCTTGTTGCATTAACATTTGACATTGTTGAGATATATAATACATGATAACACATTTTCGAGCAATTTTATAAATAAATAACTCACACAATGACCGACATATTCGGCATAAGATTTGTATAAATAACAAACATAATTTTATGTACATAGTTTATGGAAATTTGGTATTTCGTATACTAAATTTACATATTTTCGGCGTTAGACTATGGTGTACCCAATAGTATTCGTTCACTTAAGTTTTCTAACGATATCGTACATATTGACCGATATATGCGGAATAAAGCCAACCGAAAGTATGAAAATCTTATACTAGGTATATGAAAGATAGGAGTAGAATTAACCTGATTTGATAAATTTTTGATATTGCTACATACTAATGGAAAAACTGCTCTGTGAATTTCATGCAGGTATCTTACATAACATTAACAATTTATAAGGAGTAAAGTCAATCGGATGTTTGAAAGTTTTCATCCGATTTTATCAAATTTAGGCACACAGATGCATCGTTATTAGAAAAACACTCCCACTCAATTTCATTAATATTATTAACATATTGGCCGATATATGGGGTATAAAGTCAGCCGGAAGTTCGAAAATCTTTACATTAGGTATATGGGGGCTAAGAGAAGTATTGACCCGATTTAACCCATTTCTGACATATAGACAAACTGTTATCAGGAAAGGATTCTCTCCGAATTCCAGTAATATATCTCATACATTGAACGATAATTTCGGTACAAAGTCAACCATCATGCTTGAACAGTTTTGGTTCGATTTGGGCAGTTTTAGTCATAAGGTGGCACACTTCAAAGACACTATTCGTGCGAAGTTGTATACCATTATATAATATTAATTGGTGCTTTATTTGTAAACTGGAATATAAATGAATCAGATGAAATTTAAACTTGTGTTGCATGAGAAGTAGGTGTGGTTGTAGTCCGATTTTCTCCATTTTCGCACTGTAACATGATAATATTAGAGGAATCTTATGTACGGAATTTGGTTGAAATCGATCGAACTCGTCGTTAAATTTTAGTACAGGGTCTTATAAGTCCCCTTGTGCCATTCTGGATGTAAAATGTACTGTTTCTGACGCATGTAGTTATTGATTTAATTCACTTTTAGTAGTTTTTAACAAAATCGTTATATGGGGAATGGGCGGAGTTATCATCCGATTTCATCTATTTTCACACTATCTTAAGGAGGGTTGAAAAACTGTTTCCTGTGAAAATTTGGGTGATATAGCTTTATTGGTTTGGAAGATATATACATTAAACTAATTAGGAAGCCTGGCCACGCCCTCTTTTAAAAATTTTTGAAACCATAGGTGCCCCTCCTTAGTGTGAATCGTTGTATCAAATTTGCGTTCTGTATATTGATTTATGGCTTAGTTATGGCACTTTAAACGTTTTCGATTAATGACGTTTTGTGGGCGTGGCAGTGGTCTGATTACACATTTTCGCTAAGGAACATGTGTACCAAGTGTCACCAAGATATCTTAATTTTTACTCAAGTTACACCTTGCACGGGCAGACGTACGGACTGACAGACAGTCACCCGGATTTCAGCTCGTCTCGTCATCCTGATCATTTATATATTTATAACCCCATATCTATATCGATTAGTTTTAAGTGATAGTGATTCTGTAGCAACATGTAGCAAGAGTATAAAAATTAAGAAATTTGAGATTATATATGCATAAAACTAGCAATTTTAACCTCGTTTTTCATTCAAATATTATTCACTTTAAACCTCTTTAAAACTCCTCTTTGCTGATCAAACATTATATGGCTCTTTATTATTTAAAAGTCCTTTGCACGACAATATACTTACATATATGTATACATATTAAGAATAGTAGAAGGATTGCGCACAATGAAATTGGTGCATATATTACAATTTGTCAAATTTTTTAAATTATTTTTTTTTCCCATGAAGACGGCTTTGCAAAATATAAAAAAAATGCTCCTGCCAAGATTGAATAGAATTCGATACGTATTGCTTTCAAAATTATTAGTCAAATAGAAGTGCGCGAAAATATTATTCGATTTGATAACGAAAATCCAAATTGGAATGAAAAGAACTGCTTGTTAAAAAAGAAAGTTTCCAGAAATACCGTGTCGCGTGTTGTTAAAACGTTCAGCATAGACCTGACCTTCAGTAGGAAGCAAGGAAGTGGTAAAACGAAAGATTTTAAGAACCCTGGCGCTTTTTACAAAAAATCCCAACATATCGAGGAGAAAAGTAGCGGAAAAACTAGGGGCTTAAAACTTTTGTCAGATAAGTTTAAAAGGAGGAATGCTTAAGTCATACAAAGTTCAGAAAGTTCCAGACAGAAATTCCAAAAAGAACAGCAAAACGGCAAAAGATCGAGCAAACGGCTTCACTTTGATTTCTTTAAAAAATTTGACTGTTGCATTATGGATGATGAAACGTATGTACTTGGGGACTTTTGTCAGCTTCCAGGTATGGATTTTATGTTGCAGATCATAGAGAGAATGTCCAAAAGGAGTTTGAAACAAAAAAAGTCAAAGTTTCCAAAGAAATTTTTGGTTTGGCAAGCCATTTGTACCTGTGGTAAAAGAAGCAGCTCTTGTTACAACTGGAACTATCAACACTGATTTAGACATCCAGGAGTGCTTGCTTGCGGTTTTGCCATTCATATAACGGCATGAGGTGTCCACATTTTTTTTTGGCCTAATTTGGCTTCATGCCATTATAGCAAGTCGGCAGTTGAGTGGTATGAAATGAACAATATGGCTTTTGTGCCAATATATGCAAATCCACCTAATTGTCCGGAGGTCAGACCAAGATATTGAGTGTTGTTAAAAAGGATTAAGAAGAGCACAAAACCAGTTTGCTGACACCACTAAAATTTTTTCGAAAAAATGGTTTTCATCAAGCAAACTAATTACGGAAGATACTATTAGGAGGCTAATGGGAGAAATATTAGAAAAAATTAAATTATTTATAAAAAATAAATAATCTGCAAAATGTTTTTAATAAATGTTAACATGAAAGGAATTTCTGTTAAGAAACTGTTTTTTATATTTTTAATACATGAATTATTTCAAAAGCTATTTAAATTGTTTCGTGCACTAATTTCATCATGCGCAAGCCTTGAAAAGTAAGTTAATTTCGCGGCAGAGCTCTGCGCTAGTTAAATTACAAATACGGAACTATTTTGACTGAGACCATGTTTAATGGAATGAACGTTTTAAGACTCTAAGTGTCAACATATTTCATTGCGTTTCAATAAGATCGGGGTCGCAATCGACCCGAGAAGACGTATCGGTAAATATTCTGTTCATAGTAACTTCGACGGTGTATTAATTTGATTTGAATTTTTGTTTTTTAATTTTTCCAAACTCTTTCATTTTTCTCTCAAACGCCTTTCCTGATTAAGTTGGTTGCCCAAGATTCTTGAATAATACCTTCATACAATATTACAGAGAAATGGTTTACACACTAATGAACGAATCATATCTTGCACGAATGAAGATTGCGGAGAAAAATAAGAAGTTGTTTCAGCAAAAAGAGCAAACGGTAGATAATAATTAAATATATTTATCATAGGTACATGTTAAGAAATTTTTTTAAATGTTTAATTTCAGAAACAAATTACAGAAAATCAGATAAAACGTTGGAAAAATAGAAAACTCTTGTTCGATGATGAAGTGAAAATTATGGAAAATTGTATTAGTGAAATATTGAATAATCAACAAGAAGTGGAGAAAAGAAAGGTGGGTAACAAAACTTAAAATTTTTTATTTATTATTGAATTGAGTTCATTAATAAACAGTTTGGTCAAAGGTTAAAGTATATCCTAAATTAAATATACGTACCTTCATACAATATTTCGGAGGATGAGTTCGTAGATGGGCGTAATCGGACCACTCCCACGCAAACAAAACGTCATTAATTGAAAACTTATAAAGGAGCATCTGTGGGCTCAAAATGTTGAAAAAAATGAGTGTGTCCCCGCCCTATAACAAGTTTTATATACATATCTCAAATTCGTTAAGGACAATTCCATTAAGAACCCATACCGACAGTGTGAAAAAAGATGAATTAGGAGTATAACCCTGCCCTCTACGTATACAACGGTTTTACTAAACGCGCCATAAAACAATAATTAAATGCCCCAGAGATTTTATACCAGATTATACAAGAGGGATTTATAGGAGTCAGGGTCAAAATTGGACGATAGGCGTGGCACCTCCCACAATTAGGAAAAATCACATATCTTCGAACCTATCGGATTAATTTCAACCAAACTCGATTCATTACATTATCCTGACGCTCCAATGTTACAGGCGCAATCGGACTACAACCATGCCTACTTCTCATATAGCATAATTTTAAATTCGATATGATTCTTTCACTTACCATTTTGAGTGTAAAAATTGTCAAAATCGGATCATAACTATTCAAGCCCCCACAAATTAAATATGTGGAGCCCAGTGCGAATGGTTTTTTGCGAAAATACCAGTCAATCTGTGAGATACAGGTTGGTTGAAAAGTTATTATTTTCACAAAGAAATAGCACTACTAGCTCCAATTTCTTTCCTCAAGTTGGTACATCTGTCGTGAGAACACATGCAAAGTTACAAGTCATTCTGTCAATTCTTTGTTTACAAGTCATTTGAAATTGACGTGCGAATGTGTTTTTTTAATATGGAAAAAGTTGAAGATTCTTTGTTTTGAAAGGTTTAAAAGCAAAGGAAAAAACCAAACCAGAAATTATTGAGCAAATTCATAATATTGTTAGTATAGGTCCAAGTTTGACTAAGCGTGAAATTGCTAATGCCATAAGCGTACCCAGACGAACGAGTACTTCATATTTTACATGGAGAATTACATATGAAAAAGCTGTGTGGAAAGTTAGTGGCGCACACGTTAACAATTCAACAAAAACTGAATCGAAAACAAATTTCTCAGCATAATTTGGAGCGTAGCAGAATAAAATCGATTTCTTTCGTCATTTTATAACTATGAGACTTGGATCTAACACCATGATCCTAAATTGAAACAAGAACGTTTACAGGGGACTGAAGCTGGTTGTTCAGCTCCAAAGCGGGTGAAGTCACAACGATCAGCAAAGAAGGTTATGGCATCAGTTTTTTGGGATGCGAAAGGAATTTTGTTGATTGGTATTGGTATTCACCAAATTAAAGTATGAACTGCTTGCGCATCTACCATATTCACCAGATTTGGCTCCCAGCTACTGTATATTATTAAAATTCAAATAGGTAAATGTATATTCTATAATAATATACTCTTGTGCTAGAAATGGGTTGAATCGGGTCAATACTTGCCCCCATATACCTAATTTAAAGATTTTCGTACTAGCAGTTAATTAATACAACATATATCGACCACTTTAGGAGTTATTTTAATAAAATTGAGAGAAAGCGGACCGCTTTTCTTCAACTGCATTGTTTAATTTCGTTAGTTGTTCAATGTAGACAACAGAATTGATCGTTCGGTTGGGTGGTAAGAGTTCAAAGTAGACAATTCCTTTATAATCCCACCAAATTGATAACAAAACCTTCTTTTGATGAATACCAGCTTTTGATGTTGTTTGAGCTGGTTCACCTGGCCTTTTTCCGCATGATATTGTTGTAAACAACCCATTTTTTATCGCCAGTTATCATTCGTTTTAAAAATGGATAATTTTCGTTACGTTTCTTTAGTAAATCGCAGCTGTTAATGCATTGCGTTAAATGCGTTTTTTTGAGTTCGTGAGGAACCCATGTATCGAGTTTTTGAACATAGCCAAGTTGTTTTAAGTGTTTTTAAATGCATGTATGTGATACTTGAAGCTTCTCTGCAATCTTAATTGTTGTACTGTGACGATCCGAATCGATTATTGCTTTGAAAAGGTCGTCATCAACTTCAACTGGACGACCAGAGCGTTTTTCATCTTAGAGTGAAAAATCACCAGAACGAAATTTGGCAAACAATTTTGACACTGCCTTGGCTTCGTCGCCATAAACAGCACATAACTTTTTGTGAGCTTGCGATGCGTTTTCCCCTTTGCGAAAATAAAAAAGCAAAATATGACGAAAATGTTCCTTTTGATCTTCCATTTTTCAACGAACGGCAAACGAAAACTACGCAACCGATCAAAAAACTTTATTTTACTGATTGACAGTTGAATTGCCAATTATCAAATAACAAAATGTGTTTTACATTTGGCCTACGGCAGCAAACCTAAAAATTCAACTGAAGCCATCTATGAGTGAAATTACTTAGTTGCCAACCCAATATAACTAGTTTTAGGATGATGTTGGTATAATTTTCGCTGACGTGAAGTAAAATAATATAATAAAACTGAGTCTATGACCTTCAGAATATGGTCCCAAATTGGATTGTAATCCATTCACTATTTCGTCGGTTAATGAAGTTGAACACTTTCTCTACATTTTTTTTATACTCTTGCAACATGTTGCACCCTCTAAAAGGTTTAATGTACATATCTCCCAAACCCCTTAAGGTACAACTACCAAATTCGCTGAAGACAAATCCCTTAAGCACCCCTACCGACACTGTAAAAATACTAAAATAAACTACTAAAAGTTCGCTGAATCAATAATAAAATTAAATTAAAATTATTTTCCAAGATGGCACAGGAGCGCTTTATAAGAGCAGGTATCAAAATTAGATTAAGGTCATGGCCCCACCCACATTTAGGTGAAATCAACTAATATAATAGGTCCGAAGATACCTACTTGACCAATTTCAACCAGATTTAATGCAAAAGATTATTTTAACATCTTACAGTGGAAAAAACGTTTACTTCCCATATATTACAACTTTAAATTTTATCTGATTTTTTCACTTTCAAGTATACAAATCAAGCACCAATAAATATATCGGGATAAAACTGTGCACGGATATTGCCTTTAAGATATGTTTTCTCAGGTCTAAAAATTATCAATATCGGATCATAACTATTCCAGCCCCCAAAAGCCTATGGCTGACTTTGGACCTAAAATATCGGTCAGTGTGTAAGATATGTATAAAATTGAAATTAGGAGAGAGTCCTTTCCTACTGATAGTATGTCTGCATGTCAAAAATGGGTTGAATCAGGTCAATATTTACCTTATCCGCTGTGTGCCTAAACTTGCCCTAGTCGCCATATAACTAATATCAGGTTTTTCAAACATCCGGTTGGTTTTACTCCTTATATTATATATTGTTGATAGTAAGTGAGGTACTTTATTGAAACTCATAACCCTAATATCATCAATTCCGATCCTCTAGTTGACGTTTTCCACATCATCTCAATATATTAAATTAAGACTCTTCGATTAAGTTTATGTCAGATATATATATATATCATTTCACGATAATTTTAATATAATCTTCCCTGACGGGAAGAAAACTATAGTTAACAAGTAAGGAATAAGTTCGGATACAACCGAACATTTTATACTCTCGCAAAGTCAAATATACTGGTTTGAGATTTCTTTATATATTTTAATAATTAAAAGTAGTACCTGTTACCTCAGTTATTTACATCCACAATAAAATTAATTAGAGCAATTTGTAAACTAAATTTACTCAAATTATGAGATATCGTTCTTGCGTTTTGTTGTATACGCTTATAATTAATTTTATATAGAATGCATTACAACTGTATTAAGAATTATGAAAAGAAATCGTTTTTTGACAATGAATAAAATTTTATTTATTATATCGATATTATTATATCTCTCATTTTCATTGAGATAACTCACATATTGGCTGATGCGGTATAAAACCACCCGGAAGTGCAAAAATCTTTATATTAGGTAAATGAGGGCTATAGGAAATATTGATCCGATTCAACCAATTTTTGACACCAAAAAATTTACTATTATCGAGAGTTTCATTTTTTTTTATTATATGAATTTCAATTACACCTATATCTTACACATTGACCGATATTTTCGGTAAGAAGTCAACTATAAACACGGGTCCACATATTCAAGACCTAAGAGCTTGAACAGTTTTGGTTCGATTTAGACAATTTTTGATCACAAGGTAGCATACTTTAAACGCATTATTCACGCAAAGTTTTACCCCAATACAATCTTTTTTGCTTGATCTGCATCAGATGGAATTTTAAATGGTGTTATAGGCAAATAGGCGTGGTTGTAATCCTATTTCATCTATTTTCACACTATAACATAGAAATATGAGAAGAATGCTATGTACCGAAGTTGGTTGAAATCGGTTGAGCAGATCCCAAGATATGGAGTTTCACCTAAAAGTGGGCGGTGGCAGGCCCACTGTCTAATTTTGAACGCGGTTTCTATAAAGTTATCTGATACCCTCCTAGAGTTAAAATTTAATGTATCTGGCGTGTTTAGTGCTTGATTTATCGCGCTTTTAGTAGTACTGTTATATGGGGAGTGGGCGGGGTTGTCACTTAGTTCACCCATTTTCACACTGTCGATAGAGGTGCTTAAAATATTTGTTCTCAGTGAATTTTGTTATTATAGCTTTAGCGGTTTAGGAGATATGCACATTAAACCTATTAGGGGAGCGGATCCATGCCCACTTTAAAAAAAATGTAACTGCAGATGCCCCTCCCTAATGTGATCATGTGGTAGGTGGAGGTGGTAGGTTTTCACACTGTCGATAGAGGTGCTTAAAATATTTGTTCTCAGTGAATTTTGTTATTATAGCTTTAGCGGTTTAGGAGATATGCACATTAAACCTATTAGGGGAGCGGATCCATGCCCACTTTAAAAAAAATGTAACTGCAGATGCCCCTCCCTAATGTGATCATGTGTATCAAATAACAGTCTTGTATCTTATTGTGGGGCTTAGTTATGGCAATTTATTTGTTTTTGATTAATAGCGTTTTGTGGGCGTTTACGCCCATCTACAATACCAACCGTCTTACGGTACGAAGAAACCTGTGTACCAAGTTTCATAAAGATATTTCACGTTTTACTCAAGTTACAGCTTGCACAGACGGACGGACAGACAGTCAACTCGTTTCGTCATCCTGATCATTTAGGTGATACAATCAACTGTTAGGTGAACACTACATATTATGATTTTCGTTCCTCTGGTTGACGTTTTCTCTTCAAATTATTATATTAAATTCAGCTTCTTTAGTTGAGTTTAAAGACGATTTTAGTTTAAGTTGACGCGATTTATATACGAGGTGTGTTCAAAGAAAATGGAGAACTTTAATTTTTTCGCGGGCTGTGTACATTCGTTTATCGTATTTTGTTTTTGTTATAATCGGACACATATGTTTATCATGTGCTTGCATTAGGAGCCAATTTCGATTAGTATTGTAGTTTGTTTTTGACAACAGAAAAGGTTAGTCACATTTTTGAGTGCTCTTTGATTTTTGACTTTTGTAAGAAATTGATAAAAGAGAATAAAGTGCTCGAAGGCGCTTGAAATGTTAACTGTGGTGAATGTCAGTGAGTCCACTTTGTCTGAAAACAGTGTTTATGACTGGTGCAAGCGCTTTACAGAAGGCCGAGAAGATGTTGATGACGAGGTGAGCATCCTGGAGGTGCGACCACAACAACAAGCGAAGAAAACATCGCAGCAGTAAAAAAAATTGTTCTTGAAATTCGTCGAATCACTATTAGGGAAGTTGCTGAGGATGTTGGCATATCAATCGGCTCATGCCATTCAATTTCTCGAATGTTTTGGGCATGAAACGTGTGCGAAGTTTTGAACAAAACCAATGTTTCCTATTCATGCCTCAACCACCAGATTTGGTTCCCTGCGACTTTTTTCTATTCCCAAAACTGAATAAACCAATGAAAGGAAAGCGTTTTGCCACAATTGATGAGATCAAGTCAGAATCGAAGAAAGAACTGATGGCCATATCGAAAAGCGCATTTCAGAAGAGCTTCGAGGATTGGAAAAAGCGTTGGCACAAGTGTATTATATCCGAGGAGGATTACTTTGAAAGGGACAAAATAGATATTGATAAATAAATAAGTACTTTAAAAAAAATTCAAAATTCACCTTTTCTTTTGAATACACCTCGTATTAATATTAATAAATCCAAGTGAGTATATGATTTTGTACTATATTCACGATGTCGTTGAACAATGAATGTTGAATTCTTTCGCAACATTTTTTAATATGAAGTTTTGCTAACACCTGCGGGTTACTCTGTATTGAGATGCACTCTGTAATGCGACTTTCACAAATAATTTTCCCTTTCGCATTTGTAGCGCTCTGTTATTCGAATCAAGTTGTCAAACCAAGATGACAATAGCATTTTTCTTGCTACAACTCAAAAGCATTCGCTGCTCAAAAAAAATGTATCGTCTTATTATTTTATATTTATTATCTTATGCTTCTAGCAATATTTAAAACTCCAACACTTAGTTAATTATCTACAAAGCAGCTTGAGGCTCTTCGACTTACATGACAGTACATCAATTACTCCCGGAACACCTGACTTCATATAGAAACTTCTGCTGACATCGGCTTTCTCTTCATTTGTTATTGAAAACACTATGTGTCTTAGGCACAGCACTTCTTCGATGGTATTGTAAACATCAGCTGGATACCTTTTTTGCACCAGGCCTTGTAGCCATTCTGACCAATCGAATGTTGGTATCCGCCCTATGCAAGCAATTTTAAACTGGTCAAGCAACAGCTTTATTATTGCTCAAACTGCAGTGGACCTTTGTGGAGTTTATAATTCGCCTTTATGCTTTCCAAAACATATAAAAATTTCTCCTTATTGAGGCGAAACTTTTGCATAAAGCTAGAATTTAAAACACATTTGTTTTGAAATGATTTTTTTAAAGGATAATTTCAGCCTACCTTTTGTCACTTAAGGATATTAGAATTATCTCTTATAATTTTACGTTTACCTCTTTCTAATTCCATTCCAAATGATTATACAAATTAACAATAACTTTCACAAAGTTCTCCAAATTGTTTTTTTTTGTTATTTTTTGACATTTTTATCAGTAATGCTAACTTATACAAATATCATTCACAAAAATTGAGTGAACTGCAGAGTCCCAAATGATTATCGAATCACATTGTAATGTAATGTGTATCACATTACAGAGTAGACCCCCGGCTTTGATCTTTGCAAGTTGCAAGAATATAAAATGTTCGGTTGTACCCGAGCTTAGCTCTTCCTTACTTGTTTAATATAAAGTTTTGCCAACAGGTATTTCTCCAGCTTTGACCTTTGCAATAGTATGAAATGTTCGTTTATATCCGAACTTAGCCTTTCTTTACTTGTTTGCGTATATGTTAGGGAAAATTTAGGATTGTTTACTTGTAGGTTTATACAATGTTTTGTATATATTTCCATAAAGTCAGTCGTTATTATATTCTCCAAACTTTAATGTATACAGTTATAACTTATTTTAATAGAAAGTTTAAATTTGATTAAACAAATCAAAATTACATTATGCGTAACAGAATTTTTGATTAGTGATAGCAGAGAATGTTGATGAGTAGAGAAGGAGCAAATGTTAGCAGTACTAAAATGTTAATTGCTCATCAACATTCTCTGCTATAAGCAATAAGTGTTAGGTTGTTGGAATTAGAAGTATTAGATTAGAATATAGCATTAAATTGGGACTTTAATTTAACAATGCAGTGATCGAACTCAAGAATGAGTTACAAGGTAGACGATTTGTCGAGAGATCAGTTACAATTTGTGTCAGAAGTGGGTTTGTCAAATAAATTCCCAAAGAGAAAAGTGTTTTAAAATGGCAAAGTTTAATGATTTGAAGATTCCACAACTAAAAAAGGAGCTGGAGCAACGTGGTTTAGCGACAAAAGGATTAGAAAATACAATAAAAATAGAAGAAAAGGAAGAGACGCGCTCATCAAAGGATATGGACATGAACATGACTGTCAGCGCAAATGTCCCAGATGTCAATGCAGATATCAACGGAGATGTCAACGCAAATATCGACACAATTTAAAGAGCAGGATGCACGTACAACCCAACAAATAGCAGAGGTGTCATCACAAATGTTGGCACCACGATCCCAATTGTCCTCGTTAGAAACACGGTTGTCACGCAGTTGGAAGAGCATTTCGAAGCACAAGATGCACGTGTATCAGCACAGGTGTCCTAACAGTTGGAAGAGCAGTTCGCAGCGCAAGATGCACGTATATCTGAACAGGTGATTAAAACTGAAGTGGATTAATTGAAATATCGTCTCCGCGAGCTACAATTAAATCGGCCAATCACGTCAACAGCTTCTGCCAAGGTAAAATCTCCATTCTTTGATGGCTCTGTTCTGATCCATGTTTTTAAACTTAAATAATTGGAATGCTGAAGATAAAGAAGCTGCATTGTTCTGTGCATTAAAAAGATCTGCGGCGGAGATATTACAGACCATTCCAAACTGCGAAACGAGTAGTTATAAAACGTAGAAAGACGGTATGGTAGTAAGCACAGGAAGCAGATCTTCCAAATCTAGTTGAGAAATTGGCCAGAAAGGCAAGAGTTTTCTACAGAGATTGAGAGGTTAGCTCACTTAGCTTATGCACATAAATCCGTGGAATACATAGAGGACACGAAAATTTAGACCATCGTCAATGGAATACGAGATAATACTTCCCGCTTCGCTGCGTTGACGTTTTCGTATGCTCTGACACAGAAACCTGCATCTCTGTTTAGCAATCAAACATTTAAAGCACATAAAGTAGAAATAGATTAACACACTTGGGTGAACAAATTACTTGAAAAAATTGAAAACATGCAGAAAGCACTGAACAAATTTACAGAAGCGTGTAATAAAAATGATGGTGTGGGTAAATGCTTCATCTGCGGAAAAAGGGGTCATATTGCACGCAACTGTAGCTAGTCTATTAATAATGATCAAGCAAATGTCAAATCCAACCTTCTCACACTCAAGTTCTGGGAAAAGTAACGTGCGAGATCGTAATTGGAAAGGCAGCCGTATTAAACAATTTTATAATGGCGGATATCGTCGACGAAGTCATAATTAAAGTAGACTTTCTATCGAATCAAGGAACCAAAATTGACATGGAGAACAGGATTATGACCTATACAAATATGGAAGTGCCACTTATGTTCGGTTACGATAATAAGTACAACGTTAGACGCGTGATAGAAACAGAGAGCCAGCAGATTCCACCAAAATCAGAAGCAGTTATTTGGACAGAAATAGGTGGAGACTATGTACCAAACAAGTTGTGGATTGTTGAGGCCACAAAAGAATCTACACCAAACTTACTTTTAGGCAAAACTCTGGCTATGACAAGGCAAGATAAACATGTTACAGTAAAAGTACTTAATGACAACACATCTTCTATCAAACTCTCCAAAGGAGCTATATTAGGGCAGTGTCAAGAGATTGAGGCCATGATAAATTGCGAAATAGGTCTTGTGGAAGATTTCATGGATAAAAACGACATATCGAGCGAAATAATCGCATGGACCGAGGAACTAGAGGCAATACGATCAAAATATGGCTAAACAACTTCTTCTCAGATACTCCACCGTATTTGATAAAGAAGGGAAAAACCAGGAAGAACCAAAGTTGTGAAACATTTTAGTGACAACCGAGGGCAATTGCACAGCTAAAGAAAAGATAGAGGCAGTAAAAGACTGGCCACTAGATAGTAGCTACAAGCTTCCATGGACTCACGAAAAGAACAGAGTTTTTGAAAGGAATAAAGGACAGGAAATGGCTTTCCAAATTTCCAGTTGAATTGAGAGACTCCGAAGTTACGACTTCTCTACATCGCAAAGGTACTATTTATTGAAATGCTGATGCCATGTCCGTCGTCTCGAAAGCTGAAGCCAAAGAAGACATTATAGATGTCCGATTATTGACTATAACATCAGACTTGAATTCGGTGGAGCTACGGAGCAAGATCAGCAAGAAGATCCAGATTTGAAAAGTGTAATACATGGATTGGAGATGAATAAACGTCCAAAAAGAGAAGAAATAGCTGCAGAAAGCCCAGTCGCAAAGGCTTATTTGGCACAATAGGCTACGGAGTGGATCGCCAATTATAAAAGTGCATTGCTGATAAAGGGCCGAGGTCCAATAGTAATGGTTAGATTAAGCGTACAATTCAGGTACGCCGTTTGAGCGAATTACCATGGATAAGCTGGTCCATTTCTTATCAGTGAATCAGGGAACAAATATGTTTTGGTAGTCAAGGACTATTTTAGCAAATGGCCCGAGGTGTACGCAATTCCTAACCAAGAGGCAGGAACAGTAGCAGATGTATTCATCAACAATTGGGTATCGAGATATGGTGTTCCAAGAGAATTACATTTTGACCAAGGGAAAAATTTTGAAACTGGGAATCGGGAAAACACGTATAACTGCACTACATTAGTACGATGGCATGATAGAACGATTCAATCGAAATTTGGAAGAATATTTAAGAAAAGTTGTTTACAAATATAAAAAAGATTGGGATACCCATATATCCTTGTCTCAGATGTCTAATCGGTCTGCTCTACATGAAATAACAAGGCAATGGTAATGATCTTCGACTACCGATTGATTTGAAATTTGAAATTAACGCCAACGGAGGAAGGAATGCTAAGGAAGTCAACATCATTCTAGAAGACGAAATGAGGGATATATATGCTATGGTAAGACAGCGCACCAAAATTATGAGCGATTAAATGAAAGTAAAATACGACAAGGTAATGAACTCTGAGGGTTTTAGAGAAGGAGATAGAGTATTGTTATATAACCTACAACGAAAGCAAGGGCCAGGTTATTAAACGACTCAACGATGTAGTGGATCGCATACAGACCATTGGAATATCTAGGAATAAAATGCGGTAGTTCATCTGGAACGGCTTGCAGCGTTTGATACCGCAAATATATCGGGACGAACAGACTTAAGTGGTGAACACGAATACCAGAAAAAATCAAAATCGACGATAACCTACTAGAACCAAAAAGACAGCGAATTCATAGTTGACTGAATGTTCGAAAGGCGAAGTTTTGGTAAAGATCTACCATATAAGGGCTGCCGGATTGTGCAACAGACACAGTTCTAATTAGAGTCTTGCCGTGTAAAGAGCAATTAAGCTATAAGCAATAAGTATTAAACTCGAAAAGCGAGCACTAAGTGTTAAGTTGTTGGAATTTGAAATAAAGATAAGCGTATAGCCATTAAATTGGGACTTTAATTTAACAATCCAGTGATCGAATTCAAGAGTGAGTTAGACGATTAATCGAGAAATCCGTTACAATATGATGTTGTTCTCTTTTGTCTTAATAGTTATGGACATGTTCACACATGTTTTAAGTAGTACACTATAAAATATATAGCATAAAAAACTTTGAGGGACAAATCGTAGCGCCTAGCATTTCACTAATATGATTTAACACCGATTCATTTTAATTCGACTGAAAAATGTTCTCATTTTGAGTGCACATGAATAGGGACAGAGGCAATTGCTTTACTTCAGGAATAAATACGGTTGCGTTAAGTGGCTGATTGATAACTCTTGTAATTCTATTTGAAAAAAAAGATGTGTCGGGGTAAAGCTCTTACAGCAGACGTAAAGGGAAAAATATTGGCATTTTAAGAGTGCAAACTTACCTACCGAGAAATTGCAGAAACAATTAATAGAAGCAAAACAGTTGTAGGCAATTTTCTTCATAATATCAAAAATTATGGTAAGAATATGAAAGAACGCACTAAAAAAATGGTTACGTTCTCTGAACAACGGCGGATTATTCAAGCAGCTTTAAACTCGCATTGTTCTGCTGAAAAAAATCGGTCAAAGTTGGGTATAACCAAACAATGTTAATGAATATTTTAATTAGTAACACTCTCTGGTATAACTGCAAGTGCTTACAGAATAAGGCGAGTTATACGCAAAGCAAACACACATAAAAATATTAAAATTGAAACTAAAAATACCCACTTAATAAACTGCGTAAAAATGCTCGTCAGCTTTTCGCTCGGAATCACATGACGTGAAGTAGTGCATGGTATCGAGTTGTATTTACCGACGAAAAATGTTTCAACTTGGATGGATCTGATGGCTTCAACTACTATTTTCGTGACATAAGGAAGTAAAAAGATTATTTGGCTCGTCATCATAATGGCAAAGGGATGTAATGGTATAAGGGTAGAATCTCATATTATGGAACATTTGATCTTCAATCTGTGACATCAAAAATGAATGCAAATTATTACAGAGGCTTATTGGAAAAAGCGTTTCCTTTCTTCAACACTCTTTATAATAATAATATTTCAACGATTACCCGCCTCCCGCCCAACCGGCGCGAGGGGCGCAATCGGCATACGTGCGGAATTAGCCGAGTCAGAAAAGGCAAGAGAGTTTTTTAAGTGTTGAGATCTAAAACTGCTCAGCTACAGAAACAAAAATGTCAACAACTAAGATTTATAGTTACAATATAATAAATTGTTACATTTTCATTCATTAAAAGAAAACAATAAAGTCTTTTTAATTTTGAAAAGTGAGTCAGATAAGTGAAATGTTCAGGAATGAGAATTAAAATCATGACATATACGGCGGAATGGCTCGTTTAGTTCAAAATTTGATCTACAGGATTTTAACAGTAAAGGTCTAAACTACCTCGAAAAGCGAATCGGGATATTAAATTTAATTTCAGACAGGAGAAAAGAACTGCAAACGGTTCCTGAGCAGTTTTAGATCTCAACACTTAAAAAACTCTCTTGCCTTTTCTGACTCGGCTAATTCCGCACGCTTGCGGATTGCGCCCTTCGCGTCGGTTGGGCGGGAGGAGGGTAATCGTTAGGTTACTATTATTGTTTACGTCGTCAACGTATAATAAAATTTTTGAGAATTCTATTACTGAAGAGATATCGTTAATAAGCAACAAGAACAGAATCGGGCCAAGATGACTACCTTGCGGGACACC
Source organism: Bactrocera oleae (assembly GCF_042242935.1). NCBI lineage: Eukaryota > Metazoa > Arthropoda > Insecta > Diptera > Tephritidae > Bactrocera > Bactrocera oleae. The sequence goes on from NC_091538.1 coordinate 38,024,160, forward strand.
TGAAGAGACATTAATTGTATCTGAAAGAGTATCCTCAAATATCATTCGTTGTGTTCTATTATAAAGGTAAGAAGCTACCCATTTAAGAAATCTTGGCTGAAAGCCCAGCAGATCAAGTTTATGCATTAGAATCGAGAGATTTACTTTATCAAAAGCTTTGCTAAAGTCTGTATATAACAACGGAATGCTTATGTTCCCTAAAACCCAATGATACATGGTTTACAAATTCAAGTAAGTTTGTTAGAGTCGATTTCCCTTTACGAAATCCATGCTGAGATAAGGAAATTAACGGAGGAACCGAAAAGGTTATATGGTCAGTGATGATAGTATCAAAAAGTTTAGGTATAACTGATAGTTTGCGATACCTCTATAGTTTTCAATGTTGGATCTAAATCCATTGGATATAATATCATTGTCACTTGAAATAATAGATTTGTATTTGATCGCGGACGGAAATTTGGAAATCTTTCGTTTGGAGTTGACGAAATCATAAAACAACTTTGGATAAATTGCAATATTCTTTTTTACTTTATTTAATTAATTATTATAACATTTATTGTTTAGGTCAAAATATTGTTGACGCAATACAGAATATTTAGAATAGTCGGCAAGTGAACTAGTTTTTTTAAAATGTTTAAAGGCTCGAGTTTTTCTGTTTTCCAATTTATATAACTCTTTCGAAAACCACGGACTTATACTTTTACTTTTATTAACAATTACTATTGAGGTACACTTTTCAAATAATTTCATAATAGTGTTATTAAAATGAGAGACACTCAATTCAATATCACCATTATAATTAGACTATGTAGACTTGTAGAAAGTTCTATATTTAACTTCTTAAAATTAACTTTTGCAAAGTTAAATCGAGTACAGAAGCACGAAGTTTGATGATTATTATCCCGTACATTGCCTATGATTTCGACATATATTCCAAAGCAGGATGATACGAGTCCTCTGGTAAAACAAGAGGATTACTCTGAATAACGGAACACTTTGAAGAGGTATCAACGTGTACTAAATCTAAGCATTTACCAAATTTATTCGGAATAAAATTAATTTGGTTCAGATATAACTCGGACATTTTTTCGAAAAACTCATTAAAATATGGCCGATTGCAAATCGGTACGATATAGTCATCGATAGCTTTCCAGGAAGCACATGGTAAATTGAAATCTCCTAATACGATTATTGAATCTGCATTATTTGCCATCGAAGTAGCACCATTTATGGGGTGGTATATAAGATAGGGTTAAATAAATACAGCAACTATTAACATAGACTCTAATACATTTAAATTCAAATGAGTCGGTTCCTGGAACAAGAACATCTTCAGATGGGATAGAGGAATGTACGGCAAATAGAACACATCCACCGACTCTGTTCAGTCGATCGCATCTAAATATTTGAAATTCGCTGTTTAAAATCTCATTATCAAACCATGTTTCTGTAAATCCAATTATATGGAAATTAAAATTGGAACTGTTTAAATACCTACAAGTCGATTAATTTTGTATTAATAATGAACAAAGCGAACCAGATGCTGAAATAAACGGGCAACGGTGCATCCCTGTGCGTGTGTGCGTAGTAGTGTTATGATTTTTTCTCAGGATGTGTGCCAAACGGTAATATTTTTCAAGGTGTTGAATTGGGGTGAAAAATGTCCTAAGGTGTAAATGAATTTTACATTTTGCTGTGCCAAATAGAAAGTAAAATTTTGACATTTGAAATTCAAAATAAACGCAGTTGCGTCGTTTAAATGTTTGCCTTGTTATTTAAATTATTAAATACTTATATTCGTAAAATGAATAAATGGAAAAGCAAATACTTTGCTTGTTAATAACAATATTATTAAAATTAGAAAAAAAATTAATTAATTTGAAGGTTTGTTATTCATTGAGAATTTTAGGCAACGTGCTAGGCTATTACGGCGCTACTTGCATTCGGTACACATATGTATGTACATACATGCATACATACACAATTATATATTTATATACAAACATATACATTTACATTAAGATCTTTTAAGCAACTACCAAAATTATATTTATACACTCGCAACTTGTTGCTACAGAGTATAATACAATAGTTTTTTTTCACCTAACGGTTGTTTGTATCACCTAAAACTAATCGAGTTAGTTGTAGGGTTATGTATATATAAATGATCAGGATGAAGAGACGAGTTGAAAACCGGGTGACTGTCTGTCCGTCCGTCCGTCTGTGCAAGCTGTAACTTGAGTAAAAATTGAGATATCTTTATGAAACTTGGTACACATGTTTCTTGGTACCGTAAGACGGTTGGAATTGCAGATGGGCGTAATCGGACCACTGCCACGCCCACAAAACGCCATTAGTCAAAAACAAATAAATTGCCATAACTAAGCTCCACAACAAGATACAAGACTCTTATTTGGTACAAAGGATCACATGAGGGAGGGGCATCTGCAGTTTGAATTTTTTTTAAAGTAGGCGTGGTCCCGCCCCCTAATAAGTTTCATGTGGATATCTCCTATACCACTGAAGCTATAATATGTTTTAAGCATCTCTATCGACGGTGTGAAAATGGGCGAAATCGGGTGACAACCCCGCCCACTCACCATATAACGGTACTGTTAAAAACTACTTTATTGGTTGATTTCAACCAAATTCTGTACATAATATTCTTTTAATATTTCTATGTTATAGTACGAAAATGGGCGAAATCGGATTACAACCACGCATATTTCCCATATAACATCATTTTAAATTTCATCAGATTTTTTCACTTTCCAGTATGCAAATCAAGCAACAATGATTATATCGGCGTAAAACTTTGCGCGATAATACGTTTAAAGTATGCCACCTTGTGACCAAAAATTATCTAAATTGAACCAAAACTGTTTAAGCCCCTAAGTACTGAATATGTGAACCCCAGTGCCTATAGTTGACTTTTTACCGAAAATATTAGTCAATCCACAAAGAAATCTCAAACGGGTATACCATTTGACTTTGCGAGAGTATAAAATGTTCGGTTACATCTGAACTTAGCCCTTCCTTACTTAATTCTTTCTTCTTAATTACAGTTTGCAATATTTCGGCTAAATAATAAAAATTCAAAGGGAGTCAAGAACTTTCCTAAATAAATCAAAGAAAGTATCAAATTTTAGGAAAACTTTATATTAAAAAATGTTGCGAAACAATTTAACATTCAGTATACGACGAAATCGTCACTGGATTACAATTTAATTTGCATTTTATTAAGTTGTACTATAGGTCATATACTATTTATATTATATTATATTTTATTACTATATTTTACTTTGCATCAACTAAAATTGTATTAAAATCCTCTTCAAATGAAATACATATATGGGATATAAACTCAACTGAAGAAGCTAAATTTAGGATAATTTGTTGATGTGAAAATGTGATGTCAAGCAGAGGATCGCAATTCCTTATTTTGGGGATAAAAGGTTTAGACAAAAATGTAGACTCATTCATTCATATTCCCACACAATTTTTAAGAAAACTTCTTCATTTAATTGTAATATTGACCCGATTTTATCTATTTTCAGCAATACAACATACTATTAACAGAATCAAATACTCCCCGAGTTTTATTAAGGTACCTCACATACCATGACCAACATATGTGGAAAAAAAAAATCAATCGGATGTTTGAAAATTCTGTGATTTGTTATGTGAGGGCTAGGGCAAGTTTTTCCCCGATTTTACTCATTTTAGGCACAAAGATGAAACATTATAAGAATTTTTGATTATTGAAATAGCTCACATATTAGCCGATATATGCGGTGTGAAGTAAACCGGAAGTTCGAAAATACCTCAAAAGAACTATTTATGCAAAGTCTAGTCCTAATATATTCTTTGGTGCTTGATTTGTATAGAAATCATATGGAATTTAAAATTGTGCTAGATAAGAAGAAGGCGTTGTTGCAGTCCAGTTTCGCTCATTTTCTCATTGTGAAATGGGGTTGTTAGAATAATTTTATGTACCAAATTTTGTTAAATTGATCGAGCGATTCCGGAGTTATAATATTTCGCCTAAATATGGGCGGTGCCACGCCCATCGTTCAATTTTGACAACGGTTTCTCTAAAACTTCCTTGTGCCATCTCGGATGTAAAACTTAATGTCTCTGACGCATTTGGTTGTTGATTTATCGCACTTTTAGTAGTTAAAAAAAAACCGTTATGTATGGAGTTGGCGGGGTTATCATCCGATTTCATTTATATTCGCAGTGTAAGGAAGTGTCACAAATATTTATTCTGTGCAAATATTGAATGGTTTAGGAGACGGGGCCACGCCCACTTTTGAAACATTTGTCAACCATAGATGTACCTCCCCAATACAATGTTTTGTACCAAATTACAGATATACACTTATGGACAAAATAATATGTGTACGCAGTTTTTATTTAATAACTTTGAAGATTTTATATTTAAAACAATTTTGTTTTAGACATTTACTTTACTTTATTAAACATAAATATGTCGAAAATTTTTCGTTCCGATTTTTTTTTCAAAATAAGAAATATCATTGGTCAAAATAATAGATGTAAAATATTTCTTCTAAATAAAATCAAAAAATTCAAGTTATCCTTTTTTCGGTCCAAATGGAGTAGCATCTTGGTTTTCGCCACAGTTGCTCCTTATTTTGAAAAGAAAAGGCTGCCAATCTCCTCCTAAGGTCACTTTACAAGTTCTCAATCGAGTTGAGATGAGGGGATTTACTAGGCCATTGCATACAGGTCACATTAGCATCCCTGAACCACTCAGATACCAACCTTGATGTATTTTTCGGGTAGTTATCTTGTTGATAACTCAATCTCAGCGGCATGTTTTCTTCAGCGTATGGTAGCAACACGTTTTGTAAAATGTCTCTGTTCTCAAGTGCGGTCATTGTGTCCTCTGTCCAAAATAACGGACCAACGCTTTGCCAGGATAATCATCCCCACACCATTATGTTTCCGCCCCATGCATAATTGTCTTTTTGGTGAATCTACAATCAAATTCTTTGCCTTTAGGGCGACGGACAGTTCTTTTATAATCATTTCCATAAAAATTAATCTTAACTTCGTCACTGAATAAAATATTTCGCCACTTTTTTCTCCAGTGGGACCGCACCAATTTTTATGTTCAGCCGGTAGATTACAGTTCACTAATCGACGCCGAATTGTCCGTGAGCTAATATTTAGTCCAACTTCCGCTGCAATTCGTCGTAAAGTCACAAAGGGTCCTTTTTTGCCGAGAGAAGTATACGACGATCATCAATCAGGCCAGTTTTTCTTGGAAGACCACTAGTTTCCTTTTCTTTTTTTTGCTTTAGAGCATTAGTTACAAAGTTTTTCGACCTCCCTGATGAATGAATTTGTACGCAATGCAATTTGTTGATACTTATGCATTACTCTTTCGCCTTCATCGTAAAAATGTAACGGTATAAAAAAAAGCAACAGTTACAACACCTTTTGGCTAAAAAACAGTACCAGCTAAACATACACCTACTATTTTGTTTATACGTGTATATCTTATTTTAGTGCTTAGTTATGGCGTTTTATAATTTTCGATTAATGGTGTTTTGTAACGGATGGACATCCGGATTTCAACTCGTTTTGTCACTCTGATCAATTATGCATATATGTATATATAACCCTATATTTAGCTCAAATAGTTTTAGGTGATACGCCCAATGTTAGGTGAACAAAACTATTATAATGTGTAGCAACATGTTGCAAGAGTATAAAAAGAAACGCTATTTCGTTATGTAACCGTAGAACGTCCGAACCACAGCACGGAAAGACGAGAAAATTTACTCCTGCAGAAGGTCCTAACGGAGGCCTTTTTTGCAAGGTCACCGTCGATTTTGCAATATACTTTCAGTGGGTCACAGCTTATTTGATATATTGTAGCACTCAATGTAAAATTCCAACTGCAATATTTACTTAACAAAAAGAAAAACAAAACATTTTCTAATCCAAAGTTGTCGATCATAGTAAAACTCATAAAATGCGCAAAACAAATTTCACATTTGTATATGCATATGACTTACAAGTGCGCAATTGCATCAACAATACAGAAACGCAGCTCACAGCTTGTTTGATTCATGGACTTCAGCATCGCCCAGCTGCATACTGTTGCGCCAAGTAACGGTTGTTTCATTTGTTAAGGTTTTCTGGTGGCATTTGTGATTATAGTCAGATAATTTTTAGTTTAATTTGACATTTCGAAGCGCGAGTAAGTGAATTTGAAAAAATGGGTGGTCCCACAATATTAGAGCAACGTGAACAAAAACGGTCAATAGCTGTGTAAAATTTATGAAAATGTAAATCTTTGTAGAAGCACTACTGTGCAGCATATATTTGAATGTTTTATACACAAAAATCGCGTGGAATATAAGGGCAGAATAGCACCTAACAAAATGTTTAGTGTTTCTGATGAGTGATATATTGTCAGAAAAGTCAAAGTTAACCCCAAACTATCAGCTCCAAAACTGGCTGCAGATGTTAAGCAGGAATAAGGAAAGCATGCAGCGTCGAAACTATCCACCGTGTACTCCGCGAACATGATTTCAAAAGCGGAGTAGCTCGTAAGAAGCTAAGTAAGAAAAATCAACACCACCGGTTAAATTTCGCAAAAGAGCATACATGCAGGACCATGGACTTCTGGAATACTGTCATATTCTCAGATGAGTCCAAGTTTAATATTTTTAACTTCGAAGGCATGCCTTACGTTTGTCCAAAGAGAATACTGAGCTAAATAAAGAGAACCCTAAAGCTATTTTGAAGCACGGCGGTGAAAGTTTGAAGGTTTGGGCTTGCATATCTGCAGCCGGTGTAGGGAATTTAGAGTTTATTGAAGGCACAATGGTCAAAAATATATACTTCGATATCCTTAAAAAAATTTGCTGTAAAGTGTCGATAAACTTAGTATTAGTCAGAATTTCCGCTTTTATCAAGATAATGATCCAAAGCACAAGTCAAAAATCGTGCAATCCGGCAAAATTCCAAGTGAACTCAATCACAACCAGGATCCAGGATCTCGTAAGGCTACAGGCTACCATACGAAATACTAAAACACATATACAATATTTATCGTATACACGTTTTACGTCAATGAGTAATTATATTGTATCAGATAAGCTGTGGTATGAAATCAAGCGGTATTTAAGTTGGTAAATACATGAAGTTTCTGAAGTATACAAAATTCATTATTCTTTAAATTGGCGTTTTAGTTTTTGCAATATTCGTATTAGTTTTGAAAGTAACGCGATTTGAATTTTACATTGAGTGCTGTATCAAATAAGCTATGACCCACTGCATTTATGTACATATGTATTAAATGAAGTCGTATTAGTTACACTGTTTAATACTTAAGAACGGCTGAACCTATTTGACTGAAAATTTATTGGGAAAGTATAAAACCGACGGACGGACATAGGATACTTTTTATCTCTTTATGTAAAAAGTCAAAACAATTAATAAAATAATTTTTGAATAATGCGGATGGCACGTCTAAACAGCACTATTTTTGAAATGTTTTAATTTCGTTGAAATTGGACAAGTAGGTCATTCAAAATGGATTTAACGAGGATTTCAATACAATGGACAGTCTTTCATTCAGATTTGAACTCGCCCCGTCATCGTGATATCCCTATATAACTCCATATCTATCTCGATTAGTTTTATGTAATACAAACAACTGTAAGGTGAACAAAACTATTATGCTATGTAGCAACATGTTGAAAGTACAAATAAGTGCGAATTAATAACATATTTTACGGTTCTTTTAAATTCGTTTATTTCTAAATCCATATCTGTATTCACACCTCGGGAGCTGAGTAAAATTTTGACATTCGGATTCACCACCATGGTTATACCACCAGAGAATGTAAATGATTTGACAAGAGGGCATAGAAATGATCAACCGAAGACAGCTAATATTATGTTATTCCTAGGCTAAGTTCCTAGCATTTTTGAATTTTGAGAAACCTGTATTTAACAAGTAAGGAATGGCGTGGTTGTAGTCCGATTTCGCTCGTTTTCGCACTGTAACATAGAAATATGAAAAGAACGTTATGTACCGAATTTGGTTGAAATCGGTTAAGCAGATCCCAAGATATGGGTTTTCACCTAAAAGTGGGAGGTGCCACGCCCACTGTCTAATTTTGAACGCGGTTTCTATAAAGTCATCTTATACCATCCCAGAGATAAAATTCAATGTCTCTGGCGTGTTTAGTGCTTGGATTATCGCGCTTTTAGTAGTTTTTAACAGTACCGTTATATAGGGAGTGGGCGGAGTTGCCACCCGATTTCAACTATTTTCACACTGTAGGTAGAGGTTCTGAAACCATTTGCTTCCAGTGAATTTTGTTATTATAGCATTAGCGGTTTAGGAGATATGCACATTAAACCTATTAACGCGGGACCACGCCCACTTTAAAAAAAAATTTAAACTCCAGATGCCCCTCCCTAATGCGATCCTGTATACCAAATAAAAGTCTTGTATCTTGTTGTGGAGCTTAGTTATGGCAATTTATTTGTTTTTGAATAATGGCGTTTTGTGGGCGTGGCAGTGGTCCGATTACGCCCATCTGCAATACCAACCGTCTCACGGTACCAAGAAACATGTCTACCAAGTTTCATAAAGATATTTCAATTTTTACTCAAGTTAGAGCTTGTACGGACGGACAGACAGCCACCCGGATTTCAACTCGTCTCTTCATCCTGATCATTTATATATATATATATATATATCCTTATATCTAACTCGATTAGTTTTAGGTGATACAAACAACCGTTAGGTGAACAAAACTATTATACTCTGTAGCAACAGGTTGCGAGAGTATAAAAAAAGATATATGTTATACTCAATATTTAAAAAAAAAATATTTAAATCTTTTACATATGTATATACTTTTTAGATTCAGGATTCAGTGTGGCAAGAATACTACATTAATCACGTCAAGGAAGAGAAAGAAAGAAAACGAGAGGAATCCAAAGAGTTTGAGTTGATGTTTTCTGGCACCGGTTGTGTGTTGGAACAGCAAAACAAGAAGCCATATAATAAGTCTGCACGATAATGGTAATTTCGTTTCGTTATTTCGACAAAAAACTGAACATATGGAATGAAGCAGCGAGTACATAATCAGATAAGTTCAAGAACGCCCACTGGGCCCAATTTTTGTAACATTCCTTTTAGACCACAGGGGTCTCATAAAGCAAATTATTAAGTTAAAAATTAAAGTATTTTACTAGGTAACACCAACAAATCATAACAAGTAAGAAAGTAGTAAGTGTGTAACCAAACATTTTATACTTTCGCAATTTGTAAAGATCAAAATCGGAGAAAATCTTTTATTTTGGTTATTAATTTCTACAACCTGTCAAGAATATTATTCTAACTTTTCAAGTCAATCCGAACAACAGTTTCGGAGATACAGCCTTTGGAAGGTGTGCGCTCCAAGTCAGGTATAGAAAGGTCAGCGCGCCTCAGGTATAGGGAGCAGCTGCTCGTCTATTGTTTGTCTCTTGTATATTACTTTCACTTCCTAAGAACAACTAGTTTAAAATATTTTAGTTGGTGATTACTCCTTGAAGAACTAGCTTTAATTGAGGTTGTCCCAAATTTCTATCATAAAATTTATAAAAAACGTGGTATTATTAGTGGTTATCTAGTGTCAGTTGTGAAATTGATAAACAATGCATCAAATTTCAAGGAAACAGTTAGCCGTCGGAGCTCGTAGAAAAGATAGACCGAGAAAAAGGAAACAGTCCTTGCTGCATGTTGCATGTTGCATGTATACAGATAGGTCCGAATGGGGTGGTATATAAGATAGAGTTAAATAAATAAAGCAACTATTAACGTACTTGTAGACTCTAATACATTTAAACTCAAATGAGTCGGCCCCTGAAACAAGTACATTTTCAGATGGGATAGAGGAATGGTAACTGATGATAGTTCCTTCACGAGCACCTCAGCAAAAAAATTAAAAGGTGATGATAAAGAGCACGTGCCAAAAGAGGACACGCTCCAATATTCAATCATAGATTTTGCCTTGGTGTTCTCAACTCTCTCAGCGTTTGTGCGACTTTCTAACATTATTAAAAATGAAAATGAAGATCAATTGTGTAATGGTAAAGTACACTTTAAGCAATGTTCGAAATTTGGTCTGGGATTTAAAATCATAGTAGAATGTGAACGATGTGATCCGAAATTCATTCATTTTGGTTATGAGAATACTGAGCTTAGGGCTCGCCGGATGCAAGAAATTCTGTGGCTTGATGGACATAAACAGTTTATTTTTATATTGATAAAATACATGAGTGTATTGAGACAGTTCCTCAAACTCTATTCTCATCTGCTGCTCAAGAAGAAAAACAATTAACAAGTCTTGAAAGCGATTTACAAGATACGACAGATGTGGGTGTTGTCCGGTGACGGTACCTGGAAGAAACGTGGTTTATCATCACTATATGGTGTGAATTTACTAATCGGTGAAATCTTCTTATTGTAAGTTAAGTGAAAGCTGGAATAAAAAATAAGACACTGTAAAATATGAAGAATGGAAAGAAGAACACATTGAAACAAATCAATGCACCGCCAATCACACTGAAGCATCAGGAAACATGGAAGTCTCATCGATTATTGAAATGTTTAAACGCTCGATTGTCAAACATGGACTTATGTTTTGAAATTATATAGGAGATGCGGACTCAAAAATCTACTCTGGTCTTCTCAAAACCCAACTTTATGGTGAAGATTTTGTTATCAATAAAAAAGAATGCGTTGGGCACTTGTAAAAAGGAATGGGGACCCATTTGCGTGAGTTACTAAAGAAAACAACTGAGGAAAAAGTAGTAAACGGTAAAAAAACACAAAAAAAAAACTCTTTTTGGCAAAGGTAAACTGACAAGTAAACTAATAGACAAATTAACTGTGTGCTATGGTTTGGCGATAAGAAGAAACTGTGAACAGGCGGAAAAAATTAAACACGCTATATGGGCTACCTATTATCACTATAGCTCTACAGATAAAAAACCTCAGCACGATAACGGCCCTAAAGGTCCAGACCCTTGGTGCGCTTGGCAACGAGCATCAGCTACAAATACTCTTTCATCATTTAAACATGAGTAAACTCTATTACCAAATGAAGTTTTGATTGCTATAACACCAATATACCTATGAAGATCTCAGTAAGAATGAGCACCTAGAACGGTGTGTTGGTGGTTTCCCACAAAATAATAAGGAGTGCTTGAACCAGTTGATCTGGAAAATTACTCTAAAAACACTGCCTGATGATTCAAAGATTGTTAATATTGCGGCATTGGTCGCTGCTTATACCTTCAATGAAGGAACATCAGCTTAATTATTGATTATGCACGGTATGGATTTAAAATAAAATTTTCGTGGGCCGGAACTCCCACGAATATGCCCGAATTTCGGATGAAAACCGTGTGTGCGCAACTGAAAAAAAATCTGCGAGCGAGACTCGCGAAGCTAGAATCCGTCATCGACAGAAGTAAAAGGATGCCCTGGACATTGCAACTGCTGCAGGATCTTTACTTTATGGCCCAGGAATCGACAATTCACTGTAAGTTACAGAAAAACTTTGTTTTTCCACTTTTATTGTTACTCAAAACTTTAAACGCGTTTTACTCGGAACTGTGTTTTCAAAGTCGGTTGCCAAAAGTCCTTGAAAACTACTCAACATATGATGAAATTTTATACAGGTGTTTGAGATACAATTTACTAGTGCTTGGACGAAAGATTTTTTTTCAATTACAACTATTTTAAAAAAAGAAATGTCTAACAAATTTGACCGAAATTTTCATTTTGTTGGAAAAAGGTCTGCCAAAATTCCAATTTTACCTTTTTTTTTTCTTCGTTCAAGCACGAGTTTATGGTCTTAACTAAAACACATATTTTTGTTTTATTCATTTTAGATGATCTTGTCAGGAGTTATGCTTCGAGGGGTCACCGAACATAACGTTACAATGGCATAGTTTTAATTTTTTTTTTTGAAAATCTCAGAAATTATTCTTTAAATGTGTTTCTTGAAGACAGAAAAAGTTGGAATTAAATAAATAATTTTTTATATAGAAACATTTTTTTTGAAAATATTCCTTTTTTACCCGACGAAACCCATATAACCCCTTAAGTTATACTAACTGGCTGTCCTTAGTAATGCCAGATGGAGATTCTGTTTAAATATAAGCTGAAGTATTCGTCATTAAGGACGACAACGCTTTTTGCGAAATTAAGAGCGACTTGATATCTAACTTTGATACTTTATCTAGTCCCTTGAACTTCAATATTTCGCTTAGATATCTTAGACGAGTTATAGATAATGCTGGACAGAAGCGTAGGAGGTATTCCGCCTGTCTTATGCCTACTTTCCTGCGCTTTCTGCATGTATCGTCGTTACTTATGCTCATCAGGCTCGTGTGTGATGCCAGTAATCGTCCTTTCGAGAACGTGTAAGTAAAATGCATGCGAGTTTTCTTTCGGGGCTCTTGAACATGATCTTGGTGATCATGTGTTCCATCTCGGCCTGATCCATCTTACAGCCTTTGTGGAAATTCATCAATGTATATCGTTTTTAGTGTCTCCAGTATTTCCTGTACCGGTTCGGTGGACAGGCGAATGACACTTGCTATCTCATCAGCTATTTCGTTTCCCGGAATTCCGTTGTGGTCTGAAACCCAGTATATATGCCGCTTTTCCGCAATTGTTACATCTACTGCCACCCTGCTTCTAAGGACATTCTCTGACGTAATGCGATGTAAGATTATTGTCTTAACTGCCGCCTGGCTATCGACATAGGTATATGTAACTGATCTTCTTTATGTTTTGTTCCATCTTAGCCGCCTTCCTGATCGCCAAGACTTCGGCTTGGAAAATACTGCAGTATTCCGAAAGCTTGAAGGGTCGCCTGAGATGTAGCTCCGAGCAATGGTTTCCCGCTCCCACTCCATTAGCCATTTTCGATAAGTCTGTATAGGTGTTGTAAGTTCCGCTGGCCAGTCGCATGTTTCTGTGCCATCCACTCTCTTTTAGTGTGAATTGAAACCTTATCCCCCAAATAAAGCGTTAGAGTATGTAGTCTATTTTATTTACCAACCCCCAGCTTATTCAGCTACACCCGAAGGTTCTTGTGGATCATTTACCCAACCCCGCTAATCTTGCAGCTCTTTTTGCTGCAGAGCTTTCCACTGCAATGTCGATTAGTGTTAGGTTGAGTAACATAGTGCAGCCGTTGGAGTGGTTCTTAGTGCTACCGTTATGCAAAGAACAGCGAATCGCTGTATCCGCTCCAACGGTTTTCTGTATGAGATTTTGCTGACAACGGTCCATCACACCGTAGCCGTAGAGAAAGACTACGCCGCTGTTTGGCTGCCGCCAAGTGATAGGCCTCTTATAGACCCTAGCATCTTCTTAAATGCATCTAGGGCATCACTGGCCATTTTCACTCTCTCCTCCACATTAGTTTGCTATCCAAAATTATTCCCAAGTATTTGGTATGCATCGTAATTGTTAACTCAATCCCGATGAGTCTCGGGGGCTTCCGTCTTATCGGCATTTACCTCTAGGTTGACCGATATCGGCCATCGGTGTATGACTCTTAAAGCCTTGTCCAGTCACTGATATAGCTATGTTGTCTGCATAGGATATCAGTTTGAGTGCTTTCCTTTAACATTTTTTTAAAAGCTCATTAGCTACAAGTGACCATGACATTACACGCACCCGAGGAGTTGCTGTTTGCGCTAATTTGATCAATCTGGCTCCTTTCCATTCCGCATTAATCATCCTGCAGCTCAGAAGAACTTTTAGGCAGCTCCGCAAAAATACTGTATTTTTTGTGTATGGATATCTTAGCAAACTTTGATGGTTTCAAGTGTCCAGATTACGAATTTATTCACAAAAGTAGTGAATGTGATTTTATCTTTATGATATTAACATATCTTATATTTTGATCCAATATCGGCTTATTTGTAATACAATTTAGTTTTCCAATCATGATTAGGGTTATGCGCTCCTTCTTCGCACATATAAACATCACGTGAACTCCACTCTCAGGATTTTTGCCGAAAATATGCGAAAAACAAGTAAGGAAGGGCTAAGTTCGGATGTAACCGAACATTTTATACTCTCGCATAGTCAAAAGGCATACTCGTTTGAGATTTCTATATATATTTTAATAATTAGAAGTAGGAACCGTTGCCTCAGTTATTTACATTCACAATAAAGTATGAAAATAATTCGTTTTTTGACAATGAATAACATCTTTTATTTATTATATCGATATTATTATACATGTTTAGCTTAAAAATTATAAATATTAACAACTTTAAAAATTATGTTATTATATTAATTTGTATATAATATTTATAATATTAAACATAAGTTTTTATATAGATTCTTATACATATATCCAAATTATATTTCTTTTCTCCTTATACTATTTAATTTCTATCATATATTTGTATAATAATGTCTTATATAATAACAAATTATACATATAATTAAAATTTTCTTAATTAGATTATTTACACATTTCTTTTAAAATTGTCTTAAAAACTATTGTCAAAATGTCTATACCATTTCTTAATATATATTTGAAAAAAAAAATGAAGAACTATTGCAATAAGTCTCTAAACTTTAGTTGGAAATAGAGACACAAATACTCTCATGATAGCTGTGTACTATCTCAAAAGTAATTGCATTACATGGAAAGGATCCATGTTTGAAAATGCCCAATCAATTTGTGTACCGGCAGGTGTAGTTGAATATTCTACACCAAGCAGGCAACTAAAGTTTTTTTCTTGGAGCAGATTTCCTATTGAATTCCCTGTATACATTAAACAAATGTTGAAATCTCCAACAATTAGCGCATTTTGATTGCATAACTCAGAAGTAAGGACTTCCTGAAGTTCTACAATTAAATGTCTGACAGAGAAAACTGAATTTCTTTATAGAACCAGAATATTAATATTATAATAATATAAAAATTACATTTAAACAAAACCGCTTTTAAAACTTTGCGGCCTGAATACATTTTCTTTCCAACCTTTGGTTCTGTAGAACTAGCAAAGCTTGCTTTGCATATATTATAATGCCCCGTTTATTTCTATTGCTTGTTTCCGTGCTATCTATCCTCAGCTCGTTAATTGGAGTAAATCCTGGTATATCCAAACTTTCGTTAGGAGGAATAAAATTTCCTATGATGAATAGACCTTCTGCAGAAGTAGCTCGACTACAAGCGACATATGTTGAAGCTCTATGCATTCTGGGTCGAGTAGGAACTACAACTTTATTATATGTGACACCCTGACTTTTATGAATAGTTATTCCAAGGCAGTCATAAGGCAAAGTTTAACTCTTTCCAAAATATTATCATTCATCACTTATACCAATTCCTTTAACTGAGTCTTTTGGAGTTAAAAGGATAGCTTCAGTTGGGATTCGACTGAGCATAAGGGCATTGAAATTATTTGTCTCTTCATTGGACCAAATTAAATGTATGGCATCATTGGGATATTTCTCTAAATTAACTACTTGAGTTTCAATGAGTGGTATGTCCTAATTTGTCATAGTACCAGATGCCATAGGGCCATCTCCAACAGGTGAGATTTGCTTCAAATCATCAAAGACTATGATCGGATACGAGCACCTACCATCGATATTTCATCAATTATGATAAATGTTAAATCGATAAGTCTGGAATACAATAAATTAACTGTGTCATTGCTAAGTGGCCCCAACTCTCTATCCAACTGAATGCCCGTAGGTGCGCAAAAAAGAACTTTTAAGGAACTTGGATTGGATCCAGGTGTACGTTAAGCGCTTGATATATTGCAGATATCAAACGACTCTTTAATACACCTGCACCGCCGCCAATTAACTCATAAAATGGGCGGTTTGTTTTGAGCTGGTGCATCAAATGTGTCAAATTGATTCTTTGCTTAGTATTTAGACTTTGAACTAAAGAAAATAATTCCTCAACTGGAATTAAAGATGGTAGTTTAATAAGTCTACTTTTGCAATCAGATTCAGTTCCATTATCTGTTGAATCTTCACCATGCAACTCCAGAAAATTTATATTTGGGTTTATTTCTGGATGTGCCAACACTCTGAACTCATTTTCCACAACAGGTAGTTTATTTTGATCACCTTCCTCTAAGTCTATTTCATTATAAATACTTTCGAGAACATTTTCAAGTTCTCTTTGCTCAAAAACATCATATTTTCTTTGATTTTCCTCAATTAGAATACGATATGTTATGCAAGTCTGCTCATTATCGTTTACAATAAGATCTTGCTGTTCATTCCGCCATGGATAGTAAAGCATTACCATTTCGCGGAAATACTCAATTCTGGCCAAATATGGGTTAAACCTTCTATACCGAATAATACAAGGTTTGGTACGTTTC
This sequence comes from Bactrocera oleae, assembly GCF_042242935.1. Classification (NCBI taxonomy): domain Eukaryota; kingdom Metazoa; phylum Arthropoda; class Insecta; order Diptera; family Tephritidae; genus Bactrocera; species Bactrocera oleae. Next base: position 38,040,588 of record NC_091538.1, read on the forward strand.
TTAACAAAACCGCTACCGTCTTTAAGAGGCATGACAACCCCGCTTTCTGGTAAATTATCGTCTTCCCCCTCTTCTTCTTCATGATCATTGTGCTCTTCTACTGGATTTAAAATATTTATACCTAGATGCAAAATCAGATAAACAAAAAGTTTCTAACTGATCGGATCTTTGAACATAGCGGTTTAAAATACCGGCTACGAATATTTCAGTCGAACCTGATGGAAGGTTCAGAAGTTCCGCTCTAGGTTTTACCATTCGAACACGTTCCTCAGGTCGAGAGGTATTTATAAATATTTATGCATTACTTGCTTCCGAAAGATAAACCCCAATGCAGCAATATACTGCTTCTTGTGCAGATATTTCTGTGCCTGATATAAATTTGTAATCAGCATTTACCTCTGCTATAGCTTCATTTAAAAGCCTAGAAATTCCGCTGTTAGACTTGTTAATATAATTAGTTATATATGAGCAACAAGCATATGCATCCAGTATATATTGGATATCCATATATGCTCTATGGAGTTCCAAAATCAGAGGATTATAAGCGTTATAAAATATCCTGTAATTTTCTTTTTAGAAAAATTTTGGGGTTTGATAAACTTGATCTAATGTCCAACAAACAGTCATCAAAAGAATGTCAATCAGGGAATGTCTGAGGATCTTGGAGGTTGATCCTCGGAGCATTATTAAGCCAATACATGCCATGTACATGCGGGGAACCTCTCTGTTGAAACTCCACTCTACAGTAAAAATTAGTGACAAAATGCTCTCCAAAAATGCCGGCATTATCTTTAAAAAGCTTAAGAATTTAACCATCATCGTGTTGAATCAAGTTTTGAACAAAGTTTTCGCTTAATAGATTTTGGGCATAACGGCGAATTTTAGAACGTATTATCTTGCTATATGTTTCAGAGCATGTACGTTTCTGCTCAAATAATATTTTGTTCCAAATGACAACTCTTCTGAATTATTATCTTGAATTGTGTCAATTGGTCTTTGTACTTCACCTGGCACTATACCTAAACGGTTATAGGCCAAGCTTTCCACAGGAATATTGTCCAAAAGAGTTTCTTGACTGCCTGGATTTAGCTCTGAAGGTAAAATACCCATGGGAATATTATTACCTAAGGGATTATCATGAGAAGTTTGTTTCGAGTGAAAAGATTGAACCAATCGGGAATCCTTTGCAGATGCAACAAACGGAACTTCTTCTTGGTTATTAAATTCTGAAATCCAGTTCTCAATAATATGTATATTATGCTCACGATACAGAGGGGTATTAACTAAGAATTACAAAACTTCCATAATCTTTGCGGGGCGTATGGTATCGATCATGTAATCATTATTGTATTTCAAACGCCTTCTTAAGTGAATTTGTATCACATGAGCCTCTTCAAAGATCTTGGTAGAGATGTCACAATATTGTTAAATTAAAATTGGCATACTTGTATTAACAACAGTACCTTTGACAAAATCTAGCCATTATGAGACGTTCTTCAGTTGGGGTTAAATCTTTCAAACAATCCGGTATTTATGGAATGTCTAAACCGTTAGCCAAACACATTTTTGGAACGCTCTTTTTAACAACTATCTTCCGAAGGAAATATTGCCTTAAATAAAAGGCGGCTTCAGCATTCCGTTGACCTTGCGCAATAGTTTCGAAATTTAATTTGCGAACTTGGTGTGAAAATCATAATCCGCCGCAGCAAATACATATTTCAGTAGGGTCCTTCTTTATATTTTGGAACTAAAAGTTTTTGAAATCTGTTAAATTGTCACTATAATCAGGTTCTATAACATTATTTTCTCTCGTTAATCGGATTCGTTGGAACAGCCTTTCGTTCTCAATTTGCCTATTGACCGGGTTATCTCTACGAAGGCGAACTTGACTTTGATCAAGACGTATTTAATTCAAAATTTCTTCCCTCATACCCTACTTACTAAGCTGTCGACATTGTTATTTTCTATCACGCTTCTCTCTCCTTATTTCAGGATTTCTTCTTGCATTAGATCACGAATGCACTCTAAATTCCTCACCAGTCCACTCAGGATTTCTTGCGCGAAGTTCTCTATGATCCCTAGTGTTCCTACCTTGCTCATCATAACGTACCTCGGGATTTTCTCTACGAGATCTATGACATCGAGTATTTCTTATTTGCTCTTCAGAGCGAATTTGTGGATCTTGTCGCCCTGTTCTATGTTAAATAGTATTTACAACTTGCTCTAAAGATCGAACCTCGGGATTTTCGAGCCGAAATCTATGTTCCCGAGTATTTCTACTTTGCTCTTCAAAGTAGAAATACCCTATGTTGAACATTATTTAAATGTCGAGATTTTCCCGCCTGGTTTTATGTTGATCTGTATTGATAATTTGTTCGGACAGACTTACATCGGAATTTAATCTACGATTAGCGTGACTTACAGTATCTTGTGACTGTTAATTACCTCTATATAAAGAGTTTGCACGAAGAATTCTCATACGTCTTATATTCTGAAGACGACTTAGACCTTTTACTTAATTTTTACATAATTAATGAATAATAAATGGCTTACCAAATTATATAAAATACTTATATATTATACTTATATAATTTTGTTCGTCCGGGTGTGAAAGGTTAGGTCCTAGGTGCTGCTCTCTTTCACTATAATTGCGTCCTTGCTATGACTCCTTTCCCGTTGGTGTATAGGTATTTTGGTTGAATGAACTGGTGTAAATGTGTGCATGTGTGTGTATAATAATAGTTTAAACACTATATAAGTAGAACACTGAAATTTCATTGAAGAAAGCACTTTGCTGATCAAGAAATCTAGTGTAACTGAAATTACAAACACAGTGTACTGATATTTATTATACTCTTACAACATGTTGCAACAGAGTATAATAGTTTTGTTATGGTATATTTTTGTACACACAGCTTACATGCTTTTGTATACCCATATATTACTTACATATTCACTAACGTAATAATACATAATGTTTTGTTATACCTATTTATATTTTAGAAATTAGTAGTTTATTTAATTGTATTGAAATTAAGGAAAACCCCTCCTTAAATTGCTTTTGTCTGACGCTTTTTAAAACCGAGGGATCTACGGTACCTATTTTGAAAGGTCTGCTTATGAAGGCTAAATTAAGTAACATTAATTAGAATTAAGTCCGTCCGTCCGTACAAGCTCTAAATTGAGTAAAAATTGAGATATCTTTATGAAGCTTGGTAGACATGTCTCTTGGTACCGTGAGACGGTTGGTATTGCAGGTGGGCATAATCGGACCACTGCCACGCCCACAAAACGCCATTATTCAAAAACAAATAAATTGCCATAACTAAGCTCCACAACAAGATACAAGACTCTTATTTGGTATACAGGATCAGAATAGAGAGGGGCATCTGCAGTTAAAAAATTTTTTTAAAGTGGGCGTGGGCCCGCCCCTAATAGATTTAATGTACATATCTCCTAAACCGCTAATGCTATAATAACAAAATTTACTGGAAGCAAATGTTTTTAGCACCTCTATTGACGGTGTGAAAATGGATGATATCGGGTGACAAGCCCGCCCTCTCCCTATATAACGGTACTGTTAAAAAATACTAAAAGTGCGACAAACCAAGCACTAAACACACCAGAGACATTGAATTTTATCTCTGGGATGGTATAAGATGACTTTAAAGGAAATCGTTCAAAATTAGTCAGTAGGCGTGGCACCGCCTACTTTTAGGTGAAAACCCATATCTTGGGATCTGCTTAACCGATTTCACCCAAATTTGGTGCATAACGTTCTTTTTATATTTCTATGGCATAGTGCAAAAATGGGCGAAATCGGACTACAACCACGCCTATTTCCCATATAACACCATTTTTAATTCTATCTGATTCTTTCACTTTCCACTATGCATATCAAGCAACAATGATTATATCGGGGTAAAATTTTGCGTGAATAAGACGTTTAAAGTATGCCATCTTGTGACCAAAAATTGTCTAAATCGAACCAAAACTGTTCAAGCCCCTAAGTACTAAATAATGTTCGGTTACATTCGAACTTAGCCCTTCCTTACTTGTTTTATTATATGAATTTCAATTATATATCTTACACATTGACCGATATTTTCAGTAAAAAGTCAACTATAGGCACTGGGGTCCACATATAACGTACCTAGGGACTTGAACAGTTTTGGATCGATTTAAACAATTTTTAGTCACAAGGTGGCATACTTTAAGCGTATTATTCACGCAAAGTTTTACCCCGATGCAATCATTGTTGTTTGATTTGCATAGTTGAAAGTGAAAGAATCAGATGGAATTTATAACGATATTATAAGGGAAATAGGCTTGGTTGTAATCCGATTTCGCCCATTTTCGCACTAAAACATAGAAATATGAGAAAAATGCTATGTACCGAAGTTGGTTGAAATCGGTGCCTCGCCTATTGTCTAATTTTGAACGCGCTTCCTATAAAGTAATCTAATACCATCCCAGAGATAAAATTTAATGTCTCTGAATATGCCTCTGCCTAATATGATCCTGTATACCAATTAACAGTCTTGTATCTTATTTTGGAGCTTAGTTAGGGCAATTTTGTGTACGTGGCAGTGGTCCGATTACGTCCATCTGCAATACCAATCGTCATACTGTACCAAGAAACATGTGCACCAAGTTTCAGAAAGATATCTCAATTTTTACTCAAGGTACAACTTACACAGACGGACGAACAGTCACCCTAATTTCAAATCGTCTCTTCATCCTGATCATTTATATAAACATAACCCTATATCTAACTGGATTAGTTTTAGGTGATGCAAACAACCGTTAGGTGAACAAAACTGTAGCACATGTTGCGAGAGTCCCATTGTCGTCAGCAAAGTTCGAAATGGTTTTAATTTAACGACAGCGACAGGTCCAAGCCTGCTGCCGTGAAGTCGGGCTGTTGTCTACATAACTGTTCCCATATGAAGGTGTGTATGTTAATAGTTGACAGGTGCTGACTGTCGCTTGTCGTCGTTTATGTGTTCAGCGTTTAATGATTTCTTGCGTTGAGCAAACCTATCAAACTTGTTTCGTTTTCTATTGTGCAATCGTCGTGGCTCGACTTGTTTGAGTCAGTGCTCAGACACCAATTGAAGCATGTTGGCAATAAAGAGTGTGTTGTCAACATTTGCTGCGGAGTGCATGTTGCACAAAGATCTGTGTAAGCAACCCCAGAGACTGATCGTGCAGTCAAAACAGAAATATTCTAAATGAATTGGAATTTCGTAGCTGTCGAATAGCAGTTGTTATTTTGTGTTGTGACACTACGGTTAGTTTATGTCTCTTGTGAACAGTTTTAGTTTGCTATATTTCGAAATACAGAAATTATATTTAATTAACTGAAAATGAACACGAAAAAAATGTGAAAACATAAACTTAGAACTTGCATAGTGCAATTTTCCAAATATCTGAAAATAATAAAATTTTTATTAGCATTTATTTATTTATTTTTTTTCGACCACCTGTGTAAAACACGAAGGCGTTTTATTTAAAAATAAATAATTAAATAATAATATTAATATTGTGCATACGTTCTGTCCATATTTACGTACAGTCATATGTATGTATGGTATGTGTATTCGTTCTTGATGTTAGTAGTTAACTCCATAAACAAATAAACATTAAGAACAACTAATCTGCTTCGAAATACTTCCTGCCGCAGTTTGATTGTACACACCTATGTGTATATATATGTACATATATATGTACATACGTGTGTATACAAATAAATGCGTGTGTTTATCCAAAATAAATATTTACGTGCATTAAGGAAATATTTTATGGTTTAAAGGTGCAATTTGTCGGGTCCCTGATTTTTTTAAATTGACGTTGTTTAAAACAAAAAACTCTCCCCAATTATTGCTTCGTGAATTCTAAAATTTTATTAATGTAATAACGCCTTAGTTAGATTTATGCTTGTGGATCTTCTGATAATGCACCTGTAGATGATCTAGATTTAAATAGATCATATTTGATGGATCATCTAAAGGTGCTAGATCTAGTGCACCTCTAACAATCTCGGAAGAACTATGATATGCCGATATAATTTTTGTAGAAGTTTACTCCTTGTGAAATTTTATCTTTAAGAAGTATATTCTAACCGTTAAATAATCATAAAAAGCTCCTCTAACTGTAATTAGGTCAAATATTAAATGAAATTTATTGCCTTCTGTAGTACTAACTAACGTCTTAATTATGTGCATATCATTAATTTATTATAATATTAATTATGTGTATATCAAATTACAGAAAGGAGGGGGATTTGTTGGTTTATGAGAATAACATGAGTAGTTTGAGAGCAACAAGCATATCAGACGCCGCGTTATTACCACGCCTGGATAACCTAAGCAGTAATAGTGAACCGTCGTCGCCGATATCCCAGGTGGGCATGGTACAAACCACTGTGGCCTTTGCACCGCCACCAACGAAAACCAATTTTTCGACAAAACCATTGCCAGTTATAATCAGTAGCTCTCAATATAAAAACAACAATAATAACGTATCTCTGACGTTTAATGGTTATTTAAATGGGAGCGATAATGCCTCGAGTGAGCCAGTAAATGCAACAAATATGAATTTTAAAATTGGAATGAGTATAATTTGTTATCGCATTATATCAGACCTCCTCATTCTGGGATGTGGTGAGTAATAATCATAGATTTTTTTACCGAATGTTTATCGCGAAATATATAAGTATGAAATAACATTTAAAAATTTCAAGGAAACAGTTTAAAGAATTCACCTAAGCGACAGCAAAAAAGTCGATTATTAGAATCTGAGTTATGAGCAAAGCGGTTAGCTTAATTTTTCTTACTGATATTATTCTAAAAATTAAAAAAAAGGATGCATATTGTGTGCAATTGCTCTCATTATGATTTGCCCAAAAGAAATATTCGGTTTATTTGATAGGTATAGCTGGTTGACTTTCTTTTTAAAAGCCTATGGATTGTAAATTCGGCTACTTTTATATTTTTATAACGCTGAATTCATATAACGTTCGACTGTTTTTTTCTTCATTGGGCACCACAGGATGTATAAAATAGTAAGTATAAAATAGTATGCTTTCTTGACTGCTTTACTTGTAGTAGTGTTAATGAATTGAGTTGTTTCAATTGATCTTCGTATTGAGAAAGTAAAGTGTTGATTAATTGAATAAACATAGGAACACACACATGTGTAATTCTTATTTTGTTAGAAATGTGGGCATGGGGATGTTACCACCTAATAAAAATTGATGATTTATGATGGCGGTCGATTAAAGCAGATTTTCACCCCATGCTCATTCTTTGGATCGCAATTCTTAGGTGGCCATCTACAAGTTTGATTATCGTGGACTTAAGCCTTGCGCGTGTTTTCTTGGGTTATGCCGAGTTGATATCATCGATCATATTCTTTATACAATATGTATCTAACTATTTCAACAAACTACTCAAATTTAGATTTACACTCTTTCAATTTTGCGAACTTATAAAATTTGTATCTTCTAAAAGGGGCTTAAAGTTTAAATTAATGCCAACAAGTAAGGAAGAGCTAAGTTCGGATAAAAAGCCTCGGAAATACCTTCAGGGGTTGGCAAAACTTTATATTAAAAACGGACAAATTCAACATTCTTTGCTTGACGAAACCGTAAAGGAATTACAATCAAAGTTTGTATCTTATTACCTTATGTACATATATTATAAGTCGCAGACTCACTTAGTTTTATTACTACATTTTGTATAGTGAGATATATGTGATATAAGCTCATTCAAAGCTATGTTTAATATGAGGAAAACATCAACCAAAGGATGGGACCCAATTTCATTCTCGACTAATGAAACTCTTTATATGTAGTATATGGAAGCTGGGGTAATTCGTGGATCGATATCGCATATTTATTGCATTAAACTGTAGTATATCCAATATTAGATTTTCACTTAATATTGCTAAGATATCTGGAATGATATATACGGTATATAATTCTTATCAATTTTCTTATATAACGTATATGATGACTAGGGAATATTTTGTCTCGATTTTAGCCAGTTTTGGTATTACGACAGAAATAGATGTCCTTCAAATTTCATTAAGAAAGCCCAATATATAAGTATAAAGTGAAAGTGAATGTTAGAAAATTCGTATATTTTAGGTATATGAGGACTAGAGGAAAGTTTTGCTCTGATTTCATCCATTTTAGGCAAGAGGATACGCTGTTATTAGAAATATATTCTTTCTGAATTTCATTAAGATTTCTTACATGTTGGTCGATAGATGCGGTATAAAGTCAAGGAGGTTTAAAAATATTTATATTAGATATATGGGGCTAAGCGAAGTATTGACCAAATTTTACCTATACTATACAGTACTAGACCTCACAGATGCACCGATATGTTCAGTAAAATATTAGCCTGTATTCCTGAAAAATTAAAGTACGATTTCGACAATTTTTGGACGCAAGATGAAATAACTTGAGTGCTCTATTGTGAAAAGGTTTATTTTGATAACTTCATTGATGTTTGACTTGTATACTGTAAAGTGAGAATATACAATATATACGGTACCTATTTGATAGCTGCATTAAAAGTGGTGCTAACGTAAGTGTTGAAGCTTTTTTTTGGCTGCTCAAAAAGAGACAAAAAATACATAAGATTCTCATATTGTTACTTACTGCAGCTTAAAAGCTAAAACAGTTTAAGAGATAAGTCCTTTAAAAGACAAAACATTTCTCTGTACAAGTTTTTTTTTTGGTTCACTGTATGTATCGGTTGCACGGACAGACAGTCTCCCGGATTTCAACTCGTTTCGTTAACTTGATTATTTATATATGTATATATAACTCTATATCTATCTCGATTAGTTTCAGGTGATACAAACAACAGTTAAGTGAACAAAACTATTATACTCTGTAGCAACATGTTTCAAGAGTATAAAACTAATATTTGTAGACAACATATTTGGGAAAAAAATCCTTAACTCGATATTTTGTGAAATTTTCGTTTTCAAGATTATTTACAAAATTAACAAAAAGCGACGTGAATACAAAGAAATATTTTTTATTATATATACACATACTGTATTGTGTGAGCTTGTCTAAACTCTGGCTTAAAACCTAAATTAAAACAAAATATTATGTTTCTACATAGTTGGATTACCGATATTGGCATTTCATCTTTGGGGCACCCCCTATAAACGCGGATTTTTCTGTGACGATAAGTCTTTAAAATATCCATTCAAAAAAAATACTGTGGACAATTGGATGCTATTTCTGATGTGTTTCATAATTCCAATATCAATAGTAAGTACATAAATACATACATAAGCTAAAATATAACACACACTTACATATGGACCTAGTTATTAGGTTAGTTGAAGGATTCTTTTTACGTTTGGAAAAAATCCGAAGATATGTAAATAAGTATAACAAGTAAACATGTAACCGAACATTTTATACTCTCGCAAAGTCAAATGGTATACTCGTTTGAGATTTCTTTGTGGATTCATATTTAGTACTTAGGGGCTTGAACAGTTTTGGTTCGATTTAGACAATTTTTGGTCACAAGATGGCATACTTTAAACGTATTATTCACGCAAAATTTTACCCCGATATAATCATTGTTGCTTGATATGCATAGTGGAAAGTGAAAGAATCAGATGGAATTAAAAATGGTGTTATATGGGAAATAGGCGTGGTTGTAGTCCGATTTCGCCCATTTTCGCACTATGCCATAGAAATATAAAAAGAACGTTATGCAACGACGGTTGCTACAGAGTATAATAGTTTTGTTCACCTTACGGTTGTTTGTATCACCTAAAACTAATCGAGTTAGATATAGGGTTATATATATATACCTAAATGATCAGGATGAAGAGACGAGTTGAAATCCGGGTGACTGTCTGTCCGTCCGTCCGTGCAAGCTCTAACTTAAAAATAAAAAAGTAAAAATTAAGATATCTTTATGAAACTTAGTAGACATGTATCTTGGTACCGTGAGACGGTTGGTATTGCAGATGGGCGTAATCGGACCACTACCACGTCCACAAAACGCCATTAATCAAAAACAAATAAATTGCCATAACTAATCTCCGCAATAAGATACAAGACTGTTATTTGGTACACAGGATCAAATTAGGGAGGGGCAACTGCAGTTAAAAATTTGTTTTAAGTGGGCGTGGTCCCGCCCCTAAAAGACTTAATGTGCATATCTCCTAAACCGCTAATGCTATAATAACCAAATTCACTGGGAGCAAATGTTTTTAGCACCTCTATTGACGATGTGAAAATGGGTGAAAGCGGGTGACAAGCCCGCCCACTCCCCATATAACGGTACTGTTAAAAAATACTAAAAGCGCGATAAACCAAGCACTACACACGCCAGAGACACTTAATTTTAACTCTGGGATGGTATGATATGACTTTATAGGAACCGCGTTCAAAATTAGTCATTGGGCGTGGCACCGCCCACTTTTAGGGGAAAACCCATATCTTGGGATCTGCTTAACCGATTTCAACCAAATTTGGTGCATAACGTTCTTTTCATATATCTATGTTAAGGTGAAGTCGGACTACAACCACGCCTATTTCCCATATAACACCATTTTCAATTTCATCTGATTTTTTCACTTTCCACTATGCATATCAAGCAACAATGATTATATTGGGGTAAAACTTTGCGTGAATAATACGTTTAAAGTATGCCACCTTGTGACCAAAAATTAAATCGAACCAAAACTGTTCAAGCCCCTAAGTACTAAATATGTGGACCCCAGTGCCTATAGTTGACCTTCTACCGAAAATATCAGTCAATCCACAAAGAAATCTCAAACGAGTATACCATTTGGCTTTGCGAGAGTAGAAAATGTTCGGTTACATCCGAACTTAGCCCATCCTTACTTGTTTTTCATTAAAAATATAAATTCACATACATAAGTTGTAGAAATTGCTTTTTCTTTTAGATCACCACAGTCGAGTTTTTTCTTTCCCAATACAATAGAACCCATGGCCTCTGTAATATGACCTACCAGCGTTACTTTATTTGGCAATTGGAAATTGCTGACTGGATCGTGGAGAGTTACAAAAAAATCGGACTATTAATTTTCGGATCCGGAGTGGGTCAATTGACTATGGAGATTGCTAAGTATTCAATTGGACGTTTAAGGCCACACTTTTTTGCAGTAAGTTAATTGCTTCGAGCTCAATTTTTGAATGAAGGGAAATTTGACAAGGGTTGACTGAACAAAACTGCAGATATTCACATAGAAGTGCATACATTTCTCATATACAGGTACTATATGTATCTATTTATAAACTAAGTAAGTATATGTAAACAGACCCTGTAAGACAGCTGAGTATTAAATATGTGATATTATATAATTTTCGTTAATAGCAGGCATTCTCTGCAGACTACATACTCAGTTTTGTTCAGCCCAGAAAAAAATTAGCACTTTCCTTTATTAGTATGACAGTTTGTCTGTTTCTACCTAACTTCAATTACCTATATGTATAAACACATATGCATTGCCTGAGAAGCGTAAACAAACAACAATGTACAATAAGTGTACCATACATATTAGTGATCAAAAATTACTCATTTCTAGATATCTGTAATCTCGTTTATGTTGTTAGAAACACCTAATTGCTATTAATTAGTGTGCTCATAGCAGTGAGTATCATTATATACCAAGAATGATGGAATATAAGATTACCGATTACTTGTGACGCGATTCTGTTGAGTTGAGAAGAAGAAGCATAGAATGTAAATTGTAAACAAAACCGTAAACATTGTTAATTCGTGAAATATACATATACATTTATTAGTTAATAGTGAAAAAATCTTATTGAAATTAATAAATTAACGTTATTGGAAAATATTTTGCCCATTTTCAAATAAATACATTTATCTATGACAACATAATTGCCAAGTGAATGATTGTGATTGCGATGTATCCAGCATTAGTTTCTTATATGTATTATGCAGAAACATATATGGAACATATATTAATAATAGTTCTGATGTATTTAAATGAAATTATAGTCAGAAGATTCTGAAATTATAATTATTATGATTATGAAATATATTTCTCCTATAAAAATTAACATTTTTTTTGCAACTTTTTTCTCCGAAGGAAAACTGAAAAAGTGTTTTTAATGGTTTATTTGCATAATAGTTATTGCAACTCGCTACTGCACAGTTCATTTTTCAAAATCAATATATTTTATACATATAAATTTAAATAAATACAATATTCGCAATCACAATCCTTTCTATCCATTTACTTAATGGTAATTATAGTGATAAATGTATTTATTTGAAAATGAGGCAAATATTTTCTCTCAATATTAATCTATTAATTTCAGTAAGATTTTTCATTATAAACTTATGAAATAACAAAAGTGTTTACGTTTTTGTTTACAATTTACATGCTGTTCTACGCTTCTTTTTCTCAACTTAAAAAATTTACGTCACGAGATGACGGCACCGAAAGTAGTAACGGTAAATTATTGTCGTAATCTTGTATTCTATCATTCTTGATTATAGACTATAATGTCCACTTAAGTATACTCGTAATTGCACTCATTATACTCATAGTGATCATAAAATGATTAATAAAACCCAAGTATGTATATAAAGTGCTTTAAATAAAAACTTTACGTTTAGATATATTAACATTATTAATTTTTATGTAAACATTCTATATATATTTTTAATTCATTTAATTGTTTGTTTTTTCTCAAATAGTATTTTTCAAATTTTCAAAATTCCTTGAGTTCTCGTGTACTTTAATGTATTGAAAAATTAGATCTATTAATTACTCTTTAAAAATGTATTATTAATAACATTGAATATTTGTCTCTTATAGAAAAAAAAAACAAGAAAAAAGTTAATTTCGGTTGCACCGAATCTATAATACTCTGCACAAATAAAAAAGATTCTTAACAAGAGCTTTGATTTTTATGTTTGTATGGCAGCTATATGCTATAGTAAACCGATATCGGCTGTACCGACAAATGAGTAGCTTCTGACGACTAAGAGGACTAAATCGACTTAGATTGACACGTTGATCATTTATATATGTATTGTATATAAATTCGACTAAGATCTCTGACGTTTCTTTTTGAATGTTAAAAACAGCGTGACAAAGTTAATATATCCTGTTCAGGGTATAACAATACTGAGAATAGATAAATTGATACACGTATGCATATAAATATATTTAGTTTAGCATCCAATTTCACATATCTTTTATGACTTTCTCCAATCAAGTTATAATAATTTTGCTTTTATTGTCAGGTATGTGAACCCGTCATGGTCGACAGTAGTACTTGCAATGACACTGTAAATGCTGACCGTTATATTGAGGAGTTCATTTGCACTGGCGACGCCACGCCTCGTATGATTAAGCAAATGAGCTTATCTTTTCCCAGCGGTCATGCGAGCTTCGCCTGCTTCGCTATGGTATACATTACGGTAAAATAAAGAGGCGCTAAAATTAGGTTTCTCTATACTATTTGTATCTTTATATATGTTTATAGATTTATTTGGAAAAACTTATGACTTGGGAACGGTGCAAAATGGTGAAGCACTTCATTCAATTTTTACTTCTTATGTTCAGTTGGTACACGGGGTTAACGCGTATTTCCGATAACCAACACCATACAACGGATGTACTTTCTGGATTTGCGATTGGGGCATTTTACGCTATTGTCTTGGTACGTTTCCGCAACAAGAAAGATGTTGTCACATTGCCTAACTATACTATGCTCTTTCCAGACACGAACAATGTGGTGACCACAGATTCAAATATCTCCTCCGGCGAAATCATCGTCATAGCCTATGGAACGAAAACTGCTTAATATTTACAAAATAATTTATTTAAATGTCTCTCAAATCAAATAAGTAAATACATACTTATAAACATAAGTATACATAAAATAAATCCAATAATAATAATAACTATACATCCGTTTTATTCTTTTGGGATTGACCTTTTGGGTCTGTGAAGATCAGAAATAAAAATTTTCAGACATCCAGGTTTAGGTTTATAAATCAGGGAAAAAGAAAAACACATAAATATATGGATAAATCTTTATCATAATGACACCAGATGTCAGACATCTAACTCAGTTGAATTGGCACGTGCGCATTGTATTAAAAAGTTTTCTCTGAAAGTACAATAAGTATTGGTCGTTGCTGCCGTTGTCGATCATCACTTTGTCGAGCCTTTCATCTTTGGCCTGTTTTGTTCTTCCGCGAATGATCTCAATTGTTTTGATATAAATAATATTCAATTGGTTATATTTCATTCCCTTTAAGTAGTCTCTTTTCGATGTGTCAAGCAGTCAGGAGACAACTTTTAAATCATAGGAAGTAAGGAAGGGCTAGTATACTCTCGTAATTTATATGGCATGTTGACCGACATAAATCATTTGAAATAATGTTAATGTAATCGGAAATCACTCTGACGGGTATATTGAGGCTAGGGAATGTCTAGACTTATTCGTTTCGATATGTTTCCACGTAATTGTGTGAAGATAAATCACACACCGATCTGTACATAAGGCAGACATACCATCATTCATGGAACATTAAATATTCCAATTTGAAGAATATTGTATATGATTTGGATGTCACTATATTAAAAACAATTACTGTAATAAAATATAATTAAGAATTCCTCCTGCTAAGGAATGCTACTTTGGATTTAGTATGAGATTCAAACTTAAAAGGATTCTTAATGTTTTGGAAAACGCGAAATGCGCTTTTATGTTTAGCCGAACTTAGTCAAAGCTTAAATATCGACATTTACGTTATATTGCGTATTTATTTCCAGCAAACCTTATTTTATCGCATTCAATGTCAAGATACAGGAAACCGGAACGACGATACGAATAAACAGGAAAGTGGAATAAATCAAATGAAGTTAAGTTAGGTTCATACGATTTATATTAAAAAATTACTGTGTCGTTCCTCTCCATGCAGAGGTATTTCTTAGTCTTTTTTCGTAACCGAATTCATAAAAAAGCAGAGTACGTAAAATTAATATAAATATAACATAAATTATCTTCTATTAATCAACTTACATTTATCCATTTATTTGCTAACACACATACAAATGTAAAAATGTATGATAACAATAACGTATTTATGAGAGAGCCAACTTACTGATCTGCAACATCTTTGGTGTGCAATTTCCAACAACACATCAAATTTGAATGCATTCTAAGCAATATGTTTCGCAACAAAAAGATTGACGAATCAACTTTGGGACTCTCTTGTTGTCTCTTGGCGCTAATTTGAAGGCAGGGTTACCAACTTAGGGGTTTTCCCCCTAAATTTGGGGGTTAAAAGAG
The DNA here is from genome assembly GCF_042242935.1 of Bactrocera oleae. Taxonomy (NCBI): domain Eukaryota; kingdom Metazoa; phylum Arthropoda; class Insecta; order Diptera; family Tephritidae; genus Bactrocera; species Bactrocera oleae. The sequence goes on from NC_091538.1 coordinate 38,055,940, forward strand.
TCGAAAGGAATTTTTTAGGGTTTTTTAAATTTAAATATCGATTTTTTTACCTGAAAAATAGGTTACAGATTACAGATTACGTTCACATCAAAGCGTAGTAAAACAAGCGAAGCAAAATTGTTGGCAACACTCATCTCATTACACTCTGAAAATTTGACATATGTACAAGTATTTCTATTATTTTTTAATTGGATCGACATACATTTTTGAAATGTGTAAATTTAGTATACCGAATCGGTTAAAATTAAGACAAAGCGAAATTTGAATAAATATAAGATTGGACTTCGGATTCGATATCCACAATAGATACTGATATTCACGATAGATCGGAGGTTAAAAAATATGTAAAGTTTGTTTTTGTTGTATAGCAGAGCAGATTCAGAAAAGGCTTCCAGACAACTTGTCCATATTAAAATTAATTTACATTCAGAAGTTGATACATCTGAGTTAAAACTGATATGAAACCAAAAGACATAAAAATGTTTCTATCGATAAAGTTTCCACTTTATGACTTAAAATTTAAGGTACGGTATCAAATCCTTGATTATTTTCACATTAAGTTATTATGAAGAAATATCATTTTAAGCAAAGAAAATCTCAATCATGTACTTCTTTCAAGAAAAGTTAATGTATGTCTTGAAACAATACAATACTTACTTTATATGAACAAAGCTTACAAAAAAAATGTACACTCCAAGAACGTTGGTAAATATTTTTTATAACAATTACAATCTAAAAACAGAATAATAATTCTACTTTTTTAGTTATCTGTGAGTATTAAAAATAAGGTTAAATTATAAAAGCATAACATTAACTTTTTGTGGGACTTTGAATTCGCAAAATCATTAATTACGTCGAATAAAATATTGTTCATTAGTTTTGACTCTATGCATAAAAGAGATGAAGTGTTTAGTTTTTCTTGACTGTCAGACTTGATGGTTATAACTCATTCATTTTAGTAAGAGAAGAAAATTTCTCGATAAATCCGTTATAAGCCTCTTGCCGCTTTGCTAATTTGGATATGAGTTTATCTATGAGAACGAGAAACATGTTAACTCTGAAGTAATCACTTGCAGCCATTCGAATATCTTCTTCGGGAGTTTCATCAAGAGAGTTTTTTTTTTGGTTGTCGTTTTCCCATCTCTTTTGTATATTGTTTTGATACAATCAGTTCAGTAGCTATACTTGTAGTTGTTACTAGATTTAAGGAATGAGAAGAAGGCACGTAAAAGGCCAAAGGTGCTTGGTCGCGAATTTTCGCTTGCAAGCCATTGTACACGCCAGACATGTTCGCGACATTATCATATGACTGTACGCGACAGTCTTCAATATTTATACCCAGTGTTTTTAGTTCTAAAGTAACGGCAGAAAACATTTCTTCAGCCTTATGTCCCATCGAAATCCAAAACGTATCTAATAACGAGCGTGAGTTAATCTATGTGGGCTATATCTGGTATTGAATCGATGATTAAGGAAAACTATTTCGCTTTTTTTATTTCGTCTCCAATCTTCTTTAAAACTTTCTGACCCATCAAGAGAATAAATTCATGGCAAGTGGTCTTTGATAAGTAACTGGTACTCCCTTAACCTTGATTTCCAAACCGTTCAATATGATGAGCCAGAAAAAGATAGAATTCCGCTAATAGTTCCAAAACCATACAATAATTTCCATTATGTGGATCTCCAAATTTTTAATTTTTTCCTCTAAAAGCGAGATCTCTTGAACACAATCGCTTTACGACAGCAACAACTCTCATCAGAACGATTCTCCAGTAAGTTATTTCTTCATCAATCTGGGCCTGCAATAAATTATTAGGTCGGTCATCAATCTTATTTCTATCTTTCAAACTAAGAATACTAGATTTATGATGGCCAGAATTTTCATGCTGAACTACTCGATGATCTGCATTTTTCCTGTAATTGAATCCTCTGTTCTCAAACTGAGTTCTACACTCCAATGAACCAAATGCCAAACACGGTCCACAATATACAGATCTGTTACTTTCAGACTAAACTAACCAATTTCGATCTTTTACTTCATTACTTTAATTTTTCTTTGGAAGATGCTAATTGGCAGAAAACGACGCTGATCAGCATATATTCTTTCACTTTTAGAGAAGTCACAAGATTTGTTTTGATCAAAGCCGTACCTTGCGATCATCTCCCTCAAGTTATCGTCAATTATCCATAGCGCGGGATCTTTACTTAGACTTTTGATCGTTTGTACTATTTCGACGTCGTTACGACTCAACGTTTGATTCAGAGACAAATCTTCATTTGACTTACAGATGATTCCGCTTCTGCTACACTGTCAAAAACAGCAGAGTATGTATCGGTCTCATCTTCTGCAGATTGTATTGTATTAGGACTTATGTTTGAAGTTTGCGCACTCAAAATACTGCTTTTACTTTCAGTTTTAAAAAAATTTTAAATTTTTACTGTTTGTCAGATGACTTCTTTCTGTTCTTCTTTTTTAATTTCTGCTCTTTTTCTGTACTCGGCCCCATTAAGTCGCTTGCCCCCAGCCCGCTTTGTTCAGATTTCTAACTTTGAATACTTACCTAATAAAAGCAAAACATATAATTATAAGTATGATAAGACAAGAATTTCGAATTTTTCATACACTTTTGTTATCAAGTCAAATTTACTGTTTCGCTACGGGTGATTTATCGTAGACAATAGAATTATTTTTTTTACTTAGAGTGAATTCGTATCGTACCCACCAGTGATGTTAATTTATAAAATTATTCACGAATCCACTGAAAAGTTACAGTTTACAACTAGAATGATCAGCTCCTGAAATATTAATATCAATGCGGAATATTAAATGTAAGACGCAAACATCCGAATTGACTTTCCTTTTGTTGTTCACTTAAATGCAATAAATGGATTGATACAGCATGATAATAAAATTGTGTTAATAAAGTTAATAATTTAAGGTCCACAGATGAAAACACTTTTTGGCTGAAAATAAAAATTCTTGACTCAAGAAAATTTTTGAAATTGAGTTGGAAGACCAAAATTCTCTTGGGCCAAATATTTATTTCTTTTGAAATTAAATTCTTGAATCAAATGTTAATTTCTTGTTTAAAGTTTATAATTCTTAAAACAAGAATTTACTTGCTACCGGCAAGTAAGATTACCCTTTAACCAAGAAAAAAAATTCTTGTGACAAGAAAATTCCTTTCTTGATTTTTAAGTAGTCCCCCACCCCAAACTCTAAAAGTGAAAATGGGGTCTCAGTTTAAATTTATGTAGATGAAAAAAAACACATCACTAAGTATTGAGGATTTAGCGCAGTGGCGTGCGACTCTGCTTCATACAGAGAAAATCGTGGGTTCGATTCCGACAGACGTTAAATTCTTTTCAAGAACAACAATGCTTAGAAAGTAATTTGCTAAGTTCTAAAAGCCTAAAAAATAATATTTTTGAAAATTAAAATTTTTTATTTCTTCTGACAAAAATTCTTGAGCCAAGACAAAACTATTCTTGACACAAGAAGATTTACTTGAGCCAAGACACAATTTTATTAGAGCAAGAATCTAAAATTTCTCAGGACAAGAAAATATATTTGAATCAAGAAAAATAAGTTTACTTCGATCAAGAAAAGGAATTAGAAGACAATTTGTTATTTGATTCAAGTAAATCGTTTTTTCTCTGTGCATAGAGTAAAACTTATAGTAATTATTTGTGAAAAAAATATGTGAAAGTATCTTAATTTCAATGCTAACATCGGATCACTGCTGCGATGTTCTGAAAGTTCATAATGATTCGAGTACATGTTATAAAGCGTTTAGCAACTGTTCATAAATAGACGTTAAAGTATTTACTATATTGTCTGGAGTACTGTATATATTTTTTTAATTTTTGTTAAAGACTTTAGTTCCTGCAAAATTTTTGCAATTTGTCTTCTCTGTACAAATGTTAACTTTTTTTTTATTCCGAAAATCAAAATAAAAAATTTTCGACCAAAATTTGCCGCCTTAGACAACAGCCTACTCAGCCTGCTGATAAATTCACCGCTGTTCAAATATGTCTCGAAATTTGGACTGGCATTTGTTACACTAAATATTTCAAATGCAAATGTGGAACGTGTGTTTATAATGTTGGGAAAAATAAGTTACGTAATAAACTTTCAATTGAGATATTACAAAACAGGAATGGTTCGGGTCACGTTGTAACGGAATGGTGAATCTTGAACAACCTTTCAATCATCCGAGAAAATATTAAAATTGTTCACTGCAAATGTATTTGATTGTAGAAACATAGAAACTTAATATATAATAGATAAAATATAATATAATTATAAATTTATTATTAATATCAATATTTGATTATTTATAGTAATAAATATAATTATAATTGAATAACTAAACTAAGTAAAACTTATGTAATAATAATTTATTATTTATTTTAATACTTATTATTATTAGGGGGTTATTTTGAAGTTTTAGAGAGAAAAATAGTTGTTGAATCATATTCGTTGGTGTAAGTTGTAGTTTTATTCTTTGCGCTGTGCTTGCTCTCCATGATGGCGTTAATGGCGATTCAGTAATCTGCCTATACTATTCTTCCTTTACAAAATTTATATTTTAATTGAAACACCAATTCGCAAAGGACTCGAGTTTAAATTAAACAAATGAAATAAGGATTTTGTGCAAAAATATACCCTTACATCGGCTGCAGTGCAAGAATGAAATCATGGCATTTCGTTATCAGTTCTGACAAAGCTTTCATTATTAGCCATTGATATTAGGTCTGTGTCTTAACTGCTAGTATCTGCTAGCTATCAGGTAGACAATATCAAAATGTTGTTTTTTACATTCATTTTAAATCAATTATTATAATATTTATTTTCACAATTCAAAACAAGAAAAAACGTTAACTTCGGTTGCACCGAAGCTATAATACCCTTCACAGATACAAAGGTTCCTTTCAATAACTTGATTCCGATCTAACTTCGTGAAGATATAAAAATCAAAGCAAATGCGTCAAATATCGCTGTATACACATGTGCTTAAACAGCTGTTACTTTATATGGCAGCATACATTTTCAGCTAGTTGAAATTTCACTTTTTACGCTCTCAACTTGTGCCCCCTTCTGCTAGTTTTTTGGATTAAGAAACGCTTTTCCAGCAGAAACTTTGCTAGCTAGCGATAGTCAGCAGTTAAGATACAGACCTATTTTATATAACTTTTTGTAGTCTCGAAAATAAGACTGCAATGTTTTTGTTGAGAACCTCAGGAGGGCTACGTACTTATGTATGTACAAACGTAGGTTTGCATTAAGTTAACTGTAGTTTGTTCGAGCCCAATTCTGCAAAGCTTGTAAAATTGCTTTGTATAACCTGATAGCCGTGGGGAGAACACAGTACCAGAAATTAGTAGCTTGCCAGATTTTGGTAAACAGTGAAATCAATTGAACAACTTGTAAAACAAACACGCGCAACTTCGACTTTATAGATCTTTTGTTTCCATTTTATATGTAGATATGTATGTATACATATGTGCATGCTCAGATTTGCATACATATCTACTTAAACCATAAGAGGCGTTAACAGTTCAATTTAAACCAATATACTTATATAAAACAAGTAAGGAAGGGCTAAGTTCGGATGTATCCTAACATTTTATACTCTCGCAAAGTCAAACGGGATACAAGATTTCTTTGTGGATCTTGCCGCCTTGTTCTATGTTGACCGATATTTTCGGTAAAAAGTCAGCTATAGGCACTGGGGTCCACATATTCAGTACCTAGGGGCTTGAACAGTTTTCATTCGATTTAGACAATTTTTGGTCACAAAGTGGCATACTTTAAACGTATTATTCGTATTTAAAATGCTGTTATATGAGAAATGGGCGTGACTTTAATCCGATTTCGCCCATTTTCGTACTATAATATAGAAATATAAGAAGAATATTATGTACCGAATTTGGTTGAAATCGGTTAAGCAGATCGCAAGACATGAGTTTTCACCTAAAAGTGGACGGTGCCACGCCCACTGACTCATTTTGAACATGGTTCCTATAAAGTCATCTCATAACATCCCAGTGATAATATTTTATGTCTGTGGCGTGTTTAGTGCTTGATTTATCGCGCTTTTAGTAGATTTTAACAGTACCGTTATATGGGGAGTGGGCAGGGTTGTTACCCGATTTCACCCATTTTCACACCGTCGATAGAGATGCTCAAAACATTTGTTCGCAGTGAATTTTGTTATTATGGCTTCAGTGGTATAGGAGATATGCACATTAAACCTATTAGGGGGCGGGACCACGCCCACTTAAAAAAAATGTTACCTGCAGCTGCCCCTCCCTAATGTGATCCTGTATACCAAATAAGAGTCTTGCATCTTGTTGCGGAGCTTAGTTATGGCAATTTATTTGTTTTTGATTAATGGCGTTTTGTGGGTGTGGCAGTGGTCTGATTACGTCCATCTGTAAAACCAACCGTCTTACGGTATCAGGAAATATGTGTACCAAGTTTCATAAAAATATCTCAATTTTTACTCAAATTACAGCTTGCACAGACGGACAGAAGGACGGACGGACAGACAGTCACCCGGATTTCAACTCGTCCCTTCATCCTGATCATTTATATATTATATATATAATATAATCCAATATCTAACTCGATTAGCTTTAGATGATACAAACAACCGTTAGGTGAACAAAACTATTATACTCTGTAGCAACAGGTTGCGAGAGTATAAAAAGTAAGGTAGCGCTAAGTTCGGATGCAACCGAACATTTTATACTCTCGCATAATCAACTGATACACTCGTTTGAGGTTTCTTTGTATATTTTATTAATTAGAGCAATCGTTCTTGTGTTTTGTTGTATACGCTTGTAATTTATTTTATATAGAATGAATTACAACTGTATTGAGGAGTATGAAAATAAATCGTTTTTGACAATGAATAACATTTTGTATTTATTTTATCGATATTATTATACATGTTTAGCTTAAAAATAATAAATATTAACAGCTTTAAAAATTATATTATTATATTAATTTGTATATAATATTTACAATATTAAACATAAGTTTTTATATAGATTCTTATACATATATCCAAATTATATTTCTTTTCTCCTTATACTATTTAATTTCTATCATATATTTGTATAATAATGTCTTATATAATAACAAATTATACATATAATTAAAATTTTCTTAATTAGATTATTTACACATTTCTTTTAAAATTGTCTTAAAAACTATTGTCAAAATGTCTATACCATTTCTTAATATATATTTGAAAAAAAAAATGAAGAACTATTGCAATAAGTCTCTAAACTTTAGTTGGAAATAGAGACACAAATACTCTCATGATAGCTGTGTACTATCTCAAAAGTAATTGCATTACATGGAAAGGATCCATGTTTGAAAATGCCCAATCAATTTGTGTACCGGCAGGTGTAGTTGAATATTCTACACCAAGCAGGCAACTAAAGTTTTTTTCTTGGAGCAGATTTCCTATTGAATTCCCTGTATACATTAAACAAATGTTGAAATCTCCAACAATTAGCGCATTTTGATTGCATAACTCAGAAGTAAGGACTTCCTGAAGTTCTACAATTAAATGTCTGACAGAGAAAACTGAATTTCTTTATAGAACCAGAATATTAATATTATAATAATATAAAAATTACATTTAAACAAAACCGCTTTTAAAACTTTGCGGCCTGAATACATTTTCTTTCCAACCTTTGGTTCTATAGAACTAGCAAAGCTATGCTTTGCATATATTATAAAGCCCCGTTTATTTCTGTTGCTTGTTTCCGTGCTATCTATCCTCAGCTCGTTAATTGGAGTAAATCCTGGTATATCCAAACTTTCGCAAGAATAACTCCAAGTTTCTACAAAACATAAAATATCTGAAGATAGCATCGAACAGTCGCTTTTTATATCATTAATGTGAGCGTGAAGACTCTGAACATTATGGAATAAAATTTGATGTCCTGATGTTCGGAAAATCATAAAATTTAAACTTGTTGTCAGAACTTTATTTGTGTTCAATTCCCTCAGTTCCCTAAATACAGGATCCGATTCAGAAAATTTGTTAGGAGGAATAAAATTTTCTATGATGAATAGACCTTCTGCAGAAGTAGCTCGACTACAAGCGACATATGTTGAAGCTCTATGCATTCTGGGTCGAGTAGGAACTACAACTTTATTATATGTGACACCCTGACTTTTATGAATAGTTATTCCAAGGCAGTCATAAGGCAAAGTTTAACTCTTTCCAAAATATTCTTATTCATCACTTATACCAATTCCTTAAACTGAGTCTTTTGGAGTTAAAAGGATAGCTTCAGTTGGGATTCGACTTAAGCTCAGTCATTGAGGGTCAGGGCATTGAAATTATTTGTCTCTTCATTGGACCAAATTAAATGTATGGCATCATTGGGATATTTCTCTAAATTAACTACTTGAGTTTCAATGAGTGGTATGTCCTAATTTGTCATAGTACGAGATGCCATAGGGCCATCTCCAACAGGTGAGATTTGCTTCAAATCACCAAAGACTATGATCGGTATATCACCGAAAATGCTGTCTGTTTTGAAAACTTGTTTTAATCTCGCATCAAAAGAGCTAAACATACTAGCACCTACCATAGATATTTCATCAATTATGCTTAATGTTAAATCGATAAGTCTGGAATACAATAAATTAACTGTGTCATTGCTAAGTGGCCCCAACTTTCTATCCAACTGAATGCCCGTAGGTGCGCAAAAAAGAACTTTTAAGGAACTTGGATTGGATCCAGGTGTACGTTAAGCGCTTGATATATTGCAGATATCAAACGACTCTTTAATACACCTGCACCGCCGCCAATGAACTCATAAAATGGGCTGTTTGTTTTTAGCTGGTGCATCAAATGTGTCAAATTGGTTCTTTGCTTAGTATTTAGACTTTGAACTAAAGAAAATAATTCCTCAACTGGAATTAAAGATTGTAGTTTAATAAGTCTACCATTGCAATCAGATTCAGTTCCATTATCTGTTGAATCCTTACCATGCAACTCCAGCAAATTTATATTTGGGTTTATTTCTGGATGTGCCAACACTCTGAACTCATTTTCCACAACAGGTAGTTCATTTTGAGCACCTTCCTCTAAGTCTATTTCATTATAAATACTTTCGAGAACATTTTCAAGTTCCGCTACCGTCTTTAAGAGGCATGACAACCTCGCTTTCTGGTAAATTATCGTCTTCCCCCTCTTCTTCTTCATGATCATTGTGCTCTTCTACTGGATTTAAAATATTTATACCTAGATGCAAAATCAGATAAACAAAGAGTTTCTAACTGATCGAATCTTTGAACATAGCGGTTTAAAATACCGGCTACGAATATTTCAGTCGAACCTGATGGAAGGTTCAGAAGTTCCGCTCTAGGTTTTACCATTCGAACACGTTCCTCAGGTCGAGAGGTATTTATAAATATTTATGCATTACTTGCTTCCGAAAGATAGACCCCAATGCAGCAATATACTGCTTCTTGTGCAGATATTTCTGTGCCTGATATAAATTTGTAATCAGCATTTACCTCTGCTATAGCTTCATTTAAAAGCCTACAAATTCCGCTGTTAGACTTGTTAATATAATTAGTTATATGTGAACAACAAGCATATGCATCCAGTATATATTGGATATCCATATATGCTCTATGGAGTTCCAAAATCAGAGGATTATAAGCGTTATAAAATATCCTGTAATTTTCTTTTTAGAAAAATTTTGGGGTTTGATAAACTTGATCTAATGTCCAACAAACAGTCATCAAAAGAATGTCAATCAGGGAATGTCTGAGGATCTTGGAGGTTGATCCTCGGAGCATTATTAAGCCAATACATGCCATGTACATGCGGGGAACCTCTCTGTTGAAACTCCACTCTACAGTAAAAATTAGTGACAAAATGCTCTCCAAAAATGCCGGCATTATCTTTAAAAAGCTTAAGAATTTAACCATCATCGTGTTGATTCAAGTTTTGAACAAAGTTTTCGTTTAATAGATTTTGGGCTGTAAGACGGTTGCGACCTGAAACCTTTCTAAGGCAAATGGATGTGATATTCTGAATTTATAGCAGTCCTAATTTTTGTAAACATAACGGCGAATTTTAGAACGTATTATCTTGCTATATGTTTCAGAGCATGTACGTTTCTGCTCAAATAATATTTTGTTCCAAATGACAACTCTTCTGAATTATTATCTTGAATTGTGTCAATTGGTCTTTGTCCTTCACCTGGCACTATACCTAAACGGTTATAGGCCAAGCTTTCTACAGGAATATTGTCCAAAAGAGTTTCTTGACCGCCTGGATTTAGCTCTGAAGGTAAAATACCCGTGGGAATATTATTACCTGAGGGATTATCATGAGAAGTTTGTTTCGAGTGAAAAGATTGAACCAATCGGGAATCCTTTGTAGATGCAACAAACGGAACTTTTTCTTGGTTATTAAATTCTGAAATCCAGTTCTCATTAATATGTATATTATGCTCACGATACAGAGGGGTATTAACTAAGAATTACAAAACTTCCATAATCTTTGCGGGGCGTATGGTATCGATCATGTAATCATGATTGTATTTCAAACGCCTTCTTAAGTGAATTTGTATCACATGAGCCTCTTCAAAGATCTTGGTAGAGATGTCACAATATTGTTAAATTAAAATTGGCATACTTGTATTAACAACAGTACCTTTGACCAAATCTAGCCATTATGAGACGTTCTTCAGTTGGGGTTAAATCTTTCAAACAATCCGGTATTTATGGAATGTCTAAACCGTTAGCCAAACATATTTTTGGAACGCTCTTTTTAACAACCATCTTCCGAAGGAAATTTTTGCATTAAATAAAAGGCGGATGCAGCATTCGGAGGACCTTGCGCAATAGTTTCGAAATTGAATTTGCGAACTTGGTGTGAAAATCATAATCCGCCGCAGCAAATACATATTTCAGTAGGGCCCTTCTTTATATTTTGGAACTAAATGTTTTTGAAATATTGACCGGGTTATCTCTACGAAGGCGAACTTAACTTTGACTAAGACGTATTTGATTCAAAATATCTTCCCTCATGCCCCACCTACTAAGCTGTCGACATTGTTATTTTCTATCACGCTTCTCTCTCCTTATTTCAGGATTTCTTCTTGCATTAGATCACGAATGCACTCTAAATTCCTCACCAGTCCACTCAGGATTTCTTGTGCGAAGTTCTCTATGATCCCTAGTGTTCCTACCTTGCTCATCATAACGTACCTCGGGATTTTCTCTACGAGATCTATGACATCGAGTATTTCTTATTTGCTCTTCAGAGCGAATTTGTGGATCTTGTCGCCTTGTTCTATGTTAAACAGTATTTACAACTTGCTCTACAGATCGAACCTCGGGATTTTCGCACCGAGATCTATGACCTCGAGTATTTCTTATTTGCTCTTCAGAGCGGATTTGGGGATTAAGACGTCTTGCCCTATGTTGAACAGTATTTACAACTTGCTCAACAGATCGAACCTCGGGGTCTTCGCGCCGAGATCTATGGTCTCGAGTATTTCTTATTTGGTATTCAGAGCGGATTTGGGGACTTATACGTCTTGCCCTATGTTGAACAGTATTTAAATTTTGTTCAAAATACTGTACCTCGAGATTTTCCCGCCTGGTTCTAAGTTGATTTGTATTGATAATTTATTCGGACGTACGTCTACATCGGAATCTAATCTACGATTAGCGTGACTTACAGTATCTTGTGACTGCTCACTATCTCTATATAAAGGGTTTGCACGAAGAACTCTCATACGTCTTCTATTCTGAAGACGACTTAGTAATACAGATTTTCTACTTAATCTGAAAAGCTGGATCCTTGGTGCTGCTCTCTTTCACTGTAATTGAATCCTTGCTATGACTCCTTTCCTGTTCGGTGTATATTTACTACTGGTGCAGATATGTATATGTGTTTGCTCGCCACTGTATATAATACGGTTTTGTTTGCCACTGTATATAACAATAGTTTAAACACTATATAACTAATACACTGAAATTAGTTTGAATACAGCACTTTGCTGGTCAAGAAATCTAGTGTAACTGAAACTACAAACACAGTGTACTGGTATTTATTATACTCTTGCAACATGTTGCTACAGAGTATAATAGTTTTATTATGGTATATTTTTGTACACACAGCTTACGTACTTTTGTATACCTATATATTACGTAGATATTCACTAACGTAGTAATACAGATTATTTAGTTATATTTATATTTTAGAAATTAGTAGTTTATTTCATTGTATTGAAATTAAGTGTTCGGAAAACCCCTCCGTAAATTGTTTTTATCTAACGCTTTTTTAAACAGGGATCTATGGTACCTATTTTGAAAGATCTGCTCATGAAGGCTAAATTAACAATAACTTACATATAATTAAGTATATGTAGAGCAGGTATGTAGATTTTCTTCTTTCTGTCTTAATATCTAAATCTTTCATAAGCTGCCAATGGCGCTGAGTAAATCCCGAAAAGTACTTAAATGTAATTTTCTTGAGTTTACAGTTCACATCATGACCTTCATATTAAAATGTGTCGCAAAACTGATAATAAGTCGCAGTTTATCTATTACCACATAAAAAGGATCTTTAGCCCTTCTGATACTACACTACTAATATTTATCTTACGCGATTTTTTCTAGAAAGATATAATATTTTTGCTATATACAAAGTCCAGCACTCTATGAAACTTTTTTACATTGTTGTCTGGTATATTTTGTTATAAGTTCAACATGATGGCTGAGAAAATATACTTATCCACTGATTATCACCAAATATTAGAAGAAATATTTGTATATAGAAGTATATATCTATCTCGATTAGTTTTAGGTGATGCAAACAACCGTTTGGTGAACAAAACTTACTCTGTTACAACATGTTGTGAAAGTAAAAAAATGTTGCGAAAGAATTCATATTCGATTATTATTTCTTCTGTTATTGATCATAGATTTACTATTTTAGGTAAATACTATTTTTTCTCCGAAATGTTAACTTTAACAAAAAGAAGCTATTTAGCTCAAACATGGTATATGTGGTATAAACTGAACCGAAGGGGTTAGATTTAACATGTGGGGTATATGAGGTTGCTGTTGTACGAAAGGAGCGGTAATCAGTATATTAGGGTTATAAGGTTTAAACAATTTCATTCATATGCAGCGATAAACCACATTATTTTTAAGAAAAACTGTCCATTTAATTTCATTAAATTATAAAATTTACGAAATAAATTATACCATAAGATTATATCATAAGTAGTACATGTATGCTGGGGAAATTCGTGGATCGATTTCACACATTTTCGGCATTAAACTGTTGTATATCTAATATTTTACGTGTTTATAAAGCCAAACAGAAGTTTGAATTTTTTACATAAAGTATGTTGGAGCTTGGGTCAATATATACCCGATAATGGGTACTAGGGCGGAACCAAGAATTTTATACTCTTTTAATTCGCAAGAATCAAAGGCCAGGAAATTCCTTCAGGTGTGGCAAAGTTGAGAAAGAATTAAACATCCATTATTAAATGAACTCGTGATTAAATTACAATCAAATTTGGTGTCTTCTTGACTTATATTAAAGGCCATAAACTTAGTCTTAGTTTTATTGCTATATCTTAGTTTGCGTCAGCGAAAATTATATTAAAAAAAAAAACAAAAAACATCTTGAAGTGAGATATACATAAGTATGAATGTGATATTAACTCGACCAAAGTGTCTAAATTTTATATTATAAGCTTGTGTGGAAAACGTCAACCAGAGATTCGGAATTCATTATATGAAGGTGTGAGGTTTAGATCAAGGTATATACTATTCTCATTCTAATTCAGCGTCAAACCACATAATTTTTAAGAAACTTAATTACATTAAAATGTCACATTTTAATAAACCGGAACGGTTTAAAGTCAAGAGGAAAGACGGAAATCATATATAGGTATATTGGGGATAGAGAAAGATATTAATTTTTACATTGCTCAGCTATACTCGAGCATAGAGAACATAATTTAGAAGCAATTTTATATATAAAAAAAATTTTAATACTCACTGACCGACATACGAGAAGTATTATAAGTAGTATATGGAAGTAGAGATAGCATTAACCCGATTTTATCAATTTTTGCCAATACTACATACTACTAACATGCCACAGACTAATAAAATGCTCCCACTGTTTCATTAAGGTACCTCACATACAATCAAAATCATATGGAGTAAAGTAAGACGAATGTTCGAAAATCCTGATATTAGTTACATGGGGCCAGGTAAAATTTTCATTCGATTTCATCCATTTTAGGCACAAAATTACCTTGTTATGAGTAAAACACACTTTCTCATTTTCATAACTCACATATTGGCCGATATATGCGGTATAAAGTCACCCGGAAGTTCAAAAATCTTTATATTAGGTATATGAGGGCTATAGGAAATATTGATTCGATTGAACCCATTTTTGACACAAACATACTATTATCGAGAGTTTTATTTATTTATTTTATTATATGAATTTCAATTAAATGTCTTACACATTAACCGATATTTTCGGTAAAACGGCAACTATAGGAACTGGGGTCAACAAATTCAGTACCTAGGGACTTGCAAAGTCACGCAAAGTTTTACTCCAATACAATCATTGTTGTTTGATTTGCATAGTGGAAAGTGAAAAAATCAGATGGAATTTAAAATGGTGATATATGGGCAATAGGTGTGATTGTAATCCGATTTCGCCCATTTTCGTACTATAATATAGAAATAGGAGAAGAATATTATGTACCGAATTTAGTTGAAATCGGTTAAGCAGATCCTAAGATATGGGTTTTCACCTAAATGTGAGCGGTGCCACGCCCATTGTCTAATTTCGAACGCGGCTCCTATAAAGTCAGCTCATACGATCCCTGTAGATAGAGGTGCTAAAAACATTTGTTCTCAGTGAATTTTGCACATTAAATCTATTAGGGGCGGAACCACGCCCACTTTTTAACAAAATTTTACCCGCAGATGCCCCTCCCTAATGCAATTCTGTGTGCCAAATACCAGCCTTGTATCTTATTGTGGAGTTAAGTTATGACAATTTATTTGTTTTTGATTAATGGCGTTTTGTGGGCGTGGCAGTGGTCCGATTACGCCCATCTGCAATACCAACCGTCTTACGGTATCAAGAAATATGTGTACCAAGTTTCATAAAGATATCTCAATTTTTACTCAAGTTACAGCTTGCACAGACGGACGGACGGACGGACAGAGAGTCACCCGGATTTCAACTCGTCTCTTCATCCTGATCATTTATATATATAGGTATAACCCTATATCTAACTCAATTAGTTTTAGGTGATACAAACAACCGTTAGGTGAACAAAACTAGTATACTCTGTAGCAACATGTTGCGAGAGTATAAAAATAAAATCTGACAAATTAATAATACCGACTTGACGACGCTTATATGGAAGGATTGCTTAAATATCGAATCTATTATATTGTAAAAGTGTCTAAATATTTACACAATATTGGAAATTATATCTTTATATTTTGATAAATGAATATTCATATACATATGTAGGTCAGACCGCCTTTTCAGCCACAAGAAAGGAAATTAAAATATATTGTACATAATTGTGCTTTCCTATAAAATATAAATAATAACTTCATTTTGAAGGTGTATTAACTTTTTTGTGGTACTCTGTTATTGGGGAGAAATTTCATTACAGGTTCTGATTATTTTAGGGATCTGCCTTATCACCTCACGTTGACATTATAATGTATTTATTTTATTATATATATTATTATTCATATAATCTGTAAATTGAGCGAAGTCTTATATAAAGTTTGGTCTCGCTGGAACTCAGTCTACCTCACTTGTATACCTAATAATTAAGACAGCATAATTACATTGAACATATTTAACTCTCTTTGCAGAATATGTATTGGAAAATCGCCTTTGTAATAAAATCGTTATATTCGTTTTAAGTTAAAAATACGGTTCGGTTCGCTAACGCCACATTATCGAGAGGTGATTTCTTAGAGTGTAGAAAGCTTTGATTACTAGAATCTCATCGAAACAAACTAAAAATCTACGTAGGTCCAAATTCGGAGTAAATCTTAGCGCGTAGTAAACCAACAGAATATGCAGTGGAATAAACAACAAGAGCAATCGTTGTCAAAACGAAATTGATAAACATTAAACATAATTATATGTATAAAGTGAAAAACGTGTTCGCTTTCGGATAGCTCATTAGTTTTTAATGTACTCAAGTTTTCCAAAAGACGCGTTCGTTATTGCTCTCGCTCTCTAAATTCGTTTAATGTTTGTATACGATTTGTGTATTGGATAAGAAAACGCAACGCAGACTAGCTCGGAGTGAGCTTTTTCATGGCATATTCTCTCATCGTTAATATAAGCAGAGAGTCAACATCGCGTCGGTAACGTTCAACGTCCATCTTTAGCTATTTTAAAGTACCACAAATCTGCCAACGAAATGAGTAACGAATCAGCTGCTATCGAGGTGACATCGCTGCATCGGCCAGAAAGAAAAAATAGTGCAGACGTGTCGTCGTCATCTTTGTTGTTGGTAAAATCGCGTGACGTGGAAAACCGCTATCGAAATCCGAATCACAATTGTAACGAAATTTGTGGTATAAATTGCAGCTGCAGCAACGGCTATCACAGCAAAACTACTGTTGCCCCATCAACTACAGTGGCAATCGCACATTTAAATAACAACAACGTTGAAGTACGCCTAGGCGCTGGGTGTACGGGGGAATCATCCAACGAGCACGCTTCGAAAACCATCAAAATGGATCACAACAAACGCGTTTTATATCGTGTGGCATTAGATGTGTTCATTCTACTCTGCGGTAAGTCTCCACGAAAGAGTATTTGACCGGCAATTGCTCTGTGATAAATCGGTTTAACCTTACGTAAATGCGGGTGAATCGAAACAATGTGCACAAAAGTAAATTTTATATTAACATGTCAACACACATATCTACAATAGCGTGCGCACACACACATAAATTGTAGGATGTGTTAATTTAGTGTGCGCTCATTGCAAAGTCGCAAAAACAACCTGTTAAAGCAAACAGTACAACAACATATACTTACATGCGTACATACTTATCGATATCAGTAACTCGAACAAATATGTTTATGACTCAATATGCGTCTAATTATAGGTGTGCGGTGATGTGTGGTCATTGCATATGTATGTGCATTGATTTGTTTGTGCATAAATTGGCCGGTTACTTTTAGTTGCATTGCGAAAACCGTGGTAATGGGTGGCACATTGGGAGTACCAAAGGCAGTGTGTACCGAAGTACCTAAATGCTAGACTGCATGAGGTATATGTATGTATGTGGTATATTAAATATAATGTATGGTCCATTCGTACATACTATATATACATATATATGTATATAAAGTTGAAATATTATTCCATCAGACTTTTGCTGACCGAATCAGCTGCCCTTTTTATACAAGTACAAGGTATGTACATACATACATTTTACCATACATATGTATATAGGTACATATGTACTTTGGATGGTCCAATGGGTTTTAAGGAGCTACCTCACTTTATTTAGACACAGCTTATGTATTAGCAATCACAATAATTTTAGTTAATCCGAAAATTTGTTTGTATGAAAATAAATGGAAATACTTGCAGACACTGTATAATCAGCGGTCATCTATATTTTGTTTTTTTTATGAAATCCAATAATTATTTACTTTGATGAAATGAATGTAATTGATTTTTTTACGTAAATATTCCTTTATCTACAGCTTCTAAATATAATAAATTGTAATCAATGTTTGAATATTGATTTAAAAGCAAAAACGTAAAGAACAATATCATACATATGTATGCACATACATATAAGTATAAAAGTCTATGCGAAATGAATAAATCAAAATACAAGTTGTATATACCAGTTATGTGGTGCGACTTGTTTCTTTATAACGCTATATTTTTTATTAAATATTTCATGTTTGAATCGTCTGTAAAAATTTGCAAATAATTTGTTTTTAACCACTTTTTGCGGCCAACAAAACATATTTTTACTACCAATTTTTAGGTTTTTTTTACTTTTATCTTGCACAAACAAATGAATTCTTTCACGTAATTTGTTGTAAACTTACCTTCTTTTGTCCCAAAGACACTATATATATATATTTTGTTTATTTAAAATATTTATTTGTTCCTATATTGACACAATATCGGAAAAAATCCCAATTTTCAATCAAAAGATTTTAAGTAAAATTTCAGAATATATTATACATGTATATTAAAATATTATACATGTATATTAAAATATTATACATGTATATTAAAATATTATACATGTATATTAAAATCTTTACTTTTTGATGTATACAAATTATATACATTACTATGGTATTGGAATATTTACAAAAAGATATGGATTTGTTAGATTAGAAGTGGGCGGTGCCACCTACTGTATAATTTTGAACGCGGTTCCTATAAAGTCATCTAATACCATCCCAGAGATAAAATTGAATGTCTCTGGCGTGCTTGGTGCTTGATTTATTGCGCTTTTAGTAGTTTTAAACAGTACCGTTATATGGGGAATGGGCGGAGTTGTCACCCGATGTTACACTGTCGATAGATGTGCTCAAAACATTTGTTTTCAGTGTTATTATAGCTTTAGCGGTTTAGCAGATATGCACATTAAACCTATTAGGGGCGGGACCACGCCTACTTTAAAAAAAATGTATACCAAATAACAGTCTTGTAAATTATTGTGGAGCTTAGGTTTGGCAATTTATTCGTTTTTGATTATTGGAATTTTGTGGGCGTGGCAGTGGCCCTATAACGCCCATCTGCAATACCAACCGCCTTACGGTACCAAGAAACATGTGTACCAAGTTTCATAAAGATATCTCTTAAGTTACTTAAGTTACAGCTTGCACGGACGGACGGACGGACGGACGGAAAGACAGTCACCCGGATTTCAACTCGTCTCTTCATCCTCATCATTTATTTATATATAACTCTATATCTAACTCGATTAGTTTTAGGTGATACAAACAACCGTTAGGTGAACAAAATTATATATATATTATATTCTGTAGCAACATGTTGTGAGATTATAATAAACAGAAACATAAAATCAAAAACTCAAGCGTTAAAGAAGTCTGTAATTTTCGATTGCTTGGTATTTTTATACACCACAATGAAATCTAAAACGAGTATACCATTTGACTTTGCGAGAGTATAAAATGTTCGGTTACATCCGAACTTAGCCCTTTCTTACTTGTTTTCTCTTAGTTTTTCTATTTCGTTCTCCAAACTGATTGTTGTCAATAATTAAGGAATTAACACTCTAGTCACTTTCATTATTTATAAGCGAAACTTATTCCAATATTTTATCAAAATTACCTCCAATGAATCATTGTTTAATATTTTACTGAAACCGCAAGCACGGAAGCAGTTTTGAATACACAATATGCTTATATTTTTGCACGCTTTATAAGCTATTTGTACAAGTATAGGTGTTAATATTGTGGAATTAAACTTTTTTTCATTAATGCTGTTAACCAAATTAATAACCATTTCCTTGCGGTATAATGATTTAAAGTCTTTTATGATACCCATGTTAAGGGGCTGCAGCTTGGATGTGGTGTTGGGTGACAAAAACTCAATTTTCACGTGGCTAAGAAGAGGGTAACTATTACGCACCGTACAATTGTATATGAATAACAATATCATTCGATTATTAGCTGCCATGGAATCATTTAGTATTTGAACCCATTCCTTAAATAAAGTTGTTGTCATCCACGCTTTCTTATTATGTCGATAATGAACTGCACTTTGCAGTATAAATGTGTTAAAAGTACCTTGGTTTTGCTGAGTTTTGTATTTGCAGTTCATACGTTCTCTGTTCGTTCGTCAAAACTGGTTTTCTGGCATTTTTCATTGTACGGACGGCTACCTTAGCATGTTGACGAGTCACAGTCCTTATATGTATGTAGCTAAAGTAGTCGGCTGACTAACAGTATGCACATACTTACACCAGAGAACGTATAATATGTTCTTTTCCGTTTTCTGATTGCACTACTTTTCCTATTTACAATTAGTTAACGTTCTTTAAATTGACAAACAATACTACATAATATGCTTGAGGTACTCCAGTTAGCAATGTTATCCTTTTTATTTTCAATTGCCCTGCCCTCAATGTTAATATATAAAAATATAATTAAATTTCTTCACTTCTATTATAATAATTTTTTCTGCGTTAACCTTCTACACCTTCTTTTCACAAATACAAAAGTTTCCATACAACAACTTAATTTTGATCGCTCAGTTTGTATGGCAGCTATATACTATAGTGATCCGATATTGTTTCCTTCCTGGGGAGAAAAGACCGTGTGAAAAATTTCAGAACGATATCTCAAAAACTGAAGGGCTAGTTCGCGTATATACAGACGGACGGACATGCCTAAATCGATTAATCTTGTCACGCTGATAATATATTTTTATACTCTCGCAACCTGTTGCTATAGAGTATAATAGTTTTGTTCACCTAACGGTGGTTTGTATCACCTAAAACTAATCGAGTTAGATATAGGGTTATATATATAAGTTAACACAGCAGTTCACACGGTCAGCCAATTCTCACCATCGGTCAATAACTTGAACCGAAACCGACCAATTGCTGACGCTGCATCAGCGATATTAAGTTGACGACTTCACACGCGCGTCCGATCAACTGCTGACGCGGTAACTTTAGGCAACGTGACCCGGCACGGACTTAGGTTTAATTTAGAGTTAAGAAATTAATTATATTTAGTCTGAAAATAACATCAAAATAATAAAGACCGCGGACGCGAGTCCGCTATTTTTAAAAAACAATTCAATAAATAAAAAACTTAACTGGTGCCCGAGCAGGGACCAGCTGAAGTTTGCGTCTAAGTGCGGTGTTAGAATCGTGTTGTGATAATATCTGAATCGCCCGTGGAACGACGGCCGAGAAATAAAGACACCAAGGCACCCGGACCAAACGAGCTGGTTCGTCAACCACGCGTTAGGATCCAGTAGGAAGAAAACGCACCCTCTATACGTGCGCAACGAGGGAACCTTAGTAGTAAAGAAGAACGGGAGGACACCCCATGCGCCAGGAGGCTAGTAATAAGTAAGCACCTAATATTAAGAAATTTTCTAAGCATTTAAATAAAACAAAGTAAGAGAAAAACTGGAAAAGAAAAAATATTTAAAGGAAAAATTTTAAGAATTTAAAAGGTATTCCGTTAAAATTTTCTAAGCATTTAAATAAGACAAACTGAGAAGAAAAAAATATGTAAAGAAAAATTTTTAAGAATTTAAAATGTATGTTTTGCGAATTACTATTAATTAAATTAAAATCTAAAACTTGTATATTTACTAACCCTAATTAATACATATAAATAATAATAGGCTCGTACAGCCAATAAAAAAAAATAATAATAAAAATCGAAGCTGCGATTCACCAGCTTCGGGGGAACCCTCCAGCTTATTAAAATAAAATTCTCTGCGATTCACCACCCAAGGGACCCTCCAGAGAATTATAAATTACAAATCAAAATAAAAAAAAGGCTCGTACAGGAAAAAACTTACAAGAATAAAAAAGAACCGCGACTCACTACCTAACGGGGGACTCTCCGGTTCTAAATAACTAGAGTCCAACTCTGCGACACCTAACCAAAATAAAATAAAATCATTGCAAATATCTAACAAAATATGCCAACCAATCCCAATAGACCTAGTGTGCTGAACGCACCTACTGCAGGCAATGAATCTAGAACAATTGACAAACATTATAAGTGGCGTAGTCACAAATATTTTAAGACAAGAGGGACCCTTAATCCGAATGCAAACTTTTCAAACACAACGGACGTCACCATAGACCACATTAACAAACAACATAAGCGAACTAGACAAAATCCCCGATGTGGTAAGATGCCTTCGCGAACTTTCCGGGAATTCAGGCGAATTCAATTCATGGAAGAAGAGCGTAGACCGAATACTAGAAATATACGAACCTCAAAGAGGATCGCCAAAATACTATGGTATTCTTAACGTTATAAGAAACAAAATGGTGGGCAACGCAGACATTGCTCTTGAATCATATAACACACCTTTGGAGTGGAAGGCTATTTCAAAATGTCTTACTCTCCATTACGCGGATAAAAGGGACATAGGTACCTTAGAGTACCAAATGACATCATTAGTTCAAGGTAGCTATACCATTCAGGAATTCTACCAAAGGGTATATTCCCACCTATCTCTTATTCTTAATAAACTTGGTTGCATGGAAGTCATTGCTGAATCCATGCATTTACTTACACGAACATATCGTGACAAAGCCCTTGACACTTTTATTCGAGGACTTAATGGTGACTTGCCAAGACTCCTTGGCATGAGGTTACCCGTAGACCTCCCTCAAACCCTTCACCTATGCCTTAAGTTGGAAAATCAGAAATTTCGTTCGCATTACGCTATCAATAATAATTCCCATATTAAGAAAGCCCAAGACATTAAGCCACCTCTTCCACCTAGGAAAGTAACCAACGAGTTCTATCCACAATTGGCTTATATTCCTAAACCATATTTACCTAAACAGAACTTCTTGCCGCAGCAACGGCCACAGCATTCTTTTAATCATCGCAATTCTCCAAATTTTCGGCCAACATATAAACCTCCTGCTAGGCCACAGCACCCACGACCTTTCGGACTCCCGCGTCCAGTTTTAGGAATAAAAGTTCTTCGTTACCATATATAGAATTTAGAACGAAGAACGGAAAATTTTTAAAAATACTTATAGATACAGGATCAAGCAAAAATTACATACAACCAGAGCTTGTAGCTAAACCCATTCCGAATGAAGAACCTTTTTTGCAAATTCCATAGCAGGAAAAATCCAAATTACTCATCATACCATACTTAATCTAGCCCACATAGATAATTCGAATTTGAAATTTTTCACTCTACCAGGACTGAAATCTTTTGATGGTATTATCGGAAACGATAGCCTCAAATACCTCAATGCTACTATAAACATTCGCGATGACATAATTAGGTTCGGCAATGGTAAAGAAATAAAAATCAAGCAGAAACTTTCTCCTACGCTAATAAATATTGACATTAGAACAGAACATATGACACGTTCTCAGAAATTTCATATTCATAAACTTACAAATAAATATTCTCAGTTATTTTCCGATCCAAATGAAAGACTGACTTACACTACCACGGTAGTAGGGGAAATCAGAACTTCTTTAAATACACCCCTTTACACTAGATATTACCCATATCCTATTGGCATGAGAGAGTTTGTTACTAAAGAAATCCAAACCTTACTCAAAGATGGGATAATAAGACCATCACGTTCTCCATACAACTCACCTGTGTGGGTTGTCCCAAAAAAACTAGACGCTTCCGGCGAAAAAAAATTTAGACTCGTAATTGATTATAGGAAATTAATTAATGTCACTATTTTCGACAAATACTCCATACCCGAAATAAATGAAATCATTGCGCAATTAGGGAATAATAAATACTTTGCCGTATTGGATCTAAAAAGCAAATTCCACCAAATTCCTTTAAAAGAACCGACATCGAGAAAACAGCATTTTCTGTCAATAATGGCAAATATGAGTTTACACGACTCCCATTTGGGCTGAAAAACGTGCCTTCAAAAGTTCAAAGGGCCTTATATGATATTCTAAGAACCTATATAGATGAAATTTGCTATGTCTACATCGATGACATAATATTATATATAGTTTTCGGTCAAAACGAAGAAAGCCATCTCCAAAATATTGAACAAATATTTCACACTCTCAAAGAAGCAAATATGAAAGTGCAACTTGACAAATGCGAATTCTTCCGAAATGAAGTCGAATTTCTAGGCTTCATCATTTCACCAAATGGTGTAAAAACTAACCCTTCAAAAGTTGAAGCTATACAAAAATTCCCATGTCCGAAAACTTTGAAAGACTTAAGATCTTTCCTTGGCCTTTCCGGCTATTATCGCCACTTCATAAGGGATTATGCTAAGTTAGCAAAACCCCTTACTTCGCTCTTAAAAGGGGAGGATGGACGCATTTTAAAAAATGCATCCAGTAAAAAGCAGATAATACTCAATAACGCAGCACTAGAAGCCTTCAACAAAATAAAATCCTCACTTGTTTCAAAAGAAGTAATACTGGCATATCCTGACTTTAATCAAGACTTCCACTTTACCACCGATGCATCTAATTATGCTCTCGGAGCAGTTTTAGAACAATCAGGCAAACCCATAGCATTCATAACTCGTTCCCTAAGTAAAACCGAAGTAAATTAAGCAGCAAATGAAAAAGAAATGCTGGCGATAATATGGGCACTTAATAGTTTCAGAAGTTATTTGTATGGTTCACCCAAAGTAATAATTTTCACAGATCACCAACCCTTAACCTATGCATTGAGTAATAAAAACTATAACGGAAAAATGAAAAGATGGAAATGCATCCTTGAAGAGTACAATTATGAAATGAAGTACATACCAGGAAAGACAAACGTGGTAGCCGACGCGCTATCGAGACCTCCACAGACTGACGTTAATACTCTAACGACTACTGACCATAGCGACGAAAGTTCCGCACATCGGCTTATCCCAGCCACAGAAGCACCAATAAATGCCTTCAAAAACCGGCTATTCATATTACTTGGTGTCGAAGACAACTATACGTTCGAAATACCATTTCCCAGTTTTCACAGACACACCATTACCAAACGAGACTATTCAACACAGGACATTACAGACATATTCAAACGACACCTTGACCCAGCATTAGTCAATGGACTATACACCACAGAAAGCTTAATGGGGAAAATTCAAGAAATATACCCACTTCACTTTGCAAATATTTTACACAATCTCTACTACAGGATATCGTGTCACACACAGAACAGGAAGAAATAATTATTAGGGAACATCAAAGAGCACATAGAAATAGTCGCGAAAATAAAACACAAATATTACAGAAATTTTACTTTCCAAGTATGCATTCTAAAATTGAAAAAATAGTTAGACAATGTTCCACATGTTGCGAACATAAATATGACAGACATCCTCCAAAACCACAGATACAAAACACTCCCATTCCGAAGTTTCCAGGAGAAAGTGTACATATCGACATTAACTCGACAGAAAAAAGGCTAATACTCACGCCCATTGATAAATTTTCCAAATACAAAAAGTCAAAATTATACAGTCTAAAGCAATAGAACATATTAAAAACCCAATACGAGAATTAATTATCGCTTTCGGTATACCAAAACAAGTTATAGTAGATAACGAAAAATCCCTTAATTCTGCCACAATATCAACCTTACTCAAAGACCAAATGTCTATCATGTTTATACCACACCACCCTACAGTAGCACCAGCAACGGACAAGTTGAAAGATTCCATAGCACACTTTCCGAAATAATGAGATGCTTAAAAGCGAACAACATAGGAATCACATTCGAAAAACTATTATTCAAATCGGTGCAAGAATACAATTCATCAATACACTTAACAACCAAAAATAAACCTTTAGCCACAAAATCCCTAATAAAAACTTGAACTATCTCTTTTCGGAAAAATGGATTCATTAAAATTTATAATTATTTCCACTGCAATTACATCTTTACAAGCAGATGTAAAAATTTTGGATTACAGTAAGGCTCAACTTGTTACAATAGACAACGGAAATGCAAAAATACATTACGGTACCCTAAGACAGATACACCTCATTGGCCTAGACCGTTACGAACATTTCTTAAGACAAACTTATGACGAAATAACGACTCAAATCCCTAAAGATAATTTCCTTTATCCTATCCTACAACACGAAACCACCCAAACATTCGAAATCCTTAACACCCTAAAACCCGTAGAAAACAGCAAAAGAAGAAGATCAATTGACATACTAGGAACGGCATGGAAATATACAGCCGGATCTCCTGATCACAATGATCTTAATATCATAAATGATAATTTGAATAATCTAAACCAAAATAATAATAATCAAATATTTATTAACAATTTATTTGAAAAACGCATAAATAATATAACAAATATTGTCAATAAAATGCTAAATACTATAAAAAAAAGACGAAGACATTATAACAGAAATCATGATAAATCTACAGAATAGAATCAGATTGATAAAAGAGGAATTAATTAATATAAAGTATGCCATTCAATGGGCAAAGAAGAATATAGTAAAGTCAATAATTTTAAGCAATGACGAAATTAAACTTTCCATAAAGAAGCTAAAAGAAGAAAAAATGTCTTTTAAAAATGCCGAAGAAGCATTAAAATTTTCAAAAATAAATGTATTAAGTAAAGAAATGACTATCTTGTACATAATAAAAATTCCATTAACATTATGCGAAACATTTAAAAGAATAATTATAAGACCGGTTAAAAAAGAAAATAATGTTATAATCAAAACCGATTATAAAGAAATTCTAAAAGGAAGAAATAAAATATACGGAATTAAAAATGATTGTGAAAATATTAATGAACTAGCAATTTGTAAAGAAACAAATTTAATAGATTTAAGTAATGATGAATGTATAAGTAGAATAGTAAAAAGTCTAAATTCAACATGTACATTTTCAAACGGGAATCAAGTGCCAACAGTAGAAGAAATCAAAACAGGAATAATACTACTAAATCAATTCAATGGAAAGATAGAAGCAATGGGACAACTAAAGAAGTAAATGGAACCCATGTTGTAATATTCTACAACACAACAATCAAAATTAACAATCAAATATTTGGCAATATTGAAGTAAAATCAATTGAAGCAATTCCCGCAATTTTGCAACCAGCCCCACGGGAAAAAGAACGAATCGAATTACTATCATTGGGAGCTCTAAAAGAGTTACACCTAACTAACATCAAACGAATAAATTTCCTCAAGAAATCTACGTTATCTATTGGCAGTCTGACATCGGTAGCTTTAATTACAACCATTATACTACTAACCTTGGTACGAAGAAGAAATATTAAAATAAACTATATCGAAAAAGAGACAAAAAACCCAAATATTAGTCAAGGAGTTTTCCCGCCGGTAGCAAATAACAATTTTCCAAATCATATAAAATTTACCGATTTACCTTTCTATTGATGATCGAGGATGATCATATTTAAGAGGGGAGGAGTTAACACAGCAGTTCACACGGTCAGCCAATTCTCACCATCGGTCAGTAACTTGAACCGAAACCGCGCGTCCGAGCAACTGCTGACGCGGTAACTTTAGGCAACGTGACCCGGCACGGACTTAGGTTTAATTTAGAGTTAAGAAATTAATTATATTTAGTCTTAAAATAACATCAAAATAATAAAGACCGCGGACGTGAGACGGTTGGTATTGCAGATGGGCGTAATAGGATCACTGCCACGCCCACAAAATGCCATTAATCAAAAACAAATAAATTGCCATAACTAAGCTCCGCAATAAGATACAAGACTGTTATTTGGTACACAGGGGCATCTGCAGTTAAAATTTTTTGTTTAAAGTGGACGTGGTATCGCCCCTAATAGGTTTAATGTGCATATCTCCTAAACCGCTAATGCTATAATAACAAAATTCACTGGAAGCAAATGGTTTTAGAACCTCTACCCACAGTGTGAAAATAGTTGAAATCGGGTGGCAACTCCGCCAACTCCCCATATAACGGTACTGTTAAAAACTACTAAAAGCGCGATAAATCAAGCACTAAACATGCCAGAGACATTAAATTATATTTCTGGGATGGTATGAGATGACTTTATAGGAACCGCGTTCAAAATTAGACAATGGGCGTGGCACCGCCCACTTTTTGGTGAAACCATATATCTTGAGATCTGCTTAAGCGATTTCAACCAAATTCGGTACATAACGTTCTTTTCATATTTCTATATTATAGTGCGAAAATGGGCGAAATTGGACTACAACCACGCCTATTTTCCATATAACACCATTTTCAATTCCATCTGATTCTTTCACTTTCCACTATGCATATCAAGCAACAATGACTGTATCGGGATAAAACTTTGCGTGAATATGCCACCTTGTGGCCAAAAATTGTCTAAATCGAACCAAAACTGTTTAAGCCCCTAAGTACTAAATATGTGGACCCCAGTGCCTATAGTTGACCTTCTAATAATTTGGTTTTTTACTAAATCAAATGAAGGAATGTTACCATAAACTCTCCATTTCCTTGCTGCCGGTAGTCATCAGGAATGCATTTAAAAAGATTCTAACTTTGGACTAAAGCAACCTACGATATCTATGGTTGTTACAAAACCTGCTTTTAAATATTATAAATACCGTATTTGTGCGCTGTGGATAAAATACCAGTGACTGAAGAGGAGCAAAACGCTTCAAAAATGTATATTTACTCAAAAAATATATTTATATTCGTAGCAGATCGTTGTATCGACTCTTCCCGCGGTTCCATAATTTAATTTTAATGTTTCCAAATTGTAGCTTGTCTCGTCCAGTTTTGAGAGCTCAACAAATTTTTGTACATAATAACTGATTAAAATATGGTATGTATGGAAAGTACCATAACTGCTTAAAGCTGCACGCACAAATAAGTGTACGTAAATAAATACGAATGCGAATGCTTCAATTTAGATGTATTTTAAGACTCTCTCAGATATGTTTCACTAAACTTGTGCTGCATGTATTCCAAGAATATTCGTATACTGAGTGTAACACACTGAGTGAATGATTTTTATATATAATAATTAGTCGATAGCCTACGAGCCCCATATTATACGTACTATGTACATACAAAACATCGTGATTAGGTCATCCAGTGTTGCAGTTTAATCCTAAAAACTTCATTTAAGAGAGATAAAAATAGTTTTAAGACAAAAGTAGTTTTCGTAAATAATAAGTTGTATTAAAATCAGACCTTATAGTGAAAACTGCAAACTACGCTATTAGTTGTAAGTGTAAGTCTATTAAATTTGTAGTTATGCGACAACTTCTTTAGAGAAATCGGTGTGTCTAATGCCTAATCCTCAATAATTATCAAATATCGGATTCATGAGATAAAGTAATATTCGATGTCATTAAAGTACTCGTATGTTCAATTTTGTACTCTGCTTGTATTTCAAAATTTCTCTTTCAACAATAAATGAAGAATCTACAGCTGATTATGGCGAAATGCTTGTATGCCAAAATCGATATCGAGCGCAACATAGAACGAAATTTTGCGTCACAAATAACATGGAGGTCGAAACCCCAACATTGAATTAATCATCGATCGTGAATACGTCGCTTTATATAATATTATAATTATACCCTGAAGGAAACTTCGGAGAAGCTATAAAACAAGTACAACAAGTAAGGAAGGGCTAAGTTCGGATGTAACCGAACATTTTATACTCTCGTAAAGTCAAATGGTATACTCGTTTGAGATTTCTTTGTGGATTGGCTGATATTTTCGGTAGAAGGTCAACTATAGGCACTGGGGTCCACATATTTAGTACTTAGGGGCTTAAACAGTTTTGGTTCGATTTAGACAATTTTTGGCCACAAGGTGGCATACTTTAATCGCATTATTCACGCAAAGTTTTATCCCGATACAGTCATTGTTGCTTGATATGCATAGTGGAAAGTGAAAGAATCAGATGGAATTGAAAATGGTGTTATATGGAAAATAGGCGTGGTTGTAGTCCAATTTCGCCCATTTTCGCACTATAACATAGAAATATGAGAAGAATTTTACGTACCGATTATTTGGTTAAAATCGGTTAAGCAGATCTCAAGATATGGGTTTTCACCTAAAAGTGGGCTGTGCCACGCCCACTGTATAATTTTGAACGCGGTTCCTATAAAGTCATCTCATACCATCCCAGAGATAAAATTTAATGTCTCTGGCGTATTTAGTGCTTGATTTATCGCGCTTTTAGTAGTTTTTAACAGTACCGTTATATGGGGAGTGGGCGGAGTTGTCACGCGATTTCAACTATTTTCACACCGTCAATAGAAGTGCTAAAAACATTTGCTTCTAGTGAATTTTGTTATTATAACATTAGCGGTTTAGGAGATATGCACATTAAACCTATTAGAGGCGGTACCACGCCTACTTTTAAAAAAGAATTTTAACTGCAGATGCCACTCCCTAATGTGATCCTGTGCAGCAAATAACAGTCTTATATCTTATTGCGGAGCTTAGTTATGGTAATTTATTTGTTTTTGATTAATGGCGTTTTGTGGGCGTGGCAGTAATCCGATTACGCCCATCTGCAATACCAACCGTCTCACGGTACCCAGAAACATGTCTACCAAGTTTCATAAAGATATCTCAATTTTTACTCAAGTTACAGCTTGCACGGACGGACAGACAGTCACCCGGATTTCTTCATCCTTATCATTTATATATATATAACCCTATATCTAACTCCATTAGTTTTAGGTGATACAAACAACCGTTAGGTGAACAAAACTATTATACTCTGTAGCAACAGGTTGCGAGAGTATAAAAACGCTATTTAGTAGTATTATATAGTTTCAGTGGACAAAACTTAAGTACTATGTTTATATAATAGTTATCTATCTGATTAGAAAATATCAAATATACCCGTATCTGGTATATCAGCATGAAAGATAAGGATTATATTAGCGGATTATTCAACGATCGTTTTAGGTTAGCTCGGTGCAATAGCCGGCAGAAATTTGCTGGGACCTTGATAATTGTGTTGGCGAAATTACACGATTGACTAGCCCGTCCGAATAAATAGTCGTTAATTCAGCACAATAATTTTCGGTGGTATTATAAGACTCTCTAACTTGTAGGTACTCGTTCAACATTGTTTTCCTTAAAAGTGAAGGGAGTGGATATCGTTGACACCTTCAAAATTCAAAAATATCGCCAGAGATATGATAACAGTTGTAAACTATATTATGATGGTAGAGTATTTGTTACAGCTACTCTAATAGAAAATATTACCTTACTATAATTAATTCTGATGTCATTACTTCATTAATTTTATTTTTGTTTCCACTTTATTTCGATTTTATTTATTCAGAGTATACTAGAAATGGCATAAAAAGTATGTGCGCGACTTTATATTTAACCGTTTAACGTCACGTGGCTAAATTTGCCGGACAACTTGATGTATACAAATATAATACATATACATGTACAAGGCGCGGCTTCTAGTGGCACCATCTGTCTGAAATTTTTATCCCTCAATTGTATATTTTTCAATGTTGTCGTATAAAATTTATATAACAGCTGACTTGTATAACAGCTGAGATATCGCGCTACATGTGACATTTCTTTTGTAGTGTTAGTAGTTTTTAGTGTAGTAAGTTTAGTAAGTTTTGTTTTAAACTTGGTAAAACTTTTACCAAAACTCATCAAATGATGAAACAAGTTTATGGCGATGATTGTCTATCCCGTAGCCGTATTCACGAGTGGTTTAAATGTTTTCAAGAGGGACGGAAGGACTTGGAAGACGACGAACGTTCGGGCCGGCCAAAAGATGTTTTGAACGAAAAAACACGGAAATTGTGCGTGAATTCATTAAAAAAGAGCCGAAATCATCGCTCAAATATATGGAATCGGAATTATCAATATCCGCAGCGTCGATTTATCGTATTTTGACAGAAAATTTGGGCCTCAGAAAGGTTTGTGCTCGATTTGTCCCGCACACTTTGAAAAAACGCGAAAAATACCTCAGAATTCAACATTCAATTTGACCAAAAATCGCATTCATATCATCAACCATTCACCCTATTCGCCTGATATGGCACCCTGCGATTTTTATTTCATTCATATATATGTGCATGTATCGGTAGGTATTAAAAGCGTTGCGTACTATTTCTGCCTTTAAGATATAACTTAATCCAGCGATAAAACCACTTCACAAGCACACGCACAAAGTTCTCGTGTACACCGAGTTAGTGTTTTATTAATATCGCGTGTTACTTTAACGTGGCGCACCATTCACATGCAAACTTTCTTGCTTCTATAAAAATTGAGCAAAATTATTGACTAGAAGACTTTTATCAAGGAGCCACAGTTCAAGTAAGCCTCCCTCACCATCTTTTGCCATAATGCGGAAGCCCAAATTTGTTCTAGTTGGAAAAGCCGCATTCTGTTGCTTTAATATATTAATACTTAATTAATACTACTCCTTTAGTTACTGAGATATTAATCTGAAATTTTGTACCCGTCCTTTTCTCACCAAGAAGCTGCTCATTTGTCGTAAACCACCGATATCGGACAACTGTAGCATATACCTGCCATTCAATTTGAACGATCAAAATCAAGTTCTTGTAAATAATCTTTTATATTTGTGAAGGGTATTGTAGCTTCGGTGCAACCAAAGTTAAAATTTGTCCTTGTTTTCACTTCAATAACAATAGCAATAAACATATGTATATGCGTATAAATATATTAAATTGATTTGAAATTTTTTTTTTGAATACAAAATTTTTGTAAGAAAATTATTTATAGCGGATATGTTTAACCCGACTTACATTTGGCCATAACAAAAAATATACATCTTAGTGCCGTTCCGTTTGTATGCGAGAAACCGTATTGCATTTTTTTTAGAAAAGAATTGAAAACCTGAATGTAAACATGGCACGCTAAATCTTCATTAGAGCCGTAATTATAAACTCAATGAAAATTTATGTTCTTTGAGATTGTGCAGTTTTGTTAACTATTTAATGAGTATATTCATTACAAGTATGTGATCCTCACATACATATATTGAAATTTGTTACCCAAATCTTCAAATTAGGACTCTTAATTCGAATATCCGGTTTGCAACCGTTCGTATGAATACTAACCGAATACCATTCGAATAGTTGCTCTGCAGTGAGTATTTGAATAAATGAAATTAGTTTGAAATCCAAGCAGCCTTTAATTTGTGCACAAAATTTAAATATTGAATGTTTTACTTTTCTCAATAAAATTAAGAATATTAATGAATGCTTACTATTCGAATAGTCGACAACGAACGGTTAACCGGATAGTCGAAATGAGCGGTATTCGAATAATGCAAACCGGATATTATTATTCTAATAATACCCTATTCGGTTAATCCGGTTAGTCGATTAGTTGAATACCAACCCCTCTACTTCAAATATAATTAGAGATTTATAAATTTCATCACGAATTTGAAAATTAAATAATTGTGTTGAAGTGAAATATATTCTCAATGGGGATATTAAAGAGCAAAACTAGTCTTTGTAGCACTCCAATTAATTTTTTCTTCAATAAGATTAGCTTTGATAGTAAATCTATAGTTCTGAACCCATTAATTTTTAATGTTGCCAGTACCGCTGTTCAGCTGCATATATTATATGTGAAGGTTTCCGTCACAAAAAAGTCATCCCAATACTTTTCAGGGGCTCCATGTACATATACAATACATATATTTTTTTTCTTGTTTTAATAAATTCCTCGTAGATCTTACTGATGGCCTTCAAGGTTCAATAATTTATAGTTAATACAAGTATATACTTGTAAGCATCACTGAGATGAAAATAAACTAGTTGCAAATTGCCTTCAACTGACCAGCGGTTTATTTCTTTTCTTTTACATGGCGGAATTTCTCCGAGATATACATACATAAGTTGGTAGAATTCAAAGTTTTACAGTCTCATACCGCTCAAGAATGATAGGCAACAATATTGTTGGGCGCTCCGTCATAAATGAGAACGAGGGATATTTTTATTATATTCAATTGAATTAATCGGATCTAGTCATATTTGGAACAGTAGTGTGTTGTATACCCTACAAGAACAGTGACAGTCATCTGACCGGTAATATGATATCCATAGCTGAAAAAATTTTGTCAGCGCGCAGAACAAAGTAAACAAGTGCATTGTGAGTTTGCATCTCTCTATAATACATGGGTATTTGGAATTGATTCACTATATATCTACGCTGCTCACTCTCATGCCTTTTTCTGAGTCATTGCTGACCATAAAACAAAAATTTTTTCAGCTGTGACTGTCATATGACCAGTCAGATGACTGTCACTTGTAGGGCATGTAAGCAATATAAATCGAAGATGTCTCTGTTTAATAATAACAGAGACGGTCAGTTGATAAGTAAACTGTCCGTCAGTACCATCGTAAAGGGGGAGTAGAGAAAGAATCAGCTGATGGATGTAAACAATGCTATAGCTGAGAGGCGTCCATGGAGAAACGTCAAGTCCACCTAGGGGTTGAGTTTCTATTGATAGCCAAGATGGCCGACTTTTAACCGGAAAATGGTTGCATCTTGCTATTTTCTTTTAATTTATGAAAAAGTTGTCCAAAAATATTGATTATATGTAAAACTTTAATATGTTTTCAAAATAAAATAAGTTTATTTTAATATATGTTCTTAAAAAAGTGGCTATTATTGGCAAATTTCAGAATAAATATTCACCACAGAAAAATGTAAGGTGCAATTAAGCAACTATGTCAAATAACGAAATGCAGAAAATGCTTATTCAACGAAACTGCAAATTTGCAACACAAACTTCGTAAAATAGTGAATATTTAATGCTAATTGCTCTTGATAAAACTGCTCACACAATAATTTAAAATATGCAGGTGTGTATTAGGGAATAGAATAATAAATAATAACTAAAATTATTTTTTTTCCAGAGGAAACCTGTAGTAAATAATAAAGATATTTTAACCCGCCCACAATGTGCATGATATTTATATCGTTTTGGAAGGATATAATTTCATTAATAGACGTCCTGATTCTTTAGATTGCGTACTTAAATTCGATTGAGTGATTTAAATTTAGAAACTGATTTATGTATGACAATGATTTGGAAAGTGAAACAAACATTACGTTTTAAATGATACAAAATTGTTTATACATATGTAAATTATCATACTCCTACGATCAAATTGCTTTTATCAGAGTAAATGTTTTAGTGTGCATCTAATTGTTTCCAAAGCTAATATGTGGCCAGTATTATAGTGCTCAACACCAACAAAAGTTAGAATCATGGGCAATTTCTTCATTTGCAACGCCTCTTTTTGCATTCATTGAAACAATTTAAAAATCTTAATATAAATACTTTGTTTAAATAAAAACATGATTTTTTCTGTGACAAATAATATGTTTTATTTCGTTGGATTTTAGTACATTTCCTTATATCTATAATGCATTTTCCACACAACCATGAGGTATGCAAATGGCGCGTTACCGATTTTTTTGGGTGTTCGGTTCCCCAGGAGGCCTATTTTCCCCCATATACCTTAAAACTAAATAACAAAATTATTAATAATAAAAAAACAAAAACATTCAAAAAGTTCATTTTACAATAATTATATAAATACATTTTATATGCATGCATTGCCAACAGTGGAGATCTAACAAAAACCCTGAGAAAATTCAAAATGATGCATGGTGGGGTGGGGTAGGACCTATCAATAAAAAGTGCGAAATGTGCCTAATAACAAGAATATAGGTATGTGCATTCCTATCTTAATAATTAATTGAGCACTTCAAAATGTGAAAATTTCTATCACGTTGTAGTCAGGACAACAAATGAAGATTTTTTTTCAGATAGACACCCGGACAAAGGACTTCAGACAAATTTTACATGTGTGCAACACATAAAAATTTCACATGCTTGAAAGCAGGTGTGCTTGTCTGTTTATTAAAAATTATAATAGAAAAATGCGTTCTTATTCTATTAAAAAGGGATATAAGAACGTCTGGCTGAGAATTCTCACAGCAATAAAACGGCTCTATGTGTTGCATTTTTTCAAATAAAAATTTGGAAAACCCTCGCAAATGACAGCAAGAATTAAAATTGCTGCAAAATATTTCCTCTAATTTTTCGAGGAAGTTTATAAAGTCTGAAGGGGGTTTCACCAGACTGCAGTCGTTTCATTTAAATTAATTTCCGCAATTTCAATATTTCGAAGTGCTTCTAAGAGCGGCAAACCTTTCAAAGTTCATTAATCAAAGCGTCATTGCAAACGCTTTGAAGGGCGCTAGTACTTAAAGATTCCCATTCTTCCCTAGGCAAAGGTTAGCAGTTGCCCTTAGTCACATAATTAACGGTCCTAAGGCCCCAGGACTTTCGGAAAAGACATGAGAACATGTACGGAGTAGTTCTTATGTTATTTCCGCCCCCCTACGAATCTGTCCGAAATAATGCTCAAGTTTGTCTTGACAAAGATTTCTTGTCCTAATATATTCGAATCCTTTGGTGGACAAGATCTTCCAAAAATGTCGTAAACGCTTAATATTTAGAAGCCATCCCTTAATAAAAGAAAATGTATTCGTGATATCACGACCTATGCTATCAGTAATTTTTAAAGATGTAAAAAAATTCTCGGCTTCTAGGAGAAAGGTAATTTTTTCCGTACTACCGAAAAAAGGTTCATTATATTTTCGTAGGGCTCCAAGCCTACTACTATTAAATATATTAAAAATTTTATCAAAAAAAAAGAACAAATTCGGCGGTATTAAGGAAAGTTGATGACTTAGATATATTCAAATTCCCGGCTATATAATGCGAACATTGCACTAGCAACCGTGTTGCTGAAAACCTGTGTAGCTAAATGCACACTCATTTTCTCAAAAGTTGTAGGCCTTAGATGAGCTGAAGTTATCTTAGGCGCACACCTAATACTTTGTTGAGCGTCTTGCTCATTGAAGTGAATTATATCACTCCATTTTGCAAGACGACCATTAAAACTTACTAAATTCTTGGTATTTTGCAAACAATTTCGAGCACTTTTTATAAGATGAGGATAATCGTAAAAAAAATACGATTTCCTCTCCATTAACTATGAAAAATGGCACTCCTACAACCCGGGCAAAATGCACAAAATTTGACCCTTGGTCACATACAAAATGGCAGGGGTGAAGACCTATCCCCTGAAGTTGGGACACAAATTCAAAAACATATTGTTTCAAAACATCTCCTTTGCAAGATTTATGCACAAAAAAATATGCTAACGGTTGAGACCAAGGCTCCCCACCTATGCCTTGAACCATTAGTGTTAAAACACTTGAAGCAATTCTAGAGGTACGATTTTCATCCGCCTAAAAAGTAAAAATAAATAACAAATATGTTATTACATAAAGAATTATTTAAATAAATAGAAAAATTAATATGGTAATTGTTTACATAAAAATTTAAGATATTAAAAGTAAAAAATTATTTGTAAAAGAAAAAAAAAATAAAATAAATCACCGCTCAAATACCAAGCGATTCCAACTGTTCGAAAAAAATTAAATACCGCAAACACATTATTATCGTATCCAGCATTTTTCCACCTATATTTATAAATAAAAAAAATATACATACGGGTACTGATTGTACAAGTAAAACCACAGAGGAGGCAATTAAGAGACGATGCCACTGTATGTCGGTACATTTCTGGAGAAAAGTTACGAAAACACATATACACAATTACAATATATTAATTAATATTTGGCCATTACTGCAATTTTATATTATATTTATCGCTCATAGTGTGTATTTTAAATTTATTTTTTTCAAATTTAAATTTTTATTATTAAGCGCACACCTAGTGTGCAATTTTGAAATTTGATCAAAACCAAAAATTTCATATAATATATATAAATATATGTATGTTATATTTGGCATCCTGGCACCTGGGCATTTCCCGCACTCCCGGAAATTTATTAAGACGTAACGAGCCTTTGCAGCTTCTGATGCACTTGCGTGGCATATTGCTTCTGTAAAAAAGTTCCCATTAGTATTTTCTTTTAATTTGAATTATAGAAAATAATATTATACTAACCTGTTGATCCGAAATAACTTGTTTGTTTCTATGAAAAAAAAAACATAAAATAATTATATTAAAAACATTTAAAAAAAGACAATTTGCCCTTCAAAAAAACTTGTCCGTCCGTTTGACTAAAAGTTGTTAATAAATTCAAGCTAATTTTAAATTACTTTTTCTTTAAAAGAAATATATCTACCGTATTTTATACCCTTATACCATGTTTTATACTATAAAGATATTGCAATTTCAACAAATAATTTATTTTAGGAGTCTATATATTTAAAAACTAAACTTAGAACTATATAACAATATGATAATTTATTTATGTAAAGAGTTGTAGGTAAAATATTGTACATATTATAATCGCTACATGCTGAAATACAGAGACAGCTACCTGATTTGCCTACCGTATTTTATACTATTAAGATATTGCAACTTCAAAAAATAATTTATTTTAGAAGTCTATATATTTAAAAACTAAACTAAGAACTATATAATAATATGGTAAATTTGTATGTCAAAAGTTGTAATAAACTATTGTACATATATCCACCGTTAATTGCTGATATATAAAACGTAAATAAAATAAGTGATTAAATATATATACTTAAATTAGAGAAAACATCGGCACAGTAACTATTTCTTAATATAAGTACAATGATAAATATTGCTTTATTGTTTAAATGAATTATTATCACTTGTATGACAATGATAAGTTTTGCTTTTTTGATTATATAAATTCTTATTACTTATAATATCAAATTCTGTTACAATAGTTATTTCTTCCCGTCCACTCATAGTTAAATTGAATTTTCAGTTTGTCCATTAATAAGTTATTTAAAATGCTTAAAAATATGCCGCATATTTACCTATATCAACATGGTATAATATCATATATTGTTATCATTAAACATCAATTAATAACCAAAATTTTAACCCCGCTTTAACCCCTCGTCACCCTAACTCACCATGGCCACCATGTTGGTTTTGCTGTGAACGTACGCCTCAGAGGTGGCGAAACTACTGTGAATGGGACTTTCGCTACTCCCTCATACCATGGTCAGTACTGACATATCAAATGTGAATGTATTGGTGAACCCATCAGCAGTTTCTTGTAGGGTAGTTCACTATGTGCACTTTCACACAGGGATTCAAAAGAGTCTGAGTTTTTTCAAATTTTCTTTTGGTGTCACTCTGGGCAATCACACGGTCAAAAAGAGTCCAGCAACTCGAGTCTAGTTTTTCTGCATTCCTTTTCACAAAATTTTCGTAAATATTTGTGCGTTTCGACTGCGCAACACTGCGTGCTGCGTATTTCATTTGTATGTTGAGATGATGGTCACACCTG
The DNA here is from genome assembly GCF_042242935.1 of Bactrocera oleae. NCBI lineage: Eukaryota > Metazoa > Arthropoda > Insecta > Diptera > Tephritidae > Bactrocera > Bactrocera oleae. The sequence goes on from NC_091538.1 coordinate 38,095,084, forward strand.
CTTGCAATGAATTACCATGAATATGGTAGAACAATATGCATAATACAAGTACCGCTAAATGGTTTCAAAGAAATACTAAAGACGGGAATTCCCTACTCCACAAGAATGTATTGAATATCCGCTACTAATATTTTCAAGGCCAAATTTATAATAGGAATTTCCTAATCTTTAAGTATTCAAAACTCATAATTTCTTTACTCCGTAATAAAAATTCATAATTTCTCTACTCCATAATCTAAATCTTAATTTTCTCCTTATTTACAATTTTTGAAAATATTTCTATTATTCTATGCATACATTTTTGCATATTACATACAAAAAATAGATAACAGAATTCAAATTTGCGATCGAATTCATTTGAAACCGAGCGCTCTTGCAACCATTCAAAGGATTTGAAAGTGAAAAGGAATGCTGAAAAGGGTAGCAGCGACAGAGAACGTATATCATAGAGAAGGTTCACAGTGCGGCCATTAGCAAAATATTTCATGCTTCGCAGGGGAACTGAATAAGATGAGCGTGTTTCACCACATTTGGAAGGGGTACTGAAAACGATGAGCGTGTTTCACCAAATGTCCACAATTAACATCAGAGGACTGAAAAATAGCAGAATTGAGCATTTTCAATGTTAATTGAGAAAAATAATGCTAATTTCAATGTTAAGAAATTTACGCTTACAGATTCGTATATTTACAATGCGCAAACGACTTTGGATATTATTTGAAGATATTCTTCCTATACAGGGTGGCTAACGAATCGTGCTACAAAATTAAACCGTAATAAGTTTCTTGTTAGTCAATGCATTACATTCAATTCTGTTATTGTATAGAAAATTTTATTTTATTTAAACAATTAATTATTCTTCCATACTCAACCACGCATATGCGACACCAAATTCGGGATTGCCTCAATTATATATTTAATGGACTGCTTCAGTTCAGTCAGATTTCTGGGTTTGATTTTGTACACCTCTTGCTTGACATAACCCCATAAGAAAAGACCAAGCGGTCGCAAATATTCGTATACATTATATATGTATAATTATGTTTGCATGTAAACAAATATGAAAGTACCCATTATAATTGTTAATTTGTCTATATGCAACGTATGTATGTAAATATGTACACTCATTGTTTCATGCGAAATCTCCGTTGCCACGGACAACCAATGGCCGAAGCTCACGTTTTTGTTTTCTTGTCAAAGAGTCACTGTGTCGAAGGATTGACGCGACGACAAAGCGTCACAACATTGTGTTGTTGGTAGAAAATCCGAGCTGTGCCGAAAAAATATTAACGAACGGCCGCCGATTGTCACCGCTTCCCTTGCCGCTCTAACAGCTTTGCCCACAAATCATCGTAAATATATATGTTTATATATGAGCATGCATACATATTGACGCAGATTTTTGTGAGACACGGAAAAATATTTTAAAATTGTAAATTTAAATTGTAAAATATTTTAAATCGACAAAAGCTTTGTTGCCAGTTTTGTCAATTTTTTCTGTGTTTTGTGGGCTTGCGTGGTTGCAACTTTTTCCTTCCAGAGGGAATATCAGAAATTTGTTCAATTTATGATTTTTAGCTTTTGCCATCGTCGCGAAAAGAAGCTTGTAGGCAAACGCATGCTTGGGGAGATGAGAGGGTGTCTGTTTTTATAAATGAAGCGAGGGTGCTTGTTGAAAGTACGCCTGCGTTCATGAATGAAAATGTTGTTGTTGTGTGATTTACTATAAATTTGGGCTTCGCCTATTTGGCTGACATATTGACTTGTGACCATTGTTGTTTTTGTAGAACAATTTTTGTAGTTTTTGCGGGTGACATATTTACATGTGTACGGATATTCATATGTATGTATGTTTGTTTGTGTATGCATTATTTGTTGTATATTATATTGATAAGTGATAAAATTATGATTTGAATTTCTGAATCCGTACATTAAAATGTGCATGTGCAGATATACATACATATGACTATATAAGATTAATTTGATAAAAGATGTATGTATATGTTGTAATAAATTTAATCACTATTAGTAACAATTACAATACAAAATATTTATTAAGAATGTATATTATGTAATAACTAAATAAAATCATCAAATTCCCAAATTGACTATATACATATAATATTTTTAAAATTACATAATTTAATTAGAATGTTACCAGTTTTGCATGTTTTCATAAAAATTCGCAAAATGATATTCATATCAATAAATATGATTGCATATAAGCGTATAAAAATATAAACCAAAAGAGTAACATGCGGCTGTAAAATCAACGCAAGTCCTGAGCATAATTTTTATTCAATGCTCAGCTCTGTTCACTCGCCACTGTTAAAATTTCTCCTTCCGAGCCGACTGTGGTGAAACACGCTCATCGCATTTTGTTAGGTTTTGACAATTCACACGCTGGTCCGTAGTTGGACCTTCTCTATATTTTACGTTCTCTGGCAGCGAGCTGTTACGAACAAGAACACAAAGCGTGCCACCCGAACACGAGTGGCACGGTCCCTTCGTCTTTCCTCGTCGTCCCCTCGCCCACAATAAACTGGTTTGAGACTCAAAAGAGTCCCTGTGTAAAAGTGCACTATGAGGTTTTGTTTGTTTCGAACTCCTTTGCGGTTCGCAACGAGAATTCTACCAAATAAACAAAAAGGCGAGGGTTGATGATGATTATAAATGGATGAATTGGACGACATGACCTGTGGATGCTCGCACACAAGGTTATATTATACCAATCATTTTGTACCTTGCTGAAAAATGTTTTGGTTTGCTGCGAGTGAGTTTCCACAGAACATCGTAGAATGACTGGTTCTATTTTGAATCGAACCTATTTTTATGTCAGTTTACTGGATATACATAGGCCTGTACAAGTGCAAATTATTAAAATACAAATGTATACATACATATATGCATATATGTATACAAGATATGTTGCCAATTAAATACATACAAGTATATTTACATACATACACTATGTACATATGACATAAATAAATAATTGTGGCTTTGCTCATAAAATATTCACTACTCGGAATAATCACCCAACTACAGAGCACATTTATGTAGTCAATATGTGCCATTAGTATTATTAGGGGAGAAAATAATATACATGCATATGTACATATGTATGTATAATTTACTTGATTTCAATGCTTTAATGTGTATATTTCCTGTAATTTTGTAGTGAGGCGACACGGTTAAAATGCGTTACCATACATACATACCTACATATTGTACATATGTTCATATAATATGAATTGTAAATATAAAGGACGCACAGCGTAAATCTCTGTAAATATTCACTAAGCCTCACTGTGCGACGTTGCGCCAGCCTTGCGTAAGATATGTATGTTATGAGCCCTCGTGTCACGCAACACACTAAAACGATTGCAATGCGTTCTACTTACTTACAAACATACTTACATATGCCTGCACAATATACAAACTGTTTATTTACTAGCGCGTTTATCTTTTGCGACTTCAATGGTAAATTATGCTGCTGGGGTCGGGCTCTTCGAATCGGTTACGTCGAGAAGGGTGCATAAAGTGGGAACAGTTGTGCCGTAATTTAGTAGATATTGTTATATGTATGTACTTATATAAAGACAACAGCACTTTATTGCATGAGAATTATTTCATATAATATAATATAATATAACATTAAAACACTACCATATTTGTTTCTACTGGACTAGACTTTCAAGTGCCTATACTCTCAGTTATTGTTTTCTATTCACAAAACAATAATTTATTATAGTTAATCTACATCGGTGAAGAGGGTCCACATTCACACACGTGAAACTACTAGATAATCTTACATTTTATTTTTTATGTACTTATGTTTGTAGGTATGTAAGTAAGTACTTTTATTTGAAAGAGTTACAAGGGAACGATGGGAACAAGGTTTTACATAAGTATGTACAATACTATGTACCTACGAATACATACCAACACCACAAGTATTTTTGGTTGTATGCACATCTAAAGCTCCGATGTGGTAATAAAACATAAAAAAGTTAACAAAAGCGGTACTTTTAAAATAGAAAATATTTGCTGCTGTCTTAGAATTGTTTGTCCAACCGCGTTAGTACAAAAAAATTACTACCGAAAATGTTAATAAAATATCAAATATTTGGAGACAAAACAAAAGCTCTATCAACACAAGTAAGAAAGTAAGTCCATATATAACCGAATTATTCATTATTCGGCGAACTTATATAATATTATAGTTTTATTATTTACATATAAGTATACTGAACAAAAAGAGCTGAACTTAATATATTGGCTATATTAGGAAAATGTCAATCAGAGAACCGGAAACCAAATCGAGAACGTGTAACTGCACTATTTGTACAAAGTTTTATTCCGATAACTTCATTATTCTTTGATTTATACGAGTATACTGATATTTCGATAATATCATTGGTGTTTGATTTATATAAATATGGTATATACTGTGGAGTGAAAGCATCATATGGAATTGAAAATTACAAAATAAGAAAAGTAGGGTGGGTGTAATTCGATTTCGCTCACACTTGGTCGGATAGATCTTGAGATATTGGATTTCATCTAAAAGTGGTGGGTGCCACGCCCATTGTCGAATTTGTACACCATTTCCTATTAAGACATCCCGCTTAATTTTGGTTGTGAAATTAAATGCTTTTAACATATATATTTAGTGTGTTATCGCACGTTTAGGACCTTCAAACATAACAGTTATATGGATAGTGGGTTTTTTTCTCACTGTCTGAGGAAATGCTGGATAGACTTGTCCTCTACAAGTTTCATTAATACAGTTTTGTGGTTTGTGAGATATGTCCTTTAAACCTTTTAGGAGGTTTCAAACCATATATGGCTCTTTCTGCTGCAGTTCCCTGTTACAAATTACAGTTTTGTATCTTAAGTTATCGCTGGCACGTACGGACGGACGGTCAGTCAGAATTCAACTCTTCTCGCCTTCTTTATTAATTATACTTGTACATACCTATATACATACATGTACATATCTATTGTATCTCAATTAGTTTTAGGTGTTATGTGAGCAAAACTATTATACTCTGTTTCAATATATTGCAAGAGTAGAATAAAAATATCAATTAAAGATGTTTAAAGTTGAGACCTCAACGGCTTAGAATTTGAATTAATTGGGTAAATTTTTTATATCAATAGTCAGTTAAAAGGTTTTTTTTTTTAACAGAAATGTGAACAAGTTATTCTAAACTTAATTAACATTTAACAAAATACGCTATATAACAGTTTTTTACTGGAAGTAAAGGTTTAAACGGAACTTTACGGAAAAGTATCGACCCATTCCCCGAAGCTTTTTTTTTATTTTTAGGAAAATTCAGATTTTGTTTCAATATTTTATTAAAATTACGTCAATCCTTCCTGCATTTCAGCATAAAGTTTGGTGACTTTATCACGCATAATATTAAAAGTTTTTTTTTATTGTTTTTACGAAATATTTTAATACCATTTTAAGTGTTGAAGTTAAGCTTACTAATTGTCCACCAAAATTTGTCTAAAAAACTAAAATTTTTCGTTGAGCGTTGGCAGCTCTATGTCGCATAATTTAACTTCAGTTCGGAGGCAGATTTGTTTATGATAATACAAAATTTAAAGATGTTTCCAACATTTGTTTGGTTCCACTTTGATGCCAATCCGGATTGTTTCTACTTCGGAGGTATTGTTGTCATACAGATACATATACATATGTATGTATTCGAATATACCAACAAGTAAGTTAAGTTTCTGTATACATATGTGATGCTTTCCAAACCAGTGGCATTGTATTTCACCTGAAAGAAACAGACACACAAGTGTACAAATATTTTATCCTGTCATGAATACGTATGCAGACAATAAACGGCCTTAACCGAAATAGAGATCACTTTGTACATAGCTTATTTTTATGGTCTACGTGTATACAAATGTAATGTATACATACCATATGTATATTGTAATAAAATAGCTTGTCACAGCAAAAAGAAGTAGCTCGACTTAATAACTCTAATTCTTGCTCAGCTTTGTATAAGCCTATATTTTATATATAGATTTATACAATGCTCATTATCTATGAAGAATGTACGAGTATAATCCCTTATAGTCGATGGTAGATCTTATGGTAGATTCCATGGATAAATTGCGTTCTTATAATCCTCCATACAGCTTACCATATGAACATACGCTCATACATACACCTCTGCACAAAGGAGGCACTTTACGGATAGGCTTCTATGAACGCTGTCGATTATGTGCGCATTTGGTGATTATATACGCATTTGGTTGTCGCGACTTTTGTTATGATATACATTACCTTTGTAACTTTGGCGAATTTGTCGATCCCTTCTGGTTGCCTCAATTATAAGCTGTCATTTATTACACTTAAAATGGGTATTAACGACTCATGAAAACTGTTATGTTATATATTTACGTTTTCTTGAATGCAATCGAACTCAAATTAGAAAATAGAATAAATCAAAAGAGGTCAGATTTAAATGAATAAACCAATAAATGGAGCTTCTCTCAAGTGCCGCCTTCGATAGAAAGATAGAAGATAGAAAATAGAGAAAATTAGAGCAACTTGTAACATCACATCAATGAAAGTCGCAAAGGAACGAAGTTTTCATAAAGGGAAACAACTTAAATGGCTGCTACTTTTGCTAAATTTTGTAGTCAAAGCATAGAGAAGATACAGTGGAAATTTTGTATGGCTCGGTAAATAAATAGTTTAAATCAAGGATTTCAATTTCTTAAAGTTAATCTGTACAAAAACTTTCCGGGAATAAATATGTAGTATGTAATAAGTAGGTAGACATAGTAAAACCAGAGAACGTAAAGCAATTTGTGTAAGTATGTTCTTTAGTAAAACTTTCATTAAATTTGCAGATATCAAGAGCACTGCTACTTTAATCAATCCAATATCTTTAAAATCATAATCTTGAAGATTTTATTATTAGATTTCAAAGATTTGTATATATGTACTTTGTGTTTTTAAATCATAATCACTGTTATAACGGCCGGCTTGTATTTTTATTTCAGTGGGCTTCCCGATCTTATGCTTTTACTTGTGGGGCACTGCATATCAGCGTGGATTTTTTTGTGACGACGAATCGCTGAAACACCCTTTCAAACCCTCAACAATTCGGAATTGGATGCTATATTTTATAGGACTAGTCCTACCGATTGGATTGGTAAGTGAAGGGGATCACAAAGTTTAGTTCGGTAAAACTGAGAATGTTATATCTACGAAAGAAAACTACTACGAAAGGGTGCTTATGTATGAGATTGAAAAAACATTTAGAGCTTAAGCAATTCATCGGAACCGACGTAGTTTCGAGTTGAGTTGAGTTTACATAGAGCTACATATATTGGCAGCCATTCTCAACTAAAAACAGAGTATTTGGATTTATTACGCAACTTTGTTGGTTGCTGAATAGTCAAATAAAGTGCCGAAACTATTTTTGAGGGTAATTAAAATTGTCTTGTTCTACTTTTTTATCGCATTTAAAGCATGAGTTCTGGGAAGCAGATGTTCTGGCACATTTGTTTGTACATTCAGTTAAGTGCCACATTGTTGAGGCGACTACATCCAGTATTTTCAATTTTAATTCGCTCTTACCATTAGTTGACACATATCGCCAAGTGACACCAGCTGTCGATCTGTTACAATTCAAAATTCATTCAAGCAGCATCACAAAAAATCAATCGCCCATTTTACACATTTTCAAAAGTACTATGCACTTGCATATCATTTTTATATACCATAGACATGCAATTTACAAACAGTTTTGTGTTAAAAGTTCTGAGAAGCACATGATGCCATACATAATTCTAGAAATTTTTGATTTTAGTGCTTCATTTAAAACAATTAGGGAAGCGCTAAGTTCAGGTGTAACCAATCTAAAGTCGAAGTCGAGACGCTCTCTGAATTTTATTAAGATGCTCATATACTGGTCGTTTTATGCGGTATAAATTCAACTGGAAATTTGAAAATCTTTATATTAGGTATATGATGGTTAGGGAAAATTATTCCGATTTATTTTTGACAAAAGGGCATATTATTACCAGAAAAAAAGTTTTCTGAATTTCAATAACACATCTCATATATTGATTTACAGATAAAAATTCAGCTGTAGACACTAGGATTCATATATAATATGTATTTGGTATCTGAGGGTTGAAAAGTTATTGTGCGATTTCGACAATTTTTGAACGTGAGATTGCAAGCCATAAAAGCACTATTTGTACAAAGTTTTATTTCGATGACTTCATTTTTGTACTTTAAAGTGAAAGAATCATATGGAATTAAGCTGTGATATGTGTTGTTTACATATTTGATTGAAATTGGTAGTGTAGGTTCTGTGATATAGAGTTTCGCCTAAAGGTGGGCGGCGCCCATTGTCCAATTTTGATAGCGGCTCCTGTATCATGAATGATCTGAAATTGAATGCTTCAGAAGCATTTATTTATATGATTTTTGTAATTTTCAACATAACCGTTATATAGAGAATATGCGGGGGTTATCATACAATTTCATTCATACCCACACAGTATGAGGATGTGCCAATTTAACTCGTTCTCAGCAGGATTGGTCGATTTAGTTTTAGTGGTTCGTGAGGTATATAATTTAAATCTATTTAAGAGCGGTCCAGCCACTTTTTAAAAATTGTCAGCTCTTGTATCAAATCATATGTTTTATCTTAATTTGAAGCTTAATAGTAGCTCTTCATAAGTTTTCAATTAACGGTACTTTGTGGGCGTGGTAAAGATCCTATTCCCGCCATCTGTAATGCCAATCTTCTTATGGTGCCATAGTCTATCAATATATCATAATTTTTACTCAAGTTATAGTTTGCACACGACAGACGGATAGACAGTCACCCAAAATGCAACTAGTCTCGTCATCCTGAATATTTGCACTTAGTCTTGGCATAAACTATATTTCAAAGCTTACAATGCATATAGCGAAGATAAATTCGCAGAAAAAAGTATCGTTATTATACTCTTGCAAAATCTTGCTACAGAGTAAAATAATTTATTCACCTAACGATTGTTTGTATCACCCAAAACTTATCGAGTTAAATATAGGGTTATGTATATATAAATGATCAGGATGAAGAGACGAGTTGAAATCCGGATGACTGTGCTAGCTAGGAGAGTAACCACGCCTATTTCTCATATAATAATATCCAACGATTACCCTCCTCCCGGCCAAACGACACGAGGGGCGCAATCCGCATACGTGCGAATTTAGCCGAGTCAGAAAAGGTAAGAGAGTTTTTTAAGTGTTGAGATCTAAAACTGCTCAGCTACAGAAACAAAAATTTCAACAGCTAAGATTTATATTGTAGTTACAATATAATAAATTGTTACATTTTCATTTATTAAGAGGAAACAATAAAGTCTTTTTAATTTTGAAAAGTGAGTCAGATAAGTCAAATGTGCTGGATTTTGAATTAAAATCATGACATCATGACATGACGACCGAATGGCTCGTTTAGTTCAAAATTTGATCTACAGGATTTTAACAGTAAAGGTCTAAACTGCCTCGAAAAGCGAATCGGGATATTAAATTTAATTTCAGACAGGAGAAAAGAACTGGAAACTGTTCCATTCAAGATTTTCACTAAGAATATTATGCCAAGCATTTCCCTACGACTAGAAAGTGTAGGTAGATTAATAAGTTTTAAACGACTAGTGTATGGAGGTAGACTTACCCTAGCATCCCATCGGAAATGCGCTAAGGCAAAAAGTAAAAATTGTTTTTGAACCGACTCTAACTTGTCAGAATGGATTTGGTAGCTAGGGTTCCATACAACAGAGCCATATTCCAATATAGGTCTAACCAAAGTTATATAATTGTTATTGTCTCTAAATTCTTTAGACCAACGTTTAACAAAACTGAGGACAGCTTTTGCTTTCAAGACCATGGTATCAATATGAAGACTGAAATTAAGCTTAGGGTCCATATTAACTCCCAAATCAACATAGTTTAAAACTTGCTCTAGAATATGGTGTTTTATTACATAAGAAGAGTGGTGCACAGATCTACGGGAAAAGCACATCATTTTACATTTATTGAGATTCAATGGCAAATCATTTCTATCCAAATTGTTTAAGTCTGTTTGCAACAGACACCTTTCCTCAGTTGAAGTGTATGATTTAAAAAGCTTGACGTCGTCAGCGTGTATATAATATCATTCACTTGAAATGATAGATTTGTATTTCATTGTGGATGGAAATTTGGAAATCCTGCGTTTGGAGTTGACGAAATCATAAAACGATTTTGGATTACTTACAATATTCTTTTTTACTTTATTTAATTAATTATTATAACATTTTTTGTTTAGGTCAAAATATTGTCGACGCAATAGAGAATATTTAGAATAGTCGACAAGTGAACCAGTTTTTTTAAAATGTTTAAAGACTCGAGTTTTTCTGTATATATATAACTCTGTATTTATATAACTCTTTCGAAAACCACGGACTTATACTTTTGCTTTTATTAACAATTACTATTGGAAAATACTTTTCAAATAATTTCATAATAATGTTGTTAAAATAAGAGACACTCAATTCAATGTCACCATTATAAGTAGGCCATGTTATTGTAGAAAGTTCTGTATTTAACTTTTTAAAATTAGCTTTTGCAAAGTTAAACCGAGTACAGAAGCACGAAGTTTGATGATTATTATCCCGTACATTGCCTGAGATTTCGACAGATATTTCCAAAGCAGTATGATATGAGTCCTCTGGTAGAACAGGAGGATTACTCTGAATAACGGAACACTTTGAAGAGGTATCAACGTATACTAAATCTAAGCATTTACCAAATTTATTCGGAATCAAATTAATTTGGTTCAGACCCAACTCGGACATTTTTTCGAAAAACTCATTAAAACATGACCGATTGCAAATCGGCACGATATAGTCATCGAAAGGTTTCCACGAAGCACACGGTAAATTGAAATCCCCTAATACAATTATTGAATCTGCATTATTTGCCATCGAGGTAGCACGATTTATTAAAGAAGCATGCTGCATGTATACAGACAAGTCCGAATGGGGTGGTATATAAGATAGGGTTAAATAAATAAAGCAACTATTAACGTAGACTCTAATACATTTAAATTCAAATGAGTCGGTCCCTGAAACAATAATATTTTCAGATGGGATAGAGGAATGCACGGCAAATAGAACACCTTCACCGATTCTGTTCAGTCGATCACATCTAAAAATTTGAAATTCGCTGTTTAAAATCTCATTATCAAAAATGTGAGGTTTTAACCAAGTTTCTGTAAATCCAATTATATGGAAATTAAAGTTGGAACTATTCAAATACAAGTCGGTTAATTTTGTATTAAGACCTCTAACATTTTGATAATAAATGCTTAGCGAATTTCTACCAATCAGTTTTTTATATCGGTGGTTGCTTTTGGTAATTTAGCAATGTTTTCCTCAGTTTGACTTCTAAGTTTAGGTTTAAATTCGCGTACAAAAGCCCCAGGTGACCAGAATGAACTATCTAAGATCTTTTTGAATGTTTCAAGAGTTACGTCTATTTTAAACGATGGTATACTTCTATCATAACTGAAGTTAAATTTACGGATATTGATATCATCAATTTTTAAACGTGACGACTTAATGTCCTCCACCGAGGTATCTTTGGCAAGTCTAGAAATAAATATAGACTTTTTAGGTGGAATAATTACCAAATTTTTAATAGATGTTACTAAGTTATTAGGGGGAGCCTCTGGAATTGTGAGACACTTACTTCTATTAGATAGAGCTTTTGAGGAATTGAGCTCTTTGGAAGTTGATGGCTTATCACCTTGAGGGCATAGAGAAGAGAGATGTATTAGGTCATTGGGCGGAGACGTTTTTTTCTGTACAGAAGAACTAAGTGTTACTTCATCGGAAGAACGTTTACGCTTAGGAGCAGGTTTGGAGGATTCATGAGAATCATTCGGGCACTTAAAAGATTTGAACAATTTTTCGTAGTGCCTAAATTTTTCAGTGAGGATTACAAGATCTCGACCGATTTCGTTAAGCCATTGCGTGTCTCCCTATAAACTTTAAATAGATTGATTTCAATAGATCTACAATTTAAACAGGACCAACACAATCCCTTACAGTCGAGAATATAATCTAAGATTCTACCTGTCAGTCCAGCACATTTAATATGGGCAAGCCCATTACAAAGTCAGCATGAAACATAGCGATCTGACTCGCCTTTAATGTTACAATTGGGGAAGTTACAAGACATAATAAACAACAAGAATGAAGATCAAATAAAAGAGTAAGTAAAAAAAAATTTAATAGATGTAATATAAATTAGTGTGTTAATAAAATATTAATAATAATAAATTCAATTAAGAACAAACGCAAAAATAATAGCAATTTTTTTTTATCAAAGTTCAAAACCAAGACAGTTTGAAAAAGCAATATAGCGAGCAGTTTTAGATGCACTGGAACAAATAAAAAGCTACACGCAACACAGCTGTGAATAAAGTAGTAAATGAGATAAATAAAGAGAGAAAATAGAATAAAATAAAACAAAATGAAACAAAAAGCTGACTCGCCCCCAAAAATTCGAAGATTTCAACTGTTTAATAATGCACAAAACTTAAGAACATTTAATACTTAGATTGCAACTCAGAGTTAAATCACTAAATATTGAATTAAATCACTAAAAAATCAATTAAAGTTTAAGAATTTTTGCAAAATTAAACACAATAGTTCACAGCAAACAAAATTACAGCTTTACAGCTTGAAGTGTTGCCTCCTTGATATATATAATATTTTATTTTAAATTTCATCTGATTCTTTCACTTTCCAGTATGCGAGTCAAGCACCAATAAATGTATCGGGGTAAAACTTTGCGTGAATAATGCGTTTAAAGTATGACATTTGTGATCAAATTGTCTAAATCGAACCGAAACTGTTCAAGTTCCTAGATATTGAATATGTGGACCACAGTGCCTATAGTTGACTTTTTACCGAAAATATCGGTCAATGTATAAGATATATAATTTAAATGCATATAATAAAATAAATAAATGAAATTCTCGATAACAGTATGTCTTTGTGTCAAAAATAGGTTGAATCGCATCAATACTTCCTTTAATATAAAATTTTGTTAACACCTGAAGTAATTTCCCTGGCTTTGATCCTTGAAAGTTGCGAGAGTATAAATTGTTCGGTTACATCCGAACTTAGAACGTCCTTACTGGTTTAATATAAAGTTTTGTCAGCACCTAAATGAATTTCCCGGGCTTTGATTCTTGTTTAAAATGTTTGATTACACCCGAACTTAGCCCATCCTTACTTGTTATACTCTCGCAACCTGTTGCTACAGAGTATAATAGTTTTGTTCACCTAACGGTTGTTTGTATCATCTAAAACTAATCGAGTTAGATATAGGGTTATATATATATAAATGATCAGGATGAAGAGACGAGTTGAAATCCGGGTGACTGTCTGTCCGTCCGTCCGTCCGTCCGTCCGTGCAAGCTCTAACTTGAGTAAAAATTGAGATATCTTTATGAAACTTGGTAGACATGTTTCTTGGTACCGTGAGACGGTTGGTATTGCAGATGGGCGTAATCGGACCACTGCCACGCCCACAAAACGCCATTAATCAAAAACAAATAACTTGCCATAACTAAGCTCCGCAATAAGATACAAGACTGTTATTTGGTACACAGGATCACATTAGGGAGGGGCATCTGCAGTTAAAACTTTTTTTTTTTTAAGTGGGCGTGGTCCCGCCTCTAATAGGTTTAATGTGCATATCTCCTAAACCGCTAATGCTATAATAACAAAATTCACTAGAAGCAAATGTTTTTAGCACTTCTATTGACGGTGTGAAAATAGTTGAAATCGGGTGACAACTCCGCCCACTCCCCATATAACGGTACTGTTAAAAACTACTAAAAGCGCGATAAATCAAGCACTAAACACGCCAGAGACATTAAATTTTATCTCTAAGATGGTATAAATTGGCTTTATAGGAACCGCGTTCAAAATTAGACAGTGGGCACAGCCCACTTTTAGGTGAAAATCCATATCTTGAGATCTGCTCAACCGATTTCAACCAAATTCGGTGCATAACGTTCTTTTCATGTTTCTATGTCATAGTGCGAAAATGGGCGAAATCGGACTACAACCACGCTTACTTCCCATGTAACACCATTTTTAATTCCATCTGATTCTTTCACTTTCCACTATGCATATCAAGCAACAATGATTATATCGGGGTAAAACTTTGCGTGAATAATGCAATTAAAGTATGCCACCTTGCGGCCAAAAATTGTCTAAATCGAACCAAAACTGTTCAAACCCCTAAGTACTAAATATGTGGACCCCAGTGCCTATAGTTGACCTTCTACCGAAAATATCTGTCAATCCAAAAAGAAATCTCAAACGAGTATACCATTTGACTTTGCGAGAGTATAAAATGTTCGGTTACATCCGAACTTAGCCCTTCCTTACTTGTTTTTTATTGCAATTTGTATGCAGTGTGGAAAAAATACAAGTGAAATTTATGAGCTTCTCTAAAAATTTACTATTTAATAACCCAACGATTACCCTCCTCCCGCCCAACCGACGCGAGGGGCGCAATCCGCATACGTGCGGAATTAGCCGAGTTAGAAAAGGCAAGAGAGTTTTTTAAGTGTTGAGATCTAAAACTGCTCAGCTACAGAAACAAAAATTTCAAAAGCTAAGATCTAAAGTTACAATATAATAAATTGTTACATTTTCATTTGTTAAGAGAAAACAATAAAGTCTTTTTAATTTTGAAAAGTGAGTCAGATAAGTCAAATGTGCTGGATTTTGAATTAAAATCATGACATCATGACATGACGACCGAATGGCTCGTTTAGTTCAAAATTTGATCTACAGGATTTTAACAGTAAAGGTCTAAACTGCCTCGAAAAGCGAACCGGGATATTAAATTTAATTTCAGACAGGAGAAAAGAACTGCAAACAGTTCCATTCAAAAGTTTCACTAAGAATGTTTTGCCAAGCATTTCTCTACGACTAGAAAGTGTAGGTAGATTAATAAGTTTTAAACGACTAGTGTATGGAGGTAGACTTACCCTAGCATCCCATCGGAAATGCGCTAAGGTGAAAAGTAAAAATTGTTTTTGAACCGACTCTAACTTGTCAAAATGGATTTGGTAGCTAGGGTTCCATACCACAGAGTCATATTCCAATATAGGTCTAACCAAAGTTGTATAAAGTGTTTAAGTAATATACGGATCTCTAAATTCTTTAGACCAACGTTTAACAAAACTGAGGACAGCTTTTGCTTTCAAGACCATGGTATCAATATGAAGACTGAAATTAAGCTTAGGGTCCATATTAACTCCCAAATCAACATAGTTTAAAACTTGCTCTAGAATATGGTGTTTTATTAGATAAGAAGAGGGGTGCACAGATCTACGGGAATAGCACATCGTCTTACATTTATTGAGATTCAATGGCAAATCATTTCTATCACACCATGCAACCAAATTGTTTAAGTCTGTTTGCAACAGACACCTTTCCTCAGTTGAAGTGTATGATTTAAAAAGCTTTACATCGTCAGCGTGTAATAAAAATTTACTTTATCGAAAGCTTTGCTAAAGTCTGTGTATATAACATCCGTATGCTTATGTTCCCTAAAATCCAATGATACATGGTTTACAAATTCAAGCAGGTTTGTTAGAGTCGATTTCCCTTTACGAAATCCATGCTGAGATGAGGATATTATCGGAGAAATCGAAAAGGTTATATGGTCAGTGATGATAGCTTCAAAAAGTTTAGGTATAACTGATAGTTTTGCGATACCTCTATAGTTTTCAATGTTGGATCTAAATCCACTTTTATGCAAAGGGATTATAAATGACTGTTTCCATATTGAAGGAAATATACCCTGTTTAAGAGAGGAATTAAATATCCTTGTCAAAGGCAAATAAATATATTTGGCACTATTTTTTAGGAAGCATGAGGGTATCATGTCTGGGCCATAACTAAAAGATGGTTTTAACTTATTTAAATTAAAAAGTACGTCTTCTTCAGAAATAATTGGAGCGTTAATTAAATTATTCGAACACAGCACTTGCTGATAAGAAAAAGTTTTGGAAGAATTATTACAGTAGTTTGACTTGAAAAATTCTGCAAACATATTGGATATAATATCATTGTCACTTGAAATGATAGATTTGTATTTCATTGCGGACGGAAATTTGGAAATCCTGCGTTTGGAGTTGACGAAATCATAAAACGATTTTGGATTATTTACAATATTTTTTTTTTACTTTATTTAAGTAATTATTATAACATTTTTTGTTTAGGTCAAAATATTGTCGACGCAATAAAGAATATTTAGAATAGTCGACAAGTGAACCGGTTTTTTTAAAATGTTTAAAGGCTCGAGTTTTTCTGTTTTTCAATTTATATAACTCTTTCGAAAACCACGGACTTATACTTTTGCTTTTATTAACAATTACTATTGGAACATACTTTTCAAATAATTTTATAATAATGTTATTAAAATGAGAGACACTCAATTCAATGTCACCATTATAATTAGGCCATGTTATTGTAGAAAGTTCTGTATTTAATTTTTTTAAATTAGCTTTTGTAAAGTTAAACCGAGTACAGAAGCACGAAGTTTGATGATTATTATCCCGTACAATGCCTGAGATTTCGACAGATATTTCCAAAGCAGGATGATATGAGTCCTCTGGTATGGTACTATGTCCAAAATGTTTGTTTGTTGCCCTCCAAATCTATAGTAATTAAGACTAAGTTGTTGGCATAGTAGATCTTGCAATACAGTTAGATTTACCTTCGGAAAGACTTTACATTATTTGCATTCCTAATATTTATTATGATTTTCAGAAATTCATTTTATAAGAAACTTTCCTATTATTTTTTCAGATCCTTATAGTTGAAATTGTGAAGGTGAACAATGCCAAGCCTTCAAACGAGGATATCATTACACGACGTCAGTATATCTTCATGGACTACGAAATTCCTGTTTGGATGGTGCATTGCTATAAAAGTATTGGAGTTTTCGGATTCGGAGCAGCAGTTTGTCAGCTAATGACAGACATTGCTAAATACTCTATAGGACGACTGAGACCACACTTTTTCGCCGTAAGTAGAAGCTCCCTTTTCGTCGTGTGTAAGTGTAGCGTTTTAATGAAAATGGGAAAACTGTGAGCAATTTTAGGGGCAATCAAAACTGTCATCCTCAAATCATACGACAGTGGTAAAATATGGGCCAATTAACATGCATACTTATCTATAAGAATGTACATGTATACGAGAATAAGTCTATATGGGTTTCCATTTGTACCCATAAAACATGTGCAAATACGAACAAATGAACATACGAATGATGGTTTGGTTTTATATGTAGAAATGTACTCATTTGACTTTATGTTTCCAATGTTGAAAGGGGAGTTTAAATGTGCATGTGGCCTTTAAAATACTCATCATAATCATTACCATAATTCATATAAAGATTGAGTGTAGATTTTTTACTCTTGCAACATGTTTTTACTTGCAATATAATAGTTTTGTTCACGTAACGGTTGTATATATCACCTTAAAATAATCGAGTTAGATATAGGGTTATATATATGTGTATATATAAATGATTAGGATGATGAGAAGAGTTGAAAAACGAGTGACTGTCTGTCCGTCTTTGCAAGCGGTAAGATATCTTAATGAAGCTTGGTCCACGTGTTCCTTGATAAAAAAGTAGGGACGAGTGCGTAATTAATCGAAAACCTATAAAATTCTATAACTAAGCAATGAATTAAGATATAAAACTGTAATTTGGTTCAGGGAATTGCAGTAACAAGGCCCCAGTGGTGCGTGACCCCGCCCTCTAATAATCTCCTAAGCCACTAAAGCTACAATAACTAAATTCGCTTACGACAATTCCTGTAAGAACTCCTACCAACAGTGTGAAAATGGATAAAATCGGATTATAATCCGGCCCTGTCCCCATATAACGGTTTTGTTAAAAACTACTAAAAACGCGATAAATCAATAAATAAATGCTCCAGAGACATTAAATTTTACTCCAAGGATGACATAAGAGGGCTTTATAGGAGCCAGGATTAAAATTGGACGATGGGTGTGGCACCACCCATATTTAGGAGAAATCACATATCTCCGGATCTCCTCGACCAAATTCGGTGCAAAATATTATCCTGATGATCCTATATTACACTATGCAATCAGACAACAACCACTCCTACTTGCCATATAGCACAACTTTAAATTCCATTAATTCTTTCATTTTCCAGTACACAAATCAAGCACCAATGAATATAGTTCGATAAAATTTTGCATAAATAGTGCCTTTGAGGTATGCCATCTCGAGCCTACAAATTGACAAAATCGTACCATAACTGTTCAAGCCTTCACTTACCGAAGTGCGTATTGCTGACTTTTCAGTCAAACTGTGTATATTATTGAAATTCGAGGAAAATATTTTCTTTGATAATAGTATACCCTTTTGTCAAAAAAAGGTTGAATAGGATCAATACTTCTCTTAGCCCCCATATATCTAATATAAAGGTATTTAGCCGGCTTTATAGTCGTAGTATAAAATATACCTAATAGTTGCTTGTAACCCTTTAGATATTGCCAATGAAAGGACCGACCAATAAATGGTGTCAAATAGTCATAACTAACTAAATTATAAAAGAAAAGTTTAATAGTGATGCTTTAGAAATTTAAATGAGGCTTCTCAGCAAACTTTGCGAAAACAATCCATATCACTATCTTATGTTACGGTGCTATGGGCAATGAAATGGAATAATTGGTAATAACCACGTCCACTTCGCACAAATAACTTACATGTGTCCATACATATATACTATACAAAAGTTTTAACGATTTTATATTATTGAATAAAAGCACACATTTTTTTACTTCCTTATACAATAAACTTCGGTTGAACCGAAGCTGTAATACCCTTCACAAATACAAAATAGTCCTTACACGAACATGATTTTTATCGGTCAGTTTATATGGCAGCTATTGCTTTAGACATTAACCCATCCCAAATTTCCCTTTCCATACAAGTAATTTTTTCCGATAATTCAGTTTGTATGACAGCGATATCTCAAAACTAAGGGATTAGTTCGCGTATATACAGACGGACATGGCTCCTCATGTTGATCATTTATATATGTATGTATAAATTCTTTACATTGAGTACCTTAAATAACAAACAACGGTGATTTGTCAGTACTCGGTTTATAGAAGAACATGAAGATTATGTCTTCTGATTATGATGATATGCCTATTTCATCATTAATTCAAGATTAAAATATCTTGGCAATAAGGAATGGAGTTATTTCCAAATGTAAATAACGATAAATTATATGCTTAGAGCATTTCAAATATATATACATATATTTTTTAACATTTGCGACTTCAAATCTCAGTCAGATTTGAACAAAATATCAGACAGGATTCTGATGAGGTTAATGATCGTATACCCAAAAATTAAACATAAAGGCGCAGAAAAATTTCGATTTCATACAACTTATTGTATTGACTGAATTCAGGAAGAAGCCATATAATGTAATCTTAGTCTTCCAACAAAACAAATAACGTTTAATAAATATTTTAAATTCTTATAGAAACTTATATTACTGATATAAAAACTTTTTAATCTTATTTTTTTTAAGCACAATACTTCCTTTAAGGTCACAGGCATAAGCACTTTGAATTGTTTCTTTTTCGTTTTTTTTATTTTTTAACAAATAATTCAATAAACAATGTAACTACAATTTTCGAATTCTTTACACATTTTTATTAAAAACAAGTAAGAAAGGGCTAAGTTCGGATGTAACCAAACATTTTATACTCTCGCAAAGTCAAATGATATACTCGTCTGAGATTTCTTTATAAATTTTAATAGTTAGAAATAGGAACTGTAGCCTCAGTTATTTAGACAATTTTTGGTCACAAGGTGGCATACTTTAAACGCATTATTCACGCAAAGTTTTATCCCGATACAATCATTGTTGCTTGATTAACATAGTGGAAGGTGAAAAAATCAGATGGAATTTAAAATGGTGTTATATGCCTACTTTCGCACTATAACATAATAATTTGGTTGAAATCGGCTAAGCAGATCCCAAGGGTTTTCACCTAAAAGTGGGCGGTGCCACGCCTATTGTATAATTTTGAAGTCGGTTCCTATAAAGTCATCTCATAAGCAGATCCCAAGGGTTTTCACCTAAAAGTGGGCGGTGCCACGCCTATTGTATAATTTTGAAGTCGGTTCCTATAAAGTCATCTCATAACATCCCAGAGATAATATTTAATGTCTCTGGCGTGTTTAGTGCTTGATTTATCGCGCTTTTAGTAGTCATGTCTACCAAGTTTCATAAATATATCTAAATTTTTACTCAAGTTACAGCTTGTACAGGCAGACGGACGGACGGATTTCAACTCGTCTCTTCATCGTGATCATTTACATGTATATAACCCTATATCTGACTCGATTAGTTTTAGGTGATACAAACAACCGTTAGGTGAACAAAACTATTATACACTGTAGCAACATGTTGCGAGAGTATAATAATCACGAAAATACATACGTACAACTACTACTATAATAATACATATATATATATAATATTTATGATGGGTTCACCAATGCCGATGGGTTCACCAATCCACTCACATTTATTATGTCAGTACTGACAGTCAAATGACTGTCAATGTTTATACGTTGAAAGGAAACAGCATACATTTCCATAAAAGTTTCGAGAAATTGTGAAATACTATATAAGTATTGTGTGTGTATGTTATTTCGTGCGATAAACCAAAAGTGTTGCGTGCTCCTGTGCAATAACTCTTTTGTGTGTAAAAAAATAAAAATATACCGAGGGAGTTTTCAAATATAATATACGTAAGTTATTATTAAGTTTAAAATAAAATTTATCCTTCTTTAAAATTGATCTAAATACGACGCTATGAAAACGCAGACCAACGGTAATCATATTATTTCAAAAGAGCATAAGTCAATTTTCAATAGCAAAGCACTGCAAAACGCGACAACATTACCGACTGACATTGTTGATTCAAACAAATTTTGTCAACTCCGCGACGATGCGATAAATTCGCCGTCAATAGTATGCGAGCTCGTATGCATGTACTTATGTTTGTCGTCAAATTGTCATTTGTTTTTTTTCAACGATTTGTCAGAACTCAATTTTTTGCTCCGCCTCAGGGATATAGAACTTCCAACTGAGGATTTATATTATATTATTATATCGCTTAATTTGTAAAGAGAAATACTGATATCTTAGGGCTTATTTATATAATACTATAATATTTACGTAAAAAAAATATAAATGCACATATAGGCAATTCACAAGCTTCGCCTTATGTCTAATGTCGTATTTCAATAGTCTTAAAAAATACGACACTTGTGAGCACCCCTTAATTGTTGTGTCATATTGTGTACTATTTCTTCACTTCACCAGCTGGTCGTGAAAAATTAAGAATACTAAAGTGCCACGAGAAAGTGACAAAAATAAAATAAGAAATTGATGAAATTTATTTATTTTAGACACTTAAAAGTCAGCGATAAAAAAGTAAACAGATACAGCTAATAGGACAGTAAAAAAAATTTGAACAATAAAATTCATTTGAGTAATAAAAAAATATCTGAAATAATTATGTGGCAGTGCACCCCTCGACCCCTCCTCGATCGCTGGAATCGTTTAACTTGCTTCGTTCTAGTTGTCCTCGCAAAAAGAAAAAAATTAATAGTTCAAACAGTCACCAACACAAAGCCGTGAACGAATCAGCTGATACGACCTATCATATGAGAACGCAATGTAAATGAACACTCACCTTCATTGACATCATCTTCATTGTCTTCTTTAGACAAAACTCCATCTGACACATCACGGTCGGCATAGAAGTCAATTGTGCTTTCACGTCAATTCAATTGCACTGTACCGCGACCAGTTGCTACAATATAATTGCTTCCAGTTAAAACAATTTTCTCAGTATGCCGTTCGAATTTTATGAAACTCGATTTATCACACAAATGTGCTGTTGCACCACTATCCAAGCACCAAACGTGTTTTGCAAAAGCACCGTTACAACATCCAAACACAGAGTACGATTTTTTTCGACCTTTGTTGTCATTGACGCTCGCGTTTTTTTCATTAACTTTTGCTCGACAAATCTTGGAACTGACGGTCCACACGACCAGCAACTTATGTTTTTTCTTTGTTCATCCCTGTCCTTTACGCTCTCTCGATTTTCGCCTCGCGAAGAGAACATTTTTTGCTCTCCGTGTTTTTCACTTTGTTCATTACGCCTTCCGCTCTCTTCGAGCAATTTAATTTTCAACGCACTAGCTGACGTTTTGCAATTCTTCACATTATTTATCTGTAAAGACTTAATGCATAGCATAATGCTGGCTAATGCTTTTTCGTCTTTTGCACCAAACGCAGCTTTTACATCTACAGTGTCATCTTCGTTCTTTACGACACGACCACAAATCATGCCCCATAGCTCTGCATGTATGAGCACGATTTTCATTTGAACGATCCAAGCGCTGTGATTGTGGTCATCCATGCCCAAGAAAAGTCAGAATGAACACAATCACCTTCTCCAAGAAGATTTCTATCCTTTGCTTATTAGATATTGTTCATGCAACGCACAAAAATGTGTTGAAGAATTTATCTATTATTTACTTATTTTATTGTAAATTCTCGGACTTCAACCAATATAATTTGAAGAATTATTTTAAATTACAAAAATTATGATTTTTTGGTAATATGCAAATGTAAATCAGCATGCGCATAATTCATGTAAAAACATTACTTGTGTCTATATATAGCTTTTTCCCCGTTTCGATCGTTGCATGGTGTATTTCTAAAGTTTCGGAGTTGTATTTTTTGATGTTCCCTCTTGTGAAAATCTCAAATTAGCTTAACATTTGCGCCTTCTCCATGTATTAACATTCTCTGGTTTGGAGTTTCGACTTACCAGACTAATTATATAGCTCATTATATAGATTAAGTGAAATTTTTTATTTTATAAAAAATTGTTGGTAAGTCTAGATAAAGCATAAACCATCGATAGTCAAAATAAACTATCGAAAATAAAACTATCGATAGTCCCATCGATTGTTTTGCAGCTCTAGTGTTGCCACTAATATGTGAAATGTAAAATTATTTAAAGTCTAACAAGTCTTTTGTTATTTTACCAACAAAAGTATAAAATAGCACTGTTATATTATTTGTAATAACAATTAATCATTTAAAACAAATAAATCGATATATTTACTTTTTTTTTGGACAAAAGATTTCACAAAACATTTAAATTTCATTTATGTAAAGGTTTTAGTACGTCAAAAACGAAATTGTGTACATCAACTGTTTAATATGTTGCTGCCATCTTCAAGACGATACTTGCCAACCAGAAAATTCTACTATTAAATATATTTGTGTTATTTTATTCTTGAAAAGCTTAAAATATTCATTCAGTCATTTTTTTTATTATCAATTGATAAGAATTTGTATCAAAGATGTTATGAATTGGATTTGAAAATGTCTGATGCCGTTTCTACGTGTATCAAAATCAATTTTTCGACATTTTTAAATTAATATTAGGGGTGTGAATAGGTGTAGTAAAAAGAAATCCATAATTTTCCAATAGATGGCGTCATTTATCTGTATTTCGCGTTGTATAAGTCCGATCGGGTTAAAAAGATGACATTTCAAACTAAAAAAAGCTATTCTGACAGTTTTGAGATTGGTTAATTCAGTTTTTTTTTCGATAAGGACGAGAATAAAAAAAAAAAAAGCCAGGCGGCTGAAAATGTAAATAAAATCATGGACATTGTAGAGTCCGACCGTCATGTAAGCACTGTTTCGATTGCTAAAGAGCTAAAGATTGCCCAAAAACCGTTTGGAACCATTTGAATAAGGCTGGATACGGAAAGAAGTTCGAAGTATGGGTGCCACACGAGTTAACGTAAAAAAACATCATGGATCGAATTTCCATCTGCGAATCGCTCCTGAATCGCAACAAAATCGACGCATTTCTGAAGCGCTGGGTGACTGCCGATGAAAAGTGGCCAAAACGGTCGTGGTCGAGAGGCGGTGAGCTGGCGGAAATGGTGGCCAAGCCAGGATTGACGGCCAGGAAGGTTTTATTGAGTGTTTGGTGGGATTGACAGGGAATTATCTACTATGAGCTGCTCCCATACGGCAAAACTCCTAACTTGGAACTGTACTGTCAACAATTGGACCGTCTGAAGGAAGCAATCGTCCCGAGGTGGCCAGCTGTAGCCAAAAGGAAAGGAATTGTAATCCATCAGGACAATGCCAGGCCACACACATCGATAGTGACTCGCCAGAAGCTCCGCGAGCTTGGTTGGGAGGTTCTTATGCATCCACCTTATAGACCGGACCTAGCACCAAGTAATTACCATCTGTTCCTGTCCATGGCAAACAATTTGGCTGGTAAAGAATTCGCTTCAAGAGAGGCTTGTGAAAATCGACTGTCTCAATTTTTTCCAATAGAATCGAAGGCTTCTATGAGAAAGGCATAATGAAATTACCGTTAAAATGAACACAAGTAATCGAACTAACATTCCTTGAGATTTTCCAAAAATGGGGATTTAAAAATGCTTTGGATTATCTTTTGTGACGCGGAGGTTAGTCAAAACTTAAGAGTTTGTTCAATCATGTTAAATGCATGATGTATTTATTGAATTTTTTGGCATTTACAAAAATAAGTGCGAATTCTTAATGAATATTTTAGTAAGTTAGGTATATCAAATAACTCGAATTCGACGGTCTAGAGTATTTGGTAGGATACATTTGTAAACGATTAAAAATTGAAGTGGTCGAATTTGAGAAAAATCTGAAGTATAAATGAGTTAACATTTAAGCGAGGGCAGGTTAATGAAACCAACTGAGAAAATAATGGAGGTGATGTCTCAATGAAGAAAAATATTTAAAACTATAAATGTGCAAACCATTTTAATATTAAAAAATCAAACCCAAAAACATTGAACTGACGAAACTATACTTTTGTTTTTTAGATCTCGAATATATTTTCTAATTGGATAGAGATATATCAGATAATTGTTTAAACAAAAAAACCCCAAAAAAAAAAGGATAACATAAATAATAAAATTTTCAAATTCGTCACACTTAAGAATGACGATGACGACAATTTTGGTCACAAGGTGGCTACTTTAAACGCATTATTCACTCGAAAGTTTTACCCCGATACAATCATTGTTCCTTGATTAGCATAGTTGAAAGTGAAAGAATCAGATGGAATTTAAAATGGTGTTACTTGTATATAGAAAGTAGGCGTGGTTGTAATCCGATATCGCCCATTTTCGCACTATCACATAGAAATATGAGAAAAATGTTATGTACCGAATTTGGATGAAATCGGTTAAGCAGGTCCTAAGTTATGGGGTTTCACCTAAAAGTGGGCGGTGCCACGCCTATTGTATAATTTTGAAGTTGGTTTCTACAAAGTCATCTCATATCATTATAGAGATAATATTTAATGTCTCTGGCGTGTTTAGTGCTTGATTTATCGCGCTTTTAGTAGTTTTTAACAGTACCGTTATATGAGGAGTGGGCGGAGTTGCCACCCGATTTCAGCCATTTTTACACTACCGATAGAAGTGTTAAAACCATTTGTTCTCACTGAATTTTGTTATTATAGCTAAAGCGCTTTAGGATATGGTAGATATGCACATTAAACTTTATAGGGTGCGGGACAACGCCCACTTCTAAAAAAATTGTTCACTGCAGATGCCCCTCCCTAATGTGATCCTGTATACCAAATAACTTGTCTTGTATCTTATTGTGGAGCTTAAATATGGCAATTTATTTTTTTTGTGGGCGTGGCAGTGGTCCGATTACGCACGTCTTACGGTACCAAGAAACATGTGTACCAAGTTTTATAATGATATCTTAATTTTTACTCAAGTTACAGCTTGCAGAGACGGACCTGATCATATATACATATATACCATATATCTAACTTCATTAGTTTTAGGTGGTACAAACAACCTATTTATAAATAATTGTATTCGACTGTGATGTTGAGTTAATTTAAGAACATTTTAAATATATACAATTTATTTTTTATTTACATCAAAATATCTAGACAGGCAGCCCAACGTTGTAAGAGAACAATCAGATGACTCGTTTTTACGCGAAAATATCAATTTTCACGGATATCCTCTTGTTACGAACGGTAGAAGCGGTGGTGAGTGTTCATTTACATTCCGCTCCCATAAGGATCATCATCCGCTGTTAACCGAAACTTGGTTAAACAATGGTGATAATGTTAGCATGTCAAACTTTTTTGTGTGGTCAAATATAAACGACTGACCATTCGAGCAGGAGTTGTTGCGAACTATTATAATGAATGTGTTTAACTGAATACAATTACTCTTAAATCTTACCGCGGGTGAGGGATTGAAAAGATGTGTAGTTGAGTGAGAAATCTTTCATTCTAATGTAATATCAAATTTGCTTGTCCTTACATACTATTTACAAATCTTATTTATCTAATTAAATGTGTATATGTGTGTATGTTTTTATTAGGTGTTTTTAGGTATAAAACTCAATACATGTGTGTGTGTGTGTTTTATGCTATCTTTATGTTTTAGTATAATATATATTCGTATGATAGTTGAGATTATGGTACATATTTTTACTAATATTTAAACTTATAAATATAACTTATGCTGCGGGGCCGATTGGCATCAACGTACATTTTCATATTTGAACATACTCCCGGGCGACAAAAGTGAGTACTGGAAAGGTGCCCGCAGCATGTAGTCGTGTCCTGTTCGTCACATAAGTTACGTCGTAGCTGGTGGCTGTACATTTCTGTATAACAATTCACGATGACCATGAGCTGTTGTATTAGTAATAATTTACTCTTAACTATTTCTTCATATTCGTCGCAGAGGTATTCTTTTGGTTTTCTCTCTCACTACACGGACGGCGGTGTACCCTTACTTTTACGCTTCTTTATTCGTGACTTAGTATTCTCTTCTTCACTGCTTCATGGATGACAGAACGTCAAAACCTACTGAACTCAGCCAACTGTCAGTCAGTTGCCGTGTTGAAGATCACTTACCAAAATTGGAAAACAATGAAAATTAAAGAAAACGCCGAATTGAAATGTATGTGATGAAATCTTTTGTGAGGCCATGCTTCGTAGTTTTAATTTTCAATTGAAAATTATAAAAAACATTTAATAATTGAGAGCTAATACATTTATTCTTTTAATTTAGTACTGAAAGTTCAAAACTCAATTTTTTTAATATATAACAAATCACAAAAAATGGCTTGAATAGTTTCTGCATATGTTTAACGGATACATGTTTAATAATATTTAATCTTAATAAATGTTGGGTATTTTAATTTAAATGCCCAAAAATTATAACCCCAATTTTGAGGCGCTGGAATAGGTTGGACGTCCCTTTATACCTGAAGGATACGAAACTCTTTGCAGAGAACGCAAAATATAGAGAAGGTCCAACTACGGACCAGCGTGTGAATTGTCAAAACCTAACAAAATGCGATGAGCGTGTTTCACCACAGTCGGCTCGGAAGGAGAAATTTTAACAGTGGCGAGTGAACAGAGCTGAGCATTGAATAAAAATTATGCTCAGGACCTGCGTTGATTTTACAGCCGCATGTTACTCTTTTGGTTTATATTTTTATACGCTTATATGCAATCATATTTATTGATATGAATATCATTTTGCGAAATTTTATGAAAACATGCAAAACTGGTAACATTCTAATTAAATTATGTAATTTTAAAAATATTATATGTATATAGTCAATTTGGGAATTTGATGATTTTATTTAGTTATTACATAATATACATTCTTAATAAATATTTTGTATTATAATTGTTACTAATAGTGATTAAATTTATTACAACATATACATACATCTTTTATCAAATTAATCTTATATAGTCATATGTATGTATATCTGCACATGCACATTTTAATGTACGGATTCAGAAATTCAAATCATAATTTTATCACTTATCAATATAATATACAACAAATAATGCATACACAAACAAACATACATACATATGAATATCCGTACACATGTAAATATGTCACCCGCAAAAACTACAAAAATTGTTCTACAAAAACAACAATGGTCACAAGTCAATATGTCAGCCAAATAGGCGAAGCCCAAATTTATAGTAAATCACACAACAACAACATTTTCATTCATGAACGCAGGCGTACTTTCAACAAGCACCCTCGCTTCATTTATAAAAACAGACACCCTCTCATCTCCCCAAGCATGCGTTTGCCTACAAGCTTCTTTTCGCGACGATGGCAAAAGCTAAAAATCATAAATTGAACAAATTTCTGATATTCCCTCTGGAAGGAAAAAGTTGCAACCACGCAAGCCCACAAAACACAGAAAAAATTGACAAAACTGGCAACAAAGCTTTTGTCGATTTAAAATATTTTACAATTTAAATTTACAATTTTAAAATATTTTTCCGTGTCTCACAAAAATCTGCGTCAATATGTATGCATGCTCATATATAAACATATATATTTACGATGATTTGTGGGCAAAGCTGTTAGAGCGGCAAGGGAAGCGGTGACAATCGGCGGCCGTTCGTTAATATTTTTTCGGCACAGCTCGGATTTTCTACCAACAACACAATGTTGTGACGCTTTGTCGTCGCGTCAGTCCTTCGACACAGTGACTCTTTGACAAGAAAACAAAAAACGTGAGCTTCGGCCATTGGTTGTCCGTGGCAACGGAGATTTCGCATGAAACAATGAGTGTACATATTTACATACATACGTTGCATATAGACAAATTAACAATTATAATGGGTACTTTCATATTTGTTTACATGCAAACATAATTATACATATATAATGTATACGAATATTTGCGACCGCTTGGTCTTTTCTTATGGGGTTATGTCAAGCAAGAGGTGTACAAAATCAAACCCAGAAATCTGACTGAACTGAAGCAGTCCATTAAATATATAATTGAGGCAATCCCGAATTTCGTGTCGCATATGCGTGGTTGAGTATGGAAGAATAATTAATTTTTTAAATAAAATAAAATTTTCTATACAATAACAGAATTGAATGTAATGCATTGACTAAAAAGAAACTTATTACGGTTTAATTTTGTAGCACGATTCGTTAGCCACCCTGTATAGGAAGAATATCTTCAAATAATATCCAAAGTCGTTTGCGCATTGTAAATATACGAATCTGTAAGCGTACATTTCTTAACATTGAAATTAGCATTATTTTTCTCAATTAACATTGAAAATGCTCAATTCTGCTATTTTTCAGTCCCCTGATGTTAATTGTGGACATTTGGTGAAACACGCTCATCGTTTTCAGTACCCCTTCCAAATGTGGTGAAACACGCTCATCTTTTTCAGTTCCCCTGCGAAGCATGAAATATTTTGCTAATGGCCGCACTGTGAACCTTCTCTATGATATACGTTCTCTGTTATAGAGAAGGTTCGCAGTGTGGCCATTATTAAAATATTTAACTTTTCGCAGAGGAACTGAAATCGATCAGCGTGTTTCACCACTTTTGTTTATGTTTATGTATGAGCATGGATACCAGAGATAAAGAGATGCCCAACATAGATAACTCCTCTCTTTGCCTTCTGAGAGAGCTCATGAACTTTCAGTGCTGCCAGGAAAAACCACGAGTTCATGAGCTACTGAACAGATGACAACCAAAACAATGAACTACCACTAAGAATCCCGCAGAAATAAATTGCGAAATCAGTGGGTAATTTGTGAGATCAGATTTTTTGTTGACTTTTACGTATATTTGCAATCTTTATTTAAAGAGTTTTAATATAGTTTTGTTTTTAAGAAAGAGCGGGTATTTTCTCGCAGAGTATTGTTTTGCTTAGCAGTACCAATTGAATAAATTATCAAAAGATATTTGTTAATTGAGTATATAAAAAAGAAATAAGGATCATGTTTAGGTTATTTAAAACTTGTGTGTTTTAAAATATTAAAATATTTTGTTAAATTTAGTTTTAAAAGTAAATTTTGAAAATCTTGTGATTAAAATATACACGTACATATATTTAGACGTCATATAGGATATCTAGCTTGTTAAACTAATTTTAACTATGTATATTTTTCTGGAAAATGGAAAACGAAAAATACCCAAGAAATACATTAAAAAATCTCAAAACTTATTTCTTTCTTTAGTGGTACCACTGTCAAATGTTATAAAAAATGTGTACTTTTACAGCGCTCTCTCGAATCAAAGAGTTTCGGATCATTTTATCCATGATGGCCAACTCGCCTTTCACTCGCAATTGCTAAACGTCAAAACCTAATGAACTCAAGCAACTGTCAAAGTTCAGGAGGTCTGACGTTTAGCAATTGAAAAAAGCGGGACGGCCAGACTGAAATCCTACAGAAAAATATGTAAACAGAGAAATTTGTTGCCGCTGTTAAAGATCCCTAACAAAAATTGAAAAACAATGAAAATGAAAGAAAACGTGAAATTGAAATATATGTGATGAAATCTTTTGTGATACCATGCTTAGTAGTATTGATTTTCAACTAAAAATTATAAAAAACATTTATTAATTGAGAGCTAATACATTTATTCTTTTGATTAAATATTGAACGTTCAAAAATCAAAGGTTTTAATATATTACAAAATCACAAAAAAGGGTTTAAATAGTTTCTGCATATGTTTAACGGATACATGTATAATAATATTTAATTTTAATAAATGTTGGGTATTTTAATTTAAATGCACAAAAATTATTATTTTGACTGATCTGGCTACAATGCGAAATGTTATAAAAAACGTTAATTTTGAGGCGCTCTCACACTGGAAAGAGTTGGGCATCCCATTATCCTTGATGGATACATATCGACGGAGATTTTTGCTAGCCATGGAAAAATATTTTAGAATTGTAAAATATTATAAGTCGTCAAAAGCTGTGTTGCCACTTTTGTCACTTTTTAAGCTATTGCATAGCTTCTATCGCGGGCTTTGAGCGCGGGGACTGAATCAAGAAATTCCGTAACGGAAATAAACCTAACACGATCAGAAAGTATGCGCAAAATGGTTGCATACTTGTAGGCGTATTTTCGCATATATCAAGCGGAACAAATCAATTGAAGAGCAGGGTGATTCAAGAATAATATACAATTACAATTTTTTTAATGGCTAATATAAATATGGAATTAAAAAATAATTTAATTATTTTGAAATTGTAATGTATGTGTTGAAATCTTTTGTGATGTGATTTATTAATTGGAGCTTATACATTTATTCTTTTGATTAAGTATTGAAAGTTCGAAAATAAATTGTTTTAATATATTAAAAAATCACAAAAAAGGGTTTAAATAGTTTCTGCATATGTTTAACGGAAACATGTATAATAATATTTAATCTTAATAAATGTTGGGTATTTTAATTTAAATAATATAATATATATAATGCATAAGAAATAAATAAATAATTATAATTGCATAAGTTGATAAAAAATGCTATGCAATAGCTTTACCGCGGCAGTCCCCAAGTGCCACACGTATCTTTTTTCTGTGTTTTGTGGGCTTGCGGTGTTGTCACTTTTCCTTTCTAGAGGGAGCATCAGGAAATTGTTCAATTTATGATTTTTAACTTTTGCCATCGTCGCGAAAAAACGCTTGTAGGCACACACATGCTCGGGGAGATTTTATGGTGTCTGCCATGGATAATATGATCCGAAACACTTTGAATCGAGATAGCGCTGTAAAAGTCCACATTTTTTATAACATTTGACAGTGGTGCCACTGTGGAAAGAAATAAGTTAGGGAATTTTTATTACATATTTTGGGAATTTGTAATTTCGACACCACCGCTGAGGTATACAAAAGGCGAGTTACCGAAGTTAGTTTTGGGTGCTCGGTTCCCCCGTAGGCCTAAATCACCCATATAGGTACAAAATAAAATCACAATAATTTCCAAAATTCACAAATAATATAAAAATATACAAAATTCATCATATAAGAAAAAACTTAAAACTTTTTGTAGAACAATGTTTGTAGTTTTTGCTTATGACATAGTTACATGTGTACGCATATACATATGAATGTAGGTTTGTGTATGCATTATTTGTGTTGCAATATTATACGCACATATGAATGTACGTATAGAATATATTACTGATAAGTAATAATATCTTGACTTGAATTTGAAGTCTACTTTCATACATACATATGTATGTACCTGATAGATGTGAATGTAAGATTCAAATGATGAAAGGCGTGACTTACATATTTTACTATTTTAATATATTAAGATTTTTAGGATATTATGATAGTACGTTATATACTTGTACTAATGTATATAGAGGGGTGGCACACTTATTAGCACACCCTCCCATGTGCATTAAATAAAATTAAAAGAAAATTGAAGAAAAAATAAAAATACCGAGAAGGTAATCAGTAATATTTATTAAATAATGTTGATTGGAAACAAATTAGTAATTAAAAAACACATAATAGAACCATAAAAAAATCGTATTATTATTAAGCAGTTCGGTCAAGAGATCAACACATCTAAAAACAAGTAAAAAAATTTATAAAATTTTTAAAGTAATTTGAAAAAAAGAAACGTATGAGTTTATATTTACTCAATATTTAGTTGGGGATCCATTTTGGGAAATTTCGGATGTACATCTTCCTGGCATAGATAACACCAAATCCATAAATAGTGCACTGTCTTCGGTTTCAGTGCCATGAGTCGCCTTTTTATTATTGCTCACAGATTTTCTGGACTCTGCGCAGTCCAATTCAGCAATGGAACTGCCTGGTTTTGAAGCCACTGAATCACAGACCTTGACTTATGGCAGGGCGCATTGTCCTGTTGGACTTTATTCCGCAAATGGTACGAGATAATTTTCAAGCAACTTCTGGTATGCTACAGAATCTAGCGAGCGCGTTATCTGAACAATAGGATCAACACGATGCTTCGTAAAGCCACCCCACACCATAACACTTCCCCCACCGAACCAGTTTTACTTCGCGCCTAATTCTTTCTTTGGGGGCATCGCACATAACTTCTTCCATCAGACCCGTGTTAGTTGAATTTAGATTTGTCGCTCCAAACTACAGAATTCCAGAAGGAAAGAGGAGAATCCTTATGCGGTCTGACAAATTTCAATTTCGATTATTGTGTGTAACTTTTAGATTTTCTAAACTTTGGCATCCCCGAAGTTTGATTTCCAAAAGCCGCTGTCTAACAGTCCTGCTGGCAATGTTTACGCCATATTCATCCTGCGTTGTAGCTCGTATTTGCGAGGAAGTTGAAAAACCTGCCTGCCGAACAATGAGTGAATCTTCTCTTTTTATGGTCTTTTTGCGTTTAGATCTCTTTTTATTTACAAATGTTTTATTTTACGATAATATCTGAAAGCATTTTCAATCTTCTTCTGCGAACTTCTAATGCAACGAGTAATTTCACTTTTTTTTTTCCTCCTGCAACATATTCCATCTTAAGCGCCTATCCTCTTCACTGGAGCTCTTGGAACATCCCATTTTTAATATTTCACACTGATGTCTATTAAAAAATTTATTTACAACTAATCTTAGACAAAAATTACAACATTAAACGCAAACGACGCAAAATTACGAAAAAGTTTTCTGATGGCACGGTGTGCTAATTAAAATGCCAGTCTGAGTCAAAAGCCTTTATGAAATAAAGGTATACTTCTTTGATAGCGACCCCAAAGTTTTCAGTACTGCGTGATTTATAGCGGCAAAATAACAACTTATTAATATACAAAAAAAGAATTTCCTAAAATACCGTTGTCTGCAGTTTTTAAGCAGTACTATTGGAATATGTAAGGGTGTGCTAATTGGTGTGCCACCGGTGTATTGTAGACATATCTACTTATATGAAAGCATATTATATTATCTAACATAAGCAATTTTAATTAAAATGTAATCAATTATGCATTATATTCTAGATATTCAAAAAATTTCATTTCATATAAATAAATATGATTGCATATAAATATGATTGCGTATAAAAATATAAACCAATAGGCTAACAGCTCAAACAGTCCCCGCAATTCCTCCCTTCCGTACGTCAGCTGATACGACCTATCTTATGAAAGCGCAATGTAAACGAACACTCACCACCGCTTCTACCGTCCGCTCCAAAAGACCGTACTGTAGGATATCCGCGAAAATTTGATTCCGTAGAAATGAGTGAGCTGAGAGTTAGAGAGCAATCTCTTGCAATGCAGGGTTGTCAACCTCGATATTTTGTAGTAATTAAAAAATAAACTTGATGACAACTATATTTGAAATATTCTTAAAATAACTCAAAATCACAATCGAATACATTTATTAATAAATAGATAGAGACTATTATATTTAGATATATTTGGACTTGAGCTTCGAGCTTTTACATTATGAAATATTATAACAAAATAACTAAATGTGTGAAAAATCGTGTATACAAATAGAACAATGGCAATATTGGGGAAATGAAAACAAAAGAGAACAACTGATTTCTGCGTTGCAACTACGGGCATAACTTTTGACAGATTTGGTTTAATACGGGCGGTAAGTACGGAAGAGAGGAATGTCGGTGACTGTTTGGGCTATAACATGCGGCTGCAATATCAATGCAAACTTCTGATGAATGCGATACATTAAACATTGACACTCCACATTTTCATATTAGCGCAATAAATTCCACTGCACATACAGTAAGCTTGATATCAGCTTGAGTAAATGTAAAAAATCAAATTGTAAAATATTGCCATCACAGCGATCTACATATACAAGGTTGTTGTAGCATCTGACAGCTGTCGGAATCAGAATTGAAACCGATAAAAAAATGTAGTAGGTGTCATGAATTCAGATATTATTGGTTTAACGTTCGAAACAGAAATTGTATCGGTTTTGGGTGTCATGGAAATCAATTTTTTCGGTTTTATTATTAAAAACAAAGCAAGAGGATAGTCGCTGACAGATTTGAAATGTAAGTTAAGAAAATAGTAATTATATAATTGTTACGATTTAATTTATCATTATTTCTATAGGTAAAAACATAAAAATAAAACAAAAAATGCCAGAGGATTTACAAAACGTAATTTAACACCCAAAATCGTCTTTATTCCGTCGATAATGTGATATAAATCTGTAAAATAAGAATGTATACAAACATACAAGTAAATGCAAACTAAATATCCCATGCGATTTCCTTGGTGCATCAAGTGGATTACTGTGATCTCTTAATTTCTTCCTTTTAATTTTTTCGTTGCTTTTTTTCTATAAAATAAAAGCTAAAATAGCGCAACTCATTATAAACTTTAGTAGATTTATTCAATATTTTAAATTTATCAAACGCTTCCACATTTATTCATTTGCAAGTTTTGTCCCAATAGTAAACAGCTGATTCGAATTTTGGTTTTGCGTATGTTCGAAAAGACGAAAATATAATCAGATTCTGTGAATTGAAAATCTGATAACTACGCAATTGGATTTTACAACAACCCTGATATACACATGTACATATCTCCTAACCAAAGAAAACTTGTATCATGTATTTCAAACAGAGTTATGTATCCGCTCATGGCGGTGCTGCTCACCTTGGCATGATGATCACATACCATTGATTCTCGGTGGGGACTTTAATGTAAATTACTTTACTTTCTTCGTGAAAAAATTTGGTATACTTGAATATGAGTAAGAACCGCAAAATTGCCATGACTAAATGAGGAACAACGATTGATGCTCTATTACGTAAAATCTACACTATTTTGAATCAGATTTCCTACTTCAGTTACCATAAAGCCATAGTATCCGCTATATCTATACGTGCTCCGAAGGAAGATAATGTACAAATTGAAGAAATAAATTAAATATTAAATTTGTATCATTTTATTATTTCGATTATCCCTCTCTCTTTTTCTCTTTATTTTACCCTCACTCTCAATGAATCGGTAAAGAAGTATTCACTTCTATCACGTGTACTGTGCTGCACTCATTGTTTTTTTTTATAAAACTAGTTTATTAAATGACATTTCAATTAAATTTTCATTATTATTTACATTTTGTTGTCATATGTTGATTTTAATTAGGATTAAAATAAAAAATGTAATTTCTCTAAACATTATACATTATGTAAAATAGGTCTGCCAGCCTATCATATCCGACGGCACCACTTGCGACGATGCTATTAATGTGGGAAGGTATATTGAGGATTTCACCTGTAGAGGTGATGATTCTTCAAAGCGCATGCTGAAAGAAGTACGTCTCTCTTTCCCCAGTGGGCATTCAAGCTTTACATTCTACACAATGGTTTATACCGCGGTAATTACAAAATTTTATTACATTTTATCATATCTGAGAAATGAATAAAAAATGTCTTTTTACAGTTATACTTACAATCGCGCATGAATTGGCATGGATCGAAGCTGTTGCGACACTTTCTGCAATTCCTTTTTATTATGATCGCGTGGTATACGGCCTTGAGTAGGGTATCCGATTACAAACACCATTGGTCTGATGTGCTGACTGGTTCCACAATAGGGGCCGTCACTGCCGTCATTGTGGTAAGTTTTTCTTAGTCTCATTTCTCCTTAAAAAAACAACGAATTGTGAAACAAATATGTAAAATATGTATACTTCTTAAAATTTGCACTTCTTTTATTTCTAAAGAGGAAAATGTTCAATGCATTAATTTCAGTTTGCACAAGTTTATCTTAATATCATTTACTAGATATTTATATGTGTTTAGAAAATGTAAATTTATGTGCTTAAACATTTGTTTGTATGTACTTATAAAAACCCAGCATATTCATTGACGCCATATCTCCTTAACTCTTCTAGCGTTACTTTGCTCCGAAGGATTGGTTCAATTGGAATACATTGACGCCCATTAAGTACTTAAAAAAAAACTGATAAAAACTGTGTATAGATACATACATAAAATATACGAAAATATGTATATTCGCAAACATACTGTAACCAACATTTATACATTTTGTCAACATGATATGGGATAATTGTGACGAGTAAACGAAAAGCTAAAACTTTTAAGTCGAAGCTGAAAAGTTGAGACATAAAATAAAATACACGAGAACTATAAAGTTCAATTAAATTTCGAGTCGTTTTATTTTACTTGCCTCCACTGTATTTCCTACGAGTCATTTCTTATTGAAATCCGAAATTTTAAATTGTCTAGCTTAACAATAATTTGAAACTGAGTTCCACCCTTTATTAACAATAGGATAAAAAATTGATAATATTTAATAATTTTTATATTGTGTTTTGCTTTTAATTCAAACAAAGTCTATCACTTACTTCTTTAACTAAAACATTTAAAAAATATCTTAATATAAAAAAATTTAGTATCGGTGTGTATGTTTCGAATGAACTCAAAAACGAGTCAACTGATTTTCATTAATGTTGGCATACAAGGTACAATTCAAAAGTTCCAGGACTTTTTAAACAACGCGGCTTCTAGTGGCTTCAGTGTTGTCATATAAAATTTATATAACAGATGACTTGTATAACAGCTGAGATATCGCGCTACATGTGACATTATATTTGTAGTGTCGGTCGGAAAATAAGCATCGAACAAAAAGCCAACATTAAGTTTTGTTTTAAACTTGATAAAACTCTTACAAAAACTCATCAAATGATGAAACAAGTTTATGGCGATGATTGTCTATCCCGTATTCGCGAGTGGTTTAAACGTTTTCAAAGTGGTCGTAAGGACATAAATGAGAAAATGAGAGCCATCCTCAACGCTATACCGACAAATGACCTAAAAAAGTCATTCGATAACCTTCTTGAACGTGCAAAACGTTGTATTCAGGCGGAAGGAGACTATTTTGAAGGCGACCAATAAATTTTTCAAAAAAACAAATAATATTCGTTTTTTAATAAAAGTCCTGAAACTTTTGAATTGCACCTTGTATATATGTAATTTGGTCCAACTTAAAGGATAGGATAGTTATTATTTAAATTAATGGTCTCAATAATTAAAAATAAACTGATCACCAACGTTGATTGTTGTTATATATGTATAAAAGAGAATGTTTGTACGTATGTTCCTTATAAACTCCGAAACCAACTTAAATGATAGGATAGTTATTATTTAAATTAATGGTCTCAATAATTAATAATAAACTTATCACCAACGTTGATTGTTGTTATATATATAAACTTATAAACTCCGAAACGGCTGGACCGATTTCAATGACATTTTTAGGGAGAGCTTCAGGTTGGACAGCGAGTGATCCTGTAAGGTTTGGTGGCGATCGGAAATTAAAAAAGCTTTATTTTTTAATGTCAATGACATTTTCTTTTACAGCTGATATGTTATTGTTTTTATTACACAATTCTGTTGATATGTGCGTCGTGTATATTTATGTTATT
The DNA here is from genome assembly GCF_042242935.1 of Bactrocera oleae. Taxonomy (NCBI): domain Eukaryota; kingdom Metazoa; phylum Arthropoda; class Insecta; order Diptera; family Tephritidae; genus Bactrocera; species Bactrocera oleae. Next base: position 38,133,572 of record NC_091538.1, read on the forward strand.
TAATTGCACATATTGGAGTATAATAAAGTATAATGAATGATATGGAAGTATAAACAATATGACCATTTAATTTATCTCAAATTATCGCGAAGAGTGAGCAATTACTAACAGATGAACAAAATACTATTCAAAATCGGATTAGGCTAATTGCCAGATAATTGCAGCACTTTGTGGCTGGCTGTGTAATCGGGCTATCTTGACAGCAAAAAATTCCGAGATTAATTTCTATAATAATATTTTTACTATATTAAACAGCTTACTCAAAAATAATTTAATTATACCTTAGCCACGGCAAGGCGTGGCCTGGGTCTTCCATATACATATAAAGTTTTACATAATAAGTACTAGTCCATGATTCAATTAGATTTTTATGTATACTTTTAGTTAGGATTTAAGAAAAACAATTTACCTCTTTTAGTACAATACAAAATTCTAATGGATAGAGATGGATCGATATCAAATAAATATTGAAATAGCATGCATGACTGGTTTTTCTTTTATTTGTAATGCTGGCATTCTCTTGACCTTTGCGGTGAAGCTGGTTGCGTTTATAAACTGTTTTCTGCTTAAAGTACAGTAGAGTAATACGCTGGCCTGCACACCGCCAACAATTCAAGTGTTTAATGTAAGCCAATTCAATTATTTACCTAATCTCCTGAGTTCAATTTTATTCAACAACAGAAGTCGACGATCATAGTTGACCTAAAGATGATCGTAAATAGTGCATTAACGTAACAGCACACCATTTTTATACTCTTCCAGCATGTTGCGAAAGAGTATAATAGTTTTGTTGTTTGTATCACCTAAAACTAATCGAGATAGATATAGGGTTATATATAAATGATCAGGATGACGTGACGAGTTGAATTCCGAGTGAATGTCTGAATGTCCGTTCGTGCAACCGATAGTTTGATTTGATATTTTGATGAAACTTGGTACACATGTACCTCGGCGTTGCAGATGGCTGAATTGGACCATTGCCACGACCACAAAACTCTATTAATCGAAAACCTATAAAGGGCTCCAAAATAAGATACAGGCTGTTATTAAGTACAATGAATTGTATTGAAGAGGGGCATATAGATCTCTAATAAATTTAATGTACATATTTCCTAACCCTTTCAAAGTACCATATAATAACAAAATTCGCTCAGGGTAAATCTGTTTTGCATCCCTACTGTGAAAATGAGTGAATTCGCCCACTACCCATATAACGGTTTAGTTAAAAACTACTAAATTTATCGCACATATAAATAAATCTGTTAGAGGCATAAAATTTTACACCAGTGATGGTAATAGAGGCGTTTATAGGAGCCGGGGTCAAAATGAGGTTATGGGCGTGGCACTGCTGCCAACATTTAGGTGAAATCACGTATCTCGGGACCTACTAAACCGATTTCAACCAAAATGAGTATGTAATGTTATCCTGGCATTACTTCATTACAGTGTGAAAATAGGTGAAATCACACAAAAACCACGTCTACTTCTCTTATGACACAATTTTAAATTTAATCTGACTCTTTAACTTTTCAGTAATCAGTAAATCAAGAACCAATCAATGTATTCGGATAAAACTTTGAGGTGTGTCAACTTAAGACCAAAACTATTCAAGCCCCCATATACCGAATATGTGTACCCAGTTCCTATTGTGAATTTTTATCGAAAATATCGGTAAATCTGTGAGATATATTACAGAATTTCGGAGAGAATTCTTTTCGAATAATAGTATGCCATATACCTAATAGAAATATTTTGGAACTTCTGGCTGACTTTATATCGCAGTTATCGGTAAGTTGAGATATCTCAATAAAATTGAGAAAGCGTGTTTTTCTAATTACGGTTCATCTTTGTTCCTAAAATGGATAAAATCGGGTAAAAATTTACCCAGACCCATATAAGTAATATCAGGTTTTTTAAACATCTAGTTGATTTTACTCTTTATATATTGTTAATGGTATGTGTGGTACCTTAAAGAAGCTCTGAAGGCATCTTTTTCTGTTATTAATATATAGTAATGCCGAAAATAGATAAAATCAATATACTCTATATAGTTATTTCCGACTTCCCACCTGTCTTAAACCGTTTAGGTTGGTCAAAATGTGTGATATATTAGGTAAAATAAGTGGACAAAATTTAGCCGCTTCGATTGAGTTAAAATTAGATATGTCTTATTTGAGAATGATTTTACTATGATTTTCGCTGACGGGAATGAAATATATTATTAAAACTACTTTAGTCTATGACCTATAAAATATGTAAGTTAAAAAGATATAAATCCATCCACGATTTCGTCGAACAATCAATACATAAATTATTTTGCAATAAGTGCAAGGTATTTTCCCGGCTTTGATCCTGGCAAGTAGCAAGAGTATAAAATGTTCGGTTCCACCCGAACTTAGCCCTTCCTTAATTGTCAATTTTGATTTTAATATATAAGTTACTAGTCAACAGTTGCATCAACAGTTTCCAAAATAAAAAGAAATGTAACAAACCCAATTTCATGTATAATTAATTTTAATTTTTCTCTTCTTTGCAGGCGAAATACGTGTCTGATTTGTTTCAGCGAAGATCCTCTCAACAATATCTGCTACCTCATACTTGTACATCGCAGGACGCACAACCACAGACGGTAGCTAATAACGGGCTTTAATTTTGAATAAAACAGTATTTCGCCTTTTACCCACAAACGTGTTTTAAACAATATTATTAAATTATGTGTGTATGTGATGCAAGTGATGTAAGCGCCAAGTCTTAGTACTATTTATGTTATCTAATACGTTATAATAAGGAACAGCAATAAATTTAAGTGTACCATATACATATGTGAACATAAGTATGCTAAATACATATGTAATAATGTGAAGTAGTACATTTAAGAACTTGCGATTATAAGTAGGAGATACAAAATAAAATACATATATATTATGTAACGATGCTTCAATAATGTATATGTACTATACCTACATATGAACAACTACTAAAATTACCAATAATGCTGCACGAATCCCGAATTCTCGAAGAACTCTGGGTTTTTCTCGAGTGAAGAATTAGTTAATGTGTGTCTTAAAATAATTTTACAATAGCGATCAGGTGTTGAAGTACAAAAGTAACTTTGTTAGAATTTCGAAATTTTATTTAACAATTAGAAATAAAAAAATATAAGTATTAATATAGTACTAAAAATTTGAATGTTATTCTTTAAAATATTATGAACATTAAGTAGAATGTTTTAGTGTGGGGCTCCACTCAGATCCGAACTATTTTTAGATATGTGCTGAGGAAGGCTGTACTACGAAGCAGTAAAATTACAACTAGGAAAAAACTGGTGTCAGCAAAGGTTGCCGTAATTTCAAAATAGGAGGCACATCCGTTCTTCGCACATGTTTGTCTCGTTTTGTAAAATAAAATACGAATTTTTCCTTATCTAAAAAAATATCTCATAAATTCACAACAAACATCAACAAGCAATTGTCATTTCAAGTTTTACATACTTGTTGCTTGGAATTTTCAATTCAACTGGACCCAGATATAAACTATATAAAATAATAAATAAAATGTTTCCTTCTCCTTTTTTGATAGAAAAATAATAAAAAAAACAAGAAATACACGTTAACGTCTCCTGCAGCGAATCTATAACGGCATATATACAGACGGGCAGACATACGCATATATACAGACATCCTTCTGGGTGTTGTGTTTCTATAAGCTATATTTTAAGAGGCTAAGCAGCATTCTTTCTAGCATTTGTACCGGGCTTAACCAAAGTTGAGGAAGAGACCTTGTTTTAAGTTAATTATTCCACACTTGTTTTTCAAATGACGTCATTTGAAAAGCTTTGTTGTTTGTTTTTGTCTTCTTTACAAAAAGCATTGGTGCTAACTTCATCACGAAACCCCTAGTACTAGTAGTAGTTTTGACTCCTCACTGTGGTATCTATACGATTCAATGACTTTTTACTCTAAATACGTGACAAAATATATACATATATGGTATAATAAAATTATTTTTTATTAAAATTGAACATACTCTTTAGATAAATATGTACATGCGAGGGTGAGGGACCGGTAAGTACTCTGCCTACAAAAGAAAAACGAAAATTTTGGATGAGTGGTGATTTATTTCTCAATAGTCTCCTTTTATTGTAGATCTACACACTTAACGTAGCGATGCCACAACTTTTATGACCTGTCTGAAGAATAAGTTTTTTGGAGCTCTGAAAAGTAAGTAGGTCGACGAAAACTTTCTCATACAAGTAGATAGATATATGTATGTATGTATGCACATGTATATCTAAGGTATGGAAGAAGCCAAATTCAGAATTTAAAAAAATGTACACAACAAATCCGATGCTAGAGCCAAAGGACAAGGAATTATTATTATTATTATCGTCTTATTACGTACTTAAATTCACAAAATTGTTGAAATATTTTCTTCAAAACAAATAACGACGTCAACGAACGAAGCGACGATAACAATGACAACAACTTGGAAACGGCAATTAAAACGGCAATGGAAATAGGGCCGAATATTGATATGACTTTTTCATGGATGTCACTGTAGTCTTACATATTCATAAGAGCAGAGAATATTAATGAATAGAGAAGGCACAAATGTTAAATGCAATCTTTTTGAGTACTTATTTGTTATTCCAGATGAAGGAACATCGAAAAATATAACTTCGAAAACTCATTAACATTCTCTGCTCTGACACAGCAATATGGCCAGTAAATTCCTATGGGCACATACTCACGCATACAAACATGCAAATGGATATATACATACATACATGTTGAAAAAACTGTTGGGAGAGCGGATGATCTCACCAAATTCATTCGGCGATGGCAATGCCATTATTGACCATGGCTCAAACGCTGCGCCGCCTCATCAAATCAAACCGTAGTTTCGATTGACCAAATTGAGAGTTGGAGCAGGTTTCGTGTTTGCTTTGAGCACGGAAAAGATAGTTTCATTTGGGAAGTGGCGGTGTAAACGTCGCGAAGCGGACTGATCCGAATTCGAAAAAAAAACAAACGAAATTTGTGGTGTGTACATTGCTGTTATTATTGCAAATATTTCTACAAAGTAATTATTTCAATAACCGTTTGAGCAATCAATTTATTTACGGTGTGTTTATATTACTCTATTTGGTCGTTCGGTGACTGTGCCCACGAGTGGTAAATGTGCAAAGACTCTCCAACCCATTGATAATCTCCACATTAACACAACTGAGAGTTCATGCACGAATACATGGACGAAATGCACTTGTGCAGCAAAGAGAGAAAGAAAACAAATGTCGTAGATAATAATTAACGAAACTAGGCAAAAAATCATAAGCCGAAATGAACAGAAAACTCGACAAATCAGTACAACACAATATGCAACACAAACAAACCCTTACATGTACTTATGTACATAAGAAAGTACACCCGCCAGTAATAAATTACGTCGGCCCAATTACTGACTAGTACAAAATGAATGGTATCAGACTTTAAGTCCTGGCTTGATCACGGTTTCTAGGATTTGTATGTTCTGGGTTAAAATAGGTATCTTCGGGTAGGCTCTCCATAGTTGCCGCAGACTGTTGCTTTTGAGATATTTGCATTTAAAGTTTATTATGATTTTACACTTATATTTATTTATAATGATTTTACACTTATATTTTTAACTTTTATTTTTACTAACACTTCACTTATTCGTTTCTACACATTTATTTTATATTAAATAATGCAAAAATAACTTTAATTCAATATTTAACTTTTGTTAAATTCTTTTTATTCTCACAATAGCAAAAGGGTTGCATTCTAACAAATAACATACCAGTGTTACCTTATCTACATATTTTGCAAAAGAAATAAAGAAAACAGATAACACTCCAATGTGTTTGCGGCCTTTGGCTGCTATTCAAAAATAATAACCCTAGTCGTTCCAACGCCGGGATTTATCAAGAGAAATGAGATTCTGAAACATTTTACGTTACTCATCACACGATTATGAATTTTGTATTGACGGTATAATCTTTCTTTTTTATTTATTTTTATTCGTTTGCAAAATATGAAAATATTTTCTTTCCTTTTCTATTGAATGAATAAATGGATAACAAAACAAAAAGTTAAATATTGAATCAAAGTTACTCTTGTATTATCTAATATAAAATAAATGTGTAGAAACGAATTAGTGAAGTGTTAATGGATATAAAAGTAAAAAATATTTGTGTAAAATTCATTAATAATTAAAAAAATTAAAAGGAAAGAAACACTTTAAATAGTTTAATTTTTAAACTTTAAATGCAAATATCTCAAAAACCATAAGTCAACGCCAACTATATATATATACATATTTTCATAATTTGTAGAACTTCCTCTATTCGTACATACCCATTTTAATCCCGAATTCAGGGGATGCTACTCTAAATCCCAGCCATATTCGGAGACTCAAGGAATATTCTTGTGTATAAACATCTACCGCATATTCACTTTAACTAGTTGTCATGAGTACAAGTCTGGGACAGTACAATCTGCTTGGTGCATAAAAATAGAAGAAAATACTCATACAAACCGTACATAGATGTTGCACTGGTTTTATATTATTGTCATATTATTCATATATATTCTCGCTTATTATTTGTGAAGAAACTCAAATTTCAACAAAAAAAACGGAAAAATTATACAACTGATAAGCCGCATAGAGTTGCAATTATAATTGAGGAACTTGCTTCACAAAAGCTGTCCTATATAATGCTATTTACCTGTCAAGAGATCTACATTTGCGGAAGGGTAATGGTGAATAAAATGAAGACAGAAAAACAAAAAAATTTACAATTCATGAAAATTTGTACGCTAACATATGAAAACATTAATTTATATTTATGCTGTACACAAGAACACAGATGTTGGACTCAAGACCCAAGTTAATACCGGACCTGTCCAAATTAAAGATATCGCTTAACGCGTTTTGATAAAACAAAATTTTCTGAGGAATGCTGCTGAGTGTTGATTTTTCGAAACAGTTATTCTTTTAGTACTATTTATTGCTCAAGTCCATTTCAAATACATCTTTGAAAAATCTGTCACAATCCTGAAGTAAATTCAAATAGTTACAAACTACTTCAAAAATAGTATGACTCGGAAGCCCATTTTAAATAGCTGACTGTCTCTTTCCCATATAAACAACGAGTATTTTTATCTGTGTTAAAGTCGTGACAGACAATCAGTCTCACACCAATGTTTAAGTCGATTAACGAGCGAAACTAGCGAACTCCAAATAAAGGAAATCGTTCTTTAGTTGTTACAGACCTTTTTTCTGTTTAGTTAGATTTTAAACTGGAATTTATAGTTATAAAGTAGTGAATTTCCTCCCTAATTATCGGATTTGAATGGGAAAAAACCTCGTAACCAATATTGGAAATGCATTTCGAAAATAATCCTCATTTTCCAGATCACATATTGCTATTGGCAATTTTTTAACTTTACCTACATCCATATGTATATGTATATGCTCATATGAGTTTAGAAATGTGTGAATATCCAACAATTTCGAATTTTCGAACATAACATATACGAGTACTAGACCCAAAGCAAAAGCAAACATTTTCCCAAAACCGGGGCATGCCATTAATTTATAATTACAACCAAACTCTGCAGAGGTTATTGTAATTTCTCTTGATTAGCGGAGTCATCACATCATCTTACTGCTGCCTGTTTTTAGAGGCATGAAAGCGCATACATACAAAACGCACACTTAAAAATTCAAGTCGTTTTTCAACACATTTACGTAGCAAAAGTGGAAAGCGTAGCATATTCACAACTCCGTGTACACATACCCATATCTTTCCATATGTACATATTTATATGTATGGTATATGCGCATGCGTTTGCTATTGTTCTGTGAAGTGAGTACGAGTGTGCGCAAGACGATTTAGTTTGCGAATAAATATCGTACACCCAAGCGTACACACACACACGTACAAATGTGTTAAAATAATATGTTATAAAATAAATAAACTTGAGATAAAACAAGTAAGGAAGGGCTCAGTTCGGTTGTAACCGAACATTTTATACTCTCGTAAAGTCAAAAGATATACTCGTTTGAGATTTCTTTATATATTTTGCTTGATTTGTTTAGTGGAAAGTGAAAGAATCAGATGGAATTTAAAATGGTGTTATATGAGAAATAGCGTGGTTGTAATCCGATTTCGCCCATTTTCGCACTATTACATTAAAATTTGTTATGTACCGAATTTGGTTGAAATCGGTTAAGCAGATCCCAAGATATGGGGTTTCGCCTAAAAGTGGGCGGTGCCACGCCCACTGTCTAATTTTGAACGCGGTTTCTATAAAGTCATTTCATACCATCCTTGAGATAATATTTAATGTCTGACGTATTTAATGCTTGATTTATCGCGCATTTTGTAGTTTTTAGCAGTACCGTTATATGGGGAGTGGGCGGGGTTGTCACCCATTTTCACATTATCGATAGAGGTGCTAAAAACATTTGTTTTTAGTGTTATTATAGCTTTAGCGGCTTAGGAGATATGCACATTAAACCTATTAGTGGGCAGGACCACTCCCAATTAAAAAAAAAAATTATTTTATTTTGGAGATCAGTCTATTTATCTATTTGTTTTTGATTAATGGCGTTTTGTGGGCGTGGCAGTGGTCCGATTGCACCCATCTGCAATACGAACCGTTTTACGGTACTAAGAAACATGTGTACCAAGAAACATGTATCTCAATTTTTACTCAAGTTACAGCTTGCACAGACATACGGACGGACGGACATACAGTCACCAGGATTTCAACTCGTCTCTTCATCCTGGTCATTTATATATACATAATCCTATATCTAACTAGATTAGTTTTAGGTGATACAAAGAACCGTTAGGTGAACAAAACTATTATACTCTGTAGCAAAATGTTACGAGAGTAAAATAAACGCGAAAATACATACGTACACTGAGATTTTAAAGTTGCTCCTCCTGTGTCAATTATCAATGCCTTGCCACTGTCTACTGTGCTTACATAAAGTCAGCCATACATACATAGGTACATACATATGTATGTTCACAAGCGAAAAGAAAATTTAAGAAAACTGAACGGTTAAGGTTGAATTCAGGATTGTCGCGGCTGTTGCTCCCACAGCTGAGGCAAGAGGTAATGCCTTGTGCGGTTGGGATGCCACTTCTCAGAGCTTCAAGAACACAGTATTCTCATAACCGTATTGACTCCAGAATTCATTCACTTCCATATGCACGTAGACATGACTGTGTACGTGCACTGTTACAGATAAATGAGCACACAAAAGTGAAAGATCGCCCGGAATGTTGTTGCACTTGTTGCTGTTATTATATTATTATTATAGCTATTTCGGATTGCCTCGGTTGATTTTGCAGTGGTTGTTGCACCTGGAGTTGTTGATATGATTATTATTAAAAATAAATGTGAAATTCGTCATTGTCTTTAACATCGGCTTGCTCTATACGGGTTTTCACAAATCAGTCAGTCTCATAGATAATTTTAAATGAAAGTAAGTAAATGACCAATAGCTAACAGTTTGATGTAATATTTGTGAGAAGTTTTTGGAATTTGTGTGAGTGATACTCCTAAAAATTTTAAGTCATGTTGGACAAACTCTTTAAGCAATATCAATGAAAAGTTATAATGCCCTTCACAAATACAAAGGCTTCTTACAAGAACTTGATTCCGATCGTTCAATTTGAGCTATATGATATCTGATATGATTGTTGCCTTAAACAATAACCCGTGCCTAATTTCGTGAAGATAACTCGTCAAAGGAAAAAGTTTTCCATGCAAGCACTTTACTCCGATCGTTCAGTTAATATGGCAGCTATATGCTTTAGTTTTCTGATCTATCCAATTTCTTCAGAGATTGGCTTATTGCCCTAAATAATAATAGATGCCAAATTTCGTGAAGATACCTGGTCAAATGAAAGAGTTTTTCATACAAGCACTTGATTCCGATCGTTCAGTTTGTATGGCAGGTATATGCTTAGTGGTCTGATATCGGCTGTTCCGACAAATGTGCAGCGTCTTAGTGAGAAAAGGACAGATGCAAAATTTCAGATCGATAGCTTAAAAACTGAGTGACTAGTTTGTATATATACAGACAGACGGACGGACAGAGAGACGGACATGGCTAAATCAACTAAGCTCATTTTGCTGATCATTTATGTATATATTTTATAGGGTCTCCGACGTTTTCTTCTATTTGGTACAAACTTCATGGCAAACTTAATATACCCTGTTCAGGATATAAATATCAAAATAAAAATATATATATAAAACAACACGAAACAAAAAAGTAAGCAAAATATGCTATGTTATTTGATATGAAAAATAGAAGCAATCGGTCCAAAACTGCGCCCAATAACAAAAGTAAGTTTTAGGGGCATAAAGGATACCTAATTGAGTTCTGAAAAGATCTAAGTTGGTTTTGTTTACTTAAATAAGACGAATCTTCAAAATTCCATATAATTATTTCATATATATTTGGGAGTTTCGCTCTTTAATAGCATTATATTTCCTAAAGATGCCATAATTTATTATTTATGGCCCCAGGTGACTTTAATGTAAACACATTTTACTTTTATTTTTGCTAATAAACATATTTATATACATAAGTATATTAGGGTGAAGCGGAAAAAAACTTTGTACTGGTCATTATTGGAGTTTTAAAAAAAGTCTTAAAATATGATAAAAATAAATTTTGAGTCAAAAACAGTCACATTCGGTAATTTTTATATAAATGTAAAGAGTTTAAACCAATAATAATTTTTTCTTGCCCAAAAAAACTATTTACTCGAAATTTACTTTTAAACTGAGTGCGCCGCCTCTAGATGTTAAATTTTCTTTTTTTATAATCTACAGATTTTACCCCACAGCTAAGCAAAAAAAAAAAATTTCGCTCCACCCAAATGTATGTAAATAAATACGTAAGCATGTTCAAATTGAAAAGCAAAGCATAAATTGTTTTTGCCAATATCGATAACTTTCGTTTGGCGCTTTCATTAAGCTTCTCTTTGGCACCGATAATAGCACACTGAGTCGAGACGCCGTCAAACTTTAAACGCGCATTCTTTCATTTATTTCTCGTTTGAAACACATTCACTTCATAAATATGTATTGTCATTTTCAACTTGTCAGATTTCAAAATTTGCATACGGATTTTTGTCGAAATTCAGGTGAGCAATCTCGATCCAAAGACGAATGGATTACTAATACATACTCGTACATGCATAATATATCCGTTATCATACTTGCAAGTAGTTATAAAATATGTGATTGGAGACTGTATTTAAAGGCAACGAACGTAAGGGCAATGTGCATCTATCGATCAATTGGATAATCCAACTGTTGTTTTAGTTTATATGGAGATCTTAACCTATAACATACCTTAAAATACTTCACTTCTATACAAGTGCTGAGGATCTTCATAACCGATTTTTATATTCATACATTTCACAAACTTGTATTAAGAGTCAGTATTAGTACTGACTACCATAAATACAAAATTTGAAGACAATAAATTTGTCTATTTGGCAAGCACTACTTATATTATTTTGTAAAAAAGTCTTTCTTGGATATGTCTTTTTTCTTTAAACTATGCTATTTACTTATATGTACTAAATTTTTGTGCTTTAAAAACTGACAAAACTGCCCACTATTGTTTAGTAAACATTTTCAGTTGCGAATATTGAAAGTTGTATAACTTACTAAAAGAAATTGGGAAGTGGATGATAGAAGAACATTGAAAACTAAGCTGTCTTACACACATATAAATAAGAATGATAGACCAATAGGCCATGAAAACCAAATATTCAATTTTTTTTGGAATTCGAAAGAAGCTGGAAGATTCGTTAGCATCGCATTCTTTCTACGAAACATTTTTAACTAACTTGAAACCTGTTTTTATTGCTAAATACAACCGCCCCAGTAGCGAAACCGGCACTAGTAGTCACTATAACAAAATTAGGAGTAACAACAACAGCAGCAGCATTAGCAATAACAATAACAACAGCAAAAACACAGCTGTAGTGCGAGCATTTGGGCTTCATATTGTAGCATAAATGATTCTGTGATGTCATATTGCGAGACAAAGCAGTGCGGTAATGACCTCCGAATATGTGCCCATTCATTCACACATGAGAAGCATGACTTACTCGCCAATCAAACAAACTATGTACATTCCTACGTATCCACGTCGGTGGCTATGTAGGTCTGCAAACGTTGCTGTTTGGTTGGATACTTTCGTATACCGCGCGACTCCATATTTACAATAATAATAATCGCCTCTTGCTTGCTATGAATGTTTCCTAGACGACAAATACGAGAATCTGGGCTCATACAAACCCATTCGTTGTTCTGCAAAAACTGTGAGAATGTGTGTGAAGGAATCCCTCTTTGTCTTGCCCTCATTTGAAATGGTTACCTATCACTTTTCAATTTGGAACTTTTTACGGGTTATCTTTCTGCAGCTTAAAAAACGTTCAATTTTAACTCTTCACCAACTTCAGTTGTAAAATGTAGCGAATACTCTGCAAGTTTGCTTCTTAAGTCTTTTGTTTATTCCGTATATTTCAATACCTCACCACGGCTTTTTGATGAACAAAAAAAAACTGACAAAGAACTTAATATTTTTCTGGATTCTCTAAAAATATAACCGGAAAAAGTATTTCAAGTGTATATCAGTATCAAGTTGGTAGGTTGGTTATCTGAAACTTTGGATACTATAAAGAAGGACATTTGAACGAAGTTTATTATATCAGTAATTGTTAGAAGAATTCAAGAATATTAAACTCCATTAAATTGTCGGTAGTGTTATGGACTTAACTATATTAAAAACATAACCAGTATAGTATCAGTATGGAGAAAATACAGCAGATTTACAATTTACTTTATAGAATCTTATGCCTTGTATGTAAACATTTTAAATTAGCGGTGCCTTTTCGACCTTAAAAAGTTAAGGTTTAAATCTGTAGCAATTGTTTCAGTCATTCAAAGAATGTTAACCACCAAAGTTTACCGAAACAGACAATTATGATAGATCTGAAAACTGAAAAACTAGACAACGTTTTTTGTTTTTGATTTATCGATAGGAAAATATTTCCATGACTGCTATCTGTAATATACCGATCTAAAAAAAACCTAATAGTAAACTATTTTGTGGGATACAAAACGAACTTTGACGGATAAATAAGTCTATTGGAAATTATCTATTTTAACAATCTCAATCTTCCATCTCTTAATAATGTGTTAATATTAATACAATAAGTACATATAACAGCTGTCAGGTTAGCTTTGAAGGCTTGAGACTGCTTGCTCAGAAATTAAAAAACCTGTTTTATGCAGAATTTTGCTCATATTGAAAATGTTTTTATAGGTTTAAAATTACAATTTGAATCTGAAATGCATATAGTTTTGTGCTTTTTTTTCAATTTGCCTTTAGAATATATTATATATATTTTACTTAATGAGGTTTAGCCAACTAACTACAAAACTAATTTAGGAATAGAAATATTTATTGTTATTGTATTTTAGCATAATATGACTTTCAGTGCAATTTACGTCATCCAGGTGATATCTAATAAGACTAGTACCTACAAAAGCTCATACAAGAGCTTTTTACTCACACTCAAGTAACAGTTTTTATTTAATGAAGAAAATATATGTGCGATTTTATGTGGCCTTCAGAATCACTACTTTAAGGAACCGCTTTTTCAGGACTGTTGTCACCAATATATTCATATTTGAAAACTTATATGAAAAGAAGATGATGCCTAGAGGCCGTTAGCCAATCGATATTGCTTTTTATAGACAGATGAAAAAATATATAATTAAAATTTATATATTTATATGCCAGTGTGAACGTGTATACTCAAATTTCAATTTAACTATTTGACATACCACGCATTTGAGTAATATATGGTAAGAATGGTCAAAGACATGGATATATAATATCATTATGCAAAATACATATGTAATATTTACTTCGAACAAGCTTGACATCGACATTTATAGCCATAAAAGGGCTGAAGAGACGTGAATAGAAATATATATTGTAAAAGTGATTATTTGTTTACTTTAGTTTTAGCCTTCTCAAAACTAACCTCGTGGACATATGAAAATTCTTTCTTATCCAAAATAACTTAGAGTATTCGCATTGAATATATATAATTTTAATTCACTTTGAGAAATGAGTATATTTGATTGTAATTTTTCTATTTCGAACCAATTCGAATTTAAAAATTTGGAAACTACATTTCGATAGAGAATATAAACCATATTGATTGGGAGCAGCAGCTGGTATTTACCCCTATGATATCATCTCCATATAACAAGCAGGATAATGTGATCTTCTGGGTAGGCAATAAGAAGTTTCCAGAAGATCCAATTCATAAAAATTTGCTATCGGATTGATATCAATGAAGCAGCATTTTCTTTTTTATTTAAAACGGGCGTGTTTTTCGGTAATTTATTCCTTCAAATTTTCCAAAAACACCATAAATAGTCACCGTTGACGGTTACTTCCTTTCAATATAGTTGAAGACTATTTCATGCACATTCACAAATACTACAAATACAACTTTACCTGCTGACTGTTGCGTCTTGTCACGCTTTGGATTTGGTTCCTTGCGTGCAGACCATTGCTCTCGATTCGACTCCGAAGCGTAACTATCGAAAGAAACGAACTTTTGAACTTAAAAATGGTCGATCTCAGAGCTGATGTATTACTCTTGTTGAAAGTGCAATCCTTACTTCAATGAACTCGCTAGGGCGCCACATCACTATTATACAAAATTTCAAAATCAGAAAATTATCATTGCATTCGACATTGATTCTATGGAAAGGTGTAATATCTTTGAACAAATTAAATAGAAATTGTTAAATATTGTTTTCAAAACAGTAACAGAACAAGTCAATGTCTTTATTAGCTAATGTGATATCAAAATTGGATGACTACGTTTACCCATCGTTATTTTTCATCATTCATTCCAATAGTAATCGGTTATAAAAAACAGAATTAAACTAAATTGGGTTTTAAAGCTTAGAAAATTATGAGATATTCTGACATTAAAAAGAAAAATCCGGTTGACATCCGGCTGTGACAAATACGCCCCTTGAAGATATTTGAACCTACGCAAAATAGTAGAAATACCAAAAAAAGCTGTACTAGCAAAAATAATAAAACAGCACTCGCCAAGTTAACGCCATCGGGCATATTACAATTCCTAGGCGAATACTCCTCAGATAAGCCTTTTGAGCATTTAAGACAAAAGTCAAATTCGGCCCAAATAACACACAATCTCACAATTTACATACATACTAATGAATTAGTAAATATTTCATTTGAAGATACATTAAAACAGTTAAATACAAACTAAGCAACTACTTAACATTTACTACTTTGAATCTTGGCAGTTGTGGCACATCACGTTTCATGAATAAACAGCGTTGTAAAACAAATCCCGCCCAACCACACCAACTGAACTGATACGGCGTGTACATCTTTACACAAGGGAAAAGCGTGAAGTGGAATGCAAGTCCCCAGCATAGCAGTCAAATGCATTCAATGAATCCGTCATATTACACGCTGGCGCTAGCTAAGTCAATCAAACAAAGAAAAACACTGATGACACCTATGACACTGACTAAGAGCAGCTGAAGTGTGAGGGCAGCATTTCAACGAAATTCTAGTGAGAAGAAACCAACGCCAAAATCTCCAACCAGTGGAAGTCGCAATCACAGTCGAATACTTTTATTACAAATACATAACATTGCCACAGACGTATCGATTTGAGGTCGATGTCCTTTATTTATGAATGTGTGTATGTACGTATGAAACTGTCTTCTATTACCACACAAACTCGCCAGAAAAATGTACCGCGCAAACTTCTATGAATCCACATGCCTGCGGTGCAACGAAATCGTCTATCAAGTGGATCGAGTGGGACCTCTCAAAGACTTCACATTCTTCCATTCTGGCTGTTTTAAGTGTGTCCATTGTGGCACAAAGTTAACACTTAAAACTTATTTCAACAATCAGCACAAGCAGGACGACAAGGAGGTGAGTATGAAGGTAGACGGATCAGTCAGGGGGAAGAGCTAAATTTCCATTTTCAGTCTTTAGAATATTAAAAAAATGCCAATTGCTCCACAGGAGATGTTCGAAATTCTAAGCAAGTTTTTGAAATCGAAGTGCGTTTTGTAAGTAAAACCCACTTTTGGCGCTCGTTAACAAAATATTTACTGTTTTACGAAATTGCTGAGCCGAAGAACTGCTTTGACTAAATGCCATAGCAGAAAAATGTTGTTGAAAGCAAACTAAAATTAGTATCCGGCATCTGTCTTTGCCTGCATATATTGTTGCTACGTGTGTTAGTTTTCCATGTTAGCCTACGATGGACTGCGATTTTGCGAGTGCTTATGCCTCCTCACAGACAGGTACTCTCAAATCATATACATAGCTACGCATATGCATGTATGAGTGCATGCATTTATCTGCTCACCTAGATATTATGCACGCTTCCACACACACACTCATTGCTCTACAGATATGGCACATAACGTTCGCCGTGGCCAGCTACCTTGTAGGGAAAACCTGAACAAGCAAAATGAATTTCTGGTTTGCATTAGCTATACACATACGTATGTACTTATGTAGGTAAAAAACTTTTAACATAGGTTTACTTTTTCTACTGGTGAGAACTGCTCACTTGCGAACTAGCTCAAATCTGGCGATATACTTTGCTATATGCAACTGTTATGTGTGTTAGATTACGACAATACGGAATAAAGAGCTTATTTTCATCAAAACTTAAGTTGTTGAACTATTAGAATTGGCCGTTAGCAAACCATAGGTTAGATTAGCAAAAGTCACTACTTGTCAGACTTTAAAACTCCCATAGTTAGAACCTAACTCAACTCTGCTTAGGCGTTTTATTTCTGTACCCGCTAGTTCAATGATACCTGAAGGAGTGAGATTCAAGGCAAATTTTACCTCCTCTACTTCCATACAACTTTTATTACTGACATCTAAAATATTGTTATTCTCTCCTTCTCCACGGCGATTGTACGTTACTCCGTGCGAAAAAGAATTAATTTCCTGATGTATGTTACCAAGTTTGCAGTTTCTAGCAACGTTTCATAATTTTTTAAAAAATAACATAAGATAAAGTTTTAGTGACGAAAAACGACGAAAATCAACTTTGCATGCTTCTGTTGGCTTTTAAGGGACAATGTGCTAACTACTTGCTGGAAGGAGCATAACTTATAAATTAAAGAACTCTCAGACATAGTGCTATAATGCATGTCGTCAAAACTCAAACTCAAGGTCGTTACATATTTTATAAGCAATCCGAATAAATATTGTATTATTGTCTCAGTTGAGAAGGAGTAATGTGAATAATGTGAACTGTAATTACTTCATTTAGGTTTACTGTAGTTCACATGTACCAAAGAGTGGTCCTGGTCATTTAGATCAAACGTCGGTGGGCATAAGGCAGGCTTTGAATGCGCCCCGCACCAACAAATACGTCAATGACCAAATCCGCGGAACACGCGCCGAAGTTGACGGTAAGTATTGAATACCACATGCCAATAATTACTACTCATTTCTTAGAAATATGATAATGCATCAATCTAAGAAACCGTTGCCACTAAACAGCCCACGCCACCATTCATTACTCTCAATGCAGGCGAATAATTAAACATTATATTTACAGAGTGCATGCACATTAATACCTCTGCGCACTCTTAATTAGATATATAACCACACATGCTTATGAAGATAAGTATTTAAGATTAAGTACACCCTGCAAATTTGAAATGTTGAATTTGTGCTAGTGTTGTAGAAATTAAATAAAATTTTCCAATTCATTTTCCTTTGCATGTATTCAGGTGGACTGAGTTCACGTCAATCGACGCCAAATGGTTACGGCAGCCGTGATGTCAGTTCCCCGTCACAAAATGATTCCGATTATAAATACGGCCGATTCGACGCCAGCGCATTGCACATTGCTCATGCGCTTAAGCAAACGGAAATACAGAAAGCCTACAACAAGATGAGAGAAAAACCGATAGATTTCTATCTAGTGAGTAAAGCCAACGCCAATTATTTATTAGCAATAAATTAAAACCCGTTAAAAATTAACGCTACATAAGTAAGTAAGTGCTTATTTGTACGCAATTTGGTGTTCACATGCTGCATTCACTAGTAGAGAAAGTAAATTCGCGCTTTTAATAATGCACATTAAAACATACAATTCAATAAATATTCACTCGGAGCAAATTAAAAAAATTAATTTTTGTGGGCTCATACAAACTAAAGACTTAGGAAGCATACTTGCAAAATGGAATTCTTTCACTTTGTAGAGACTTGTTTGATACCCCCTGCAGTGTGTGTGACAAGCAATGCGAAAGGCTAAGCACTCTCTTATCAAAGAGAACACCAATCAAATGCTGTACACAAATGTTAAATAAGACCAAAACTAAACCCCAATACCTAACGTCATACAGTTCATGAAAGAACTCATTGTTTTGTGAATATTGTTCTGGTCCCTTCTATACTTATGCTATTTCAACTACTAACAGAAGTACACTTTTCCGCAGGTTCATGAATATGTGCTGTTTTATTGCCGTTTGACATTTTGGGTTTAAAGGACACTTCTAAATCTATTAAAATTAAGAGTTGAACACAATTTAAATTTGAATTTTAATAATTTATATGCATATCTTTCGAAACGGGACGAAATGAGTGCTAGCTATGATATTTTAAATTTTTATTGTGAAAATGTTGATTTAATTTTGTTAAGTGGGTATTCTAGTCTAGAAATAAAAAAAAAACGATTTTTTTCTATATTTTCAAAGGTTTACCATTGAAAAATATGTATACAAGAGGATTTTTTAGAATTCAAATTATTTTCGGAGATATAGGTATTATGCTGACCTGGCATCCAAACTGGTTAGGCCGTAACTGAAACTTTAAACGCGTTTTTCTCGAAACTGTCTTTTTCAAACTTTAGCCACTATTTCTTAGGTTCTACTGGACCAATTTACCTGAAATTTTTAGGGAGTCTTATTAAATTTAAATTTTTAGTATTTTCAAAAAAAACCAAACCAGTCCAAAAAATTGTACAGCCATTTATTTTTATTAGTTGCTAGGGGGGTGCAATCGTGGATATGATCGCGTGAAAAATTTTTAAGACCCTTTACATCAATGGCTGCTAATTTTTGAAAATTTTAACTCTTTTTATTTGGCGAATTTCCCGTATTCTTGTTATAAATATTAATATATAACTAATAGAAAAATTGTCAGTAAAAATATAAATTTTTTTTTACGAAACTTCAAAAATTTCCTGAAATTCATGCCTCTAGACTAGAATACCCTCTTAAGGACATGTGTCCACATTTTAAAATTTTTCGTAACCTAGCAGCAAGGATACAACGAACTCGGAGAAAATTTCGATTTCGAATCTTATATCTGCCACATGGAACAAGAAACCAAAGAACGAAACAAACAGGAAGAAGTTTCGGTAGAAATTTTTGATTATGTGAATTCTTGGTAATTTTAGCAAGTATTTTAACATACCTAATGACACAAACTCTCATTTACTATATCTCACTTTTTTACTTTAAAAACTTTTGATTCAAGTGGGATATTGTTTCATGTACACATGTTCAACTTATTGACTGCTCAGTCTCTGTTGTTGTTTTGCATGTGCTTTAAAATTTAATCCACAGTTTTTAGCATGCCCACATTCTTAAATCTCTTAAACTTCTCTTTAATGAGTACAAATTAACACAAAATTTGATTTCTTTACGGGAAACAATAAATTAATTTTCTGCTTGAGAAGTTTCAAAAACTGAGAAACAAGTATTTTAGTCTACGAATTCAAACGTATATACTCATGTTATGTGCACTTTATTAATGAGCCAATTTAGTATGTGTATTTATGTAGCTGAAGCAAATTACTTCAGCTACTTCATGCTGTTGATTACGTTGGTGAAAGGCTGTAGACACGAATGTAGGTGTAACTAAGTAGTTCACACAAAATATTCTCTCAACTGGGCAGAGTACGATGTATTCAGATTTTGGCATTATCTCCAGGAGAAGTTAGCAAGTAGGTCCCTAAGACTTTGTGAAATTACGTTTTATACAAAAAAAAAAGACTAAGTAATTTGAGTGTTTTATCGCCATATCGTAAAAAGTCCAAATGATGTTTAGAGATGGATCACAGATCGTAGTGTCCTCTGGCCTTTGGATCTAAGGTGTAAGTGCCAATTCGTAACACTAAGCAATACAGTTTGGGTCTGTTGATGCGGACAATATGCAGTAAAGATGATATTTTATGTGTGACATTGTTTAAAGAAATTAAATGCATATGCACATATGTATGTACTTACATGTGATCATGCTCATATGCAAGAGTGAAAGTGTGAGCAACTCAAGCGATCGGTGCCACAAAGTGTTGGCGCGTGTGGCAAGTGGCCACTAGCTGTGGTTTACGAGTCGTTGCAACTGCATTTATACACAAATCATTGTAGTTATCGCTGTGTATGCCTTTGCTCCTCCTTCGTCAGACAATGCCCGCTTAATGCATTCGTTTTGCTCGCTTAATATTTATTTTCGTTTTTTGATACTTTCTACAATACATCACTTCATTTTCATTCATTTAAGTATTTCATCATTATTTTTAGCAGTATTCTACCGAAGAGTGTTTATTTTATTATCTGTTGCTTTGTCCATTTTAGTGATCTCGGCGTTTTTATTTTTGCGCACAATTCGACCAATCGCGATGCAGCATATAAAAATTATTTCGAGGCTTACAAAATATCCACCCCAAAATATAAGTATAAAAGAAGTGAAAATATATCGATAGAATATTGCCATCACTCTTGAATAGAAAGTTAAATCTCCATGCGTACCCTGTAATAAATCCAACTACTAAACACAAAGATAGAAATTACTCTAAAGAGGTTGTACTGATTCTCAATCTACTCCAAGTCACCACTCACATGTGTCTCTTTCAACAAGTGGCAATTATCTTCTCCAGGACTGTACAACTCATACCTATCTGGTTCTATGTTTCATAATTGAGAGATGTTTCAAAAGTATAAACTTTAAAGCTAGTGTAAACATGAAAGTTATGAACTAAAATATTTATAATACTATTTCTAATCATTTTAAAAAACCATTGAAAAAATTGTATTTGGTATAACAGACACAGCTCGATTATTTTTGATAGACAAATTAAAAATCATTATTGAAAAGTTTTATTGCAATTCAATAAGCACACCACTGAATTGGCTTATTTAAATATTCAACTGAAAACAATGATTAATTTGGGATCTAATGGTTTTGGAAATGCAGAGTTTTTATTTGCAAGGTCTTATTCGAAATCAGATATAATGTACTATAGTTAATATCAAATAAATATTTTTTTTAGTGAGAGTTGTAAACTATTTTGATTATTGAAATAATATAACAGGATTAAATCAGTTTACACACCAAATTTGCAAAATAATAATTTCCTTTATTCTTATTGATATATCTTGATCATACATATCGCTCAATATGTTAGTACCTTTTATACTTTTTTGTAGGTCCCAGAAATCAAGCTGGTATAATGTCTCTCTTAGTCTATATAACCGAAATTAATCAGTTTTTCGCACAAATAAAATAGAGACATAGCATCGGCATTTGTTTGTTTTAAATTTATAGAACTCAAATCGACTCCAGTATATGAAAGCACTACATTTAACAGCACGATTAAAACCAGCCGCTCTCAATTTGCATCAACTGAGACAAAAGGCTATCAAAGAAATGGCTGATGAAGTAAATCAGCTGGAAATAAAGAACCGGAGATTCGTTTGATTATTGTCCCAACCATAAACGAAAGGTCCAGACTAAATATCTTACTCTTCGCATTGTCCGCGCAATACCTGACTCCTGACAACTGAGCTATCAATAGTAGGGTCGAAATTTATATTTCAAATTATTTAGGCAGCTCTCTCAAATTTCAAAGTTTTATAATATTTATTTAATAATTATAAAAATAATTTAGTTTTTACATATTTAATAATTCTGAAGTATTTGCAATTTTTGCTTTAGTTATATTTATGATTTACTTTATTAAACCTTAATATATCGAAAATCTTTGATTCTGTATTTTAAAACTAAAATTTTTTTTCCAAATAAGAAATATCATTGGTCAAAACAATATGGGTTTTTAATAACCTGTATATTTTCCGTGGTTTGCCATAAGTTTTCTAATTCTATTGGACATCAATTGAAATAATTTTTGGCAGATTTCCATCATTTAGCAAAAAAACAGCATCAGCTAAACGCACACCTTTATTTTCCATTAGTGTATGTGTTCATATGTATGGGTACGTGGGCTGTTCCCATATTTGATAATGTTGAATAGCGTATAGACCAGTGCAGAAGCCTTTGAATATGATTAAAATAAGAAGAAATTAATAGTAGGATGAAACCCATGGGAAACGAAAGATAAAATAACAAACATTAAGGGAAAAATAATTTACGTGCGATCTAAGGTCGCGAAAAGGATGGGGAGGGGCGTGGTTAAATTTTTATACTCTTGCAACATGTTGCGACAGAATATAATAGCTTTGTTCATCCAACGGTTATTCGAGATAGATATAGGGTTATATACATTCGAGTATATATAAATGATCAGGATGATGAGACGAGCTGAAATCAGACATTAAACCTATTAGCGGCCAAGCCCATTTTTTCAAAATTCTTAGTTCACAGGTGCCCCTTGTTACTGCAATCTCCAAATAACATTGTATCCTAATTTAGTGCTTAGTTATGGCAATTTATAGGTTTTCGATTAATGGTGTTTTGTGTACGTGGCAGTAGTCTGATTACGCCCATCTACAAACTCGTACTCCCTTTTTGCCAAGAAACATGTGTACTAAGTTTCATTAAGATATCTTAATCTTCACTTAAATTATCGCTTCCACAAACGGACGGATGAACAGACGGACGGATGGACAGACAGACAGTTACTCGGAGTTCAACTCGTCTCGTCATTCTGATTATTTATATATAAAACAACCATGGTCGAGCGTAATACACCTACTGTAGTAAATGTCGATGATTATTGTTTTTACATTGTTCATTTCCATTATTTCTCGATAAAATTAAGCGCTTAATAAAGTCTGATTTGATTTTTAACTTCTTTTCTATTTTATTTGGTTAGTAAAATTTTTTCATCTCATATAGTTAATCTCTACAGCTCGATAGATCCATTTATTATAGGCTTATGCTAGACTTTCGCTTTGTTTTACTGACTGTCTGAAATACAAACTAATATGGCAGCAGAGGCAACAGCAGGAACAATGGCTACTATTGTTCTATTTAGAGTTTTATTAACAGTTATTTTTCTACAAAGGCAATTCGTATGTAAACAATTGTCCAACAAAACCGTACATGCGGATTTCTAGATTATTTAATTGCTGGCATAAGCAAGCGCACAGTTCACATTCGGAACAGTTACCCGATAGCTGGTCTCATTGGATATCGCTGGCCGATGCAAAGTAGTTTGGACGAACTTAAAATTGTAGTTGAAGAGTCTGAATGCCCTAAGCAAACCGTTGCAGTTTCTCTACTGCAACTCACTCAAGCAAGAAATTATAATTAACAAAGTTAACAATGCGAATCAACAAAAGCACTACCGAAGGCCAAAAACCATGTTATGGCAAAAGATGGGGGGATGAGCAGGAGTAATCTAAAACAACATATGTTTAACCCTTGCTGGAAAGGAACCACTTAAAATCCATTTACTATTGCAAAATTAATATGCAGTACTAATTGTAGACATTTATATACCGATTTTTTACTTATATATTTCGAATGTTTTCTTTTTCTTGTTAAAAAAGAAAAAAATAGCATTGTCGATACCTACATATGTACAAGTATACACTCGCCAGGAAAATTATCCGTACACCTCGACATGAAAACAATAAACTGAGAAATTTGTGATCAAATAATTTATTATGTATAAAAATAGTATACAAAAGTTTTATTTAATATTTTTACTGCACTTTCCATACGTTTTTTACGTTTAGACAAACACTTTAAAAAAATTCCCAGAACAAAAACTAAGCACAGTTACTTAAATTCAACGGAAAAAGTATCCGTACATATCAAAACCGGATATTTCCCTTGTAATATGGTGACAAATACATTCCCTTAAGCGCTTATATTGTATTGTATAATTGATCTCGATCTTGACGGTTGACCTTAAAGTTATTATAATTTTTCATTGTGCAAAAATCGCGATGACCCCTAAAATTAAAGAAATTAGTGCTGGCGAAAGAAAAATTATTCTTAAACTCAGAAAAGAAGGCAAATCATTCCGAGAAATAGGTAAAATGATAGGAAGGACACATTCTTCTGTGCAGTATGTGGTGGAAGCATTCAAAAAAACTAAGTCGATTGTGCCAAAGCCACGCTCTGGTTGACCAAGTATATTAACTGTTCGAGAAAAACGAAAATATTACAGTCAGTAAAAGCAAATCCTCAACTTGCTGCCTCGAAAATATGTGAAAATATTAAAAATTTGTTCGACAAGGATCTCCATGAAGATACTGTACGAAAATTTTTATATTCTTGCTTTCATCCAGCAGCTCATCCCCTTTTCTTTTGGTTAACCTCAAGGATTTTCGCACTCTTGTCTCTATTATTCGTATTCAAAACCATAAATCTTATGAAGTTTGAGATTAAATAAAGGCGTGTTAAAGGTTGTACTCATCACCTTAAAATCTTCAAATCAATGTGAGCCTAGATAAGCATAGAAACTTGGACTATTAAAAATAAATTACCCTATACATAGGTCCGCATATACTCAAAGTGTACAAGGTACTTAAAATTAATTCGTATATATTCATTATATCGTATACTCCAACGAATGAACTAAAATCAATACGTAGTTCTCTTATTTTGTCTTTATATGAATTTTTTAAGTATACTTACATACATATGTTTGTTTGATGTTAGCCCTTTGTTCATCTTCTATTGCTTACATTGACATGATTAATATATTAAAATAGGCTCGGGAGGAGCAAGCACACCTTGAGATGAAACATCGTAAAGAGGAAGATGATTTGTATCGCAAATTTGCCCGCAAACGAGAGGAAGAAGATCGCAAAATACAATCTGAATTCCAAGACGAATGGGAACGCGAACTGCAACGCCTCACACACAAATTCGAAAAAGAGCTAGCAACTTCTCGGCGCAATCGAGACGACCACAATATGCTCACGCTGCGGCATGAGCAGCAGAAGGAAGATCTGGAAAAGAACATGACACTGCGGCGCAGCAAAAAAAAGGAAAGCATCACACGTAAAATGCTAGAGCATGAGCGATACGAAACAGCCGCTTTAGTAGATCGCCAGTCGAGTGAAATGTTGGAATTGATTAGTGCGCGCCGCTCGGAATACATGCAAAACGAGAGTATCTTTTTAGATGATGATTTCGATGAAGGAGCGGTTCCACTAGAATATCCGATGATAGCTCCAATACCAGCTCCTCCAGCCGTTAGCAAATTCCAAATATACACTGATCCTATTGAATTCGAAGATGTCGATCGTATTGCAATATCGGTGAGTTGATAAAATAGTAAATGATAAAGGAATGCATTATTTTCAATAATGATACAATATTATTAAAAATAAAGGTGGCTCAAGAGGATCAGAAGACCTTCACGGACTTAGTGCGGCAGTTGGTCGGTCGTTGTACCACAGATATAGAAAAGGCTCGAACGATCTTCCGTTGGATAACTGTTAAAAATTTAAATGCAATGCACTTCGATGATGACTTGCGGGGTGACACACCAATGGGTTTACTGCGGGGCATCAAATACGGTACAGAGAGCTACCATGTACTATTCAAGCGACTTTGCAGCTATGCCGGCCTTCACTGTGTAGTAATTAAAGGTTATTCAAAGAGTGCTGGTTACCAGCCAGGAGTCAAATTCCAAGACTCTCGGTTCCGCAACTCTTGGAATGCAGTGTATGTTGCGGGAGCCTGGCGTTTTGTACAATGCAATTGGGGCGCGCGCCATTTGGTCAATGCAAAGGAAGCACCAAAAACCGGACGCGGCAAAAATGACAGTTTAAGGTAATCCGTGTACACATAGACAAAATTCAGAATTATTAACATAAAAAATCCTAGCAGATATGAATATGACGATCACTATTTCCTTACTGATCCTCGGGAGTTCATTTATGAATTTTACCCTTTACAAGAGGAGTGGCAACTGCTTAAAAGACCTATAACTCTACGGGAATTCGAAAATTTACCTTTTGTGCGATCGCTTTTCTTCCGTTATGGGCTACATTTCGCAGATGAAGGTTATGGCGCGGTAGTATTCACAGATGACACTGGTGAGTTATATATATTACTTGTACCCCACACTATTTACATAATTACTAACTTGTATGTCATTAATGCATAGGTGCTGCCACTGTTCGTATTGCCATGCCAACAGACATGCAAAGTTGCCTGATTTTCCACTATAATCTTAAATTTTACGATAGCGACGAAGACTCTTACGACAGCGTCTCTCTGAAGCGTTTCGTTATGCAATCAGTTATTGGAAACATTGTAGCTTTTCGTGTACATGCTCCGTGCTCTGGAGCCTTTCTTCTGGACATATTTGCCAATGCAGTAACCCCACAGGAATACCTTACTGGCGAGCCAATGAAGTTTAAGTCCGTCTGCAAATTTAAGGTTCGTCATCCATTGCAATTTTTTTTAAGGTTTTGTTATTTCTAAGGTTTTGTTTTGCAGTTACTGACAAAAAAATGGAATCAAAATTTTATTTACAAATATTTGCAAAAACAAAGTTTTACCACAGTGCTTAGGAGGAAACATTTATTTTTTATAGTTATTAAAATTTATTTCAAACATTTCAAAAGCAACAATAACTCAATTTAAATTTAAATATTATCAGCAAACAACTTTTGGAGGAACTGTCAGGAACTTCGATTGGCAATAAAATAGAATCATGAAACCAAAACTCGTAAATAGTAGACTATTATAACTGAAAAATGCATATAAGTTAGAATTTACTTGCAAATGTTTTCGGCGTAGATTCAACTAGAGCCTTACAGATTGAATTGGCCTCTTGGACATTTTCTCATATTTCCTCCTTATTTTGTTGTTTAATGTTCGAAAGATTTTGTCGTATATCGGAGAATCATATCAGCCGTCTTCGGACATCGAACTCAAACTTTTCCATCTCTACCTATCATATTTATTTTAAATTCATCGGACCAAAAGAGCATTCCGGAACAACCTTCCAAAGCGATTCTTTTTTCAAGGCGATGTGTAACAGTTCTCGAAATAATGTCTCCACCCAATTCCTTTTGGATAGCTACAGAGGACTTGAAAGGATCGGGTTTTGATAAAATCTCTATGTAATTGTCATCCTGAAATGGCGTTTTTCGTGACCGTCCCGTCAATTCTCATTCTTTTGGATGTTTCAAAGCATTAAACCCAAATTTTGGGATCTTTTTATAATTTTTGCAATTTCTCTTCGGGTGTAACCACCATTTTGCAAATTTTTTATTGGCTAACACTCTGCCGCTGTGCAGTGCTTTCCTCGGCCCATTTCTCCTACAAACAGTATGTGTAACATTCAAACAATCGTTTGTTAAAATGTCTGCTATTAATTGTGTCTATCAACAAGTATCCACTCAGTGTGTCCAATCATACTCAAAATTGAAATATTGAAGTTGGGTATAGCTGTCTCTTCAAAAAGGAAATCGACAACGTTTCAACGAACGAAAATTTCATCATTACTTCGCTTTTTGCAACGAGACGACTTAACAGCTGAGTCTGTTTACAAGTTTTTAAACAAAATATAACATGTGGTTCTATGCCAACCTCTGTAGTCATAAGTTTTCGTATCTGCTAATTTTGGTTATTTGAAATTTCTCTGTAACTCATTTTAATTGATAAATGCAATATTTTTGATAATCAATAAACCATATTTAGCGTTATCGAACATAAAATTCCATTGCTCGAACGTTGTTATTACTTCATATGGCCTCGTTTCCTTAGATCTATCACTTGATACGTATGTACTTGCGGTCCTGAATCCATTTATTTAGTATTACGTCTTTGAGGGCCTATGGAAAAGTACCGCAATACAGAACAAACGACTGGTTCTAAATATATATTATGTTAAAAGCTTCACTATGGTCCTTTCGGAAAGAGTTTCATGATTCCATGACTAGCTAAAAATAGAGAAAAAACTTTTGCCTTGTGCTAGTTGTAGGTTCCATGGTTATTGCGCCGTGCTAATATATAAATCAGTAAATAATAACTTCCTTAGAATACGGCAAATAATTAACTGTTGGCTTTAAACTGAAGTTTACGTCAGAGAGAATATATTTTCAAAAAACTACAGCAGTATCACAAAACAAAAAAAAAGTATTTATAGTCTCACTGTGTATTTTAATATTAATGTGTGTTGTTGGTGAAAATTAATTTGTCAGGGTAATCGTGTAGTTCAAAATTGTGTTATTGCTATATAGAAAAAACATATGACTTTACTCTAAATAATATCTTTTTATAACTTTTCATAATATTTAGATATGTTGCGAAGAGCTACAAACAGTTATGGTACCGTTGCCGGATTGCGCAAGCGGTGAATGGGGTCCTACAAAAGCGACTAGACTTTTCGGATTAATACCCATAACGCACCAGGTAAGTACTTAAAAATCATTGCTGAAGTAGTAAAGGTCAGTTCTTGAAATCGTATGGTACTTTAGAAGAGAATCATTCACAACGATCACCTATTTTTATCTGCAATATAGACATTGTCTTTAGAATAATATTATAAGTAATCATCAATAATTGTGGAACCATTATATGTAAATTTCTGACAATATCAGGATCCACTTATATTTGCTGGACGAAGTTTAGACCTTCAATTTCGCATGTCAAAACTTTTGACAGACTTTATGGCCACGCTGCACAAGAACGGTGTTGAAGAAAAGAAACTTTCCAAATATGTGACGCATAACACGTTAGACGACATTGTGACATTCATAATAAAGTAAGTGGTATACTTGTAAAATGTTAAATGTCAACATGCCCAATAACACTTTTACAGTTTTCCCGAGGAGGGTCAATACGGTTTAGACATATATACTCGTGAAGCTGGAACCATAGCTTCGCACCATAGTCACTCTGCGTCAACGGGTGAGAAACATCTGCTCACCCACTGCTGTAAATACTTAATCAATTCATCGAAGCGGAATTAAATAGGCAGAAATGTATAAGAGATACGACTGTATGCAATTGTTACAATATTTTTAGTGAAATGCAATAATTACCAATTAGTTGTAAAAGTTTTTTATGAATAATACCGATTATGTTTAAAAAGTAATTTCATGCATATTAATACATTTTACTTATTAAAATGCAAATAATATTGAACTGTGTACAATTTTACAAATGCATATGAACATAAAATATGCATATATACTATAAATATAATTAATTGAAATATTGACATTGAATCATTGACCCTAGGGGGGGAGTGGTTATTTTGTTCTAAAATTATTACGAAAAGTTCCACGTAAGTAAACAACAACTTTCTGATTCTACAGAGATTGATTCAAGGAAAACCGGTGATATAATTCTTTAGATATTACGCATAGTCGGCGAAATTGGACATCCAGACGACCTATTTCTTATATGACGCTATTTCAAATATACACTGTTACAGATACATTTAAGTAGTCATCGAATCATAATCTAACACTTACAATGTACAAATAGTATTCGAAAATGAATAAAATACATATGTATGTATAACCATTTTCCAATAAAAGGATTTCCGTTCCCCTTTTAAATTTGTTTCGCACCAAGACACATTACAAGAGGCAGGCGTGGTTAAAATCCGATTTTTACCATTTTTACATTATGGGATGATATGGTGAAACCTATTATTCGCCATAAAAAAAGAAAACCGGTGTAAGGTACTGGCCAGAGTATACCGCACCGCAGCCCTCAGAGTTGCATCAGCTTACCGAACAGTGTCAGGCGATGCAATACTAGTTATAAGTGGTAATATCCCAATTGACCTCCTACCATATGAATGGAAAAAGCTGTGGGAGCTAAAGCTAACTGATAATAATAAGATGCAATCGAACAAATAAAGAAAGATACGATGTCAGCATGGCAATGAAGATGGGAGAATGAGAATCGCGGCAGATGGACGGCGAGAAAAGCCGAAGATTTGGAGAAGTCGATTTCTACACGACACAGCCGATATCCGGTGACGGATACTTCAAAAATTATCTCCACAGAATGGGAAAAGTCAAAGAGCCGTCACGCCCATAAAATGACGCGACAGAAGACGACGCTGAACACACATTCTTTGAATGTGCGCGATGGCACCAGGAACGCAGCGCCGTAGAAGACCGGGTTGGTCCAATAAACGCGAACAATTAAATCGGCGTCATACTGGAGAGCGAAGCAAACTTGGAGATCATCCAGAAATTCACAGCAATTTTGCTACGCAGTAAAAAGCGGAACCTCGACGCAGGTGGGCAGATGTAAATCCCTCAATGAGAAAAATGGAACGCCACCCTTAAGTAATGAAAACGTGGTTCCAGGTAGGCGACGGTTCCTTAGAGGGGGGCTTTCAGTGACCTGCAAGCGGCACATAACTTTGCTATTGATGATGCCGAAAGCATTTTCCACTCCCGCAAAAAAAACCATTGTCATTGTCATTGTGATAATTGTATGTAATAAATGAAGAATGCTGTTTTGATGAGGAGATCGACGTTCTTGATACTGCAATTTAGTTGAACATCTATTGACATACATATATGCCTTTGTCTTTAACATCAGACTTGTCGTTGATGAGATTTGAAATTCCGCGTGATCGTCTACTACAAGCGACGTTCATTATTAGTATTTGGACTGTATCTACATCATGGAGATTTTCAGATGTGGTATGTCTGAGGTTCCACAATATGCTCACGCTGCGGCATGAGCAGCAGAAGGAAGATCTGGAAAAGAACATGACACTGCGGCGCAGCAAAAAAAAGGAAAGCATCACACGTAAAATGCTAGAGCATGAGCGATACGAAACAGCCGCTTTAGTAGATCGCCAGTCGAGTGAAATGTTGGAATTGATTAGTGCGCGCCGCTCGGAATACATGCAAAACGAGAGTATCTTTTTAGATGATGATTTCGATGAAGGAGCGGTTCCACTAGAATATCCGATGATAGCTCCAATACCAGCTCCTCCAGCCGTTAGCAAATTCCAAATATACACTGATCCTATTGAATTCGAAGATGTCGATCGTATTGCAATATCGGTGAGTTGATAAAATAGTAAATGATAAAGGAATGCATTATTTTCAATAATGATACAATATTATTAAAAATAAAGGTGGCTCAAGAGGATCAGAAGACCTTCACGGACTTAGTGCGGCAGTTGGTCGGTCGTTGTACCACAGATATAGAAAAGGCTCGAACGATCTTCCGTTGGATAACTGTTAAAAATTTAAATGCAATGCACTTCGATGATGACTTGCGGGGTGACACACCAATGGGTTTACTGCGGGGCATCAAATACGGTACAGAGAGCTACCATGTACTATTCAAGCGACTTTGCAGCTATGCCGGCCTTCACTGTGTAGTAATTAAAGGTTATTCAAAGAGTGCTGGTTACCAGCCAGGAGTCAAATTCCAAGACTCTCGGTTCCGCAACTCTTGGAATGCAGTGTATGTTGCGGGAGCCTGGCGTTTTGTACAATGCAATTGGGGCGCGCGCCATTTGGTCAATGCAAAGGAAGCACCAAAAACCGGACGCGGCAAAAATGACAGTTTAAGGTAATCCGTGTACACATAGACAAAATTCAGAATTATTAACATAAAAAATCCTAGCAGATATGAATATGACGATCACTATTTCCTTACTGATCCTCGGGAGTTCATTTATGAATTTTACCCTTTACAAGAGGAGTGGCAACTGCTTAAAAGACCTATAACTCTACGGGAATTCGAAAATTTACCTTTTGTGCGATCGCTTTTCTTCCGTTATGGGCTACATTTCGCAGATGAAGGTTATGGCGCGGTAGTATTCACAGATGACACTGGTGAGTTATATATATTACTTGTACCCCACACTATTTACATAATTACTAACTTGTATGTCATTAATGCATAGGTGCTGCCACTGTTCGTATTGCCATGCCAACAGACATGCAAAGTTGCCTGATTTTCCACTATAATCTTAAATTTTACGATAGCGACGAAGACTCTTACGACAGCGTCTCTCTGAAGCGTTTCGTTATGCAATCAGTTATTGGAAACATTGTAGCTTTTCGTGTACATGCTCCGTGCTCTGGAGCCTTTCTTCTGGACATATTTGCCAATGCAGTAACCCCACAGGAATACCTTACTGGCGAGCCAATGAAGTTTAAGTCCGTCTGCAAATTTAAGGTTCGTCATCCATTGCAATTTTTTTTAAGGTTTTGTTATTTCTAAGGTTTTGTTTTGCAGTTACTGACAAAAAAATGGAATCAAAATTTTATTTACAAATATTTGCAAAAACAAAGTTTTACCACAGTGCTTAGGAGGAAACATTTATTTTTTATAGTTATTAAAATTTATTTCAAACATTTCAAAAGCAACAATAACTCAATTTAAATTTAAATATTATCAGCAAACAACTTTTGGAGGAACTGTCAGGAACTTCGATTGGCAATAAAATAGAATCATGAAACCAAAACTCGTAAATAGTAGACTATTATAACTGAAAAATGCATATAAGTTAGAATTTACTTGCAAATGTTTTCGGCGTAGATTCAACTAGAGCCTTACAGATTGAATTGGCCTCTTGGACATTTTCTCATATTTCCTCCTTATTTTGTTGTTTAATGTTCGAAAGATTTTGTCGTATATCGGAGAATCATATCAGCCGTCTTCGGACATCGAACTCAAACTTTTCCATCTCTACCTATCATATTTATTTTAAATTCATCGGACCAAAAGAGCATTCCGGAACAACCTTCCAAAGCGATTCTTTTTTCAAGGCGATGTGTAACAGTTCTCGAAATAATGTCTCCACCCAATTCCTTTTGGATAGCTACAGAGGACTTGAAAGGATCGGGTTTTGATAAAATCTCTATGTAATTGTCATCCTGAAATGGCGTTTTTCGTGACCGTCCCGTCAATTCTCATTCTTTTGGATGTTTCAAAGCATTAAACCCAAATTTTGGGATCTTTTTATAATTTTTGCAATTTCTCTTCGGGTGTAACCACCATTTTGCAAATTTTTTATTGGCTAACACTCTGCCGCTGTGCAGTGCTTTCCTCGGCCCATTTCTCCTACAAACAGTATGTGTAACATTCAAACAATCGTTTGTTAAAATGTCTGCTATTAATTGTGTCTATCAACAAGTATCCACTCAGTGTGTCCAATCATACTCAAAATTGAAATATTGAAGTTGGGTATAGCTGTCTCTTCAAAAAGGAAATCGACAACGTTTCAACGAACGAAAATTTCATCATTACTTCGCTTTTTGCAACGAGACGACTTAACAGCTGAGTCTGTTTACAAGTTTTTAAACAAAATATAACATGTGGTTCTATGCCAACCTCTGTAGTCATAAGTTTTCGTATCTGCTAATTTTGGTTATTTGAAATTTCTCTGTAACTCATTTTAATTGATAAATGCAATATTTTTGATAATCAATAAACCATATTTAGCGTTATCGAACATAAAATTCCATTGCTCGAACGTTGTTATTACTTCATATGGCCTCGTTTCCTTAGATCTATCACTTGATACGTATGTACTTGCGGTCCTGAATCCATTTATTTAGTATTACGTCTTTGAGGGCCTATGGAAAAGTACCGCAATACAGAACAAACGACTGGTTCTAAATATATATTATGTTAAAAGCTTCACTATGGTCCTTTCGGAAAGAGTTTCATGATTCCATGACTAGCTAAAAATAGAGAAAAAACTTTTGCCTTGTGCTAGTTGTAGGTTCCATGGTTATTGCGCCGTGCTAATATATAAATCAGTAAATAATAACTTCCTTAGAATACGGCAAATAATTAACTGTTGGCTTTAAACTGAAGTTTACGTCAGAGAGAATATATTTTCAAAAAACTACAGCAGTATCACAAAACAAAAAAAAAGTATTTATAGTCTCACTGTGTATTTTAATATTAATGTGTGTTGTTGGTGAAAATTAATTTGTCAGGGTAATCGTGTAGTTCAAAATTGTGTTATTGCTATATAGAAAAAACATATGACTTTACTCTAAATAATATCTTTTTATAACTTTTCATAATATTTAGATATGTTGCGAAGAGCTACAAACAGTTATGGTACCGTTGCCGGATTGCGCAAGCGGTGAATGGGGTCCTACAAAAGCGACTAGACTTTTCGGATTAATACCCATAACGCACCAGGTAAGTACTTAAAAATCATTGCTGAAGTAGTAAAGGTCAGTTCTTGAAATCGTATGGTACTTTAGAAGAGAATCATTCACAACGATCACCTATTTTTATCTGCAATATAGACATTGTCTTTAGAATAATATTATAAGTAATCATCAATAATTGTGGAACCATTATATGTAAATTTCTGACAATATCAGGATCCACTTATATTTGCTGGACGAAGTTTAGACCTTCAATTTCGCATGTCAAAACTTTTGACAGACTTTATGGCCACGCTGCACAAGAACGGTGTTGAAGAAAAGAAACTTTCCAAATATGTGACGCATAACACGTTAGACGACATTGTGACATTCATAATAAAGTAAGTGGTATACTTGTAAAATGTTAAATGTCAACATGCCCAATAACACTTTTACAGTTTTCCCGAGGAGGGTCAATACGGTTTAGACATATATACTCGTGAAGCTGGAACCATAGCTTCGCACCATAGTCACTCTGCGTCAACGGGTGAGAAACATCTGCTCACCCACTGCTGTAAATACTTAATCAATTCATCGAAGCGGAATTAAATAGGCAGAAATGTATAAGAGATACGACTGTATGCAATTGTTACAATATTTTTAGTGAAATGCAATAATTACCAATTAGTTGTAAAAGTTTTTTATGAATAATACCGATTATGTTTAAAAAGTAATTTCATGCATATTAATACATTTTACTTATTAAAATGCAAATAATATTGAACTGTGTACAATTTTACAAATGCATATGAACATAAAATATGCATATATACTATAAATATAATTAATTGAAATATTGACATTGAATCATTGACCCTAGGGGGGGAGTGGTTATTTTGTTCTAAAATTATTACGAAAAGTTCCACGTAAGTAAACAACAACTTTCTGATTCTACAGAGATTGATTCAAGGAAAACCGGTGATATAATTCTTTAGATATTACGCATAGTCGGCGAAATTGGACATCCAGACGACCTATTTCTTATATGACGCTATTTCAAATATACACTGTTACAGATACATTTAAGTAGTCATCGAATCATAATCTAACACTTACAATGTACAAATAGTATTCGAAAATGAATAAAATACATATGTATGTATAACCATTTTCCAATAAAAGGATTTCCGTTCCCCTTTTAAATTTGTTTCGCACCAAGACACATTACAAGAGGCAGGCGTGGTTAAAATCCGATTTTTACCATTTTTACATTATGGGATGATATGGTGAAACCTATTATTCGCCATAAAAAAAGAAAACCGGCGTAAGGTACTGGCCAGAGTATACCGCACCGCAGCCCTCAGAGTTGCATCAGCTTACCGAACAGTGTCAGGTCAATTGACCTCCTACCATATGAATGGAAAAAGCTGTGGGAGCTAAAGCTAACTGATAATAATAAGATGCAATCGAACAAATAAAGAAAGATACGATGTCAGCATGGCAATGAAGATGGGAGAATGAGAATCGCGGCAGATGGACGGCGAGAAAAGCCGAAGATTTGGAGAAGTCGATTTCTACACGACACAGCCGATATCCGGTGACGGATACTTCAAAAATTATCTCCACAGAATGGGAAAAGTCAAAGAGCCGTCACGCCCATAAAATGACGCGACAGAAGACGACGCTGAACACACATTCTTTGAATGTGCGCGATGGCACCAGGAACGCAGCGCCGTAGAAGACCGGGTTGGTCCAATAAACGCGAACAATTAAATCGGCGTCATACTGGAGAGCGAAGCAAACTTGGAGATCATCCAGAAATTCACAGCAATTTTGCTACGCAGTAAAAAGCGGAACCTCGACGCAGGTGGGCAGATGTAAATCCCTCAATGAGAAAAATGGAACGCCACCCTTAAGTAATGAAAACGTGGTTCCAGGTAGGCGACGGTTCCTTAGAGGGGGGCTTTCAGTGACCTGCAAGCGGCACATAACTTTGCTATTGATGATGCCGAAAGCATTTTCCACTCCCGCAAAAAAAACCATTGTCATTGTCATTGTGATAATTGTATGTAATAAATGAAGAATGCTGTTTTGATGAGGAGATCGACGTTCTTGATACTGCAATTTAGTTGAACATCTATTGACATACATATATGCCTTTGTCTTTAACATCAGACTTGTCGTTGATGAGATTTGAAATTCCGCGTGATCGTCTACTACAAGCGACGTTCATTATTAGTATTTGGACTGTATCTACATCATGGAGATTTTCAGATGTGGTATGTCTGAGGTTCATACCGAAAATATGACTTTGAGATTAATATTTTGTTGTTGTAAGTGAACTTAAAGTCCAAAACGCTTGAGGTTTTGTTAATGACTTTTAAACCTTTATTTTTGTTCAAAAATGAACATGTGCGTTAGGACCACAATGGCCCCACTTAGACGGCGTGCAGCAATAAATTTAGTTTTATTATTTTACATATTAAGATAAGAAACATGTTAGAATATACAGTCCACTAATCCTAAATATGTATGCTCAAATATATTTAACAGGCATACATACATACATAAGCAAACACATAAACAAATATAAACTCATATGATAACTTGTAGACCTAAGATATATATTTAGGCAATTGATTACAAGTGCACCTGTGCACTTGAATAAAACCAATTTCACAATTTCTAATTTGCTTAAAGAGATATTATTTACCATTGGTAATAGTTATACTTATACCACAATAAAATTACTGATTTATATTATAAGATTATTATAAAGACATGTTCTTAAAACAAAAGTCTAAATTAGGAATTTAGTCTATCCACAAAAATTTTATAATTTTGCCTGTGCAACGCCTTCAGTTCATTATAATTGCCCAGTTTCTTTGAGAATTGTTCTTCTAAAGTAAGACCCCACTGAACGCTTAGGATACGTTCCATCAAAGCAGAGCGTAATGCGAAACAGGGCTAAACGTGGTTATCTTAACATGTAAATACTTGTAAGATGGATAGAAAATTGTTTAGGTATTAAATAAAATAATTATGTTTAAAAAATATATAAAACCAAACAATTATTTTTTACAAAAATTAAATCAATATAAACGAATATACTAATAAAAAATTAAATTCTAATTAAGCCAGATTATTCTGCCGTTTTTGCCATGAGTTTTCTTTTGCGTTCTGTTAGAAGTTGTTGATAAGTGGATAAAGCATCTATAATAACTCGTCTTGCTTCTGAACTCCTGTCAAATTTAACTCATTTTCAATAAATTTGTCCACAATTTCAAGTATAGTGATCAAACTCTTTTTTACAATTGCCATCGAAAGCTCTTTTTGCTTTTCTTCGAAATCATTATTGTCAATATTTTTGTTTTCTTCTTGCTTAGCTAATTCCTTGACCTCTTTATTAGGAAGACTAGCTGCTGGTTTTTGAGCTATTTCTTCGACGTCTTCCACATTTACCTCATCTAAACTGGTTTGTTTTGCTAATTCCCAATTTTATCCATACCGACAGTGTCCAATGTCTTCGCTCTTACTTAAATCTGGCCAAATGTTCTTTCATACTCCTTTCACAGAACTTACTGTTATTTCATTCCAATAAAGGTTTATGTTTTCTACAGCATTCATGCTATTGTAGTTTTTCCGATCTTCTCTTATTGATCACTTCTCTTCTCCGTCTATTTTTTCAAACATCTGCTTTAATGTTTGCCGCAAGTAAAAGGCCTTAAAATACGAAAAACGAAACAATTCCTTTAGCGCTGCGATCTCATTTCTAATGCGAAGTAAGTAATATCGCCGATGCTCTTCCTTAACGTAACCATCGATACTTGCGCCTTATACAAGTAATCTTATTTTCAATGTGTTCATAGCAAAGCTGGATTTTGCTTTTCGTATTTTATTATCAATGGCGATATGTATATTGCCATCCTCCGATAATATCAGTGCCGGCCCGAGAAAATTTATCGCCATAGACAAATCTCAAATTCTGCGCCCCTCTAAGTCTATTTTACCTTAACAACAAAATGTATAGCTTTTAAAAATTATTCAGGTCATTTTAATAAAAAAAAGCACTCATATTCCAAAAGTTAAACATTATTATTAAAAACTTATTATAAGTAGTAGTATAATAAAAAAAGTTTATTTTTTAAATATTTTCGTGCCTTTAAATTGGAAAATCATACACAACTGTAATAGGAGTTTGTGCCACTTCATTTTC
Source organism: Bactrocera oleae (assembly GCF_042242935.1). Lineage (NCBI taxonomy): Eukaryota > Metazoa > Arthropoda > Insecta > Diptera > Tephritidae > Bactrocera > Bactrocera oleae. Next base: position 38,172,239 of record NC_091538.1, read on the forward strand.
ATTTGATAATGTTGCCAAGCCTGTCAATCTTTCTTCACACATTGCCGTAAATAAATTTTGAACGATATTAATTTCTAATTTTTTACAATGTTCTAGAATGGCGGTGTATATAAAATTTACAGCTGATCAATATTAAATAATAAATTATAGTTTAAAAGAACTAAAAAAACACGCTTTAAAGAATTTTCAAACCTCCTCCTATAAAGCTCTTCCCTACCATCTTATTTGTGAAATTTAATGCTTATGGCGCATTTATTTCGTCAGTTATCGCACTTTTAGTATATTTTAACATAACTGTTATATGGGGAGTGGGCGTATGAAAAAGTGCTAAAAGGACTTCCTCTCAGCAAAATTTGGTTGAGTTAGCTTTAGCGGTTTGGAAGATATATACTTTAAACCATTTAGGGGCGGGGTTACGCTTTACCTTTAAAGTAATGGGAAACTGTTATCAAATTACTGCATTGTCATCGGTGCTTGACACGTTTGCAAAGTTTCAAGTTGATCAGACTTCTGGAAAGCAGTGGAAATTGAGCTCTAAGATTCTATTATACACATACAACCCAAGATAATAAAAGCGTATTAAAAATCCAAAAGTTTTAGTAAATGGTTTCAACAGATCCCATATTTTATCGATTGAAGATAATGCAATATCAATAATGGTAAAATATAAATTAATTTTAAAATTTTGCTCAGCATTGCGAATTGGCTCATCTTCCCCTCATAATCTCACCGTTTTTTCTGTTTTCTCAAGCGAACTGGTATCGTCTCTGATTAGAATGTATGGTACAGATATACAATCAAATACTCGCAATCAACGCGTAGCAACTAATAAATGTAATAAAATAAAATAATAATACTCCCGTTGATGTATATAATTTGTATTAGAATGCGAAAATATGAAACTATGATTTTTGTATCTTATATTTAAATGAAATAAACAAAGTAATTTTATAAACTATTTTTTATTTTATTGAAGTACAATAAAATATGTAAAGAAAGTTAGCTAAAATGCAATTTTTTTTTATAATTCTTGCGACCTAACTTGTTTATATGAATAATATGCTACCCAGGTACTCAAATTGTGAAACATTCTCGATTGTCAATCCATTAATATCAAAAAAAGAAAGTTTTACTGGCATTTATTCTTAATGCGTTTGTCTTTGACACATGGATTTTCAGGCCCTCTTTGTAAGATTCATTTACTAAGATAGAAAGTTTTAATTATATATTATATCTTTTTAGCTTATTGCCAACAAAACATGATACTGTTGTCAAGGTTTGCTAGTTAACATTGAAAATTAAGATTTATGCCAGTTTTATGCAGTTGAACAATATCCATAATTTTATCCAAAGCCGTACTGAATAATAACGGCGACAAGACCCACCCCAGTCTCACTCCACTCCATGTAAAAAATCAATTTCTGAGCATAGTCTTATGGATGATCTTGCACGTTGCGTTTTCATAAATGTTTTGTATGATATTATTTAGCTTTCAATATACCTCTATATATATAGTATACCTCTCGCTTCTATAGCTCCCCAAATATGTGGTCTTTTAACTACATAGAAAGCTTTTTCATAGTCCACAAAGCAGATATACAGTGGAAGATGCCATTGAATAGATTGTTCCAAAATCAGTCTCAGTATATTAATATTGTCAATAGTTGATTGTTTAGGACAGAATTCAACCTAATTATTGCGAATTAGAAATTGTTTTACCACCGGAAGTAAAGTCAAATTTTATAGCAGCCTATTATAGGACATGTATAATTAAACTTAGCTAACGCAACTAAACCATGTACAAGGTATATCGTCTTTTTATTCCCTCGATTGTCATTTACTTCATTTGTATGAGAATATTCTCAACTCCAATCCCGAACATGATAGTGAAAAAGTATTTTAATCCACAATGTCAAAATCAGCTTTTTTTTGTTTTTCCCATGATATTATTGTTTACATTTTCATGATTTTGTGTGATTTACAATATATTCGTATTAAGTTATCATTCAAAAAACGCATTTTCATTGGTGGAAATCTTTGAAAAATTTATTTTTGAAACTTAAAAAAAAAATAATACAACACAAAACGGCTGATTTTAACATTATGGATTCAAACACTTTTGACAAATTGTTGTTTTTGGGCTATCTACACAACCTTATATAATTTATCATGCCGGTATACTTGCACTTTGTATTTTCGTCGTGAAATTAAGATTTCTAATAAATTATTTACTAGCAACAGCAGCGATAATTATAAGTACATATAAGTTTAATTATATTAATAAATAATCAATAGACAATGTAAATTCTTAAAAAATATGACAAAACAAAAAGTTATGAAAGTAAATATTATTTGAAAAAAAATTACCAAGTATTTAAACAGCATATTGGTTGAAGTTTTGAAATCCGGTATTATCGATATCAACTTAACCCGTCAAAAAAAATGTCGGTTGAATTGTTGTCACACATCAACTTTTTCGTATTACAGTGTTTAACTCTGTACCAGTAAGTTTAACTAGAATATCAAAAATCTACAACTGTCACCAAGTTGTTTAATTATCTGTCAAATCTACACTTTCTAGACTCGCAACACCAATAAGACTTCGACTGAAAATACTTGAAATTCGTAATACCAAAAAAGTGTTTGATTTGTAGTTGAATTGCTTTAACTTCAATTCAACTGAGTGGAGTTATAAATGGTGTGTTTTCTAGAGGTATAGAACTTTAAATTGCAATAAAACAACGATGGATTATTCGATTGACATGAATTTTATTTATCCGAAAGATAATCTTGTGACATTACATTTTAAATATGATTTCTGGCATATGACAGCCACGCCTGGCTCGGATGTAGTCCAATCTGGAAGTCCAATTTCCAACATTTGTGGCCGTATATCAGCAATAACACGGCGAATGAACAACATTTCAAGGAACGACACAAATACTTTTGAATAACGTGCAACTTAAGTTTTTTGCTAATTTATTTAAAACGTTAATCATAAAACCAAGATATTTTTTATGACTTGTATTGTTTCTTTGTTATAGTTTTTTTTCTATATTATTTTTTTTATTTTATGTGATGTCTTCAAATATATAATATGAATACACGTATTCAAGGATATAGGCCTACTCGGGAACCGAGCACCTAAAAATATTATCGAAATGCAAAATACCCAATCCATTTTCTTTCGACAGTAGCATGATTGACAAATGTTATAAAAAATGTGGGTTTTGATAGCTCTTTCTCGAATCAAAAGGTTTCGTATCATGTCATCCTTGCTGTAGGTCTTTAAAATTTGTTTCTTTAAGGTCACATATCTATGTATTGTATATACTTAATTGTAAATTAATAAAAATTTACTCTCTCTTGGGCTGGGTAATATTCTGACGCTTGTAATCACCATGAAGATGTCAAAATTTAACTTTAATTCGTCGAAATTCTCAATTTTCACCAATTAGCATACAACATACATACTTGTACGTGGAAATCCCTAAGTTGAATGTCTTAATGGTGGCAAGTTGCAATTCTCTCAAAAGACACGTTCACTGTCAAAAGTTTCCGAGTTTGAAACTGTTATAAGAATATGTTTTCTCACTAGCTAGTCATGGAAAAGCGTTATTTAACTTTAGCTTTTAAAAGTAGCTTTTTCTTTGGAGCTTCAGGCAATTGGAAAAGACGGACGGCCAGATTGAAATCCTACCAAAGAAGAGAGATGTGTTGCTGATGTTGAAGATCACTTTCTCACAAAAATTTGAAAACAATAAAAATCAAAGAAAACGCCAAATTGAAGTGTATTTGGTGAAACTTTTGTGATGCCATGCTTCGTATTATTAAATTGAAAATTATAAAAAAACATTTATTAATTGAGAGCTAATACATTAACTTTATTAAGTATTGAAAGTTCAAAAATCAGTTGTTTTAATATATCACAAAATCACCAAAAAAAGATTTAAACAGTTTCTCCACATGTTTAACGGATAGGCGCTCTCACACTGGAATAAGTTGGACATCCCTTTATCCCTGGTTCATACTGAAACAACGAAGCGCAGAAAACAGAGGGTATGCCACAATGAACCTTTGCTTTCAGTGTTTATCTCTACTAAAAATGGCGACCGTTGCTTGGCAAATCGTAATAAGATGACAGTTGTCCAACATTGTGCTTGGCTTCGCGTAGAAAACTTTTTATGTGAACGTACTTATACAAAAGCGTACATCGAACTTTTCTGTCAAATTATATCTGCCGCAAAGCGAAGCAAAAATTTCTACGTAAATTGGCCATAAGGAGAGCTGTTGGTTTCTGCTAGCAGAAAATAGCTATGTACTTCCATATGAAGAAACAGCTGTAAAGTCATAGCACACATGAATTTGCTCATTTTATTAGTTTTGAATTGTAAAAATAAAAATTCTTGTTATTAATTTTCAAGTTTTTATATCATGAGATTATTCAAAACATTTCGAGGTTCCCTTGCTATTTTCTGCTTCAATTTTCGCATTCTTCTTCTTCCTGATAGTTAGCTGATACTAGCAGTTCTGAAACAAACTTATTATTATGGCATAGTTATTATGTGTTTATTATTTGGTTGATGATGTTTTTTTGAGTACTGTTTGCCATGGGAACTATATTTGCATTGATGATTTCATTATGGTTTTATTTCACAAATGATGGTAAGTATCCATTTTTAAACACAAATCTATCGCAATAGTAAATGAAGGGGATGTTTGAGTCCCAATCACTGCGGCAAAGATTCATATTCGACATAAAAATTTTGCAACATTTGAAAATGTCAAGCGTTTGAGCATTTCAAGTTTTGACATTTGATGAGCGCAAAACTAACAAAATCGGCATCAGGAAAATTTATGATGGAAGAAGACAGTTAAGCGAAATCACTGTTTATTTTCGTTTATGATTAATTAATATCATTCATTCTGTTTTAAGTACATATACTGACATATAATATATTATCTGATCTTCTATAATCAATTCAATTATGTTGTTGTTTTCATCATAAAAGCAACAAATGCAAAATTCATTTAATTTCAACACCAAACTGATTCACACACTAATCAAAATAATTTTAAAAAGTTTACTTATTGATGTTTGTATCTTTATTATATGATTTTACAATCTTACAGAATTCGCTTTATGCGTATAGAATTTAAATTCTATATACTTAATAAAATAGCCATAAGAAGAATAGCGGACCAAAGTGTTACAAATAATATTTTATAATATTGTTAGTAAACTGTTGGTTTAACGCACACGTTTCGACAAATGAAACTGCCAATAGCTACGTAAACTCCTCTTTAGTTTTAGTAGTCCATAGAACTAGTGCAGTTAGTGTTTAATCTATTTGGTATAGTGCTTATATTTTCACAATTCTGTCAAATATATTGTGTATCAATGATATCAGTCCGTGCCAGCCTGTGGTATTCGTCAGAAGTTAATTTTAAAAAATATATATACGCTTATCTTTATCGGGACATATTAGATCTTGTATGCTTTAAATTAGAATATTCAATTAATGCTGATTACAGGTTTATTAACAATTTGCATAAAGATTACAAGTAATAAAAAATACAGTATTATTTTCGTTACAAACATCCCTCATTATTCGGCTTTAACATATTCTCGAACTAATTTCTAATTTCAAGTTACAATCCAGTACGATGCGATTAAAACGGCACAATTACCTAAGCGGTAGGACTGAATATTTTACAATTCTTCATATTCTTCATACTTCCATTCATTTGGAATTTACTTAGTATTAGCTGTTACGATAATAATCAAGAAAATTACTGGTGGGTATTTACTAAAAATGTCGACAGCATTTATTTTAATACATAAATAAGTGTTATTTACTTATTTGGTCTTTTTTAATTGTTCGTTTAGTTCCAATTAAAAACGAATATTGCTGCATATATTCAAATAATTAAGTTAATGAAATTTAAGGAGCTTGTAAGTCTTAAAGTTAAATTTTTGCGTATATATGATATATATGCTTCCGTCAATAACACGGCTGTATACTGACATCTCAATCTCGACGACATCTGATTTAGAAGTTTCGCCTGCCGTTGTTGTTCTCGTGCACACTGCAAAACAAAAATTTAATATTAGTTAATAATTAAGAATTTTAAACATATACACGTAAGTTATTATAACATTACTAAAATAAATTAATTTCACACATATGCACACATTTGTTTAACACACTGTATTATACCCATTTAGTAAAAAAAAAACCGATTAGCTATATATCTAAACGTATGTATTGAAATGAAGGCGTCAACACACTTTGTAAGAAGACAAGGGATTTATTGTTACTCGTGAAACAAAACAACAAAATCACTAGTCTTCCATGCAAAATGTATCTTATAGAAATTAGTTTAGCGAAATATGTAGTTACACAAGCGTTTTAAGCGACCATCCCAGGTTTAACAGCACATTGTTTACCCCTATAGCCACAATCACCACTTTAGTACACATAAGTGAGTTAGATGAACGTTTGTTTGATGTTTAAGGATTAGTATGCTTTTTTTAAAGTACAATGAATATGAGAATTGTAGAAAACAAAAAATCATGAGTTAGAGAATGTGTTCATACTTTTAGGATGTGTTGGACACCAACCTCTGTTGTAAAAGATACTGGGCCATTTGGATTTGTTTTGGGTTACCGGAAATGGTAATAATACGATCAGTTGATCCTGGCAATGGTTCATCAATTGTAATATAGGCACCAGACTCATTGCGAATGCGTCGGATACGGCCACCTCCTTTTCCAATGATAGCACCAGCCAACTATAAGAAAATATCCGTTAATAGCTATTAAGGCTTTGATATGTTAGTAATGGACTCACATCTTTTGGAATTGTAACCTGCGTACTGTTTTTGGGATCATGGCCATTTGGTAGATTTCCCGAATTGCCACCATTAGGCCCATTATTGTTTGGGCCAGGCCCGAAGCCGCCAGCACCGGCAGATCCCATACCACCACCAACAGATCCCATTCCATTATTATTGATTGGTCCACCAAACCCACCGCCTTGATTCATGCCACCACCGAAGTTTCCACCACTATTCATTTGATTGCCACCAAAACCGCCTCCTGGGTTACCACCACCGAAGTTGCCTTGATTTCCGGGACCAAACCCACCGCCATTGCCCCCGAAACTGCCACCTGATGGACCGTTATTTACTCCAAATCCTCCACCGCCATTACCACCGAAATTTCCTCCACCGAAGCCACCGCCAAAGTTACCGCCACCGAAATTACCACCACCGTTATTGCTTCCGAAACCATCATCATTAGCCCATGGATTAATAAATGGGTTGTCACGTCGGCCACCGCTGCGGCTGCGGTCATTACGTCCACCACGATCGTTGCCAAAATTACCGCCACCACCATTACCTATACCACCGCCTCCGCCGCCGCCACCTCCGCGACCACCACGCGATGGACGGTTGTTACCACCACCGTTTCCGCCACCGCCGGATCCATAACCACCATATGCATCGGCGTACATACGATCGAAATTGGTGGGATCATAATTATGTACTGGACCCTTAATAGGCGTCTGAAAATATTAATTAACATATATGTATTATTTAAATAATAAGATATCTTATACATATTATTCTACCGTGTACACAAATCTTACCTCACGCGTCAACGTAATCACCTCCCTTATAGCTTCAATCACCTGCGATTGCTTTCCGACGGTCTGTACTACTCGGTCTGTGCTTTGTGGGGCAACATTCGAGAACACTTTCAAAATACGACATCCAATTTTCTAAAAAAAAAAAAAATATATTACATTACTATTAAACATTATTATAATTTGATTCAAATAAAATACACATAGTAGCGTTAAAAAACATTCGCCAAATTATTTTAGAGAGTGCTGCCGAATTGATAGACCAAACAGAAATTCGTATCCATTCTGGTAACATTGAGCCTATACTTCCTTTACAAATTTATTGGCGAAAAACGTCAGTCAAACTGTATGGCATGTTAATAATCTCCTTAGGAATTAAAAATATTGATCTTCTTTGTATTTAAATTGTTACTACATAGGGATGATTGCATCATTTCAACACTATAAATTATAGTTTTCCGTACTTTCTACATTCCCTCTTTCTTATTTAGAAGTTGACACTGTGCGATATATTACGGCACAATAGAGGCTTGACCAATGAAATAGTCATTAGTTAAGGACGGGGTCGGAGGAACCGATAAAAGGCGACAATTTTACAGAAGAGTTGAGTCACAGCCTTGTAAAGTGAATTAAAAGACTTTTTGTTCACCCTTATAGTATCTACTAGCCAACACTCAATCAGTCAAAGAAACATGTATACACTTCACACATCAATATAAGCATGTAACAAAACAAATTTATTAATTATGAACATGAGCAAACAGAATCGGCATGTAGCCGCGAATACATACTCATACCGAGCTAAACACATATCATACCAATGCATGGAAGTAATATGAAAATGTTAGCAACTGAAGTGGCTGTGTCATAGTTCACTACCGTCAGCATAACATCGATTAAAGACGTCTGAAACATACCGTTCTTTCCTTCCATCGTTATTTTATTAACATTTGTTTTGTAAAATAATAGCAATCCATCTTATTGATTAATTCAAAGAGCATTTTTCACATTGAAAATATACATGAGTTAAATAAAATTGATATATATACAACTGAATGTAAAGAGCGATGACCGAAAACTAAAAACCGACATCACTGTTCAGACGAGGAGACAATTATCGAAATGCCGAAGTGTGATGTTACCGCGACCAATCTAAATACTGAACTAGTTGGACTGAATTCATAAATGCCAAAACGCTGTGTCAGCATTGACAATGATTATTGCCGACTTCTGTTAATAACCACGCGCACGCAACTCATAAGGGAGAAAGGTACTGAGAAATGACCAAAGCAGCACAAAATGACAGGAAGAGTCATGGTACACATAAAATTCCAACCATGCTAGGGCATACATATAATGTGCCGAATGTATGTTGGAGTTTGCAAATGTCACCACACTTGCACACAATCTCATACCGAAAGGCACACAATAGAAATTCATTCGATATAGGCATGGATATGGTCACATTCGCACTCACACAACGACAGCAGGCAGGCAGTCTCTTCTCTCTAATGTGACTCACAGGACAAAAAGGATAAAATGAACCGGATTTGATAATAAAGACATACAAACAATTGTGTGACTGCCTCACGCAACGGAACCGGTGTTCGGCAAACACATGCGCAGTTCTTCGATTCTCTTCATTGAATATTTACCTACGTACTCACGCATATGTACACATAAGTATATGGATGTGCATACTCATATGTGTATATTTAGTACCGATATACTTAGGTATATTGTATTGAAATAAACTCACCTACCTACAACAAAAACAATCTTTCATACATTGTATGAAAAATTCCCAAAATAACAATAAAACTATCTTCCAACAACAGCAACTTATCAAATATACCATACCAGGCAGCTCAATGCTAAAAGACAGTAAAAGAAAAGAGACGAATGTCGAAGTGAGAAATTGATCATTGTTCCACGTATAAAAGTGTTCGTTTATCCACACGACCTAAGAAATTCTGGAAGATTAAAAAGTAGTGCAATTAAAGCTTAGTGGGACAATAATATACACGCCTCCATCTACTTTTTTGTACAGTATGTTATAAATACTGCTGTTAAGTATGGGTTTATGTTCAACGTCACATATATTATATATACATGTTCGTGGACGTATCTAATAAAAATTAAAAATGTCCTAATTGATGTTCTGTCATTGCATGATGCAAGACGGTAAAAAGAACATGTATTTGTGGGTATCTGCAACAGATATTTAAGTCATTCAGGTAGGCTGTTTAACTGCGAGTGAATGCTGTCCACCAGCTGTCGTTCAATTATTGTTGAACCTTAAAAATACAGGAAAAGGCGGATACGCACACTGCTACAAACACATGCAACTGCATACCTACTACATTTGTATATATAGTATATACAATCTGTATGGTATATGCATTATATATAATATTCACAGCCACGGTCAAAATAATTTTATTTTTATGATTTCTTTCGTTTCCTTATTTCCTACGTTCTCCTTAAGAAAAGTGTCTCTATATGTAAGTAAAATGAAAAAAAATATCATAATAACAGTATTTCTTTATCATATTGAAAAAATTTGATATACATTTTTTTAACAATGGGACGAGGTAAGCACTGCGTGGCTTATTGGTGCGGACTTAAAAACAATTGTATTAAAAGCGAAAGCTTTAATAGAAATTGAAAGTTTAGGAAACCATGGATCGTGCTGTATATCTTTGAATTATGCAGGAAGTTAGTTCATCTGTGGTTTCAGAAAATTATAGATCATGGATTATTATCATCGAATAGTTTTCGTAGTTTCCACACCTTAAACCTAAATAAAACTTATGGTGCGACGTGCAGAAAACAGTTTTCAATGATAATTCAATAAATAATAGCCATTGAAAATCTCATTGATTCAATGCATCGGCGATGTGCGGTAGTTAAGGTGAACAAAGGGCACACTACTGTGTGACTAAAATAAAATAAATTAGAACAAATATAATATTATATATATATAACATAATATATGTATATATAGAATATAATATAATATATATAAAACATATAATATACATGAATTTCTTTAACATTCAGGGGTGTTGTAGAATCTGATAGTTGTCGGAATCAGAATTGTATGTAGTAGGTGTTATGAATTCAGATATTATTGGTTAACGTTTGAAACAAATTTTATCGGCTTTGGGTGTCACGGAAACCAATTTTATCGGTTTTGTTATCAGAAACAAAGAAAGAGGATTTTTGCTGACAGATTTAAAATGTAAGTTAAGAAAATAATTTATATTATTGTTAAGATTTAATTTATTGTTATTTCTATAGGAGAAAACATAAGAATAAAATAAAAAATGTCATAATTATAGAGTTTATGGAAAAAAATCAAGATATTTTAAGAGAATTTACAAAACGTAACAAACATAATTTTACACCCAAATGCGTCTTTATTCAGTCGATAATGTGATATAAATATGTAAAGTAAGCATGTATACAAACATACAAGTAAAGGCAAGCCAAATTTTACATGCGACTCCCCTGGTGCATCAGGTGGATTACTGTGCTCTTTCAATATATTCCTTTTATTTTTTTCATTGCTTTTTTTCTTCAAATAAAATAAAAGCTAAAATACCGGAACTCACTGTAAACTTTAGTAGACTTCATTCAGCATTTCAAATGTATAAAACGCTTCGTAATTTATTCATTTGAAAATTTTGTCGCATTATTAGACAGCCGCTCCGAATATTGGTTTTGCATATGTTTGAAAAGACGCAAATCCAATTCTGTGACATCATTCAAAATAAGAATTGGTTTGCAATTCTGACAACTACGCAAATCTGTCTTGAATTCCACAACACCCCTGATTAATTATTTCGCCGGTTTTTTAATCTCCTAAAATATAACTACTATTTTTTGAACGCCTATATGTGGCAATCCTTTCGAATTGATATATTAATAACATTCTAATGAGGCAGTCTTTTAACAGTTATTAGAATGTATATGGCATTTTTAATAAAGAAGAGAATTTTCTCAATAAAGCTTGTTTTTACAAAGGGAATAAGTGTATTAAACACGAAGAGGCAGAACCCAACTGTACATAAAATTATGGATATAGTTTCGCATGTACAGAAACGTTTTTTGCTGTTCAACAGAGAGCTCAAAGCGGAAATGGGGACAAATGCAACCGGATTCAATTCAACAGTTGACTCAAAAATCGACAGTATATCATTTTATGGCAAGAGAACATTTCGAGTTGAACAATGACATTTCTAAATTTTAACACCAAAATACTCTTAATCTAACATTAAAAATTACTACGAAAACCCAAATGACACTTGAAGCAGATGTTCAATGCTGCTGTAAAAGTTCGTCAAACAAAAATAAATCGTTGACTTATAATATACAAAAGAGCATATATACCCTCTATTGAAATGTAATCCGATTTTCATCTTTGAGTGTTTAAATAATGGTTAGATTTATAAAAGACTCAAATATGAACAGTTTCTAACAAGTATTAATATGATTGATATATCATAACTGTACTTTTCATGTAAAACTAATATTGATCTCTTCATACCATTTCATGTTGATGAAAGGTATATTTATAAAAGTTCCTCACAAAATGCATTTCTAGATATTAGGATACATACATAAATCCAATGCGCATCTGTCGCTTGATACATCTTAGAAAATCTACCAATCACATGCATAAGTATAAACATACACTTAGTTTATATGTGCGTGCGTGCCTAAACCTAAAAGACGATTAAGCAAGTATAGGGCGATGACTGAGTTCGAAGGACAGATGTTTTTGCTTAGTTTAAACACTGCACCTGTTCAACATTCGTTAGGATCAAACAATGTGAATCCAAATACTAAGCAAAGAGCCCCGGTCCGTTGAGCGGCGAGTGGCAAAAGACAGCTGGGAATTTCTTTGTTCGCAATATTACATTAAATCTGGATTTACTTACACCAATGAAGTGGATGACCACATGCATGTAGAAACATGCATGGGATTTCATATTTATATGTACACATACACACATGTGGAGTACATGTAGTATATATATATATTGATTATTATTCTTAGGTTTGCAGGTATTTTCTTTAGAATTGAAGATATAAATATAAATTGAAAATCTAAATATTTATAGTGATTAGATTTTAGTTGTTATATAATATACCTTCACGAAATTTGGCATAGATTATTATCCAAAGCAACGGTACAATCTCTAAAAAAAAAAATGTTCAGATCGGACAACTGTAGCATATAGCAAACTGATCGATCTTGTATGGAAAAATGTTTAGTTTGACAAGGCATCTTCAAGAAATTATTGTATACGCAGATTATTACCCAAGCAACGGAAAAATCTCCGAAGAAATTTTTCAGATCGGAAAACTATAGCACATAGTTGATATACAAGCGGACCGATAAAACTAAAGTCCTTGTATGGAAAACTTTTTTATTTGTTATGGTATCTTCACGAAATTTGGCATAGATTATTGTCTAAAGTAAAAAAGGTATAATATCCAAACAAATTGCTCAGACCGAATCAAATCAAAACAAACATATTTTTGTTATACCCTTTCATGCTATAAAAATTGCACCTGTGAAGTTGAATCCTAAAATGAGATCTGAAACAATCGCAACACATTTACTATTTTACTTTTACGGCAAAGTTTTTCCATTCTCATCAATAATGACATCTGAAACAGCAGTGTAAAAAACGTTCTTGTAAAAAGTATTTGCTAACACTACCAGGCAATTATGGCAAAGTACTATGAGCGAGAAAAATTAAGTTATAAAAACTTATTTCAAACTTAACAAAGATTTGAAATTAATGTGTTCTTAAAGTTTCTAATATTTGCAGTAATAATTAAAGTCCAAAATTTATGTTTTTAAAAGTTAGAAATATATGTTTTTGGCACAAATCCCACAAATGAAATACATAGTTCCAAAGCCTCCTGAAAATGTTCATATAACCACTAGGAGTTTGTGTACTCACATCTCGAATTTCCTTAATTTTTTGGCCACCTTTGCCGATAATACATCCAGCAAGACTTTGATGAATCAGTAAGCGTACGTCGACCTCATCATCACGCTGTAAATGAATTTCATTCTGGTTATTACAAATTATACACATAAAATTTTAATCGTAACATTTAATAATTGGAAAATTTTTAAGCTTACCTCTTCGAAATATTTTAACATCTCGGTTACAATTTGCAGTGTTGCCTCAAGATCAGATGATATCAATATGGTGCTATTAGAAAATCGAAAGAAAAGGAGTAAATTTATTTGATAAATAAGATACAGTTTATCTTCTATATATGCGCGGAGTTCAGCAATTATCTTCAGACTTTATTTAGCTAAAGACCGGAATTATGTTATACCATTGCTTGTTACAAAATCTCAAAATTTATAGACTTGTTTAAGGAATGTAAATGTTCATAATAGTTGGCAAACCGACACAAACTCCTAATGAATACAACATTAATACTATCGACAATGGCACTGGTTGATTGGTTAATATTAAAAAATGTTGGTTATGAAGATTAATAAATTTCACAAATAAGTATTATAATGAGCCGTTGATCGATTTCCCAAAATAAATCTTTACAATTACTCCAATACCGATTGTTAATGAATGCATTGTGCAATAAATTTATTAATAATATACGAACGCACATACATAAATTTAAAAATAAATGGTATTGAATGCAAGCATCAATATGTGTAAGTACATGCAGCACAATTACTGCTGGCCATTTATCTTGGTGGATCATAGTTTCGTATGTTTTTGTTTGCACCACACAGTGGTTTGGGCAGATAAATGTACACGAAGATTTAACTCGGGCCAAATGAAGATACAGAGGTGTCAATTCGTGGTCGAGTTGTTATAGACAGATGGAGCAAATTTTGGTACAAATAAAAATTAATGCATGACGCTGAAAAAATAAAACTAAGTTAAACCAGAATTATTGAAAAATAGCTAAATGTAAAAGTTAGATGAGCTTTCATGAATTCGTAGTTCAGTTTAAATATGTATTAGCATTATACTTAAATAATAAGAGGTTTGCCAAGTTAACTTGTTTTTATTTTCGGTGTGGTTTATGGTAAGTTATTCAAGTTCCAAAGAGCAGAGGTGATCTTTAAAAATCTCTGCAAAAACAGCACATAATCATTAGGAAAGGCAAAATATTTATTCAGAAATTTGGAATTTATATGGATGGTGATTGCTTTTTTACAAGTAATTAATTACTACTTTTGTTGATTAAATCGACTAACGTACTGTGTGTACGATAAGTTATAGTAAGTATATACGCATAAATTGTTCATACATGTCACAAATACTTTTAACTTTGCTACCTATAGACGCACGTCGTTTTTTTATTTAAAAATGTAAGAAAGAATTTAGCATAAGATAAGAGAAATTAATCCATTACGAGATTAGAGTGCAAGTATGTTAAAAAATACGAAATGCGAATGTACGATATACGACATACGGAATTTTGTAACGGAAAAACCAAAAAGTTAAAACATAAATATTACCTAGGTCTAAAGTTCTGATAAAGTACATATATTACTTTGATATTTCACAATCTTCGATTTAGATAAAAGGAATCTAAAATATTTTAATGGATAAGTGTTTACCGTTCGGGGCCTTGAGAATCGTCGACAGATACAGTGGCTTTATACTGCATTTGCATTGCATTGGTTGATTGGCACAGTGTTAGGTTTACGGATAACATTTGGTCAGGTTGTTTCATTGGTGGCGTACAATATTGGTGACGGTTTAGCAGTACAAGTGGTTGTTGTTGGTCAATTCGTGTTAAGAACAATTTTTAAAAATGTGATCATTTTCATTACCGGAAATCCCGAGAATTATTTTCACATTTTGGTGAATTGGTACGTAGACGAAATGCATTTTTGTTTATGGATCAGTTTTCATATTCAATTAAGTCAATTATATTATTTATTATTGTTATTATTATTATTATTTTAATGACAGATCAGCAATGATTGCAACACGGCACAGCGACATTCAAAATGTCATTGTGGATTTGAATATCAGAGTTGAAACAGATTTGTTGATTTAAAGAGTTTAGATATAGATAGATTTGTTATGTATTTTCCGAAGACACATCGATGTTGGCCAAACAGTCGTTTGGTGGTGGTGGTGGTGATGGTGTTCAGATTAGACCAGGGCCATTTCAGTTGTAAAACGGGCGATCGGGCGAGCAAATTAACGAGCAGGCGGGCGGGCAATCGGGCAGACGAATGGGCATTATTTCGTTCAATTTCAATTTATATATACATATAAATATGTATTAATACGGTATTTTTTGTTGGGTTGCCGTTGAGAATTTTATTTGAGAACAAACCAGTACGGGGCAGATCAAATCAGGCAGTAGATGGGCGATCGAGCGGGCAGTCACGGCAACGTATATATTTCAACGTTTACGATTTGAGTTTTTACAATCGAATCGTTTCATTTCGAGTCGAATTTGTACGACACAGTTACATAAAACGAGAGAGTGGGACAAGAGAAAAGAGAAAAATTTTAATTTAGTTATGAGGTTAAGTGCAATGGCTTATTAAAAGAAATACAATTTTTTTTTCTTATTATACAGTAGAAAAATAGATCCTAAGTTTAAGTAGGCATACGATGCATTTTAGATTAAATAATCCAAAACTTTTAATACCAATAAACGTATGGAAAGCATAGAGAAAGAAATTATTCAATAATTATTATAAAATGATTAAAATGTTACGATCTAACTTGAGCGACCTATAATATCAGTTACCCAAAGTTATTTTGCTTTTAATTTGCAGTTATTTAAGCAATTAACATTCTTAATTTGTAATAAGATATTATTTTATTTTCTATCATCTAGTGGTGATTATTGGGTTAAAAATTTTCACAAAAATCTATTTTACTTGTAAAATGGTTTTATAGGGAGAATAATTTTAATAAAACTGTAAACGGTACGACATTCTTCTAATTATAAAATAATTTGAGGGTCAAATTAAAGCAATGGACGTCGGAATTTTTAAAAATTATTATTAAGCAATTAAAAATTAATTCATAAAAATATTTTACCTGAGTGCGCATTTTTTGAATATGCTGTCCCCCTTTTCCAATGACAGCACCAGCAATCTGAAATTGAAATATAGATAGATAAATGACTCCACAATTTTGGAACAGCAGAATGTCTACTTACATTACTAGGTATGAGGATACGTATTTGGTCATCATTGCGTCGACTACGCTTATCGACATGTGGGCCATCATCGTTATTTTCTCGCTTCATCTTCATTTTTTCTGAAAATAGATTAATTGAAATAGATTCTATATATAAGTTTGTATTGTATTGATATAATAAACGTGGAAGAAATTTCAAAGTTCGCAAATGCTATAAAAGGTTCTGAAAAACAAATAACCGCACATTTCCTCGAAAGTGTGTCGCATTTTGTCTGCCCTACGTCAGAGCTATCAAAGTTATATAATCGACATAATCGACAATATATACCACATTGAATTAACAAAACTAATTAATTAATGCGATTTCAAATATGTATACATTAACAATAAAGATTTTCCGATATCCCTTCAGCCTCACTAAATATGTAAAGCTAATGCACCAATAAATACTTTTTGAAAATAATAACAATTATCCATCTGATCTTTGACATAGTGTCGTTAATTTCATACAATTATTTTTGAAATTAAATATCTAAGTGTTGTATAAATAATTTTCAGAAAATGTTAGCACAATCCTTGGCCGAATATAAATCCTGAGCCGTTCCGTTTACGTGAAAGCGATTAATATATTTCCATGGCGTCGCTAATAACAAATTCCTGCTGCTTGTCGCGTTCTACGCCGGCCATTGCAGGCTCAATAAGCATCTATACAACAGCAGACGCAGAATTAAGGCCCTGGGATCCATGTTTCAAATAGGGATCGCATCGCTTCATTAGCACCTAGCAGTATATTGGAGTTCATCAATATGCTGGGGCTATATGAGTCGTTGTGACATAGGGTCGCGAAGCATACCTCTACTCAAATCTATCTATCTATCTATATCTATGGCGTCGGCAATTTTTTTAATCGAAATCATTATTTAAACAAACTTCAGTCATTATAAGAACACATTTGATTTGAATATTTTTGACAGAAACAAAAATATATTATACCAATGGTATGGTTGAATACAATCTTCATGACAATCTCATTAAGTATGTGAATTTAATTTACCAGGATGTAATTTAAAGGCAATTATAATTTATGATTTTAATACATGTATACTAGTCCACCGAGTGGTAAGACACGTAACAAATGCACCTGATTATAACAGTTTTATTAAAAATTATAAATCCTAAATATCTTATTATACGTTCTTTAAGTATAAGGATTTAATTTCTATAGGAATTTTAATTATTAAAAGAAATTATTATTGAAGCAATTCAATTTCATTTTAACCCAACACTTTTTTGGTATTCCGATTTTAAACTATTTTTAGCCGAAGTTTGACTGATGTTTGTTGTCAATCTAAAAATTAAGATTTGACAGATAATTAAACAGCTGAAAATTTTTAAACGAAAAATTAAAACCATTTAATTTAGTTATTGCTCACGAAAAGGGGAATAATTATTTTAAAAAAATATAAAATGGAAATTAGTTCTGATTTATAATACGATCACAAAAATGAAGGAACGTTACCCTATACTCTCCATTTCCATGCTACCGGTAGTTATCAAGAATGCATTTTAAATGATTTTAACTTAGGGCTGAAGCAATTTACGATATTTGTGGTTGTTATGATACCATATTTGTGCTCATTGGATAAAACACCAATGACTGAAGAGGAGCAAAACGCTTTTCTCAAAAAATATATTCCTAGGAGCAATAGATTGTATCAATTTTGTATGTTCGAAACAGTGTCAAAATTGGTTTGCCAAATTTCGTTCTGGTGATTTTTCACTCAAAGATGAAAAACGCTCTGGTCGTCCAATTTATGGAATGTACGATATTTGTGGTTGTTATGATACCATATTTGTGCGCATTGGATAAAACACCAATGACTGAAGAGGAGCAAAACGGTTTTCTCAAAAAATATATTCCTAGGAGCAATAGATTGTATCAATTTTGTATGTTCGAAACAGTGTCAAAATTGGTTTGCCAAATTTCGTTCTGGTGATTTTTCACTCAAAGATGAAAAACGCTCTGGTCGTCCAGTTGAAGTTGATGACGACCTAATCAAACCATTCCCACGACAGTCGGGTCTACGTAACCGGAACGGACCCAGATTTTATCCGGTTAAGGACTGTCAACTCGGCAGAATTCTGCCGCTACAACAACAACGACCTAATCAAGGCAATAATCGATTCGGATCGTCATAGTACAACACGTGAGATTGCAGAGAAGCTTCAGGTATCACATACATGCAATGAAAATCACTTAAAACAACTTGGCTATGTTCAAAAACTCGATACATGGGTTTCTCACAAACTGAAAGAAACGCATTAGACGCAACGCAATAACAGCTGCGATTTGCTAAAGAAACGTAATGAAAATTATCCATTTTTAAAACGAATGATAACTGAAGCAGGCCAGGTGAACCAGCTCAAACAACAACAAAAGCTGATATTCATCAAAAGAAGATTTTGTTATCAGTTTGATGGGATTATAAAGGAATTGTCTACTTTGAACTATTACCACCCAACCGAACGATCAATTCTGTTGTCTGCATTGAACAACTAACGAAATTAAACAATGCAGTTGAAGAAAAGCGGCCCGAATTGATAAATTGAAAAAGTGTTGTATTCCATCATGACAATGCAAGGCCACACACATCTTTGGTCACTCGGCAAAAATTATTGGAGCTTGGTTGGGATGTTTTGTCACATCCACCATATAGTCCTGACCTTGCAGCATCGGATTACTTTTTGTTTCGATCTTTACAAAACTTGAAAAATTTCAATAATGATGATGATGTCAAATCGTACCTGATTCGGTTTTTTGCTAATAAAAACCAGAAATTTTATGAACGTGGGACTATGATGCTGCCTGAAAGATGGCAAAAGGTCATTGATCAAAATGGGGAATACATAACAGAATAAAGTTATTTAGTTCCATGAAAAAATTCTTTGATTTTTGAAAAAAAATCCGCAATTACTCAGTTGCCAACCCAATAAATAAATAAATAAAAATTGTTCTTTTTACCCATTTTCAATTAAAATGTTTCCTAAATAAATTTATAAATGTTTCAACTACAACTGCTTATTAGCAGTTCAAATTTTTTGATACTCTAGCCAACCCCACTACAGTTGAAAACCGTAATACCAAAAGTTGAAGCCGAATTTTTTTGACGGGTTGAGTTGAATAACCACATTACCGAGTTTCAAAACTTCAACCAAAATGCAGTTGGTTTGAAAACCGTAATATCTCAAGTTCATAATATTTACTATCTTAACCAAATCTTATACGAGTTGTGGTGAATTTCTTGTTTTAACAAACAATACCTTTAACACTTAAACGGGAAAATACCTAATACTAAAAAACATCACATGACTTTTAATATCAGAAAAAATAATAAATTTATAGCATATTTCACTTGTAAGAGAAATTTCAGAAGCGCTCAAATTAAAAAAAATAATACTTGCAACAAAACTGAAACACTTAATTAACAAATATAATACACAAATGGTTTTTTCTATGACAAGACTATTCAAAATTGTAGCAATAACCAAATACAACTTTTTAAAATCTCATTACTATATAATATTAAAACTGTTTAATTTTATTACATATTTCTAACACAATTAGTACTTAACAGATAATATGTAGATCAGCTTGCAAATAGAAAATATCAAATAAATAAGCAAATTTAAAGGAACATCTAATAACTGATATATAAACTATTTGAAAATATCACCCATATGTAACATGTAAGAAATATTTTTATGCAACAAAATATAATTACTACTATACCAATCAAATCTGAATTGATGGATTTTCCCTAAATTTGACGACATCACTTGAAATGTAATTTTAAGTTCGATAATTTACAATAATAAAGCAATGAGGGTATAAAATCGAGTTTAAATGAATATAAAAGATTAATGATTTCCCACTTTTTCGTTTCAATATCGCCTTTAAGAATGGTTATTACCTTATATTCGTATAATAGGTTTATTGAAATTTACTGTTAGTTTTTTAAAAAAAGATAACACTTATAAAATTATCACAAATTTTCACAGAATGATTTTTAAATCATGGATAAGTCCAAACAGCCGATGACCACTTTCAATGAAATGTCTGTACCAACTATCGTGTTGACGAGACAAAAGCCTTTATTTATTAGCAAAACCTGGCGCAATACTTAGGCTTTGAAAAGCCGGCCCATCAAATGCAACCGGAAATCGGCCAATCAAAAACGAGTCTTTTCTAACCCCCACACCAGAACTTTACAATGTACAAAAATTCAGACCCGATCGGGCGAAGTGAATTGACAGAGAAGGAACATTTGCCGTTGGCTATTTTGGAAAAAAAACAGTGACAGACTACAAATGGATAGATAATAAAGGACACGAGACAGGACATGTAAATACCACAAACTGACCAATAAAAATCTAACAAATAAATAGATCATTAAAAATTCTTGCTCGATATATAGAAACAGGGGAAGTTACACGTTCGGGTACCACGCAACCAATATATTAACCTGAAAGACCACAACAGAAAAACTCCGAGTACCTGCAGTTATATGTAATTACAATTTATATAAGCTTATTTGAATGTACGTGAATGCACGCGCCATTATTGTGTGCAGGGGAGAAGGTACTAATAAAGTTGCATTTAATGTTGTCAGTGTATCGTGTTTTTTTATTGAATTTTTTAGCTCTTGTGGTCAACCCCTTTCTAGGGGTAAGGAAATTATTTGAAAATATATCCACATCAAGGAACGTAATCAAATTATGGGGATTTTTAATTGCACGATGGGCAGGCCGGAACAGAACTTCTATCGAAAACGTAGAACTGAAAACACTACTGATGTCTCAAGTTGTGAATATTTAATAAAGCAATACCCATTATCTTGTGATTTTAGAAGCAACTTTGTCTGTTGGGAGGGTTATTTAGCTGTGTCAATATCAGCTGATGTTTTCACATTATTTATATTTAAAATTTAGAGCAAGCCATATACAATACTTCAAGGCGTAACTACCTGTATAAAAAGGAACTTAACAACTTGTCTTTGATAGTTATGGTAATTTTAAGTTAATCAAGACAATCATGTGAAATTCAGCCAATTGTGGAAAATTTGCTAGATAAACAAGCAAGTGGGAATGAAAAATTCTACTGCAGTAGCTTCCTTCGACATAGGATAATTATTTAAATGACCGTCTGAGTTAAACGCTTACTGCTAAAAATGCATTACATTAGGCTAACGGAAGATGGATTTAGTTTGTTGGCTATATTATAATAGGCGTATATATAATCGAGTATACCATATAAGTATTTTTTAGTTGTTTGCATGAGATGAGCTCTACTCCTGTTTGCCTTGAGTCTCTAATTTACCATACATGAGAAATGGCAAATACTTTCCAGAATTCGCTGATCGGTTGCTGTATTTTGCGGTATTGTACAAGTCGCTCTTACCACAACATCGATTATTCAATAGCACGAGTGCGGTACAAGAAGATTTTAACTGAGATGTTTTATGTTTGATTAATAAAAATAAAGGATTATATTACATACAAAACTTGCAGACTTCAGTTCTAAAAACAAAAATATTCTTAAATAAATATAAGATACTTCCAATAGTTATCAAAATTAAATACATACAGAGTGCGACTTGAGAGTTGCTGTAGCGGCGAATGAAAATTCCCCGCATAATTTGTGGAATGTTCGGTTGCGTTGAACTGACTGTCGTGGTAAGGAGTGCTGTAACTTAACTTTTACATTTATTAACCGATTGCGTTGTCTAATCTTTTGGAAACCTCAATTCCATATAACTCTCGCCATGCATCTTTTTTCATAAAAACAACGAAAACATAGTTTGGTGCAGAAATTTTTGATTTCGTATTATTTAACGAAAAAAAGCAGCTAATCAATTTAAGGTATTAAAAACTTTGTTCCTGTAACCGTTCTAGGGGAATCAATTAAATAGGGGTATGCTCTTTCAAAATCCTTGCACGGTGGTTTTCCAATCCTCCAACGACGCAGCTACAAGACACCCGCAAAACAAGATATGCAATGGTTGCAGCAAATGCTACATTAAAATCCGTTAATGTGGCGAAGCAAAATAATTGCAACCTTGTTGTTGTTGTTGTTGTTGTAGCGGCAGAATTCTACCGAGTTGACAGTCCTTGGCCGGAATAAATCCGGGTCCGTTCCAGGTCCGTAGACCCGACTGTCGTGGGAACGGCAACCTTGTGAAACTGTTTACCTGTTTAAAACTTTGAACAATATATATGTAATATGATATAGTGAATCGTAATCTTCTAAAATCTATTTATGATATGTTGTTGTTATGATATTTAAGATGACGTATACCAGCATACCATAGATTTGAAACATTTTTAGAAGAAATTTTAATTTCCACTATATGAAACAAATATTTATTTGAAAAATATTTAACTTTTTTAAAGATTGCTGAAGCCACTGACATTAAGCAGTCGAGTAGCCACGCCTAGTTTAGATGACTGTTGACAAGAGTATTTTCCAAAGTATACTTCATATAAATGTACGCACGAACATATATATCAATCATAATGTGTGACTTTCCACCAAAACTCCTTCAATACCCACAAAACCTATGTATTAAGTGTGAATGCATGTCATTGTTTGACCATTTTTGTCGGCATTTTTTCATTCCTCAATCCCCATGGCAACAAAATTACATTGACTGACTCTCAATGGCAATCTAAGACAAACTAATCTAGCTTGGCTCATAGAAGAAAGCGACTTATTGTCCTTAATAACATAAACGCGATATTAAATAGTATTTCTATTTAATATCTAAGCAATTAAGCAGTCGACCCAATACACAGACAAGGTTCGATATTTTATTCAAATTCAAATAAAACACGTTTACACATATCCATTTTTTTGGAAACATTTAACTTGAAGATATAAGATCT
The DNA here is from genome assembly GCF_042242935.1 of Bactrocera oleae. Taxonomy (NCBI): domain Eukaryota; kingdom Metazoa; phylum Arthropoda; class Insecta; order Diptera; family Tephritidae; genus Bactrocera; species Bactrocera oleae. Next base: position 38,196,015 of record NC_091538.1, read on the forward strand.
TTAAAATGTGAATGAAAAGCCACTAATAAGTTCTTGAAAGTTCCTCGGTGTATTAAGATATATGGACATTGATTGATATCAACAATAACGAAAGGTATTTCGGGAATTGTCACTTAATTTAGTGAAAGCGATTACCCATCTAACTTTGGTAACTGTTTAATTCTGCTACAATAAGAAGACACAGTGCTAATATACATGTGGGATGATAACATTCCAAATACATTATATACAACCAAATAAATGGCAGATTTAATTTTCTTAATGAAATGAGATTTTCATTATATTTATTGGGAAGTTTGTTAAAATGTTCAAAGGATCATTCATGCCCAATTTAGATAAATTATTACTGTTTTCCTGTTTTTTTATTTTGCCCCTCGACGACAATTGTGAAAGATAATGTGTCGCCGCGGAGTGCTAAAATAGAATAAACGACGAAAGAAACATCGCACAATTTCTTTATTATAGTCAACAAAATTAACCGAAAAAATAATCACAAAAAAAAATTAATGAATCTGCACATGATTTTATGCCCGCTACAGTGGCCATAGCCCTTAATGTTCAGAAATACCTTCTGAACTTCAACCATAAATACATCAATGAAATTATAATTTTCTGTATCAAAAGAGAGCATATTGTGTAAAAAAAAAATACCTTACCTAGTTATCTATCTCCATCTACACGAAAATAATTTATAAATTTGTACAATTTTATAACAGGTTCGTACAACGCATATAACTATACATATGTACACCTGCGGCCACGCGGAACATACCACTATACTTTCTTAAAATTTTTTTCGGACGTTTTCATTCTTTCAGGATTTTTATTTCGAATTAATTTTTTTTTTAATGTTTTTATTACGCACAAGTAAATTATATTATATTACCTAATTATAATTATAGTCTTTAATTTATTTCGTTTTATGAATAAAACACAAAGGAGTTTTTCTTTGCTTATACAAAAGCGTTCGATTTTATTGTTTTTAAATTAATAACGGGACTAAACATTGTATTTCAATTTTAAAAAATAAATAAATATTATCAAATTTTCCGCGTGTCAGTCTCTTTTATTTCGAGCACATTTTGTAAGACTCACTATCTTTCAAATGATTTAGTCTACAACATAATGTGTTTTGTTTTTAATTTTTAATATTTTTGATTAATAACATTCAAAAAGTGCCGCTATAAAATGTTGCCAAATATATAAGTTGTGTATGGCCGCAGTTATGGATACATATCTATGCCTTCCCTAACATATCCAAACATATTGTTTTTTATATTGTAATTACCTGTGATGAGAAATATTGTACATATGGGAAAACACACTATACAAGTACAAAATGGGAAAATAAATTTTATTATAATAAACAATACATTTATAATTCGATGTATAACACCCTTTAACTCTTAACTCGAAATAGTGATGCATTTTAGTAATAAATTAAACTCGTCCATACTTAAGAACTAATTTCTTATGATTAATATCAAAGACACGTATTTTTTTTTAATTTAACTAGGATACAGTGTCGATATACCTTTCGTTTATGTACCTTATTTAATTCGACAAGTTGACTATCGAGTTCCTACCTTTTGGCTTAATTTTTTATTTGATATTAATGGGTCATATGGAGATATTAGAAATAGATATCCTGCAGAAAAGATATTGTCAGTAAATAGTTGTTTTCAATTTCATACCCCCAATATAAGAATCTATTCTGCTAAAGCGTCTATAGGTACAAAAAAATGTAAATGGTAAATCCATTCCTTTGAAATTTAATATTGAACAATGGTGAAAAGCAATGAAGAGTTGTTGTTTTAAACATACAAATAAAGCGTATTTATATATAAATAAGTATATCTAACTAAAAGAGAAGTATCGACGAATACAAGGCTTATAATCTTTACTGTTTGCAATAAACAAATTTCAAATAAAAAATATGTTTAGTTGTAAAACAGCGTACTTACTAGTCATAACTGGCGTGAAGACGCAAACTTGACTAATCGAGATTAAAACCTTTTATAAACTTTGTAGGCTCTGAAAAGAATAAGATAGGATTTTTTAACACATGCATTTCAAGTGCATAAGAACAAGATCATTACAGACCCTAAAACTACTAATCACTGTTTTTGTATTCATATAAAATATAGTAAGCCAGAATTCCGGTTAGAAAAGCTCTATGTATGTTTACGTGTTCTCAATCAAACCGGTTATTTTAAAACAAAAAATAATAATATTTAATACAGCATACTAAAGGCGATATTATCTTACGAGATCAAATAATTTTTGTTCAGGGTTAATAGATTTTCAATTTGCAACCTGTTCCACCTAATTTGGGTACCGGGACACATGCATATTTCCGAAACGGAATTAACTGACAACGGCAATCTGTCTGCTGAAACCATCAAAAGCACCCCATACCATAATTGGTAATCCGGATGGAGGAAAGAAAAAAAAAAGGTAGGCATAGGCACCAAATTATAAGTCTTCAAAGTAACAAAGTTAGGATATTCGTGGCAATATATGGGTCTGTATAGAAAGGCTCAATAGTCATCTGTACCGCCTTGGTATAATCACGAGATGGAGGCAGAAACTTAGTAACACTCTATAAGAGTAAAAGTAGCCTTGGGATTTGCATATTCAAGTAGAGAGCACATTGACTCCTTTACACCTAGAACGATCAGTGTACTGGGACTAAATGAGTCTTTTTAAAGAGAGAAGGTCGCAGAAAATCTCCCGTTCTTAATATACAATTTATACAGTATACAGATTGTCCTAGAATAACCGTCACCTTTTTTTGCATTGTTTCCTGCCTTGCAAAATTAAAATTAATTTTCTTTTAAGTATGCCATAATTTTTCGAATGGAATTAATAAAATTCAAATAACAACAACTTTTCTTCAATTAATTTATTTTAAGATTGGCGTCACGAGATGAAAGCAAAGGGAGAGCTCATGGTAAATTTGTACTTAAAAAATTTAAAAATGCCCGAAATTATTAAAAAACAAGTAAGGAAGGGCTAAGTTCGGATGTAACCGAACATTTTATACTCTCGCAAAGTCAAATGGTATACTCGTTTGAGATTTCTTTGTGGATTGACTGATATTTTCGGTAGAAGGTCAACTATAGGCACTGGGGTCCACATATTTAGTACTTAGGGGTTTGAACAGTTTCGGTTCGATTTAGACAATTTTTGGCCGCAAGGTGGCATAATTTAATTGCATTATTCACGCAAAGTTTTACCCCGATATAATCATTGTTACCTGTTTTGCATAGTGGAAAGTGAAAGAATCAGATGGAATTGAAAATGGTGTTGTATGGGAAATAGGCGTGGTTGTAGTTCGATTTCACCCATTTCCGCATTATAACATAGAAATATGAAAAGAACGTTATGCACCGAATTTGATTGAAATCGGTTAAGCCGATCCCAAGATATGCGTTTTCACCTAAAAGTGGGCGGTGCCACGCCCACTGACTAATTTTGAACGCGTCTCCTATAAAGTCATCTCATACCATCCATAATGTCTCTGGCGTATTTAGTACTTGATTTATCGCGCTTCATTATACCCGATTTCAGCCATTTCTACACTGCCAATAGAGGTGCTAAAACTATTTGTTCTCAATGAATTTTATTATTATAGCTATAGCGGTTTAGGATATATGCACATTAAACCTATTAGGGACGGGACCACACCCACTTTAAAAAAAATTTAACTGCAGATGCCCCTCCCTAATGTGATCCTGTGAACCAAATAACAGTCTTGTATCTTATTGCAGAGCTTAGTTATGGCAATTTATTTCTTTTTGATTAATAGCGTTTTGTGGGCGTGGCAGTGGTCCGCTCTGCAATACCAACCGTCTCACGGTACCAAGAGACATGTCTACCAAGTTTCAAAAGATATCTCAATTTTTACTCAAGTTAGAGCTTGCTCTGACGGACAGACAGTCACCCGGATTTCAACTTGTCTCGTCATCCTGATCATTTATATATATATAACCCTATATCTAACTAGATTAGTTTTAGGTGATACAAACAACCGTTAGGTGAACAAAACTATTATATTCTGTAGCAACAGGTTGCGAGAGCATAAAAAAACGGACAAATGCGATCCGCTAGGACCAAAGCTATCGTAAAATGTGCAATAGAAAGGATAAGACGAAATGCAGCTCAATCGGGTCGTTCTATAGCTAAGGGAGTAGAGGTATCGAAGTCATCAATGCAGCAGATACTCCAAAATGATCTTGGACTCTCAGCTTACAAGAAACAGCGAGTACGTGGCCTAACTGTGGCTCAAAAATAAAATTGAGGATCGAAAAAAAACAGAGAGCTACAACGTTGGCACGACGGTGACGAAATTTTATTTTCGGATGAAAAAATGGTTTCATTGCAAGATAGCCACAATCAGCAAAATAATGGCGCATATGCAATAAGTCTGGTAGATGGCCCCATAGACAAAAGCTATGGAACGATACCAAAAGGTTTCCAAAGTAATGGCCTGGAGGGCAATATCAGTGAAGCGAAAGTTGCCGCTCCTTTTCATCGATCAAGGATTCAAAATTGACTCAAATTATTATATAGAAAATGTTTTGGAAGGTTATCTATTACCACACGCCCAGAAGTTGTATGAAACCGAATATTTTTGTTTTCAACAAGATTCTTCTCTGACACACCAAGCAAACCCCACTCAGGAGTGGTGTAATCAAAATTTATCCGATTTTATATCAAGTAAAGAATTGCTTGCGGCGTCTGTTGATCTTAATACTCTTGACTTTTGCGTATGGGGATATATGCTCAGTAAAATCGGTGTTACGAAAGGCTTAAACATTAATCAATTTAAAGATAGGATGAGACAAATTTGGGATGAATTGGACCCAGATATGACGCTTGTAAATCGTTGTTCAAACGTTTGCGTCAAACGACAAAAAAATAAGTTGGAAAGTTTTGAACTAACGAAATAACTCCACAATCTTTAAAGTATTCTTTATTAAATAATAAAAAACAAAATATATCATGAAATTCGATTACGTTTCTTTAATTTTTATTACACTTTGTTTTGATGACAGTTTTTGTGTCACACTGTACACTGGCTTTTTGAATTTCAACAAAATCGACTAATTTGTGATAAAATACCCATAGAAAAATAACTAAGTGGTGCCAAAAAACCATGAGTAGAGAATAGTTCAATAGTTTTCTAGATCTGTTAAATAAGTAAATATTATTTGAAATTAAAATATTTATTAACGAGATATGGAAACTGTTCATAAAATAAAAACAAATTTCATCAAAATTACTGAAAAATATATTAGTCAACGTATTACAAATTTCTCAAACATTATTTTTTACCGCGCACTTCTTTCTGCCATATTTTTATTGAATGTTTTATCATAATTTTCAATTAAATTATTTCAAATTTTCTTTTACACCTAATATTAACAATATCATTTAGTCACTTTTTATTACTCACAATTTTCCATACGTAAAAATATTCTACCGCCTATTTTTAATATGCATATTCAATTTACGTTACTCACCTGATAATATTTTTATCTACGTCCTCTAATAACCGATATTTAGCGCTTCAATCAAAATTGGCTAGTCGTTATAGTTATATTATTTATGAAATTAACTGCAACTTTTATCCAAACCTAGACTTTCAACGCTTTTAGTCGACAAGAATACGATAAAAAAAAAATGTAACTATGCGAAACACAAGCGAAAGGAATTGCAAATGGCGACACCGACACAGAAATGCATTCTGTTGTCAGAGTTGCTTAAAACAATAACGTTATATTAGGCTCAATTTATAAAAACTTTATTACCTTATACCAGATATACATCAAAGAAACTATTTGGTTAGTGTGTCAAGAAATTCATTTGAAATTCTCTGAAATCATATATAGATTTCATAATATTTAACGGTAACTGTAGTAAACATTACGAAAACAATTATCCAAAACTATATTGAACGCGCGATCCACAATATTTTGCATGTAAATTCGTGATACGCCGAAACAAAGTATAAAAAAAAATTAAAAATCGTGCCATTTTTATAAAATGTAAAATTTATTTGTGTATATCTAAAAATTTTATTATTTTCAAAAATGCAGAAAGTAATTCACAATGGTTGCTAACATTTTTTATTCCAATGCTTTCTTTGAATTTTTTCTTAAAAACCATAGAAACTTTTCCCAGCTTTCTTTCGACAGTTTATAAAAAAGAACCAGACAAAAAAGTAAACAAATAACAAATCCTAATAAAACTATTTTTTAACGTATTTCTGTTAAATACTCAATTTATTTCGAGTAGATACCAACGGGATATGTATTGAACGTGTGGCATTCACTCGCAAACCATGAATCTTCAATATGGATCACAATATACATTGAACGTGTGACTGTCGCCAGTGACATATTTGTCTGCAATATCATAGTTTACACCCTACTCTTCTGTTGCCAAACCGGTTTTTCAACGGCGAGGGGACGACGTGGAAAAATGAGCGGACCGTGCAGCTCGTGCTCGGGTGGCACCTGTTGTGTTCTCAGATCGCATTTACACACAGACTCTTTTGTAAACCAAACCGGTGAGGGGACAACGAGGAAAGACGAAGGGACCGTGCCACACGTGTCCGGGTGGCACGCTTTGTGTTATTGTTCGTAATAGCTCGCTGCTACCCTTTTGAGCATTCCTTTTCACTTTCAAATTCTTGAATGGTTGCAAGAGCGCTCGGTTTCAAATAAATTCGTTCACAAATTTAAATTCTGTTATCTATTTTTAGTATGTAATATGCAAATATGTATGCACAGAATAATAGAAATATTTTGAAAAATTGTAAATAAGGAGAAAATTAAGATATAGATTATGGAGTTAAGAAATTATGAATTTTCAATAGTTAAAGATTAGGAAATTCCTGTTATAAATTTGGCCTTGAAAATATTAGTAGCGGATATTCAATACATTCTGGTGGATTAGAGAATTCCCGTCTTAAGTATTTCTTTGAAACTATTAAGCGGGTAGATATTATGCATATTGTTCTACCATATTCATGGTAATTCATTGCAAGCAAAATATGTGACCAACATCTAAACATACAAATAAAATGCAACACGCTCTAAGTGTTGCACAATCGAACCGCTCAAATATCCGTTTCATTCGGAACCGTTCGCTGCTACGCAATTCAGCATTCCTTTTCCTTTTGAAATTATTTTCATGGTTGCAATAGTGCTCGGTTTCAAATAAATACATATAAGGAAATATAAATTTCGTGATCCAGATTTTGTTTAAGGAAAAAGTTCGATGTACGCTTTTGTATAAGTACGTTCGCATAAAAATTTTTCGACGCGACACCAAGCAAAATGTTGAGCACCTCTCATCTTTTTACGATTTGCCTCGCAACTTTTGTTATTTTTATAAGAGATAAGCACTGAAAGCACAGCGTTCATTGTGGCATACCCTCTGTTTTCTACTCTTCGTTGTTTCAGTATGAACTGTCACGTAAAGCGCAGAAAGTTGTATGTGAATATGCCTTAAAGCCGTATCTCCACAGGCAATGCACATTGCTAACCATCTGTCAAATATATTGCCATTGAAGTTGGAAATGTTCTTGAGGGACTATCACGATTTACTATCACGAAATATTCAAGCTCGAAATGGGGTCGGGTAAGTACATTGAATAAATCTTCAAGTAACCAATCCTATGAATTTCACTAATACACACGCAAAAATATCCCACTTTGTACGGGTTGCCTCGAAAATTCTACTACTAAAATCACACTTGGTACGGGTTGCCAACCAATATTCTGCTACTAAAGTCACACTTTGTACGGGTTGCCAACCAATATTCTACTACTAAAACGTCCAAATGACAGAAATCTGCTCTAGTGTGTTGCCGTGTTATGTTTTAAAATTTATAATTTTAAGAATGTTTTTATTCCATATTCAAACATTTTATGGTTGTTTTAATTCCTAACGATTAAATTTACATAGTATTATTTAAATTATTATTTATTGTATTGAAATATTAATAAATGTTTAAAATTTTATCTTTTTAAACTTACATGTTTATGTTTTTGTGAGTGAAAATTCTTTGTATCTTGAATATTTAAATTCTTAGTTTACCGGTTTAGTCCTGGGGAACCGAACACCCAAAAAAGATCGGTAACGCGCCTATATTGCAACATCAGAGGTGGTGAGAAAAAGCAATTAAAATATAATAATCTTTTGTTTCGAAAATATTCTTGAAAGTTTTCATTAATATTTCCATTACAAATACATGTTCATTACCAAATTGTTAAACTACATCCTTTTATTTAAAACTCTGTGTCAAAAAGACATATTCGATCAGGTGATCACGGCTGTTTCACATACTAAGCAAAACAGCTGATTCTTTGGCTACTTGTAGGCTTATACATTGGGTAAGTATCAAGGATGAAATGATACGAAACTCTTTGATTCGAGAGAGCGCTGTTAAAGTCCACAGTTTTTATAATATTTTACAGTGGAGCCACTAAGGAAAAAAATAAGTTTTGAGATTTTTTAATGTATTTCTTGGGTATTTTTCTGTTTATATATAACAGAAAAATATACATAAATAATATTAGTTTTAACATAAATAATTTTAGTCTTAATGTTGCAAAACACTGACAAGTTTAAAATAACCCAAACATGAACATTGCTTATTTTTTATATACTCAATAAACAAATATCTTTTAAAAATTTATTCGGAAGTCAAAGTTTAAATAACATTTGCTGGGAATTCTACAAAAAATATGTATATACGTTGACAATTGGTACTGGTAAGCAAGATAATACTCTGCGACAAAATACCCGCCAATCAAAACTATATTAAATCTCTTTAAATAAAGATTAGAAACACACCAAAAAGTTCACTAAAAAATCTGATCTCACAAATCACCCACTGTTTTCGCAATTTGGTGGTAGTTCGTTGTTTTGCTTGTCATCTGTTCAGTAGCCCATTTTTAAATTGAAGTTTACGCAACAAAACATACAACATTGCATTACATCTTTGCTGTCATCATGCTACCGAAGCTATTCATGTATATCAGCTATACTCTAAGTGTGTTCCGCGGAACCCTAGGGTTCCGTGATACCTCTGTCAGAGTTCCACAAGAATTTAGAAAAAAAAATCAAAACACCTCTCTCTGGTCGCTGCGCGGTCTCCGCGGCCGCGCGGAGACAAAACGCTATGAACGTTATTTATTTTTTTATTTGTATTTGTACAAACATGTGTTACAATAGCTGGTACAAAATGTCATAAGTTTGGTATCAACAATTTTATACTTGTACAACCCGTTCGCTCTAAGTTTGCCGGTCTGTGGAATGCGCGTACCCTCCCCCATGTGACAACAAAACTTATAATGTGTCATAGTTTTATCCAAATACATACACAATTTTTGTTGTTACAATTAAGTAATATATATTTTGTATTATGTTTTACGGATGACGCTACTTTTCGAACGTATTTAAGTTTGCCACTGGCGATAGGTATGACCTAAGGTATGACCTATCGCCAGCGGCAAACTTAAAGTATACTTGTGAGCGCGCAGTTTCTTTGATAAAAGCCGCCTCTGAATTAGCGTTATAGTTGTTAACAAGCGACTTTCGCCTCTAACTTTTAGAGGATAAAGTCGATATTGTTTTCAACGCAATTTTTAAATTTCTGTTTTTATTTTGGCTTTTTGTTTATCAAAGGTGCCGACTGGAGTATTTTTGAGAATATTCGAGATCGAGTCTAGGACTAAGTATAAAAGCGGCGATTGCGCGTCGCGCGTCGTCAGTTGACGATAAGCGTTCGGAGCGATAAGTTACTACCGGTCTGTGGAATGCGCGTACCCTCCCCCATGTGACAACAAAACTTATAATGTGTCATAGTTTTATCCAAATACATACACAATTTTTGTTGTTACAATTAAATAAAATCTATTTTGTATTATGTTTTTCGGATGACGCTACTTTTCGAACGTACTTAAGTTTGCCGCTGGCGATAGGTATGACCTAAGGTATGACCTATCGCCAGCGGCAAACTTAAAGTATACTTGTGAGCGCGCAGTTTCTTTGATAAAAGCCGCCTCTGAATTAGCGCTATAGTTGTTAACAAGCGACTTTCGCCTCTAACTTTTAGAGGATAAAGTCGATATTGTTTTGAACGCAATTTTTAAATTTCTGTTTTTATTTTGGGTTTTTGTTAATCAAAGGTGCCGACTGGAGTATTTTTGAGAATATTCGAGATCGAGTCTAGGACTAAGTATAAAGCGGCGATTGCGCGTCGCGCGTCGTCAGTTGACGATTAGCGTTCGGAGCGATAAGTTACTACCTACTTACAAGCGAGAAACGAGTGTTCATTGTTTTACTGGCTGGTATTCTGTTGTCTCAGTTTTATCGGTACATTTCTTCACTGTAGGTGCTAAATTTAGTCTCTTATACGCAGCAAGGATTGTGCATTATTTAAACCCCACTATCCTGACGTGTAACATTATAAATAAAGAAGAATGGAACATTGGCTTAAAGGTGTTAAACGTGTTGCAACAACATCTTCTAATAACGCTGAATGGTCAAAAGCAGTGCGCGCGGAGAATATAGCAATCACCGATCCAGAAGATGATGCCTCGACGTCAAGCTTGACGGTTTCAAAAACGAAAAAAAGGAAGTATGATGAATCTTATATCAGTTTCGGATTTGTTGATTCCAACGGCTCACCTCTCTGCATGCTCTGTAGTAAACTGCTTCCTAATAGTTCCATGGCACCTGCAAAATTGCGCCGACATTTAGAAACTGTACCCCCCGAGTCTAAAGACAAGAATAAAGAATTTTTTGTTCGCAAAAAAGATCAGTTATGCTCGATAAAAAATCTGCAAAGCATTTTTCTACTGTTCCGCTATCAAACGATACTGTTTCACGACGAATCCATGATCTGGCAAGCTACGTCAAACAAGAACTAGTTACACGTCTACAAAATACACGATTCGCCTTGCAAATGGACGAGTCGACTGATGTCGCTGGTTTGGCTATCCTGCTGGTTATTGTGAGATATCCATATAAAAGTTCTTTTGAAGAAGACATGCTTATGTGTTCACCGCTGCTTACAAACACTACCGGGGAAGAAATTTTTAATAAAATAAATATATTCTTTGAAGAAAGTAATCTAAGTTGGAACAATTGTATTGACATTTGTACAGATGGGGCCAAGGCGATGACAGGTAAAACAGCAGGAGCAGTGTCACGAATGAAATATAAAGCACCTAATTGTAGTTCCAGTCATTATATTCTGCATAGACAAGCACTTGCGATGAAGCAAATGCCATCAAATCTAAAATTAGTTATGGATGAAGCTGTAAAAATAATTAATTTTATCAAATCACGACCACTACAATCCCGATTGTTCTCATTATTGTGTGAAGATTATGGCAGCAAACATAAAATACTGCTGCTCCATACAGAAGGGCGATGGCTGTCTCGGGGTAAAACTTTAACAAGGCTATTTAAACTCAGAGCCGAGTTACAAATGTTTCTTTCAGCAGATACTTCTTTTAATTTGAAGGACCGTTTGTATGATAAAAATTGGTTGTTTCGATTGTCTTTTATGGCGGATATCTTTCAAAAACTTAACGAATTAAATTTATCGTTGCAAGGCAAACAGGTAACAGTGTTTCAGGCCTATAATAAAATAACTGCTTTTAAAAGAAAATTAGATTTTTGGATCATTTGCATTAATAAGAAATAAATAGAAAGCTTTACGTTACTCAGTGAGTTTATAAGCGAAAACGACTTAGAAATGTTCGAAGATGATATGTTTGCAGAATTGGTCAATTATCTCAGTTCGTTGCGCGCATCTTTTGAAAAGTATTTTCCCGAAGAACACAATACAAAAATTAAAGTGAATTCATGGATACATAATCCTTTTTTACCTAATTTGGAAAAGCCTGAAAACATGTCAAACGAGATATATGAATCTCTTTTAGAAATGTCATCCGGTACAAGTATGGAGCCACTATTCAAAACGACGCCTCTCAATGATTTTTGGTGCAGAATCCAAGATGAATATGCAATGCTTGGCTAATTGGCTCTCTCTCAGCCACAAAAACCAAATATCGCAATAGACTGGACGCCGAAGCTTATATGAGACTCCAACTTTCTTCCATCAAACCAGATATCAACCAATTGATGAAAAATAAAAAACAGTTTCATACCTCCCACTAGTTAGATTTTTTCTTTTTTAAAGTTTTTTATTATCGTCCTTGCCAAGTGGTGAAGTAAATAATAATTAGTCACTGTTACATTTTACTTTTATTATGCTGATTAATAAAGAATACACTTATAAAAACAATTGTTTTATTGTAGGGTTCCATCAAGTATTTTGCTTCCCAAAAGGGTTCCGTCATTAAAAAAGTTTGAGAACCACTGATGTATATGTGCCCTCTTCTAAATTTGTGTGCAAATGAAAACAGCTCTGTCAAACCATCAAAATGACAGCTAGCAAGGTATGGCCCCAAATATGTTTAGATATCAATTGCTAAACATTAGCAATGTGCAGTCTCCATTGGCAATATTGCCAGCAATTCAGATATATATTGTAACGGATTTCTCGATAAACTCACTCTTGAGTCGATCACTGGATTGTTAAATTAAAGTCCCAATTTAATGGCTATATAATAAAGATAAGTATTTCTAATTCCAACAACTTAGCACTTATTCCTCGTTATTCGAGCTTACAACTTCTTAATTGCTCTTAACACTCTTACTAGAGCTGTGTTTGCTGCACAATCTGGCAGCCGTTATAAAGTCGATTTTTAACTATATGGTTAATATGATGAAATCCTCAACTTTCAATTTTGTGCTATAAACAACAAGAAAAAACTATTTTTAATAAAAATTCCAATAAATAAAGTATATATTATATATATATTCAACATAGACACGTACAATATTAACCAGTTATGATTAAATTATTTATACTTATATACGAGGTGAGTTCAATGGAAGAGGTTAATTTTGAATTTTCTTGAAAAGTACTTATTTATTCATCTATATCTACTTAGTCCCCTTCAAAGTACAAGGCTTAAATAGCCTGAATTTTGAATTTTCTTGAAAAGTATTTATTTATTCATCAATATCTACTTTGTCCCCTTCAAAGTAATAGGCCTTGGATATAATACACTTGTGCCAACGCTTTTTCCAATCCTCGAAGCGCTTCTGAAATGTGTTTTTCGGTATGTCCATCAGTTCCTTCTTCGATTCTGACTTGATCTCATCAATTGTGGCAAAACGCTTTAATTTCATTGGTTTTGGGAATAGGAAAAAGTCGCAGGAAGCCAAATCTGGATGGTTGAGGCATTTTTACGGTTTTGTTTTAATTCAAAAAAATCACGAATAAGCATTGATGTGTGATCCGGTGCATTATCGTGATGCCGAATGCACGACGCAAAATTTAATACATATTTTCAAAAACTTTACTAACCTTTTCTGTTGTCAAAAACAAACTATTAATCGAAATTGGCTTCTAATGCAAGCACATGATATACATATGTGCCCGATTATAACAAAAACAAAATATCTATAATCGAATGTACACAGCCCGCGCGAATTATAAAATTCACATCTTCCTTTGAACACACCTCGTTTTATTATAATGCGGATATATGGCCTCAATAACATATTATATAACATTTAAAATATATAATTTACTTACTTGTATTCAGTAAGCTGTCATAACCGCACACAAGGCCTAAGGACGATAGCTTACGTACAAGCCGTAGAATTTCAAGTCAGCATTAATTTCCTTCTCAACCGATTTACCCACAGCCTCAAGAAACATCCGAGCGTCGTCGTCGTAGCATCCACGAGCGTCAAAGCACGCAGCAGGACATCGTCGTCTAAGCCTACACGAGCGCCGGCAGAAGCATCCGAGCGTCCTCGTCGTAGCACTCACGAGCGTCAACGCACGCAGCGGCAGAATCGTCGTTGTAGTACGTATCAGTCGGACATCATCACCACAGAACACTGCGTGATAGTGACGCGCTAACGGGCCACGCAAACCGCTACTCTGCCATAGAGCTATCCTCGGGTGACGCCACTACAACGCGTAAGACACCATTTTGTACAGTTAAAGTAAACGCAGGAGAAATTGTAGATGTATGAAAATTTAATAAAATACGATTTGTAAAAGGCCCCAAATTTTACAAATTTATTGTAACGAACCCTGGACACGGCGAGTATACCTCAGCAAATCACAAGAAGCAGAGGCAGCAAAAAGCTTCGTTACAATTGGCGGCCGAGCAAGGACCCTGCAAATCGTATAACATCAGGAAGATATTCGAAAGCGCATAACTGCACTGGCAGCCAAGGCGCACGAGGACTCCGAAATACACGGAAAAATTTTAAAAATGGGAGCTGCGTACAAAGCAAATGAGTTCGCTTCACGAGACGAAGGCAATCAGAATACACCACTTCCACAAGATCAAGGCAGAGGAGCCGCGGACTTTTTCGCTTAATCATCACGATGACAGCTGCCACCAATAATCATGCCGAATAACGGCATGTCACTTCAACAGAGCTAGATAGGACCAGGTGAGGAAGGGGTCCGTAAAATACGACGGTGGGAGAGACCCATTAGCGTTCATAGAACGGTTGGAAAAGCTCTCCGAAGTGTACATGATAGACATAGACCTTCTTCCAAGAACCATGCCCGAGTTACTGTGCGGTACCGCTCTCCAATGGTATCTCAACAACAACGAACATTTGAAGAGTTGGACAACCTTCCCGATACTCAGTATTCAGCGACCTTCTACACCATGCCATCAGAAATGGTAGACAACGCAACCCCAGCTGCAGCAAATAGCCGACTACTAAAACCCAGTAGGACGAAGCGCAACAAAACACGTAAGCTAAAGTGCAGGAGGAACGAAGCGGCCCACATACGACGGAGTGACGACAGTGGCGGAGCATAAAATCACTATGACCGACAACCTCCCCATCAAGCAACGATATTCTTCACGAAATCCAGCGATGCAAGCTATTATCAACGACGGGATCGATGAGCTGCTATCGAAGGGATGCATCGAACCGTCTCACTGTGTGGGCGCCGATTGTATTGGCTCGGAAAAAGAACGGTAAGTGACGGATTATCAGCAACTCAACGCCCGATTAGTGCCCGACGCATACCCCTTACCTAGGATACAACACATATTAGACAAAATACGACAAGCAAGGTATATTAGTAGTCTGGACCTTAATGGGAATGTGAGAATTAAATCTCCATACGGAATTCAGCCCACATAACACATGAAGACGCACCCTGTTAAACAAATACAACACTGCAAGTATACAAGAAAAAGGAAAAGCAAGACCTAGCAAGTACTCATACACCACAGTAAAACCACACCACGTAAACAACACAACAAGTACAACAAGTTGATCCTCTAACCGATTCAACCCTTTAGTTTCTGTCGCCAACACAGTCTCCTGTGGACCGGGATTATTTTTTCACGGCTATCCACAAGCGCCGGCAGAAAAATCCGAGCGTCGTCGTCGTAGCACCCACGATCATCACCACAGGACGCAAACGTAATCAATCCTATCCGGACATCGATGGACTGAAGCATTACAACATTGTGTCTAACATCTTTGCCTACAAACCATCGTAAATATGTATCATATGTATAAGTATGATCATGCATACATACCGACACAGATTTTGAATTGGCAGAATTGACCAATATTTTAATCGACAAGAGCTATGTTGCCACATTTGTCACTTTTTTCTGTGATTTGCAGGTTTGCGGGGTTGTCACTTTTCCCTTTCAGAAGGAACATCGGAAAGTTGTTTAATTTATGATTTTTAGTTTTTGCCATCGTCACGAAAAGACGCTTGTAGGCAAACGCATGCTCAGGGAGATGTTATGGTGTCTGCTTTTATGAATGAATCAACTTTGTTAGTTGAAAATATGTTTGCGTTCATGAATGAAAATGTTGTTGTTGTGTTTGTTACTATAAATTTGCGCTTCATCTAATTTACTGCCCTATTGACTTATAGTGCTATTTGAGACGATTGTTGTTTTTGTAGAACAATGTTTGTAGTTTTTGCTGGTGACATATTTACATGTGTACGCATACATATATATACAGGTTTGTGTATGCATTATTTGTTCGGCAGTGTCATACACACATACATACAATGTACATATTTAGCAGTACGCCCATATCTATTTGTTTATAAGTGATAATATCTTGATTTGATTTTGAGTTGTACTTACATACACACATATGTGCAAATTAATTTACCGTCGGAACACAAAAAGTTTTTAATAAGATCAAAACGAAACGCTTTCAGAAGAACGTTAAGCGTTTTTTTTCGTTTGTAAATTTTGTTTACTTAATAGCTAAGTAGTTTGTGACACTGGCGGTGTTGACTTGCATGATACATATGTATGTATATTAATTTTTAATATATAAGGGCCATTTTCTCAATGTCTGGTTAGCAACCATTATAAGATTTTTAGGATATTATGAAAGTATGTTATATATATACTACAAGTTGGTTGAAAAGTTTCTGCGCTCGAAATGAAAAAATACTGTTTTAGGTACGAAAAATATTTTTTTATTCAATATAACCTCCCTTACTCCAATGATCCTCCAATAATTTTATGCCATCCCTATAATGACTTTTAGGAAGCTATCCAAAATACCCGTCTATAGCTGTGATGACCCTTTCCACGAAGGAATTGTTTCAGGTTTCTGAAGAGGTAGTAGTCGCTAGGAGCCAAATCTGGAGAATACGGTGGACGCTCAAGCAATTCGTACTTTAATTCGTTGAATTTTATCATAGTTAAAACACCTTTGTGAGCAGGTGCATTATCTTAATGAAATTTTTTTTTTTTTTGTGATGAAAACCTGGTCAAACTTAGATCTTCACTAACAATGTTATGAACTAGCTCAATGATATCTGGTGTGGTTACGGTTTTTGGTCGTTCTCCGCATGGATCGTCTTTAAGCGTAGGACGACCACGTTTAAATTCACCAGCCCAAAATTCAAAGGTTTAAAGGTGAGGACTCCTTATACACTACTAAAAATTGTTAATAAATTTCCTTTGCTTCTTAACCTTTCAAAACAAAGAATCTAATTACTGCGGGATATTCAATTTTTTCCATATTAAAAAAATACTCTGACACGTCAACTTCAAATGGATTTTAAACAAATAATTAATTGACAGAATGACTTGTAACCTTGCATGTGTTCTCACGACAGATGTACCAACTTGAGGAAAAAATGTGGAGCTAGTAGTACTATTTCTTGGTGAAAGCAGAAACTTTTCAACCAACCTGTATCTTTGTTGTATACACAAAGCATATATGTACATAAATATGTATGGAAGTATATTGTAACGGATTTCTGGGTAAATCGTCTACCTTGTAACTCACTCTTGAGTTCGATCACTGGATTGTTAAATAAACGTTCCAATTTGGCTATACACTTATCTTTATTTCTAATTCCAACAACTTAACACTCATTGCTCGTTATTCGAGCTTAGCACTTCTTGCTTATGTCTCTATTGCTATTAACACGACAACTCTAACTAGAACTGTGCTGTCTGCACAGTCTGGCAGCCCCTATATAGTAGATTTTTAACAAAACATCGCATCTAGAACATTCTGGCAACTACGAATTTGCAAACTTGTTGCTTCTGGCAATTTATTGTCGATTCGATTTTGTTCTATCATCCTTGTTCATCCTACTGCTCCTGCCTAAGCCTGCTCGTCCCGATTAGACATATTTGGAACACCGAATCTCGTTACCCACTTGTCGATGAACGCGGCCGCTACTGATTCAGCCTCTTGATTAAGGATTGTGTATACTTCTGGCCGTTCGGGAACCGGACTATTTCCTAATTTATTAGTGGAAAATTTACCATTTTCATCCACGCCAATTTGCTCAACTGGCGCACCGGAATTGCACTGTTTCATCTGGCCATGACTTCTGGACCTTGACCCTTCAGCTACAATGCATTCAGCATATTTCGCAATTCTCTCCATAGCTATCTGACGACAACCAGTCCAATAAAACCTTTGCTTCACATTTGTACTGCACGTTAAGAGTTTCAGGAATTCTACTTTTTGAAACAACCATAAGTACTCGGAAGATTTTTCGATTTTCGCTTTCCATACTCGATACAAGCAGCCACACACCAACTTTAAACTGCTCCGCTCTGCCCAATATGCTTTTGCGACTGAGCTTTCTAAATTTATTTCTCCACTCGTTGTACACTGGTTTAACTCTACTTCATGCATTTCACTTTCCGATTGTGAACCTTCTTGCAAAGAGTCATCCGTTTCAGTTTTTATTTTATCCCGTTTTCCCACCTGTAGGGATACTCCTGCTGGTATACAAGCTTATTGCTCTTTTGACTGTGAAAACCCTTGTACTGGTACACACGCTTCCTTCTCCTCCAACTGTGAGGACCCCTGCGTTGACATACGCACGTCCCGCTCTTTCGACTTTGAGGACCCTTGTTCACACGCTTCCTCCTCTTCTAAGTGTAAGGACCCTTGTGCTGGTATACACACTTTCTGCTCTTGAAACTGTAAGGACACTTCTGCTGGTATACAAGCTTCTTGCTCTTCAGACTGTGAGAACCCTTGTACTGGTACACACGCTTCCTCCTCTTCCAACTGTGAGGACCCTTGTGCTGGTATATACGATTTCTGCTATTATTTGTTTGGAAATGTACTTGTCATTTATTGGCTCTTTGTGTATCACACCTCGCTTACCGCGAGCTGTTGAAAGTTAAATGACGGAAACATATAAGTATATACGATAAATCATGAAAATTCGGTGACTACTCAGTCAAACGTTTACTTGAACAGTACGAGGCATTATTTAAATATACGTATTTTTCAAAGAAGAGAGCAAAGAAGAAAAAAATAAAGAAGTTTCTGCTATTTTTAAAAAGTTGAATAGGAGTTAGACTTTTGTAGGTATATCTAAACTTTCTTGATTACGCTCCACCTGTTCTTTATAGCCAAATGTGAGATATGTTAAAAAAAGTAACACCCTGCTATTTAAAAAAAGATTATGTATAGTGATGGATTTACACTAGGGGCAGTCGGGGCTAGTGCCCAGGGCGGCAAAATTTGGAAAGTAAGAAAAAATTTTAAATACAATATATAATTAACTAATTCTTTTAAATATACATTTTATCTTTCAAGAAATATAATTTATGCATTATGTATCAAATTAAAATTTTATATATTATATTATGGGAAATTTAAGTGAAAACTATTAAAATAGTTTAATTTATTTACAATTTTATATTTTCGAGTCAAATCAACTGTCAACTACACATGTAACGAGGTTTCTGCGATATAGTTTCTCTCATATTTGACGTTTAGATGGATCTAATCTGTAAATACTTTCAATTTTGAACGCAAAAAATTAAGTGGATATGAGTATCGAAAACGCGCTTTGGACAAAACTAAAAAGGAGAAAAGGTTTTGAGCAAAACTTTTATTTTGGATGATTTTTTTTAAAAAGAAAGAATGTGTAACCAAGAAATCCGAATCTTTGAATTAAGATTGTACAAATTTGGATCATAAAGGTTTGTCGCGGGAATCTTATTAAGCTCCATATTTTACAGAATATAATAATGATTTTTTTGTCGATATGAGCATTCGCTATTTATTGTAATAATAATGCTAATCGAATGATGGTAACTTCTGACAGGTAGTGATCCACGTTTTACTTCAACTTCGAAGCAGACTTCGTCTACGAGTAATAGTACTGACAGTACCACGACTTCTTAACTGCCACAGAATATCATGCATAGCATGAAAACTCTAAAAATTATAAAAAATGAATGTTAACCCTTAAGCAAAGGTCAGATACTAAGAATAGAATAGACTATGACTTAGTTATTCAAACAGAGACAGAAATCTCGTATTGGAGAAATGTTTTAAGAAGAGGAGAGGCTGCCACTATAGCCCTAGCTTTTCGAGGACTTCCATTCCGAGGTGGTAATGAGAAATTTGGCTCGCCAAACAATGGCACTTTTTTGATGCTGATGGAATTTCTTTCTTCTTTTAACCCATTTCTCGAAGAACATATTAGAAAATTTGGAAATAAAGGAATTGGCAGTACAAGTTACCTATCTAAAACTATCTATGAAGAATGTTTACAGCTTTTAGCACAAAAAGTATCTGCTATCATTGTTCAAGAAGTCAAATCAGCGAAATATTACGCAATAATAGTAGATTCCACAAATGGCATATCTCACGTCGATCAACTTTCTTTTGTTATCAGATATGTGAAAAAAGATGGAACGCCTGTAGTTGCTGTATTATCTGTTCTTGAGTTTTTTCATCTTGATCTCGCAGATTGTCAAAGTCAGTCATATCAAAACGCAAATAATGAATATTGAATAAAAACATTCTTAAAGTTATAAATTTTAAAACATAACACGGCAACACACTAGAGCAGATTTCTGTCATTTGGACGTTTTAGTAGTAGAATATTGGTTGGCAACCCGTACAAAGTATGACTTTAGTAGCAGAATATTGGTTGGCAACCCGTACCAAGTGTGATTTTAGTACTAGAATTTTCGAGGCAACCCGTACAAAGTGGGATATTTTTGCGTGTGTTTAGTGAAGATCTTAGGAATGGCTACTTGTAGATTTATACAAGGGCTTCAACGTTTAGACTGTCAAGATTTAATCGACCAGTTTGCAATTCAAAAAGTCGGGCGAGTTTGCCTGTGAAAAAAATAATGCAATACTAATATAAGTCGTCCTTAGTGCAAAATTTATAATTCTAAAAAAAATGCAAACAATTTTTTATATAACCATAGTATATAATAAATAATATATATATAATACATAATAAATTTTCTGCAATTAATTAGTTATTCTGATTCTTAAAAAATTAAATATCAAAACTATTAAAATAAAATTTCTATCATAAGGCGGCATTTTCTTCAGTGAACCAGGTCGGCACAAATTTAAATCCGGCCCTGATTTTGTCGACGAAACCGATGCGGAGTTTATAGAATTTGACAAAATGACAAAAGATAATATATTTAATTAGGAACCATTGGGGGTGGAGGTTGTTCTAACTTGCTTTAACTGTAGAATTAAAGCGTCTTGTAACAGATCCCCTATTCAATGTGACAAGTCAAGAGATTGATTCCTTCCGTGAAAAGTACAGGCAATTTTATATGATTTTGGGTACAGAAATAATTTTTAATACAAAAATAGAGTATTCTTCGCATTTGTCTCATTAATAATTTCTGAACATGTCTTATGCTTTGAACAGAGAACGTATATTACAGAGAAGGTTCATGTTTTTCGCCGACATTAGAGGATTTCACCATAAACAAATTATAAGCGGATTTTACCAGAGTTTGAGCATTTTTAGTGTTAAATGAGAAAAATTAAGCTAATTTCAATGTTAAGAAATATACGCTTACAGATTCGTTTATTTACAATGTCCAAGCGTCTTTGCATTTATTTTAAAAATATTCTGCATGTATTTGGTATCAAAGCATATACGTATATATAATATATACAAATTTACCTATTTCATAATGAATTTCATAAAATCTATTAAAATATACAAACACATAGCCAATAAGTATGCGTTCACCCGACACTTTTTTTAAATGAAGTAAAAACACAATATAAATAGGTAAATCAGTTAAAATTTTTTGCATGTATTTCTTCTTTATATTCTTAAGTTCAAAATGCAAAAACAAAAATGTATATTCCTATTTTCATTTTTGAGATAACGGGATTTTAGTGTAATAACAAGTAAATATAGACACCAGAAAGTCTGCGTTCAGTTAGCTTGAATTGTAAATTCCTTCTTTTTGCGTAGATTCTATTGTGTTTTAATATAATAAGTCGTTTAAAGAGCTCGTGACGCGTTTTAATAATATTTAAAAAAATGGAAACCAAAGGAAAAGAAATTAGTCGTTTGGAAAGAAAAATTATCATTAAGTTGTGAAAAGATGGCAAAAGTTTCAGAAAAATTGGGCAAACTATTGGAAGAACGTATTCCGGAATTTTAACGTCAAAACCGCGATCTGGCCGGCCAAAATCTATGTATGTAAAATAAAGTGAGGTTTGTATTATTAGCTAAATAATTAAATGTAATTTAAAGTTTTGATAACATCTGAAACATTAAATATAATTATGTGTGTATGTAAACAAATATCAAAGAACGCATAATGTTTGTAAATTTGTCTACATGCAACATATGTATGTATGAAAATATGTACACTCATTGTTTCATGTGAAATATCCGTTGTCAGGAACAACCAGTGGCAGATACAGAATTTCTTCATGGGGGATTATTTCCTTCCAACATATTTTTATTGTTGATATTACTTCGTTTATTCTTCTGAATTTGAATCAGATTTATTTGCCGCGCTCTGCTTTTATGATAGTAGCGGACTCTGTGAATCGATCTATTTACTATATACATTTTTCGTCAATATTTTATAATTACCGAACTATTATTTATTTCCTTCATGGACCCGCCACTGCGGACAGCCAATGTGTTTGTTTATATGTCAAAGAGTCAATGTGTCGAAAAATTGAGCTGTGCCGAAAAAAATAACGAACGACCGCCTGCTTTGTTGCCAGTTTTATCAATTTTTTCTGTTGTTCAATTTATGATTTTTAGCTTTTGCCATTGTAGCGAAAAGACGCATGTAGGCAAATGCATGGGAGATGTGAGGGTGTCTGTTTTTATGAATGAAGCGAGGTCGCTTGCTGAAAATACGCTTGCGTTCATGAATGAAAATTTTGTTGTTGTGTGATTTACTATATATTTGGGCTTCGGCTATTTGGCTGACATATTAACTTGTGATGATTGTTGTTTTTGTAGAACAATGTTTGTAGTTTTTGCGGGTGACATATTTACATATGCACGGATATTCATATCAATGTAGGTTTGTGTATGCATTATTTGTTTGGCAATGTTATATATTATATGTTATATATATATATACATATACAGTAGGTAGAAAAAGTCTTAGCTTACTGGGTACAAAATCTTTTGAACTAAAACAAAAGACAAACCAATTGCCCAATTAAGAATTTTTTTTGTGTTATTAACTCATATCTTTACGCTTAAAAAGCTTTGCTTTTTTCAAATTATTCAATAAACAAAAGCTACAGAGTTCATTTTCATTTTAAAAAGTTTAATAGTTGGTGGGGTAGCCTCGAAGTTTTAGAGCTTCTGCTAGATGTTTAGGCATGGAATGTACTAATTTTCTCGTATCTTGGGCTGATATTTTACTCCATTCGTCCAATATAAAGGTCTTGAGCATTTCTTTGCTGGTAATCGTATGTGTACGAATTCTGCGCTCCAATAGAGCCCATAAATGCTCAATTGGATTGAGGTCAGGTGATTGTGTAGGTGAATGTAGCTGTTTTGTAGCATTGTAAATAAGCCAAAGGCGAACAAGTTCCGCTGTATGCTCAGCCCTTTGCTTCATATGTCGTTTTAAAATATTTAGATAAACAAATTAATTCATTATATTATCAATAAACTCAATACCACCAACTCTACTTGCTGCCATACACCCCTTCAATTGAACTCCCCTTCCACCATACTTTACGATTGAAGTAAGATTTCGCGCTTCAAAGGCCGTACTAGTTTTTCGCCAAACATCTGTCTTCCTTTTTTCCATAAAACTGATTCCCAGAAAGATATAGGCTTGGTTACATGTTCGTTTGCGAATGCAATGCCCTTCATCCGTTTTTTTAAGGAAATTAGTGGCTTTTTGCGTGCCACTCCAGATCAGTCGGACGTCCAGATCGAGGCTTTGAAGTAATAATTCCCGTTTTTTTGAAAGTCTGGATTACGTATCGCACTGATGACTCCGTTCTGTTGACAACTCGTCCAATTTCACGAAAGCTTTTACCGCCCTCCCTTAATTTTAATATTATTTTCCTCTCATCAACACTTATTTATTTGCCTTTTGCACTCATTTCGATTAAAGCTGAATAATTGAAAAATTTACTCACAAATTGCAGATTTTTCCTTCGATTATCTAAATCTGTATTATTGACAACAACACACAAAAAATTATCAGGTCTTATACGTGTAGAAACTACAATAAACTAATGTAATAAGCAGTGAGCGGATACTTTTTCTGCTTATTCTCCATTAGTAGAATTCAAAAAATGCCGTTAACTTTGCAAACGCACACAGGAATTCCATTAAATTTGGCGACTGTAATGCTATTAGCATTCGCATCTGATATTCTGAAAATAACTTCAAAAACGCATATATTTTATTAATATTTTTATTGAAACACATTTCACGTATTGGTGAGCGGAGACTTTTACTACCTAGTGTATATGTGGACATATAAATCAATGCGCGCACATATAGCGTATTGCTAAGTGATAAAAATATGATTTGAATGCGTACATTCAAATGCGCATGTACAGATATATGTACATATGACTATATAAGATTAATACGATAAAATATGTATGTATATGTTTTAACAAATTTAATCACTATTAGTAACAATTATAATACTGTGGCGAACACGAGTACCAGAACAAATCAGAATTAGCGATAAACTGCCAGAAACAACTAGACAACGAATTCGTAGTTGCCAGAATGTTCTAGTAGCGAACTTTTGTTAAAAATTTACTATATAAGGGCTGCCGGACTGTGCAGCAGACACAGTTCTAATTAGAGTGTTGCCGTGTAAAGAGCAATTAAGCTATAAGCAATGAGTTGTAAGTTCGAATAGCGAGCAATAAGTGTTAAGTTGTTGGACTTGAAAATAAAGATAAGTGTATAGCATTAAATTGGGACTTTAATCAGAGAACGTAAATGAATAGAGAAGGAGCAAATGTTAGCAGTACTAAAATGTTAATTACGATGGAGGAACATCGAAAACGCGCAAATTGGAAAATAAAATTTCACCACAACTATCAGGGTACGAAACGAACTACACCACTCTATAAGCAAAATGTATATACATACATATGCACAGATGTTCATTGGTATGCGCATAAACAAAAATTGAAATAATAAAAACCAAAGTAATTGACCTCCGACAAGAAAATATAAATAATGAGGGAAATAATACTAAAATAGAATTCAAATATCATTTAATAAAAAAGAGTTATAAAAATAAAAAATAGTATAATATATAAAAATATGATAGGATTTGAACTTAGGCAAAATATTTCATTGCAATAAGGAAGTGTGCTATACAAGCAGCACCACAGATGATATTAGAACATATTTGTCTAATCTGTGAACTCAAACAGCTATTGTTGTTTACTTGCTTCAATGTTTATATGTCTATATGTGAATATTCTTGAAATTGCCTTCCTTCATTCGCATGTCCAAATATATTTGCATATATGTACACATATGTACATATGTATGTACCTCAATATGTCTTTCGCAAAAAATCAAACATTCGCGCAAGTGACAAAAAAACGTAGACGCACCATCATCGACCAATAATATTCAAGCGAACTCGCGGCTTATTTTCTAAGTATTTCATATTACAACGACAACAAATTCATTCATAAGGAACGTGCGCTGCTTCAAAGCAAAGTGCGTTCGTTCATAACTCTGGGCCGCGCTATTTTTTCTGTGCGCCTGGTAAACCACATTTGGTTTTCATATAGAATTCCTACCGCAAATGTGCGAAAATAAAAATGAATGAAATTGAATTTGAATGTCTTCGGTAAAATTGAAGAATCAGCAAAATTTCAATTTTACAATTTGTATCACTGAAAATCCTACCATCCCCCTCGCGTTTGTATGTTGCCCACAAGCTGCTTCCTCACAACATTTGCTAAAAATCAGAAATTGAAGAATTTGTCTGATGTTCACTTCAAAAAGGAGAATTGGCAACATGACCTCTTAGCGTGTTTAAATAATATTTATATTTTTGCATATTATGCACTATTTATGGCATTAAATTACAAAATTTATATTAAATTGCCATTCATATGAAATCATTAACTACTTCTATATATTCTAAGCACAGTCCATATAGTACTTTTATATGTTTACTTATTATCATTATTTCATAGTTTGCCGATTTAGCCCATTTTATCTATCCCATTTTTTCCCTCCAAAAAGCAAAAAGTGTGGACAAAGGTCATTGCTTGTGCGGGGCAAGAAGAAGCAAGCATCAGCGTACGTGTACTCATGAATGTATGTGTGATTATCACATTTGTGTAAATACGCATAAATAAAGGAATATGCAATAAACCCAAACATATGAACATATTTTCCTGAAATATTTTAATTATCTCAGGAAGTTAAATATGCTATTAAAGTAATTGAATTATGATATGCTTAGATTCCAATTAATAAAATAAAAATTAAATAAAATTTCAGTTTTATTATCAGTAAATCTAAATAGGTATGCGCAACGTTTTTTCATATAGGAATATTCCTTGTGTCTATTTATAGCATTTCGCATATTGTGTGGTGTATTTTTCTTTTTCGAAGTTATATTTTTCGATGTTCCCTCATCTGGAACTACAAATTAGTACTCAAAAAGTTTTCAGTTAACATTTGCTCCTTCTCTATTCATTTACGTTCTCTGCTTTAATTTAACAATCCAGTGATCGAGCTCAATAGTGAGTTATAGTTAGACGATTTATCGAGAAATCCGTTACAATTGGTGTCAGAAGTGGGATTGTCAAATAAATTCCTAAGGAGATAATTATTTGAAAATGGCCAAGTTTAACGATCTGAAGAATCCACAACTGAAAAAGGAGCTGGAGCAACGTGGTTTGGCGACAAATGGATTAAAAACTGAATTACAATCACGTTTAAGAGAGGCCATGGAGGCGGAAAACATTAATGTTGAGGAATATGTCTTTCACATGGAATTAGAGGAAGAGACAACGAAGATAGAAGAAAAGAAAGAGGCTCAATGCTCGTCAAAGATTGTGGACATAAACATGGTTTTTGCTGCAATATCGCAAATGTCAACGCAAATGTCGACACAATTTAAAGAGCAGGATGCACGTATAACCCAACAAATAGCAGAGGTGTCATCAAAACTGTTGACACAACAAGTCCTCGTTAGAAACGCGGTTGGAAGCGCAGTTCGCAGCGCAAGATGCACGTATATCAGCACAGGTGACCTCACAAATAGCAGAAGCGTCCTCACATATTTCTGAAGAACGGGATATAATTAAAACTGAAATGGATGAATTAAAAGATCGTCTCCGCGAGCTACAATTAAATCGGCCAATTGTGTCAACAGCTTCTGCCAAGGTAAAACCTCCATCCTTTGATGGCACTGTTCCGTTCCCCGTTTTTAAGCTTCAATTTGAAAAGACAGCATATTTAAATAATTGGAATGCAGAAGGTAAAGTAGCTGCATTGTTCGTTGCATTAAAAGGATATGCAGCGGAGATATTACAGACCTTTCCAAACTGCGAGGCGAGTAGTTATGAAACGTTGATGGGTTGATTAGAAAGACGGTATGGTAGTGAGCACAGGAAGCAGATCTTTCAAATCGAGTTGCGAAATCGCCGCCAGAAAGCCAATGAGTCTTTGAAGGAGTTTTCTACAGAGATTGAGAGGTTAGCTCACTTAGCTTATGCACATAAGTCCATGAAATACATCAATGACCCGAAAATTCAGACTTTCGTCAATGGAATACGACATAACACTACACGCTTCGCTGCATTAGCATGTCCAAAATTGACGTTTGCAGAAACCGTTTCGTATGCTCTGACACAGGAAACTGCATCTCTGCTTTGCAATCAACCATTTAAAGCTCACAAAGTAGAAATAAAGGAACACACTTGGGTGAACCAACTACTAGAAAAAATTGACAACATGCAGAAAGCACTGGAAAAGTCTACGGAAGCGCATAGGAAAAATGATGGTGTGCTTAAATGCTTCAACTGCGGAAAAAGGGGCCATATTGCACGCAACTGTAAGCAGTCCAATAATCCAGTTGGACGTAAACGCAAAGCTGAGGAAGATCAAGCAAATGTCAAATCAAAGCAATCGTTAAACTAAAGCGAGCCAGCCGAAAAGGGCACGGGCTGGCTACCTCAAGCAAATGTCCTGTAATCTCCATTTCACATATAAGCAGGAATACGAGTAACGTTACCGTTAGTGGATGTGTAGACGGTAAAAAGCGCATACTGACTGTGGATACGGGCGCATCACATTCCATAATTCGATCTGATCTAATTGAGAAGGAAGTGAGACCGTTAGGTGGGGCAAAGTTGCGTACTGCAACTGGAGAAGATACCCTAGTTCTTGGAAAGGTAACGTGCGAGATCGTAATTGGAAAGGCAGCCGTGTTACACAATTTTATAGTGGCAGATATCGTTGACGAAGTCATAATTGGAGTAGACTTTCTAGCGAATCAAGGAATCAAATTGACATGAAAAACAGGATTATGTCCTATAGAAATATGGAAGTGCCACTTATGTTCGGTTACGATAATAAGTATACCGTTAGACGAGTGATAACAACAGAGAGCCAGCAGATTCCACCAACATCAGAAGCAGTTATTTGGGCAGAAATAGATGGAGACTATGGGTCAAACAAGTGGTGGATTGTTGAGCCCACAAAAGAATCTACACCAAACTTACTCATAGGCAAAACCCTGGCTACGACAAGACAAGATAAACGTGATCCAGTAAGAGTACTTAATGAGTGCAAGTTACCAATCAAACTCTCCAAAGGAGCTGTATTAGGGCAGTGTCAAGAGATTGAGGCCGTGATAAATTGTGAAATACGTCTTGAGGAAGATTACATGGACGAAAACGATATATCGAGTGAAATTAACGCATGGACTGAGGAACTATAGGCAAACTATCAAACTATGGCTAAACAACTTTTTCTCAGATACTCATCCATATTTGATAAAGACAATGCCAAACCAGGAAGAATCAAAGTTGTACAACATTTTATCAACACAGGTGATGCAAGACCAATCCGCCAGGCTCCTCGAAGCGTTCCTTTAGCAAAACGTGGAGTTATAAGCCAGACCATACGTGAAATGAGCAAAAGCGGCGTAATCGAACCATCAGAGAGTCCGTGGAGCTCACCTGTAGTACTTGTGAAGAAGAAAGATGGCAGCATGAGATTTTGTGTGGACTATAGAAGGTTGAATGATGTAACGAAGAAAGACAGTTATCCACTACCTAGAATCGATGATACACTGGACTCGTTATCAGGCACAAAATGGTTCTCAACACTTGATTTGAAAAGTGGTTATTGGCAAGTGGAGGTAAACGAAGAAGACGAAGAAAAGACGGCTTTCAGCGTTGGAGATGGTCTATGGCAATTTACCGTAATGCCCTTTGGATTATGTAACTCACCCGCTACTTTTAAGAGACTTAAGGACCAGGTACTAAAAGGATTACACTGGAAGACCTGTTTGGTATACCTCGACGCTATCATCGTGTTGGGTAAAAGCTTCGATGAACACCTTAAGAACTTGGAAGAGGTTTTTCAACGAATAGCTAGCGCTGGTCTGAAGCTGAGTCCAAAGAAGTGTTCTCTTTTCAAAAAGGAAGTAAGCTACTTAGGACACAAACTGACAACGGAGGGCATTTGCACAGCTAATGAAAAGATCGATGCAGTACGAGATTGGCCCGCTCCTAAAAATTTACATGAATTGCGGAGTTTCCTTGGACTGTGTACTTATTATAGACGATTCGTTCCAAATTTTGCCAGCGTAGCTAGTAGCCTCCATGAACTCACCAAAAAGAACAGAGTTTTTGAATGGAATAAAGAACAGGAAGTGGCTTTCCAAACTCTGAAAAACTTTTAAGTACTGCGATAATGTTAGCATACCCGGTCCCAGGATCAACGTTTATTTTGGATACGGATGCTAGTGGATTTGCAGTAGGAGGCGTTCTATCACAAGTCATTGATGGGCATGAGAAAGTGGTTGCGTATTACAGCCAGACCATAAACAAGCCAGAGAGAAATTATTGTGTTACTCGGAGGGAATTACTGGCGTTGGTGAAGTGCATCAAACACTTTCATAAGTACCTTTATGGCCAGCGATTTCGGGTGAGGACAGATCATGCAGCATTAAAATGGCTTCTATAATTCAGGAACCCAGAAGGACAGTTGGCACGGTGGATTGAGAGACTCCAAAGTTACGACTTCTCTATAGAACATCGCAAAGGTAGTAGTCATGGCAATGCTGATGCCATGTCCCGCCGTCCCTGTAATCTGGAATGCAGACATTGCTCAAAAGCTGAGGCCAAAGAAGACATTATAGATGTCCGATTAATGACTATAACATCAGACTGGAATTCGGAGGAGCTACGGAAATGTCAGCAAGAGGATCCAGATTTGAAAAATGTAATACACGGATTGGAGATGAATAAACGTCCAACCAGAGAAAAAATAGCTGCAGAAAGCCCAGTCGCAAAGGCTTATTGGGCACAATGGAATAGTTAGTGTCTGGCTGCTTGCATCGCGTATGGGAAAGCGAAGATGGGCAAGGTTCACGAGCTCTGATGATTGTTCCAAAAGTAAGAATTCCTGAACCTCTCAACGAGCTGCACAACTGTCCAAGTGGAGGACACATGGGTATCACTAAAACCTTGGAGAAATTAAAACAAAGATTTTATTGGGTTGGTTGTCGTCAATCAGTTACGGAGTGGATCGCTAATTGTGTCGAGTGCATTGCTGCTAAAGGGCCGCGATCCAGGAGTCAAGGTCAGATGAAACAGTACAATTCAGGTGCGCCGTTTGAGCGAGTGGCCATGGATGTAGGTTCATTTCCTATCAGTAAATTAGGAAACAGATATGTTTTGATAGTCATGGACTATTTCCGCAAATGGCCAGAGGTATACGCAATTCCTAACCAAGAGGCAAGAACAGTAGCGGATGTATTCATCAACAATTGGGTATCGAGATATGGTGTTCCAATAGAATAACATTGTGACCAAGAGAGAAATTTTGAATCAGCTCTAATACAGGAGATATGCCAGAAGCTGGCTATCCGGAAAACCCATACTACTGCACTACATCCGCAGTCCGATGGCATGGTAGAACGATTCAATCGAAATTTGGAAGAACATTTGAGGAAAGTTGTGGACAAGTATCAAAAAGATTGGGATACCCATATATCCTTGTGCCTGATGGCTTATTGGGTATTGTTATATAACCCACAACGAAAAAAAGGCTGTCTCCCAAATTACAGTGTAATTGGGAAGGACCATACCAGGTTATTTAACGACTCAATGATGTAGTGTATCGCATACAGACCATTGGAAGAACAAGGAATAAAATGAAGGTTGTTCATCTGGAACAGCTTGCAGCGTTTGGTACCGCAAATATGTCTAATCGGGACGATCAGACTTAGGTAGAGGGCAGTGTGGCGAACACGAGTACCAGAACAAATCAGAATTAGCGATAAACTGCCAGAAGCAACTAGACAGCGAATTCGTAGTTGCCAGAATGTTCTAGTAGCGAACTTTTGTTAAAAATTTACTATATAAGGGCCGCCGGACTGTGCAGCAGACACAGTTCTAATTAGAGTGTTGCCGTGTAAAGAGCAATTAAGCTATAAGCAATAAGTTGTAAGTTCGAATAGCGAGCAATGAGTGTTAAGTTGTTGGACTTGAAAATAAAGATAAGTGTATAGCATTAAATTGGGACTTTAATTTAACAATCCAGTGATCGAGCTCAATAGTGAGTTATAGTTAGACGATTTATCGAGAAATCCGTTACAATACAAAATATTTATTAGGAATGCATATTATGTAAAATAACACATAATCTAATTAGAGTCTTATAAGTTTTGGATGCATGCATAAAAATTCGCATAATGAAATTCATATCAATAAATATGATTGCATATAAACGTATAAAAATATAAGCCAAAGGGCTAACATTCGGCTGTTATATCAATTCAAGCTTTTGAGCATAATTTACATTCAATGCTCAGCTTTGGTCATGCGCCACTGTTAAAATTCCTCCTTCCGAGCTTTCATTTGAAATCGAAGTAAAATATTAAAAAAATGCAAAAAATAAGTAAATATTAGTAAATTCCCTAATCAAAAAATGCGTCCATTATTTCCATTAACATATATGTACATATACATATGTATGTAATCTGTAATAATAACATTCTCAAAGATCTGGTGAATTCTTCACCCGAAAATATGTAATCCTAACTATTATTCATTAAAATTCAATTTGCGAAATTACTTACTTTTCTTGGCTATCCATTTCTTTATTTTGCTTTGATTATTTTTATAAACAAGCTGTTTGACAGCAGAATGCATTTCACCTCCTGTAGTGACTTTTTTTTAAGCTTTTTTCTTATGAGATTCAAGCAAGAATAATCTCGTAAATTTTTACTCACAAATAAGTTGTGAGTTTTTCTTTAAATATTGCTGTAAATGGAAAATATTTAAAACAAGACGACTTTTATAACAAAGTACGGCATAACAATGTTTTCTTATAATAAATATGAAACGATGTGATTTTTTAATTTCAAAAAACTCCAACAGCAGTGAGGATAGTATGTATGTATAATGTAATCTAATCACTTCAAATTTTTGGTCGGAACAGATAGTTTGATTATTATGAATGCGTGGAGAAAACAGTTCACAAAACTTACATTATATATATACACGCAAAAGTGTGTAAACGTCAAAAGCCATGTATGTGCATGTTCAGGCGAGGACTCTTTTTGCGCCTAAACCGGTTTTCTTAGGCGAGGAGACGACGAGAAAAGACGAAGAGACCGTGCCGCTCGTGTTCGGGTGGTCCGCTTTGTGTTCTGTTACCCAACAGCTCGCTGCTACGGAATTTAGCATGCCTTTTCATTTTGAAATTCCTTTTTTGGTTGCAACACCGCTCGGTTCTAAAGGAATATTTATGTTATATTCGGAAGTTTAAATCTAATTACCTCTTTTCTGTATGTAATATGCACATATGAATGCATATATGCATAATATATAATGATAATGGGCGACAAAAGAGTCCGAGTCAGAACGTCATCTATGCAGTTTAATTTTTATTATGGCTTTCACGGCTGACAGCTGTCAATTCATGTCTTGGTTAGAAACTAACCAACATCGTAAAAGTCTTGGAAGGATATAATTTCATTAATAGACGCCCTGATTCTTTAAATTGCGTACTTAAATTCGATTGAGTGACTTAAATTTAGAAACTGATTTATGTATGACAACAATTTAGAAAGTGAAACAAACATTACGTTTTAAATGATACAAAATTGTTTATATGTAAATTACGATCAAATTGCTTTTATCAGAGTAAATGATTTAGTGTGCATCTAATTGTTTCCAAAGCTAATATGTGGCCAGTAGTATCATGGTATAAGGGAGTAGCAAAAGTCCCATGCGCAATAGTTTCGCCACCTCTGCGGCGTACGTTCACAATAAAACCAATATGGTGGCTATGGTGAGTTAGGGTGGCGAGGGGTGAAAATGCCTAAATAATTATTTACAAATATTTTAAACTTTGGTTATTAATTGATGTTTAATGCTAACAATATATGATATTATACCATGTTGATATAGGTAAATATGCGGCATATTTTTAAGCATTTTAAATAACTTATTAATGGACAAACTGAAAATTCAATTTAACTATGAGTGGACGGGAAGAAATAACTATTGTAACAGAATTTGATATTATAAGTAACAAGAATTTATATAATCAAAAAAGCAAAACTTATCATTGTCATACAAGTGATAACAATTCATTTAAACAATAAAGCAATATTTATCATTGTACTTATATCAAGAAATAGTTTCTGTGCCGATGTTTTCTCTAATTTAAGAATAGATTTATTTAATCACAAATTTTATTTATGTTTTATATATCAGCAATTAACGGTGGATATATGTACAATAGTTTATTACAACTTTTGACATACAAAATTACCATATTATTATATAGTTCTTAGTTTAGTTTTTAAATATATAGACTTCTAACATAAATTATTTTTTGAAGTTGCAATATCTTTATAGTATAAAATATGGTAGGCATATCAGGTAGCTGTCTCTGTATTTCAGCATGTAGCGATTATAATATGTACAATATTTTACATAAAACTCTTTACATAAATAAATTACCATATTGTTATATAGTTCTAAGTTTAGTTTTTAAATATATAGACTCCTAAAATAAATTATTTGTTGAAGTTGCAATATCTTTATAGTATAAAACATGGTATACGGGTATAAAATACGGTAGATATATTTCTTTTTTAAGAAGTATTTAAAAATTAGCTTGCGCAACACTGTTAGGCAATGCTTAATAGCAATACTGGCATTTGAATTTATTAACAACTTTTAGTCAAACGCACTAATATACACACCCGCTTATTTATAAAAATTCTTGTGTGAGCAGTTTTATCAGGAGCAATATTAAATATTCATTATTTTACGAAGATTGTGTTGCAAATTCATAAACATTGCCCTCAGTTTCGTTGAATAAGCATTTTCTGCATCCCGTTATTTGACATGGTTGCTTAATTGCACCTAATATTTTTCTGTGGTGAATATTTATTAAGTTACCACAGTTAAAAAAAGGCATAAATATATATCGTAATTACTCTAAAATTTGCCAATAATAGCCGCTCCTTTAAAAACAGATAGTTAAATAAACTTATTTTATTTTGAAAACATATTAAAATTTTACATATAACCAATATTTTTTGGACAACTTTTTCATAAATTAAAAGAAAATAGCAAGATTTTCCGGTTGAAAGTCGACCAATAGAAACTCAACCCCTAGGCGGACTTGACGTTTCTCCATGGACCCCTCTCAGCTGTAGCTTTGTTTACATCGATTAGCTGATTATTTCTCTACTCCCCCTTTACGATGAGTAATATAGTGCTCAACACCAACAAAAGTTAGAATAATGGGCAATTTCTTCATTTGCAACGCCTCTATTTGCATTCATTGAAACAATTTAAAAATCTAACCTGATAATATAAATATTTTGTTTAAATAAAACCATGATTTTTTCTGTGCCAAATAAAATGTTTTAATTCGTTGGATTTTTGTACATTTCCTTATATCTATAATGCATTTTTCACACCACCATGAGGTATGCAAATGGCGCGTTACCGATTTTTATGGGTGTTCGGTTCCCCAGGAGACCATATACCTTAAAACTAAATAACAAAATTATTAACAATGAAAAAACAAAAACATTCAAAATATTAATTTTACAATAATTATATAAATACATTTTATATGCATGGCGATCTATAAAAACCCTGAGAAAATTCAAAATGATGTATGGTGGGGTGGGGTAGGACCTATCAATAAAATGTGCCTAACAACAAGAATATATGTGGATTCCTATCTTAATAATTAATTGAGCACTTCAAAATGTGAAAATTTCTATCACGTTGTAGTCAGGACAACAAATGAAGATTTTTTTTCAGATAGACACCCGGACAAAGGACTTCAGACAAATTTTACATGTGTGCAACACATAAAAATTTCACATGCTTGAAAGCAGGTGTGCTTGTCTGTTTATTAAAAATTTTAATATAAAAATGCGTTCTTATTCTAATAAAAAGAGATATAAGAACGTCTGGCTGAGAATTCTCACAGCAATAAAACGGCTCTATGTGTTGCACTTTTTCAAATAAAAATTTGGAAAACCCTCGCAAATGACAGCAAGAATCAAAATTGCTGCAAAATATTTCCTCTAATTTTTCGAGGAAGTTTATAAAGTCTGAAGGGGGTTTCACCAGACTGCAGTCGTTATATTCTTTTCCTATTGAAAAAAGAAAACGAGAATCAGTTTCATCTTCAAGGCGAGGTATAGGACTCATACAATTATGAAGTTTTAAAAACTTTGAATACATATAGCCGCAAAAATAAACGAACGAATTTTGCTTCAAGAAAAAGCTTTAATTTAAATCAATTTTCGCGATTTCAATATTTCGAAGTGCTTCTAAGGGCGGCCTTGGCAAACTTTGAAAGGTTTGCCAAGAAATATCATTAATCAAAGCGTCATTGTAAACGCTTTGAAGGGTGCTAGTACTTAAAGATTCCCATTCTTCCCTAGGCAAAGGTTCGCAGTTGCCCTTAGTCACATAATTAATGGTCCTAAGGCCCCAGGACTTTCGGAAAAGACATGAGAACATGTACGGAGTAGTTCTTACGTTTTTCCGCCCCCCTTAGGAATCTGTCCGAAATAATGCTCAAGTCTGTCTTGACAAAGATTTCTTGTCCTAATATATTCGAATCCTTTGGTGGACAAGATCTTCCACAAATGTTGTAAACCCTTAATATTTAGAAGCCATCCCTTAATAAAAGAAAATGTATTCGTGATATCACGACCTATGCTATCAGTAATTTTTAAAGATGTAAAAAAATTCTCGGTTTCTATGAGAAAGGTAATTTTTTCCGTACTACCAAAAAAAGGTTCTTTATATTTTCGTAGGGCTCCAAGCCTACTACTATTAAATATATTAAAAAATTTATCAAAAAAGAGAACAAATTCGGCGGTATTAAGGAAAGTTGGAGACTTAGAAATATTCAAATTCTACTTAGATGAGCCGAAGTTATCGTAGGCGCACACCTAATATTTTGTTGAGCGTCTTGCTCATGGAAGTGGATTATATCACTCCTTTGCAAGATTTATGCACAAAAAAATATGCTAACGGTTGAGACCAAGGCTCCCCACCTATGCCTATTTTGGAGGTACGATTTTCATCGCCATAATCCTCCAGGCTTACAATTAAATCCCTATATCTATCACACTGCAAATGGGTCTTCAGAGACATTTCATCGCAGCAAATTGACACGTATTTCTGGTCACTCGTAAAGTCACGCCTACGGAGTTCCAGAGTTTTTATGCTGCTATACGTGCAACCAGGACTTCGTGGCCAACTTTGAATAAACTGTGTCAAAGTTTTTGGTGATAGCCAATTAAAATATGGCTTTAAATATCTATACGCTAGAGATGGTAAGAAGTGAAACCCCAGAGCTATGGTTTTCAATTCCCTATCATATCTATTACCGAGAAGATTACGGTTATTATTTGTCAAACTATTCCTCACACATGCAGCAATATGTGGAGGCAATTTGCTACATAGCTCAACAATTTGCCTATTCTCATTTTTTTCAATAGGCAAACTACACAGGTTTTTTTAGGGCCTTAATCCCTTTTTCTTTTTTTCCTAATTGTTTTTTTAATTCTTGCACCTCTCTTTCTAAAGTACTATTCCTTTTTTTAAGGCTAACAATATCATCCAGAAATTGTTTTTCCTAGGTGTCCCTTCACTTACAAAAATATACATACGGGTACTGATTGTACAAGTAAATCCACAGAGGAGGCAATTAAGAGACGATCCCACTGTATGTCGGTAACTTTCTGTAGAAAAGTTATGAAAACAAATATACACAGTTACAATATATTAATTAATATTTGGCCATTACTGCAATTTTATATTATATTTATCGCTCATAGTGTGTATTTTAAATTTATTTTTTTCGAATTTAAATTTTTATTATTAAGCGCACACCTAGTGTGCAATTTTAAAATTTTATCATACCAAAAATTTCATATAATATATATACATATATGTAAGTTATATTTGTATGTAATATTTGAACTTAAAATGCAAATAGAAATTAATGACAAAAACTTTGAAAAATGTATTAAATGAAGAAAGATGGTGAAAAATTAATTATTGAATCACAAAATAGAAGCATTTCATTAAAATTAGCATAGGTAATAAATTATCGTAAATTCTTAGACATGAGCAATTACTTTTTAATTCAAATCGAAAATTTTCTATTTTCCACTTAAACACTTTTACATTATTTATTATAAACCCGGAATACGGGTTCGAAATATACATATCCATATCCATAGTTCCATACTAATATTATAAATGTGAATGTAAGTATGTTTGTTACGCTTTCACACCGAGACCACGTAAACGATAAAATATATTAAACTATTATTAAATAAACATATAAAATGAAATACTTCACTCACCTGGGCATTTCCCGCACTCCCGGAGATTTGTAAAAACGTAACGAGCCTTTGCAGCTTCGGATGCACTTGCGTGGCATATTGCTTCTGTAAAAAGTTCCCATTAGTATTTTCTTTTAATTTAAATTATAGAAAATAATACTTACCTGTTGATCCGAAATAACTGGTTTGTTTCTATGAAAAAGACCATAAAATAATTATATTAAAAACATTTAAAAAAAGACAATTTACCTTTCAAAGAAACTTGTCCGTCCGTTTGACTGAATGGGACTTTCGCTACTCCCTTATACCATGCTGACCCCCGCTTTTACCGCTTTTACGATGGGATATCCGCGAAAATTGGATTTTTCCCGTAGAAACGAGTCAGCTGATTGCTCTCTTGTAACGCAGGGTTGATAGTCTCCATATTTTGTAGTAATTAATAAAATAAACTTTAAAATATTGGGTTGGCAACTAAGTATTTGCGGATTTTTTTAAAAAAATTAAAGGCAATTTTTTCATGGAACTAAATAACTTTATTCTGTAATGTATTGCCCATTTAAATGACCTTTTGCCATCTTTCAGGCAGCATCAAAATCCCACGTTCATAAAACTTCAGGTTTTTATTAGCAAAAAACTATTCAAGGAGTTTTGTAAAGATCGAAACAAAAACGAATCCGATGCTGCAAGGTCAGGACTATATGGTGGATGTGGCAAAACATCCCAACCAAGCTCCAATAATTTTTGCCGAGTGACCAAAGATGTGTGTGGCCTTGCATTGTCATGATGGAATACAACACTTTTTCGATTTATCAATTCGGGCCGCTTTTCTTCAACTGCATTGTTTAATTTCATTAGTTGTTCAATGTAGACAACATAATTGATCGTTCGATTGGGTGGTAAGAGTTCAAAGTAGACAATTCCTTTATAATGCCATCAAACTGATAACAAAATCTTCTTTTGATGAATATCAGCTTTTGTTGTTGTTTGAGCTGGTTCACCTGGCCTGCTCTACGATCTTTTCCGCTCGATATTGTTGTAAACAACCCATTTTTCATCGCCAGTTATCATTCGTTTTAAAAATGGATAATTTTCATTACGTTTCTTTAGCAAATCGCAGCTGTTAATGCGTTTCTTTCAGCTCGTGAGAAATCCATGTATCGAGTTTTTGAACATAGTCAAGTTGTTTTAAGTGATTTTCAATGCATGTATTTGATACCTGAAGCTTCTCTGCAATCTCACGTGTTGTACTGTGACGATCCGAATCAATTATTACTTTGATTAGGTCGTCATCAACTTCAACTGGACGACCAGAGCGTTTTTCATCTTTGAGTCACCAGAACGAAATTTGGCAAACCAATTTTGACACTGCCGTTCTTCTATGGCTTCATCGCCATAAACAGCAAATACATTTTTGTGAGCTTGCGACGCGTTTCTCTCTTTGCGAAAATAAAAAAGCAAAATATGATGAAAATGTTCCTTTTGATCTTCCATTTTTCAACAAACGCCAAACGAAAACTACGCAACCGATCAAAAAACTTTTTTTTACTGATTAATAGCTGAATTGCCAACTATCAAATAGCAAAATGTGTTTTATATTTGGACTACGCCAGCAAATCTAAAAATTCCACTGAAGCCATCTATGAGTGAAATCACTTAGTTGTCAACCCAATATTTGAAATATTCTTAAACTAACTCAAATTCACAGTCGAATACAACTACTTATAAATAGATTGACTATTTTTAATAGTTGGAATTTAGTTTTAAGCTTTTACATTATGAAAAATTATAAATAAAAAGCTGGATGTGTGCAAAATCGTGTATGCAAATTGAACTATGGTAACATTAATCAAATGAAAAGAAAAGCAAAGAATTGAATACTGCGTTGCCTAACTTTTGACAAATTTCGCTTGATACGGGCAATAAGTACGGAATGGCGGAATGTCGGTGACTATTTCCTGCATGAGAAAACCGTTTTTCAACATGTTGCCAATAAAGCTCTGGTTAACCAGACATTGAGAAAACGGCCGTAAAAATGTAACAGCCACTTTAAATGGCCACATACATGTGCGTTCTGTCGGTATGTGCGCAAGGTCGGCGTTCACATGGGGACTCTTTTCCCTCATTATCGGCAAAATCTGTTCTGATGTCGCTCTATGTGTTCCCACGAATGAAAAGAGTCCAGCAACTCGAGTCGGGTTTTTTCTGTCATTCCTTTTCACAAAATTTTCGCAAATGTTTGTGCATATTACGCGTTTTGCATATATCATTTGTATGTTGGCATAATGGTCTCACATTTTTCTTACAAGGAGTTACCATGAATGTGATAGGACAATATTTAAAATTCTATTAATATTATCAACGACAACGTAATATTATATACGACAATATAACATGGCAATACCATGTCAGCAAGTCAGCTGATCCTGGCTTACATGGAACGCTGAAACGAATACGACACAAAACGGAACAGCGAATACATAGTCAACAGTTAGGCTCGAGGACGCCTGCTGTTATTATAAAAGACTATTCAACACGGTTAACGGCCTCTTCTCCTGCTGGCAGCCACCGCGTGCGCATCGTTCCTGCACATCAATCACCACAACTGGTGACCCCGACGTTATTTAATAGTTTTTCCGCGATTTTGTAAATATAATTTTAAAATTCGCTAACTAATTCGTCTACAGTGCATTTCGTTTACAAGTTTCAACACTTGTGCATAAATTTGCGATTGTAGTGCACTTTGTGTATTGGTTTTTGTGCATAATCGCGCACGTGGCTACCCACGCATACGACCGATTGGAGGACAGCTGGAGTTTTCGCGCATTCCAAGAGACAAGCAGTTTTAAGAGACAAGTCATATCTCGTTCCCGTTCTCGTCATCGCTTTCGTTCGCGCACATCTTCTCCAGCACCGAACAACGACACGTGCTGGTATCATCAAAATTTCGGCAATAAAGCGAAACGTTGCCAGTCGCCTTGCACATTTCAGGGAAACCTACCGTCGGATCGTTAGTGGCGGTTAACGGCTCCTCACTCGAATCAAACCGCCTCTTCGTAACAGATCGTGCCACCAAAATCCAATT
The DNA here is from genome assembly GCF_042242935.1 of Bactrocera oleae. NCBI lineage: Eukaryota > Metazoa > Arthropoda > Insecta > Diptera > Tephritidae > Bactrocera > Bactrocera oleae. The sequence goes on from NC_091538.1 coordinate 38,237,076, forward strand.
TCTAGTGGATACTGGCGCTGATCTCTGCACGTTTCCCAAGTCTCTCGCACCTTGGTCGCCGGAACAAATCAACTATAATCTCACAGCAGCAAATGGGTCTACGATAAACACGTACGGTTTCATAACTCTCATCAATAAACCTTGGCCTCAGACGAAATTTTACATGGCGCTACGTAGTGGCGGACATAACGAAAACTATTATTGGCGCAGATTTTTTAGCACATTTCGGCATCTTACCCGACCTAAAGAACAACTGCCTTATCGACTCGATCACTGGACTAAAAGTCGCATGTAAATTCGCAAATTAAAGTACTGCCCGTCGACCCTATATGGGCAGATACTCTAGTGGAGTTCCCTAATCTGACAAAGCCGGAAGGAATCTGTCAGCCAACGAAACATACGACGCAGCACCACATATCAACTACGCCGGGACCTCCTGTTTCCTGTAAAGCCCGAAGACTTGTTCCCGACAAACTCAAAATTGCTAGGACAGAGTTCGAAAAAATGTTACAATTAGGAATCGCTCAACGTTCGCAGAGCTCCTGGTCATCTCCGCTCCACCTGGTTCCAAAGAAGTTTGGTGAATGGCGACCTTGTGGAGATTATCGACGACTTAACGCCCGTACATTGCCAGATCGATATCCTGTTCGTGTTCTTGAAGACTTTACGCTTTTAATCAAATACCTGTCACCAAAGAAGATGTCGACAAAACTGCAATTATAACACCGTTTGGTCTTTTCGAATTTCCGTTCATGACGTTCGGACTTCGGAATGCTGCGCAAACATTCCAACGATTTATCGACGAAGTAACACGGGGATTAGATGGTTTTGTATTCCCATACATAGACGACATCCTAATCGCTTCTAAGGATGCTACGGAACACCGCAGTCACCTTCGCTCGCTTTTCCAACGGCTCACTAATATGTCGTAATTAACACCACTAAGTGCCGTTTTGGTCTGTCTGAAGTAGATTTTTTGGGACACCGCATCTCAGCAACAGGAATCTTACCTCTTCCAGGTAAAGTAGACGCAATCGTTAACTTTCCTCGTCCAACAACGATCCGAAAACTGCGTGAGTTCCTCGGCATGATACATTTCTGTCGTAAATTTCTTAAAAACGCTGCCAAATTTCAGGCACCCCTGCACGAGTACACTCAAGGGGTTTCAATAAAAGGTTCTCATCCGGTCCCCTGGACACCAGAAGGAGAAGCAGCGTTCGTCCGATGCAAAGAAGAGCTACGCAAAGCAACGATATTAGCATACCCAGACGACCGTGAGCTTCACGCTATCTACGCAGCTTTACGAAAATTTCGCTATATTTTCGAAGCACGACATGTCACGATATTCACGGATCACAAACCTTTGCTACATGCTTTTGCTCAGGACCCTGATCGAGCGACACCTTGGCAATTCCACCGCTTGGATTTCATCAGCCAGTTTACAACCGATATCCAGTATATAGCCGGCAAAGACAACACCGTCGCAGATGGTCTTTCCCGCATCGAAGAAATATCAACGGCAGTATCCTCAAACGAACTTTCTCAAGCACAAGCTGAAGACAAGGAACTTCAGCAACGTATACGCAGGGAACAGCACGATTCACTGAACTTACGACCAGTCAACATTCCAGGCTACAATAAACCAATTTATTGCGACGTTTCTAGCGACCTTATTCGTCCCTACGCTCCTGCAGCGCTTAGGAAGAGAATATTCGACGCTCTCCATAGCATTAGTCATCCCGGAGCACGAGCCTCCGCCAAATTGTTAACGCAACGATACGTTTTGCCCAGCATTAACCGCGATTGCCGTTTGTGGGCCCGAACGTGCCTAGCTTGCCAACGAAATAAGGTATCACGCCACGTTTTATCACCAATCCAAAACTTTCCATGCCGCACAAGACATTTCGAACATATTCACGTGGATATCATTGGACCATACGTACCATCAAGAGGATATCGTAACTGTTTGAAAATCATTGACCGTTTCACCAGGTTTCCAGAGGCATTTCCTATTGATAATATCGGAGCCGAATGTGTAGCTCGCACACTCTTCGCCGGATGGATATGCAGCTACGGAGTACCGTTACGAATCACGACCGACCAGGGTACACAGTTTGAGAGTCAACTTTTTAACGCTCTCGCTCGTCTCCTCGACAGTAAACACATACACACCACCACTTTTCATCCACAGTCGAATGGAAAGGTGGAGCATCTTCACCGTCGTTTGAAGGATGCGATTCGTTGTCACGAAAATAACTCATGAGTCGACATGCTACCAATCGTCCTTCTTGGAATTCGCGCTGCCTGGTAGGAAGATCTTGGCGCAACTCCTGCCGGTCTTGTTTATGGAGAGCCAGTTCGTCTACCAGGTGAATTCCTCGCTCCTTCGCCACGATCTGGTTTGCCACCATCCAATATGGCAGAACGCTTGAGAAACTACTTCGCAGACCTCGCACCTCAACCTACCGTCCGACATGGTCAGAGGAAAACATTTATTTTTAAAGAACTATCGACATGTTCACACGTTTTTGTTCGTCGCGACGCTCCACACCACGCATTCACTTCACCGTATGAAGGACCTCACCGAGTCATTTCAAGGCATGAGAAACATTTCATCGTAAACGTCAGAGGCGACAACACTACAGTTTCGATCGATCGACTAAAGCCTGTCTACTTCCTTCCCGATGATAAGCTCAACGACAGTGAGCAGAACAACGACGATGACAACAACACAACGCTTATTACATTAACTTCACCGGAGTCATCCGAATCTGGGACATCTCGATTTTCGTCGTCATCATACCGCCCATCAGAATCCTATTTCAGCTCACCTACAACGTTACCCAAGAGACGCGTCAGATTCCGCTGAACTACTGATCACATTCTTAAATTATCAATGATTTCGATAAAGTACTCCGAGAAGGGGAGTACTTGTGGGATGAGCCACAATATAATATTATATTATATACGACAAAATAACATGGCAACACCATGTCAGCAAGTTAGCTGATCCTGGCTTACAAGGATCACTGAAACGAATACGACACAAAACGGAACAGCGAATACATAGTCAACAGTTAAGCTCGAGGACGCCTGCTGTCAGGGATAATGGGATGCCCAACTCTTTCAGTGTGAGAGCGCCTCAAAATTAGCGTTTTTTATAACATTTTCCATTGTAGCCAGATCGGAATTTAAATTAAAATACCCATCATTTATTAAGATTAAATATTATTACCGTTAAACATATGCAGAAACTTTTTATACTGTCTTTTTGTGATTTTGTGATATATTAAACAATTGATTTTTGAACTTTCAATACGTAATCAAAAGGATAAATGTATTAGCTCTCAATTAATAAATGTTTTTAAAAATTTTCAATTGAAAATCAATACCACTTAGCATGACATCACAAAAGATATCATCACATACATTTCAATTTCGCGTTTTCTTTCGTTTTCATTGTTTTCTAATTTTTGTTAGTGATCTTCAACAGCAGCACAAATCTCTCTGTTTACATATTTTTCTGTAGGATTTTAATCTGGCCGTCCCTCTTTTTCCAATTGCTAAACGTCAGACCTACTGAACTTTGACAGTTGCTTGAGTTCAGTAGGTTTTGACGTTTATCAATTGCGCTCTCATTTCCAGTGAGAGACGAGTTGGGCATCTCCTTATCTCTGCCTGCTGTTATTATAAAAGACTATACAACACGGTTAAGGGCCTCTTCTTCTGCTGCCAGCCACCGCGTGCGCATCGTTCTTGCACATCAATCTCCACATTTTTTCTATTTATTAAAAAACATTTATGAATTAATGATATTTCTTGTTTTAATTAAAATTACAGTCAAACCTGGTTAAGAGAGAGTTCTGGGGGCCATGATTTCTTTCTCGCTGGTAGATGTTTCTCGTATAGACATTATACGTTTCGTTTAGACATTATAAGTTGTTGTAAGAGCTGCACTGTTCGTGGCAAATAATATATATGAACTGCAGTTAGCGTGACAAATAAATTAACACAGTTAAATATTATTTCTTTGAATTACAAGAAAACCACATTCCATAGGAAAATTGTCGCTTATAGAGGTACATATAAAAGAGGCTCTCAGTTATAGAGTTAAGAGTGGAAAAAACGACTGTTACTTATGGAGGTTTTTGTTTCTCACTCATAGAGGTTTTTGAGAGGTCAAAGTTCGGGACCTGGGAATTATTCTTACTTATTGAGTTTTCTCGCTTACCCAGTTCTCTCTTACTCAGGTTTGACTGTATAATCGAATTCAATCTTTTGCGCTTAAAAGAAATAAATATGAACGCATATTAATATATTTAGGTAAATATAAAAAAGTTAAAGTAACTTAATTTTTATTAAAATACATTTATGAATATTATTACGTTTAATACTGTTAAATGTTATTAAATATATAAATTAAATTATGATTAAGTTACTTACTTTTATTTTTATTCACCATTTTCAAAAATATTTATATTATTATGTGCATATTACATACAAAAATTAGATAACAAAATTCAAATTTCTGAACGAATCGTATAAATTCAGTTGAAACCAAGCGCTGATGCAACCATGAAAAGAATTTCAAAATGAAAAAGAAGGCAGAAATGGGTAGCAACGAGCAGATTACGTATATCATAGAGAAGATTCAATTGCGGACCAGCGTGTGAAAGGTAAAAACCTAACAAGATTCTATGAGTGGATTTGACCTCAGCTAGCTCGGAAGGAGAAATTTTAACAGTGGCGCGTGAACAGGGCTGAGCATTGAATGTAAATTATGCTCAGAAGCCTGCATTGATATTACAGCCGAATGTTAACCTTTTGACTTATATTTTTATACGTTTATATGCAATCATATTTATTGATATGAATTTCATTATGCGAATTTTTATGGATGCATCCAAAACTTATAAGACTCTAATGAAACTATCTAACAATGAGAGTACATATTTACTTACATATGTTGCATGTAGACAAATGAACAAATAAATATAATGGGTGCTTACATGCACAGATAATTATACATATACATATATATGCATAAGAATATTTGCGACCGCTTGGTCTTTTCTTATAGGGTTATGTTAAGCAAGAGTCGTACAAAATTAAACCCAGAAATCTCCCTGAACTGGCAAGGCAATCCCGACTTCAACCCTTCACCTCGCAATAATTTTCTAATTAGGTGTCGCATATGCGTTTCTGAGCATAGCGAAATAATTAATTGTATAAAATGAAACTTTCTATACAATAAAAAAAATGATTAAATTGAAACTTATTACTTTTTAGTTTTGTAGCACGATTCGGGAGCCACCCTGTATATGCAGAATATCTTAAAATTGTATGCAAAGTCGTTTGCGCATTGTAAATATACGAGTCTGTAGCGTACATTTCTTAGCATTGAAATTAGCATTACTTTTCTCACTTAACACTCAAAATGTTCAATTCTGTTATTTTGCGCTCCGCAAGGGTAAAACTCTGGTGAAATCCGCTTATAATTTGTTTGTGGTGAAATCCTCCGTCAAGCGGACCATTTTGACAATCGGCACACCATGAATCTTTTCTATGATATACGTTCTCTGCAGCGAGCTGTTACGAACAAAGACACAAAGTGTGCTACCCGAGTACGAACGGCACGGTCTCTTCGTCTTTGCTCGTCCTTCGCTCGCCTACAACAAACCAGTTTGGGCGACAAAAGTGTCCGTGTGTAAACAATTTTTTATGCGTTGCGACCAGTTGGTACGACATGTAAATGTTGCACAACGTTCGCAAAGTTTGAGAGCCTGTTGTTCTCAGTATTGCCAACTCGGTGGTTTTACCACTAAAGCTAGTGGTTTTACTTTTCCCCTATTGGGCAAAAAAAAATTTTAGTGGTTAGTGGTTTTTTTTAGTAATAAATAATATCCGCCAACATATAGGGCTTTCTCTCTTTAAGGTATTCTAGCTTTTTTCAAGTTTTCTTTACTATACATATTTAAGTAACTAATAAGTTAATTTTACCTTCACTCCCCGTTAGCAAATAATAATTAAAAAAGAAAGAGAGTCGATTTAGGCGGGTGCTCAAAGAACTGATCGCTAGCGAGTCGATGAAAAAAGGGAAGCGGGATCCTTCTTTTAGTCCCTTATATATCTGTTATGTCTTCATGGTGGTGTGATCGGTGTTAAGTTGTATTTGTGTGTGCGTGTATGGTAAGTAGGTGTGGTGATGTGGATGTGAATTGGTGTAGTGTGACAGTGTCTTACGGTGTGGGGGGATTGAGTGGTCATTTAGCCATCCCGGCCCCCCTAGGCAAATTATTAGCCTAGTAGTCGCTGCAGCTGTTGTAACGTTTCCACAACGTTGCTCAGACCATTGGAACGACGTGGATGCGGTCTAGGCTGTCGACGCCGTGGTGTTACATTCCGCGGGTGTACCGCACGAGTTGAGGGTCGAGGTCCTGTTGCGCGGCTTCGCAGAGTAGGTGGCCGACCAAAGGCGCGCCTCGAAATGCGATGAAGTAGTGTGTGATGTGGTCTGCTGCATATTTGGCACAGACCCGTGGACACACACTCTTGACTCCCATGCGTGTGCTATAGGCAGTTTAGACAGTGCCCGTGTGCCTGGGCAACTTGCTGTCGTTGCAATGGTCGCATACTTCTGAAAATCCCACAATGTTGCAGGCGATGCGGGCGCCTACAAATGGGACATCGTATACGAGGTGCCTCTGAAGGCGGCGATGATAGCGTCGGTGAAGGTCGCGTGCCACCGCGAGGAACTGGTGTTGACATCGGTGTCGTTGCAGGTGCGCTTGCAGGGGCAGCTGCAGCTGCAGATCGGGGCGTTGGGGTAGGCCCCGTGCGTCGCACGTTGGTAGCCGACTGCACAGTTGGCGTGGGAGTAGTTGGAGTATCCACATCCATGTTAATCTGTATGAAAGAGTTGTTTAATTACGCAGATTTGTCATATAAAGGATATGGATGATCGTGCCACGTTATGTGGCATGAATGGGTCATAGTATTGATCGACCATTTTTTTATTAGTTATTAACGAGTTTTTCGGGTTTTTGCTTCTTGATTTGATTATTTTATTGTATTGCGGTAGTATCGGTTGATTATTTGCGATTTACTGTGTCGCAATTATCGGCGGTTGGGAGAAAGCATAGCTTCACGAGCGGTCTGGTTAGCATTCCGCCTTCTGTACGAAGATCAACCACTCGTATGTGACCGTCGGAGCCGTAATGTAGCTTTTCTATGCGCCCAAGCCGCCATTCGGTAGGGGGTAGACAATCATCATGGATGATGACACAATCTCCAAGTTTTGGTGCTTGTTCAGGAGTCTTCCAACGGTATCGTTTATGGAGATCCTTTATGTAATCTTCTTTCCATCGACGGCTGAAATCCTTATGGAGAATTTTAATTCTTTCCCAGCGATTTAATAAGGATAGCGACTACACGCCTGCCTCAGGTATGGCCAGAATGGGTGTTCCTTTGAGAAAGTGCCCTGGAGTTAAAGCTGTGAAATCGGAGGGATCTTGCGAAAGGATTGTAAGAGGCCGTGAATTGAGAACGGCATCAATTCGAATTAATAATATCGTGAATTCTTCGTAATTGAATTTGTAATTTCCAGCTACTTTTTTGAAGTGGGATCTGAAGCTTTTTACAGCTGATTCCCATAAATCACCCATATGAGGAGCGCTTGGGGGACGAATTGCCAATTAATGCCTTGGGTCGCGTACTTTTGTACAATCTCAGGTGAGACTTGTTTGATAAAGTCCACAAATTGTTTTTCGGTAGCTCGTTGAGCGCCGATAAATGTTTACCATTATCGCTCATGATCTTCGATGGAAAGCCGCGTCGACCGACGAAGCGAGCAAATGCCGCAAGAAAAGCCTCCTTCGTCAGATTAGTAAAAAGCTTAAGGTGCACTGCTTTTGTCGTAAAACAGACAAAAACAGCCACATAGCCTTTCATCAGAGTGGGAGACCTTAACACGGACGCCTTTATTTGAAAAGGCCCAACAAAGTCGACACCTGTGATGGAGAAAGGCAGAGCGAAGTTGCAGCGTTCCCGGGGAAGTGCTGCCATAATCTGTGTTCTCATATTTTGCTTGTGCGTGGTACAGATTTTGCACAAGAAAATGCACTTCTTTATTTGGGGCTTAAGTCAGGGAATGTAAAATTCCTGGCGGACCATATGTTGCATGAGGCGATGTTCGGCATGAAGCATTAATATGTGGATATAATTGATGAGTAGTGTGGCAAGTCGAGATTCTCTGGAACAATTATGGGATGGCGTTCGTTATATGTTAGGTTTGTATTGGCAAGCCGACCATTCACACGAAGAAGACCTTTCGTGTCGAGGAATGGGTTTAGAACTAAGAGGGGACTTCTCTTGTCAATAGGTTTTGATTCTCTCAAAAGTGATATATCGCGGCTGAAGGTGCGCGCTTGCGTAGATGCGATAAGAGCTTTTTGTAAGTCTAGGTGCGTCACTGTATCGCATTGGGAGTGTAATGAAGTTAGCATGTAAGCGATTACCCTGAGTGCTCGGGGATACGATGAAAATCGTTCGAGGATGTCAGTATCATCCACTGTTGTGTGAAAAGAGTCGATTTTTCGACTTTCTGGGGCAATTATATTGCGCATGGGCGATTGTGGCCAAGAATCGGGAGATTCTGTTAACCATCGGGGGCCATTCCACCAGAAGGTGGTGGTGGCAAGATGCAGGGGTTTGCATCCTCTTGTACCTAGATCAGCAGGATTGTCAGCACTGGCTACATGTCGCCAAGTGGCTGATCCTAATGGTTCAAGTATTTGAGACGTTCGGTTGGAAATATACGTCTTCCATGCATGTGGTGGTTTTTCTAACCAGGCTAGTACAATTTCGGAATCGGACCATAGTTATAATTTATATTGTGCCATGTTTAAATGCGTTTGTACGATGGACACGAGTTTGGCTAGTAGTAGCGCTCAACATAATTCAAGTCGTGGCAGACTTATTGTTTTTAAAGGAGCCACTTTTGCTTTGGCTACTAGTAAGTGGCATGTGGTCGCAGTGTCATTTTGTGTGCGACCATATATAGTTGCGCAATATGCCTTTTCAGAAGCGTCACAGAAGCCGTGTAGTTCGACTTTGTGCTCTGGGGCATAATTTACCCATCGTGGGATTTGTATCTGTGAGATATCGTTTAGATTATTCGCAAACTGGGACCACTTTTCTAAACGAAGTTGTTTTACCTGTTCGTCCCAGTCGGTTCCATCTAGCCATAATTCTTGTATTAGGATTTTGGCTTGTATCATAGTTGGCGAAAGCCATCCTGCGGGGTCGAAAAGTTTTGCCACAGAGGATAAAATTTGGCGTTTTGTTATGGCGGATAATGCTGATATTGACTTTGTAGTGTATGAAAACTGGTCAGATATCGCATTCCTTTGGATCCCCAGAGTTTTTGTTGTACTTTCCTTTTCGAATTTTAGGAAATTAGTATCTAACAAATTTTCATGTGGTATATTTTTTAAAATATTAGGGTGGTTTGCCGTTATCTTTTTCAACGGAAACCCTGCGGTTTTGAGGGCTTTTACCACTTGTGAGAGTGACTCGTATCCTTGTGGAAGACTGTGACTTCCAGATAAGATATCGGCTACATATGTTTGTGTTTTTAACACTTTGGTTGCCAGAGGAAATTCTGACTTTGTATTTTCTGCCAGTTCGTGGAGTGTTCGAATGGCTAAATATGGAGCACAGTTGACGCCAAAGGTAACTGTTTTAAGTTTATAGTCGCGTAGTGGACTATTGAGAGATTTTCGGAAAATAATTCGCTGAAAATCTTGATCGTCTTTATGTACGACTATTTGCCTATTTTTTTCGACGTCTCCGTTAAATACGTATTTGAATATACGCCAATTTAAAATGAGTAGCATTAAATCTGGTTGGAGCGTGGGTCCCATAAATAGAATATCATTTAGGGAATTCCCCGAGCTCGTAGATCTTGATGCATTAAAAACAACTCTTACTTTAGTTGTTTTTTGTCTGGCTTTACCACTGCATGATGCGGCAAGTAAAATGAGTGGTATACTTCCAACACACCATCATATACTGGTTTGAGTTCGCCTTTTTTAAGTAGGTTTTTTTCCATACTTTGAAACTGCTGTATTGCAGAGGTGCGAGAGTGACCTAAGGCGATTGTGTTGGGAAATTGTTGTTTTAGTGGTAGTCGTACGACGTACCGACCATTATCTGATCTAGTAGTTGTGGCTTTGTAAAAGTCTTCACAATACTGATCTTCAGGGGTTGTGATTGATATAGGGGGGAGCTCTTCTAACTCCCAAAATTTTTTCAATTGTGAATTGAGGTATTTGTTTGAGATTTCCTCAACTTGAGTGGTCATAGTGGTGACTGGTTTCGTAACTAGTCCACTTAGGATCCAACCGAAAATGGTATTTTGTGCCAATAGGGTATTTGAAATTTTCTCAATACCTTCGAGTATTATCTGTGGTATGAGATCGCTGCCTAATAGAAGGTCTATTTGAGCGGGAGTGTTGCAGTTGGGATCTGCTAACTTTAGGTGTGAAACCTTTTGCCAATGCTTGCTATTTATGTGATAGCTTGGAAGCATATTTGTAAGTTGCGGTAAGACTTTAGCTTCTGCTTGTATGTGCTTATCTGCTTGGGGGGAAATTAGGGTAATGGGGCAGATTTTATTTGAGTTTTGGACAACGCTACCGCCCATTCCCGTGATTTCAAACTTGGCTAGTTTTGTTGGCAGTTGTAGCCTATTTTGAGCCCTAGACGCTATGAAAGATCGTTGTGATCCCTGCTCTATTAAGGCTAAGTTTAAACAGCTCTCCTCGGTGTTCGATGGAGACGACTGCTGTGGGTAGTAGTATCCTACTTTGGTTTTCGCTGTGTAGCGTTTGAGTTTTTAATGCCTTTGAGCAGCATGGTGCTTTTTGACAATTTTCGTGATTTGCTGTTGCAACTAAACCCATGACTCTTTTCGTATTTGCGCTGTTTGGGGGTGAACTGGAAAAATTATTTATATGAAGCATAGAATGATGTCGTTTATGACAATAAACGCAATTGAACTTGCTTTCACACTCTTTTAGAATATGCGAACGAGACAAGCAGTTTGTGCAAAGTTTTTTTGTTCTCACGAAATTGTTCCTATCGACAATATTTAATTTTTTGAATTTATCGCAAGATTTAAGTTTATGCCCTCCTGTACACAGTTCGCATGACGTTTGTTTATACTGTTCGGACGTGAACGATTGATTTTTAAAAAAACTTCTATTTAAATGGTTATTGCTACTGGTTTGGGGTCTATTAAAGCTTCTATTGAGGTCGTTTTGAACGTTTTTAGTTCTAACTAGTTTTTTGTCTACCCTTTCTGCTATTTCATATTGGGTAGTTAGAAATTCTTTCATTTGCTGCCACGTTGGGCATTTTTTCCGAGATGAGAACGATTGCTCCCACAAAAGTAACGAGTTTTCTGGTAATGCCGCGGTGAATATATTTACCAGAATAGGGTCCCAGCTGTCTGTGGGAATATTTTGTGTCGATAAAACCGACAAACAATTAGAAACAGTGGATAGTAGTCTAATAAATTCATCACATGTTTCTTTCTGAATTTTAGGCAAGTTCATTAGTATCGTTACTTGTTTATCGACCAATATTCTTTCATCTTCGTATCTCGCTTTTAGAGCTTCCCAAGCCAGATTGAAATTATCGTCATTTAGTGCGAACTGTTTGACTATGACGCCTGCTTGACGTTTTGTTTTGTATCGGAGGTGATACAATTTTTGCGCATTTGTTAATTTTGGGTGGTTTATGTAAACGGCTGTAAACATGTCCCGGAAGGACGGCCATTGTTCATAACCATCATGAAAGACTTCGGTATCACATGAGGGCACCTTGAGATGGATGCCTGAATTTGACTCTTGACATTGAATTTGTGGCAGCTCTACTCTCGGATGTGGAGCAGGTGCTATGGCTTTAATTAATTTTAATTGATCCGAAATCAGTTTTCGTACTTGGCGTAAGCCGAGGATTTAAAATTTTTAGGTAGATCTGAGTCGTCAGATTCTACTATTGCGTCATATGCAGCTTGGAGACGGGTCCAGAAATTATCAAGATTTTCCTTTTTGATTTCTAATACCGATTCGGAATTGTCGTGACATTGCCGTCTACTAGGGCTCGAAGGACCATATTTAAGTAACTAATAAGTTAATTTTACCTTCACTCACCGTTAGCAAATAATAATTAAAAAAGAAAGAGAGTCGATTAAGGCGGATGCTCAAAGAACTGATCGCTAGCGAGTCGATGAAAAAAGGGAAGCGGGATCCTTCTTTTAGTCCCTTATATATCTGTTGATGTCTTCATGGTGGTGTGATCGGTGTTAAGTTGTATTTGTGTGCGTGTTGGTGCATGGTGTAGTGATGTGGAATGTATGGTATGTAGGCGTGGAATGTATGGTAAGTAGGTGTGGTGATGTGGATGTGAATTGGTGTAGTGTGACAGTGTCTTACGGTGCGGGGGGATTGAGTGGTCATTTAGCCAATACATTTAAGGAATTCACAAGCTTTGTCTTATATCGTATTTCAATAGGCTTAAAATATACGACACTTATGAGCACCCCTTAATCGTTGTATGTCATATTGTGTAAAATTTCTACACTTCACCAGCTTGTAGTGAAAAATTAAGAATACAAAAATGCCATGAGAAAGTGACAAAAATAAAATTAAAGCTTCTTTATGTGAAAACTTTCTTTATATTGAAACGGCGGCGTTTTGGTTTACACTGCAATAAAAACATTTCAACAAAATATTTTTATATTTTACTTTTCTTCAACTCAAATTATCTGAATATCGTGGCTTCCTTCAATATTATTAAAGAAATTTATGAAATTTATTAAATTTTAACTTAAACGTCAACAATAAAAAAAGTAAACAGATACAGCTGATAGAATACCACACTCAAAAAACATATCTCGCCGTGTTGTATATGTCGTATTTCAATTTTGTATGGGAAACAACAACAGCGTTAATATGACAGTCAGACAGAAAATAAGACAATATGACGATATGACACAATGTGACACCTTGTGAATACCCTAAGTATATATAGTCTATACTCAGTTGTTTACTACATATAACAGATTACTGATTTACTAGAATATTTTAATCATAATAAGAGTGAGGAATTAATAGCTCAAATTGATGAACAGTGGTACCAAATTCACACTTTAACATGGAAAGACTCTAAGGATACTAAGAAGTTTTGGTATAAAGTGTTGGCTTTTAAGGACGCACAAGGACATACAAGATTTAAAAAGTTGGCTTCTTTTGCTATGTCACTTTGGATATTGCCTAAAAAGTAAAAAGCGTAATAAGATGGATGTACCCATGTTGAGATCACTTTTATTGTTAGCTAAAAAATGCTGTCATAATTATGATATACCAGATTATATCGTTCGGCAAATTGGAACTAAATTTGCTTACCGATCTCAAGAAAATCAGCTAGAAGATACTGTCGAAGATTCTTCAGATGAAGATAATATTTTTAGCTAATAATTAAAAAAGTGAAAATTAAAAAAATTTGAATCTCTGTTATTAGTTTAATAGCTTGAAATAATATTTAATATTTTAATATCGACATTTTTTTATCATTTATGTTTTTAAAATGGTTGCTAATTAAAAATAATTATTTATTTAAAATATTTTTAACATTATTGCTTTCCTTTCCTTTTTATTTTATATATTTGAATTAGTTAGCTAAGCTTGGAGAGAGCGCTAGTGATCTTTTAGTGGTTCCAGAGTCGACACTTTCGAAAAATTTTCTGGCAACACTGGCTGTTCTTCAGTTGTAAAAATTACCACACTTTACACATGTTCTTTCGCGTGGTAATTATTTTCTGCACTGGGGGCCTTTGACCGCGCTTCAAAAAGAAATAACCCTCGTCGGTCCAACACCGGGGTGTCGATAGTTCTTTTTCGTGCGGAAAGGAGTTCGACGATATCCTCTATTAATCCATCAGATCGCTGCGTAAAAGAAATTTTGCTGTTACATTTCTTCCGTATTTTTTATCACAAGAAAATGTCTTAACTGGTTGAAATTGTAATTACAGCTAAGTGATCTGAATTGTACAGAATTCTGCCACTACAACAACAACAACAAAAACTAAGTTACTTGAAAAATATGTGCAAAGGATCTTAAATATATTTTTATATGTATGTATATATATGTACATAAATTATTTAAAAATTCACTTACCGCTCACGGATTTGTAATCTTCGCTTCAAAATCAGAAGGTTTAAAAAAAAAGTTATCCTTGCCCGTAGTGGCAAAGTAGAAATCAATTTGTATAGATGGTTTCGCACACATCTAGCTTTTCTGTTATAGTTTTTCAAAATGAAAAAGATCAAAACTAAAATCCAACTAAAAACAAGTAAGGAAGGGAAACGAACATACTCTCGCAACTTCCTAAGGTCAAAGCCGGGCAAAGTTCTTTTTAAATTTCAATAATATATGTTGACCAATATATTCGGTAAAAAGTTCGCGATAGTAACTGTGGTTCATATAATTGGTATCTGGGGGCTTGAATAGTTTTGGTTCGATTTAGACAATTTTTGGCCACAAGGTGGTATACTTTATACGCATTATTCACGCAAAGTCTTACCTCGATACAATCATTGTTGCTTGATTTGCATAGTGAAAAAGAAAGAATCAGATGGAATTTAAAATTATGTTACATAGGAAATAGGCGTGGTTGTAATCCGATTTCGCACTATAACATAGAAATTTGAGAAAAATGTTATGTACCGAATTAGGTTGATTGTTAAGCAGATCCCAAGAAATGGGTTTTCACCTAAGGCCATGCCACGCCCATTGTCTAATTTGGAACGCGGTTCCTATAAAGTCATCTCATACCATCCCTTTTTAAAAAAATTTTAACTGCGTTTTATTCCGTGGTCGTCCATTGGTCTGTATGCGACCACTACATCGTTGAATGGGTATGTACCTGTATGATCCTTCACAAATCCATTGTAATTTGGGACACCGCCCTCTCTTTCGTTGTAGGTTATATAACAATACCCAACCGCCATTAATGAAACCCTCAGTTCATTGCCTTCATTTTATCGGTCATAATTTTGGTGCGCTGTCTTACCATACCATGTATATACCTCATCTCATTTTCTATAATGCTGTTGACTTCCGTTGGCGTTTATTCTAAATTTCAAATCAACCGGTAGTTGAAGATCAGTTCCAAAAATTACCCTTGCTGGAGTCTGTCCTCTTGTTTCATGTACAGGAGATACCGATAAACCATCAGAAACAAGGGTATATGGGTACCCAATCTTTTTGATACTTGTCCACAACTTTCCTCAAATATTCTTCCAAAGTTCGATTGAATCGTTCTTCCATACCATCGGAATGCGGATGTAGTGCAGTTGAATGGGTTTTCCGGATACCCAGACTCCATGACCTCGGCCCTTTATCAACAATGCACTCGACACAATTGGCGATCCACTCCGTAACTGTTTGACGATAACCAACCCAATAAAATCTTTGTTTTAATTTTTCCAAGGTTTTAGTGATATCCATGTGTCCTTAACTTGGTCCGTTGTGTAGCTCATTGAGAACTTCGAAAATTCTTACTTTCAAAACAATCATCAGAGTTCGGGAGGTTTGCCCATCTTCGCTTTCCCATACGCGATGCAAGCATTCCGACACTAACTTCAAAATATTCCATTGTGTCGAATAAGACTTCGCGACTGGGCTTTCTGCAGCTATTTCTTCTCTCGTTGGACGTTTATTTATTTCCAATCCATGTATTATCCCAAGTCGTAACTTTGGGGTCTCTCAATCCACCGTGCCAACTGTCCTTCTGGGTTCCTGAATTATAGAAGCCATTTTAATGCTGCATGATCTGTCCTCACCCGAAATCGCTGGCCATAAAGGTACTTATGAAAATGTTTGATAATAATAATAATTTCTCTCTGGCTTGCTTATGGTCTGACTGTAATACGCAACCACTTTCTCATACCCATCAATGAGTTGTGATAGAACGCCTCCTACTGCAAATCCACTAGCATCCGTATCCAAAATAAACGCAGGCGATTGGCGCAGTACTTAACCGTTTCTTCAGAGTTTGGGATGCCACTCCCTGTTCTTTATTCCATTCAACTACTTTGTTTCTTTTCGTGAGCTCATGGAGGCTACTAGCTACACTGGCAAAATTTGGAACGAATCGTCGATAATAAGTACACAATCCAAGGAAACTCCGAATTAATGTAAATTTTTAGGAGTGGGCAATCTTTTACTGCCTCTATTTTTTCATTATCTATGCAAATTCCCTTCGTTGTCACATTGTCTCCTAAGTAGCTTACTTCCTTTTTAAAAAAGGAGCACTTCTTTGGACTCAGTTTTAGACCAGCGCTAGCTATCCGTTGGAAAATCTCTTCCAATTTCTTAAGGAAGCTTTTACCCAACACGATGATATCGTCGAGGTATACCAAACAGGTCTTCCAGTGTAATCCTTTTAATACCTGGTCCTTAAGTCTCTCAAAAGTAGCGGGTGAGTTACATAATCCAAAGGGCATTACGGTAAATTGCCATAGACCATCTCCAACGCTGAAAGCCGTCTTTTCTTCGTCTTCTTCGTTTACCTCCACTTGCCAATAACCACTTTTCAAATCAAGTGTTAAGAACTATTTTGTGCCTGATAACGAGTCCCGTCTGTCATCGATTCTAAGTAGTGGATAACTGTCTTTCTCCGTTACATCATTTTACCTTCTATAGTCTACACAGAATCTCACGTTGCCATCTTTCTTCTTCACAAGTACTACAGGTGAGCTCCATCGACTCTCTAATGGTTCGATTACGCCACTTTCGCTTATTTCACGTATGGTCTGGCTCACAACTTCACGTTTTGCTAAAGGATCGTTTCGAGGAGCCTGGCGGATTGGTATTGCATCACCTGTGTTAATAAAATGTTTCACAACTTTGGTTCTTTCTGGTTTGTCATCGTCTTTATCAAATATGGATGAGTATCTGAGAAGAATTTGTTTAGCCATATTTTAATGGTTTGCCTCTAGTTCCTCGGTTCATGCGTTTATTCCGCTCGATATGTCGTTTTTATCCATGGAATCTTCCTCAAGACCTATTTTGCAAGTTATTAGGGCCTCAATCTCTTAACAATGCCCCAATATAGCTTCTTTGGAGAGTCTGATTGGTAACTTGTACTCATAAAGTACTCTTACTCATAGCCAGGATTTAGCCTATAGTAAGTACATTCTTTTGTGACCTCAACAATCCACAACTTGTTTGGCCCATAACCTCCATCTATTTCTGCCCAAATAACTGCTTCTGATTTTGGTGGAATCTGCTAGCTCCCTGTTGCTATCACTTGTCTAACGTTGTACTTATTATCGTAACCGATGTCTGCCACTATAAAATTGTGTAACACGGCTACCTTGGGTATCTTCTCGAGTTGCAGTACGCAACTTTGCCCCAGCTAAAGGTCTCACTTCTTTATCAACCAGTATCCACAATCAGAACCGCGGTTTGCCGTCTACACATCCACTAATGGTAACGTTACTTGTATTCCTGTTAATTTGTGAAATAGAGATTACAGATTTTCGGCTAGCTCGATTTTGTTTAACGTTTGGTTGGAGCTGAAATTTGCTTTATCTTCCTCAGCTTCGGTTTACGTCCAACTAAGCAGCTAAAGCAGCGAAGCGTGTAGTGTTATCTCGTATTCCATTAACGAAGGTCTGAATTTTCCTGGGTGTATTCCACGGATATATGTGCATAAGCTAAGTGAGCTAACCTCTCAATCTGTGTAGAAAACTCCTGCAAAGACTTATTGGCCTTCTGGCGGCGATTTCGCAACTCCATTTGGAAGATCTGCTTTCTGTGCTCACTACCATACCGTCTTTCTAATGCACCCATCAAAGTTTCATAACTACTCGACTCGCAGTTTGGAATAGTCAGTAATATCTTCGCTGCAGATCCTTTTAATGTAACGAACAATGCAGCTACTTTATCTTATATTTGCGTTGATATCTGCCTTGACATCTGGCACATTGCAGTCAAAATGATGTTTATCTCCATAGCGTTTGATAAGCGTGTCCCTTCCTTTTCTTCTATTTTTTGTCTCTTCCTCCAATTTTATGTGAAAGACATATTCCTCAACATTAATGTTTTCCCCCTTTATAGCCTATCTCAACCGTCGTTGTAATTCAGTTTTTAATCCATTTGTCGCCAAACCACGTTGCTCCAGCTCCTTTTTCCAAAGTCCCAAGACCTTGAAAAACTCCAACAACTTGCTGGGTGCTATTGAGGCAATGTGATCCCTGTTCACATAAGTGGAGCCTAGGGCCATGAGCCTGCGTCTACAAATTGCGGGGCAATCTGGAATCAGGTGTTCTGGTGTTTCCGGCCCTATGTCGCAGAATCGGCAGTTGCCACAAGAAGCCATGCCCATGTTTGACAGGTGGTTCTTGAGCCTACAGTGCCCAGAGTAGAGTGCGACTAGAAGTCGGAGTTTGTCTCTGAGGAGGTTTATCATTATTCTGAACCTGGTAAGGTATTCTTAGCATGGCGCATCCCTGCAGCCTGTTGCCAGTAACTGTCTTTGTTCGCTCTCTCCTCAGTACGGAGCAGCTACTTTATTGTATGGTTCTGGCCCTATCATTCTGGTAGCAGCAGCAGAGCTGTCGAGTTCATCTGCCAGCTCGTTACCTGCTCTCCTTTATGCCCCAACACCCAGATCAGGTGTACACGGTTGCAAGCTGATAGGCGGTTAAGCCTTCCTATACACTCCTCCACTAATAGCGATCGAATCTCGTAGGCCGATATCGCTTTTAATGCCGCTTGGCTATCGCTGAGTATTGCGAGACTCTTATTACGGTAGTTGCGTTGGAGATTTATTACTGCACACTGACTAATGGCAAACACTTCTGCCTGAAAGATACTTAGAAAACAACCCATGGGAATGGAAAGCTTGGTATGCGGTCCCGCAATGCCAGCTCCAATTCCTTCTGGTGTTTTCGAGCCGTCAGTGTACCACTGAATAGTGCTGCCTCTCAACAGTTGGTCGAGTGTGGAATCGCTCCATTCCGCCTTACTGCCGAGAGTAACCTTAAACTTTTTCGTAAAGTTTACTCTCTTCGTTACCCCGTCTCCTGGAAGAAGGGCTAGTGGCGTGTTGTCTTCTAGGGTCCTCATTTGTTGAGACGAGATTAACTTCCCTTTCCCGTACCCCTCTGCTGTCATAAGCAGCATGGTATGCTTCGCAGTCTGGTTGATAACTAAATGGAGCGGTGGGAGCTCTAGCATGACTTCGAGTGCTGCGGTGGGGCACGTGCGTATTACCCCAGTGACACAGACGCAGGCAAGTCTTTGCAGCTTCGATATGTCTGTGCTGCTTTCGATGCCCAGACCTCCGCTCCATAAGTAACAATAGGCCTCACGATCATGGTGTACAGCCACCTGAGGATACTAGGCTTGCAGCCCCAGGATCTGCCGGCCAGGCGTCTGCACACCATGAGTGCCTTTGTGGCTTTAGATAGCGTTAACTCCACATGCCTATTCCACCGAAAGGTGGAGTCCAGTGTGATGCCTAAGTATTTTGCTTTCCTGGACACTTCTAACTCTCTGCCCCCAAGGGATAGTATTCTAAAGCCCGGAAGAAACCTTCTTTTTGTGAAAGGGATGACGGTTGTTTTTTGCGGGTTAATGCTCAATCCTACCGTATCGCACCATCCCCTTGCTAGGCTTAGGCCCCTTTGGACTATGTCGCAGAGAGTGTTCTCAAATTTCCCTCTTGCCATTATAACAATGTCGTCGGCGTACCCCTGGCACCGAATTCCATTGTTCGTCAGCAACTCAACGAGTTCATCTACTACGAGGCTCCATAGAAGGGGTGACAATACCCCACCCTGAGGGCAGCCTCTCGTAGTACCAAGACGTATCTTGCTCTCCCCCACCGTAGTTTCTGCAATCCTAGTATGCAGTACGGCCTTAATCCATCTGCATAAAGGAGCTTCCACGTTCCTTTTCTCCAGTGCTCTGATCACGCTTGCGTGGGACGCATTATCAAAAGCACCTTCAATGTCTAGGAAAGCACATATCGCAACCTCATTGTTCTCCAGCGAGTTCTGGATTTCAGCAGTTAGTTGGTACAGAGCAGTATTAGTAGACCTACCTGCTCTGTACGCGTGCTGCTTTGCATGCAGAGGTGCTGCTTTTAGTGCATTCGATCTTAGATGTCTATAATCTTTTCCATACCTTTTAGCATGAAGGAGGTGAGACTAATAGGCCTGAAGGACTTGGCTAGTGAATAGTCCTTCCTTCCTACCTTGGGTATGAAGATTACCTTTGCTACTCTCCACGGTAATGGGATGTACGCCAACGCAAGGCTATCTCTCATCAGCCATACAAGGTGCGGCAATAGAGCTTGCCCACCTTGCTGTAGAAGTGCTGGGAAGATGACGTCAGCCCCTGGTGACTTATCTTTCGAGAAGGAAGCCAGGTTGGTCAGACTGGGAGTTATGCTGTCTGTGTAAGCTCCTTGGGACCGTGGAGGTCCTATCTTGGCCACTCGACTGGAATGGCAGCGCAGTTCGCGAACATGGTGCAGGTTGCACAGGTCTTAAGATGGCTCCATCCATTGCATGTATTGCACCTAACCGAGGTGGAATTTGGATGGAGGCTTTTTGGCGCTTACGCAGCAGTAGAATTCCTCGGGGCCGGGTTGGACTTGATGCCAGCACGGGTCAGGAGGATACGGAGCAATGACGACAAACTTAATCTAAAACTTACCGATCCAAACAGGGTTAGATCGTCGAAATAACAGCCCTTGGCCGGATAAAATCCGGGTCAATTCCGGTATCGCAGAACCGGCTGTTGTGGGAATTGCTACCACTACCGACTCCCTCTCAGTGAATGGCGTAATACGAGTCAAACCACCACCCATTGCAGACACAGAGCTCGAGTTGCCTCGCGAATCTAGAGTGACCCTCGCGCAACTTCGTTCTGGATACTGTAGCAGGTTAAACTCCGATTTTCTGAGCACCGAGAGTTTACTGGTCCACCAAGGACAGCCCTGCCTTTTGGTGGTGTTCTTTAGTGGGCAACCCCAATGGTACGCGTCTATTATGAACTGGTTAGTCGCAGCCAGCCTGCTCTCTAGTCCTTGCGGCGTAGCATCGCTTCCTACCTGCCTCACTCTACTGATATTTAACTCAAGAGTCTCTGGTCCCTGACCTCCACTTTCAATGCGAACCGTATGATCCTGCGATCTGACATAGAGGGCTCTTTCGAAACCCTCCATTGTGAGATCAGCCCAGACATTGGCTTTTGTGGGTGGTGCTGCGGTTGTCTCCCCTGGGAAATAGGACGATGTAAGGACGAAGTCTGCACCTTCCTTGTCCTTCACCTGCACCGCGACCAAATTCTGCGTTAGGAACTCTGAAAAACAGAAGAAATCAATATCGTTCCTGACCACTACACAAGACCGGGGTCTCTCAGATGAGAGATCCCAGATTACCTTGCTTGCTCTTGAATTGAGGCCCCTGACCTCCTCTCTTAAGACCCACGGCTCCTGGATTAGTAGGATACCCAGGTTATCCGAAAGGAACCTACTCGCGATGGTGTAGGTTCACCTGGACCACTTCAATATGGGTACTGACGGTCACAGGATTGGTTCCAAGAGGGACAGATCGTCGTCGCTATCCTCGTTATTCCCCTGCTGGTCCTGCCCCTTCAGCCCCTCAAGGAGCTCTTGTATGGAGGGTAGCTCCGCTTCACACTCCTTAACACCTATGTTTATTGCTCCTTCCCCGACAGCTGTAGCACCTTGCACCACCGTAGCAGTAGAAACCTGCTCGAGTGTGCCGGTACCGGACTGAGTGGGCGACTCATCTACCAGCATTGCTTCTTCCGCCGTTCCTTCCGCCGGTGTGGTTTTAGGCCTCCACGGCCTCATTACCACACTGCTGAATCTAAAATTTGGCCTGACCCCCTCCTTTCGGATGAATTTGTAGGACTCATCATCGATGGTGAAGTTGAACCTCCATCCGGCGTCCTCAATACTGCTGTCTACTACCCTCCAAGCCGATGTACTAAGCCCATCGTTTCGGTTTCGTATGAGACCAATAGCAAACTCGTAGGTTTTTATTGCGCACCTGGGAAGAAACACCTTCATGATGTGCATAGGCGGTATGTCTTCGCCCCTCCTCGCGCATAGGACTGGGCCTTTCCATCCGTTCAGCTTCGGAGCGATCACCGCAAGCCAAGTGGCCGTCATTTCGTCCTTGCAGTCGACTAGCAGCATTCCTGACCTGAAGTATACACCATGGAATGGACCGGTGTACCCACACCTATTGTATACCTCATCCATGATGCTATCTTGCACCGCTGTCAGTTCTTCTGACTCCAGGACCTCCGCCGGGTAGTTTCGTGGCAGCACCGCCATCCGAATGCCTTTAAGGGCTTCCGAATATTTGCGCTGACCACCAACAGCAGGGTTGGGATTTGGAGCAGAACGTGGTCCTCCGATCGCCAGTGGCTGATTCTCCTTTTGCCTCTTTGAATTTGGGGGTTCTTGAGGCGTTATCTGCCCGCTCTTCCTTTTCGCGGTTTACACTGTAGCATTTCGTGGTCCCGCCCTTCCTTCTGACCTTCTGCTTCTCACGACCCGCGACGGACGCGGCGTTTGCTTGGTTCCTCGCGGCCGGAGAAGGGTTGCTGCCCCTGTTCCTGTTCGTGGAGAGTTTCAATGCTTCCTCCGGGGACTTGCCGTCCTGCAAGTGCCTGAGGTACCATTTTAAGGTGGCACCGCCCATGCCTCTCCTGCGTGGGTCGTCTGGGCCACCCGGGCATCCCGATGCTGGTTCTGGGGGCATTCTCCCTCCCCCGCTTCCTCTTCCTCTTGCGCACACCTTCTGTGCCATCCCGTTTTGGTTCGTCCTCCTCTGAGCAGCTGAGCCTGCTTGAAGAGGTTTCTGTGGGATCCGCCAGAGGTGCTAGACAGCACTTCTCACCCAGGTTTTGAGATGCCGAGAATGCCTTGCGACCTAAGCCCCTGCACCACGGCAAGGTGCCTGCTATTCGCAGGAGGAATTTAATACTATACACTTATCTTTATTTCTAATTCCAACAACCTAACTTTTATTGCTTGCTATTAGAGTTTACAAATTATTGTTTATTAGCTTAATTGCTCTTTATACGGCAGCACTATAATTAGAACTGTGTTTGCTGCACAGTCTGGCAGCCCTTATATGGTAGAGCTTTAACAAAACTTCGTTTCTAGAACATTCTGGCAACTACGAATTCACTGTCTATCTGCTTCCAGAGAACGTATATCATAGAGAAGGTAGTGAATTTCACCACATCTGGCTCGGAAGGAGAAATTTTAACAGTAGCGAGTGAACAGAGCTGAGCATTCAATGAAAATTATGCTCAGAGACTTGCTTTGATATTACAGCTGCATGTTAACCTTTTGTCTTATATTTTTATACGTTTATATGCAATCATATTTATTGATATGAATATCATTTTGCGAATTTTTATGAATGCATGCAAAACTGATAAGATCTATTAAATTATGGAATTTCGAAATAATATTTACAGTCAATTTGGGCATTTAATAATTTTATTAAGTTTTTACCTTATATACATTCCTAATAAATATTTTGTATTATAATAAGAGATTTAATTTATTACAATATATTTATATGTACATATGTACATCTTTTATCATATAAATCTTATATAGTCATATGTATGTACGTATGTATTTGAATGTACGCATTCAGAAATTCAAATCATAATTTTATCACTTATCAATACACTATATATCTATGTATACATAAAATTGCCGAACAAATAATGCATACACAAACCAACATACATACATATATATATGCGTACGCATGTAAATATGTCACCCGCAAAAACTATAAACATTGTTCTACAAAAACAAAAATCGTCACAAGTTAATATGTCAGCCAAATAGGCGAAGTCGAAATTTATAGTAAATTACACAACAACAACATTTTCATTCATGAACGCAGGCGTACTTTTAACAAGCAACCTCGCTTCATTCATAAAAACAGATACCCTCACATCCCCCCGAGTATGCTTTTGCCTACAAGCGTCTTTTCACGACGATGGCAAAAGCTAAAAATCATAAATTGAACAAATTTCTGATATTTCCTCTAGAAGGGAAAAATGACAACCCCGCAAAAATGAGTATTAAAATATTTTAGAATAAAAGTGACAACATAGTATATTTGTCGATTTACAATTCAAGAAACTTTTTAAAGAAAATATTCAATATTCCTCTGATTTATGTATACAGTAAACCTCGGTTAAGTATCACTGCTCCAATCCCTCTTATCTGCCTGTGTTTTACTGCATCTTACGTTTTTTTTCTTAATTTTTTAAAGAAAATGGTAATTTTTTTTTAAATACATAGAAATTATTATTTTTGGTACCACTCGCTTAAGTACCACAATCGCTTATGTACTACAAAGCACAAAAAATCTGCATCTTTGGTTTTGGCACCTAACCGGGATTGACTGTATTTGAATTTTTTGTACACACATCTGCCCGCATATATGCACATGACTTGTTGACTTGGTTTCCATTTACGCATGTCACGTTGTATATGAATAGGGGTTGATTTTGCACTTGCCATGTTCGATGTATGTTTGTAAGAGTGTGTATGGTTCTGATTTCCCATTAAAAAACACTGAGTGTACATATTTACATACACAGTTGGTTGGCAAAATTCTCCGCTGAACCCTCCACGAGGGTGCCGACTGGGAATAGATACCAAAGGTTCACGACGGGGGCAAGGGCGAGCTGGCAGCAGTTCGCCCCTGTTGTAGTAGTGAGGTATCTAGCTAAGGTCAGGCTTTCTATCTGGGTGTTCGGTACTCCTCAATAGTGCAGCATCCAGATAGGAGGTCTTACCATGGTAGGAGGTATATAAAGGGCTGGATCAAGGTGTCATGCTACCCGTGCCGAAGATCAACCTGGCTGGGGGCCCTTAAATAGCCCAGTCTCGCACGGAGCTTACGGATACCTGGCGTCCTGGGGGCTATGCGAAAGCGGACAGACTTTCCCCTATACTCGTGGGTCCAAAATATGAACCAAAACTTTATAAATAAAAACAACAAAAACAAAAAGGAGTCAGGACCTCCTCCAAAAAGACCGGAGGGAGCGAGTTGTTCCCAAAGGAGAGCAGCGTTTGGCCCGAGCTCGACAACAGCCAAAGCGAGGACAGGAGCGAAGCTTGGTCCTGGAGCAAAGTCAAATACTAAAAGGGCAGAAGCCAAGACTGGCGCCAAGAAAGCAGCAGTGCTGGAGGCAGCCCATAAAAACCCCTGTAGCCAAAGCTTTGCAGCTAACCAGGAGAAGGAGGGAGACGCCAGAAGCGATGCTGCCAGTAGTGGGTCAGCCAGAGAATGGTTTCCTTTTAAGATCGACGACCCAGCAAAAGCGAAGTATGCAGAGGGGCAACCAATGAGGAGCTCACAAAGGAGCTCCAGGAATCCATTGATTCCGCGAGAGCGGTTCTACCTAACTTCAAGCTAGAAGCGCCGGTAATGGCAGCTAAAAGACAAAGGTCAGCTGAAGAGCCTAAGCCGTCAGCTAAGAGACCGAAAACTAAGCCCGCCCGCAAGATCTTTTGCTGATGTGGCCCGAAACCGCATTGTCATTGGGGTGCTGGATGAGGGTGACCCCGAAGGAAAAATCCCCAGAGCCCAATGGAAATGGGTGCAAGCCGCACTGACGAATGTGGCTTTGGAAGTGCTACTAAGTAATCCAGGTCCACCCCCGTCATGTGCGGATGCCGGATGGTATCAAGGGCAGATAAATATGATAGCATGTGACGACGAGAGATCGGTCCAGCTATATAAGGCAGCAATAACTAAGGTAGGGGAGGTCTACCCCGGAGCCAAATTAGTGGCGGTAGACAGGAAAGATATCCCATCCCGACCGAGGGCAAGGGTATGGATCCCGGCTACACCATCGCAGCCGGACTAATAAAGCAGCTCATAAGAGCCTGCAACACAAATCTGCCAACTGGGGGATGGAGATTCATCAAGGCCTTTGACGACCCCGCAGCGGAATCTGGTGTGGAGACGAAACGAGCCACAATGCAGATTCTGTTGCTTCTAACAAAAGAATCCGTAGAACCGCTAGCGAAAAGTGGCGGAGAGATCAACTACGGATTCACAAAAGTGAAGGTCATGACCTACAAGTCAGACGCCGATGCAGGAGAAAACTTGGAGTGCGAAGTCGAGGAAGATCCAGTGGAGTCCTCGAGCGACGCAGAGAACACAGATCAAGGTGAGTGTACTTCGGGGTCTGAGCTTGCGAATAGACTCTCTAAACTTTACACTGAGAGTGAGCTTTTAAGCGACTCTCAAGATGATGCAGAGAAGACAATAACTAATGCGTCTTCTCCAAATTAATCTACACCACAGCAAACCAGCGTCTCTAGCCCTAGTTAACCGCATGGCAGAAGAACGGCCTGACTTCGTCCTCATTCAGAGGACACCGGGATATAATTTATACGCGAATGGTTGTGTAGGTAAGCCTAGGACATGTATATTGGCTAGCAAAAAGCTTAATGTCTTTTTATTACACAGTTACAGTAGTACCGACACTACAGTAGTAAGCTGAGAAGAAATACCGGCTGGCATCATGCTACATGCCGTACGACGAGGTAGCAGTACCATCGCAGCTGTTCAAAGAGCTGGTACGAGACACCGAAGCATCCAAGTGTTCGATTATACTTGGGTGAGACTCCAATGCGCACCACACACTATGGGGAAGCACGGATATTAATGAAAAGGGTGAGTTGCTCTTTAATTTTTTAATAGGAAGTAAGCTTTTGCTATGTAACAAAGGTAGTACGCCAACATTTATAACCAGAAACCGACAGGAAGTATTAGATATAACACTTGTATCGGAAGAACTGGTGGATAAACTAACACATTGGAGGGTATTGGAGGAACATTCCTTCTCAGATCACCGCTACATTGAGTGTATAATTGAAGAAAATGTAGTTAGGGAAGAGAAATTTAGGAATCATAGGAAAACGAACTGGCAGATGCACATGCAGGAGCTAAAAAACTGTATTCCTATGATTCCACCATTTCAACCGGAAAAGAAAGAGGACCTAGACATCCTCGTTAAACTATTCACAGATTATTGTCGTCAAGCACTAGAAGTAGCTTGTCCATTAACGTAAAGTAGGGGAAGAATTAGACCTCCTTGGTGGTCTCCCATACTAAAGAACATGCAGAAAAATTGCAAAAAGCAATTCAATTTTGCAAAATTATCCCAAAAAGATATAGAGTGGGATAACTATCATAACCACCTACGGACATAAAAAAAGGAGGTAAGAAAAGCAAAAAGAAACTCGTGGAAATCTTTTTGTAATGACATCGAGAGTACGGCAGAAGCGTCTGACTGAGAAATATAATGACACAGTCGAAACATAGCATCGGATACCTTCAGAAGCCAGATCACAGCTGGACGGTATCCAGTAAAGAGACTCTAGGCCTACTAATGGATACTCACTTCCCAGACAGTTCCGAGAACCTCATAGGGGAACATATAATGGAGAGTGAGGTGGGCTCAGAGTCCCCTCCGCTAGACATAGTGTCAGATAGCAATGTTTATTGGGCAATAGGCAGATTCAAGCCTTATAAAATGCCGGGACCAGACGGACTATTCCCGGCTCAATTATAGCAGTCCCTGAGCTACACAATAAACTGGTTAACAACCATGTTTAGAGGAACACTGAAATTAAACTATATTCCCTCGATATGGAGGGAAGTCAAGGTGATATATATACCAAAGGCTGGCAAAAGCTCACATATTAATCCAAAGGATTTTAGACCAATTATCATTTCTTTTAAAAACGCTGGAGAGACTAATAGAAATACATATCAGGGACATACTAAACCCAGGAAAAATGGCAGTTTCGCAGCATGCGTACTCGAAGGGTAGATCCACAGAAACGGCATTAAGCTCAGTGGTAACAGAGATTGAAAATTCTCTGGAAATAAAAGAATACACCCTCGTAGCCTTCCTACACATAGAAAGTGCCTTCAACAACATCCAGTCGAAGGCCATATTGAGCGCGCTTAAAGATTTGGGCATCTCTGAGCCTCTCCGGAAATTAATTGAACAGATGCTCTTGGGCAGGTCAATTATTTCAACGCTGGGAGCTTCAACGATGCACAGATCTGTCCGAAGGGGTACACCCCAAGGAGGCGTGTTAGCCCCACTTCTCTGGATCCTGACAATGAATAAAATGCTGGTGGGTCTAGAAAAGAAGGGGGTACATGTTGTGGCCTACGCTGATGATGTGGCAGTCTCGGTTAAGGGAAAGTTCCCACCTCGCTAGCCTTATGCAGACAATATTAAACGATATTAAGGACTGACACCTCGGGTGGCTCACTGGCTGTACACAGCAATTGTAAGGCCGATCATGACCTACGGTATAGTAGTATGGTGGCCAATTACAGAAAAGAAATATGCGATTAGAAGCATGGAAAGTATACAAAGAGCAGCTAGTATTTGCATCAGCGGAGCTCTCAGAACTACGCCAAGCCAGGCACTCAACATAATTTTACACTTGCTGCCAACAAATCTGTATTGCAAGCAAATGGCAGCAAAGTCAGTTCTGAGATTGAGGGAATCCTCCCTACTAGTCGCCAGCAACAAGGGGCATTCTATGATACTCAGTAAGTTCCCGTTTCTTCCCATAACTACGGATTTTCGCAATCCTATGGAGCTGAACCTTAATCCGGTTCTCAATATTGCCTTCCGCTCCAGAGAGGAGTGGGAAAGGGACGTAATGGACAAGGAAGCAGGGATAAGCTTCTATACGGATGGTTCTAAACTGGATAACCGAGTAGGTGGCGGTGTCTTCTCGGCTAAACTAGATACCAAAATCACCTTCCGGTTACCAGACCACTGCAGTGTCTTTCAAACGGAGGTCACTGCAACTAAAGAAAGCCTTCTTGTACAACAAAAAGTGTAATCACAACAAGAAGTGTATTTATATATACAGATAGCCAGGCGGCTTTGAAATCTCTGATGTCTCATAGGATTTCGTCGAGGACAGTGAAAGATTGCTATGATCTTCTAGCGGATCTGTCATCCTGTTTCACGGTAAATCTGCAATGGGTCCCAGGACACAGTGACATCCCTGGGAACTGCGTAGCAGATGACCTAGCCAGAACAGGCATCACCCTACAACTAGATCCTGGTAAGGAGGACATAAATATGCCTCTGGCTACTTGTAAATACTTAATCGACAAACATGTCATTAATATAGCCGAGTGTCAGTGGAATCAGTCCCTGACCTGCTCAATTAGCAGGCAAACGTGGCAAGAATGGAATATGAGCCGCACATGCCGACTGTTAAAATTCAAGAGGAATGATATAAGAACTCTAGTAGGAGAACTAACAGGCCACTGTCTAATAGGCAGACATGTCAGTAGACTTGGCACGCCATATAACGATTATTGTAGAAGCTGTCAGGAAGTAGAAGAGGAGGAGACCATTAAACATCTACTATGCGATTGTGCAGCACTATATAGGAAAAGAATCGCAACCATCGGTCGTGGGTTTCTTGACGACGTCTCGGAGGTTGCACGGATAAAACATGTCTCATGTCTATTTTTCTCATTTAACATTTAAAATGCTCAATTCTGCTATTTTGCGATCCGCAGGGGTAAAATTCTGGTGAAATTAGCTAATAATTTGTTTGTGGTGAAATGCTCTAATGTTGGCGAGTAACCCTCCGTCAAGAGGAACATTTTGACAATCGGCACACCATGAACCTTCTCTATGATATACGTTCTCTGGTTTTGCTGTCATTCCTTTTCATACAATTTTCGCAACTGTTTGTGCGGTTCGGCTACTTGACACTTAGAGTGTGTTGCATATTTCATTTGTATGTTGGAATAATGGTTGGTTGAAATATCGGTTGCAATGAATTACCATGAGTGTGGTAGAACAATATGCATGATATCTACCCGCTTAATAGTTTCAAAGAAATACTTAAGACGGGAATTCCCTAATCCACCAGAATGTATTGAATACCCGCTACTAATATTTTCAAGGCCAAATTTATAACAGGAGTTTCCTAATCTTTAAGTATTAAAATCCCATAATTTTTTTATTCCATATTTTTTTCTTTTTATTATAAAACATCCTTGAATTAGTTACAATTCTTGTTTTAAATAAAATGATATTCGAACTAAATAATTTACGGTTATGCGGTAAATTATCAAAAATTAAAATTGAATTTTGAGTATCTTAATTTTCTCCTTATTTACAAATTTTCAAACTATACAAAAAAAAAAAAGATAACAGGATTCAAATTTCTGAACGAATGGTATAGATTCATTTGAAACCGAGCGCTCTTGCAACCATTCAAAGAATTTGAAAGTGAAAAGGAATGCTGAAAAGGGTAGCAGCGAGCTGTTACGAACAAGAACACAAAGCCTGCCACCCGAACACGAGTGGCACGGTCCCTTGGTCTTTCCTCGTCGTCCCCTCGCCCACAATAAACCGGTTTGGGTTACAAAAGAGTCTGTGTGTAAAAGTAGAGATACGCGACACACTTATGCTTCAAACAGCCACCGACGTAAAACCGTGGATCGAATCAACTGATACGACCTATCTTATGAGAGCGCAATGTAAATGAACACTCGCCACCGCATCTACAGTATGCTTCTACAGACCGTACGCTAGGATATGTTCTCTGGAAAAACTCTATTTGAGTTGTTGGATTCCTTTTGCTCGTGTGAATGCATAGAGCGACACCAAAAGAGAGCTTGCCAAAAATGAGGGCCAAAAGAGTCCCGATGTAAAAGCACACTATGAGTACTTTTAGGCAATGAATTATTTCTGCTAGAAAAGGCATTTTTTTAAACTGAGAGTAGAAATCATTGTAGAAATCAACAAGTAACAATCCTAAGATTTTAACTAATACACACGCAAAAATGTCCCACTTGGTACGGGTTGCCTCGAAAATTCTACTACTAAAATCACACTTGGTACGTTTTGCCTACTTATATTCTACTACTAAAGTCACACTTGGTACGGGATGCCAACCAATATTCTGCTACTAAAACGTCTAAATGACACAAATCTGCTATAATGTGTTGCCGTGTTATGTTTTAAAATTTATAACTTTAAGAATGTTAATATTACATATTCAATTATTTTTCGATTGTTTTAATTCCTAAATATTAAATTTACATAGTATTATTTAAATTTTGTAAATATTATTTATTGCTTAGTAGATTGTTTTGATTATTGTTATTGTTCCTGAATTGTATCTCATTTTTTATATATATTTTCGTTTTTGTTCAAATCAAGTTGAATATTTCAACTTATATTCTTAATGTTATATTGTTAATGTAATTAATATTCATGAACCTGAATTATGTACCTCATTTTATGTATATATCTTTTCGAGTCATAATTGTTATGAAAAGTAGATTGTTTTAGAACTGTATATATTATTTGGGTGAATATAGGCCTGGGGAACCGAACACCTCAGAAGTGGTGAGGAAAAGCAATAAATATATAATAATCTTTTGTTTCGAAAATATTCTTGAAAGTTTTCATTAATATTCTCCACAACAAAGGCATGTTCACAAACAAGTTGTTAAACTACAATACATTCTTTTTATTTACATCCCTGTGTCAAAAAATGCAGATTCGATTAGGTGATCTCGGCTGTTTCACACAAATAGGAAACAGATAATTCTTTGGTTACATGTAGGCTTTACCAGATAATGTAGATTATAGAGAAGGTTCACAGTGCGGCCATTAGCAAAATATTTCACTTTACGCAGAGGGAACTGAAAACGATGAGCTTGTTTCACCAAATGGCCACAATTAACATCAGGGGACTGAAAAATAGCAGAATTGAGCATTTTCAATGTGAATTGAGGAAAGTAATGCTAATTTCAATGTTAAGAAATGTACGCTTACAGATTCGTATATTTACAAGGCGCAAACGACTTTGCATATAATTTGAAGATATTCTGCCTATAGAGGGTGGCTAACGAATCGTGCTACAAAATTAAACCGTAATAAGTTTCTTTTTAGTCAATGCATTACATTAATTTTTTTTATTGCATAGAAATTTTTATTTTATTTAAACAATTAATTATTCCTCCATGCTCAACTACGCATATGCGACACCTAATTCAGTTCAGTCAGATTTCTGGGTTTGATTTTGTACACCTCTCGCAGGTCGCAAATATTCTTATACATAATATATGTATAATTATGTGTGCATGTAAACAAATATGAAAGTACACATTATAATTATTATTTTGTCTACATGCAACATACCTATGTATGTAAGCATGTACACTTATTGTTTCATGCGAAATCTCCGTTGCCACGGACAACCAATGGCCGAAGCTCACGTTTTTTGTTTTCTTGTCAAAGAGTCACTGTGACGAAGGACTGACGCGACAACAAAGCGTCACAACATTGTGTTGTTGGTAGAAAATCCGAGCTATGCCGAAAAAAAATAACGAAGGGCCGCCGATTGTCACCGCTTCCCTTGTCGCTCTAACAGCTTCGCCTACAAATCATCGTAAATATGTATGTTTATATATGAGCATGTAAACATATTGACGCAGATTTTTGTCATGGAAAAATATTTTAAAATTGAAAAATGTTTTAAAATTGAAAAATATTTTAAAATTGTTAATTTTAAAATTGTAAAATATTTTAAATCGACAAAAGCTTTGTTGCCAGTTTTGTCAATTTTTTCTGTGTTTTGTGGGTTTGCGGGGTTGCAACTTTTCCCTGCTAGAGGGAATATCAGAAATTTTTTAATTTATGATTTTTAGCTTTTGCCATCGTCGCGAAAAGAAGCTTATAGGCAAACGCATGCTCGGGGAGATGAGAGGGTGTCTGTTTTTATGAATGAAGCGAGGTTGCTTGTTGAAAGTACGCCTGCGTTCATGAATGAAAATGTTGTTGTTGTTTGATTTACTATAAATTTGGGCTTCGCCTATTCGGCTGACACATTGACTTGTGACGATTGTTGTTTTTGTAGAACAATGTTTGTAGTTTTTGCGGGTGACATATTTACATGTGTACGAATATATGAATGTAGGTTTGTGTATCCATTATTTCTGTGGCAATGTCATATGTACATATGTATGTATGTACATATAGAGCAGTACGCGCAAATGTTATTACTGATAAATGATAATAACTTGATTTGAATTTGAATTGTACTTACATAAGTACATACATATGTATGTATGTAAGCTTTAAATCATGAAAGGTGTGATTTGCTTATATTACTATTTAAATATATTTAAGAATAAGAATCTAACATAATAGTATGTTATATACTTATGTATGTATGTATATAGTAAAACATAGCAGATACATATACATATATATGTACTTATATGAAAGCATTTCATATTATCAAATATAAGCAATATTTAAAAAGCAACTGCAAATATTCCTTTGAAGTAATATATTTTAATAAAAATGTAATAAATTTTTCATGATATCATAGATATTCAGAAAAGGAATTTCATATCTATGAATATGATTGCATATAAATGTATAAAAATATAAGCTAACATGCGGCTGTAATATCAATGCAAACTTCTGAGCATAATTTACATTCAATGCTCGGCTCTGTTCACGTGCCACTGTAAAATTCCTCCTTCCGAGCCGACTGTGGTGAAACACGCTCATCGTATTTTGTTAAGTTTTGACAATTCACACGCTGGTCCGTAGTTGGACCTTCTCTATATTTTTCATTCTCTGCTTATACAATAGTAGAAATAGGCAATGGTAATGGAAATACAAATATAATTAAAATATAATTGCTCATATTTATTATGGTCCAATTTTCTTTTGGTCACCTTACCATTAACTCAGGGTAACCAGAAACAACACAGAGTACTAATAATAAAGACCCTTACGAAAACTGCCCTAGAATTTCAGGGCATAGCTGTCCCGTCAGGCGATGTCGAGCTCGAAATATTTGATATATACATCCCCCCAGTTACATGTTGCCCAACAGGATATCACCCGAACATAGATGCGTTACTTCGTGATGAAAACCATTTGGTGCTAGGCGACTTTAACGCGCATCACGATCTTTGGCATTCCTGCCTGTCAAACGATCGTAGGGGGATGGAGCTGGCGGAACAGATAGACGATTCGACATTCTGCACAATGAATGACGAAGCCCCCACCAGAATTATGGGCACCTGTAATAGCTCGCCAGATATTACCATCGCTAGCGGTGGTCTGATAAATAGCATAACCTGGCGACCTATGCTAACTCTCGCATCAGACCATCTGCCCATAATTATCTCGATCGAGAAACCTCCTGACTTTATTTCTGTGGACAACCGCACTTATGTTAACTTTAACAAAGCTAACTGGTTCGGCTTCACAGAAATTACTGAGAGCACCTTCAAGGCACTACCCATTCCTACGGATGTCATCGTTGGCGAGCGTCAATTCCGCAAGGTGATCGCTGCTGCTACTGCTCGCTTCATACCGGCTGGAAGAATTGCGGAACTCCGCCCTAATTTCCCAGCCGAAGCAGCTGTACTAGCAAACGAGCGCGACACCTTACTCCATGCCGATCCCTGTGATCCCCGAATAAGGGATCTCAATTTGGAGATTCGGCAATTGGTAAATCATCATAAGCGGACAAAATAGATAGAGCACCTGAAGTCCTGCAACCTCTCCACCGGTGAGAGTAAGCTTTGGACTACTGTCAAGGCCCTGTTAAATCCGAGAAGACATGACGATCGGGTTGAAATTCAATTCGATGGCCATGCCTCCTCGGACCCGAAGAAGTGCGCGAGCTATTTCAGCCGACAATTTACACTGCACCCTTCGACTGACAAGGCCAAACGACGTGTTACCCGACGGCTGCGCAAAATGCCAAAAGACTGCGCACCACTTACTTTCACCGATGGGGAGGTTCAGAGTGTCATCAAAAAGGCGAAATCGTCTAAATCCATTGGCCCTGACGGAATAAGCATGCTGATGCTAAAACTCCTAGGCCCAATGGCAGTAAATTATCTCACCAAGGTCCTCAACCTGTCGATATCCACTCTTCAAATACCCGATGTGTGGAAAGTCGGAAGAGTGGTCCCACTACTGAAACCTGGGAAACCCGCCAACAAAGGGGAGTCTTATCGCCCGAAAACTCTCCTTTCCCCAGTAGTGAAGACACTTGAGGCCTTGTTACTCCCGTCATTCACTCACCACCTGAGCCTAGCAGATCATCAGCATGGCTTCTGAAAAGTGCACAGTACCTCCACAGCACTTAGCGTCATAAACACCCAGATAGTTCATGGCCTGAACCAGAAGCCACCTTGCGAGAGGACGATCCTCGTAGCGTTGGATTTGTCAAAAGCTTTTAACACAGTCAATCACAGAACGCTACTTGAGGACCTAGAACAATCAACGCTCCCTCCAGGACTGAAGCGGTGGACTATGAACTACCTGAGCGGTCGGCATTCATCCGTACTGTTTCGAGGTCAAAACTCCAAACTTAGGAAAATTTAACAGGGGGTTCCGCAGGGCGGTGTCCTCTCCCCACTACTGTTTAATTTTTATATTTCGAAACTCCCCCAGCCACCAGCGGGAATCGCTTTCTCGCTTCTTCTCTGCAAGGAACCTAACATTCTCTCCCACTAAATCCACAGCGACTATCTTCACAAATTGGACGAAGGAGTACAAACTGGACCTGAACATTTCAGTCGATGGCACAAAAATTCCGACAGTCAATAACCCTAAGATTTTAGGCGTCACTTTGGACAGTCTGTGCTCTTTCACTCCTCACATGACCGCGATAACTGCCAAAGTACAGAGCCGTAACAAAATCCTCAAGTCGCTTGCCGGCAGCTCTTGGGGAAAAGACAAAGAAACGTTGTTGGCAACATACAAGGCAATCGGCCGGCCGGTCCTAAATTACGCAGCCCCAATATGGTCGCCTGGATGCAGTGACACGCAGAAGAAGAAGCTTCAGACCTGATCATGGGATGCCTCTTGATGTCTCCAATCGAGCACCTACATATTGAGGCCCGTATGCTTCAGGTTAAGGAACACAACGAACTCCTCTCCAAGCAGTTTCTACTGGGGTGTTTTCGTAGAAACCACCCCTGTAGTCGCCTACCTGTAGCGGAGCCGCCTCCTAGGAACATCAAGAGGTCTTTCCTTGATTACGGCGACGACATTAGACAGTACGCCGACCGGACTTCGGACGCAACGAACTTCAGACAGGCTTTGACCGCCATTCACAGTGGAGCCATCAACACCTTCACAGACTCCCTCTCAGTGAATAGCGTAATAGGAGTCAAACCACCACCCATAGCAGACGTAGAGCTCGAGTTGCCTCGCGAAACCAGAGTGACCCTCGCGCAACTTCGTTCTGGATACTGTAGCAGGTTAAACTCCTTCCCGAACTAGACCCCGACATACCAAACTCATGTCCTGTGGCAATGAGTCTCCGCATGACACTAACCACCTCTTTGCATGCCCAACAAACCCCACTCATCTAACACCCTTCTCCCTATGGTCCGACGCCGTCGAAACAGCTCGTTTCCAGGGCCTCCCGTTAGATGACCTCGACGACAACGAATCTGGAATTTATCACCCAAACGGGGACTAGGTAACCGTTACAACAACAACAACAACCCTTACGAAAGGAGAAATTTGGGCATTCGTCGTATCCATTGCATGAAAATCTCTCTTCTCTGCTATCACGGATTTTAATAAAATTAAGTACTTGATTATAGTACCATAACGTTTCTATCACATTTATAAAAAATTAACTTTACGTGCGCTAACCATTTTACAACTGCGGATGGAGATTTTCGCTGTTTACTAGTAAGGTAGTGCTGGAAATAAAGAAATGTAACATGTTTAAAACTTATACGAAGGAAATTATATATTTGGTACAAAATTTTAAATGAATGTTTATTAAAAAATGTCAAATTTAAATGTTCTTAACCTAAAAAGTTTTTTTTTAATCTGCAAAGATTTATATTAGAGGGCTTGTTTTCATCATGTAGACATCTTGTTAAGACAAAACAATTTGAATGAACGCAAACAACAAATCGCATGCTTTGTTGCTGCTTTTGTGGAACCTGTAATTGGTCCACAAAACGAGCGATTGTGAGACATTGCATTTGAATTTGTGTATGAAATTTTAATTTGCAATTTTACAAATATTAATATCTTGATTGTTAAACTATATCTAGTTAAACTTATTGAAAGTGTGGAAATCCCAACTGTGAAAATAGTTATCGATACTATAATAAAATTTACGTAAAAGAAAAGAGTGAATAAATTACGATGGATGATTATAAGATGGTGGAAAACTTCCAGTTGAAAGCCAAACAACAGGATAATGTATCACCACGTGCTACTGAAGATGTTGATTTGGAGGAAAAGCATTCACAGTTGAGGGGATTTGCAGAAAAGTTGAGAGCGGAATACCATGAAGCTTACCGCCAAATGACTGGAGAGTTGAGGTTAGAATCGTTTTTTTTCGAAATTAGTAAACAAACAAATTAGTGTAAAAGCGTTTTTATCAAAATAATCGGAGCCGTTTTTCGGCCGTGGGTTGTCGTAATGTGTTGTTTTGTATATCATATTGCACAATCCCCGGCCTGAAAATAACGCCGTGATTCAGCAACTGTAAATGAGACTTATGTGTAGTTATATAGTTGATTGAATATATCGTTAGGGAGATTTGAAATGACAATTTTATAGTGTTGACAAATTTTCAGGGTTCACATTTTCCCATGTTTTATCAATTTTACACTTATATTATTAAATAATATTTCCACTAACACGTCACTAAATAGTTTTTACACATTTATTTGAACACATATAGTGCACAAATAGTTTTAAATCGTTATACAAGTTTTCTTAAATTTTACTTATTTTAAGAAGGAATTAAGGGGGGTGCTATACTAATGCTAAAACCCAGCCTATTTAGCTATGATTGAAATTATTACCTGGATATTAGTACGGATATAAGTACGTTAAATCCAAACGCGATCTTTGACCCGTACGTAAACCCTTGTAAAATATGATGTTTGCCGATTCACATGAAATATATCATTAATTGGCAATGAACAGGTTTTGAAATTACTGTTGGTTAGAGACCTCGTTTCAGAATTTTGTACTATCTGAAATATTTTAGACACATGGATGTTTAAAGTCAAATATGATATTTTATTAATGACACAAATTCCTTTTTATATAGGCCTTCACACTTAAAAGGGTTCGCTGAAGTGCTAATGAAGCATCAAAAGCATGTGGTACAAAATCAAGATGAATTAATCTGTGAAATGAGAGAACAGTTGATGAAATCCCTGAAAAATTCTTTATATCGATTTTGGAATGAATATGATGTTACGGATCGAGTAGCTGAATTGGAAATGTTAAAAGAGCAATGCCAAAAATTCAAAGGAAGCTCATGGTACACGCACATTATTATTTTTTCGGTTTTTGTACTATTGCCCATTTCAGGAATGTCCGTCTAATGAATCCTTTACAGAGAACTTTGCCGTTACGAATGCGCTTTAAGGAAGCCAGATTACATTACCTAGAAAAACAACTGAATTATCAAAATGAACAATTAAAGGTATTGCTGATAAACAAACCATAATTTGACAATACCGGTAAAAAAAGAGGAAATCATAATCTGAAAAATTGCTTTCCGAGTAAGAATATGGCTTATTAAATAAATTTATAACTTTTGATTTAAGCATAACAAACTAAAAGTCTACTACAAAGCAAAATTTTTTTTAAACTATTTAATAGCTGAGCTATTGAATTTTTTAATAATTAGCTTAAGAATATGAATCCAAAAGGGAAGTTTGACTAAACAGACTACAAAATAATAATTTTTTTACGTTTTTTTTTTTTGCTTAGAATTTGAAGTAAATATAATAACGAAAATTTTATTTTTAAAACATTTTATTGCAATTCCAAAAACAAATTAACGACGAAGATTATTATTTTCCTTGTGTGGATAGACGCCTGGAAAGAAGTTATAGTATTCTATTAGCTGGTATATAATGTTCGGGTGCGTTTGAACTCAAGCTTTCTAATTTTTTTTTTTATTTCCTTTCTGAATTTCAGAGTTTAATGGCGGTGAATTGTAGAGAACGGTCTCGGGTTTGCAACATGGAACAGCAAAGAAAATCGATGTTAGTGACTTTAGTACGATACACTAAAGATATCGAGAAGAGAAAGTTGCTTGGCAAGCAAATAACAACCCATTTAATGTTTAATACTGATTAAGATTTTGTTTTAAAATAAAGATAATAATGAATTATTTTTAGAGTTTCTGTTATTTACAGTTTCTGCAGCCATTTTAATTGCTGAAGCCCAGTGTATTATAGGGCTAGAATTTAGAATAACAACCCCCG
Organism: Bactrocera oleae; assembly: GCF_042242935.1. Classification (NCBI taxonomy): domain Eukaryota; kingdom Metazoa; phylum Arthropoda; class Insecta; order Diptera; family Tephritidae; genus Bactrocera; species Bactrocera oleae. The sequence continues at coordinate 38,276,564 of NC_091538.1, forward strand.
AATTCGTAAAATAGGTATGTAAATATAGAGGAGGTTCTCCAGATTAAGATACATTTGGTTGCCGCTGACTTATGGTTTTTGAGATATTTGCATTTAAGATTCAAAAATTCAACTAAGTGCTTTGATTTATAATGGATTTATTACTTATATTTGTAACTTTTATATCCACTAGCACTTCACAAATTAGTCCCGACAAATTTGTTTTATTCAATAGTGAAAAACTAACTTTATTATCATTCAATATTAGACTTTGGTTCAAATCCATAAAATAACATGCATGGGGTTGCATAAAGTCATCTGATACCATCCCAGAGATAAAATTTAATGTCTCTGGCGTATTTAGTACTTGATTTATCGCGCTTTTAATAGTTTTTAATAGTACCGTTATATGGGGAGTAGGCGGAGTTGCCACCCGATTTCAGCCATTTCCACACTGCCGATAGAGATGCAAAAACCATTTGTTCTCAGTTAATTTTATTATTATAGCTAGAGCGGCTTAGGAGATATGCACATTAAACCTATTAGGGGCGGGACCACGCCCACTTAGAAAAAAATTTAACTGCAGATGCCCCTCTCTAATGTGATCCTCTGTACCAAATAACAGGCTTGTATCTTATTGCAGAGCTTGGTTATGGCAATTTATTTGTTTTTGATTAATGTCGTTTTGTGGGCGTGGCAGTGGTCCGATTACGCTCATCATACCAACCGTCTCATGGTACCAACAGACATGTCTACCAAGTTTCATAAAGATATCTCAATTTTTACTCAAGTTAGAGCTTGCACGGACGGACGGATGGACGGACGGACAGACAGTCACCCGGATTTCAACTCGTCTCTTCATCCTGATCATTTATATATACATAACCCTATATCTAACTCGATTAGTTTTAGGTGATACAAATAACCGTTAGGTGAACAAAACTATTATACTCTGTAGCAACAGGTTGCGAGAGTAAAAAAACAAAAAAATAGGATTATACTGTCAATACAAAATTCATAATCGTGTGATGAGAACGCAAACTCGTTTAGAATTTCCTTTTTCTTGGTAAATCCCAGTGTTGGATTTGGCAGGGAATTATTTCAAGCGCCGCCGAAGGCCACCAATGTAAAAAGGAGATTCTATTCTAAAATTTATCTGATTTATAGTTGCCGTTATGCTTGCGTTGAATACTATAACAGAACTTTTCTTTGCGAAAGTCCTCAGAAGGTAGCAACAATATACAATTAGTTATATTAATGCATGACAATGTAACTTCTTAAATAATACATATCTCACAATACAAACCAAAATTAGTAAAAGTATTTTTTTGGAAATCAATTTTTGTAAATCATTCACTTGGAAACGTAAAATTCGGTAACTATAGGCACCTACACTTGACTTCTTTTAATGTACAAAAAATAGCGACAATATTGGTAAATATGTACTTAATGACCCCCACTTCGTAGGGGGTTGGGGTTGTAAGGGGTGACACAATTAAGTGTCCTTTTTATGAATTCGAAGGAATTACCCGTCGGTCACCCCTTAAAAAGAAGTTATGTAGATTACAAATCCGTGAGCGGAAAGTGAATTTTTTCAATAATTTATGTATATTTTTCAATATTTATTTACACACTTTGCACATATCACATATTCAAGTCACTTAGTTGTTGTTGTTGTTGTAGCGGCAAAATTCTGTAGAATTCAGATCTCTTAGCTGTAATTACCAGTTCAGTGTGTTAAACATTTTCTTATGAAAAAAATATACTGAAGAAATGTAATAGTCAAAATTTCTTTTGTGCCGCGTTTTTATGGAATGAATGAATATCGGAGATCGTCGAACTCCTTTCCGCACTGGCGGCCTTCGGCCGCGCTTCAAAAAAATAACCCTGGTCGGTCAAAAACCGGGGTGTTTATAATTCAATCGCGTCAAACTCCTTTCTGCACTGGCGGCCTTCGGCCGCGCTTCAAAAAAATAACCCTGGTCGGTCCAAAACCGGGGTGTTCATAATTCAATTGCGTCAAACTCCTTTCTGCACAAACAGCAGCGAAAAGGTTTTCACGAAATTTTAACCCTTCATATAATTTTTTTGAAGGGTGGCCGACGGCTAAATCCACTGAAATTGTATTTCACAGACTCCCTTCACATACCATCTGCAACCCCAACCCCCTCCGAAGTGGGGGTCATTAAGTACAAAATTACCGAAAATAATGTTGATCGCAATATTAACGATCCTTTGTATATAATTTATTGGTACTAATTATCTGTATAACCAAATTTCCATATTCATTGCGCAGCATAAATTTTAAATTCATGCAACTGAACTGAGAATCTATAAGAAAATATATTTTATTTGTCATTTGATTGAAAAATTTCCTAAAAATGTAAAATAAAGTTGTCCTTTAAATACTTTGTAAAAAGTGGTTTATAAATTTCTCCCGCTTTATAATGTCTACTAATTTATTAACTTGATTCAATAAATATAAATGCGAGAGCTTTTGGCACTTCCAATATTTATTTCAATGTTTTTTGAAAGAGAAAGTAATGTTAAAGAAATTAGCTATTTTATATATTTTGATGACAAAAAATATATACATTTATACTAGAAGATCCGGTCGTGCGTTGCTGTGGCTATGATATACAGAGTACAGGAGAGAGGGGGGAAAATCGGTGTCCGAAAATCTCATGGGAGCCCAGTGCTTTACAACAATTTTTGGCAAATTTTTTCTCCAACAATCCAGTACAATTGTTCCCATTATGAATTACTATATTTTAAATTTTTTGTTAAAACTATGCTTCTCAGCAGTCATCATCAATTGAAACATAAAATTTGTTTGTGTTACTTATGTATGTCTCGAGCACATGTAAACAAAAAATATGCTTATGGTAAAATTAAATTTATTTTTTCTCAAAATAAATAAAATATAATCAAGGGTGTCCAAGATAGATTTGTTGTAATTCCAGATGACGGAACATCGAAAAATATAACTTCGAAAAAGAAAAAAAAACAACATACAATGTGCGAAATACTATAAATAGACACAACGAATATTCCTAAATAAAAAATCGTTGCACATACCTAATTAGATTTATGTTTTCAATTTCTATGATATGACAAATCTAATAATAATGAAAAGCCTTCTGAATTAAAAAGCTGTTCTACCGGTAAAAACCGAAGATTTTATAATAAAATAAACATTTAATAGACTATTTTTCCAACTTATGTATGTGCGTTGCGTACCATTCCTTACCCAAATATAAGATTTTCGACCTTCCAGTTCACTTTATATGGTATATATCGGTCAATATGGTTGATATTTTAATGGCATGACGCAAACGTGTTACCTTAGAGACACCTATGTAATAAATAACTATTGTAATTATTTCCATCATTCTGGTACTTACATTTTCACCCGAGTTAAGCAATCCATCTAAGCTATCGATAATATCGAACCAATGAACTTTGGGATATACTTGTACATGGGAGGTACATACATACACTTATAGGAAGTATAAAAATGTATGTTTACGCATATCTTGGATAAGCTCATAAATGCACACGGTAATATGTTTTAACCGCAAACAGTTAGTAACACCAACCTGTTCAATGAATTGAAATACCTACAATCGTCTGCCCACATTTCCATAACAGACCGCGCCGAACCGTTAACAGTTTTTTTCAGTTTATTATACTTGCATATGTACATATGGTACATATGTATTTACACTGATTATTCACTCGCAGATTCCATAACACATGTAAATATGTATGTACACGGTGTATCAAAAAGCGCAACCGTGGAGATTGCCTAGAAATGTGTGGTAACTATTTAATCTGTTCGTGGATGAGTGAACACCATGTTACGTTTCCAGGCCACTGGTCGAACTGCTCTTGTTGCAGTCTACTTGTGCGTTACCGTGATGATTTTTCTAATGTGCACCGCAAAGTTTAATATACATATGTAGGTATGTGTACGTGCATGTCTATTTGAGTATTTTTAAAAAAAATCTATAAAGAAATGTTCTCTTTCCATGCAATGCCTATTTTTATACTCTCGCAACCTGTTGCTACAGAGTATAATAGTTTTGTTCACCTAACGGTTGTTTGTATCACCTAAAACTAATCGAGTTAGATATAGGGTTATGTATATATAAATGATCAGGATGAAGAGACGAGTTGAAATCCGGGTGACTGTCTGTCCGTCCATCCGTCCGTCCGTCCGTCCGTGCAAGCTCTAACTTGAGTAAAAATTGAGAAATCTTTATGAAACTTGGTAGACATGTTTCTTGGTACCGTGAGACGGTTGGTATTGCAGATGGGCGTAATCGGATCACTGCCACGCCCACAAAACGCCATTAATCAAAACCAAATAACTTTCCATAACTAAGCTCCGCAATAAGATACAAGACTGTTATTTGGTGCACAGGATCACATTAGGGAGGGGCATCTGCAGTTAAAACTTTTTTTTAAAAGTGGGCGTGGTCCCGCCTCTAATAGGTTTAATGTGCATATCTCCTAAACCGCTAATGCTATAATAACAAAATTCACTAGAAGCAAATGTTTTTAGCACTTCTATTGACGGTGTGAAAATAGTTGAAATCGGGTGGCAACTCCGCCCACTCCCCATATAACGGTACTGTTAAAAACTACTAAAAGCGCGATAAATCAAGCACTAAACACGCCAGAGACATTAAATTTTATCTCTGAGATCGTATAAGATGACTTTATAGGAACCGCGTTCAAAATTAGACAGTGGGCGTGGCACAGCCCACTTTTAGGTGAAAACCCATATCTTGAGATCTGCTTAAGCGATTTCAACCAAATTCGGTGCGTAACGTTCTTTTCATGTTTCTATGTCATAGTGCGAAAATGGGCGAAATCGGATTACAACCACGCCTATTTTCCATATGACACCATTTTAAATACCACTTGATTCTTTCACCTTCCACTATGCAAATCAAGCAACAATGATTATATCGACGTAAAACTTTGCGTGAATAATACGTTTAAAGTATGCCACCTTGTGGCCAAAAATTGTCTAAATCGAACCAAAACTGTTTAAGCCCCTAAGTACTAAATATGTGGACCCCAGTGCCTATAGTTAACCTTCTACCGAAAATATCAGTCAATCCACAAAGAAATCTCAAACGAGTATACTATTTGACTTTGCGAGAGTATAAAATGTTCGGTTACATCCGAACTTAGCCCTTCCTTACTTGTTATTTATAATATTATATGCATGTATTTTAAGTAACCCAGCTACTCATAGTTCCACATCCTGTCGTAAAGTCTATGTAAACAAGTAAGGAAGGATTAAATTCGAGTGTAACAGAATTTTATACTCTCGCAATTTGAAAAGATCAAAAGCGGGGAAATACTTTCATGTGTTGAAAAAGTTTATATTAAACAAGTAAGCAAGGGCTAAGTTCGGATGTAACCGAACATTTTATACTCTCGCAAAGTCAAATGGTATACTCGTTTGAGATTTCTTTGTGGATTAGCTGATATTTTCGGTAGAAGGTCAACTATAGGCACTGGGGTCCACATATTTAGTACTTAGGGGCTTGAACAGTTTTGGTTCGATTTAGACAATTTTTGGTCACAAGGTGGATATAATCATTGTTGCTTGATATGCATAGTGGAAAGTGAAAGTATCAGATGGAATTTAAAATGGTGTGATATGGGAAGTAGGCGTGGTTGTAGTCCGATTTTTTTTTTCGCACCATAACATAGAAATATGAGAAGAATGTTACGTACCGAATTTGGTTGAAATCGGTTAAGCAGATTTCAAGATATGGGGTTTCACCTAAAAGTGGGCTGTGCCACGCCCACTGTATAATTTTGAACGCGGTTCCTATAAAGTCATCTCATACCATCCCAGAGATAAAATTTAATGTCTCTGGCGTGTTTAGTGCTTGATTTATCGCGCTTTTAGTAGTTTTTAACAGTACCGTTATATGGGGAGTGGGCGGAGTTGCCACCCGATTTCAACTATTTTCACACTGTGGGTAGAGGTTCTAAAAAAATTTGCTTCCAATGAATTTTGTTATTATAACATTAGCGGTTTAGGAGATATGCACATTAAACCTATTAGAGGCGGGACCACGCCTACTTTTTAAAAAAAATTTTAACTGCAGATGCCTCTCCCTAATATAATCCTGTGTACCAAATAACAGTCTTGTATCTTATTGCGGAGCTTAGTTATGGAAAGTTATTTGGTTTTGATTAATGGCGTTTTGTGGGCGTGGCAGTGATCCGATTACGCCCATCTGCAATACCAACCGTCTCACGGTACCAAGAAACATGTCTACCAAGTTTCATAAAGATATCTCAATTTTTACTCAAGTTAGAGCTTGCACGGACAGACGGACGGACGGACAGACAGTCACCCGGAATTCAAATCGTCTCTTCATCCTGATCATTTATATATATATATAACCCTATATCTAACTCGATTAGTTTTAGGTGATACAAACAACCGTTAGGTGAACAAAACTATTATACTCTGTAGCAACAGGTTGCAAGAGTATAAAAATGTTGCGAAATAACTCAAAATGCATTATTCGAAGAAATAAGAATATTAATATTAATATCAACATTAAATCACTCAAATGAGATATATGTATGTATGGGATATAAACTCAATCAAAAGGGCCAAATGTAATATATGGGGTATATGAGAAAAACGTCAACCAAAGAATGGGAATCGTAATTTATCTCTGGACTAATGACAATCATTATATCATATATTATTAAATTACGAAATATAATAATCAGAAAGAGATGTTCTTTGAATTCAATAAGAAACCTCACAGATTGACCAATGTAAAGTCTAGCGGTATATGAAGACAAGGGAAAGTATTACCTCGATTTCATCCATTTTAGGCAAGTTATTAGAAAGTGATTATTTTCCCAGATTCTAAAAGCAGGTGCTTCATGTCACAGAATGGACAATATGCAGAAAAGGCTATACCCATGTTGAGTAGGTGCTTCTTAAGCCTGGCCTGTATAAGTTGCCATCAGTAGCAGGAATTTATCCCTGTTGAAACCCTATGAGGTTATAACCTCCCAGCAACATATTTGACTGACGCAGGCCTGTACTTAGCTGCCGGTATCTATCTCCCTATCTCTGTCCTCACTCTTCTCCTTTGCAACCGCTTGTTCATGATGTGGGGACTCCCCGCCGAAAAGGGTTCTGGTCCCACCATCTTGGAAACCACTGTGAAACGGGTAAGTTCGTCAGCTAGATTATTCCCGGCTACACATTTGGGGCTGGCACCCAAATAAGTTGATATTTGCTTAGCCCTACTACTTCTGCTGTCATGTGGAATGTATGCAGGCAAGTCTTTGCAGTTTCAAGAGGTGAAAATGCCTACTAAATCTGTTGCAAAACAACCAAATTTTCTTATTGTCAAAAACGTTGGGTTTTATTTCACTTCACATTTGAAAAAATATATACATACATACAAATACCATAAACCTTAGAAGTTACATGAAGGGGTCCGAACAAGGACAAGCCGAAATTCTCTCCTCCTTCAACTCCATTCTTGACAACTTGGATCACTGCGTCGCAGAGGCTACTCGTAACGGCTTTTTCCCTGCTCACATACCGGCTAGGGATATGTGTATAGGGAGGAGTCGCTGGAGAAGAGTCGAAGTGAACGTTTTCACGCATGGGTCAAGGTTAGGAAGGAAAATTGGGTGCCTGGTCATAGCGGAATCGCTGGCAACTGCAAATGCCAATGAGCTAACCAAAGGGGGTACCCTTGACCCACACACATCGGAATGGCACCGCGTTGAATCTCCGTTGGCGTCTACCTTTTGGTCTATGGTAGAACACAGGAGATACTCTGAACTACTTGCCCTTAGCAAAGTTAATCTTTCCGAAATCGCTTTGTTGATTTGTAAATCACAACTTCCATTATATTGGAGTTTTAGGTACCACAACCTATCGGCGTTTCAAGCAGTCCAAGTGAGATCTCTGTTAGGATCGACCCTTCTTTTTCTTTAGGCCAATTTAATATTTTTGACCAGTCCCTACGAAATTTTTCCTTTGAAGGTCAGGCGAGCATTCATCAAAACAAAGCCAAGTTGTTAATTGACATGTCGCAATTGTTTAAGTTGTCATTTACCGGACGTCGATATCATTTTGTTCACTCACTGTGGAACTATACATAAGAAACCAGTTGAAAAGTATAATATTATTTAAAGTAAAATTAAATTGTGTACTCGCCCATGACCCTATTTATATTTCTTTTCATGCATGAAGTTCAAGAAATGCGCGAATATATCTAATTCTTGACGCTTTCCATCTTTATTTGACAGTTTTAACGTATAGAACTAATGGCCAAACCTGGTTAAGAGACACTTCAGGGAACCATGAGGTTTTTCGTTTGGACATTATAAGTTGTTGTAAGAGCTGTACTGTTCGTTGCAAATGATATTTATGAACTGCAGTGAGCATGACAAATAAGTTAAACAATTAAATTTTTTTTTTTTGAATTTACAAGAAAACAACATAGTTCCTGATTTCTGAAAGAATGAGTCATACATAGGAAAATGTCGCTTATAAAGGTAATTACAAAAGATGAGAGTTATAGAGGGGAAAAACCACTGTTACTTATGGAGGTTTTTGTTTCTTACTCATAGAGAGTTTTGAGAAGTCAAAGTTCGGGACCTGAGAATTATTCTCACTTGTAGAGTTTTCTCGCTTACCCAGTTCACTTACTTGCCTATGTATGGTAGTTAGATCTCTCATTTTCTACATAAGTGCTTTCGTGGCTTTAATCAAGGTCACTTCTACATACTTATTCCATCGAAGGGTGGAGTTCAGTGTTAGGCCTATGGTCGTTTTATACCGGTTGATATTTAGTCCAACAATATTGCAAAGTTTCTTTGCCAGACCTAAACTTCAATAATCAATTTAGCCGAGCGTCATTCGCATCACTCATTGTGAACCTCAGCGCCCTCGATCTTATCTCATTGTATTACATATATACAGGTTTTTGCATATCTTTCGGCATAACGAAAGTAAGACTAATCGGCCTAAAAGATTTTGCTAGTAAATAGTCCTTCCTTCCTACTTTAGGTATAAAAAATACGATACTGCTCTTTCTCACTTTGTAGAAATACTGGAGAGATACCGTTCGCTACCGGTCTTATGTTTTCTGAAGGAAGCTGGTGTCTATTTATTAAAGTCTGCAGTGATAAAACGTTATCACAGAATTTCCTAAGGTAATTTTTTTGGCTACCTTGCCTATCGGCCGGGGTTGTGGTCATCGGTCGGGGCTTCTGATTGTTGTTACTGCTCATTGCCACGAAAGCGGTATTCGTGTCTTTCGACTTTTCTGTGACAGAAGATACTAGTTACAGCTAGCGCTGCAAAGCAATCAATGGGATTATCGATAGTATTATTTTCGTCTCACTATCGATAGTTTATTTTGACTATCGATGGTTTATGCCTTAACTAGACTTACGAACAATTTTCAGAAAATTGCAAACTTTCACTTAATATAGCTACATAACGATATAGTCTGGTAATTCCAGATGTGAAGCCTAATTTTGAATAACATGGTAGCCTTAAAATCGTCTTTTCATTCAAATTTGTAAGTAAAGACATTTTTAAAATACCAGGAGTATTCAGACAAGCTTTGATAATTTGTTAGTCGTTATTCGGTAGTTTTATACGAGCATTTTGTTTTTGTAAATTTACGGACTATCGTTCTACCGAGTAACGAAGTTCCAGCCTGGTAAGTTTGATAATTTTTTCGTTACTTGGTAACATTAAATCAGCTGTTTGTTTTGCGTCGTAGCCTAAAAAGTTAATTTGATTTATTGCGAAAAAATACATTTTCTACTCAGTACAATATAATTTTGAAGAATTTTTCAAAAATAAGAATTTAATAAAATTTAATCAGCTGTTTTGGAGCAAAATATACCACACTACTGAGATAGAGCGAAAAGTATGTGCACAGTTAAGTGTTTTAACGAAGTATCAACTATCGAATTACCAGATTAACATGTTCGGTCTGAATACCCCTGTGTTTCGATTCGCTGAACTGCAAACTGCTGCATATTATTTCAGATATGATATTTGTCATTGTTAACGCCTTAATGAACAGACTCTTTCTCGCGAACTCTCCAACAGCCCCACTATCAGATCAAATTTCAAAAATAATTGATATGGCTTGTTAAGGCTATTTACTTGGTCGTTGCGAGGCACCAAAATTAATCTTCCATGGATCCACTGATGGTTGTTGAAATTGACTTTAATTTCATTGAAGATGCTGTTTACAACATCATCAACGATTCCATCAAGTTGCAAAAATTATCTGGGAATGTTAATGAGTAATTGCCTAGCGTATTCATGAACTTTCCTTCTCCAATTTTGAAAATGATGATGATTCGCCAACATTTAGTTAAACGTGCATATTTGTGGGCAGTGTCAATTTTTCAACCCATTTCCATAAATAGTAGTAATAGTGTTGATTTTAGACATGCATTTATTTCATCTGCGGCGGTTCCTCTCTGAATTACAGAGAGAATTTGATGGAAATCTTCCATTATTATCAACAATGCTCCTTCCATTGTTTTTTCTTTTCCTCGAAAATCTTGCTACTAAAGCTTTTTTGTTGACCATCGTATATTCGTCCCAGATAATAATTTTTCATGTTTTAAAATTTTGTCTTTGACCCGAGTATGTTATATAGTTATCGAATGTTGCAAATTGGAGCATCATGTTCAAACAATTCAATGGTAATTTAAGCGCTGAGTACGAATTTCTCCTTATTTTTGAAAGAGTGGTTGTAATTCCAGATGACGCAACAGCAAGTGCAACATTGTTTTTTTCCTTATTATATTTTCAAGTATAAGGTTGAGAAGAAAATTTTTACCAGTTCTTTCTGGTGCATCAAGGAAGAAAATACCGTCTTTATGATGTGTAATTCGATTTGCTATGCATTCGAATACTCCTTTTTGTTTTTCTGTTATAAGTGTTTTTTTTTCTCATTCTCGTCTCGCGTACAAAATCAGTATATACAATATAATGTGTATCAAAGCCTTGTTATGAATAATATCAGACACTTGCATGATGATTGTTAGCATCTTTCCCGACTGTTGCAGAGAACTTTCACTCATGGAATCACGATATTTCTCTCCACAAAGTGCCAGAATCAGATTAATTACGGGTCGTTAAAATAATAGCAAATAGAAAACGAATAGATGAATTTGGTAGGGCATTGATGTTGTTAAAGTTTCTGACAAAGCTCTATCCCATTGTTGATAATCTGACATACTTGCCAAAGCTCTGGTTCGACAGTCAAAAGTTTCGAATAATATAGGTCTTTTCACAACCTGCAAAAGCATCCTTAAGAAAACACTCGGTGTTGATGGGATGCACTGTGTCTAATCGGCCAAGCACATCACTTTTCTTTGCAGTTGTGCCATACACTTCAGCACTGCTTTCTTCGGAGAACTCCACGTATGTATAATATTGGAGATCATCTGCATATACAAATTACCTTGCGAATGCGTCTTCTGTGCATATTTAATAAAAAAGCCGTAAGGGTGGTATTCGGAGGATTAGATGCTAAAAGGCTGAAAAAATTTTTCGAGTTTCATCATAAAACATGCCTATGACACACTAATGAACGTTTAGAATGAGTATACACAATTTCAAGACTTTTCATTAAGTATTTTAAGCGAGATGATCGGACGACGTAACAGAGGTATGTCTGTATATATTTATAGTTATGTTGATCAGCGTGACAAGCTGAGTCGATTTCATGTCCAAAATTTAGTTCTTCAGTTTTGAGATAGCAATCTCAAATTTTGAAGACGTCATTTTCTACCTAAGAAGATGCTCATTTGCCGGAAACACCGATATCGAACACTATATAGCTGCCATACACACTGATCAATCAAAATCAAGAAAAAGATCTTTTTTATTTATTAAATGACTTTATTCGACTTGAAGGTTCACACCCCATTGCAAGAACTAGCAAAACTTTTTTCCGTTTTCAGATATATGGTAGTTGTTATACAAAAATTACATTGTAAATAACACCAAATATTTCAAAAGAAACAAAGAAAAGCGTTGATTTACGTCGTTGAAATTCATCGCTTTCTTATAGAATATTAGGTCTGTTTCTGAAGTACTAGTAGGTGCTAGCTATCAGGAAGATAAATAATGCTAAAATTGACAAGAAAGTTAGGAACATTAAATAAGCAGAAATTAGCAAGGAAATTTCTAAAGATCGTTTTTCATCTTAACCACATCAATATCTATTAAAAATTATTAAAATTAACAAAATCAAGGCAAATGCGCTAAATATCGTTTATCTATACATACATAGGTACATGTACATATTTAACAAGTGTTTCTTCATACATATAGTATAGCAGCTAATTTCTAACAGCTCGCTCAGCTTCTTACGCGATCACCTTGTGCTCCCATCTGCTAGTTTTTTGGGTTAAAGAACGTTTTTCCAGCAGAAACTTGCGTGCCCATTGTAGCTTGGCGTTCGAAAATAAACCTATAAAATCACAATCAGGTGGACTTGATTAAAAATTTTAAACAACCGTGTAATTTATTTAATGATTATTAACAAAAGTTTCCATTTTTATACTCTCGCAACATGTTGTTCCAGCGTAGCAATAGGTTTGTTCATCTAACGGTTGTTTTGTAGAATAAATTATCAGGATGACGAGACCGGTTGAAATCCGTGTGATTGTCTATTCGTCCGCCCGGTTGTGCATGCTGTAACTTTAAAATAAGGTAAGATATCTTGATGAAACTTGGTAGACATTTTTCTTGGCACCATAGGAAGTTCGGTACTGTAGATGAGCGGAATCGGATCACTGCCAAGCCGACCAAACGCTATTAATCGAAAACTTATAAAGTGCCATAACTAAATCGCAAATAATGATACAAAACTGTAACTTTCTACATGTAAATTGTATTATAGAGGACACCTGTGATTTGAAATTTTTTAAAAAGTGGGCATGGTTACCCCAAACAGGTTTAATGCACATATCTTCCAAACCACTGAAGCTATGGGTGTGGTGAAATCAAGTCCCAAAGACAATATTGGAACAAAACTTTGTACAAAGAGTGTCTTTGGAGCATGGCATCTTACTTCAAAACTTGTCGAAATCGTACCATAACTTTTCGAAGTAAATTTCTGAGGTACATAACTGAAATTCAGAGTAACTTTTCCTAGCCGCCATCTATCTCTCGTATATACCTGTCAATATTTGGGTTGTCTTAATGAAGATCAAAGAGCGCTTCTTTCTAGTAACATAAATTTAATACTTCCCTTCGCCCCCATATACGTATTATAAAGGCATTTCGGGTATATCGCAATGCCAAAAATTGATAAAATCGGGTAAATAATAAACCAGTCAATATGTAAGATACTTAAGCAATATTATGTGAACGTATAATGCCATGTTCCGATCGACGCTTAATCACGAGATACGCTATACAAAAATTACACTTTTTGATCTCGTTACCGACAAACAAACAAAAAAAATTTAAACAAACAAATAAATTTAAAACAATGCATCTGAATTCATCTGCCAATCGACTTCCTAACTGAAAAAAATTCATCTAAATATTATTCCATTAAATGGATAATATTTAAAACCAGACGACTTTTATAACAAAGTTTGACATTAAAATTTTTTCTTTTAATAAATATTAAACGATGTTAATTCTTTAATGTCTAAAACAGCTCTTTTATAAATCTCCAATGGCAGTGAAACGGTTTAGATTAGTGAATAGGTTCTGCGGTCTTACTTGTGAGAGACTTGTGTACCATTTATCGAAGGAAGCTACCATGGAGGGATTTTGTATTTCCTTGTGAATACAAGGAGATTCTCTTTCGCCGGATTTTCCGTTATTAAGACGGCAATGTCCTCTGCATATGACACTATCTTTGAGGCTTTGTCGTCGAAGTTCCTTAACTGTTTATTTCCAACTAATGTCCATAGAAGTGGAGATAGCACTCCATTCTGCGGAGTTACGCTCTTTTCAAACTCTTCATGTGAGTTATAGATGCAAGGTCTAAGTCCCTTGATCAATAGTATCGGCTTGTAGAGATCCCAGTTTGTGTTTCTGGTATTTGTCCAAACCTCGTATTTGATCCTTGCTTCCGATCTAATGGAGAAGTAGATGTACCTATGGTCAGAGAGTGACGGTGGTCTTAGCACTTTCCAGCTGTGTCCCATTGCATATCTACAAGTATGTCTAGAACGTTTCTGGAGGTGAGTCCTATAAAGGAAGGTTCCTCATCTCGATTAGCTACCTTTACTACTAACCACTTTATAAAAAAAGAAATGAATAGTGACTCACCTCTCTGATTAATGCCGGAGCTGCTCCAAATCATATGATCGGAGTTAGCGTCAGCGCCCACCACTATTGCCTGCTTCCTTCTGCTGGATATAGCAGCAGGCCTTTGGAGCTCTGCCGTTTGTGCCTTGCAATCTTGTGACATATAGCAGGATGCAAGGAGTAAAGGCTCACCTTGACACCCTTTACTGCGTAATATGAAATATAGATTTTTCTTCTGAGATCTACCTCCAATTTTTGTTTTTGTTGCTGTCGGCGAGGTGGCGCTTCTTAAGGCGAAGGAACACGTTTCCAACGCTGTACACCATCTTCCCGAAACTCGCGTACATAATATCCTCTGTCGCCTTATTGATCTGGAGGATGTAGCCTCCATCTTAATTTACTGATTTCGCTACGCTTGACATTTTCCATTCGCTAGTCGGCTCGTCCGGATTCTGTCGTTGTAGTAGACGCAGCGCATGCTCCGGGTCCACCACGCGAGGTATGATAACTTTTGCCTTGGGCACCGATGCCTTCGGCTGCGGTCCACCACCAGTTTTGCATCTTTGCATAGGTTTGGAAGCGTTTTGCCCACTTCACTTATCCATGTCAGCGTCAGGTCGTCGTTACACTTCAGCATTTTGCCTCCGCTAAGCCATCCTGCTCCATCAAATGACGAAAATGTTTCACAATCTCATTGTCTGCCGCCGCTGCCTTGGACGTTGTCGGTTTGGCGTCCGCGTGCTTGACGTCTAGCTTCTCGGCTACGTCCCTTCCTCTTTTTCAAAGGTGCTTTAGGTTCGCCCTCCGTCGAATGCTGCCTCTTTTCAGCGATATGCTTTTCAATGTTATTCGCAAACAATGAATCCGAGGCATTACACCAGTTATGAGTAGCGAAGTCTGCCCGGTAATTTTTCACCTCCTCTCTGGCCGAGCCAACCGTTTCACTTCTTCTTCTTTCAAGTTAGACTCGCCTTCGAGTCAGTAATATATCCCGCACCTTGTACAGCGCTTTTGCTTTCAACCCTTCCTTGCTTGGCTTCTTCCGGGGCCCTCTCTTGTTGCCAGAGTTGAAACTCTCGGTCACCTGCTCAGGACAACGTCGAAGTTTTTCTTCCTTTGCCGTGTTTATGCTCACAACTATTTCTTGCTCCCAGTCTTCATGGACTGGGGCACCCGTGCGCATTAGAGCTGGGTAGGCAGTGGTACTGTAACCTGCTCCCGTTGTAGTGGAGGTGTGGCCGCTGGCGACACAGCTTAAAGGATCGTTGTGCCCACCAGTGGTAAAAACCTCGTCTCCCACCGACACTTAAACTGATATCTCAGTCCGCGTCTTACCGTTGTTGACATTCATGTTGAGTTTTTAAATTCTTTGGTTTCTACCCCTACCGTTAAATACCTACCACCAGGTACCTCATCAGCAATGGCCGTTATATTCACCCGCTCCTGAGGTTGCATATAAAGCAGTGCACCATAAGGAGATGATACATCAGACTTCGCTAGGTGCCGCCTGCCTGCAATATCGTGACTCAGCTGGACCAGAGCAAGCTTAAAACCATGACATTGAAAGCAGCAACACCATGACATTGTAAGAGCTCTTAGCTATAAAAGGAATTTTTGCCTACTATATACATATATACTATAGTTTGATGCAGAAAATGTGTAAAATCGGATTACAAATTATACCAGCTCCCACACATATAATAATTTTATAATCTAGCAAAATGTTGCAAGTATAATAGTTTTGTTTAGCGAACTGTTGTTTGTATCACATAAGAATAATGAAGCAAGATATAGGGTTATGTATATGTACATATATAAATGATCAAGATGACGAGACGAGTAGAAATCCGGGGTGTGTCTGTTCGTCCGTCCGCTTGTCAGTGTAAGGTGTAACTTGGGTAAAAATTAAGATACTGTAACGAAACTTTGTACACGTGTTCCATGGACGTAATCGGACTACTGCCATGCCCACAACACGCCATTAATAGAAAACTTATAAAATGCCATAACTAAGCACTAAATTAAGATATAAAATGTAATTTGGAACAGGGTATTGCAGTAGCAAGGGGCACCTGTGGGCTAAAATTTTTGAAAAAATGGGTGTGACCCCGGCCTCTAATAGGTTTAATGTGAATATCTTCTAAGCCACTAAAGTTGCAAAACATAAGTTCTTTTAGACAAATTTTTTAAGAACCCCTACCAACAGTGTGAAAATGGATGAAATCGGATTATGGCCCTGCCTCGGTTTTGTTAAAAACGACTAAAAGGGCGATTAATCAATAACTAAATGCTTTATAGCCGAGCCTTTATAAGAGCTAGGGTCAAAATAAGACGATGCGCGTGGCACCGCCCACATTTAAGTGAAATACATGAATATATCTCGGGACCTACTTAACCGATTTTAACAAAGTTTGGCATGTAATATTATGCTGACATTGCTACAATACAGTGTCAAAATAGCCAAAATCAGACAAAAACCATGCCTACTTCCCATATAACACAATTTTAAGTTCCATCTGTATTTTTTACTTTCCAGTATATAAACTAAGAACGATCTATGTATCCGGGTAAAACTTTGCACAAAAAGTACCCTCAAGATATTTCATCTTACGCCCAAATAGTCGAAATCAGACTATAACTTTTAAAGAACCCTGACAACAAATATGTGTTTCCCAGTACGTTTGGCTGACTTTTTGCCAAACATATAAACATATTGGTCAATCTGTGAGAGACATATATTATTGCAATTCGGAGAGAGTCTCTTTCTGATAAAAGTATGGCTATGTCAAAAATGGATTGAATCGGGTCAATACTCCCCTTAGCTCACATAAAGATTTTCGAACTTCCAGTTGACTTTATACCACATATATCGGCCAAAGTAGAAGTTATTTCAATGAAATTGAGAGAGCATGTTTTTCTAATAACAGTGTATCTTTCTACCTAAAATGGTATAAAATCGGGCTAAAACTTGCCTCAGCCCCATAAAACTGATTTTCAGGATTTTGAAACGTCCAGCTGATTTTACTCCATATATGTATGTTCAAATTTATATATTTATAAAATTACTTGAAAATAAGTTCTCAAGTCTACCTGTGCAATGTCAAAAATTAATGCAATTCATCCATCCATCTTCCATTTCTCTGCCCCAATAATGATTTCCGACTTTCCACCTGACTTTAAACCGTTTATATTGGTCAAAATGTGTGATATGTTAATGAAATTAAGTGAACACGTTTTCTTAAAAGTTATCAAATTATATTAATGATTTGGCGCTCTATATGAATATAATGAATTCCGATTCTTTGGTTGACGTTTTTCACATTAAATTTAGCCTCTTCTATTAAGTTTATGTTAGATATAAGTAAGTAAATGTAGTACTAAAACTACGGGAGTCTATAATTTAAGATTCTGCGAGTGGCATAAACCATTTTCCATAATTCATTATTGTAATTTTTTGTTTTTTAATGAGTGTCAGATTCCTATTTTCAAAATTCTTAAATTAATAAATGAATTTAAAACTCAAAAGCGGGGTTTATGTATTCAGATTTGGTTAAAGAGTCACGCCCTTGTTTTGAGATTCACTATATAAAATACGATTTATCTGCTAACTAATGATGAATAATTTAAAAACATTATCATTACAACAACCGTACCATTACATGGACCATCCGAACAAGTTGCTTAGAGTATATTTGTTTAGTAAATCTAATGATAGAATTAAGTTATAATAATGAAGATATGTGCATATACGTTTGTTTATGTAAAATATGTAGTTCAAAAATATTTTAGAAAGTAACTTCTCTATTTTCTCGACGTACATTTGTTAGATTGCATATAAAAGAAAAATTAATTACTATATAAATACGAGTTCATAATACATATATCTCAATATCACTTGAATATAAAAGTAATTAGTGACCAAATATGAGTATGAACGAGTAAATTCGGTAATTATTTTATAATGGCTAATTTGAAGATAAAAACAAGAATACACGTTAAATTCGGTAGCACCGGAGCTAAATACCCTTCGCTAATAAAATAGTTTTCCGTACGATAACTTGATTTTGATTGGTACGAAACTTATGAGTCCAATTTGAATAATTTATTTAGCGTTACCTTGGAAAATATTCTGTGCCAAATTTCGTAAAGCTTTCTTGCCAATAGTTGACTTTTTGACTGAAACTCTATTTTTAATATATATTTATATTATATATAATTTTGCGCTAATTATTTTCGGAAGGGTGGAAACAAACACTTTCAAACTTTACAGAAACAATCTGAAAATTTTGTACAAAATCGGTTTTGGGAGCTTCTATAATAGGAAGCATGTATAATACATGTTGCTTCAGAGTATAATGGTTTTGTTCACCCCACGGTTGTTTGTAATACCTATGTAAACTAATCAAGATAGTTCTAGAGTTATATTTATATAAATGATTAGGATGGGGAGTTGAGTTGAATTTCGGATGACTATCTGTCCTATCAGGTTTAATGTACATATTTCACAAATTATATGGGTTATATCGACCAAACTTGCTAAGGAGGAGTTCTTTTGACCTCTCATTATACAGTTTGAAAATGGTTGAAATCGGAAGATAACCCACTGTTTAACATTACTTATGTCACTGTGTAAACATGGACGAAATTGGGCAACAACAACGCGTACTTCCGTCTATCCTATATATAAAAATTTTAAATTCCATGTGATTCTTCTACTTTACAGTATATAAATTGAGAGTCAATGGTATTATAGAAATAAAACTTTGCTCACAAATTGTATTTAAAGTGTGTGATTTCACGTCTGAAAATAGTCGAAATAAGACCATAACTTATTAAGTCTCCAAGTATAAGTGTGGACCTCAATATTATTGTCGAACGAAAGTTGTCAAAGTTATATAGAGGAAGGTAAGGTGGAAACATTTAGGCATTTTCTCCTCCATTATCCAGCCTTAGCAAGACTGAGGTTGAAACATTAAGACTTCCTTCGGCAAAGCAAGAGACATAAACGAAACTCGTTTTTTTTTTATCGAAAATATCGATCAATATGTAAGGCATCTAATAAAAGCCAGAGAGTATATTTTCCTGAAAATAATATATCGTAAGGCCGAAAATCAATAGCATTGGTTCAATACTTCACTTAGCCTCCGTACACCGACAGAAAGATTTTCGAACTATCTTAAAGAAATTTAGGAAGCGTCGGCCTCTAATAACAGAGTATTCTTGTGCCTAAAATAGATAAATTTAGGCCAATAATAACCACTGTCCCTATATACCTAATATACGAATTTCAAACTACCGGTGGAATTAATAGCATACGAACATAGGTATATCTGTCAATAAGTAAAATGTCTTAACAAAATTACTGGATAAAGTAGAACTTCATTCTGAAAATATGTGTGTCGTCTTATAATGAAATTAAGTAGATTTCTGAAATAAAATGTGATTTAGTGTTGAATACGAATTAAATTGGTCTGGACCTTGATCTAAACCTCATATCTTTCTAGTTGGAACCAAAGGTCACGAAAAAGTCATTAATCGTGGCTCTATATCGTTCTCCATTTACTGTAAAATTATGGCCGGCTTCATTTTTGAAAAAGTATGGAATCACTGGTCCACTCTGCCCAAACAGTGACTTTTTGAGAAAGTAACGGCATGTCAACAATGGGTTGTGGATTGTCATCACTCCATTTGCGAAAAATTTGTTTATTAACGTACCCATTCAACCAAAAGTGAGCTTCGTCGCTGAGCAAAATTTTTTTGTGAAATGGGGATCGGTAGCTGTCTCGCTTTGGCCCATTCACCGAACGTGCGACGCGCTTAATGGTCGCTCGGCTTCAATTCTTGCACGAGTTGAATTTTATAAGCCCGCAAAGCAAGATCCTTCCGCAAAATCTTCCATAAAGTGGTTGGGCACAGCTCCAACTCATTCGGATCTTCTTCGACATCGAAATAACATTGACAGCCGCAGACTAATTCTGAAAATAGCATTGCCGCATTGAAAACCACACGTCTAAATAAACACTCTTTATATATATACACTGTATGTATTGACATACTTGTATGTATCGACTTATAACACACATATTTATAGTGATAAAGCGTTAATCATTGAATGACGCATTATATTATGGTCAAAGTGAATCGTCGATTCAACCGCCTGAAAAGAAGAATTTGTGCTTTGCCATTTTGTCATATTAGCACAACGGAATCTTTTTGCCCCTTCACTTAAATGAATTTATCATTATTTAACATTTACAATGGATGACGTGATTTGCATATCTGAAACGTATGAAATTGTTTGTGGTTTAATACTCGCATGCATACATTCACACATACGTTTGCATGTCAGTGCTTGAAACTTTGGCCCGGCGGAGATTTGGTGCCAAGTTGACGGCGTTATGCCCCTTTGCGGTGGACTGTAAAAATCGGGAAGGTTTAAACAAATAAAATATAATTCCCTAAATCAGAATTTGCATTTCAACAAAACAAAGTAAATACTCGTATATGTGTATATGAGGTACACATGTGCAAATACATATAAATTACATCAGCAGACATTGATATCAAAATAAAACAGTATATAAAATCTCCCTGGTCAGCGGCAACTATCTTCCAATACTTGAAAATCGGTCATATATATCTTTAGATTTCATAAACTTATATTTCCTTAAATGGCCAATTTGTGAGATATTTCAAAAAATCAGGTAAATATATTATGTGAGTATGTGAGTTATCTTATATTAATTTCCCTAAAAATAGATAATACCAGGTCATATCGTCCTCTAGATCACATTTCAAAAACAATTGAACGAACTATTTGGCAGCCTTGTCAGGTATATATCGGTCAGTCCACGTCCTAGCTAATATTAACAGGCCGACTTTAAGTATATATCTCGAACAATAAGTATTGCAATCACAGATTTCACAAATGTCTAAACATATCGAAATATTTCATAGGGTGTAAAAATTTGGCTACGTCAGAAAGTCGCTCTTCCCTACATATTACATTTTATACTCTTGCAACATGTTGCTACAAAGTATAATAGTTTTGTGCATCTAACGGTTGCTTGTATCACTAATATAACTAATTAATTAATAGATATATATAAAGGGTTATATATATAAACCTGATCAGGATGACGAGACAAGCTGAGGACTGTTAACTCGGCAGAATTCTACCGCTACAACAATAACAACAACGAGACGAAAACCTATAAAAGGACCTAACTAAAACTAAATTAAGATATAAACCTGTAATTGGGTACAGGGAATTGCATTGGCGAGGCGCACCTTTGGTTGAAAAAAAGAGTGGGCGTGTCATCGCCTCGTAATAAGTTTAATGTATATATTTCCTAAACCTTTCGAGCAATGATCCACGTTTGCACAGAATAAATATTTTTGAATCTTCCTTCGATAGTCTGAAAATTGAGGAAATCTGATAATAACCCCGCCCACTCTCCATATAATGGTTTTGTTAAAAACTACTAAAAGTGCAATAAATCAAAAAATAAATGCGTCAGAGACTTTAAATTTTACAACTGGGATGGTACTTTGCGGTTTTATAGGAGTCGATATCAAAATTGGTCGGTGGGAGCGGCACCGCGCACATTTAGGTGAAATTACATATAGCACAATTTTAAATTCCATATGATTGTTTCACTTTCCAGTAGACAAGTTAAAAACTAATCAATGTATCCGGATAAAACTTTGCACAAATAGTGACTTTGAGGTCTACCATCTCATCAATTGTCAAAATCGGACCATAACTGTTCAAGCTCTCAGTTACCGAAACTGGTTGCCTGGTGCAAACTTTTTACTGGTCTGTTTCTGATAACAGTACTTTAACTGAACGTATAATATTGGTTATATAATAGTTTAATGCCGAAAATATGTGAATTTATAAAATTGTTTCAAAATATGATCTAAAGTATACCCAGCAATGTCAAAATTAATTCAATCAGCCCATCCCTTTCACTGTCCCCAATATAGCTTATATAAAATTTTCTACCTGACAAAATGTGTGATACTTTAATAAAATTAAATGAACACAATTTCTTAAAAATTGTTTGAGAATATGAATGAAATTGGTCTAGACCTAGACCTTATATCCCTAAAATATTGATTTGCGATCCTCTGGTTCACGTTTTAAGATCAACGTATTATATTAAATTTAGCTTCTTCAGTTGAGTTTATATTCCACATATCTCATTTAAAGATGAGTTTAATACAATTTTCGTTGACGCGAAATAAAATATAGTAATAAAACTAAGTGAGTCTGTGACCTATAGTATAATTTAATAAAATACCAAATCGTATTGTAATCTATTTACGATTTCGTCGAATAATAAATGTTGAATTGTTTCGCTACATTTTTTTTTATACAAAGTTTTCCTAACACCTTAAGGTATTTTCCCTGCTTTGATCCTTTCAAGTTGCAAGAGCATAAAATGTTCGGTTACAGCCGAACTTAGCCCTACGTTAATTTATGTATTTGTTTTTGTAAATATTTACCCATAAGGTGTTGTTGCGTTCCATTTTATCACACATATGTTTGCATGTTTGTGAATGAATAGACCTTATGACATTACTTGACTAACTGACCATACCACTGTCGATCCATTAACCCTTAGTTGAACACTACGGCAGCTGTTTCACTGGCCTCGGTGGAGATACTGTTGGCTGTGAATAGCCAACTGGAAAAGAACTGAAGTAGTGAGATGAAATTCCAATTGAAAACTACCGTTGTATCTAGAAGAGATAAAAAGAACAATAAACACAATGCGCTGATTCGTCTTTTGTTGTAATCATCCACGTAATATATTCAACCTGTGATCGCTAAATGTCAAATTTGCATGCAACTTCATAATACTACACACATACTAAAATATGTATATTAAAATTATAAAATGAAAGATAATATGTGTCGATTTTCTTTTTCTGCCTTTTCCAAAAGTGTTAAATTTAATTTTTTTTAAACATCGGTGTGATAAAAAGCGTGACTGTTTACAAACTTATTTATATAAAAACAGGTAACATGGCTATCTTGTAATCTGCGATTATATTGAAAATGGCTGTCATTCAGAGAAAAATTGTTTAATGGTTATTAGGCGAAGTTATGGAAGCTTTCTGACCATTCTTTGTATCAAATTACCATATATGATTGTTACTTACCCAGTTTAATACACACGTCTTACATAAGCCCGATATCAATGATAAAGTTATAAGCGAATATGAGAACGTAGCAGCATATAAGGCTGACAGATCTAATTAGTTGTCATTTAATCTAGCTATACTAAGGGAAAAATTTAATTCTGATGCATAATTTGATATATCCGATAAATGGCAACTAGAAAAGATATGGACCGTTGTTTACATTTTTTAAGTTATTAAGATTAGTATTTCCATTAATATATATGAAACATTTATGACGTTTAAGTTCTTATTGGTAAAAAAATTTACCGTTCAATGTTTATGTAACATTTTGTCAAAAGTTTAATTTTGCCTTCCGAGATAACAGTCTTGTGGATAATATTTGTGTATTAGTGTAATTTGTAATAAAAATGTTACAGTCCAAATGAAATAACAAATTTTAGAATTTCCAATTTTAATAGCAGTTATTAGGCGCATTCAATGCAAGTACATCCGTGCCAAGTATATATAATAAATATAATATATGTATATATAAAGGTCCGATAGAACTCAGTCGAAAGTCAAAGTCAAAACGAACTGTCTAACCTAGTTTTTAAGCGTTTCATATAGCGTCTGTGGTAAACAAAAAATTGGCTACCGTATCGGGTGCTTTTAACGGTTTTTAAACTGCAATTCATTATGCAATTTGTTGGTGCGACTGTCATCGCAGAAACTGGAGCACGCGACATTTAGGTACATATTTATTTATGCATGTATATACATATGTACTGTTTGTACACGTCCCATCAGAAAAGACTTTTTATCTTTTAATCGACATTATATTTTCGAAAATTTTGATAAATTTAGTCGATATGAATCAGTATTTTTTTTATCACGTAAAAATTAAGTTATCATTTACATTTGATTTTGTTCGTATGTGGAACCTTAACTAAATGAAAATGAAAACATACATACATCTATTAGAAACCATATAGAAAATATATAATGTAAAGTCTAATGATTTTTTAAAGTAGATGCCTTTATGTTTAACATGTTCAAAATAGTTCGGCTGCTATGTACTATTTGGATCTATATGTAATTAATTAATTATAATTGTGTTGCCTCGGGGGGTATATGAATATTTGTATATGAGAACGTCCAAGCGATCGTGAGAAATTTACATTTTCATCAAAACGCGTTGCACGTGATGTACCGTTGGGTGTGCGCGCGCAAAATGTGCTGCATGGATGACAAGGTGGTGAATCGTCGTTGTTCAGTAATAGGAGATTTGTGCTGCAACTTACCGGTGGACAATGTCTCATTACACAGTGATATGTATGTGCATACGTACGTACTTACTACTTATATGGGCGATCCGAGCGCATCGAAAGCGGCGCGCTGTAATTGGCGATGCATTTTTTTACAGCTGATGTTAACAGTTCTGCGCAAATTAGCTAGAATACATATATACTCTCGATTCAACACCGTGCTAAGTCTGCATAGGTATTCATATTCCCGTTGTTAACCGCTTTTCTGTTGCCAGTTTGTTGTATGCTTCATCTCATAATATCAAACACTTAACACACGGCCAAACATTAAATGTAATGATCGCACATTAGTGTCATAATTAATCAGTTATATTTAGCCTTTATTGTCTAAAAATATTATGACATAAAATTGCAGATGGCTTTATTTAAATGTAGCATTTATTTATTTCGTATTTGTAGCGCGTAAATGTTTTGTATGTCCGAGGAGTGCCTACAAATGAACTAGATGTATAAAGTTATTATACACTTGTATTTAGGGGTGCCTCTCTAGAGATGAATAAGCCTAGACTAGTGAATTGCCATACTATTCCACTTTCCCAGTGATTTCCGTGGACTAAATTAGGGCTAATGTGATTGCGAATTAAGAAGCTATTTCCATAATTTATTGGAAAAATTTGGAAATATCATCTGATCTATACTTATGTTATTGTTTTTAAATTACAATAAAACCGTCCTACCGATTTAGACGATTACTTCCTAACTTGCTAATAGTCATAGACAATAGCCTCATTTACTCTCCCTACTTCGCGGAAGTTCTTATTATTTTTCTCAACGAGCTACGACAAAGCATATCTAACCTCAGAGAATCCAATATAAGAAATATATTTAAATATTTATTTTGATTGCTAGAAGATAATCATCATAATCGATGATGGTCTTTTATGAATTAAGTGGTCTTAAAAAATGCAATTATATTTTATTTAAAGGAATCGTCTAAGGCTCAAACTTTTATAACGATTGGGTAAACAATAGGCAATGATTGAAGTTATTTTATGACATTTGATATTTGTAAGCTAAGAAAAATTAGATGAAAAAATTTACTTAAAATCTGATACACACATACAGTTATTATTCCACTAAAGTTAAGCAAACTTGTTAATAACAGAGCGAGTTTTCTCACGGGGTATTTTCGAATGGTTACACCAAAAGTAAATGTATGTGATCTGTGATGCATGTGTGTGTCTATTGTTTGTATGCCAACTTGTTTGCGATCTATAGACCAGACCTGATAGCGTTGGTAGCTAGACCTGGCAGATTGTGTGCGGCTAGGACGGCGGTTTCGGTTAGTGAGTGCCGGTTCCGCAACTGAGTATCTTGTGGCGCGAAACATTCAGTTTGCATTAAGCCAGAGAGCCGGTTGGACGCGTTTGTTAGTTTCTACGAGCCTTCAGTGTACGTGTACGTTAGCATTACTTTTGTTTTTATTTGGCTTTTATGTATATTCGGCTGTCTATTTAAGTGTTCGCATGTTTGTTAGCTCATGAACGTCGTAGTTTTAGGTGTGTGTGATCTCCAGCTGTCTACTGGTGCAATCCGCCTTGTATGCCCGAGCGTGTTCCTTGTATTTCTTATTCGGATACAATTTAGTGAAAACTAAAACATTGAATACAATACTCAATTCGCCTAGTATTTTGTAATATCCGCAAAGTCTTAGTTTGAATTTATAATAACCACGCACAACTCATCTATTATACGGGTCTCTATATTATACTGTTTGAATATTGAATTGCATATTTATAGAAATATGTATGTGTGTGTATGTGCTTATTAAATATTGACGTAATTCGGTAGAGGCTTGCGAGTAGTTTCGGTAGTTTCAATGAATGTCCAGTGAAGCTAAAAGTGATGAATTCAAAGTGTAATTACAGTTTATTTCTAAAATTTGTGATAATTTCGAGGTTGCACCACTGCGGTACACAAAATGATAAAAGCCCTGTGAACAGTTAACGGCTGCGTGCGCTGTGAAAATATACACATACGCTCGCGAATATGCGGTTTAGTTTAGCAAAGCTCTCGTTCACATATTTGTAAAATACATTTCCATATTTTCTTCTTTAAAATTAGTAATTTCTCAATGATTTTTAAAAAGGGATTTCTGGTTGCAGCGTTTATAATTTCCAACTATAAAATGATCGGCAATAGAGTTTGGAGAGCTTTAAGTCGTGCCTGCTTCATTGGAATCGTGATATCATCATGTGGACTGGCTCAAGCAAAAGGTGAGCAATCAAATAGACTCGAAGTAGCTTTAGATGCGTTTATGGTGGAACTTGTTTTCGGTTTTTACTGCTTTCTTCATTTAAGTGTGGCGCGGTTATCATTATTTGCTCGATTTTGGAGCGCACGTAAAAAAATTTGTATCGGTGAAGGAGTTTCGCTGGCAAATAGTTTGGGTATATTCTTAATCGCCGAACAAATAGTGCATTTAATTTTTAAAAATTTCGTGATGTCTTTAGATAAAATATACATACACGAAAAAAATTCCAATACATGTGTATATTACTGAAATACTATATTAGAAATAATATTTAAGCTTTAAAAAAGAAATGTGAGGCATGGTTATAGATAACGCGACTGCTATGGATATCAATTTTATCCACCTAATTTATAATTGAAAAAATTAAAAAAGTGCAACACCAGTAGTTGTAATCCTTATTAAAAGAATGAACAATATATTTGGACTGTTTTTTTAGATATGCTTTTTTGGAGGTATTATATAGATAAGGTAGAAAGATACATAACCAAACATATATGTTTTTTATATAAATTTCCAAATCTTAATAAGAATATAACCTTTTTACAGAAGTAAATTATGCAATTATAATTAATACAGTTTAACGATTCCGTACGACATTGATATTAATGTTTTTTTTGCTCAATTTCATAGTAATTTAATTTTTTAACATTTTATATGTGTCCAAATGCCCAGAAACCAAAATTTCAAATAATTAAAAAGGATGGAGCGGTAACAATTTTCAAAACCCCATACAACCACTCCCTTGCACTACACCAATTTTAATTTCGTATTTCATTTTCAAATAAATCTAGAATTTGCTCGTGAGAGCATGAGAAATGTGCGACATTGTCCGAATTGCAATGCCACTTCAACAACTGCATATATTCACACAAAACTTAGGGTGGAGTTGGCAGACGTAAAACTTGTTTCGCAGTCTACACACTACGCAAAGTCTTGTTACTTGAAAATTACTCGCTGGAAACTCGTAGATCTACTAATACGCTTACCGCACATTCAAATCCTTATATGGAAACTCTTATTAATAATGTTCATGTGCACACCATATACTCACACACCCTTCTATACACATATATATGCATGGTGTGTGCGCTATACTCACATAAAATATATACATATATGTGCATATCTGCGATATCTGTATGCATTTGTACATTTGTGTTATTGTTGTTACACACTCCAACGCCACATGATGTCATAACTCAAAACGCAAAAACAGAAGAAGTGAAAAAGCATTAAAGTTGTCTGAAAAACTTGACCTCGTTATTTTCCTGACTCTCTGTCGCTGGCTTAATTTGTTTAGTGGAATCGATATTCCGCATTCAGGCACCATACAGATAATTTACAAGCAACGCAATTTGGGTTGACAACGACGACCGTAAGAACATTGACGAGCTGAAAATTTCCTTGTGGGCGCAGCGAATCGGTAACATTACACTCCATTCAATTACACAAATTATTTATATATACATACATACACATGTAAACATATCGTATGTATATATTCATGTGTCTGTCATTCAAGTTGCCAGCGAGCAATGCAAACTAAACAAATGATTTACGCGACGAACCTGACTGAAAAAGAACACCGACTAAACATCAACATACAGCGTAACAAGGCCTTGAGAGTGCTATATTTATACATATTCACTTAAATGCGCTGAGTAGTTCTGTACGCCGTAATTTTTATATCCATAAATAATCATTACCTTTGTGATGTTTACAAGTATATTATGGCTCCAACATCTTTAGCTTAGAATTATTCAGCGTTGAGCATCATAAACGAAAATAAAACGCTACAAAACGTAAATAAAAAATTATCAATGTAAAATCAAGTTATTTATTGATACATACCTACGCGAATTCATGAAGGTATATGTGTAAAAGTGTACTTAAAATAAGCACGGCCGCGCAAAGAACGAAGAGTAGAAGAGATCTCACGAATTAATTAAAATCGCAAATTTTTGTTTTTGCTTGCGTGAGTGGTTGAGAAAGCCACAGCAACGGACTATTTTGCCAAAAGCACCTAAGAAATTACTTGCACAAGCATACTTAAGCTACAACTGCCTACTTAAGTAGACTACTCATCGACAGGCTGTGTGGGCGAACTTGTGCTGGCAAAGGTTGTTGTCTAAAGATAAATGCGGATAAAGCGAATTGAATTGCTTGAAAGTTATAATGACAACCGTGCCGAATGTGTGTTGGCGAAACCAGTCACAGCCGTGTCTGGAGCCAATGACTATGATGATGACTTTGGGAAATCGCAATGGTTGGGGAATTGTGTGTGATTGCTAGAGTAAATAGCCAGTATATGCACATGGGCAAGTTGCGGAAAGAAACTAAGTTAGCTATTATGTTGGGATGGTTTGGAATATATCCATATTATATACATATAAGAAAAGTACCAAGTGATTACTGTGTACTTTTGCCAACAAGTAGGATGCTTCTTTTACCAGTGACCTAGTCTCTCGAATAAAAAATATATATTGTTCTTTCAGGAATAGGCTTAAGAGTAATTTTCTTAGGTTTACTTAGTTCCATGGAATTAGTTTTTGAACAAATTGGCCAGGAATTGCGTTATACTCAAGGTCATGTGAAGAATGTGTGTACGAAATTCGGTGGATTTAAAAAATCAAAATTTTATGAAATCTTACCAGTTATGTAACCGTATTTTGCTAAGAAACAAATATTTTTAATCGACTTATAGTATTCGCTGACGTCTCATCACTTTGAATATCACTCTATAAATTAACTGTACTTTTTTGTGGTCTATAATATTTTATAAGGATGTAATGTGACAAAACTTATGGAAAGGTTACTGAGGTAATAAATGTTAACGAAGAGTGTATTTGACTTAAATCAAAGCGGTGATCAGCTGAACTATTGGGAATGAGCTCTGAAAAAGTTGACCAAAAGTAAGGAAAATTTAAGAGTATTTAAGAGAATAGTAGCTTTTCGTTTACGCTCGGCGAGATTCGCTTTAATTGACGACTAATTGGGTCGCAACTTAATTTTTTTGTCTTCTACCAAACTAGTCTTTATAATTACGAAAGAGTACTGAGAATTTTTGTTATAAAATGCTAGTCAAGCTGAACAGCCTTTGGTTTAAAAATTTTGAGCTTCATATATCATTATCGAAGTAGCCAATGGTAATAATTATATGCGAATCCCAAAAAATACTGGTTAAACAATCTGTCCGATTTTTGTGTTTCGGCTCTTGAGAAATGTCTTCGAACTTTCATCGGGCAACAACCATTATGGTGTATATATGTTTTATCCATTATCACAAATCAGCACGGGTAGTCAAATTCAGCAAACCAATTGACTATATTTAAGAAATATTAGATGACATGCCATGAAAAAAGAGTATTTGAGTTAAGGAGAGTACTCGTAGCTAAGTACAGTACAAAGTATTTCCGAGCAGCTGAGATCGCCTGATCGT
Source organism: Bactrocera oleae (assembly GCF_042242935.1). Taxonomy (NCBI): domain Eukaryota; kingdom Metazoa; phylum Arthropoda; class Insecta; order Diptera; family Tephritidae; genus Bactrocera; species Bactrocera oleae. Next base: position 38,307,025 of record NC_091538.1, read on the forward strand.
AATGCTCACTATAATGAATAAAACAAAGCAAGCCTTTTCGAAATTATTTCTTTAATGAAATCTTTAATTATTAATTATCTTTTATCCGTCATTTTTTTGCGTGCAGTTGATTCCTTAGGGAACTTATTTTTTACAATTAAAAATCTGTTAAATTTTAAAACTCGAGTTGTATTAGATTATTGAAAAAATGTAAGGAAGGAATAAGTTCCGAACATTTTATGTTCTTGCAACAGGCAAAGATAAAAGCTGGAGAAATACCTTCAAGTGTTTCCAAAACAGTAACTGGATTACAATAAAATTTCTTTCTTATTAACTTATATCATTGGTCATAGACTCACATAGCTTCATTATAACATTTTGCATGTCCAATTCCATTCTGGGCTAATGAAAATCATTATATATCTTGTAGTATATGAAAGCTAGAGTAATTCGAGGATCGATATCGCACACTTTAGGCATTAAAGTATAGTATATTTAATATTATAACTTCAATTAATTTTGCTAAGATATCTTACATATTGACCGATATATACGGTATAAAGCCAACCGGAAGTTTAAAAGTCTTATATTATTTTAGTCAATTCTCTTATATAATATATGGTAAGGTATATGGAGGCTAGGGAGTATTTTGACCCGATTTTATTCAGTTGTGGTATTACGACATATCATTACCAGAAAGAGATACTCTGTGAATTTCATTTCATGACCAATATATAAGGTATACATTTAAGCGGATGTTTGAAAATTCGTATGTTGGGTATATGGGGACCCCTGATATCCTGTCACTAAGATTGCTTACATATTGGCCGATATATGCGATATAAACTGATAACTTTATTGAAGTGCACTGTACTGTACTGATTTGTATACTGTAAAGTAAAGAATTTAATGGAATTTTAAAGATTGTTATATAGGAAGTGGCGTGGTTGTCATCCGATATCGTCCATTTACACAGTGTAAGAAAGAATGGTTTTATAAAGCCCTTTCCTGACATCTTGGCTGTGAAATTTAATGCTCATAGCGTATTTATGCAGTGAGTTATCGCCGATCGCTCAATACCGACCTCCCTTGGGTGCTAACATATGTAGCAAGTTTTATCTAAATATGTTAATTTTTACTCAAGTTAGAGCTTGCACGTACAGACGGACAGACAGTCACCCGGATTAAAACTTGTTTCATCATCCTGATCATTTACGAGTATATAAACTCTTCATACATTGTATCTATCTCGATCTGTTTTAGATGATACGAACAACCGTTAGATGAACAAAACTATTATACTCTGTAGCAACATGTTGAGAGGGTATAAAAATGAAAGCAAGTTAAACTCTCTTTAATTTTAGATACTATTGTAAAGATTCAATAATGTTTTTCATATATCAAAACATTATTGAATCTGCCCACAACTATTGTTGTTGTGAACTTTTAACTAAATAAATAAATTGAATTGCAAGTACTCTGTACAGTTGCAATACTTTCTAATGCTAAACATCCTGTAAACAAACTTCAAAGCAACTAAAACTAAACCTTATGATCAGAAATCAAATTTGTATTGGCATATTTTTCGAGCAACAATTCGTGCATACAAATCGATCGAAGTTCATGCCGAAAAAAGGATGAATGTGTTACCTCTTTGCAAGTTGTAGAAAAAAATCTTCAAATCAACTTGTGGCATTTACTGGTACTAATATGATAATACCCAGTTGGTCCGAAACGTGCTCAGTCACCTAAAGCTTTCAATAGAAATAGAGTAACTACGCCGTTATCGTGCTCCTTACAGCTGGACATTGGACAGATTTTCAACCCATCGCTGACACTGCGCAAGTGGTTTTGAGTTGCGGCGGCCAATGTTCTTATGTTCTGACGCTTCGCTTAGTTTTATTTTAGTTGCCAGAAGTCAATTGCAATTAAGAGGCGGTGATGTGATTGCCTCCAAGAACTTAACGTGTACAAATCTATTTGTGTACTTATGTGAGTATGTATGTAAGTACTTGGCTTGAGGAGTGCTTGGATCGTGATACTCAAATTTAAAAAAGGCAACAAGAACGAAAAACTACACCGAAAAAATTTTTGAATCCGCACTTTCTACAGAGCAATCAACGTACCTAACCGTGTCTAGCCGCAGGCAAGGCATCTCACATTTTTCCTACTTTCTTCACACCGAACGAGTAAAGCTATCAAAATAAGTGCACATACATGGGAGTATGTTGAAGTATTTGTGACTTTAACTTAACCGAGCCATTCGGCACAGCACATGCGATTAGAGTTTAGCTTATCATTTTAAATATTTCTATTTTTTCCGAAACAAAAAAGGTACATGCGTACAGTATATTTCTGTGCCTAGCGTGGTGCTGTTTGCTTGGCGGGCTGCACGCCGATACTACACATTGGACATGCGAAATCTTTTGTGGCTCGATCTATGCTAGTAAAAGCTCTTTATCTTAGAAAAATATACGATATTAAGAGATCGGCTCTTTTTGACTTTAGAAATGAAATTATAAAAACAAATTTCGCATTTTAATTCGGGAAATAGGCCTAGCGCTTCCTTCACTAAATTATAAGATAAGTCATGAAATATGTACTCTTTGCGTTAACGCCCAAAATATAATATATAAGTTTAATAAAGTCAGTTTAAGCGTATACTGAAATCGCCACAATGAATACATTTTAATATGTACAAAGCAATATTTTTTTTAGCCATGGCTCTTTCCGTTTTAAATCATTGCTCAAGATTTCTCTGAAAATACTGCACGAAGCGCAACTTTGGTTAATGGTGAGCACTACAGAAATATAATGAACGATTTTTCGTATTCGGAAAAAACGGCATGAATTGCGATTGCCTTGACAATTCTCAGATATATTTATTGGATAAGTAAAAAATGGGCGGCGTCATATCCACAATTCACTGCTATTATGTTCGTCCTACTTTTCCAATTAAACTTGTACTTTTAGTGGCATTGAAGCATAACGGTATATGGCTATTAAATATTTGGTAAGAAAAAAGGATTGAACCGATTTTATAAAATATTTATTGGTAAGATAAGTGCGATATTTTGATAAAATAAAGAAACAAGATGATTCGGTATCAAAAGATTATTTAATTACTGTACCAATTCACCTAGACAATACTTAATCAAATAAACGAAGTAACTTAATTAGGAGCTTACACAGAATGGAAATGAGAATACTGGGCGTGTTTCACGCTCTACGTCTATGATTTTTTATACCCTGAACAGTGTCACGAAGTTTGTAACACCAAGAAGGAAACGTCTGAGACCCTATAACATATATACATCATTGATGAACATGATGAACTTAGTTTATTTAGCCATGTTTGACAGTCTGTCCGTCCGTCCGTCTGTATATATGCAACCTAGTCCCTCAGTTTTTAAGCTATCGATCTGAAATTTTGCACCTGTCGTTTTCTTACTAAGAAGCTGCTCATTTGTCGGAACGGACCACTATAGCACATAGCTGCCATACAAACTGAACTGAAGCAAATACTTGTATTGGAAACTTTTTTATTTGACGGAATATCTTCACGAAATTTGGCACGAGTTCGAGTAATTTCCGAAGAAATTGTTCCGATCGGATCACTATAGTATATAGCTGTCATACAAACTCAACGATCGGGATTAAGTGCTTGTATGGAAAACTCTTTTATTTGACGAGATATCTTATCTTATTTTATTTAAGAAAATAATGCAATCTCCAAAAAAATTGTACAAATCGGATGACTATAACATATAGCTACCATATTAACTGAACGATCGGAGTAAAGTGCTTGCATGGAAAACTTTTTTATTTGACGAGGCATCTTCACGAAATTAGATCGGAATCAAGTAATTGTAAGGAACTTTGTATCTGTGAAGAGTATTATTGCTTCGAAGTTAACGTTTTTTCTTGTTTTAACGATTACTTACTTTGAAATAATATAGGTAAATTGGATGTGCGCCTAAAATTTCGAATTATCTAACCAAACATTATTTAGTTTGCTCATTTCTAATCGATTTTTTTTTCTTTCCTATCAACACGCAGAGGTTTAACAAAAGGTCGCTAAGATTCTCTCAACATGTACAGTCTTCTCCCAAAATTCTGTGTGTCCTATTTGATACCGAATGTCTGACAGATGTAGGGCACTACAGTTTTCGCTGTTACAGTGGAACTTAAATATTGATTTCTTTAAGTCAGACTCATATTAAAAATATTTATTTATATATTTTTTATATTTATTTATTTTATATATATTTATATATTTTAGTGCTCAGCATTCAAAGCTTTATGAAATAGAAATAGAGAATGACAAATTTAAGTACAAAAAGAACCTATAACCTACAGGCGAATATACACTTATGCATAAAGCAATATACTCGTAGAATACATAATTGGCGCATAATTTAATTTAATTGGTAAGACACAAGTTGCTGCTTGCTCTTCTGTTCGTCGCTGCCGTTTGTGGTGTAGTTCGATATGAAAATAATGCTCTCCTCTGAATTTAAAAAACAATTGCATAAAATTTAAAAGACACACACACATACCTAGATGAAAGGTTACCGCAAGACTTCATTTGAAAACAGAATTAGTAGTAGATTAGTAGTCCTTTTGCCATTATACAATATTTCAACCACCTATTATTGTAATTCAGGTGGATTCCCTATTTTTAGAGGGCATGGCAAAAAGAACATTAAAAGAAGAGAAAACGTCGCAGCCGAAGTTATAATACCCTTTACAGGTGGATTTTTTTAATAACTACTATATGTATGACTACATTTGAAAACGTAACTTGGCAACGGTTTGCATCCAACGGAAAGCATTTTGCCAGTTCTTTTTAGCCAGGTTGTTTGCTATAAACAATCTTCTATTCTAATAAAGGTTAGTTATTGAGGTAAATAGGTATTTTAGACATTTACATAAATTTTAATTTTTTAAGCCGATTGATTATAATAAATATATAAAAATAACTAGCAAACCTGGCGAACTCCGTTTCGCCACCAGATGGCTTCGTTTTATGTAATATTTTGTTTGGTGATTAAAAGATGAAGAACATTTTTTTTTGTTTTATATATGGAAAGGAAAAATTTTATTTCATTTCACAACAGTAATGAATTCATTTCGATTACAAAAATGAAGTGTTATTTAGTTGAACTTCTCTAAGTAAATTAAAGTGGATCCAAAGTAAATACTGAATCGAAGCGTTATACGTGTCCGCAAATTATCCGTTTCATTGAAGTGCTCTTTGGAAAACCACATTTTTTGTTTTTTGGTCTGACGTTAACACAAACAAAGCGGATGGTTTCCCAACTCGTGAACACGCAACGTATAACTGCCCATGTGAAAAACAATGATTTTCTAAATTTATCCCGCAAACACTAAGCGATTGGCCATGCGACTTGTTAATTGTCATTGCGAACGCAAGGCGAACTGGAAATTGCAATCGTTTCAAGTCAAACGGAAGATCAGTCGGAATCATTGGTATCCGAGGAATATATACATTTTCACCTGCGTAATTTCCGTTAATAATGGTTGCCTTAATCAAATTCGGCATAAGTCTTATTACCGAAAATCGAGTACCGTTGCAAAGTCGCGTTGGACGCGTTACGCAATATCATAATAACTGTACCAACTTTGAGTTGCAACTTATGTGGTGGAAATCCTGGTAACTCCAGAGAGTTCAAAAACTCCGTTGGATAATTTACTACATCAACGGGATTTGTTATGGAATCAATGGAATTGTATGTCACCAAATCGCCAGCAATTTTTGATTGAATGGTGAAACTCAGTGCCTGTACATCATTATTCTTTGCGGCAAGAATTGCTCGTTGACTTAACCAAGCATAATTCTGATAATTCGCACTAATGGTTGGGAAAACATTTTCAAAAATAGCTAATTGAGAGTCTACAAATCGGCAAAAGTCGTTGGTAAGAGTAATTAATCCAGATGTCGCATCAACTGGGACTTTTCCATTTCCAACAGCTAACAATTGTTTGGTAAATTGTGCAGCAATTTGATCATTTTGAAGTTGAACTCTCATATTAATGGTCCATAAAGGTGATGCCTTCAGGCAAGCAGTCAATTTATCTGCAGCCGTCCACGGGAAATTACTGGCAACGTCTGCCTGAAATTGCCTGCCAACAATAATTGCAGCAACATCATTAACGGTGGGTGCATTGAATCTTCGCACATGTTTACCTGTTGGGGTACAATCCGCTCTTATGACAAATTTGTGCGTATCCGATGGCATTCGTTCCAATGCTGTTTTGAACATATTAACCACAGAATTATTAGCGTGAAAAAATGCTTGCAACTGTTCAATAATTCGTCTCTTTAACTGTTGTGTTCCCTGTATATTGCACCGCTCATTCAGCTGATCCACCATCGACGAAATGAAATATATTTGCAGAAATTCATGCGGTTCATCTGGTGTTGGCACCATTGAACCATGCAAATGATATATTTGTCCTTGTATCTGTAATTGCAAACAATCATTTGTTGAAGAATACGGTGTAACTTATGATCGTGTGATGGTGTTTTTTTTTATTTTGTTTTTTGTTTTTTATAGTAGGGGGAAGCATCGAAAGCCGAAGTGCGAAACTTTAATCCGCTAAACCTAACCTACTTTCAACCCAAATCTCTCCCACGGAACCACTGGACAAAGTATTACTTCATGGGAGAGAAGAAGACATTTAAGTCTCCTCTACGATACGGACTAACTGACTCCTAATCTGTTGCAAGTGTCTCAATCTTTTCATTATCAAAGCTGACGCTTCGCTGACTGTTTTCCATTTAATAGAGGACTCACACATAAGTGCTGTCAAATTTTCCACCGAGAAACTACCGCCAAGTGTGGTTTTCAGATTTTCTCTTATACTTGAGAACCGAGGGCAATGGTAAAAAACATGTTCAGAGTCTTCAATACACTCTGTACACGTCGGATAGTACGGACTGTAGTCATGACGAAATTTGTAAAGGTAGCTTCTAAAGCACCCATGTCCACTTAGCATTTGGGTCAGGTGGAAATCCAGGTCCCCATGCTGTCTATCTATCCACGGTCTGATGTCTGGTATCAGTCTGTGAGTCCACCGTCCTTTGGATGAGGTTTGCCACCGTTGCTGCCACAGCGTAATGCTCTTGGTCCTTTCCTCTCTTTTTGATGTGATGGTATAGTATGTGGTGTATATGTAGTTGTTATGTGTTGCAATTCATTGTGTTGGTGTGAGTGATTGGTTATGTGTGTCTTCTCGAATGATATTAGCTCCAAAGGAAGTCATGCGAAAGCAGTTATTGTATTCAAGGATGTGTTGAAGAAAATGGCTGGAATCGGGATCACTTCCATCGAACAATGATTTCAGTGGCTGTGGTGGTGTAAGTAATGGATCCAGTTTGTCTTTTCCACTTGCGCAGCACAATCCAGCCGTTTCTCTTTTGAACTTTAACGCATTGCAATATCGGCATGTAGTCATCATTGGTCCAATATCTAAGTTTGCATCATCACTGTAGTTCGCAGTGGGATCAGATTGGAATACCAAGCGATTGTATGATGCCAATGATCTTCGTGTGCTCACGCGTTGTCTCAATCGGGCATTTTCACTTATTATATAATATTTTGTCTTTCTTTGCTTAAGTTCTGTGAATACACTTGTTGCTGGCTTGCATGCTTGTGCGGCGGCCGATGTTGGCACGTCGTCCTCTAGGCATTTTGGACTATGGACAGAGTGGTGAATTTAACCTCAAATGCACGCTCCACATAATTTATACAGTTCAACTTACCACCTTAAAGACAAATGCTTGTTGTTGAAATTGAATAAAAATTTGCACAATACACGTGATTGATTTGATGGTTTCCAATTGAAATGTTAGGGAACGAATAACTTATTTTTCACAATTTCAGAGTGAACACAATACCGGTTTGTCACATGAAATTAATGTATCACAATGTATCACGCACCGGCGCCATCTACTTAAAATATTGGTTTGTAGTACATGCTATGTATCAGAGATGGCGCTATATGTGAAAAAAGATTTTCCCGCTTTTCTGTTGAAATATTTCCTGAATTTTCTTTGCTATAAACCTCACGGAGCCCGAGACCTTTCCAACGAATACAAAACCGTGGAAATCGGTTCGTGCGTTCTGGAGTTATAGCGTCAGGAAGGAAAACCCGACTTATATTTATATAATAGATTATTCACATGAAATTAATGGAAAACGAAGCAAATTATAATTTTTATAGAAATTAGAATATATATTTATTTTTATTATTCTATAATACTTTTTTATATGATATATAAATTACAATAATTACATCTATGACTTACACTTTATATTATAATACCAACTTATATTTAATAATATTGAATCTAACATCTATCATCATATCTACTTGTATACATAAAATATATATTTTTTCTTAAGCTTAAAAATATTTCGTCGTGATCACTATATGGTGTTTCATGAGGTCATTGCAGGTTCTATGTTTGTCCATACCCAATTTATTGCTGCTTCCTGTTTTATTGTGGCGACCTTGGCCAATGAAGATTGAAATCCCAACTGTGGGAATCGAGCCTCCAAATCGTCAGTTTTTGTTAGGCGACATATGTTACAGTCGCCAAGGATTAGTCAGCGTTAATCTGTCGGTTAATTTCCAAATTTTGATAATATTGTTATCGGCTTCGATTCAGAACATTGCGACGTCTTTGTTCCTGCGATTGCCTAGATACTCTTGGCATTTTTATAAATTAAAAAAATCTTTATACAAATAAACAGTGAAAAAATAATAATATAATTAAAATAATGCTTATTATTTAAAAAGGATATTTTTCGTAGTTGAGAATTTGAAATTTGTTCGCCTTGTTGAAAGTTTAAGCTGCTCGCGTAAACTGAAGTGATCCGATGTGTTGCGCCATATTTATTTATTGTTTTAGAGCTCGACTTCACACCTGTAAACTCGTTTGCCCTTTTGGTATCATCAAGCAATTTTCGAAGGAATATTAAGGCGTTAATTACAATACCCAGCAGTTAATTAGAGTTTTAAAACTGGATGATTATGTTTACATAGTTAGTTCTCTATTATTATTTATAAATAAGAATATATCTTGAAAACTTAAGGGATTTATTTATTTTATGGGTAATTAAATAATATTTTTGTTCCTTACTCTTATGTATATATTCTTAACATAATTTTCTACTTACCTCCATATAAAAATTTATTTAGATCGGTCAGTTTGTATATACCATAGTGTCCGATCTGAGCAATTTTTTACGAAATTGCATTATTACCTTAGACCCATGCCAAATTTCGTAGACATATCTCGTCAAATGAAAAAGTTTTCATACTAGCACTTGATTCCGATTGTTCAGTTTGTATGGCAGCTATAAGCTATAGTGGATATCGGTCGTTCCGACAAATGCGTAGCTTCTTAGTGAGAAAAGGACAGGTGCCAAATTTTATATCGATAGCTAAAAAACTGAGGGACTAGTTTGTATATATACACAGACAGACGGACATGGCTAAATCACCTCAGCTGAACATGCTGATCATTTATGTATATATAATATAATAATATATACCCTGTTCAGGGTATAATTATATAGAGTAAGCTGTTAAGTTTAATAAAATGTTATTATCAAAATTAATTTCGGCATTTTTGCTGTCTATATAGCTCGATTATCGAGCCAGTTATGATTTAAGTAATTATTTAGGAAGCGTTTCTCATATGTTCATAAGACCTCATAAGAATTGATAAATCGAAAAGGTGTTGTATTCCATCATGACAATGCAAGGCCACACACATCTTTGGTCACTGGGAAAAAATTATTGGAGCTTGGTTGGGATGTTTTGCCACATCCACCATATAGTCCTGACCTTGCTCCATCGGATTACTATATGTTTGTATAACACTGGAAATCAAACAAAAAAGATTGAGATGAGCTTATTTTTAAACTAAATTGTATTTCGTAGAAAGATACCGTTATAAGATGTTTTCTCGGACAAGACGAACCCATTTGTAGCAGAAGTTAATATCTATATTTCATAAAAATATTACAGATACTTCCATTTACTATTTTAACGTAATATTATATAATATTTATGTTCACCTCACGTTTTTCTGTAATACCCAAAATAATTCGACATACCTATATAAGTGTAGAGTTATAGTTATATATAAAAATTAGCTTTATGGTCGACAGTGTCTAGATTGATTTTCAAAAGAGTGTCCGTCAATGCGTGTTTGAAAAGGTTGTTTATATTCGATGAATGGAATCGCACGATACTTGGAATTTGAAAGAACATGACGGTCTATAACTATTTGCTATAGTGGGTTACAGTGAGAAAAGGATTTCTTCTTTTACTTGAGAAAGCAACTTAAGCATCAATAAAGGTTAGTCATTTGACTTAGCATTAATATTTATCTAGAAATGGTCTTAGTCACCCTACATAAGGAGATACCAAATATGATGAACTCTGCGACTCGCATGAAGCAAGTTTTTGATGACTTCACGACCTTCACTGAATGCTTTGCGTCACTTAAATACTTGCAGACTCCCCAAAACACTTTGACAATATTATCAACGATTTCGTAGCCATGATTAAGTTGGAAACACAAAATTGACCATATTGGTTATTCAGTTTATTATTTATTTTTCGCCAGACAAACTTTTCGCGTAGAGTACTCAAGAATTAAAATTGAAAATCTAACAGAAATCCCTAATAAACGAAGTATACTCGGGTTAGTAAAGTAATTCCTAAATTACTAATATTTTTTACTTATATTAAAATAGTTTAATTGCAACAAACATATATAATAGGGTGGAGCGAAATTTTGTTTTTTTTTGCTTAGCCTGAAAGTAAAAACTGTAGATTATAAAAAAATAAACATTTTGGACAAAAAAAAATTTTTTTAACATCTAGAGGCGGCGCACTTAGTTTTAAAGTAAATATCGAGAAAATTATTTTTGGTTTAAACTCTTTACATTTATGTAAAAATTACCGAATGTGACGGGTTTTGACTCAAAATTTATTTTAACGCTTAAGGAAAAGTGGTGTCGTTAAGACTAAAACTCCAATAATGACCACAAAATTTTTTTTTAGTCGATAACTTTTAATTGGCTAGAAAGAGGACTCTCCACAGTTTCTAGAACACTTATCAAAAATTTTTCACGAAATAAAAATTTTAACTCGAAAATTTACTTTAAAACTGAGTCCAAAAAATTTTTTTTTATAATCTACAGAGTTTACCCTCAGGCTAAGCAAAAAAAAAAAATTTCGCTTCACCCTAATATATAATCGCATACAACAACGTAGCAAACATTACAAACTTCTAAAATAAGAAATACAATTTTAAAATTACCGTCGATTGCTATTTATACAAGCCGTAGGAATCTACAGACAATTTTTTTTTAACATATTTGTAATATTGATGTTACTTCGTAAATTCTTCTTCCGCCTTCTGATTTTATGATATCTATTAACTACAAGTACTTCGCACATGCAAGTTTTGACATAAATTTTCGTCAACCTTTTATAACTACCGAACTATCATTCGCCAATTTTTTGAGGGGTTTTAAGACCAAAACATCTCCCTCCGTTAATCCGCCACTGCCTAGGAAAAAGAACGCAAAAAAACTGGGGGTATAAGTAGATTACGTACTAACGAAAAAGGATTTACACCAGGCGGAAATTTAAATACCAGTTGCAGTAGACACAGAAACTACATTTTTGCTTTGGAAAAGGTGCTGACACAAGCAAAGAGGAAGTGTGAGTAGAATACTGGGTGCCCATTATCCAAAGCGTTGTTGGATTGTGTTAAAGAACAAACAACCGCTAATTAAATAAATATGTACATATGTACACACCATACATACATACGGGTGTACGTAGTATGTTTCTTCATAGCGGTACATATTTCCAACATGCGGTAGTAATTTTACATTACATAATTCCGCGGAATGTCAAGAAAATGCAAAGTGTAATAAGCGATTTGCGGAAAACAGACTGAACGCGTGCGCACTTACGCCGCCAGATTTCCCGAGTAAAGATACGAGTTATCTCATTTATTTGTTTGTATAAAATTTCCATTCTAAGCTTGTACGAGCCCCAGCAACATGATACTGTTCCAAATGTTTGTATGTATGTATGTATTTACACAAGTGCATGGGAAAACGCCATTAATACTACATATATGCAATTAATGGAGAAGTGAGTAATTCTAGTTACTTTATAAAAACGAGTAATCAAAAGATGGGAAACTGAAGTTTCGCAATAAGCCACTAAATGCTAACAGATGTTCATATACATACCATATATGTACGTATGTATATTAAAGAAATTATAATAAAATAATTAACCAAAAATAGTGCTCGTACATATGTATGTCAAGATTGTACCAGGCAGGCTAAAAAATTCGTATAATTTTAAAGAAAATCGTGTTTCGTCAAAATTTGGAATGTACCATAGGTATATGATTTGTATTTGGCCTCAAACACCGCAGTCTCGGCGATTTCCTTCCATTGAAAGGAAACCTCCATTGAGGTCTGGAAAAATCGATGCGGTTATATTTAAGGTAGCCGATAAAAAGTATCCCAAAACATAGACGTTATAACTTTGTAAATTGATTTATTACAACGCTGACTAGATTTAAGATTAAAATATTAATGCGAATGCAAACTACATATATACGAGTATGTATGTATGTATAGTTTTATATTAATATTTATACTCTTGCAACATGTTGCTACAAAGTATAATGGTTCTGTTCACCTAATGGTTGTGTGTATCACTTAAAACTAATCGAGATAGGTATGGAGTTACATATATTATATATTAATAACAGGGTGACAAGACGAGTTGATTTCCGAGTGACTGTCTCTCCGTCCGTTCGTCTGACAAGCGATAACTTCAGTAAAAATAAGTTATCTTAATGTTCAAGGTGCAATTCAAAAGTTTCAGGACTTTTATTAAAAAACGAATATTATTATTTTTTTTTTTAATTTATTGGTCGCCTTCAAAATAGTCTCCTTCCGCCTGAATACAACGTTTTTCACGTTCAAGAAGGTTATCGAATGACTTTTGTGGTCATTTGTCGGTATAGCGTTAAGCATGGCGGTCGTCGCCTTTTGGATGGCATCAACGTCAGCATAGCGGTTTCCTTTCATGGCCAAATGTAATTTCCCAAAAGGGTAGAAGTCGCACGGTGCCATATCAGGTGAATACGGGGAGTGGTTGATTGTTAAAATTTGATTTTTGGTCAAATAATCGGCCACATGCGTCGATCGATGAGACGGCGTATTATCGTGCAATAAACGCCAACGAATACGTGCTACCAAACGCTTAAAAACTACAAGGTAGAATACCGCATTAACGTTTTGGCCGGGTGGAACAAATTCTTTGTGGACAATACCCTTTGGAATCATAAAAACAAATCAGCATTGTCTTCACTTTTGACTTCTCCAGGCGCGATTTTTGGGTTTCGACTCATTTCTCATTTATGTCCTCACGACCACTTTGAAAACGTTTAAACCACTCGTGAATACGGCTACGGGATAGACAATCATCGCCATAAACTTGGTAAAAGTCTTACCAAGTTTAAAACAAAACTTAATGCTGGCTGTTTGTTCGATGCTCATTTTCCGACCGACACTACAAATGTAATGTCACATGTAGCGCGATATCTCAGCTGTTATACAAGTCAGCTGTTATATAAATTTTATACGACAACACTGAAGAATACACAATTGAAGGATAACAATTCCAGACAGATGCCGCCACTAGAAGCCGCGTTGTTTAAAAAGTCCTGGAACTTTTTAATTGTGCCTTGTATTCCTTAGGACAAAAGAGGGTTGGTTTTACAGATGGGCGGAATCGGTCCATTGCCACACCCACAAAACGTCATTAATCGAAAGCTTATAAAATGCCATAACTCAACCGCAAATTACAAGTAAGATACATTATCGAAAGATTCCTATGTTACAGGGCGAAATTGGACAACAATTTCCCCTACTTCCATCTGAATATATCGCGATGAAAATTTGCACAATTAATGCCTTAAAGGTATTCCATCTAGAGTCTTAAAATTGTCACAATTGGGCTATAACTGTTGAAGTGCCCATATATCGAAGATGTGGACCTAAGTGCCTGTGGCTGATTTTTCACTAAAAATATGGGTCAATGTGCATGTATCCTGATATTAGTATGTCCGTATGTGAAAAATGGACGGAATCGGGTCAAAACTCCCCTTAGCACCCTAGCGTGTTTTTAAGTAATGGTTTATCTTTGTGCCTTAAATTAATAAAATCGGGTGAAAACTTTCCCTTGCCGCCATATAACTAATATGACAATTTTGAAACATCCGGTTGATTTTACTCCTCATATATTGGTGATGGTATCTAAGGTAAATTTAACCTCATTGCTTGAGTTTGTATTGCATACCTATATCACATTTGAAGATTATTTGAATATAATTTGGCTTACGCGAAGTAAAATATAGGAATAAAACTAAGTGTGTCTATTACCTATAATAGAACTTAATAAAATACCAAACTTTATTATAATCCATCACGATTTCGTCTAATCGTCTTTATTTCTCTCAAAATATTTTTTCTAAGTAAAGTTTTGCCCCTCACCTAAAGGTCATTCAAGAGTAGGAAATGTTTGATTATACCCGAACTTAGCTCGTCCTTACTTGTTAACAAATATTTTACACATACATTTACATTATGTTTACAAAAAGCTCTTGGGTTGATTAATTTGACGGTCGTATTCATCTCGAAAAGTATCAAAATTGTACTTTCTTTCTAAGCAAGCAGACACTGCAAAAAATTCTACAAATTCGGGACGGGTTCGCGATGAGTCGGAAAGGAGCACGTGACTAATGGCATTTTTGATATTTTTATATGGAACAAACCCATATACCCCCTTTGCTTTGAGCAGGTCCAATGAAGAGACTAATTGGAAACTTTTGTACTCGAAAGAGTATTTTTTTCTTCTTTTACTATGATAGCATTGTAGAGAAATGTAAACAAAGATTCATTTAACATAATATATCTAATCTAATTAATTAAATAATTATTAGGTAATTTTATCGTAAAAATTTATGAAATACTCGCACAATTTTTAGAAGAGTGTGAACAGTAAAACTAAATTGAATTTGATAAGATTATTATTCTGTTCTGAGTCGCCATTGATTTCGATCACTAGCATGTAACCTATGTGTTGTTTTTAAGTTTGTCGAAATTTTTGTAAAACGCAACATAAAATATTCCACTATATATTTTTGGTCACATTCGAAGTTTGTATATTGCTTCTATGACTCAATGCAAACTTCTTTAAAATAATATTTTTAATTTTTTAAAAATATTTATGTGAAATGTTTAAGTGCATAAGCACATGTTAAGTAAGATTGAGTAAAATTGCACTTTCTCATACACAGCAAAAACTCCAAGTATCAAGTCTAGTCATATGTATATATATATTCACATAGATAATAATAATAATAATAACCCAACGATTACCCTCCTCCCGCCCAAACGACGAGAGGGGCGCAATCCGCATACGTGCTGAATTAGCCGAGTCAGAAAAGGCAAGAGAGTTTTTTAAGTGTTGAGATATAAAACTGCTCAGCTACAGAAACAAAAACTTTAACAGCTAAGATTTATAGTTACAATATAATAAATTGTTACATTTTCATTCATTAAGAGAAAACAATAAAGTCTTTTTAATTTTGAAAAGTGAGTCATATAAGTCAAATGTGTTGGAATGAGAATTAAAATCATGACATATACGGCGGAATGGCTCGTTTAGTTCAAAACTTGATCTACAAGATTTTAACAGTAAAGGTCTAAACTGCCTCGAAAAGCGAATCGGGATATTAAATTTAATTTCAGACAGGAGAAAAGAACTGCAAGCTGTTCCATTCAAGATTTTCACTAAGAATATTATGCCACACATTTCCTTACGACTAGAAAGTGTAGATAGATTAATTAGTTGTAAACGATTAGTGTATGGAGGTAGAACCCTAGAATAGTAAAAATTGTTTTTGAACAGACTCTAACTTGTCAGAATGGATTTGGTAGTTAGGGTTCCATACAACAGAGCCATATTCCAATATAGGTCCAACCAAAGTTGTATAAAGTGTTTTATTAATATACGGATCTCTAAATTCTTTATAGCAACGTTTATCAAAACTGAGGACAGCTTTTGCTTTCAAGACCATGGTGTCAATTTGAAGACAAAAATTAAGCTTAGGGTCCATATTAACTTCCAAATCAACATAGTTAAGAACTTGCTTCAGAATATGGTGTTTTATTACATAAGAAGAGGGGTGGACAGATCTACGGGAAAAGCACATCGTCTTACATTTATTCAAATATAATGCAAATCATTTCTATCACACCATGCAACCATATTGTTTAAGACTGTTTGCAACAGACACCTTTCCTCAGTTGAAGTGTATGATTTAAAAAGCTTTACGTCGTCAGCGTATGATAAAATTTTTGAGAATTCAATTACTGAAGAGATATCGTTAATAAACAACAAGAACAGAATCGGGCCAAGATGACTACCTTGCGGAACACCTGAAGAAACATGAATTGTATCTGAAGGTGTATCTCAAATATCACTCGTTGTGTTCTATTATAAAGATAGGAAGATACCCATTGAAGGAATCTTGGCTGAAAGCCAGATCAAGTTTATGTATGAGAATCGAGATATTTACATTATCGAAAGCTTTGCTAAAGTCTGTGTATATAACATCCGTATGCTTATGTTCCCTAAAACCCAATGATACATGGTTTACAAATTCAAGCAGGTTTGTTAGGCAAATCCATGCTGAGATGAGGATATTATCGGAGAAATCGAAAAGGAAATATGGTCAGTGATGATAGCTTCAAGAAGTTTAGGTATAACTGATAGTTTTGCGATACCTCTATAGTTTTCAATGTTGGATCTAAATCCACTTTTATGCAAAGGAATTATAAATGACTGTTTCCATATTGAAGGAAATATACCGTGTTTAAGAGAGGAATTAAATATCCTTGTCAAAGGCAAGTAAATATATTTGGCACTATTTTTTAGGAAGCATGAGAGTATCATGTCTGTCCCGTAACTAAAACATGGTTTTAACTTATTTAATTTAAGTAGGACATCTTCTTCAGATATAATTGGAGCGTTAATTAAAGTATTCGAACACGTATTATTACAGTAGTTTGACTTGAAAAATTCTGCAAACATATTGGATATAATAACATTGTCAGTTGAAATGATAGATTTGTATTTCATTGGAAATTTGAAAATCCTGCGTTTGGAGTTGACGAAATCATAAAACGATTTTGGATTACTTACAACATTCTTTTTTACTTTATTTAAGTAATTATTATAATATTTTTTGTTTAGGTCAAAATATTGTCGACGCAATACAGAATATTTAGAATAGTCGACAAGTGAACCGGTTTTTTTTAAATGTTTAAAGGCTCGAGTTTTTCTGTTTTTCAATTTATGTAACTCTTCCGACGACCACGGACTTCTACTTTTACTTTTATTAACAATTACTATTGGAACATACTTTTCAAATAATTTCGTAATAATGTTATTAAAATGAGAGACACTCAATTCAATATCACCATTATAATTAGGCCATGATATTGTAGAAAGTTCTGTATTTAACTTTTTAAAATTAGCTTTTGCAAAGTTGTACCGAGTACAGAAGCACGAAGTTTAATGATTATTATCCCGTACATTGCCTATGATTTCGACAGATATTTCCAAAGCAGGATGATACGAGTCCTCTGGTAGAACGGTGAATAACGGAACACTTTGAAGAGGTATCAACGTATACTAAATCTAAGCATTTACCAAATTGATTCGGAATCAAATTAATTTGGTTCAGACCCAACTCATATAGTCATCGAAAGCTTTCCACGAAGTGTAACGATTATTGAATCTGAATTATTTGCCATCGAAGTAGCACTATTTATTAAAGAAGCATGCTGCATGTATACAGATAAGTCCGAATGGGGTGGCATATAAGACAGGGTTAAATAAATAAAGCAACTATTAACGTAGACTCTAATACATTTAAATTCAAATGAGTCGGTTCCTGGAACAAGAACATCTTCAGATGGGATAGAGGAATGTACGGCAAATAGAACACCTCCACCGATTCTGTTCAGTCGATCACATCTAAATATTTGAAATTCGCTATTTAAAATCTCATTATCAACAAGTAAGGAAGGGCTAAGTTCGGATGTAACCGAACATTTTATACTCTCGCAAAGTCAAATGGTATACTCGTTTGAGATTTCTTTGTGGATTGACTGATATTTTCGGTAGAAGGTCAACTATAGGCACTGGGGTCCACATATTTAGTACTTAGGGGCTTGAACAGTTTTGGTTCGATTTAGACAATTTTTGGTCACAAGGTGGCATACTTTAAACGTATTATTCACGCAAAGTTTTACCCCGATATAATCATTGTTGCTTGATATGCATAGTGGAAAGTGAAAGAATCAGATGGAATTGAAAATGGTGTTTCATGGGAAGTAGGCGTGGTTGTAGTCTGATTTCGCCCATTTTCGCACTATGACATAGAAACATGAAAAGAACGTTACGCACCGAATTTGGTTGAAATCGGTTAAGCAGATCTCAAGATATGGGTTTTCACCTAAAAGTAGGCTGTGCCACGCCCACTGTCTAATTTTGAACGCGGTTCCTATAAAGTCATCTTATACCATCTTAGAGATAAAATTTAATGTCTCTGGCGTGTTTAGTGCTTGATTTATCGCGCTTTTAGTAGTTTTTAACAGTACCGTTATATGGGGAGTGGGCGGAGTTGCCACCCGATTTCAACTATTTTCACACCGTCAATAGAAGTGCTAAAAACATTTGCTTCCAGTGAATTTTGTTATTATAGCATTAGCGGTTTAGGAGATATGCACATTAAACCTATTAGAGGCGGGACCACGCCCACTTTTTAAAAAAAGTTTTAACTGCAGATGCCCCTCCCTAATGTGATCCTGTGTACCAAATAACAGTCTTGTATCTTATTGCGGAGCTTAGTTATGGCAAGTTATTTGTTTTTGATAACATTTTGATGATAAATGCTTAGCGAATTTTTACCAATCAGTTTTTTATATCGGTGGTTGCTTTTGGTAATTTAGCAATGTTTTCCTCAGTTTGACTTCTAAGTTTAGGCTTAAATTCGTGTACAAAAGTCCCAGGTGGCCAGAATGAACTATCTAAAATCTTTTTGAACGTCTATTTTAAACGATGATATACTTCTACCATAATTAAAGTTAAATTTACGGATATTGATATCATCAATTTTTAAACGTGACGAAATCTAAGACGTAATGTCCTCCACCAAGGTATCTTTGGCAAGTCTAGAAAGAAATATAGATTTTTTAGGTGGAAAATACCAAATTTTTAATAGAGGTTACTAAGTTATTAGGGGGAGCCTCTGGAATTGTGAGACACTTGTTACTATTAGATAGAGCTTTTGGGGAATTGAGCTCTTTTGACGGCTTATCACCTTGAGGGCAAGGAGAAGAGAGATTTATTAGGTCATTGGGCGGAGATGTTCTTTTCTGTACAGAAGAACTAAGTGTTACTTCATCGGAAGGACGTTTACTCTTAGGAGCAGGTTTGGAGGATTCATGAGAATCATTCAGGCACTTAAAAGATTTGAACAATTTTTCGTAGTGCCTAAATTTTTCAGTGAGAATTACAAGATCTCGACCGATTTCGTTAAAGCCATTGCGTGTCTCCCTATAAACTTTAAATAGATCGATTCTAAAATTTAAACAGGACCAACGCAATCCCTTACAGTCGAGAATATAATCTAAGATTCTACCTGTCAGTCTAGCACATTTAATATGGGCAAGCCCATCACAAAGCCAGCATGAAACATAGCGATCTGACTCGCCTTTAATGTTACAATTGGGGAAGTTCCAAGACATAATAAACAACAAGAATGAAGATCAAATAAAAGAGTAAGTAAAACATAATTTAATGGATGTAGAATAAATTAGTGTGTTAATAAAATATTAATAATAATAAATTCAATTAAGAACAAACGCAAAAATAATAGCAAGTTTTTTTTATCAAAGTTCAAAACCAAGACAGTTTGAAAAAGCAATATAGCGAGCAGGTTTAGATGCACTGGTTACATCTATTATATGCATGCAACACTAGACGAACAAAATCTGTAATAAGCCAAGAATATAATGTAACAGTAAAAACTTTGTTAGCCGGGAAACTGGCATATGGTGTATTTCTGCTTCCGAATTTTATGCGGAGATATAAAGGGTATTTTTTTTTCGAGGTATAGAACTTAAGTTGGCATTACTGTTCAAGATGGCGACCGTTTTAACAGCTGTCAAGTGATTTATTCTCAGTTTGGCAGGGATAATGGGATGCCCAACTCTTTCCAGTGTGAGAGCGCCTCAAAATTAGCGTTTTTTATAACATTTTCCATTGTAGCCAGATGGTACAAAATAATAATTTTTGAGAATTTAAATTAAAATACCCATCATTTATTAAGATTAAATATTATTATACATGTATCCGTTAAACATATGCAGAAACTTTTTATACTCTTTTTTTTGTGATTTTGTGATTTATTAAACAATTGATCTTTGAACTTTCAATACGTAATCAAATGAATAAATGTATTAGCTCTCAATTAATAAATGTTTTTAAAAATTTTCAATTGAAAATCAATACCACTTAGCATGACATCACAAAAGATATCATCACATACATTTCAATTTCGCGTTTTCTTTCATTTTCATTGTTTTCTAATTTTTGTTAGTGATCTTCAACAGCAGCACAAATCTCTCCGTTTACATATTTTTCTGTAGGATTTTAATCTGGCCGTCCCTCTTTTTCCAATTGCTAAACGTCAGACCTACTGAACTTTGACAGTTGCTTGAGTTCAGTAGGTTTTGACGTTTATCAATTGCGCTCTCATTTCCAGTGAGAGACGAGTTGGGCATCTCCTTATCTCTGCAGTTTGGTCAAGGATGAAATGATGCGAGACTCTTTGAATCGAGAGACAGCTGTCAAAACCCACATTTTTTATAACATTTTCCAATCATGCCACTGTCGAAAGGAAACAGATTGGGTATTATAAAAAAAGCTTTTGGGTATTTTGCATATCGATATTATTTTTAGGTGCTCCGTCCCTATATACGTGTATTTATATTATAAAATTTTTAAAAACTCATATAACATAAAAAAATAGCATATAAATAAAAAAAATTATAACAAAGAAACAATACAAGTCATAATAAAAGATCATGGTTTTATGATGAACGTTTTAAATTAAATTAACAAATAAAATTTAGTTGCATTCCTTGAAATTTCGTTTCGCACTGCTTTTGTTAGCTATTTTTAGCGGGTTTATTTCTGGCATCCCGCCTTTTTTGACATCAGCTGTTCGAAATTCCCTGATTTTAATAATCAGGGAAAGAGAATAACAGAAAAATCAGCGAAAATGAGAGAGTCTCGCATCATGTCATCCTTGGTTTGGTATGGCAATTCATCATGAATGGACTCACGCCTGAACAACGCTTGCAAATAGTGCAATTTTATTTCGAAAATAATGGTTCTGTGCGGAATACGTATCGCGCACTACGTTCATTTTATCGTCCACAATTTTTTTTAACCATGAAGCGCACTTCTGATTGAATGGCTAAGTCAACAAACAAAACTGCCGCATTTGGAGTGAAGGTAATCCTCAAGTGTATGTCGATACACCGTTACATCCAGAAAAACTGACTGTTTGGTGCGCTTTATGGGCTGGTGGAATCATTGGTCCGTACTTCTTAGAAAATGATGATGGCCAGAACGTTACAGTCAATGGTGATCGGTACAGAGCCATGATTACTAACTTTTTCATTCCTGAATTGAACAACCATGATGTCCAGGAGCTGTGGTTCCAAGAAGACGGCGCAACATGTCACACAGCTCGTGCCATAATCGATTTATTGAAAGACACGTTTGGTGACCGCCTAATTTCACGTTTTGGACCTGTAAATTGGCCTCCAAGATCTTGTGATTTAGTACCGCTAGACTACTTTCTGTGGGGTTATGTAAAGTCATTGGTCTATGCGCATAAGCCACAAGCTTAACCATTTGAAAGACAACATTCGCCGTGTTATTGCCGATATACGGCCACAAATGTTGGAAAAAGTCATCGAAAATTGGATGTCCAGATTGGACTACATCCGAGCCAGCCGTGGCGGTCATATGCCAGAAATCATATTTAAAATGTAATGTCACAAGATTATCTTTCGGATACATATAATTTATGTCAATCTAATAATCCATCGTAGTTTTATTGCAATTTAAAGTTCTATACCTCTAAAAAAAACACCCGTTAGTATGATTTGTGTTTGTTTCGCATTACGACTTTAAATACGATTTGTATTGCTTGAGCGTGTGTGTGTGCAACTCACTTCAAGTCGGTGATTAATGATGCAATGTGTGATTTATGACAATCGAGTAAATATGAACACAAACATTGATGTTTGAATATGTGTAAGTATATAGATTTCTCGCAATGCGTAACGGCACATGCACAAAACTTCACACCATGTTTTTCAAAACTGACCGAACAGTAGCTCGATAAAACGTTCGGAAATAATGATACGCCCGTCATACATACTGAACTATGTAAAGAATAACAGACCAACCAAGGAAAACTAAATAATTAATTATCACAAAACTTTCAGTCAGCGTGAAGACATATTTTATTAGGCAGTATGCTTTTATTATTGTTTACAACAACCAATTTATTTCAACATTTTAAATTTGAAATAAGTGGAAAAAGTAACAATTAAGAAAGGGCTAAGTAAGAGTATAACCGAATATTTTATAACCTTGAAACTTACAAGGATTAAAATCGGGGAAATGACTTCAGGTGTTGGCAAAACTTTACATGAAAAAATTTTGCGAAAAATTTCAACATTCATTGCTCGACAAAATCGTGAATGGATAACAATTAAATTTGTTTTCTTATTAACTTATTTTAAAAGTCATAGACTCCTTTGGTTTTATTACTATATTATACTTCCCGTCAGCAATTATTATATATTATATAATATTAAAATCATCCGCAAATGAAATATATGTGATTTAAACTTAACCGAAGAGTCTAAATTTAATATATTGAGTTAATGTGAAAACGTCAACCAAAAGCTAGGAAAAGGCGGGATTATTATCTGATTTCAGTCTGGTTACTCTTATGATCTTACTTCAATTTCATTACAGATTATTTATAAAAATTGTTTAGTCGAGAATGCTCAAAGCGTTCAGGACATGCTAAAATTTTTATTGATCGATGGGCGAAGCCTTGCTGTAATAGCATACAGTCCTACTTTTTTATGGAATCTATATTTTGTAGCGATCTAGTTGTGTGATTCACTTTTACCATCTATTCTTATCAAAGCCAAAAGCTTATCTACAATACTTATTAACTTATTCTTGACTTTCGACAGGGTTGTGGTGCAAAATTACATTGGCGCGTTTATTATTCTGGCTTATATATGTGTGCTAAATGTATTTTTTTTAAATAATTATAGGATGATAGAAATTCAATTGTAAGGAATTTAGGGTCAAACGAGGAATAATCCTTGTTATGAAGCAAAAATAAGGTCCTTTTAGGTCATTAAGTTGGATAAACCGAAAACAATCGAAGTTGTAACCAAGCCTGAGTCTTGTTAAATATTTGATGGATATACCTCTTCTTTCTTTTTTCTAATATAAACACTGTGGGAAATTATAACAAAGGGGCCTTTCTGAATAATTTTTCAAGATAGTCATTCTAAAGTAAACTAGTCTGGTCTTATTCTGATTGCTTATTTGTCTGCATTAAAATATTTTAAGATCGAAAATCTTTGTAGTTACGTCACACATCAATTTGAAAGTCCAAGCACGAAAAAATGCTATTAAACTTTGATCTAAAATTTATGACATAAGGTTAAAAATACTTTTTTTTTGCATTTTTATTTTTAGTTGCTCACAAAATACACTGCACAGAGAACCAGATGCAAGTGGAAATACAAATACCTGAAGCAAACAAAGAGGATTCAGGCAAGCACCCGCAAATATACTTGGAAGGCCTGAAAGATTACCCAAACGAACGTTGTCAGCCCCAAATTAGTGAGTTGCAGGCTGTGTTTCGGCTTTCCCTTACTGACTTTTACGAATGCGGAGTCACACGGATGGTTAATCAGTTGACGGTAATAAAAATTCATATTATATATGAAGTTAAAGGTAAGGGTAGGCGAAGTACGAGCGCAGCTGACTGTCCCAAGCGCTTCGAATTCATGGGTTTGTACATATGTATTTCGCTATTTGGTTAGTCGAAATCCTCATTACTAAAGTGGTCAATCTTGATTAACTATTTTAATTGATAAGTTCAAACAACTTCCGAAATCCTGTGGACTTTCGGCCAACATAAAATTAGAACATATGTATGTAAATAAGTGACAACCAGTTTTTCTCATTTTGCTTTGATTGGCTGACCTTTCTAGAAAAATTAGTTCTATCTTGTTACATAGAGAAAAATTCGGCTGGCATTAATATATTAATATTATAATTATTATGTTATGTTATTTATAATGCATGGACTTATTTAAATGACATCTAATATATTTCATAGGGCAAAAAAGTATACTATCACAAGATACTGATAGAATCCGCAGAGGGCAAAGAAGTAGTAAGTGTGAAATGCATCACAACAGAGCCATTTTACAATGTGCTTATGCTGAATGCTACCAAACATCATGGAGTTATGAGACGCGACGTTCTACCGGCTGGGTTCCAAGAGCCAGAGTAAGTTTTAAACTTGTACGAATGGTGCATATGTAACTTAATTTCGTTTCTATTTCTATTTCTGTCAACCAAAAGGGACTTGGAGATTACAACATCTCTTACCGAGCGCGCACCCGAACCGCGACTATCGATAGGTGTTAATCAGAATGGCAAAAAGGTTTCTGGCGATCTAACCGTTACACCTGGCACCCCATTGACGATGGAAATAAATTTGGACCGCGATTCAGCGCAGGTTTATGGCTTGGGTGTGAATTATCTAGAGGTGACCGATACTCGCCAACTCTCTGAAACAATTGTATTTAAAGGGTAATATATTTTTTACGGCTATATTTAAGTCCTGAATTGAATTAATAAGGAAATATAAATTAAACTTGCAGTTGCACGGTGGATCCATATCTATTCGAAAACTTTAATACCATCAACGGTGACACCTTGTCAGCCAAATTCAAAGCGTTTAAGTTCCCTGACTCATCATACGTTCAGTTCCGTGCCACAGTCAATGTATGCCTTGACAAATGTCTTGGAACTCAGTGCTCGAACGGACAAATCGGTTATGGACGCAGAAGGCGCGATACAACTGAGGTTTTAGCTCAAGGCTTGATGGATATAAACAAGGTCTATGAAATATCACTGGCTATGTTCATAAAAATCAACGACATTGAAGGTGTCAATCATAGTGAGTGCATAGCAGTTAGATAGAAGCGCGTAATCTTCGACTAATCAATGCTTTCTGTTTTCAGATGAAGTACTGCAATTAGAGGAGAAGCTGAGGGAATTAAAAT
This sequence comes from Bactrocera oleae, assembly GCF_042242935.1. Taxonomy (NCBI): domain Eukaryota; kingdom Metazoa; phylum Arthropoda; class Insecta; order Diptera; family Tephritidae; genus Bactrocera; species Bactrocera oleae. The sequence continues at coordinate 38,332,635 of NC_091538.1, forward strand.
TGGCCAATCAGCGATTAGCGCGTAATAGCCGCGTTAACTTCGGTGAGTCGCTAAAGGGCTTCGATCAACCCCTAATGTCCGTGCCTGCCTTTGTGGTCGATGAGAGGGAACTTAGTCAAGCCCAACGCAGCGTCAGTAATGCTGCTTCGTGCAGATCATTGGTATGGGCACCTCTGGTCTTTGGAATTTGGGTACTTGTTTCTAAATGTATGTAAAAAACGATTACGCCACCCAACCCAAACACAATTACTTGTTTATTAAAAACTCGATAAGCTTTGAAAACTCTATCCATAATAAAATATATAAGTAGTACATACATATGTATGTGCTTAATATAAATAGAAAAGAAAGTCGGGCGGAAACAAAGTGGGATATCTGATGTAAATATGCAACAGGAATAAAAAAAGAAATCAGGTACATCAGAACAGAGGGGTGTACATACATATGTATGTACGCAGGTGTGTCTAATATCATATGGCGTACATACATACTCATGTATGCAGTCGTGTGTAATTATTACAGTTAGAAATAACATATAAACTGCCATCATTAACAGTTATTTACCACGAATATTCCGAAAGAATATTATAAAAGCAATAAATTATAATAAAAAGATACTAAATGTAATCAAATAGTTTCTGGCAGCTGAAAACTACAACTTATTTCAAACATACATACATATAAGTATATGTATATCGGTTAAAATTTTGGAATTCTAATTCTAAGGTCCAAGTAAAATTTAGTCGCACTTCTTTTAAAAATCATGCTCTTATCGATAAAGAAGTGGCAGCAGTTTTGTACTGCTCAAATATTATCTTCTAACGAGTAAGTCACTACTAGTCTACTAAGATAAAAGTTGTATGTAAGTTAATTGAATATTAATATGTAATAATAAAGAAATATAATATAAATACTAACTAGCAGTTAGTCAGCATTTATTATCTGTGCATCCTGATTTTTTCATTATAAATCGTTTTTCACTTTAAGTCTATGATACAAGTATAGTATGTATAGATGTATATTAGATTGTCGGCATTCATCCCGAATTTTCACATTACAAACGCAAATTACTTTATTTACTACAAACTACCTCATTTATTTAAGTGCTTCTAAGGAGAAAATATGTATGTAAATATGTTTCAATTAGTTGGCAGTGTTTGAAATTGCATTGGCTGGCATTAGCTGTTCGGATCTATTTCAGAACGCCATTCAAAAAACATTAAAAATAAATCTTTGTTTTTCCAATTTGGGGTTTTTCCTGCCAACTACTAGATAGCATTTTATTATTGACTAAATTGTGTTTGAATTCAAAAGGAATTAGGAGTACCCTTATGTTGATCTCGCTATTATTATACCAAGACGCAGTCATCCACTGATACTCAAAGCGAACGGTTGTGATTTCCCAACCCTTCCTCCAACAACAAAATACAATCCGAAATATTTAGTGCAAAGTGCAACGAATCATCAAAAGCTCCATATTTGTGTTTTGCAGTGCACAAACCATTAAAAAACATAAGCAGTGAAATAATTAATATATCTGAATGTAGAGGCAGAAAACTATTATTACTGGTAAAAAACCCCAACATATTTTAAAAATTCATGACAACAAAATAATTACATTGCATATGGGATGTAGAAATAAAACTCCACCATAACCTTAACTATACAAAGGGAACAATTTGCGCACCATGTCATAATGAAATACCAAATGATGCAATCATTGAACCTTTAAAAGAACAGGGTGTAGTATCAATTTTCAAATTCCCTAAATACGTAAACCAAAAGCCAGTACCTAGTGAAGTTGTTCTCCTTACCTTTGATAAATATCAGCTACCTGAAAAAATTGAAGTGTTTGGTACACAAATAAGGTAAGGCTATACGATCCTAACCCCATGAGGTGCAAAGGCTGCCAACTTTTGGGTCATACAACAAAACGATGTAATAAAGCCCCTATTTGCGACATGTGCGCCCTCTCCCTTCACCAACACACTCCTTGCACTCGTTCCTTTTGCATTAACTATTCTGGTAATATTCTGACAAAACATGTACCAAATTTATACAAAGTGGTATTAATTGCAAAACGATCACCGTTCTTGAGACCCAGCATACATTATTGAATAATAGACATTGAATAGCGACCGTAACTGAGAGTGTTCACCAAGACTGTGGAGCAGCTCGGACTGACCTATGGAAAGCTTCGCTCTATGGGCTCTTGAAAGAAGATGCGACGTTTTCGAGCTAAATTTTGTTCAGCGAAAAATTGCCACATTTCGGACGAACAGCAACCTGAAAAGATTCACGAGCTGCCATTTCATCCAGAAATAAACAACGGTTTTGTGTGATTTGAGGGCCGGTCATCGGTCCACATTTGTTCAAAAATGATGCCGGTGAGAACGTAACAGTTAATGGCGACCGTTAATGCGCCATGATAACCGACTATTTGATGCCTGAAATTGGAGCTCGGGATCTCGTTGACATTTGGTTTCAACAAGACGGGGCCAATGTGAATGAAATGAATAAATTTATTGAGAGAACACTTCGCTGAGCAGATAATTTCACGATTTGGACAGAGCGAGATAATCTTCAAAAATATGTTAATGTGTATTTTACAATGGAATATAAATGACCTACTCAATAACTACCCTGATTAAAATATCCTTATTAATGAATTTCGTCCAGAAATTATATCACTCCAAGGGACCTATATCCCTTTCAATAAAAAGGCTTATCCTCCTGAAAATATCACAGTTATTTCCACAATACTACACAAAACGTATATTTAAATCATAAGCAAATTCCTATCGTCAGCAAGAGATATTTTTACTTAGTTATCGAAAAAGAAATTGGATTTAATTTCACAATTGTTAATTGCTACGGAGAGGAAGACTTTAATGCATGGAGTCCACTGTGGGGATCACCGACAATTATCGCAGATATAGTCCTTTCAAATCATCGTTTCGTACTAAACGATGTTAAATCACCTCACTTCTCTACACATAGTACTTTTACACATCCCAACAGTATCCTTGCCGCATTCACAATAGCACCCAAACTCCCATCTCATACAATCGATGACCTTTCCTATAACCACATCCTTCTCCATCCTTAAAACATACAAAGTTACGTCAAGGTCCAAATTTCTAACCGAAAAGGCAGACTGGGAAAAATTCAGTAATATATCCGCAAGTTTATCCAATACTAGGCGCTCTAGACAAAACGTAAATGCTAAAGCATCTGCTATTGAGGCTATTATTCGCTCTGCAGCTTATTTTACTATTCCGGAAAATAACACCAAAAGGTTTTCAGCAAAACTACCGTATTGGTCTAATCTACTAATTATTCTTACTATATTGAGAATTACAGATCCCTCTTATCCTGTATGTCCAAGACATTAGAGAAAATGATTTCTTCCACACTAATGTGGTATGCGAAAGTAAATGGATTCATAAACCCGTACCAATTCGGTTTTCATAAAGGGTTAGGAGTAATAGACACCAATTAGAATATTTCGCTCCCACTAACTTGGCAACTCGTAAATGTTTCAGTACCACGCCAGGATTTAAAAAAATCCTTCGTTAGAGTTGGAACTCACATGGTACACAGTGAACTTAGACGCTAAGAAATTGGAAACAAATGTTTAACACTGTAAAATCCTTCTTGTACAATCAAAAATTCAACGTATGTGCCAATAAATGGCAAGCACAGATATTCCCTTTCCTTTTTAAATCTCCAAATACCCATACTCATACAATAGTTTAAAAATACTAGGCATAATATTTGAAAAAACTCTTTCTTATAAAGAACATTGTAAATATATTCGATTAAATTTATTTCTAAGACTAAATATTATAAAGTACTTATCATTAAAAATTGTTTGTGTCACCCCAACACTCTCATTAATGTCACAAGAGCCTTATTGTTATCAAAAATTGACTATGGGCTTGCAATATATGGACACTGTGACAAAATCCATATCAAACTCTTAAACACACCATACCATGCGGCAGCTAGGATAACACACTGTTTCTTATCCCGAAATTGCTCCTATGAAGGAATGAGTTAACACTTAATAACGTAAACAGTACCCTCCAATGTTCCCGCAGATACAATAAACCTTCAAACATTATACGTTGTGTCACTATTTCCAAACAACTCAGAATAATTACAAACCCTACCCCCACTAACTCCACCTTCCACAACATTATCGTCATGTTGTACCTTCTGCTCAACGCAAAACGAGACTTAATCCATAACCCGACAAGGACATGACATATGGCCATACTTTTTTTTGCTTAGGTTGGCAGGACTGTTATATGTTTACATGTCAATCTGTCACATAGTTTTTTTTTAAGGCACTATAAACAAGTCAAACCTCGAGTGTGTTTTTCGAATTTTACTATGGAAATTAACGTTGAGCAAAAAGTGATTGTTTGAAATTTTGTTATTCCAATGGAATAAGTGCGACGGACGCAATGAAAATGTTGCAGAAGGCATATGGGGAGTCTTGCCTATCACGTGCACGTATTTTTGATTGGTATAAGTCGTTCAAGGACGGCCGTACATCGCTGGAGAACTTGCCCCATGATCGTCGTCCAGCAACGTCAATAAATGAAGAAAACGTCGAAAAAGTAAAGAAAATTGTGTTGGAAAATCGTCGTGTGACTGAAAGAGAGATAGCTAGTGAGCTCAATATATCAAATGGATCCGCTCATAGCATTATTCACGATGTTTTGGGCATGAAACGTGTGTCTGCTCGACTTATTCCAAAATCCAGCTCATGGCACCGTGTGACTTTTTTCTTTTCCCTAAACTCAAATTGCCGCTTCGTGGAAAGCATTTTCAGTCGATTCAAGTCATAAAAGAGAATTCGAAGAAGGAACTGAAAGCCATACCTAAAGCGGCCTACCAGAAGTGTTAGGAAGATTGGAAAAAAAGGTGGCATATGTGTATCGCCTCTAATGGTGACTATTTTGAAGGGGATAAAATAAGTATTGAAGAATAATTAACCGTTTTTGTTGTTTGAGCCAGTCTCGTTTATATTTGAGCAGAAGGTATTAACGTTACACAACAACATCGCAAGCAATCTACGAGCAACATTGAATATGTCCAGTTATACAAAGAAACTATACAACCATATAGAGATGATTGTGAGTTTATATTTGCAGACGGATCTAAAAGTGACATCTCCACCACAGTTGCTCTGACAAACAAAATCGGTGTGACCATAGTTGTCTTTGTTTTGCCATCATACTGCTCGCTATATACAGCTGAAACAGTTGCCATATTGGAAGCGGTACTTTTTCCCTCTAACAATGAAAAGAAAACCATTATTTTCAGCGACAGCAAATCCGTCATAGATGCCATTTTTAACCAATCAAACTATTCCTCCTGATTACAAAAATAATACCTTATTTCTAAATACCACAACATAATCAAAACTATGTGGATACCAGGGCACGTAGGAATCCAAGGCAACGAAATGGCCGACAAACGAGCGAAAGAAGCAAACAAAGAACCTCTGCATGTTGATGTGTGTAAAACAAGACATCAGCGACCGGGAGTCACGGAAACCAATTTTATCGGTTTTGTTATCAGAAACTAATTTAACTATTTTAAAAAAATTAATTTATATTATTGCTACGATTTAATTTATCTTTATTTCTATAGAGGAAAACATAAGAATAAAACACAAAATGTCATAATTATTGAGTTTATGCAAAAATCTAGATATTTTAAGAGGATTTACAAAACGTATTTTAACACTCAGATGCGTCTTTGTTCAGTCGATAATGTGATATAAATCTGTAAAGTAAGCATGTATTCAAGCATACAAGTGAATGCAAGCTAAATTCCACAAGCGATTCCACTGGTGCATCAAGTGCATTAATGTGTTCTCCTAATATCTTCCTCTTAATTTTATCGTTACTTTTTTCTTACAATAAAATAAAAGCTCAAATAGCGAAACTCATTGTAAATTTATTCAGTATTTAAAATTTTCCAAACGCCTCCAAATTTATTCATTTGCACCAGAGATCTGCATTGGTGCACCGCAACTACAAGTATGCCGCACACACACACAATGTGTTTTGTAAACTTGTGTGTCAAAGCTCCGCATCAAAAAATATTTTTTTTTGCTTAGCCTGATAGTCAAATTGTTGAAAAAAATTAAAATAAGAAAATTTTTGGAATCATTTTTTTTTTTAACATCTCACTTTTAAAGTAAAGTTTCGAGTACAGTTCCTTTCTGCACTTTCCATCTTGTATGTGAATAGCCGGTGGATACAAAAAAAAAAATCCCACTGTTTAGCACGAATTTTTTAAGGAAATCATGAGCTTGTGTTGTAAGTTTGATTTTTTAAAGTATTTTATCACTTTTTTGCAACCAACTTATACGTCAGCCAGTTCATCGGTATCGTCTTATTTTTACGCGTAGATTACAAATCCGTGAGCGGAAAGTGAATTTTTTCAATATTTCTATTTTTTTTTTTAATTTTTCAAAAATCACATATTGTTCAAGTTTTTTGGTGTATCTCTCCTCTTCTTCATAAACGTTTCTGAAAATTTATATTAATATATTAATGTTAGTGCACTTTTATTGTGATATCAATAATTACACATACTCTGCATCGTGATGAAGATTATCATCGAGGTTGAGAGCAGCGAAAAGGAGGACGTGATTGAATTATGAACACCCCGGTTTTGGACCGACCAGGTTTATTTTTTTGAAAGGCGGCCGAAAGCCGCCAGTGCAGAAAGGAGTTTAACGCGATTGAATTATGAACACCATGAAAGGAGTTCGACGATTTCCGATATTCGTCCATACCATCCGATCGCGGCGCAAAAGAAATTGTGACTGTTACATTTCTTCAGTATATTTTTTTCATAAGAAAATGTTTAACACGCTGAACTGGAAATTACAGCTAAGTGATCTGAATTCTATAGAATTTTGCCGCTACAACAACTAAGTGACTTGAATATGTGATATGTGCAAAGTGTGTTAAATAAATTTTGAAAAATATGCATAACTTACGGAAAAAATTCACTTTCCACTCACGAATTTGTAATCTACGCGTAAAAATAAGACGATTTAAAAAAAAAAATGTAATTTCAGGCCTCCTTAGTTGGGGGACCTAAACTATACATTTACCGCTTTGTCAAGTATGTACATTAGCAAGCAAATGGTTGCTACGAGTTGTGCTGGGTTACTTTCTAAGGCGTTAATTATATTTGTATCCCTGTCAGTTACATATTTAATGTTCTCCATACTTTTGATGTCGAACTCGTTCAAAAACGGACTTCAATTTCGTACGAACGTTTGCTGCAGTTGATCGTTGAAAGTCCATTGGTTTAAGACCTAAGATTAGGCTCTTCATCTAATATTCATTTGGCAAAACTTTAGTTTAGCATCCCACGATTTCAGGGTTAAGAGGGGTATGGTTGGATAGAGGAGATTCTCCTGATCACGAATATATATAATTATTGCCGCCGGAAACTTATAGTTTTCGAGATATTTGGATCCCCTCTTAATCCTGAAATCGTGGGATGTTAAACTAAAGCCATTCATTTTCATAGTGACCCCAAAGAAAGTACGTTTGACATAATTGTCGGTCCACAAATCTATAGTATGGTAAGTGACGCTTCCCCTCGACTCATAACTTCTTTCAACTCAGTGCTGAGAGTTGCCTTTTTATCTTCAGCCTCTTTTTGGCACTTTTGAGCAATACTTGTGAGATCTGGGAGTAGGTCATCGATGTCCACAACCTCCCATAGGTAGCTTCAATTTTTATAAAAAAGTAGAGTAGACACAGTTTTTTTTGCAATTGGATGCTTGTATGCTTGACAGCACTTATGCCTGCTCAAATTAGAGGTTTGATTGCCAATATATTTTAATTTAACGTATATTATATATGTTCTCTGATTATGGTCTTGCATAATTACATTCTTCTATGTGACATTTGCCTTGGCTTGCGTATTCTGTTCCGCGTTAAGAAGAAGAGAGCTAGACAAAGCACCAAAACGGAATGCCGCGCATAAAAGACAGAGATTAAATTTTTGAGCGTGTGTCTCTTTATACCGCATGTTGTATTATCTGCCCACTCACACTCAATAGGGTTTAAGTCGGGCGTGTTTCTAGGCCATTCAAAGAGTTGTATCCCTAGATCGTTTAATGTATTGGCCAACTAAAAATAAAATTTCGAGCTGAATAGGATCAAACACACCAATATTGTATAAATGTTTTATAAAAGATTTGTTTCCAATCAATTATCTTGGAACCTCTCACCATCTGAACGGCGCATGTGAAGCAAATTTTGTGATCTTAGCAAATTAAGTTTGCTTTTTGTCAGCCCACATAATCTGTTGCCAATCATTTTTATTCCAATTTTGTTGTTTTTAGCCCAAGAAGGAGTTCCAGCATTCATTTGTTGTGTTAATAGTGGCTTTTTGACAGGTCGTCTTCCATTTAAACCCACATCTCTAAGCCGTTGGCACGTTGAAGTACCACGCCAGGATTTAAAAAAATCCTTCGTTAGAGTTGGAACTCACATGGTACACAGTGAACTTAGACGCTAAGAAATTGGAAACAAATGTTTAACACTGTAAAATCCTTCTTGTACAATCAAAAATTCAACGTATGTGCCAATAAATGGCAAGCACAGATATTCCCTTTCCTTTTTAAATCTCCAAATACCCATACTCATACAATAGTTTAAAAATACTAGGCATAATATTTGAAAAAACTCTTTCTTATAAAGAACATTGTAAATATATTCGATTAAATTTATTTCTAAGACTAAATATTATAAAGTACTTATCATTAAAAATTGTTTGTGTCACCCCAACACTCTCATTAATGTCACAAGAGCCTTATTGTTATCAAAAATTGACTATGGGCTTGCAATATATGGACACTGTGACAAAATCCATATCAAACTCTTAAACACACCATACCATGCGGCAGCTAGGATAACACACTGTTTCTTATCCCGAAATTGCTCCTATGAAGGAATGAGTTAACACTTAATAACGTAAACAGTACCCTCCAATGTTCCCGCAGATACAATAAACCTTCAAACATTATACGTTGTGTCACTATTTCCAAACAACTCAGAATAATTACAAACCCTACCCCCACTAACTCCACCTTCCACAACATTATCGTCATGTTGTACCTTCTGCTCAACGCAAAACGAGACTTAATCCATAACCCGACAAGGACATGACATATGGCCATACTTTTTTTTGCTTAGGTTGGCAGGACTGTTATATGTTTACATGTCAATCTGTCACATAGTTTTTTTTTAAGGCACTATAAACAAGTCAAACCTCGAGTGTGTTTTTCGAATTTTACTATGGAAATTAACGTTGAGCAAAGAGTGATTGTTTGAAATTTTGTTATTCCAATGGAATAAGTGCGACGGACGCAATGAAAATGTTGCAGAAGGCATATGGGGAGTCTTGCCTATCACGTGCACGTATTTTTGATTGGTATAAGTCGTTCAAGGACGGCCGTACATCGCTGGAGAACTTGCCCCATGATCGTCGTCCAGCAACGTCAATAAATGAAGAAAACGTCGAAAAAGTAAAGAAAATTGTGTTGGAAAATCGTCGTGTGACTGAAAGAGAGATAGCTAGTGAGCTCAATATATCAAATGGATCCGCTCATAGCATTATTCACGATGTTTTGGGCATGAAACGTGTGTCTGCTCGACTTATTCCAAAATCCAGCTCATGGCACCGTGTGACTTTTTTCTTTTCCCTAAACTCAAATTGCCGCTTCGTGGAAAGCATTTTCAGTCGATTCAAGTCATAAAAGAGAATTCGAAGAAGGAACTGAAAGCCATACCTAAAGCGGCCTACCAGAAGTGTTAGGAAGATTGGAAAAAAAGGTGGCATATGTGTATCGCCTCTAATGGTGACTATTTTGAAGGGGATAAAATAAGTATTGAAGAATAATTAACCGTTTTTGTTGTTTGAGCCAGTCTCGTTTATATTTGAGCAGAAGGTATTAACGTTACACAACAACATCGCAAGCAATCTACGAGCAACATTGAATATGTCCAGTTATACAAAGAAACTATACAACCATATAGAGATGATTGTGAGTTTATATTTGCAGACAGATCTAAAAGTGACATCTCCACCACAGTTGCTCTGACAAACAAAATCGGTGTGACCATAGTTGTCTTTGTTTTGCCATCATACTGCTCGCTATATACAGCTGAAACAGTTGCCATATTGGAAGCGGTACTTTTTCCCTCTAACAATGAAAAGAAAACCATTATTTTCAGCGACAGCAAATCCGTCATAGATGCCATTTTTAACCAATCAAACTATTCCTCCTGATTACAAAAATAATACCTTATTTCTAAATACCACAACATAATCAAAACTATGTGGATACCAGGGCACGTAGGAATCCAAGGCAACGAAATGGCCGACAAACGAGCGAAAGAAGCAAACAAAGAACCTCTGCATGTTGATGTGTGTAAAACAAGACATCAGCGACCGGGAGTCACGGAAACCAATTTTATCGGTTTTGTTATCAGAAACTAATTTAACTATTTTAAAAAAATTAATTTATATTATTGCTACGATTTAATTTATCTTTATTTCTATAGAGGAAAACATAAGAATAAAACACAAAATGTCATAATTATTGAGTTTATGCAAAAATCTAGATATTTTAAGAGGATTTACAAAACGTATTTTAACACTCAGATGCGTCTTTGTTCAGTCGATAATGTGATATAAATCTGTAAAGTAAGCATGTATTCAAGCATACAAGTGAATGCAAGCTAAATTCCACAAGCGATTCCACTGGTGCATCAAGTGCATTAATGTGTTCTCCTAATATCTTCCTCTTAATTTTATCGTTACTTTTTTCTTACAATAAAATAAAAGCTCAAATAGCGAAACTCATTGTAAATTTATTCAGTATTTAAAATTTTCCAAACGCCTCCAAATTTATTCATTTGCACCAGAGATCTGCATTGGTGCACCGCAACTACAAGTATGCCGCACACACACACAATGTGTTTTGTAAACTTGTGTGTCAAAGCTCCGCATCAAAAAATATTTTTTTTTGCTTAGCCTGATAGTCAAATTGTTGAAAAAAATTAAAATAAGAAAATTTTTGGAATCATTTTTTTTTTTAACATCTCACTTTTAAAGTAAAGTTTCGAGTGCAGTTCCTTTCTGCACTTTCCATCTTGTATGTGAATAGCCGGTGGATACAAAAAAAAAAATCCCACTGTTTAGCACGAATTTTTTAAGGAAATCATGAGCTTGTGTTGTAAGTTTGATTTTTTAAAGTATTTTATCACTTTGTTGCAACCAACTTATACGTCAGCCAGTTCATCGGTATCGTCTTATTTTTACGCGTAGATTACAAATCCGTGAGCGGAAAGTGAATTTTTTCAATATTTCTATTTTTTTTTTTAATTTTTCAAAAATCACATATTGTTCAAGTTTTTTGGTGTATCTCTCCTCTTCTTCATAAACGTTTCTGAAAATTTATATTAATATATTAATGTTAGTGCACTTTTATTGTGATATCAATAATTACACATACTCTGCATCGTGATGAAGATTATCATCGAGGTTGAGAGCAGCGAAAAGGAGGACGTGATTGAATTATGAACACCCCGGTTTTGGACCGACCAGGTTTATTTTTTTGAAAGGCGACCGAAAGCCGCCAGTGCAGAAAGGAGTTTAACGCGATTGAATTATGAACACCATGAAAGGAGTTCGACGATTTCCGATATTCGTCCATACCATCCGATCGCGGCGCAAAAGAAATTGTGACTGTTACATTTCTTCAGTATATTTTTTTCATAAGAAAATGTTTAACACGCTGAACTGGAAATTACAGCTAAGTGATCTGAATTCTATAGAATTTTGCCGCTACAACAACTAAGTGACTTGAATATGTGATATGTGCAAAGTGTGTTAAATAAATTTTGAAAAATATGCATAACTTACGGAAAAAATTCACTTTCCACTCACGAATTTGTAATCTACGCGTAAAAATAAGACGATTTAAAAAAAAAAATGTAATTTCAGGCCTCCTTAGTTGGGGGACCTAAACTATACATTTACCGCTTTGTCAAGTATGTACATTAGCAAGCAATTGGTTGCTACGAGTTGTGCTGGGTTACTTTCTAAGGCGTTAATTATATTTGTATCCCTGTCAGTTACATATTTAATGTTCTCCATACTTTTGATGTCGAACTCGTTCAAAAACGGACTTCAATTTCGTACGAACGTTTGCTGCAGTTGATCGTTGAAAGTCCATTGGTTTAAGACCTAAGATTAGGCTCTTCATCTAATATTCATTTGGCAAAACTTTAGTTTAGCATCCCACGATTTCAGGGTTAAGAGGGGTATGGTTGGATAGAGGAGATTCTCCTGATCACGAATATATATAATTATTGCCGCCGGAAACTTATAGTTTTCGAGATATTTGGATCCCCTCTTAATCCTGAAATCGTGGGATGTTAAACTAAAGCCATTCATTTTCATAGTGACCCCAAAGAAAGTACGTTTGACATAATTGTCGGTCCACAAATCTATAGTATGGTAAGTGACGCTTCCCCTCGACTCATAACTTCTTTCAACTCAGTGCTGAGAGTTGCCTTTTTATCTTCAGCCTCTTTTTGGCACTTTTGAGCAATACTTGTGAGATCTGGGAGTAGGTCATCAATGTCCACAACCTCCCATAGGTAGCTTCAATTTTTATAAAAAAGTAGAGTAGACACAGTTTTTTTTGCAATTGGATGCTTGTATGCTTGACAGCACTTATGCCTGCTCAAATTAGAGGTTTGATTGCCAATATATTTTAATTTAACGTATATTATATATGTTCTCTGATTATGGTCTTGCATAATTACATTCTTCTATGTGACATTTGCCTTGGCTTGCGTATTCTGTTCCGCGTTAAGAAGAAGAGAGCTAGACAAAGCACCAAAACGGAATGCCGCGCATAAAAGACAGAGATTAAATTTTTGAGCGTGTGTCTCTTTATACCGCATGTTGTATTATCTGCCCACTCACACTCAATAGGGTTTAAGTCGGGCGTGTTTCTAGGCCATTCAAAGAGTTGTATCCCTAGATCGTTTAATGTATTGGCCAACTAAAAATAAAATTTCGAGCTGAATAGGATCAAACACACCAATATTGTATAAATGTTTTATAAAAGATTTGTTTCCAATCAATTATCTTGGAACCTCTCACCATCTGAACGGCGCATGTGAAGCAAATTTTGTGATCTTAGCAAATTAAGTTTGCTTTTTGTCAGCCCACATAATCTGTTGCCAATCATTTTTATTCCAATTTTGTTGTTTTTAGCCCAAGAAGGAGTTCCAGCATTCATTTGTTGTGTTAATAGTGGCTTTTTGACAGGTCGTCTTCCATTTAAACCCACATCTCTAAGCCGTTGGCACGTTGAAGTACCACGCCAGGATTTAAAAAAATCCTTCGTTAGAGTTGGAACTCACATGGTACACAGTGAACTTAGACGCTAAGAAATTGGAAACAAATGTTTAACACTGTAAAATCCTTCTTGTACAATCAAAAATTCAACGTATGTGCCAATAAATGGCAAGCACAGATATTCCCTTTCCTTTTTAAATCTCCAAATACCCATACTCATACAATAGTTTAAAAATACTAGGCATAATATTTGAAAAAACTCTTTCTTATAAAGAACATTGTAAATATATTCGATTAAATTTATTTCTAAGACTAAATATTATAAAGTACTTATCATTAAAAATTGTTTGTGTCACCCCAACACTCTCATTAATGTCACAAGAGCCTTATTGTTATCAAAAATTGACTATGGGCTTGCAATATATGGACACTGTGACAAAATCCATATCAAACTCTTAAACACACCATACCATGCGGCAGCTAGGATAACACACTGTTTCTTATCCCGAAATTGCTCCTATGAAGGAATGAGTTAACACTTAATAACGTAAACAGTACCCTCCAATGTTCCCGCAGATACAATAAACCTTCAAACATTATACGTTGTGTCACTATTTCCAAACAACTCAGAATAATTACAAACCCTACCCCCACTAACTCCACCTTCCACAACATTATCGTCATGTTGTACCTTCTGCTCAACGCAAAACGAGACTTAATCCATAACCCGACAAGGACATGACATATGGCCATACTTTTTTTTGCTTAGGTTGGCAGGACTGTTATATGTTTACATGTCAATCTGTCACATAGTTTTTTTTTAAGGCACTATAAACAAGTCAAACCTCGAGTGTGTTTTTCGAATTTTACTATGGAAATTAACGTTGAGCAAAAAGTGATTGTTTGAAATTTTGTTATTCCAATGGAATAAGTGCGACGGACGCAATGAAAATGTTGCAGAAGGCATATGGGGAGTCTTGCCTATCACGTGCACGTATTTTTGATTGGTATAAGTCGTTCAAGGACGGCCGTACATCGCTGGAGAACTTGCCCCATGATCGTCGTCCAGCAACGTCAATAAATGAAGAAAACGTCGAAAAAGTAAAGAAAATTGTGTTGGAAAATCGTCGTGTGACTGAAAGAGAGATAGCTAGTGAGCTCAATATATCAAATGGATCCGCTCATAGCATTATTCACGATGTTTTGGGCATGAAACGTGTGTCTGCTCGACTTATTCCAAAATCCAGCTCATGGCACCGTGTGACTTTTTTCTTTTCCCTAAACTCAAATTGCCGCTTCGTGGAAAGCATTTTCAGTCGATTCAAGTCATAAAAGAGAATTCGAAGAAGGAACTGAAAGCCATACCTAAAGCGGCCTACCAGAAGTGTTAGGAAGATTGGAAAAAAAGGTGGCATATGTGTATCGCCTCTAATGGTGACTATTTTGAAGGGGATAAAATAAGTATTGAAGAATAATTAACCGTTTTTGTTGTTTGAGCCAGTCTCGTTTATATTTGAGCAGAAGGTATTAACGTTACACAACAACATCGCAAGCAATCTACGAGCAACATTGAATATGTCCAGTTATACAAAGAAACTATACAACCATATAGAGATGATTGTGAGTTTATATTTGCAGACGGATCTAAAAGTGACATCTCCACCACAGTTGCTCTGACAAACAAAATCGGTGTGACCATAGTTGTCTTTGTTTTTCCATCATACTGCTCGCTATATACAGCTGAAACAGTTGCCATATTGGAAGCGGTACTTTTTCCCTCTAACAATGAAAAGAAAACCATTATTTTCAGCGACAGCAAATCCGTCATAGATGCCATTTTTAACCAATCAAACTATTCCTCCTGATTACAAAAATAATACCTTATTTCTAAATACCACAACATAATCAAAACTATGTGGATACCAGGGCACGTAGGAATCCAAGGCAACGAAATGGCCGACAAACGAGCGAAAGAAGCAAACAAAGAACCTCTGCATGTTGATGTGTGTAAAACAAGACATCAGCGACCGGGAGTCACGGAAACCAATTTTATCGGTTTTGTTATCAGAAACTAATTTAACTATTTTAAAAAAATTAATTTATATTATTGCTACGATTTAATTTATCTTTATTTCTATAGAGGAAAACATAAGAATAAAACACAAAATGTCATAATTATTGAGTTTATGCAAAAATCTAGATATTTTAAGAGGATTTACAAAACGTATTTTAACACTCAGATGCGTCTTTGTTCAGTCGATAATGTGATATAAATCTGTAAAGTAAGCATGTATTCAAGCATACAAGTGAATGCAAGCTAAATTCCACAAGCGATTCCACTGGTGCATCAAGTGCATTAATGTGTTCTCCTAATATCTTCCTCTTAATTTTATCGTTACTTTTTTCTTACAATAAAATAAAAGCTCAAATAGCGAAACTCATTGTAAATTTATTCAGTATTTAAAATTTTCCAAACGCCTCCAAATTTATTCATTTGCACCAGAGATCTGCATTGGTGCACCGCAACTACAAGTATGCCGCACACACACACAATGTGTTTTGTAAACTTGTGTGTCAAAGCTCCGCATCAAAAAATATTTTTTTTTGCTTACCCTGATAGTCAAATTGTTGAAAAAAATTAAAATAAGAAAATTTTTGGAATCATTTTTTTTTTTAACATCTCACTTTTAAAGTAAAGTTTCGAGTGCAGTTCCTTTCTGCACTTTCCATCTTGTATGTGAATAGCCGGTGGATACAAAAAAAAAAATCCCACTGTTTAGCACGAATTTTTTAAGGAAATCATGAGCTTGTGTTGTAAGTTTGATTTTTTTAAGTATTTTATCACTTTTTTGCAACCAACTTATACGTCAGCCAGTTCATCGGTATCGTCTTATTTTTACGCGTAGATTACAAATCCGTGAGCGGAAAGTGAATTTTTTCAATATTTCTATTTTTTTTTTTAATTTTTCAAAAATCACATATTGTTCAAGTTTTTTGGTGTATCTCTCCTCTTCTTCATAAACGTTTCTGAAAATTTATATTAATATATTAATGTTAGTGCACTTTTATTGTGATATCAATAATTACACATACTCTGCATCGTGATGAAGATTATCATCGAGGTTGAGAGCAGCGAAAAGGAGGACGTGATTGAATTATGAACACCCCGGTTTTGGACCGACCAGGTTTATTTTTTTGAAAGGCGGCCGAAAGCCGCCAGTGCAGAAAGGAGTTTAACGCGATTGAATTATGAACACCATGAAAGGAGTTCGACGATTTCCGATATTCGTCCATACCATCCGATCGCGGCGCAAAAGAAATTGTGACTGTTACATTTCTTCAGTATATTTTTTTCATAAGAAAATGTTTAACACGCTGAACTGGAAATTACAGCTAAGTGATCTGAATTCTATAGAATTTTGCCGCTACAACAACTAAGTGACTTGAATATGTGATATGTGCAAAGTGTGTTAAATAAATTTTGAAAAATATGCATAACTTACGGAAAAAATTCACTTTCCACTCACGAATTTGTAATCTACGCGTAAAAATAAGACGATTTAAAAAAAAAAATGTAATTTCAGGCCTCCTTAGTTGGGGGACCTAAACTATACATTTACCGCTTTGTCAAGTATGTACATTAGCAAGCAAAAGGTTGCTACGAGTTGTGCTGGGTTACTTTCTAAGGCGTTAATTATATTTGTATCCCTGTCAGTTACATATTTAATGTTCTCCATACTTTTGATGTCGAACTCGTTCAAAAACGGACTTCAATTTCGTACGAACGTTTGCTGCAGTTGATCGTTGAAAGTCCATTGGTTTAAGACCTAAGATTAGGCTCTTCATCTAATATTCATTTGGCAAAACTTTAGTTTAGCATCCCACGATTTCAGGGTTAAGAGGGGTATGGTTGGATAGAGGAGATTCTCCTGATCACGAATATATATAATTATTGCCGCCGGAAACTTATAGTTTTCGAGATATTTGGATCCCCTCTTAATCCTGAAATCGTGGGATGTTAAACTAAAGCCATTCATTTTCATAGTGACCCCAAAGAAAGTACGTTTGACATAATTGTCGGTCCACAAATCTATAGTATGGTAAGTGACGCTTCCCCTCGACTCATAACTTCTTTCAACTCAGTGCTGAGAGTTGCCTTTTTATCTTCAGCCTCTTTTTGGCACTTTTGAGCAATACTTGTGAGATCTGGGAGTAGGTCATCGATGTCCACAACCTCCCATAGGTAGCTTCAATTTTTATAAAAAAGTAGAGTAGACACAGTTTTTTTTGCAATTGGATGCTTGTATGCTTGACAGCACTTATGCCTGCTCAAATTAGAGGTTTGATTGCCAATATATTTTAATTTAACGTATATTATATATGTTCTCTGATTATGGTCTTGCATAATTACATTCTTCTATGTGACATTTGCCTTGGCTTGCGTATTCTGTTCCGCGTTAAGAAGAAGAGAGCTAGACAAAGCACCAAAACGGAATGCCGCGCATAAAAGACAGAGATTAAATTTTTGAGCGTGTGTCTCTTTATACCGCATGTTGTATTATCTGCCCACTCACACTCAATAGGGTTTAAGTCGGGCGTGTTTCTAGGCCATTCAAAGAGTTGTATCCCTAGATCGTTTAATGTATTGGCCAACTAAAAATAAAATTTCGAGCTGAATAGGATCAAACACACCAATATTGTATAAATGTTTTATAAAAGATTTGTTTCCAATCAATTATCTTGGAACCTCTCACCATCTGAACGGCGCATGTGAAGCAAATTTTGTGATCTTAGCAAATTAAGTTTGCTTTTTGTCAGCCCACATAATCTGTTGCCAATCATTTTTATTCCAATTTTGTTGTTTTTAGCCCAAGAAGGAGTTCCAGCATTCATTTGTTGTGTTAATAGTGGCTTTTTGACAGGTCGTCTTCCATTTAAACCCACATCTCTAAGCCGTTGGCGTATGGTTTCGACACCTAATGAACTTGGTGAAAATTTTGCATCCCCGCCCTTAGAGGAAGTGCAATTTTGAAGCGGTCGCTGACCTGTTCTCTCAGTTGATTTTTGAGGACGACCTAATACGTTTTTACGCTCCAACACATCACTATTCTCTTTGTTTTGTAAAAGACGAACAATAGTTGAATGGCTAAGATGGCCAAGACTAGCTGCTTTTTGTCGAGAAAATAACTTTTCTTTGTCTAATTACCAATTTTTTGGTAATGAGTTTATTTATTCTGATTACTTGGCATTTTGCACAACTTTTTAAATACACAACCAAAAATTTTTGTTTACATACATAGGAATATAGATTATATTATAACTGATTAACACTTAGTTGTAACTAAAAAGGCGGTTTTTTCTTGGACACCCCATGTGAAACCGGCTAGGCATTTATGATATCACAACATAAAACCGCAGTTGCAACCCCAGGCATTGCGGCTACTTTGCTAGATGATGGGCGAACGACGCAATTTAAGGTGAGTGCATAATGGCTCACAAATATTCTCGATGCATGGCACAGAACAATGCAAGATTTGAACGGCAACGATGAAATTACTACTGTCTGGCGGTTTCCGAGAGATGGGTCATTCTTTGCTCTTCTTAAGCCAATGAGATTAACGAATGTTTAAACAATCGTTCTTATGGTGAAGTGTGAAATGATTTGATTGACCAAAAATATGCGCGTACAATTGCAAATTGATTCACCAGCACAAATATACACCGAAGAAATGATAGATATTGGGAATAGTTGTTGCCAAAGAAAACGTAAATTTTCAAATTGTATTTTAAAATTCTCTAGATATACTCGAAATCTCTTTACATATTGTTTGGTTGAAATGGGTTCACCTATTATTCTTTAGCGTAATTTGAACCCACTTCTATTATGTAACGGTACACGTTTGGTAATCAAAAAGTTCACCGGCAATATTATTGAAGTAACCACTTTGACCGGAAAATTTAACGGAAAAATGGTCCTGTTGTCACGTATTTCTATAGTTCCCCGTTGCAGTATAAAAAAACCATCAAATAAACCGCAAATTTTTTACCGCCGTTTTAACGTTTTCATTTTTATTCACAAGCACAATTTTACTGTATTTATTAGTTTATAATAATATATTTTTATGTATAACTTCGCAACTGCAACGCGTGGCCGGGGTCCTCTTAATATACATATTTAAATATATATTTATATAGTATATATGTTTGTATGTATAACGAAATTTAATGTTCATGTGGTATTGCAAATTCAATAATTAGGACACATTTGAACAATTTTCGAATGTCGCTGGCAATTTGTGTTTTTACTTCTTAAATGCGGGATGATAAGAAGCTTTTACTAATATACATACATATGTACATAACTGTTTTCTCGCATGGAAAATGACAATTGCCTGTCTTGCTGGTATTAGTATGTCGCTTTTATCATTAAACTAAAAAGCATTAAAACTTAAATTGATGCATATTTAAAAAACAAGCGCATCCAATTTTCCACATCCTTGTGGTTAAGGAAAAAAAATCTGACTTAACTTAATTGCCAATTCTAACCAAAGCTTTCTTACGCAAAGGCCGTATCAGTTGCAGTGTTTACGTGTTAGTTAGTTTCTGCGCTAATTCATTGAATAGATCGGTAGGCGTAAGTTGCTTACTAAATATACGTCAGAAGCATGAAATTTCAGAAACAAAATTCAACAAACGGACTATGGTATGGAGAAAACCTATATCTCAGAAATGACTCTACCTATTCCAACCAAATTCGGCACATTACATAACCCTGACTGTTTAAGTTGCAGTGTAAGAATCGGCGAAATCGGGCTACAATCACGCTTACTTCCCATATAACACAAGTTTAAAAAGATGCAATGATTCTTTTCCCTTGCAGAATATATAAATATATATGAATTAAACCTTGCACAAAGAGTCCAAGTAAAATATGCATTGTATTAATTATTAAAATTCAGAGGAATTATTTTCCTGATTATAATGTATCCTTGTACCGAAAATGAATCAAATTGGGTCAATATTTCCCCTAGCCGCCATTTACCTGATATACAAGGTGCAATTCAAAAGTTTCAGGACTTTTATTAACAAACGAATATTATTTGTTTTTTTTTTTTTGAAAAATGTTTTGGTCGTCTTCAAAATAGTCTACTTCCGCTTGAATACAACGTTTTGCACGGTTAAGAAGGTTATCGAATTTAGGTCATTTGTCGGTATAGCGTTGAGGATGGCGGTCGTCGCCTTTTGGATGGCATCAAAATCAGCATAGCGGTTTTCTTTCATGGCCAAATGTGGTTTTCCGAAAGGGTAGAAGTCGTACGGTGCCATATCAGGTGAATACGGGGAGTGGTTGATTGTTAAAATTTGATTTTGGTCAAATAATCGGCCACATGCGTCGATCGATGAGACGGCGCATTATCGTGCAACAAACGCCAACTTGAATCTTCGCGATATTCGGGCCTAATGCGACGAATACGTGCTAACGCTTCAAAACTACAAGGTAGAATACCGCATTAACGTTTTGGCCGGGTGGAACAAATTCTTTGTGGACAATACCCTTGGAATCATAAAAACAAATCAGCATTGTCTTCACTTTTGACTTCTCCAGGCGCGATTTTTTGGGTTTCGACTCATTTCTCATTTATGTTCTCACGACCACTTTGAAAACGTTTAAACCACTCGTGAATACGGCTACGGGATAGACAATCATCGCCATAAACTTGGTAAAAGTTTTACCGATATCTCAGCTGTTATACAAGTCAGCTGTTATATAAATTTTATACGACAACACTGAAGAATACACAATTGAGGGATAACAATTTCAGACAGATGGCGCTACTAGAAGCCGCGTTGTTTAAAAAGTCCTGGAACTTTTGAATTGTACCTTGTATATAATAATTTCAAACTTCCGGTTGTCTTTATATAAATATGGTCAATATGTAAAATATCTTATTAATATTAAGTGAACTTATAATATTGGGTATATTTTAGATTAATGCTAAATATGTAAATATAATGATTTTCGTTATTTTAATAGACTTCCCATGAAAACCTCTTAGTTTTCCTTATTCCGGACTTGTATATTGCCAGTTCCACATAATTTAACGCTTCATCGTCAGTGAGCCCATTCCAGCGTGTCTTGTTGAATAACCGGCTGCAAGGTGCTCTGATTTCCGAGAGTTCTATGATCCACTAGAGGCGTTTCTCTGTGCTCTTCGTTGTTTTCAGTGGGCAAGATCAGTCTAGGGTCTAATCATGAAGTGGCGCAAAAACCAATAATAACGCTGGTTTTTCTTCGCTAAACCTTAGCGAAGTTCTTTTTCAACAATATCGGGGGTGGTTCCACATCATCATCTTGTGGCATATAGGCTCATATACAGAGATCAGCCAGAGTTTTTCGGCGTCGTACATACATGTAAGTATGTATATTAGAAAATAATTTTAGAGAAGTTAGTCTTCTTTCATGATTCAATTATATAAGGTTGTGTCGACAGCCCAAAAACAACAACTTGTCAAAAGAACCAAAGAAACCACAATGTCAAAATAAGCCGTTTTGCTTTGTATTGTTTTGAATTTATGATTCAAAAATATATTTTTCAAACATTTCATCCAATGAAAATACGTTTTTAAAGTGATAACTGAATCACATAAAAATTTTAAAATGTTAACGGAAAAATTATGAGAAAAAGATAAAACAGTTTTTTTTGACATTATTGATGCAAACACTTCTTTCGTAAGAGGAAGCACGCTCCGTATTGACACAACCTTACACAATTAAATAATGGAATGAACTTATTAAAAAAGCTATTTATGAAAAAGACTAATATTCAGTGAACTATTTTTTGCTGGTACGAGAATTCGGTTTCGCTGGTAGACAAGTAAGAAATCCTTATTCTTATGATTCCTATTTTGGGACGTCAAAATAAAACTATAGCGAATGTCAAAATAATATCGTTCATGTAACTAGCTTTCGGAATTTTTGGTTCAAAAATTAATAAACTAATACAATGTGGTAAATTTCATGTTATGTATCGAAAAATAAATTTATTTTATTGGCTTACGAGTTATTAAACAGGTAAAAGCTGCTAGCTCTATAGTTCGAACATAATCTAATGGAAAATACTAATAAATAGTCAAAAAATTATTTGGATAAAAGTTTTAAAAATTTAAAATAACCACAATTGTGAATTTTCGACTGATCTGATTTCTAAGCAGTGTTGCCGCATAAAAGTTGTTTTTAAGAAAACTTAAATAATATGAAAACCTTAATAAGTGCCGTTTCAGACAGGGATGCAAAAGAGTCTGATCTTTTTCAAATTTTCTTTTGGTGTCGCTCTGGGCATTCACACGGTCAAAAAGAGTCCAGCAACTCGAGTCTAGTTTTTCTGCATTCCTTTTCACAAAATGTTCGTAAATATTTGTGCGGTTCGACTGCGCAACACCGCGCAACACTGCATGCTGCGTATTTCATTTGTATGTTGAGATGATGGTCACACATTTTGCTTGCAATGAATTACCATGAATATGGTAGAACAATATGCATAATACAAGTACCTACCCGCTAAATAGTTTCAAAAAAATACTAAAAACGGGAATTCCCTAATCCACAAGAATGTATTGAATATCCGCTATTAATATTTTCAAGGCCAAATTTATAATAGGAATTTCCTAATCTTTAAGTATTAAAAACTCATAATTTCTTTACTCCGTATTAAAAATTCATAATTTCTTTACTCCATAATCTATATCTTAATTTTCTCCTTATTTACAATTTGTCATAATATTTCTATTATTCTATGCATACGTATTTGCATATTACATACAAAAATAGATAACAGAACTCAAATTTGCGATCGAATTCATTTGAAACCGAGCGCTCTTGCAACCATTCAAAGAATTTGAAAGTGAAAAGGAATGCTGAAAAGGGTAGCAGCGAGCTGTTACGAACAAGAACACAAAGCGTGCCACCCGAACACGAGTGGCACGGTCCCTTCGTCTTTCCTCGTCGTCCCCTCGCCCAAAATAAACTGGTATGAGACTCTTTTGCGTCCCTGTCTGAAACGGCACTAACAATACAATATTTTTCTATGTGCTTAATATTTTTTTTCCCTTTACCAACATTCAGTTATAAATTGGATAATAATTGTATTAATGTTGAAATCTGCTGCTAGTTTTGAAACTTGCACTCTTTGGTGTTCTCAATGGTATACAAGTATATTTCTATTTGTAATACCCAATTCACAATAGCTTTGTTGACACAATTGTCAACGGTATACTGGGGCAAAACAGCTGTTGATGAATACACAGTTCTGACATTTATTTTGCCAATTTACAAGCAAACGCAAGAGTAAAATTTAAGTTTTTAGCTAGATGATAAATATTTAATAGGAGTATAACATCAAAAACTATGTAAAACAATTGCTGCATTAGGTGTACATTGCACTTTGCTAGGTTTTAGATAAACATTAATGCATCAATCTATCTGGCAAAAAATTAATCTAATTATTAGCGGTCGGCGCATATGTGGCAAAAACTGTAAAATCATAAGTTGTATTCTGCTGCTAGGTATACCATCACACAATTAGATTTAATTTATGAAGCATTGGCTTTTTTCGAAGTGGAAGTATCGTTGACATCTTCAACAACAACAACAATTATTAGACAATTTTACTGATTAATATTATTGAAAACGAATTGTACTAGTGATGTATTATAGCCAAATGGCGGTGTGTTATCCGCTCGCATTGCATGTACATAAACTAATCAGTGAAGCACATAATTTTGAACTGTGTTACCGAAGTATATAGCCAATTTAATGGGAGTTTCGTCATTATACACAACGACGGGAGAAGTTGAAGGAGATTTTGGAGCACAGACCACAAAATTATGCTGCTGACTTAGAGAAGATTATAATATAACATAATTCAACAGAACGTACCGGACTAGATGCGGTACAGGTAAGTATTAAAAAAATACTTATGGCATTATGCTACTACTGTCAGAATTAAAACAAAGACGCTTATTTGCGTTAGTATTACAAAGCCTTAAAAAACAAAAAATATTTAGTACGCAGATTACCAAATATGCAGTTTTTTAATTGAACAGGTTGCTCTTAGTCGTAAAATATTGTCAATAATTAAATTAAAGAACAATTTACTAACTATACAAAAATAACTTAATAGATAATGAATGCGAAGTGTTACATTTATTGTAATTTAGTTTTTTTTCATCAGCTCTTAGTAGTTAAGTGACTGTATTAATGTATCGTGATAACTGAAACAATATATAATTATCTATATCTACATATGATTTATTACATACTTATTTTTCATTTCAGCAAAATGGTAACCATCTAATCACACAGCCTAAATATTATTTATCAAATTATCTTCGCTTATTGTTGGAGTATTTAAGCTTTAACGAAGAAATGTGGAAATACTAAACCAAGTTAAAATTTGAATTTTTTGCATTGCCAACAGACTCAGAAAAAAATTCCCACCTATTTCGAATAAAAATGCGTTCACGCAAGATCCTGATAATAGCTGGTTTTCTAACAACCTGGACTTTTATAACATATTATTTTTTAATACGAAATAGTACCATATACCCCTTAAAGGAACATTTGCTCATCCAAAAATTAAGTAAATTAGAACGTGAATCTCGAATAGAAAACATAGAAAACAGTAAACTTGTAGGGCAGCTAATAGAAATTTTAAAGAAAACAATGACTATAGATGAAGTAGAAGAACCACAGGCATACAAAGAGAAAACGGAACGTCCTATAGGCATATTTCCTTTACGACCGGATCATGCCTTGAGTCTAGAAGAAACGCAGCGAGTAAAAAGCGATACCGAAAAAATATCTGAAGATAATGTTGGAGTTAGCGGAAAAGGTTCTCTAATAGCAATACCCACAATGACCAATATGCCCAATGGCGAACCAGTTATACCAATATTGGTAATAGCATGTAATCGTGTTTCCATACGAAAATGTCTTGACAATTTAATACAATATCGACCAACTGCTGATCAGTTTCCGATTATAGTATCTCAGGTAATTTTACTGGATATAAAAAATATGCAATCATAGTAAAATGTACGATCCTGAAATATATTTCCAGGATTGTGGCGATCAGCAAACGAAGAAAGCAATTCTAAGTTATGGTTCTCAGGTCACACTGATTGAACAACCTGACCAATCCGATATATTAACGCCCCCACGAGAAAAAAAATTCAAAGGATATTACAAAATAGCACGTCATTACGGTTGGGCACTGAACACTACATTCCAAAGAGGTTACGAATACGTCGTTATTGTAGAGGATGATTTAAATGTCGCTCCTGATTTTTATGAATACTTTTTGGGTACACATGTTTTACTTAAGCAAGATCCCTCACTGTGGTACATGAACTATTTCTCTAGAGATTAACATTTCAGTAAACTTTCCTTATTAATATTGACAGGTGTGTATCAGCATGGAACGACAATGGTAAAGATAAATTTGTAGACAACACCAAGTCTGAATTGTTATATAGAACCGATTTTTTCCCGGGACTTGGGTGGATGCTTACTAAAAATCTATGGCAAGAATTATCTGTTAAATGGCCAAAATCGTAAGTTTGTTTCCTTAGGACTTATTGTTCTATTATGTTTTATTAGAATTCACTGATTGAATTTAATTCAATTCGATCTAATTTTATTATAATTATCGTTTTATTTCCATAGCTTTTGGGACGATTGGATTAGACATCCGGAGCAGCGAAAAGAAAGAGCTTGCATCAGACCGGAAATATCGCGGACAAGAACCTTCGGAAAAATCGGGGTTTCGAAGTAAGCACTTATATTCATTAAATTTTAAAGCAATAATTCAAAGTATAAGGAACTAAAACTGAAATATAAAAAATCTTTTTCTTGTAGTGGGTTATTTTTCGACAAATATCTTAAGTACATTAAACTTAGTGAACATTATGTAAACTTTTCTAAAATGAATCTCACCTACTTATTAAGAGTAAGTATTACTTTTAATTCGTTAATCCACTCTATTCTAATAGAGACATTGCATATATTTTAGGAAAACTACGATCGTGACTTTCTGAATGACGTTTATTCTTACCCTATTGTTACATATGACGAATTACGCAGAAATCTCATTAAAACTGATGGACCAGTTCGAATACAATATACAACTAGAGAGCAATATAAACATATAACATCAATTTTAGGACTCATGGGCGACTTCAAGGTGAGTCGTATTTCTCTATGTATTTAATTTATATGTGGTCTAATTTGTTCCAACTTTATGTATGTGCGCTTTCTGCGTAGAGTGGTGTGCCAAGGACGGCTTATCACGGTATTGTTTCATTCTTTTACCAAAAACGTCGTGTATACTTGGCACCAAGCGCTAATTGGAAGGGCTACGATCTCTCATGGAGCTAACAGAATATTGTACATATTTTGAACTTGGACTAAGTAGCAACATTTGAACATTTGAGAGCTAATATTTTTAGTATATACTACCATAATTGGCGAAAAGAAGTACCACACAATATATTTAAGGAAAATATGTCTGCGAACATGTTTTTTATAGGCTATAATGTGTTTACTTAAGAAGTAACATTGAAGGTTTATTATAAAATTATAACTAATAGCCGCAACCAAAAACTAAATTAAGGTAGATGTGAGTGTAAATTTTGACTTTGTTGTATTTATTTATATATTAATGAAGCTAGAACTATATACATAAAGATATTGAAGATACATATGTAATATAAAAAAAAAACTATTTACACACTATTACTTTTGTAAGCGTTAGCAAAACGCTGTAAATTCCTTAGAGAAATATTTTCTCTCATTTGGTTACGTACATTAGTTCTATTTAATGTGTTCTCCATCAAATAGCTAATGTAAACATTGCTTTTTGTTCAATTTTTGTGTGATTGACCTTTAAGTTATACATATATATACATGTGTACATAGATAAAAAGTTTGCCAATATAAAAAAAAATAAGATTTTCTGTTAAATATGTGCGCATTTGTATTGTTTCCTATTTACCAAGTAAGGAACTGTTGTGATTTGTATACGAATGATTTGCATTTAGTTGATAGTAGACATAATTTTTATACAAACGTCGTGATGCTTCAATTTACCCAAACTCGTAACTTCAAGTAACGAGTCCACTAAACATTCTAATATAGATAAATATTTTCCAATTTAAATCTATGGAGAGTTCAATATTTATATAAATGGTGCATATTGGTTAACATTGTTCTTCTCTTATTTGAGTAAAAGTAAATTAATTAATTTATTGTGCCCAGTATGAAATTTTTTTGATAGAGCTAACTGTAGTATTCCATATGATATTTAATAAAACAATTGTCCTCTATTATTAGGTATAAACCTCTATAAATATTTACATTTTGTAAGAAAATTTAAACGTCGTCAGGTTCATCGATTTGTTCACAATCTATATCGCTGCAGTCGGAGTCCGAAAAGAATGGCATCAAGTGGTTTCTTGGATTGCGTGATGAGCCCAATTTTTCACTTCCATTCAAATTGGCGTCGTTGATTCTCTTTTGCAAGAAGTTGGCGTTAGTATCGCCAAAGACTCGTTCAAGCTCGGCCAAGCCGTTCGAGGTCGTTGGATCATCTTCTAGTGGTATCGCACCATATTTTAACGCTAAGTAAGTGTCATGTGTAGAGTTATTTGTTAATAAATTTTCGTTGTGGCAGTATGAGTTAACATTGACTAGAGTCATTGGAAGAGTGTTATACTCCAAGAAGCGATCCACAAACTCACCCGACGCTCTGTAGTGCTTGGCTGGGGACCCCAACTGCGGTGGTCCGTTAACGTTATTATCTGTGCTTTTAGCACCTGTAGTGGCTGCGGTTGCCAAACTGTAGGGTAGGGCGAAATTCAGCGGTTGCCCTCGCGCTAATATAGCGTTTCGCGCACTCTCAATCACTGGCAATGGCGGCATTAGAGCCGGAGTCGCAGAACCACTGGATGTGGATGGTAAATTTGTGCTGTAAGGACGCATCTTAGCTGCCATCGAAGTCGATGTTACACCGCCGTTTAACATGATCGACTGAAATGGTGTGGGACCAGACGGTGTTTGGCTAAAGAGCCAGAGGCGGTCACCGACCACCATTGGGCGGGCTAGACCACCAATGCCTAATTGTGCATAGTAATGGGAGGCGAGCGATTCAACATCAGCCGTGTATTTCCGTTTCCATTTAGTGCGTCGATTTTGAAACCAAATTTTGATCTACAATAAAACAAGAAGGTGTAAAAGGGTTGAGAACAAAATATGGAATATACGAATATACCTGCGTTTCGGTTAAATGTAACTGTTTAGCTAATGATGTTCTCTTGGCGACAGAGAGATATTTGCCTCGCTCGAATTCCGTTTCTAAGGTTTTAATCTGAGATGCTGAGAAAGCGGTTCGTGGTCGCTTTTTACGATCGTCATTAATGTCTTAAACAATAAAATAATCACAAAAAATTATATTATATATGTAGTAACGTAATGCTACAGCTAAGCAATGTTCTTAAAGAAATTAGAAATATTAAAAAAATAATAGAAAACTATTTTCTTTGAAGATATAAAAACCCTTTAGACTCCAAATGCCGTAAAATAAAGAGTACTGTAGTAATAATAGAGATACAGAATCTTGTAAACTAAACTCGGTAGTCAATATTCAGTAACCAGCTGCCAGTAAGCGAAACTTTCACTTATTTAAACACATAATTATAACGGGGCTATCCATCATCTTTCACACTGACCTAGGGATTTTAGTTGTAGATCCAGGGTAAAGTGCAATTATTTTATTTGCAAATCAGAATAACCAGTAAACGAAGTAACGATGTAAGAAAAATTTTGGACTTTTGGGATTAGATTTGCCTTATCTCAGTGGGCTTAATTCTACTTGGTTTTTTTTTAACTTCGTTAATGTTGAATGCATATATTTATTTTATGGTAAAACGGATCTGATGGATTTTAAACTTGTGCCTAGTGGAATATAGACGTGGTTGTAGTTCAATTACTTACCATATCTGTATGCCCGATATCCGATTCCGACAAATGAGCAAGGGAGAAAACGACCTTAATGAGGTTAGTAAGGCTTTTTGTTGTTAATATTGTACCGATTTTAAATAGTCTTATTAAATTTATAAAATACTGATAAACAGTAACTAAAAATACGCATTTAAGCTGGTTTCTCGTAATTGAGAATCTACGGATAATTTCACAAATGAAGTGTTCCAGTCTCAAATCCATCATCTTCATGTTCTAACAACGATCTCAACGTGCATAGTTTATAAATATAATTAAGCACATTTGTAGTATCCTTCAGCCGTTTCTTATAATTTCGGTTAGATACCAATCTTATCCGTCAGAAAATCAAAAAAGAAGGTTAAGATGTGGACCTCGCTCATTCTTTTTTGCTAAACATATTCCAGACCTTTTAATTTTTGCTGGCAATAATAGCAAATCACGTACTTTTGAAGCAGAAGATATTTAAAGAACTTGCTAATAAGGAATTTTTTGAAATAACAAAGAAATATATATTTCACAATATCCTTTGTCTAAATTTTTTAAATGTTACGAAAACCGAGAAGTATGCCGGTTCTTTGATTATAGACTGAACCGGGTATATTCAGGGGTGTTTTGGAATCCAAGACAGATTTTAGTTGCCAGAATTGAAAACCAATTCTGATTTTCAATGGTGTCACAGAATCTGATTGTATTTTCGTCTCTTCGAACATATGCAAAACCAATATTCGAATCAGCTGTTTACTATTGTCACAAAACTTACAATGAATAAATTTGGAGGTGTTTGATAAATTTAAAATACCGAATAAAGTCTACTAAAGTTTACTATGAGTTCCGCTATTTTAGCTTTTATTTTATTGGAAGAAAAAAATAACGAAAAAATGAAAAGGAAGATTTTAAAAGATCAAAGTAATCCTCTTGATGCACTAGGGGAGTCGCATGTGAAATTTGGCTTGCATTTACTTGTATGTTTGTATACATGCTTACTTTACAGATTTATATCACATTATCGATGGAATAAAGACGCATTTGGGTGTTAAATTACGTTTTGTAAATCTTCTTAAAATATCTGGATTTTGTCCCATAAACTCATTAATTATGACTTTATTCTTATGTTTTTCTTATAGAAATAACGATAAATTAAATCGTAACAATAATATAAATTATTTTCTTAACTTATATTTCAATTCTGTCAACGAATATCCTCTTGCTTTGTTTCTGATAACAAAACCGATAAAATTGGTTTCCGTGACACCCAAAACCGATAAATTTCTGTTTCTAACGTCAAACCAATAATATCTGAATTCATGACACTTACTACATTTTCTTATCGGTTTCAATTTTGATTCCGACAACTATCAGATTCTGCAACACCCCTGATTAAGTTTGCCATGAAATATGTAACACTGAGAATGAAACGGTGCAAACCCTATAAAATATATACAGACATTTTATTAAAAGGCTTCCAGCTATTTGACCATATATTAAATTATTCTGCAATTAACGTGTTATCATTTCAGCTTCTTGGATTAAATATACATGATCAACAATTAGCCCCATTCCTTTTTTGTTTATTTATAAAACAAAATGAGATTTAAATAAGTAAGTATTTATATATAATATGCTTATGATATTTTTGTAATTTTTTTTATAAAGGAAACTATATTGATGTCATTATTTATACTAATTACACATGGACGAAAGCCATTTTCACAATTATTTGTGTCACGACAGTTGATTAGCAGCGGGTAAATTAGTACTAATATACACACATACCTACGTACTTATGTATGTACCCTTGGTGACACTTTGTAGATCTTCCCGTTGACAAAAGAATAAGTTTAATTGACTATTGCAACGTGTCCAACACTTCTGCCACAACAAATGTTTTTACAAATTTCGTTAAATATCTTCTTAAGAGCCAAAATGGCTTAGCGTTGACATTTTATTCATTAAAAACAAGCACAATTTTAAATATATTTGTACATATATACATGTACATACATACATGAAATTCAATTCAAACAATTAGCAGTACTTTCTTGGAATTCGGAAAAACATAAATATACCATTTTGCTGATAATAAAAGGCAAGAAAGATGTGAAAACTAATAAACTGCTGTCTAAGATTATATGACAAAGTTATTCATGCTATCACGTATGAGTCATAATACATACATATTCATAATGAATATTTGAACTCAGAACTTGGGCATAGTCACAACACTCTAACCCCCCTATTACACAAATATACTTGTAATTGTTCGAGTACAGAATACCAAATTGTACTTTACGAGAGAGTATCGTCTAGCAACCGCATACAGTTGTGTATATTATAGTAGGTAGAACTGTTAAACGCTTGCAACTGTCAAGCGCAGTTGTCTACATAGTTTTGCGATTTTTAGAGTTTGTATACATTCCATACCTTAAAGAAAATATGTCCATTTTATTTTTCATTCCTCGAAAAACGTTTCTATGTTTACTTAATAGCTTACCAAAATTAATCTTCAAAGAAATCCTCCTCCTCCTCTTTGAACACTTTATGAAATTTTGAAGTAGTTTATAGTGTCTGTTCATATATTAATATAATTTAATATTTAGATTGTAATAATTGATAGTTAGTAAATATGATTCAAAATTCTTTAAAATTGTCAACATTAACCAACTTGAAAAGACTGAATCAACTATAGAAATTTACAAATTAATTTAATTCTACTAAACATAACTATTTTAAATTCCTTTAAACGGAATTGTTTTCCATGTTTTTATGTTTCTTCGCGAAAATGTTAACTCAAGGTTGTAATCTGGGTTTTCAAGTAGACAGAATTCTGCAGCCTTCCAAAAATATCAATCCTGTTTTAGTATGCAACACAAGCATAAAGCCAAATATAATCCACTAGACTTCCTCCATAGGGTTAAATTTGAGATTATAGATTCCAAGCAATTTTTATGACATGAGACGGTTTTGCAATTCAGAAAGTGTATGAATGCAATAGTAACAAGGAAAGTCGATGTTCGGGTGTAATCGAACATTTTATACCCTTCACAATTTACAAAGATTAAAGCCGGAAAAATTCCTTCAGGTGTTGGCAAAACTTTATATTACAAATGTTGCGAAAGAATTCAACATTCCTTTTTCCAAGAAACCGAATATATTACAATCAAATTTGGTATCTTATCAACTTATGTTTATTAGATATATGTACATAGGTCATAGACTCATTCAGTTTCATTCGTATCCGAAATACTTGTATGTATAAAATCAACTTAATCAACTCAAATGAGATAGATGTGATATAAACTTAACCAAAGGAGCTGAATTTAATATAATGGAGACTTTAAAAGTTATAGTCCGATTCCGCCTATTTTTACACGTAAGATTGCATACCTAAAATACATTTTGCGTGCAAGGTTTTATTTCGATAACATCATTGGCTCTCGAATTATATTCCGTAAAGTGAAAGAATAATATGGATTTTAAAACTTAGATAAAATTTATTTATAAATGTTCAAGAAATTTTTACATCGACTTTCTTTTGTACCATCTCGGGTGTAAAATTTAATGATTGTGACGAATTTACTTTTTTAATTATCACTTTTTAGTACTTTTCTATATTTGGTTGATATAGCTTTAGAGTTTTGTGAGATATGTACATTAATGCTATTAGGGTGTGGGGCTACGCCCACTTTTTAAAAATTTGATGTCCTCAGTTGCCTCTTACCACTGCAATTATCTGTATCAAATTAATTAGGACCTTAGTTATAGTACTTTATAGGTTTTTGCATAATGGCGTTTAGTGTGCGGGGCAATTTTAATCAATATATATAAATTTTTATTAAAGTTTTCACTTACACGGACGGTTGGACAAATGATGATCCTGATCATTTATATACATATATATAACTCTTTATCTACATCGATGAGTTTTAGCTGGGAGTATAAAAATTAATGTTATTTTCTTCGTTACAAAGGTAAATTAATATTCTGTGTTTCTCAAGGGTAACATACTTTGTCTGTTCATGGTTATCTATCAGACTAATTCTACACCCTAGTACTAATATTAACGCTGGTGCTCTAATGGATGTACACTTGTGTCCAGCGCTTTTTGGGTCCGATCGGATCAAAATGGATAGTTTCATTTGCCTTTCGCAGTTTGGTTGGTAAGCAGTGATGGATTACCGCCTAGGCCTGTGAGGCCCGGGCCTAGGGCGGCGCAATTTGGGGGGCTGCAAATTTTTCAGAATATCAAAATTTTAAACCTGATATAATGTAACGACAATACATTTTAAGTATTTATTCTGATTTATTTTATATAAATTTACGGATAAATTTCTATGAAATAAAATGTAATTCATTTTCTGATTAACTTTTCTATTCGTAAGTGCAATACTGATACATAATATTTTATAACAGAAATAATTGAATATTGATAAGCTTTTTTTGAAGAATTTTCAAAGCTCTGTTGACTTTTTGTATTTTTAGTAAAGTGAATCTTTTGTGTAAAACGCTGTAAAAATTGCACAATTTTTCTAATTTTCTTTTCGATGATTCCGGTGTTTTATAAATCATGGAGAATTAACATATATAAATTGATATTGAGTATTCATTTAAAATTTATCTTTTTGTTTGTATATAAAAATATTTTTTTCTTCCAAATGTTTCCTATAGAATAAAATAAAAGAATATATTCATTCCATACCCAATTTTTGGAAAAATAAAAATAATTCAAAGAAAATAAAAATTAATTAAAAATTTATGTTTTATTTTCGCAATATTGTTGAATTATATTGCTGCGAGCAAGCAAATTAACCAAATTCCAGGCGTAAAAAGAGAGGAAAGGGAGAACAAATAATAGATTTCATCAAACAACATCCTACAGTACCAATACAACATATCTTGGATACATCAATATGGCTGTATTCACCTTTTAAATTCTGGGATACAAATAGTATTTTAAATAAAAATTGTATTAAAATAATAAAAAACTTTATTAATAATTTATCATTTCAAGAAATATTTTTATATCTTAAGTCAATTGAACCACAAAATTTAATTTTTAATGCTCCTATTAATAATTTATATGATTACTATTTTAGTATAAATGAATCAATATAAAACATTTGATGAATTATTGAAATTTCAATTTTCTAATAATGAAGTAGAACTAAAATTATTTTTAAAAAATGTATAACAGTCAATTTTTATGAAATAAATATTTTATCTAAATAATATGAATGGACTCAAAGAAATAAAATTTCTTACTTTGAAAAGGGCGGCTAATCAGACAGGGCCTAGGGCGGCAAAAAGCTTAATCCGCCACTGTTGGTAAGCATAAGGTTTTGGTAAGTAATATTTTTATACTCTCGAAATATGTTGCTACAGAGTATAATAGTTTTGTTCAACTAACGGTTGTTTGTATCAACTAAAACTAATCGAGTTAGATATAGGGTTATATATATATAAATGATCAGGATTAAGAGACGAGTTGAAATCCGGGTGACTGTATGTTCGTCCGTCCGTCCGTCTGTGCATGTTGTAACTTGAGTAAAAATTGAGATATCTTTATGAAACGTGGTACACATGTTTCCTGGTACCGTAAGACGGTTGGTATTGCAGATGGGCGTGATTGGACCACTACCACGCCCACAAAACGCCATTAATCAAAAACAAATAAATTGCCATAACTAAGCTCCACAATAAGATACAAGACTGTTATTTGGTATACAGGATCACATTAGGTAGAGGCATCTGCAGTTTAAATTTTTTTAAAAAGTGGGCGTGGTCCCGCCCTAATAGGTTTAATGTAGATATCTCCTAAACCGCTAAAGCTACAATAACTTACACTGAGAGTATATGTTTTGATACGAACTCTATCGACAGTGTGGAAATGAGTGAATCCAGATGACAACCCCGCCTCCATATAACGGTACTGTTAAAGACTACTAAAAGCGCGATAAATCAAGCACTAAACACGTCAGAGACATTAAGTTTTATCTCTGGAATCGGATGAGATGACTTTATAGGAACCGCGTTCAAAATTAGACAGTGGGCGTGGTACCGCCCACTTTTAGGTAAAAACCTATATCTTGGGATCTGTTTAACCGATTTCAACCAAATTCGGTACATAAAATTCTTCGCATATTTCTATGTTATAGCAACAATGATTGTATCGGGATAAAACTTTGCATGAATAATGTGTTTAAAGTATGCCACCCTGTGACCAAAAATTGTCAAAATCGAACCAAAACAGTGCCTATAGTTGACTTTTTACCAGAAATATCGGTCAATGTGTAAGATATATAATTGAAATTCATATAATGAAATAAATAAATGAAACTCTCGATAATAGTATGTTTTTGTGTCAAAAATGGGTTGAATCGGATCAATACTTCCTATATCCCTCATATACCTAACCTTTCGAGTGACTTTATACCGCATATATCGGCCAATATGTGAGTTATCTCAATGAAAATGAAAGAGCGTGGAGATTCATTGATTTGATTACTGGAAAGTGAAAGAATCCGATGGAATTTAAAATTGTGTTATATGCGAAATAGGTGTGGTTGTAACCTGATTTCGCCCATTTTCGCACTATAACATAGAAATATGAGAAGAATGTCACGTACCGAGTTTGGTTGGAATCGGTTAAGTTAAAATAAAAACTCACCTGAAGAGGATTAATTTAATATATTGAATTGATGTGGAAAGCGTGTGGGCGATCGGAATTCTTCACATTACGGATATGAGGTTAAGACCAATTCCAATCATATTTAGCGGTAAAACAAATAATATTCGAGGAAACTTGTCCACTTAATTAAATTAAAATTTTACAAATTTTGACCAACCTGTCGGTTTAAAGTCAAGTAGGAAAGTCGGAAATCATTGTAAATGCTATATATTGGGGGCAGAGAAAGGGACGGGCTGATTACATTAAAAAATCGAAAATGGTAGTGGTCGTAATTCGTACATATTTTGAAAGGCCAACTGGAAGTTTGAATATTGTATATTAGGTATTTAAGTATACGGGGTCTAAGGGATCTAAGGAATGTATTGGCGTTTTAGGCAAAAAGATACATTGTTATTAGTAAAACACGCTATCTCTTTTCGCTAAGACAGCTCACATATTGGCCGATATATGTGTTATAAAGTCAACCGGAAGTTCGAAAATCTTTCTCGGTATATGGCTAAACGCCTTCATCCGATTCAACCCATTTTCGGCAGACAAGCATACAGTTATCAGGAAAGAACTTGTTCCGAATTTCATTAACATATCTCATATATTGACCGATATTTTCGATAAAAAGTTCGCAATAGGAACTGAGGCTCACATATTCGGTATCTGGGGGCTTAAATAGTTGTAGTTCCATTTTGATAATTTTTGGTTATTAGGTGGTCTACTTTAAGCGCACTATACGGGCATAGTTTTATCCTGATACATTTATTGATGTCTGATTTGCATACTGGAACGTGAAAGAATCAAATGAAATTTGAAATTGTCATATCGGGTGTAAAATTTTATGTGTCTGGCGTTTTTCGTTATTGATTTATCGAACTTTTAGTAGTTTTTAACAGAACCGTTATATGGGGAGTTTGCGAGATTATCAACGGATATCATCCAATTTTACAGCGTTGGTAGGGGTGATACGCCCATTTTTTCCGAATTTTTTGTCTACAGTTACCCCTTTTTACTGCGTTTCCCTGTGCCAAATTAAACTTAAATGCTAAGTTATAGCACTTTATAAATTTTCGTTTAATGGCGTTTTGTAGGCGTGGCAGTGGTTCGATCACGCCCATCTACGAACTCGTCCTCCCTTTTTTGCCAAGGAATATATGTAGTTAGTAGTAACTGTGCAAATTTGGACATATAGCTGATATAGATATACACATTAAACCTATTAGTGACAAGTGACCCTCCTTAATGTGGTTCGTTGTACCAAATTTGGGTTTTGTATTTTAATTTGCTGCTTAGTTATGTCATTTTATAGGTTTTCAAGTAATGGTGTTTTGTAGGCGTAGCAGTGGTCCGATTACGTACATCTACAAATGCCAAGGAACATGTGTACCAAGTTTCGTCAAGATATCTTAATTTTTAGTTAAGTGAAGTTCTTACGGAAGTTACGGATTTTAACTTGTCTCGTCATCCTGATTATTTTAGTATAGAAATCTATATTCATATATTTATCTCGATTAGTTTTAGGTGATACATACCACCGTTAGGTTAACAAAATTATTATACTTTGTTGCAACATGTTGCAAGTCATGAATGGGAAACATTTGCTCAATGTGTGGAAAATGAGAGATTTAACCACTTGTATAATTGGAATTGTGAAGTAAAGATGGAAAGTGTCAAGAATTTTATATATTTGCATTTCTTCATGAATCAAATTATAAAAAAGAGGCTCATGAGCAAGTAAATGCTGTAGTTTTACTTTAAATAATTGTTAATGTTATAATTTTTACTGGCTTTTCAAGTATAACCATAAAGTAGCTAAAATCTGCACAGTAAGCAACACAGTTATATCAGAGAATGTTAATGAATTCATTAATTCACTAATTCTCTGGTTACGTCACAATAAGTGCTCTTTTATTAAAAAAAAACTCGACTCCGTAGAAGCTTTTTATTTGTATTATATCTTATATCTTAGTATTATTCCCTATAAAATTAATTACTGCATATTCAAGGCTTATAAAACTTTTTGAGTCATTCGTTTCGAACATTCTATTCGATATCGCAAATTTAAAAATGTAAGTATTAGAAAAAAGTCGAGAGCTGAGCGGCTAGTTAGCTTCCTACGAAGCGGTCGTATACGGAATTGAATATAAATAATATTAAAAGTTCGATGTTCACATCTCATCGTATAAGCCTTACACTATAAGGTCCTGTTCTGTCAAGTAGGAAGGCAAATAAAGTGATTTGAAAGAATTTAATAAAAGAATATGAAACATCTGGTTTTTAATATATATATTATATATGTCAATATGACGATGGAATCAAGTTCTTGTAATGAGCCTTTGTATTTGTGAAGGGTATTGTAGCTTCGGTGTAACCAAAGCTAACATTTTTTCTTGTTTTCGATGAAATTACTGGATCTCTGATATAAATCAATTCAATTATTCAATTTAAAATATTCATATACATCTACATACTTAAGACTTTTCTATTTGAATAGAGACATACATACATATGTGTATATAATAACCATATGGAAATATTCAGTCAGCTACTAATTCTAGATCTATTATAATTTTTTAACCTATTAACGCCCAATTTTATCATTTATGAAAATATGGATGAGGAAACGGTGTCTGACCGCATTCTAACAGAGAAAAAGTGCGTTAATTAATATTTATCATACTGTTCTAAGCAAACATTTAGGATGTATCATTATTGACCAGAAAAATTGATCGAGCCACTAATGCTGCTACCCAATCTATATAAAGAAGGATGTGTATATTATGAAATCGATCGACTTAGAAACTATTTGACCGATCATTATGAACATTGGTATGTATATGTATTTTTTCATGGAGAAGACGATTATGCCCATTGATATTTATGCCATTTAATTAAACATATTGGAGTATAATGAAGTATAAAGAGTGATATTGAAGTATAAACAATATAACCAAGTAATTTAACTAAAATTATGGCGAAGAGTGAGCCATTACTAACAGAAGAACAAAATACTATTTACAATCGGATTAGGTTAATTGCCAGATAATTTCAGCACTATTGTACAAAACTGGCTCTGTAATCGGGTTATATTGACAGCAAAAGACGCCGAAATTAACTTCGATAATAATATTTTTACTATAGGTAGCTTACTCAAATATAATTTAATTATACCATAGCCACAGCACGGCGGGGCTGGGGTCTTCTGGTAATTGATAAAACATAATTAAGCAAATTTGGTCCATTCAGTATCAGCCATGTCAATGAGAATATATATATGTAGATAATAAAAACTTTTTGTATTGTCAATCTATACTAATATTATAAATGCGAAAGTCCGTTTGTTTGTTAAGCTTTCACGCAAAAACTACTTAACAGATCATCATGAAATTTTGAACATATACTCTTAGAGGTGTCAGAATGAACATAGGATACTTTTTATTACAAAATTTATAAATTTTTTACGGATTATTAAAAAAATTATTTTGGAAGTTTATATATGTTTGGAAAATAAATTTGAAAATTTTGAAATTGAAAAAAAAAAGTTTGGCAGAAATGATTGTTTGTCGAAAAAATTAAAAATGAAAGAAAACATAAATGTATAAAACACGTAAATCAGAGAAATAACACAAATATGGATTCGATGCGAGCGAAGCCGCGGGAAAAAGCTAGTATAACATAAATTTGAAATTTTAAAGTTCAGTTTCCCTAGAAAACTTCTGATCGGGCAATCTGTTGTAACGAATCTATGCAAAACTGGCCATCTTTGAAAGGTCCATTGGCAATTAAAAGTATAAGTCATCTAATTACCGCTCGCCGATTATTTATTTTACTACATTTCTTGGAGCAACCATTAAAATCGGTATATAATATATCAGAAAGAGTATAAAGGACAGAGATAGATATACGAATTTGAATTTTCCGCCACTTTCTTTAATCTTTGGATCATTTCAGATCCCGTTTAAATATCAATATACATAATTACTTGAAAATCGGATAACGCTGTCGAATCACTTACTACTGCCATCTTCAGATGCAACATCACTTTTCGAATCTTCTATGCCGTCTCCTGTGCAGCTCGACACCGGGCTTGATGTTAATAATTCTACTCGTGATTGCACTTCAATATTGATCTCACTTTCAACTTCTAAATGTTCAACATTTTTACATTGTGTCACAGGTTCTGGGGCATTTTTATTCGAATCACTTAACGCCGAAAAATATTCACTACATTTGCCTGTATTTGGTTTCGATAATATATTATCAATTGAAAAATTATTCTGAAAACAACGAACGGCCGAACGCGTATCCATTTTCTTATAAGTACTGGAACGTTCCAAATATTATTATTATTATTGAGTAAATAAAGTGTGAATTAAACACCGAAATACGTACAAGCGATCAAGCGAAAAGCGCTATACACATCCTTCATGGATTGACGCTGCACGTTTAATATTGTAGATCACTTAGTCAACCGGCGCAAGTGATCTTCAATGAATAGATATCACACCATCCAAGCAAAAGAGCAGGACGGCAAATAGTTAGATGCCCCCACAAATAATAAATCTCAAGTGGCCTAGGTGTTAGTTTGTGTCAACGTGTGAGAGTGAACAAATAATCAAACTGAACTGCCTCCATGCGACATTTCCTTTTCACAGGCGGTGGTGGGCGTGACGAAGACTTTTCATTTGTGCACGCACACTTCAATGTCTGGAAGACAAATACCTATTAAGTACTTCTATACTTAGCGATAATTAGCCATATATTTAAGCAAATGAGCTACAAAAGCGCAATTAAGCAATCCTCATGAGTTGCAAATATGTATATATTTATACTTTACTTATTTGTGTTTTTAATATCGGTAATTAACAACTTGGATCCTAAAAGATCAGTGATATAAGGGAAGAATGATTGATTAATATCTTTTAAACCAATCATATTTTTGTATTCGGGTCAAATGGGTGTTCTTAAGGATTTAAATTGTCAAAACTAAATAATAAGGAATAAGGACAGAAGAACCCATGCATATGATAAAGGTCTTATTGAAGTAATAATAGTAAGTAATAAAATAAAAAATAACACATAGTATTTTTACACTAGGAGCAAAACAAATAGTTCATGAGAAAAATCAAAAAGCAACACTTGAAAATTAGATAATTAAGTAATGAGAAACCGACTTATCATTATAAAATGACATATTATCAGATGACTAAATTAAACTTAAAAGAAATTATAGAACTTTGAATGAAACTTTAAAATTAAAAACTTCTTTCTTTATATAAGGTACTTTTTTCATGGCATCAATACATGAATTAAATATATTGTATTTATTCCTCGAAGTTCTGTACAGAGAAACAGGGTGCATACACTTACCCACTGCGCACGCTTACCCTCAATGATATACCCCTAAATATATATTTTATATCCAGGACCGTAGACCCTTCCTGCTTCACTGGCTATATCATATGCAATAAATTTTTTAATACTTTTTTGCAGACTTTGCGAGATACTTCTTTTAATTCTTCTAGAATGTGAGAACGTCGGTACTTTTTAGATTTTATTTCTAAATATTTGATGATATAATTTTTTTATCTACCCTTCTCGCAAAAATGAAATCTCATTTTTAACGAGTCCCGTCTACCAGTTCAACTTTATTGGTATGTGTCTCCAAAAAGTGAGTAAAAATGGCGATACTTCATGCTAATTGGTGCAACAAAAGTTCTTCTTCAAACATACAACGAATCAACCCTACATGTACTCGTTTTGCAAGTTTACAACAAAAATATGAAAAATTAAGTTTGTATGCATGTATGCACAATCGATTGTACGGAGCACCTAGCCCATTGCGCCATAAAATTTATAATCATATTTAAGGCGAAAATGTTAAATATGTCGGGCCATACACAGAGATTCATTATTTGCAATTACGAAAATTAAGATGTCATTTTCGTTTGCGAAACATTTTGTCAGTGCGGCAAATTTAATCGTAAAACTAAATCAACTTGACATATTCAGGGATGGACGCGAATTCTGATGAGTGGCGGGCGAGTGCTCAGTCGCACGGTGGTCAAAAGTTCACTTTTAGCGTTCAAAGTAAAAAAATACTTTTTTTTAATGGTAATGTGTTGACTCAAAAC
The DNA here is from genome assembly GCF_042242935.1 of Bactrocera oleae. NCBI lineage: Eukaryota > Metazoa > Arthropoda > Insecta > Diptera > Tephritidae > Bactrocera > Bactrocera oleae. The sequence continues at coordinate 38,374,927 of NC_091538.1, forward strand.
CGAAATTAATTGCAATTAGAAACCGAGAAATTAGCGTGTCGAGTCAGAAGACATAAATACATATACCACGTTAGCATATTGTCAAACAAATTTTATCTTCTTCTCTTGATGGAGCTTTTGATTTGTTTGCCAATTGTCGATAAATGATAATTAAAAGTGTAAAAATCATTTTATATTTGCTCTTGAAAATATTAAAAAAAGTTTTAGCCAATAATCTGAAATTTTTTAAATTGCGTGTTAAAATATAATACTGTACGGCAAAAATTTAGAAATCATATACCATTATTTTACTTTTATAATAAAAAAAAGTCGGTCATTTTATCAATCATCAATTGAACAAATAAAATAATATTTCACCATGGTTGTTAGATTTTGAATCCCTTTAAAGGGTCCTGAACAGGCAAAAACCGTTCATCCTCTTCTTTACGACAACAGAATGCAGAGAAATAACAATAAAATCAAACTAAAAAGCTTGACTATATTATTGAACAAAAGTTATCTCAAAATTTTAAGTAGGTTAGTACTTGAAAGATTCAACATTCTCTTTAAATTAAATAATTTATATTTGTGTTATGTTTGCGCGAACGTCTACACTGTTGGACACTCTCATTTTCAATCTTGAGAGTGCAACCAGACGTCTAATTAACGAATTTTCACGTCGTTTGTAAAATAGTTTATTAATAATTAAGACATTTTAAATGTGCAGTTATGGGATAAGCATGTAAAAACAAACTACTGGCCGCGATCCAAATGCAAAATTTATACTAGTTTCATTTGAAATGAATGCCAATTTATATCGCGTCCCCACTTATGGTTTTGAATCTCGAGAGTTTCCTCCACACAATCTGCACAAATCCTAAGCGACAACGATTTGTGCAGATTAAGTGGAGGAAACTCTCGAGATTCAAAACCATAAGTGGGGACGCGATATAAATGTAAATGTATGCCCAGTAGGGTGGAGCGAAAAAAAATATTTTTTTTTGCTTAGCCTGGGGGTAAAATCTGTAGATTATAAAAAAATTAAATTTTTGGACAAAAAAAAAATTTTTTAACACCTAGAGGTGGCGCGCTTAGTTTTAAAGTAAATTTCGAGTTAAAATTTTTTTTGGACAAAAAATAATAATTTTTGGTTTAAACTCTTCACGTTTATTTAAAATATACCGAATTTGACGGTTTTGAACTCAAAATTTATTTTAACGCTTAAGGCAAGCATGTGGTCATTTAAGACTTTTTTTAAAACTCCAATAATGACCACAAAAAAGTTTTTTTTTAAGTTCATAAATTTAATTGGCCAGAAATAGGACTCTCCACAGCTTCTAAAACACTTATCAAAATTTTTTTCAGAAATAAAATTTTTTTCGCTCCACCCTAATGCCCAGTGAATTTTACTTTTTTAATGTTAGTAAAGTATCTAAGAAAAATCACATTGATTTTTACTCCCCAATGAGTTGAAAGTCTTTGAAATAATACGCTTTAAGGACATGTCAATGGGTGAGAATCTACTTCTTCTTAAACATATTAAATTTATTAAAAGAAGCTTTATTGTCATACTTACTAGTTTTCTAGCCCAGTGGCAATGTCCCAATACAAAAAGGAGTCTCTTCATCGTAAGCACGATAAATATATAAAGTTTCTATCTACATGCATATACATTGTGTTATTCTTTGAGGTTTTTAAAAATTCTATCCACGAAGTTTGTAACACCTAGTTATGTAAATGTTCAGCGTGTCGAGCTGAGACGATTTAGTCAAGTCCATCTGTATATCTATATACAGTTTTTGAGATATCGATTTGAAATTTTGCGCATGTCCATTTCCGTTTATCGGAATACTATAGCATATATTCCTGTTATAAAAACTGACCAGACAAAACCAAGTCCATGTATGGAAAAGTTTTTTATTTGACAAGATATTTTCACGAAATTTAGTATAGATAATAATCGAAGACTATGCGACAACCTTCGAACAAAGATGAAATAAGATAAAGATAAAAATCAAGATAAAGAAGTTTTTATGCCTATTTATACTATAATAATAGTTTTGTTCACCAAACGATTGTTTGTTTCACCTAAAACTAATCGAGTTAGATATATGGTTATATATATATAAATGATCAGGATGAAGAGACGAGTTGAAATCCGGGTGACTGTCCGTCCGTCCGTCCGTCCGTCCGTGCAAGCTCTAACTTGAGTAAAAATTGAGATATCTTTATGAAACTTGGTACACATGTTTCTTGGTACCGTAAGACGGTTAGTTATGCAGATGGGCGTAATTAGACCACTGCCACACCCACAAAACTCCATTAATCAAAAAGAAATAAATTGCCATAACTAAGCTCCACAACAAGATACAATACTCTTATTTGGTACATAGGATCACATTGGGAAGAGGCATCTACAGTTAGAATTTTTTTTAAAGTGGCCGTGGTCCCGCTCCCAAAAAGTTTAATGTGCATATCTCCCATACCACTGAAGCTATAATAACAAAATTCACTAAGAACAAATGTTTTTAGCATCTCTATCGACGGTGTGAAAATGGGTATGGGAATAACGGTACTGTTAAAAACTACTAAAAGCGCGATAAATCAAGCACTAAACACGCCAAAGACATTAAATTTTATCTCTGGGATGGTATGAGATGACTTTATAGAAACCGCGTTTAAAATTAGGGCGTGGCACCGCCCATTTTTAGGTGAAACCCCAAATCTTGGGATCTGCTTAACCGATTTCAATAAAATTCAGTGCATAACGTTCTTTTCATATTTCTATGGTATTGTGCGAAAATGGGCGAAATTGGACTACAACCACGCCTATTTCCTATATAACACCATTTTCAATTCTATCTGATTCATCCACTTTCCACTATGCATATCAAGCAACAATGATTATATCGGTGTAAAACTTTGCATGAATAATACCTTTAAAGTATGCCACCTTGTGACCAAAAATTGTCTAAATCGAACCAAAAATGTTCAAGCCCCTTAGTACTAAATATGTGGACCCCAGTGCCTATAGTTGACCTTCTACCGAAAATATCAGTCAATCCTAAAAGAAATCTCAAACGAGTTTGACTTTGCGAGAGTATAAAATGTTCGGTTATATCCGAACTTAGCCCTTCCTTACTTGTTTTTTATTCATTTTAAGTTCTTTTACGTATAATGACCAAAAAAAAAAACTTACTTTGTTAAACATTCGAGACGCCAGAGATATTAAATTTTATCTCTGGGATGGTATGAGATGATTTTATAGGCACCGCGTTCAGAATTAGACAGTGGGCGTGGCACCGCCCAATTTTAGGGAAGAACCCATATCTTGGGATCTGCTTAACCGATTTCAACCGACTTTGGTACGTGACTTTTTCTCATATTTGTATGTTAAAGTGGCGAAATCGGACTACAACCACGCCTACTTCCCATGTAACGCAATTTTAAATTCCATCTGATTCTTTCACTTTCCAGTAAGCAAAACAAGTAATGTAGTTATCGGGATAAAACTTTGCATGAATAGTGCCTTTCATTGGGCGACCTTATTACCAAAAATTGTCTACATCGGAATAAAACTATTCCACCCCCTTTGGATTGAATATGTGGACCACAGTTCCTACAGCGAACATTTTATCGAAAATATCGGTCAATCTGTGAGATATGTAATAGAAATTCGAAGAGAATCCTTTTCTCATAATAGTACGCCTGTATGTCAAAAATGGTTTGTATCGAGTCAATAATTCCTTTAGCCCCCATATACCTAATAGAATGATTTTCGAACTACTGGATGACTTTATATCGCATATTTCAGCAAATAAGTAAGATACCTTAGAAAACTTTACTGGAAGTATAATATTGGATATACTATAGTTTATAGCCGAAAATATGTGAAATTGGTTCACAAATTACCCAAACTATCATATGCTGCATATATTGATTTTCTTTGTTCTAACAAACCGTATACACCTGAAGGTATTTCCTTGGTTTTGATCCTTGCAAGTTGCAAGAGTATGAAATATTCGCTTACACCCGAACTTAGCCCTTCCTTACATATACTTTTAATATTTTATTTATTATTATTTTTTTGTCATTGATGTTTGACGATGGATATCTTGTAAACACTTAACTCAATCGAAAAATTATAAAGACAATTTTCGTAAAGCAGTAAATTTCCTATAAAACTATGCGTTTTGCAATTTAATATGATTGAGTTACATAATTCATAAGAAAAAAAATTTTGCCTTAAAATAATCAAAATTCAACCGGTAATATCCTTTAAACGGTTAGATTTACGTAAAAATCGTGAGATACCATTTTGTAGAGCATTCAAATTCCTTCAAAATCTATGAGTTTTTTTAAGTAGTTGAAAGCGAGATATGAATTTTTCTATCTGATAATAAGAAAAAATAGAAAAATGTAAGGCTGAGAGCCTTGCCGTTACAATTAAGAGCTCTTTCTTGGAGAGATTTTCTTAGAGGTGTTTAAGAACTTTTTTGTCAGAGAATCAAGCGAAAAATATATTAGTGTTTTTGACCCACCCTAACATACATATGTTTATATCATTGCATGTACATACATATATAAAGGATACGCCGACTACCATATTTACTAGAGATGTGCTTATTAATCTCGAAACTTCGGTATAGCGACAGGATATAAGAGCGTTGTTCTACTCCTTGCAAAATTGTCAAGAAAATTAATGTTAAACTTAAAATGTTTGTGAAAAAAATCCCTTTAAAGACACGAAATATCATAATTTCCATGTGGTTAATACCCATTTTGACAGCAAATTACCAAGCCACGATTAAATAGAAATTGTATTCATAATGCAATAATTTATAAAGATAAATATTTTTTGCATTTCACTGTGTTGTCTCGTTGTCCGCAGTATTTAAAGTCAATGGCTTTTTAGACAGTTGTTTTGTAATAAATGTAATCACTTTACCAATGGTCACTGCCAAAATTATTTAAAAGTCCAGGGGTCTACGATTAATCGAACATTCTACAATTAGTAATAGTCGGAATTGTGGGATAATTCTCTTACAGAGATTACTCAAATCAGATATCTGTCGACTGATTGATTATTCGGGTACTACATGAATATTTAGGGACATTAAGCACACGCATGTATTATTAACCGAAATGGGTATAATTAGTGCCATGCTTGGTTCAGCTAAAATTAGTGTCGTTGTTTCTTTACTTAACCCGGAACCAGATGTTAGTGTTTCTTACGTTGAAATTTTTGCAAAAGAATTTATTCACACACAAAAAACCATCAAAAAAGTAATTTCAGCAATTCCACTGCCATTTGGCTTTAAATCGAGCGCGTCCGTGTCAAAATTTAATTAATACTAATACATGCATCTTCATTATAAATCATCACATTTCAAGTGTTTGTCACCGCAAAGGCATTAATCACTGGAACAACTCGAGCACATTTGGATTCGTTTACTGGTGCCATGAACTCAGGAAACTGAGAAACTGGAGTGAGGACACTAATTAATCGTTCATTCTTGAAGTACCATTGGGAATAAATACGCCTTTTCACTTGTATGTATGTAAGTATAAGTCTCTGTGTCCAATGTATACCATATATATACATACATACGTATGTATGAATGTATGCTTGTCAATATTTGGAGCATTTTGGCCGGCGGAATTCGGTGTACATTTTTCTCTTTGAGAGCTCTAAAACCATATGACAAACTTTTCGTCTTAATATACATAACACGAACGCACCCGAAGAAATGAGATAGGTTTTGTTTATATTGCAATAAAATCCATTCAATGTGTGTAAATTTAGATGTTTTATGATCTTGAGCAAATCAGCACAATGAATTGGTGACTAATTTTTTATGTAATATTTATCAATCATATATACTTTGTTCCTATTTTAAAAAATTAAAAAACCCTTTACTGAGGGTTGAGGGACAAAAAGTGTAAAACGACCACGAGTTTGGTAATATTCAAACATACATATATAGGTTAAATGCTTTAAAGTATATACATATATAAATTACACTGGTTAACAAGTTTGTAACTTTTTTATCACATTAAAACTCATATAAAATTTTGAATGTACTAGGGCCACTATTATGGGAATGAAAAAAAAATTGACACGTCAGGTTTTCTTGTGACATCAAACCATATATTTTCTTAAAAAGTACATACATTAGCTACATTTAGAGAAATGATTGCTTAAAATAGAATAAAAATAGCAAAAAACTTATGGTTTTCGTGAATATTTGGCTTTTGGAAGGTATTCTTTAAGCCTCCAATAATAATCTGCTGGCGTTCCTGCGCTCCATTCCCCTTGATAGTGCATCTCCATTAAGGAAATGTAATGATGGAACCACAACACCCAAATTTGTCGGAAAGAGATCCAAATAAGAGGCCAGCATTTGTATTTTTAAGGACATATTACATCCCAAAGTTCTATATGACATTATAGGTTCATTTATTAAGTCTTTGTAATTTTTATATACTCCAACATGTTGCACAAAGTATAATAGTTTTGTTTACCTAACGGTTGTTTGTATCACCCAAAACTAGTCGAGATAGATATAGAGGTAAATATATAATATATAAATGATCAGGATAACGAGACGAGTTAAAATGCAGTTAACTGTCTGTCCGTGCAAGCGATAACTTGAGTAAAAATTGAGATATCTTGATAAAACGTGTATACGTGTTCCCTAGGTTAAGATAAAAAACTGTGATTTGGTCAAGAGATCGTAGTGGTAAGGGGCACTTGTGGGCTAAACATTTTTAAAAAGTGGACGTGGATCCGCCTTCTAAATGATTAAATGTACATATCTCCCAAACCACTGAACTATCTGAACTCAAGAAGTCTTTTTAGCATTTATACCCTGCGAAAATGGGTCCCCATCAACGATTATCCAATAGTTTTTATCATACATTTTGAAAATGGGCGAAATAGATTGACAACCACGCCTACTTCAAATATCAAAAACCTTTAAAATCTGTCTGATTCTTTCACTTTGCAGTATACAAATCAAATATTAATGTTATTAGGGTAAAACTTTTCACAAATAGTGCCCTCAAAGTATTTAATCTAACGCCCAAAACTTGTCGAAATCGGATAACTTTTGAAGGACCCAGACACCAGTGCATATGGCTGATTTTTATCGATCATATCGTCTATGAGTTCTAGTATTGAAATTCGGGGAGAATATTTTTGTGCCCTTGTGCCAAAAATGGCTAAAATCGGGTCAATACTTCCATGCACAAATACCTAATATAAATATTTTTGAACGTCCGGTAGTATTTATACCGCATCTATCGGTCTATATATTAGAAATCTTAGTGCAATTCCGAAAGAATCTCTTTCTAATAATAGTGTATCTTCACGCCAGGGATGCCAAATAATGGATGCAATACTTCCTACTTTAATTTAAATATATACGAAAACCCAGTATATCACTTTACCTTGCGAGAGTATAAAATATTCGATTACACCCGAACTTACTTGTTCGATCTATGGCTTTCTAAGAAATTTTGGGCAACGTTTACAAAACATTTCCAGGCGAGTTTTTCCTGATCATTTAGTTTTTCTTCAAAGCTTCTTCTCTTTATCAATTGTCGTATTTGTCTGAGTTAGGGGGTTACATACAGTTAGAATTTTCAAAAAATCTATTTTTTTTCCTTAATGTACATATATTTAAGAATACACAAAGAAAACTTCATATCGTTCCGGTAAATATTTTCGAAGTTATACGCAAATTTGAAAAGGCGTTTCAGAGTGCTTGGAAGTACAAGGCGTGAGTGGCAGCGACTACCTGAACACTGTCCCTTAATGCACCTGTCTATTGTAAATACTCCCTTCTAATGTATTTAGAAGTGTGAATCAACAGTGTGATTGTTTTTTTTTTATACCTGAAGTGTAAATTTTTATTTTTCGAACCCTAAAGTGGAAAATATTTAAGAGTGGTAGTCAGTATACGCAACTAAGCCAAGCAGTAAACTTGTGAGTTAGTTTATAGTTTTTTGTGTAATTTTCGTGAAAATGAAGTCTTCTAGAGAAATGAGAAAATCTCTTAACATACATAAGTCGAGAACAAAGCGTAAACATGTTTTTAATCCAAAAACAGCTGAAACCGATGAAAGTTGTTTCAGTGCCTCGGCGAAAAAATTTAAATAACAACAGGAAATCTCAGTTACTTGTGATCCGTCTGTTGAGTATCGCATTTTAAATCTGATAACAGTATTTTCCGCAATTTCTGAATATGTGAAATCTGTGACGGAAATGTCAAGTTTCAAAGTACTTCTGTACCAGGACTTGGTTTTAAAATTGTTTTTCTTTATGTTAAGTGTGTAGATCGTAACATAAATTCTAATCCTTTTGTCGCGCACTCTTATTAAATAAATCGACGATTTTTATTTGTCATGAGAGTCCTCGGATTAAGATTAAAAGGTGCAATAAAATTTTGTGGATTAATGGACATGCGAGCTTTTATATTACAGCCCACTTACGGTTTGATAATAAATAATATTCACTCCTGTGTAAAAACAGCCACCAAAAAACGGAAATCGGGAATTTTAAAGGCTGCACTTTATGGTGATCAAGAAGTTGTAAAGAAAGAATGTATTGGACACGTACTGACACGATTGGGCACGCGACTCCGAGATTGTGCCAAACAAAATGTTGAAACAGTTGAAAACAAAAAAAAAACTTTCGGTGGAAAAGGCAAACTTACTGGAAAGATGATCGATAAGTTGGCAGTTTATTATGGCTTAGCAAAAAGGAGAAATTGTGATTCCATTAAAAAAATGTATAATGCTATCTGGGCCACATATTACCATTATTGCTCAACTGACGAAAAACCTCAGCTGGCAGAGTGACTGCAGTTGACAATCAATTATCCGCTTTCGAACATGATTATGGGTCATTATCAGAAGATTTTGCAGAGGCTATACCTCCGATTTTTACATATCTTAGTAGTGAGAATTTATTAGAAAGATGTGTAGGAGGTTTTAACCAAAACAACAACGAGAGCTACAATCAACTGATTTGGAAAATCTCTCCCAAAATTGTTCCGGCCGGTTCGAACACTGTGGAAATCGCTGCATACATAGCTGCCGGTATATTTAATGAAGGAATGGCATCACTATTGTGATGGAATTACACTTGGGTCTAATCTGTTAAAAGATACCATAATATGTGTATAAATTTTTGGATCAATAAATTTAAAAGTTTTCTCAGAAAAACTTCTGGAAAGTTCACTTTTTTTCGGCCTTCTAACTGTATATAACTCCTTAGAACAAGTTCCGGAGTAGAATCCTGATTTTCTGATTGATTAAAATTAGTACGCTGAGATTTAAAAGTTAATTCTCCACGCACATAAAAAAAACTGTCGGTGTCGTTAGAATACTTTGGGGCATGTTTACGATGTAAGAAACATACATACATATGTATATATGATGTAAGTAAGTCGAATGCAATAGTTATAGGTACAGTCGTATAAATAAAGATATTTAAGAGAAGACATGTATATGAGGTCAAAAATGAATATGTAACTTTCACAAAAAACTGGACGTGATTTAAAAAAAAATTATTAAATATTGTTAATGAGGGTATACCAATTTGTGTAATAAAAACAGTATTTACTAGTGAGATAAGACGAATCGATTTAGCTACATATATCCGCCTGTTCATCCGTCTATATATGTGCGAACTAGTCCCTCAGTTTCTGATACATCGATTGGAAATTTTGCCCTAATGTTATGATAATGATGCCAAGATCTTTGTGTATGTTAACGTTACGAACATACCACGGTGCGCCTGTTATTAATCTTAGGATTTTGGACTGGAACTTCTGTATTTTCTCAATATTAGCTGCATCGGTCCATACATCTAGTTTATACTTTGTAATCTAGTTTTAACCCAAAGGTTTTATGTAAAATCCAATTGAAGCTAGCTGCTTTTAATTTAATTTGTAGTAGTTTGGCATCTATGTATATGTCTTTTCCAGGTGAGCCTTATGTTACATTTTTTGCTTGGGGAATATCTATAGTATTTAATCTAATTTGCCGGACATTTTTGTGAGCTTAATGTAAATGTAACGTGTTTACCCTTTTGCTCATTGACTCCAGTTTGCCAACATTTTTTGATGAGTACTAAATGGCCCCTAATCGATTTTGATGCTTTTCTAGGACATTTATTACGACATAATATGGCTGTGTCGTCCGCGAAAGTATATGTTTACACATTTCGATTTGGGATATCTGCAGTGTACAGGTTGGTTAAAAAGTTTCTGCGCTCGAAATGAAAAATTACTGTTTTGGTACGAAATATATTTTTAAATTCCATATAACTCCCTTAACTTCAATACACTTACTCCAATGATCCTCCAATAATTTTATGCTCTCCCTATAATGACTTTCCGGAAGCTCTGCAAAATACCCGTCAACGGCTGTATTAGCGTCTTCATTCGACGAAAAACGGTTTCCACGAAAAAATTGTTTCAGGTTTTTGAAGAGGTAGTAGTCGCTGGGAGCCAAATCTGGTGAATACGGTGGATGCTCAAGCAATTCAGACCTTAATTCGTTGAATTTTGTCATTAGTGCATTGTCTTGATAAATAATTATTTTTTTGTGCTGTCAACCAGGTCTTTTCTCACGGATTCTTTCAACCAGGTGATCCAAAAGGCTGCAATAATATTCAGAGTTGATTGTTTTACTTTTCTGCTGATAATCAATCAACAAAATTCCTTTTGCATCTCAAAAAACTGATGCCATAACCTTCTTTGCTGATCGTTATGACTTCACCTGATTTGGAGCTGAAAACCCAGGTTCACTAAACTAAACCCAGGTTGTAAACGTTCTTGTTTCAATTTAGAATCATGGTGGTAGATCCAAGTCTCATCCATAGTTACAAAACGACACAAGAAATCGGTTTTATTCTGCTTAAAATGCTTCAAATTATGCTAAGAAATTTGTTTTCGATCCAGTTTTTGTTGAATTGTTAACATGTGTGGCACTAACTTTCCAAATTTTGCGTACTAGGCCTTTATGCAAAACATTCTCGACGTCAAGAAATATTGCACAGCAATACTTCTTGAACTCAAATGCCTTCCTTATTTCATTAATAACTCGGTTGACTAGTTCTACAGTACCATGTTTTTCACAAAAACCGAATTGGTGTTCTGGTATCACTTTGTTACGATAAAGAAAAGGAGATATCTTTGATAGCAAAATTGTTTCGAATAATTTTGAAAGACAGGGCAGTAGGCTTATTGGTCTGTTAGAAGACACCTCTGTGTGATCTTTCCCCGGTTTAGCTATCATTAGTACGACTTTTTCCACGCGTTTGGAAAGTAACTTAGTTTCAGAATGACATTGAAGAATTCAGAGAGCAGTGCTAGTGCAACAATTGGTAGCTCTTTTAGTATTTTCGGTGTAAGATCATTTCCTGGTTATTTCTTTGGGTTCAATTGCTGAGTCGCATTTACAACTTCCAGACTTGATGTTTTAACCGTCTCTTGAGTTTCTCTGTTCGCAGTTGTTTGATTCTCGATTAATTCAGGCAACATAAAACTATTAGTTGCGTAATTTGGCCGGAACACCTTACTTAAATGTTACTACGCGTCCAATTACCATTTGTGTCCTTGATTGGCATACTAATTTAAGGGGTTACAACCACTTGCAAACCGAAAAAAATCGTATTTTTGTGAATTTCTTTTGGAGCGGCATTTTATTTTACGACTTAAAACAAAAACATAAAGAGTATTTAATGTACTTTTAGAATCAGCGATTAATTTTTAAAAATATTGGATCCTCTTGTTCTTATAGCCGATCTCCAGAAGTACCTCCGGAAGAAGGTGTCTGGCGGTGAGGAAGATATTTCGGCGTCAAATTATCTGCAAACAAAATCCAATGAAATTTAGTATTATGATAGATGAATACAGGTAATGATCGAAGGAATAGTAAAAATTTTGATTCGAAAAATGCAAAAAAAAAATCGATTTTTTGAAAACTACAAGTGGATAAAAACCCTTAAAGTTCTTATGTGCTTTCCAAGGGGAATACTTTTTGGAAGAATTTGGCTTCAGTTTTTCTGTGTATGATTTGACATAATAGTCTTCTTTAATCATAACTTTGACACAGGAGAGCGATGCGCTTTCCATTCTATCCGCAAGCGACGCTTTTCTATTACTAACTCTTCTATCTCAGTATTTGTTATTGTTTTTGGGCTCGTAATAATACTTTTTCTCTTCGGAGTTGCTAAGGTTGATATAAATACCATAGTACATATCTATCTATATCTATTTCGATTAGTTTTATATGATACAAAAAACAATTATGTGTAGAGGAAGAAAACTATTATACTCTAAGCAACATGTAGCGTGAGTATAAAACTAAATGTGTGTGGACGATGTCTCTGCTATTTTTGTTTGAAATGGAAAAAGGTAAATTTCGTCTTTTGATAAAACATTATTTACTCTGACACTTAGTTTTTGAGATATCGTCCTGAAATTTTGCATACGGCCTCTTTTTAGCAAGAAGTTGTTCATTTGTAGGAACCGCCAATATCGGACAATTATAACATACTACGGTCGCCAGTGGTCGAAATTTGACTGGCTAAATGAGTTAGGCTTCACGCCCTGATGCACTCAACAACACCGCACAACACAATCGGAAAATAAAAACCTGCGTGAAGTGCAAAAACGAAAGCAGTGCATTTACAAGAGTACAAAAAATAAAAAATATTTATTATATATACATATGTATATGTGAAAACATACATATATGCTCCTTTAAAAGGAAAAAGTGCAGTTATAGAGTAAAACTAATTATATATATGCATATGTTTCGTGCTTTTTTTTCGTTTTTTTTGGTCATTTTACAGAATCTCTTCCAAATCTTATGATTGCACTGAAATTGGTCATGACGGCTTCATTTGAGAGGAGTTTCAGTAAATTAAAATTAATAAAAAACTATTTGCGGGCAACAATGACCCAATCGCGGCTTAGAAATCTTATTATATTATATTAGTCATCGAACACTAGGCAGTACCAAATATAAACTTCGATGAAGTTATGGCTGAGTTTGCAGCTGCCAAAGCTAGAAAGAAGAAATTTTAATTTATGTACATCCCAAAATCCCTAGAGGAAACCAAAATGAGTTGTATCGTTTCCATATATGACTCATTATATTGTACAATATATACATATGTAGTATGTTGAAATACGATTTTATATAGATCATATAAAACCAAACTGTTAAAATTACGGTTATTTTACGGGAAAACCGGTATCCCGCAAAACAGTTTGGTACAATATGTGTAATGTATATTAATATATACATATGTATATATAAAATCAACTATATTATAAATCAATGCCTATAAGCTTACCATTGTATTCTAAAAACACACTATTTTTGTATTTTCCAAATACAAAAAAAAAAATAAAAATTTAAAGCATTTACTTACGAAAAATTTCCGGCAGACCCCTTAGGCCTAATAAAGCAATAAGCAGGACTGCTTAAAAAAAAAGTAGGCAAAGGCAAAATAACAATATAAATATAATAAAAGAAAGTATAAGGAGGAAAATAAACAAATAGGAGTAAACATACATACATACCTTTATACATATATCCATTAAACGTATATTAATATTCATTATATGCATACATACTTAATTCCTAAGGGCAAAATAGCAAAAGCGAAAGCAAAAGTTAAAGGAGCTGTTCATTTGCATACGCACAAATTTAGATACATAAGTGCAGACGGTAAAATACCTGTATTTTATCAATTCTCTGCTCTTTTAATTCGTACCGCGGAAATAATACGCATATACATATATATGTACATACCTACATACAGTATACAATGTGCTTATGCCTGTATGCCCTAAATACATAGGGTACAATTGTGCGAAAAAGTACACAAATTTTAATATGGTCAAAAACACAAAATATAGAACGGGTTAATAATAAATACAAAAAATTATATATATATATATATATATATACATATGTATGAATATTGGTTGAGCAACAACTAAATGTTATTCAAAGTCCACTGCGGCATCTATTCGGCAACAACCCTTGCAGCAAGCAAGCAGGATTGCATACACAACTTCAAAGCACAAACAAATCGTGCATATATTTGTATAAAGTGATCTATTCACGAGCTTTTGTACATAAATACAAATACATATAAACCGATCCGAATATAGGTATACCCTATAGAACTTGCGGACAAAAAAAAACACAAACATTAATAACAATAAATAGTTGCGGTTATCAATAAAAAATTTAATATAAACATTTGTAATCAATACAAATAATAAAATATAATAATATTAATAAAAAACAAACAAAAAACCTTAAAAACGCGCACCTTTATTCATTGTATCCGAATTAAAAACTCTGATTTACGTAAAAGAGTTTCGGTTGCAGTTGTAATTTACAATGTATCGCTTATTTTATTAAATATACACTGAGAAAATTTATTTTTATTAATTTTCCATTTTTCTAAATGAACATAGATTCAAAAGAATCTAAAGCTTCAAAATATTTACAAGTACCAAAGATGACTTCTGACGATAAAAGTCCATGTACACCAGCAGAAGCTACACGCTCTAAGCAAGTTGCTACAAAACCGAACCGGGGTTAAGACATTTCATACACTAAATTTATTTTGGAAAGTGACAGTTTAATAAGTTAGTGCACTAAATGTTCATCTTCGTCGATTCAGGATAATTCTGAATCGGTATTAGAATCAAAAAAGACAATCTTGACAACTTCTGGACACGTCTCCAAGCTGTAAATGATGCAATAGTAGAATCTGACGGCTGAGATCTACCGGAAATTTTCAAATCCTCGGTTTAGGTCAAATACGAACGAGGCCAGTTTGAAGAAATAAAAGCAATGATTTCTGATTAACTAAAGCTAAATAAAGCAATTGCACCTACTCCACATCAGCGAGTAGAGCTGCCACAAGTACAAAGTCAAGAAGCAAGTTCAGGCATGCATCATCACAATATCGACAAAAACTATTCCCACAGTCAGCTGGGACCCAATACTTGTAAATTTATGCACCGCCGCTTTAAGAGATAAATCGTTACTTTTGTTAGAGCAATCGCTCTCATCTCGAAAGAAATGCCCAACATGCTAACAAATGAAAGACTTTCTTACCCAAGACGAAATCGCAGAAAGGGTAGATAAAAAATGGTCGGAACGAAAACCGTCGAAGTTTCAATAGACCTTAAGCCAGCAGCAACCACAACTTAAATATGAGCTTCTTCAAAACGCAATCTTTCGCATCCGAACAGTATAAAAATACGTCATGCGAACTATGTACAGAAGAGCATAAGCTCAAATCTTGCGAAAGATTCAAAAAATGTAATATTATCGACGGAAAAAACTTTTTCACATGTTTACTATCATAAACGACATAATTCTATGCTTCATTATAGCAAATTTTCCAGCTCACCCCCAAACAGCGCAAATATAAAAAGAACGACGGGTGTAGTTGTAACAGCAAATCCCGAAGTGCGAAATCCCGAAAATTGCTAAGAAGCACCATGCTGCTCAAAGGCACATAAAACTCAAACTCTACACAGCGAAAAACAAAGTAGAGTACTATGTACTACCCACAGTCGTCTCCATGGAGCATCGAGGAGCACTGTTTAAGCTTAATAGACCAAGGATCACAACGACCCTTCAGGGCAATTTCGAAATTACGGGAACGGGCAGAAGAGTAGCCCAAAACTCTAACAAAATCTGTCCCATTACCCTAATTTCCCCCCCAAGCGGATATGCGCATTCAAGCAGAAGCTATTGTCTTACCGCAACTTACAAACATGCTTCCAAGCTATCATATAAATAGCAAGCATTAGAAAAAGGTTTCACACCCTAAGTTAGGAGATCCCAACTGCTACATCACCGCTCAAATATACATTTTATTAGGCAGCGATCTCATATCACAAACAATTCTTGAAGGTGTTGAGAAAATTTCAACCACCCTTATAGCCCAAAATACTTGATTCGGTTGGATTATAAGTGGCCTAGTTACAGAACCAGTTACCACCATGACTACTCAAGTGAAGGAAACCTCAAACCAATACCTCAATTCACAATTGAGAAAATTCAGACTTTCACAAAGCCACAACTACAAGATCAAATAATGGTACGACTACCACAAAAACAACAATTTCTCATCACACTCGCCTTAGGTCACTCTCGCACCTCCGCAATACAGCAGTTTCGAAGTATGGAGAAAACCCTACTTAAAAAAGGTGAGCTTAAAACAGAATATGATGGGGTGTTGGAAGAATACCTTCATTTAGATGGTGGAAAAAAACCCAGACACATTATGCAGTAGTAAAGCCAGACAAAAAAACAACAGTAAGAGTTGTCTTCAATGAATCAAGATCGACTAACTCGGGGAACCGAAATGATATTCTATTTACGCGACCCACGCTCCAACCAAATTTAATGCTGCTTATTTTAAATTTTCGTATATTCAAATACGTATTCAATGGAGACGTTGAAAAAATGTATCGATAAATAGTCGTATATGAAGACGAGCAAGATTTTTAACGTATTATTGTCCGAAAATTCTCCAATAGTCCACTACGTGACTGTAAATTAAAAACAATTGCCTTTGGCGTTAACTGTGTTCCATACTTAACCATTCGAACACTTTACAAATTGGCAGAAAACACAAAATCAGAACTTCCGCTGGCAAACCCGGTGTTAAAAACACAAACGTATGTAGATAACGGCGAATCACCCTATTATTTTAAAGGACAGACACATTAAATAAACACTGCGACCACAAGCCACTTCCTAGTAGCAAAAACAAAAGTGGCTCCTTTAAAAGCAATAAGTCTACCACGACTTGAACTATGTGACGCGCTACTACTTTCCAAATTAGTATCAATGGTGCAAATGTATATCGAATATATATGGACTTAATCGCCTATGCGCAATATAATTTCCCCAGAAAGTCGAAAAATCGACTCCTTTCACACAACATTGCAGGATAATGACATTCTTAAGCGATTTTCCTCGTACCCCCGAGCCCTCAGGGTAATCGCTTACATGCTCAAGTTTATAGAACAACTCAAAATTAAAGTATACTTCCAATGCGATACAGTGATACACCTTCTCAAGCGCGTTACTTCAACCGAGAAATATCATTACTAAGAGATTCGAATCCGATTGATAAAAGGAGCTCGCTCTTCATTCATAGACAACGGTCGTCTTGCCAATTCAAGCCTTACGTATAACGAACGTCATCCAATAGTTATACCAGAGAAATCGGAATTTGCCGCCTTATATCTTAACTATGTTCACGTGCTATTGCTACACGCAGAACATCGCTTCATGCAACAAATAGTCCGTCAAGAGTTCTATATTCCAAGCCCAAAATAAAGAAATGCATTTTCATGTGCAAGATCTGCACTATACATAAGCAGAAGATGCAAACACAGATTATGGCAGCACTTCCACTGGTACGCTGTAACATCACTCTGCCTTTCACTATTACAGGTGTCGACTTTGCTGGTCTTCATCTTTTCAAACTCATGAGCGACAATGGCAAAACATTTAAAGGAGCTC